>NC_136433.1:338951940-340235690 GCF_052849685.1 Lactuca virosa
CCAAAAGATGCTCCAGTGAAACCAAGATCAGTTAGATCAAAGTCATCTCGAAGATCGACTTCAAGTTCAAAATCAAGTGTCGAGGCACCCATCCGCTCGAACAAGAAATGGGTTAAACCCGACTACAGATGGGTTCCGAAGGTTCACTCTCTAAAATCTTCTAATGACTCTAACATTTATTCGCTTTCTGTATGTGATAAGCAGGATATGTCATGGGAGAGAGTAGCCTGCATGGATGAAAAAGGTCAACCAAGTTTCAAAATGGACTGGGTTCCAAAGACCAACTAATCCCGCACTCTGTGCTGGAGCAGCTATGGAGGAATATCATCATACTTCGGTTCGTTGATAGTAGCTGTTCCAAGTACATGGTAGAAGACATTTCACAACTGTACAACACTTAGAACTTTAAGTGAGAGTATGTGTCCTTTGCGGGAAATGAAGAAAAGGAGAGGATCACAAATGGGGTTTGTGGTTAATGATGTGAAGAATTTTTGGATCTGTTACGAGATTAAAACCCAGCTTAGGCTGAATTCGTTGCTGCTTGCATCTTTAATTGCTGACTTTCGGTTTGAATTTCTTCGATACTTCTGAGTTTTTCTTAAAATGATTCGTTTCAAACTCAAATTTTTTTTATTTTTGCGCATTTATTTTATTTTTTCCCTATGCTCAAATTAAGGGGGAGAAATCAAAATAAAAAAATTTTAAAAATTAAAATTAAAAAATTAAAAAATTAAATAAAAAAATTAAAAAAATATGTGTCGTTCCTTGGTAGGTATTATTTGGGAAATGATATGAGATTTAGTGATAAAGGGCAAGTTAAATTGTTTGACAACTTTGATCCCAAAAGTTTTTGTATTTTACTTTTGTTTTTGATTAAATTTGTTCATATTTTCTTATATGCACAAATTTAGAGGGAGAAATTAAAAAAAAAACTAAAAAACAAAATTTTCAAAATTTTCAAAAATTTCAAAAATACAAAAATATGTTTCTTTCTGTTTTCATTTCTCTTTCAGAAAAATTAAAAATCCAAAAATATTGTTTTTGAGCGTATTTTATTTTTTATTTCTTAGTGTGCTAAGTTTACTTTTATTTTTATCTCAAAATTTTTCATTTGTCTTGAAAAGTGAATTCAGGAGAAGAGACTCAAGGAGTATGTATCGAAATATTCTGAGCAAGGAGAAGAAACTTGAAAGTGGAAAGGAATTGACGGTCATTATACTTCACACTACTTTCACAAGGAATTGACGGATGATTCACATGCGAGTGATAGACTCTTCCATATTGAGACATATACCAGTCTTAATAGGAGTCTTCGCATCAAATGTTAATGATCAAAGGTCATTTTCACCATGACCAATGTGAAACACCCAACTATTCTTCACCCATATCTAAAATTTTCTCCGTCAAATCATTTCCACGTATCGGTACCCCTTGAGGTTCGAGTATAAAACAACTCGGCTAACGGTTGCCAAAAAGTTTGTGTTTATGACCAATGTGAAACACCCAACTATTCTTCACCCATATCCAAAACCATTTATTTCTGAATTGACGGTGAAAATTTTATATGTTCTAGATTTCACCCATGAATTGACGGATAATGGCTCATACCTGGTGTGACATTGTACAAAATGCCTGTCAGGCAGTTTCTTTTTTAAGAACTGTCCTATCTAAGGAATTGAAAGTCTGAAACGGTACAAATTGTCGGATTGGTCTTGTCAGCTTTTTTTACCTAAGAATTGTCACGGCACCAGGGCGATTCACCCAACAGGGAAACAGGTATCGCTGAACGTCTCGCCAAGGGCCAAGTTAAGTTGTTAACTTGATAACTGTATTGAGATCATGATCAAGGATATACAGGGGCTAACATCAAATCTAGCCATGAGTAGTTCTCTGATACTCAACAAATCACAGGGCGTTCCTCCGAGTTCACACAAATACTACGACAAGTCTCTTTCTAAGCCAAGGATTCATCCTTGAACAACTGTGGTGAGAAGGGTCTTTATGATTCTTTCTGTGATCCACAGGGACTTTGTAGTCTCGGTTACTTTGCAAGGCGCAACGGAGATCATTCCAGAACATTCATTCGAAGGAACTAGAAGTGAAAATCATTTTTCAACATACAATACCCCAGAAGCAAGGTGAAACTGAATTAAAGATTATGTGACGAGTTGCATTGAAGCCTCCTCAATCAATTTGTTGTTATCTATGTACCTGCTGAAGTGATCCAGAAGTTTCGTTCTCTCTGATATTCTCTTTGATGATTCTTAAGCTGAAAGCGCCAATTTTCAAGAATCTTTTCAAGAAACCTCCACACTCAACGTGCGTTCAATGTCAAATTTTGAAGAGAATCCCAACTGTTCAAGACGAAGTCACTCACGTAGAAGATTCATATGTTCATCTTGAAGCCATGACGAAATCAAAGTAGAAAAGAAAATTATTTTTTCTCTTTTCCAGATAACTACTTTTACTATTATTTGTCTAACGTGAAATTTATGATCAGTGGCTCATTATCAATTTAGACAAACGCAATCGATGATCCTAAGAAAATTATTAAAGTAACTAAGAGGAAGGATGTAGAAGAGAATATTAAAGAACCGGAAAGTCCAAATACTGAGGACGAAAACATCATAGACGCAATGAATTTGGAGTAATATATGATGCGCAACAGTGAAAGAAGAGGCATTGGAGTAAGAAGGTTAGCTCTTCAAAATCTTAATTTTGAGCTAAAGGGGCAATTCCTTCATCTATTAAAAGAAACACCATTTTAGCAAAGTTCATGCACATGCCATTTAACATGTAGAAGTCGTGATCGAGATTGCAGATTATTTCAACATTCCAAATGCTTCTGAAGATCAAGTAATGCTACGAGTTTTCCTTATCACACTCATTGGAGCAGCTAAAGATTCGATAAATACAACACCATTAGAAGAAGTTTCTATATGGAATGACTTCACAGAAAAATTCCTTGCAAAATTTAGTCATCCATCAAAAATTTCAATGAAAAGAAATGCAATACATAATTTTCAACAAATAAACGAAAAAACATTATATGAATCATGGGAGCGCTACAAAATAATGTTGCAGAAATGTCCCCAACATGACCTTAGTGATCATCAAGAGGTACAACCTTTTTACAATGGTTCAGATATTGCAACGAGGAAATTGATAGATATTATGGGACCTATACCTAAAAAATTATCAGTTGTAGGAAAAGAAATAATAGAAGAGCTAGCATAACACTCGTACCAATGTTTATCTGCAAGAGATCTCTCCATTAGGAAAAAGAAAGATGTGAATAATTCTGAAGAAATAGAAGCCTTAAATGAAAAAAATGAAGATATGGGTAAATTTAATGAGAAAAATGTCTCAATCCTTACTTGTTATACAAATAGGTTATGACAATTCTTGAATTTCAAAAATATTTCGAAAGAAAACGAACTAGTCGATTTTCGCGTCGAGATCTGTAAATCACGTCGTGAAAACCAAATTTTTTCAGAAAAAAAAATTTATTTTGCTATTTTCACAACGGATTTGATTCAAATTTGCAGATGTCAAGACACGAATTTCTAAAGTTTAAAGCTAATCATTTGATGAAAACGAATTTCTTAAACTCTCGCATCAAATTTTGAAAAGAGAAATATCTCAATTCCAAAATCAATTGATTAGGGTATATGAGCTTCCCTTGTAATCAATAATGACATAGAAGTGCTTCTAACAAAGACAATGATGGTAGAATGTGAAGAAATGACTTTAATATCTTTCACATGCAACAACATCTTCAATATTAAGGAAGTAATCTATGAAGAATTGGTGAAAGAATTCTATGCTACAACTGTTTTCAAATCAGAAATCACCAACTACAATGAAGAAAGAGCGATCACTTTCCAACTAGGAGGAAAAGCTAGAGAAGTTCATATTTTTGAGATAGCATGGAGATGTGGAATAATCACAAAACAAGAAGCTTTAACAAAGGAATGTAAATATTACATATCATAATTGCCAAGGAAGATATCAAAATAGTTTGATCATGAAGAGACATGGAAGAAGTATGGTTATGGAAATATTTATTTGAATGCACCATCTACTACGATCAAAAATCTTAAACATAGGGTCATGCCTCAAGTGATAGCAAACACCATTTCTTATCATGAGAATAACGATTTAGTATGTTGCAATGAATTTTCTCTTTTGGACAAACTTTTGACATATAAAGAAGATGTGAGCTAGGCATATTGTCTTGCATACTATTTAGGTATTAATAGAGGATGACTACCAACTAGCAAAGTAATTTTTGGAGGGAATTTTATCAAAATGATTGCTAGATCGTTTGATATCTTATCAAATAAAGTAACAACAAGCATGAAAGGGTATGCACCAGAAAACATGGAAATGTATTTTCTTGAATCCATAGATGCTTTTGAGGAAATTCATGGGTTTATTAGGTTGAAGAAGATAAAAAGTGGAATGAGGAGAAGTTTGAAGAAGAACTATTAGATGGAGAGCCATCAGATTTTCTTAACAAGGATGACCTAATGGATGCTTACAAAATTTCCGATAATAAAGATTAGGGTAGCACCAACTTGGTATTTTTAGTTATTTTAATTATCTAGTTTTTTATTTTATTTTTCAAGTATTTGAGTGTGATTTAATTTTCTTGTTTTCTAATGAATTAATGCAACAAGTACGTTATACTTTTCATTTTCTGTATTTTCCTTTTTCAAATTAGGATTCAACCGCAAATGCTTCCGACATACTAATCTATAATCACAACAAGACTAAGTGAGGGGTTAACAAGCTAAAAAAAGGAGCTACATACGCCTACAAGAAGAAGGGAGTTTAGTGTCTGATTAACAAAAGCCACTCTACCAATATTTAAAGATTACCATTGCAATAATTTCAGACCAAATTTCGTGCTGAAACATCATATTCACACCGAAATTTTATTCTACAATAGAAAAGCATGATTTTGAAGAACTATTCTTTGGTTTCAGAAAAATAGCATTCATGAATATAACATGGGAGTATTATTCTTTTCTTTACTTTACTTTTACATTAACCTACAAAGTGTTGTTGCATAGTTTAAGTATAGGGTAGCAGTTATGAGGAAGTTGTTATGAAATTAAGTTATGAATTAGGAGTTATGAATTAAGAGTTACTATTTAAAATAAGATTATTTATAGAGAGAAATTGAAATCTAATTTTTTTATTATCAACTTATGATAGATAATGTGAAACCAATTTGAAAGATATAATTGATAGATATCTTATAACATATCTATGGCTTTCTAATTTTAGTGAAATCATGAAGCATAAATATGAACTTGTCTGGTATGAGGAATATTATAAATTTTGCATTGTTTATTGAAATATACCCCTACATAAAAATATTCAATCAATAAGGGTTTACGTCAAGTTCCAAATGTGTTAGAAAGGAAGGAAAAAATTTTCCAAATATGAAATATATGAAATGTTGAAGAAATTAAAAGAAATTAAAAAATTTCTAGTTGAGATCAAGAAGAGAAGTCAAACACTGACCTTTGGAATGAACAAATGAATCATATATATATATATATATATATATATATATATATATATATATATATATATATATATAGAGAGAGAGAGAGAGAGAGAAAGAGAGAGATAAAGAAAGAGAGAGAGAGAGAGAGAGAGAGAGAGAGAGTAAAGTGAATATACCCTAAAAGGTATATAAGCTTAAGCACCCATACCGATTATATTACGTCGTTTTGTATCATATATGCATTATGATGTTCCTAAACTTCAAAATCTAACTTGACTTACTTTCAAGATTTTCAAAATTTCACTATTATTCTCCTCTTACATCACATCTTTCTGCCGAGCACCTACCAGACTGTAACATCCGGATTCCCAGGTATCTTATTTTAATTATTTATCTTGAGTTTTATGGAGGGACTCGGCGAGTAGACGCTCAGACTCGCCGAGTAGGATCGCGTTTGCTGACTGGATTAATGAGCGGACTCAACGAGTCGGAAAGGGGGACTCAACGAGTCCATGCTATAGGTTGAAACCCTAAATCCCCGGGCCTGAGACCAATTTAAAGGACCTTATAGCCCTCTTGTGCGGCTACCTGTCCTGAGAGAGTGCCCCTTGAGAGCTTAAGCGAGTTGAGAGAGTGATAAGGCCATATTGATCGATTTTGGTGTGATTTAGCAAAGGAGAAGTTGTTTCCAGAAAGAGGAGGTCAAAGGAGCTATGGATCCAGGGTTTTCAAGTTCAGATCTACACTATTGAGGTACCAAATCGAACTTCCTTTCTGTTTTGAGTTAAGATCTATGACCTAGGGTTTTCTATAACCTTTTAGGGCTTGAAAAGTTGAGTTAATGGTCCCTTTCTGTGTTAGACCTCGGATCTGGACCCATAGAGGTCCAGAGAGCCTTCCCCATTCTGCTTTATGTTGGTTTATGGAGGAAAGGAGACTAGGTTGCCATTTTAGAAGCCATTTCACCAAGGAAAGCCTTGGGTGCATTGCATGTGAGTCAAGTTTTGACCTTTACGTGGTTATTGGTCAGGGACAAGTCAGATCTATAGTTTAGAGAAGCAGATCTGACCTCAGAAGGTTATTTGAGAGTTGTTATGGGAGCAACTCGCCGAGTCCATAAGTGGACTCGACGAGTCGAGTCGGGGTTAGAAGGATTTAGGGGACCCGCGTGGACTCTATGAATCGCCCGAGTGCACTCGGCGAGTCTGGTCAAAGTTGACCATTGACTAGAGTTGACTTTTGTTGACTTTTAGGGTTTGGTCAATGTTAGGGTCTTTGGGCCATGAGAGGGGTAAAATGGTCTTTTACCCTTATGAGAGAACTAAGAGAGGGATTAGTCTAGCCTTGAGGGTTGTATTAATTAGAGTGCTTATTCCATGTGATTAGGCGGGGGCTAGACCGGATTTTACCGAGTTCGAGATTTACCGAGTTACCCGAGGTGAGTCATCTCACTATATTGTACCTAGAGTGGTACCTATGTGTGACCGGAATGTCTTGTATGCTATGGGATGCATGTGCTATATGTTGTTATGTGATATGTATGGGTTATGTATGTTATGTATGATAAGGACCGGAAGGTCAAGAGGACATGGACCGGAAGGTCAAGAGGTTACGGACCGAAAGGTCGATGCGGGTAGGACCGGAAGGTCTACCGGGATTCGGGACGGAAGTCTCCTGAGACACTTGGATCAGAAGATCCTACATATTTATGGCCTGGAAAGGCGTATGTGTTGTATGTGGTATATTGGGGAACTCACTAAGCATTTATGCTTACGGTTGCTGTGTTATGTGTTTCAGGTACTAGCGAGGATCGCGGGAAGGCGTCGGCATGATCCGTACACACTATTAGAGTTTTATACATTTTGATCTTGGGATGTGTTTTTATGGATTTGATATGTGATACATTGATATTTGAGAATATTTATGAATGAAATTATATCTTTAAAAGTGAAAAATTGTTTTGAAATTTACATTGTTACAATTTGGTATCAGAGCCTTGGTTTGAGGGATTCGGATGCACCTTCGGGCGTATCTGAACTCAAACTGAGGATTTGAAGAAATTTTTCATAAAAGAAGCAAATTTTCTAAGAGAATAAAAGATTTTGAGAAAGGTAGAACGGAGTAGTGTGTACGATCAGCCAGCGCCCGAACGGTGATTTCCCAAAATACCCTTACATTATGTGTTATGAGATATTATGTGATATGCTATGCATGCTAGAGTAGGCTAAGTACTCATATTAGGACTAGAGTGGCCTGATTTGTGATGCCTTAGCCTAGGGAGATTTCTTCTGTTATGAGATGCTTGAGAGTGAGAAGGTAGTAGTGAGGAGCTTATGAGAGGTCTACCGAAGGGTAGCCTATGAGATGTAGAGTACTTGTAATCTGGGATCCAAGGAGGAGGATTTGGGGTGAATGTTGATGCGGTGTGGTCAGTGCGCAGTCCAAGTAAGAATCTTTTGGGTACCAAGGAACAAGTAGGGTTGAGTTATCGAGTGCGAGTATAGTCGAGCGGGTCTCTGATATTTTATGTTGTATTTCAGAGAGACATCATGGTGGGGACACACCAGACACCTGAGAGCAGCAGTGTCAGTGACGAGGAGATCCGCCGATTGATTCATGAGGAGTTGGCTGCGGCCATCCGAGCTGAGATACCAGAGATGTTTGGGTCTATCAAGACCACGTTGATCGAGACTTTTGATGAGCAGTACGCCGCTCTTACTGATGTTGCTGTTGCGGCGGCCACCGCAGCCGTCGCTGCTGCCAGGCCACAGGGAGGTGACTCGTTGCTGTACCGAGAGTTCAGCAACACGAAGCCACCAAAGTTTGATGGGACGCAGGATCTGATCGTTGCGATGAGATGGATTGCTGATATTGAGGGATTTTTCTATGCGTGTTCATGTCCGGAGCATCTGAGGGTATGGTTCGCGCTGAACCAGCTTCGCTTGGGAGCGAAGGATTGGTGGAAGTTCGTGACGGCGAGCTTCACTCTTGCAGAGATTTTAGAGGTGACCTGGGAGAGGTTCACCACCATGTTCAGAGACGAGTATGTTCCCCCGGTGGAGAGGAAGCGGCTGGCTCAGGAGTTCTTGTCCCTCAAGCAAGGAACTGATTCTGTTACTGTGATCACTAGGAGGTTTCATGAGAGGGCGATGTTCTGCCCTGAGCAGGTGACTACCGAGCAGGCACGCATGAGCCGGTATTTGAGCGTTCTGAGGAGGGATATTCGAGAGTTCGTATCGAACTCGACTTACCGGACATTTGCTGAGCTCCGGGAAAATACCCGGAAGATGGAGATTGAGTTGGAGACTCAGGCCACGGAGGAGGCCGAGTCTCAGGGGATGGATCGGCGGCCGGCACAGTCTCAGCCGGCAGCCAAGCGGGCAAAGCCCGCCGATTCGAGATCTGGAAGCCATAAGGGCCGCACTTGCGGGAAGTGTGGCAAGGGACATGACGGGGTGTGTCGATCGGGTGCTTGCTACAAATGTGGCAAGGAGGGGCATATTGCCAAGGATTGCCCCAAGGGGTTCATGGTTTGCTTTCATTGCAACCAGACAGGCCATCGGAAGGCCGAGTGTCCGCAGCTGCGAGGGACAGCACAGGGAGCACAGCAGGGATCTGCCCCTGCCGTCGTGCAAGCTACTGAGCTTCGGCTGATGAAGGCCGAGGCACCGAAGGCTCGCGGGAGAGCTTTTCAGTTGACAGCGGAGGAGGTCCACGCAGCGCCCGATGTTGTGGCTGGTATGTATTCTTTCACTTATTTATGCTGAGTTTGGTATATTGTGCTTATATTATGATATGCGTAGGTACTTTTCTTGTGAGTTCTGTACCTGCTTTGGTGTTATTTGACTCGGGTGCGAGTCGGTCATTTGTGTCTTTAGCGTTTAGTCAGCACATCAGTATCCAGCGGGAGGCGTTGAATCGACCTCTACGAGTTTCCATAGCTAACGAGCAAGCAGTGTATGCTACGGACGTGATTCGAGGATGTGTACTCGAGATCTTCGGTGTTGAGTTCCCGATAGATCTAATCCCGATTTCGATGGGGGACGTGTGTGTCATAGTGGGCATGGATTGGTTGAGCCAATTTGGGGCTGTTATAGACTGCGAGCGACAGTTGGTGATGATACGAGACCCTAGTGGGGGAGTACTTACGGTATACGGCGAGGGTACTCGATCTGGGTCAGCGTTCTGTTCGGCAGCTAGAGTGAGACAGAGTCTACAGTAGGGCTGCGGCGGGTTTGTAGCTTATGTGATGGATACACGGGGGGCCGTGGGGAGGCCGAGTTCGGTTGATGATGTTCCGATAGTGCGTCAGTTTCCGGATGTTTTCCCCGAGGAGTTGCCGGGTGTGCCTCCCGAGAGGCAAGTGGAGATTCGCATCGATTTGGTTCCGGGAGCGGCGCCTATCGCCAAGGCGCCCTATCGCCTTGCGCCACCAGAGATGCAGGAGTTATCCTCACAGCTTCAGGAGCTGTTGGGGAAAGGATTTATCAGGCCGAGTAGCTCACCTTGGGGAGCGTCGATCCTTTTTGTCAAGAAAAAGGATGGTTCACACCGGATGTGCATTGACTACCGGGAGTTGAACAAGCTAACGGTCAAGAACCGTTACCCACTGCCGAGGATTGGTGATCTGTTCGATCAGTTTCAGGGAGCATCTTGGTTCTCCAAGATAGATTTGATGTCTGGATATCACCAGATGAGGGTGCGAGATGAGGATATCCAGAAGACGGCGTTCAGGACTCGTTATGGGCATTACAAGTTCGTGGTGATGCCTTTTGGGCTCACCAACGCACCGGCAGCGTTCATGGATCTCATGAACAGGGTGTGCAGACCGATGTTGGATCATTCGGTGATTGTATTCATCGACGATATACTGGTGTATTCGAGATCCAGAGAGCAGCATGAGGAGTATTTGAGAGAGATCCTCGGAGTATTGAGGTCGGAGAGGCTTTACGCCAAATTCTCCAAGTGCGATTTCTAGCTATGAGAGGTCCAGTTCTTGGGGCATCTCGTTAACCAGAATGGAATATTGTTCGATCCGGCCAAGATTGAGGTCATGATGAGTTGGGAGGTGCCGAAATCCCCCACCTAGATCAGGAGTTTTCTAGGGTTGGCCAGCTACTATCGGAGATTTATCAAGGATTTCTCCAAGATCGTCGTGCCTCTCACCAGGTTGACCCGGAAGGGTGTTGCTTTTTCATGGGGCCAGGAGCAGCAGACCTCGTTTGACACACGTCGCCGGAGATTATGCAAAGCCCGGGTGTTAGCCCTCCCGAAAGGGATGGGGGATTTGTAGTGTATTGTGACACATTGATATCAGGGTTGGGTGCAGTACTTATGCAGAGAGGACATGTGATAGCATACGCATCGAGGCAGCTGAAGCCTCATGAGGCGAGGTATCCTACTCATGATCTGGAGTTGGGGGCTGTGGTGTTCGCCCTCAAGATCTGGTATCACTATCTGTATGGGGTCCGGTGTACCATATACACGGATCACAAGAGCCTGAAGTATTTGATGGATCAGCCCAACCTGAATATGCGCCAGAGGAGATGGTTGGATGTGGTAAAGGATTATGAGTGTGAGATCCTGTACCACCCGGGCAAGGCCAACGTTGTAGCCGATGCCCTAAGTCGTAGGACAGAGAGTGCCCCGATACGTAATGTTTGTTTGAGGTTGACGGTGATGACTCCGGTGTTGGACACCATTCGGGAGGCTCAGGTTGAGGCCATGAAGCCGGAGAACCGCAAGAGAGAGCGGGTGATCGGGCAGGTGTCTGAGTTCGTTGCCGATAGCCGAGGGCTCATAACCTTTCAGGGTCGGATTTGGGTGCCATTTGAGGGCGGGGCACGTACCATTCTGATGGAGGAGGCGCACAGATCGAGGTTTTCGATCCATCCCGGGGCCACTAAGATGTATTTGGACCTGAAGAGAGACTATTGGTGGCCCTGTATGAAGAGGGATGTTGCATGGTTTGTGGAGAGATGCTTGACCTGTCGCAGGGTCAAGGCCGAGCACCAGCGGCCGCATGGCAAGTTGCAGCCACTTGAGATTCCCCAGTGGAAGTGGGAACAGATTTCCATGGATTTTATCACCAAATTGCCGAGGACTACGAGAGGTGTCGATGCAATTTGGGTGATTGTTGACCGGTTGACGAAGAGCGCTCATTTCCTTGCTATTAGTGATAGCTCTTCTACTGAAAGGCTAGCAGAGTTGTATGTGAGAGAGGTGGTATCGTGGCATGGAGTACCGATCTCGATCGTGTCGGATCGAGATGTGCGTTTCACTTCCAGGTTCTGGAAAAAATTCCATCAGGAGTTGGGTACGAGGCTGTATTTCAGTACTGCATACCACCCACAGACGGATGGTCAGAGCGAGCGGACGATTCAGACACTCGAGGACATGCTTAGGGCATGTGTGTTGGACTTCGGGGGGAGTTGGGACACGTATTTGCCGTTGTCTGAGTTTTCCTATAACAACAGTCACCATTCGAGCATTGGTATGCCTCCCTTCGAGTTGTTGTATGGGAGGAGGTGTCGGACTCCCATATGTTGGGGAGAGGTAGGGCAGTGAGTGATGGGCAGCACTGAGATAGTGCTTCAGACGACAGAACAGATACATCAGGTCAGGCGGGGGTTGTTGACAGCTCAGAGTCGCCAGAAGAGTTACGCGGATAGGCGACGATCTGAGCTCGAGTTTCAGGTCGGAGATTTCGTACTCCTGAAGGTGTCTCCTTGGAAATGAGTGATTTGGTTTAGGAAGAGGGGCAAACTGGGCCCCCGGTATATTGGGCCGTTCAGGGTGACCGCGAGGGTGGGCAGAGTAGCATACCGGTTGGAGCTACCTGCGGAGTTGAGTCAGATACATGATACCTTCCACGTGTCCCAGTTGAGAAAGTGTATAGCCGATGAGTCGGTGGTGGTACCATTGGAGGATATTCAGGTGGATGCGAGCCTGAATTATGTTGAGAGGCCAGTCGTGGTGGTGGATCGTAAGATCAAGGTTTTGAGAAACAAGGAACTGCCACTGGTCCTGGTTCAGTGGCAGCATCGAAAACGGTCCGAGCTAACTTGGGAGCCGGAGGCGGAGATACGGAAGCTACACCCAGAGCTGTTTGTAGAATGAGACTTCTTGAGCGAAATCTGATTCTAGTGGGGAAGAATTGTAACATCCGGATTCCCAGGTATCTTATTTTAATTATTTATCTTGAGTTTTATGGAGGGACTCAGCAAGTAGACGCTCAGACTCGCCGAGTAGGATCGTGTTTGCTGACTGGATTAATGAGCGGACTCGACGAGTCGGAAAGGGGGGACTCGACGAGTCCACGTTGTAGGTTGAAACCCTAAATCCCCGGGCCTAAGCCCTATTTAAAGGACCTTATAGCCCTCTTGTGCGGCTACCTGTCCTGAGAGAGTGCCCCTTGAGAGCTTGAGCGAGTTGAGAGAGTGATAAGGCCATATTGATCTATTTTGGTGTGATTTAGCAAATGAGAAGTTGTTTCCAGCAAGAGGAGGTCAAGGGAGCCGTGGATCCAGGGTTTTCAAGTTCAGATCTACACTATTGAGATACCAAATCGAACTTCCTTTCTGTTTTGAGTTAAGATCTATGACCTAGGGTTTTCTATAACCTTTTAGGGCTTGAAAAGTTGAGTTAATGGTCCCTTGCTATGTTAGACCTCGGATCTGGACCCATAGAGGTCCAGAGAGCCTTCCCCATTCTGCTTTATGTTGCTTTATGGAGGAAAGGAGACTAGGTTGCCATTTTAGAAGCCATTTCACCAAGGAAAGCCTTGGGTGCATTGCATGTGAGTCAAGTTTCGACCTTTACGTGGTTATTGGTCGTGGAGAAGTCAGATCTATAGTTTAGAGAAGCAGATCTGACCTCAGAAGGTCATTTGAGAGTTGTTATGGGAGCAACTCGCCGAGTCCATAAGTGGACTCGACGAGTCGAGTCGGGGTTGCCCCGCGATTCGTTGCAGAGTAACCCAATGAGTAGAGGAGGGACTCGACGTGCCAAGTGAGGCTTAGAAGGATTCAGGGGATCCTCGTGGAGTCGCCGAGTCACCCGAGTGCACTTGGCGAGTCTGGTCAAAGTTGACCGTTAACTAGAGTTGACTTTTGTTGACTTTTAGGGTTTGGTCAATGTTAGGGTCTCTGGGCCATGAGAGGGGTAAAATGGTCTTTTACCCTTCTGAGAGTAATAAGAGAGGGATTAGTCTAGCCTTGAGGGTTGTATTAATTAGAGTGCTTATTCCATGTGATTAGGCGGGGGCTAGACCGGATTTTACCGAGTTCGAGATTTACCGAGTTACCCGAGGTGAGTCTTCTCACTATACTGTACCTAGAGTGGTACCTATGTGTGACCGGAAGGTCTTGTATGCTATGGGATGTATGTGTTATATGCTGTTATGTGATATGTATGGGTTATATATGTTATGTATGATAAGGACCGGAAGGTCAAGAGGACATGGATCGGAAGGTCAGGAGGTTACGGACCGGAAGGTCGATGCTGTTAGGACTGGAAGGTCTACCGAGATTCAGGACGGAAGTCCCCTGAGACACTTGGATCGGAAGATCCTACAGAGTTATGGCCTGGAAAGGCGTATGTGTTGTATGTGGTATATTGGGGAACTCACTAAGCATTTATGCTTATAGTTGATGTGTTATGTGTTTCAGGTACTAGCGAGGATCGCGGGACGGCGCCGGCATGATCCGTACATTCTATTGGAGTTTTATACATTTTGATCTTGGGATGTGTTTTTATGGATTTGATATGTGATACATTGAGATTTGAGAATATTTATGAATGAAATTATATCTTTAAAAGTGAAAATTGGTTTTGAAATTTACGTTGTTATACAGACTATAGATTTTATAGTTGAAAATGAAAATTATTTAAGATGATGATAATGGTGAAATTTATAAAAATCTTGGAAGTAAATCAAGTTAGGACTTGAATTTTAAGAACTTTGGATGATTACAATGCATATATGATACAAAACGACGTAGTACGGTGAGTTTGGGTACCTAAGCTTATATACCTTTAATGGTATATTCAATTTTCCTATATATATATATATATATATATATATATATATATATATATATATATATATATATATATATATATATATATATATATATTCCATAGAAAGTCATGGACTTCTTTTAATGGCCTTTGGGAGGAGCAAAAATAAGTATCCAAATATATCCTATAGAAAATTATGAGCTAAAGCTAGTAAATTAGGTACGATATGCAAAAATAAATATGTATCCGTAAAAATATGTACCAAGGAAATATGGAAGGTGGTATCTCAAAAAGAAAATAGGGATAGTGATATATATATATATATATATATATATATATATATATATATATATATATATATATATATATATATATATATATATATATATATATGAGAAATTGACAGAAATATCTTCAAATTGAATTTCTTTATTAAAATGGTATATTCGAAGGGATGTGGTAATACATATTCTTCATACTAAGGAGTATGAATTTATGAAGATTGTGAGTATTTAAAGTTGAGAAAGATATTTTAGATTTGACATAAATATGTGCATTGAAGTCGAATATATTTTGAAGATTTAAATTACGAGTTATCTTGAAATTTAGTTGATTTAATAATAATTTGCTCGAGGACTAGCAAAAGCTAAGTGTGAGGTATTTAATTTGTAATGAATTATACATATTTTTTACACATTTTTATAGATATTTGGTACTAAAAATATATAAATTTATATTTTGCAAATTATAAAGGCTAAAAGATAAAATAAAGGATATTTAGAGCATATTTTGGAAGGAATTCGTAGCTTAAAAGCTAAGTATGATTTAAATAAAATATATCTCCGGAATGGTTGAAGATTTCGAAGATTTTGGAGGATCTTGTAATTCGCACCGCAAATTCTCTTTCGCGTGGGGATTGAAGTCAGCCTAAAAAGATATAAATAGAGTGTGATTTTTTCCAAAAAATATACATACAAAAAGTCTTCGAGAAAAGAAGTAGATACGGAGAAAAATAGTATGTCAAGAACTCTTGACGAAGCAATAAAGAGTTGAAGATATATGCAGTTGAGGTTATGAAGAATTTTGGTTTGCATTATGTTTAGTTTCTTTATTCTTATTAGCTATTTGGTTTTTTTATTATGGGATAAGTCCTTATACTTTTGATTACATGTAGAAGATTTATGATTATGGTTTAACTCATCGAAAGAAGTTTGATAGTATTCAATTTATTATGTTAATGTTTTACTAAAGATCCTAATGATTTTGTTATGTTTATGTAAATGAGTGCATGATTTATGATTAGGTTCTAATTATGTATCTTGAATCACATTGGTTTTAACTTGCCCAAGCCAGAAAAACTGAGTGAAGAGCGTAGGAAGTTGTGACTAATCGTATAACATTCCGTTTGAAATTAAGTAATTAAACAATAAACCCTGAACCCCAAGATGTAAATTTATATTTTATATTATTTTATAGTAGCCCTAAAATCCATAATAATTACCAGGGTGTTGGTTTCGGGGAGCCAAATGATATAATTTGGATTTGCGGGGGTTAAAGTGTAATTCCGGGATTTATTTTGTAAAGATTTTCAGAAGTCAAGGGCTGTTTGGTAAAATATTGGACTTAAATTAAAGGGACTTTGGAATGCTAAGGGCTGAATGGTAAATTATGTACTTAGGTTGAAAAGAATTGCCATGGAGGGGCTGAAAGTGTATTATGGGCAAAGATCTCATATGAGCGGGTATAAACCTGTCACCTTCTCAAACCCTAACCCTAGAACATCACGATTCAGCCGCCACCCTCACATCAACCACCTCCGGCCCCGCCACCCTTATCCCTTCCATCCCAGTCTCCGCCTCCGTGACACCATAGTGAACCACCGACGACCGCCTTTGCGACTCTGACGACGGGCTTGAAGGTCGATACCGCAGTTGATGTTTCTGTTTCACAATCACCGTTCTATCCTTCCTCGGAGACGTTCGTCGCGACGTCATGATCACCGATGGGCTGCATCGCCACTGCTGAACATCGTTTTTTGGCGCCGTCGTTGCCGTTACATCGTTCCACAGCTCCGTTCGTCGCCCCTTCGTTGTCATTCTCCTCCTCCAAGACCGAATTCAGGCGTGGTGGGTGTTCTGCTTGTGTGCGTGTGTGTGCGTGTTTTGGTGTTGCTGTACGATTCTGGGTGTACTCGTTAGCCGAAAAGCATGGAAAACCACCAAGGTTGCCGCCACCTTTTTCTTTTCTGCCGCCACCAGCCACCGTGAGCGGTTTTTGTGTGTGTGAGAGTGTATTTTATGGGTCTTTATGGGTATGACGTTGTATGTGCGATTTTTGGCCGGAAAACCCACCACCACCGTGAGGTGGTGGCTGCCACCGTGTTGTCGCCTTCTGCCACCACCAGTCTTCGTGTTGGGTGGCGGTGTACACTTGTGTATGAACGGATTGCTACTTGAGATGCTTGGACATGCTTTGGGTCTAGAATCATAACCACCACCACGAGGTGGTGGCTGCCGCCGTAAGCCGCCGTTGACCACCACTACCCGAGATGGTAGTGAGTGGTGTCCGGCCTAATGAAACCCTAGTTTACCTAATGAAACCCTAATTGATCTAAAACCCTAACTGTTTGACTAATTCGCATGTACTTGGGTTAGAAACCTTAATTAGGGTTAAGAAAACCCTAACTTTGGAGATATTAGTTTTGGATTGTCGGGACCCGCGTTTGGACCAGTGGATTGAAGTTATGACTTATGTCGATCCTATTGTATGTTTGGTCTAGTGGAGTGATGGACCTAATGGATTAAGTCCTTAATGGGTTAAGTAAGAATACTTACCCCTAATCGCCATTTTATGTGAAAACCCCTAATTTGGTTTGGGTTCTTGTTTGGACATTTCTTGGACTAAGTTGCTATGGGCCTTCGTGGGCCAATTGGGAACAGGTTTATGGACTAAGGAAATTATTGGGCTTTAGGATAAGGCCCATTGGAAAGGCTTGGTCCCAACTTGGAAAATTGGGCCATAGATGGGCCATAATTGGGCCTTGATGATTATGAGATATTGGACCATCGGAATGCCAAGTGTTTGGACTAGAATAAATGGTTGGGCCTTAAGGTAAGACCATGTAGAGGTTTGGGCCCAATTTGGAAAATTGGGCCATAGATGGGCCATATATTGGGCCTTGATTTATTATCTCACTTTTGGGCCTCCATAGTTTGAGTTTGGGCCTTGATTTTAGTCCAAGGTAGGTTAGGGGTAAAATAGTCTTTTTACCCCAAGTATGTAGTTATGGTTATGCATTGGAACCCAATTATTAATTAGGTGTTGTTTTGATAATTGACAGTTTGGGGATCTGTCAGCCAGCAGCCGCAGTTTTGTCTGCGGGACTTCAGCAGTGTGAGGTGAGTCTCGTCACTGTTTGTATGGGTCGAAGGCAGCAATGCCCGCCCATTTGGTTGATGCATGGTAGTAAGACCCGGGTTTAGCCCTAGGCATTATGTATGAAAGACCAGGAGGAGGCTCCTGGCACATTGTATGCTATTATGTATGGTAGGAAGACTCTGGGGTTAGCCCTAGGCATTATGTATGAAAGACTAGGAGGTGGCTCCTGGCACACTGTATGCTAATTGGCTAAGTAGAGTAGTATGTATGCTACTTGTCTTTGTGATGATTGCATGGAAGACCAGGAGGTGGCTCTTAGCACTTGTTTGTAGGACCGAGGGGGTGGCCCCCGGCTTGGCAAGAAAAACCACGTGGCGGCCTGTGGCATAATGGCAAGACTATATTATGATATATGAATGATATGTATGGCTCATGGTTATTTATGGTAGTATCCGGTTGAAAGAGACCGAAGGGGTAGGCCAGCACCCGGATATGCTAGGCAGTATGTATATTGTATGGTACGTGGTATTTGGGGAACTCAATAAGCTTCGTGCTTACAATTTTCAGTTTTGATTTCAGGTACCTACAGTTTTCAAATAAAGGAGCTCGGGACGATCGCAGCGCATACACCTATGTTTTCCGCAATATGTGATTTCTGGGAATTAACTCTGATAAACGTTTTATTTAAAATGCTTTTCAACGTGTGAACAAAGTTACAATAGTGTTTTAGATAAATTAAAAATTAAAGTTTTACCCTGAAATTTTGGGATGTTACAAGTTGGTATCAGAGCCTAGGTTTGAGGGATTCGAGCGTTCTCTCGGGTGTGCCTGAACTCAAACTAAGGGCTAGATGAAATTTTTATAAAATAAACATTTAATTACAAAAAAAATTCTAAGTAAAGAAAGGGGTGTGATGCGTGCAATCGACCGAGCTCAAGTAAGTCGTTCCCAAAATACCAATACATGTTTGTTATGTGATATGAAATGATTATGTGATTCACATGCTATATTAGAGCTAAGGATCTAGGATAGATGCCTTTGTATGCTTATATGAGCTTGTAGATTTGCATGCTAGAACTGATCAGCCAGTGGTAGGATGGCATGTTTAGGTTATGCCTGGTTGTATGAGCCTTCGAATTGCATGCTAGTACAGATTCCTTATTAGAGGATAAAATGGTTTGATTGGAGTATGTTGGTTAGTTTTTTTTCCATTGTCCTAATGCTGCTTGCTTTGTGCTTTGTGGGACTCTTAGCAATGTGAGATAGCTGCTAAGTGAATATGCTAAGTCACATGTGGCATAGGCTGGATAATCTCAAAGTGATGGATTTGACCCTATTGCGCAGCTCTTGTTTGAATCCAACCGTTCTAGTGTTGAGTCTTTTACTCGAAGGATTATATGATCTCTGTTGCATGTGGCTATATTCATAAGGTAGCTAGTTGACATTAACGAGAATCCTTCAGCAGATGAGGACTGGGTGGGTTCGGGAACCTAGGAAAGCCTAGGATATGCTACAGTGGGTTAGTAGTATGGTTCAGTGAGTACTGGCTTAATGGTTTGAAGAAGTGACTTAGAGGATTCAGGAGGATTGCTAAGGAAAGTATGGATAGGTGTGGAAGGTAGTATTGGGCCCGTACTACTGAAAGCACAGGATCCACACTCGAATCGGTGAGAGTCTTGGAGAATCTAAGAAGCTTATGAGAGGTGGATTCTTGAGTATGTTCTGATTATTGGTTTCTCTCTTTTCAGTTGGGAGATGAGATCGTATGGAAATGGTTCAGGTTCGGGTTCTGGCTCAGGTGTAGGTACTGAGCCGATTAGCGAGCAGTTGTGGGAGTTCATTTCATCAGGTGCGCATACTGGAGGGTCCAGGGAAGAGACCCAAGACTTCGGATCATATTTTGAGAGGCCAGCATGACCGGATTCAGTGCATCACGTGTAGGAAACTGCACGATGGAGTTTGTCGCTCCAGGGTTTGGGCTGCTACAAGTGTGGCAGTGGTGGTCACGTCAGCAGGGATTGCCCTCAGGGGGCAAGCCCATTATGTTTTCACTGTGATCGGGTGGGCCACAAGAAGGCCGACTGTCCGACGTTGAGGAGAGGGGCAGTGAGCGCGCCTGCTCCGGATTCTTTGAGGATCACCGATGGACGAGATGGTAGGGCAGGAGCCCCAGTAAAGAGGAGTTGAGTTCTGCAGGTATGTATCTTTTTCCTTCTTTCAGGTTATTTATATCTTTGTTTATGGTTGTTACAGTATTGCATTAGGTTGGGTAAGCATAGAATTGGTTTATTCTCTGCTTGTGTTTGGATTATATTTTCAAGAAATGTCATATGCCAATTGCACACCATGAATTATTAGTGGTTAGTGTAAGGTCGTTTCCATCTTGCTGGTTCGGGGTGTTCAGCATTATCTCGGCTCGTAATCGAGATCGGTTCAGGGACATTGTGTGGAAGGTCTGCGGTCAGAGTTTAGCAGGGTGGTTATCCACCCAGGTCAGGTTTCGGAGGGTTCAGTCATTGTGCTCAGATTGACTCATGGTGTCGCCAAGGGAAGTGGTCTATTGTCGGGGTTTTGGTCAGAGCGTCGGTTATTTGGAATTCAAGATCTAGGCACGATATCATTTCAAGGCATCTGGAGTTATCAGTATTGTTGGAGTTCAGAAAGTGTTCATCTAGTCTTCAGGGGTTGTATGGTCTTTTAAGTTAGCCTAGTAATGGGTTGCTAGCATTAGTAAGCGTCGGTTGTCAGCAGATCAATCATTGGAAGGTAAGAAGGATCAGGAATCCTTCCATTTCTCGTATGCCGGGGAGATTTAGTTGGATCGAAGTGGGGGAGAACCGTTCAGGTACCCAGGACATAAGCAAGTATGAAATTGGGATAAGCTCGTATCCCCATCAAGAAAGGAAAGGTGGCCCAAGTGGCTGCCTGAATGGAGGATAGTGTGAACTGAAACTTCGAGAAACTTCCCGACTTTGGGACTACATCTGATTGATGTGTAGTAGAGCATGGGGAACCAGGTCGGGGATCCTAGTCAGGACATGAGTTCAGTGCGCGATAGTCATAGCATTCACCAGCGGCCAGACAGCAAGGAAAGTGTTGTAAGACTACGGGGTGGCCCGTAGCATTCACTGGTTAGCAAGTAGAGTAGAAGTGTTGTAAGACTGTGGGGTGGCCCGTAGCATTCACTAGTTGGCAGATAGATTAGAAATGTTGTAAGACTGCGGGGTGGCTCGTAGCATTCGTTAGTTAGCCGTTAGTATAGTGGTATAGTAAGATTGCGGGGTGACTCGTAGCATTCACTAGTGGTCAGTTAGTATGGGAGTGTTGTAAGACTGTGGGGTGGCCCATAGCATTCACCGGTCCCTATCCGACAGTGAGGATGTGAAAGATTTGTGATTCACTCACGGATTACATCAAATAATTTAGGCCATGGTGTGTGAGCCGCACGAATGTGAGTAGGCCACAGTTTGATCAGATTCAAGAAACGGTAGGTCATTAGAGACCACGCGTGTTGTAAGACTACAGTGGTTCTGCTAGCATTCACTTTTCGTATTAGATTCGATGACGACAGGTAGTCAGACTGTCATGATAGGGAAGATTAGAAGGAATAATGGAGCCATGAGTGGCAATATGGTTAGGGCAGATTTCGATAGCCGAAGTTCTCTTCGGAAGTCGCGTGGGGCGACTATGAGGTTGCTCTTGGCTCAGCAACCAGAGAGAAATTCAGTATTCCAGATAAGTTGGGGACCAGGGAGGTCTTGGTTGCCTTTGGAAAGCAGATAGGAGGCAGCGTGATGCTTCAGACAGTAGTAGTGATTTGGGGATTCGTATGTGTGTGGAGTAGCTTAGTGATCGAAGGTGCTAAATCACTTATAGCGGGAATCATCAATAACAATTCAGTATGGACGGTCTATCAGGGAGTCGGACCATCTCGAGACTTCAGATTTCATATTGACTAAATGTGATCAGGTTGCAAGGAATTCATTCATATTCGGGTTGTAGTTCCCTGCGAGGGTGGTTTCAGTTGCCTTGGAAAGGCTGGGGTATGCTTCTGGTTGTGGCTGTGTTGCTCAAGTTATTTGGCGTGGCAGGGGTAGTAAGGATTGATTTCGAGGACAAAATTTAACTTAAGTGGGGGAGAGTTGTAACATTCCGTTTGAAATTAAGTAATTAAATAATAAACCCTGAAACCCAAGATGTAAATTTATATTTTATATTATTTTATAGTAGACCTAAAATCCATAATAATTAGCGGGGTGTTGGTTTTGGGGAGCCAAATGATATAATTTGGATTTTCGGGGGTTAAAGTGTAATTTCGGGATTTATTTTGTAAAGATTTTCAGAAGTTAGGGGGTGTTTGGTAAAATATTGGACTTAAATTGAAGGGATTTTGGAATGCTGAGGGTTGAATGGTAAATTATGTACTTAAGTTGAAAAGAATTGCCATAGAGGGGCTGAAAGTGTATTATAGGCAAAGATCTCATATGAACGGGTATAAACCCATTATCTTCTCAAATCCTAACCCTAGAAAATCACTATTCAGCCGCCACCCTTATCCCTCCCATCCTAGCCGCCGCCTCCGTGACACCATAGTGAACCACCGACGACCGCCTTTGCGACTCCAACGACGGGCTTGAAGGCTGGTATCGCGGTTGTTGTTGCTGTTTCTCAATCGCCGATCTTTCCTTCCTCCGAGGCGTCCGTCGCGCCGTCGTGATCACCGATGGGCTGCATCGCCACCGCTAAACATCGTCTGTTGGCGTCGTCGCTGCCGCTGCTGCCGTTGCATCGTTCCACAGCTCCGTTCATCGCCCCTCCGTCGTCATTCTCCTCCTACAAGACCGAAGTCAGGCGTGGTGAGTGTTCTGCACGTGTGTGTGTATGCGTGTTTTGCTGTTGCTATACGATTGTGAGTGTACTCGTTGGCCGGAAAGCATGGAAAACCACCATGGCTGCCAACCATGGTGGCTGCCACCACCTTTTTCTTTTCTGCCGCCACTAGCCACCGTGAGGGGTGGCTGTATGTGTTTTTGTGTGTGTGAGAGTGTATTTTATGGGTCTTTATCTGTATGATGTTGTATATGCGATTTTTGGCCGAAAAACCCACCACCACCACCACCACCGTGGTGCCGCCTTGTGCCGCCACCAGCCACCGTGTTGGGTGGCGGTGTATACTTGTGTGTGAAAGGATTGCTATTTGAGATGCTTGGACATGTTTTGGGTCTAGAATGATAACCACCACCACGAGGTGGTGGCTGCCGCCGTAAGCCGCCGTTGACCACCAATACCCGAGGTGGTAGTGGGTGGTGCCCGGCCTAATGACACCCTAGTTGACCTAATGAAACCCCAATTGATCTAAAAGCCTAACCGTTAGACTAATTGGCATGTGCTTGGGTTAGAAACCCTAATTAGGGTTTAGAAAACCCTAATTTTGGAGATGTTAGTTTTGGATTGTCGGGACCCGCGTTTGGACCAGTGGATTGAAGTTATGCTTGTGCCGATCCCATTGTATGTTTGGTCTAGTGGAGTTATGGACTTAATGGATTAAGTCCTTAATGGGTTAAGTAAGAACACTTAACCCTAATCGTCATTTTATGTGAAAAACCCTAATTAAGTTTGGGTTCTTGTTGGGCCATTTTTTGGACTAAGTTGTTGTGGGCCTTCGTGGGCCAATTGGGAACAAGTTTATGGACTAAGGAAATTATTGGGCTTTAGGATAAGGCCCATTGGAAAGGATTGGGCCCAATTTGGAAAATTAGGCCATAGATGGGCCAAAATTGAGCCTTGATGATTATGAGATATTGGACCATCGAAATGCCAAGTGTTTGGACTAAAATAAATGGTTGGGCCTTAAGGTAAAACCATGTAGAGGTTTGGGCCCAATTTAGAAAATTGGGCCATAGATGGGCCATATATTGGGCCTTGATTTATTATCTGGCTTTTGGGCCTCCATAGTTTGAGTTTGGGCCTTGATTTTGGTCCAAGCTAGGTTAGGGGTAAAATAGTCTCTTTACCCCAAGTATGGAGTTATGGTTATGCATTAGAACCTAATTATTAATTGGGTATTGTTTTGATAATTGACAGTTTGGGGATCTGTCAGCCAGCAGCCGTATTTTTATCCGCGGGACTTCAGCAGTGTGAGGTGAGTCTCCTCACTGTTTGTATGGGTCGAAGGCACAAATGCCGACCCATTTGGTTGATGCATGGTAGGAATACCCGGGGGTTAGCCCTAGGCATTATGTATAAAAGACCAGGAGGCAGCTCCTAGCACACTGTATGCTATTTTGTATGGTAGGAAGACCCGGGGTTAGCCCTAGGCATTATGTATGAAAGACCAGGAGGTGGCTCCTGACACACTGTATGCTAATTGGCTAAGTAGAGTAGTATGTATGCTTGTTGTCTTTGTGATGCTTGCATGGAAGACCAGGAGGTGGCTCTTGGCACTTGTCTGTAAGAACGAGGGGGTGGCCCCCGGCTTGGCAAGAAAGACCATGTGGCGGCCTGTGGCATAATGGCAAGACTATGTATTGGCATGTAGCATCTTATTTGATTATGATATATGAATGATATGTATGGCCCATGGTTATATATGGTAGTATCCGGTTGAAAGAGATCGAAGGGGTAGGCCAGCACCCGGATATGCTAGGCAGTATGTATATTGTATGGTATATGGTATTTGGGAAACTCCCTAAGATTCGTGCTTACAGTTTTCAGATTTGGTTTCAGGTACCTCCAGATTTCAAATAAAGGAGCTCGGGACGATCGCAGCGCATAGACCTATGTTTTTCGCAATATGTGATTTCTGGGAATGAACTCTAACAAACGCTTTATTTAAAATGCTTTTCAATGTGTGAACAAAGTTACAATAGTGTTTTAGTTAAATTAAAAATGAAATTTTTACCCTGAAATTTTGGGATGTTACAAATCGTACATGTTAAGTCATGACATAATATGAACTAATAAATTGAGTCTAGAAAAGCTATCATTGTTGGTAGATAACTTAGAGTCATGTGATTAATTATATTAACATTGAGTTAATTAAATTAGAAATCAGTGAATATCTATCAAATTTACATTCCACGTCATATCAATTAACAATATATCTATAGTGATTCGAAAATCTAATCAAACGTATCTTTTATAATTAATAGTATCTTGTTTATTTCAGAATTACTTCGTTATTTTGTTTTGTACACCTTGATTCCCCTTGAGTACGACATCCTTACTAACTTCAACTAATACTATATATGATCAAGTACACTCCCTAATGTTAGTAGTCAGTTTAGTTTGTTAGGATTTAGAAATTTAAAACATAGATTTGTAGTTTGACTTAAGTTTATTTAATTAGACTGTTTTTCGCACATCATTGATGCCCCTTAGAACTAGAGGTGGCAATGGGTCGACCTGGGTTGGGTTCGGGTTCAACCCATTCAATAATTGGGTTGAAAATTTCAACCCAACCCAACCTGTTTATTTAAATGGGTTGATATTTCCAACCCAACCCAACCTGTTTATTTAAATGGGTTGATATTTCCAACCCAACCCAACCTTTTAGATAAATGGGTTGTCACCGAGTTGACCTGTTTATGTAGTTCCTGACCAAACCTATTAAATAAATGGGTTAAACTTAGTTTAACACATTTAAAATCAATTAAATAAATTATATAATTAAATATTATACCACTTAAATTATAAAATATAAATAAAACTTCATAATTATGACAAAAACACAATCCTAATTCATAAATACAAATAAATTGTTCAAATAACATTAAAAATGTTTAGTTTCACAGTGATTTTGGAGAGTAATCAGTATTATCGGCGCTAAAAAAAAGATGGAAATTAGAATTGAATTTTATTAAACATAGATAAGAATAATACAACATTATAATTTACAAATTAATACTTTGATTAATACATGATAATATTCAAATAATATTAAATTAAATATATATATTAAAGTTAAATGGGTTGACGGGTTGAAAACGGGTTGATAATTTTTACCCAACCCAGCCTATTTAATTAAATGGGTTAGACAGGTTGACCCATTTAAGTTAAATGGGTTGAAAATCTCACCCAACACGTTAATTTTGGGTTGGGTTGGCGGGTTGGGTCGATTTTTGTCAGCTCTAATTAGAACCTTAACAAGGGTGTTGCCCCCTAACCCCCGTGTTTTAAAAGTCTTTATTATCTATTAGAGTATGCACTCCGCATCACCTATCATAATATAACCAAATTGAACTCAATTTGTCTTAAAAAGAATCCTAACTACACTAAAGGTATTGATCAAATTAAAATCATCAACAATTTGGACAAATTCAATGTGTGTGGCCGCACAGGTCGGCTTATAAGTAATGATAGGTTGATTTTTGATAAAAATATTAGTAGGGTGTCCGAAGGGTATCAATTTAGCACACCCTTCAGATTTCACCCTTGAAGTCTTTGAAAGTAAGCTCCTCCTTCCTATACTTAATGTAAGTTTTTATTACTGAAACCAACATGTCAGGGAAAATGACTCTTGAGGGTAACTAACTGTTGCGTTTGTTTTCATTTGGTCCCTTTCCCTTCTTTTGTACTCAATATACCATCGAACTTGTTGTTTGTGTTCACCATAACCCTTTTGACCGACTTTTGACCTGTGATAGCCGGTCAAAGGGTTATGGTGAACACAAACAACAAGTTCGATGGTATATTGAGTACAAAAAAAAGGAAAGGGACTAAATGAGAACAAATACAATAGTTGGTTACCCTCCTGATTCATTTTCCCTTTACTCATTTACAGCAAATCCCACGTCATCTCCTGCTGATATTAATGACTTTATGAGATTCATTTTTGCTTCTCTTCAAAACATAACCCACGAAAGAACATTATTCATACATGTACAACTTTGTAATGTACTTGAATATTTATTAGGGGAATCTTGACTAAGCAGGTGCATTTCATGACTATATTTACATTTCCAATCAAATGATTTATCGTATCATGGATTCTAGACAAGTCTACAAACGAGTACAACTTTGTAATGCACTTGAATATTTATTAGGGGAATCTTGACTAAGCAGGTGCATTTCATGACTATATTTACATTTCCAATCAAATGATTTATCATATCATGGATTCTAGACAAGTCTACAAATGAGTTGGAATCACAAGTGCTGTGATTTTTTAGTTTACTTAGCTTTAAGATCGAATTCATGGGATAAGATACAACATCAATATGTACAATATCATCCAGCTTTTGCAGGCACATCACCATAATATACCTTGAGGTAAACGTTTATGCTGATAAATATACCTCTCATACACATTCATATCCTTTTGCAGAGAGGTGTTGACAGTTAACCACAGTAAACATAGCATAGACCATGTTTTAACGAAGTTACCCCTCCGAAACGCTCTTCATATACGTTATGGCCAAAGAAGGTTGCAATCTTTGATAATTTTGCAACTTTAATTTGATTTAACTTTTCGGGGAAAATGCCTCAGGAGGGTGACCAATTGTTGAGTTTGTTCTCATTTGATCCCTTTCCTTTTTTTGTATTCAATATACCATCGAACTTGTTGTTTATGTTCACCATAACCCTTTAGCCGGCTATCACAGGTCAAAATCCGATCAAAAGGCTTATGGTGAACACAAACAACAAGTTCGATGGTATATTGAGTACAAAAAAAAATGACCAAATGAAAACAAACGCAACAATTAGTTACCCTAAAGAGTCATTTTCCCAACATGTTATTATGCTTTTCAAACCGATGAGTACCTGAATGAGTCCCCGATGAGTACCACTGTATAATTAAGTTATTGACTTGTATTTCACATCAAGCAAATCTAATACACGACAAGGCATAACGAGTTAAGTAAATGGAAGGCGGCAAGTGCTAGTTATGTAATAAATGAGAGAAGTAAGACGGTAGATTATGAATAAGAGGAAAGTAAAGGGGGTAAAATGTAGTATAAATGTATATTGAAAGGTGAAAATGTTGAAATTAGAGAAATAGTACTTATTTGGAGGTGATCTGACAGTAGTATCTGGGATTGTCTTTAAAATCTAATTTGTTTCCTTACCTTTTTTGCCGCCACCAACTTCCTCCACCGCCACTCCGCCATCTTCTCCGACAATTACATATAGAGGAGCCAAATTTCGTGGCGCCGGTGACTCGTTAACAGGTTGAAAGGGTGGTTAAGATAACTGATTCTTGGTGTTGGTCTGATTAGGTTACTTCAAACAGTTTTTGTCCTACATTATAAATTTTAAAAAAGGAGTATTGTCAAAATATTATTATAAAATAATTGAATTTTTTTAATAAAATAAATAAAGAGATTGTATGTATCAAACAAATCAGTTTATGTGACTATCATCTATTTATTTCAAAATTAAAATTTTTAATTTCTTACTTATTTGACCTGTTATAAATTATAAAAAACAGTTCAAAATAAATCTAGCAATAAAGAAACAGGTGATGTCGAGACCTCTAATAACACATGTCAAATATCATTGGAATTTATTCATGATAACGCCCAATTGAAAATGTAGCATACTAAAGAATGCACATTTTTATTGTGAAAGAAATATGTTAAAATGACCTTTAAGATTAAAAAGTTACTTGCTCAATAACAAATATGTTAATAAATTCATACAACATAACTAACCAGTAATTTATTAAATTACAAAAGAGACCAAATAAATAAAATTATTCTTAAACTTTCATTATTACGCACATCTCTATTAAAGATCAATCACCGGCCCACATGTATATATTTCACAATTAAATTGCTTTTATTGGTCATTGAATGTGTAATAATAGTGAAAAATACACAGAACTATTTTAAATGTTTCGAAACTACCAAACCAGCAACTAACACCACAAATGGATCAAATCTTTAAAATAACTAGTTTATAACCCGTGACAATCACGGTTATAAAATTAATTAAAATTTCATATTAAAAAATCAAAATTGTTAATCAAATATTTTAAATAAATTATTACTTAATAGATATTTTTGTAGTTATATAAAATTATAATCGTTAATTTAAATAAATACGTAAAGTTATATCACCTTATAATATGTATTAATTTTATTTTATTTTTTAATCTAATGTTATTAATTTAATATAGTTAAAGTGAAAAATTTTAAAAATTTAAAATTTAATATAATTAAGGTGGAAAATTTAAAATTTAATGTAATTAGGGTGGAAAATTTAAAATTTGAAATTTAAAATGGATAGATAATATGTTGAAAAATGGCATGATATGGAAAATAGAATATTAATGAGGAGTTCTAATATAATGACATTTGTCAATAGAAAAATAAACATATTCATTTATTAGAATAGAATATTTTTAGGCGTACATCTTCCTCAAATAGTCTGATAGTAATACAAATCACAATATTTCTAGAATAAAGAAAATATTTGTATACGGATTTGAATATAAGATTCCACTTTTTATCATTCTCATTATTATTTATCTTCCCCAATTAGTCCGATAGTAATACAAATCACAATGGTTCTAGGATAAAGAAAATATTTGTATACGGATTTGAATATAAGATTCCACTTTTTGATCATTCTCATTATTATTTATAAATGTTTTAGTATTGAATTTTTTTTATAAAAAAAGAATACGTTTTTTTTTTTTTTTGCAAAAAGTGAAATAACATGAGGCTAGACAGTCAGAAATTATTTAGTGTGATAGAAAAATTAAATAAACTCATGTGGGAACATTGTGTTAGGGTAATCAAGACATCTCTAAACCCTAATAAATCATGAGAGAGAGAGATACAGATGTTGAGTAGACAAAGTTGCCTGCTTTCTCTGACCTAAAAACACACACACATATACACCCTGTAAATGTGTGAATTGTGGGAATGAGACAAAGCCATGTGAAATGTGAATAGTGAAATGACACAAAGGTGCCCTTTCATGTTATCCAGGTTCAATTAGGGTTTCTTGTGGTGCTTTTGAAACCCTACTTCTTATTTTCTTCGATTTATGAAAGATTGGTACGAGACTACGAGGTTCCATCAATGGCTAGCAAGCGTGTGAACGTTCTATCAAGCAATGGGTTGTATAAAATTAATGGATATGTCGAGTATATCAATACCATGTCTGGTGATAACATCGCAAAATTTGTTGTTTTGATTGTAGCAGAGATAGCAATCGTAATTACTTTCAATCTGGTTTATAATTTGAATCAGCAGCGGTTCATTCTGTCTCTTCCGAGCAGGCTTCGACACCGTTCAAAAATAATAAAAAATTTTAAAAATCACAGAAAATGATTTGTTCAAACATTGGGTTAAAAAACAGTTTTGATGCGTTTTTTTTTTTTTTTTTTACATTTTTCATAAGTAAATTATTGCGGTTCTTAATTATTAAATAAGAACATAACTAAATTATATAAAAACAATTTTATAATTAAATTTATGTTAATTATCGTAATTTGCCATGAAAATATTTGTCTAAAGTTCTAAACAATTGTTTCTATGTTTTAATAAATATGGTATTTGATATATAAACAAAAATTATAAACATAAACACATCAGTTAAATAACTTTCTTCGTAAGAAAACACTGAAACAAAGATTGATGATGATGGATACATGTTCATACTCCCATCTATAAGACGTATGTGAATGAGAAAAACACCAAGGATTTGAAGTAAATATATTGGTTAGTAGTCCGAAGTTAGCATCTAGAAAATTCGTTTAAGACAATCACTCTAAAAATCAAAGCCTTTTTATTAATGACTTATATAACTGATATGGTTAAAATTACCGATCGAATATCCAATGTTCTCAACCATAAAATGATAAACGTCCAAGTTCTAGAAGTCGCGTAAATATCAACAAACTACACTTGACATCTGCACGTATTTAACGTTTCATAGTAGAATTTATGTAGGTTTTTTTTGTCAAATTAGTTATTCTATTCTTATATATATATATATATATATATATATATATATATATATATATATATATATATATATATATTTTGATGAATCAAAGAATCAAGTATAAAACAAATCAGAGTATGAAATCAATTAAGAATACGAGATTGAACACCAGATGTAAATATGATCTTGTTTCAGCTCTATTACGCTTTCAAATGTTTACAGAGAATAAAGACAGGTCTGTAAAAAACTCTTATCTAACTCTAGTAAATATCCCTATTTATAGGGGAACTGAAAGCATACAAAAAATATACTAAGGCATAGACACTAACGCTTCCAATAAAAGCGCCTTAGTAAAATACATTACAAGACATTCGAAGAGTTCAGAATACAATTCGACTTATTACAATAATCCGACTTATTACAATAATTCGACCCTTACAATCTCCCCCTTTGTAATCAAAGTCGAACTACTTAATTTGTAAGAAGCTGGATGGAATACAGCATTACTCTTCGAATCTCCGTGTACCAGGAGATTATCTTCTTCAGCTCTTTCGTATCTCCTTCATTGTTCTTCTTATAGTGATTCATACGAACAATTAAATTCGTATATTGAGACGTTGAATACCTTTCCACTTCGCATGCCTGGAACAAGAAACGTTTTGCTTTACCAGCCTTGTCTTTTCCTGCGAAGACCATTCCAAAAGGCTTCAGACAAATTTCACCATCAGCATACTTCTTCAATTCTGTCTGAGTCTTCGTAGGAGCCATCAGAGCTTTAATTTCCATACCTTTAGCCGTAGCTAACTCCACATCTGTAAGAGCCAAGCACTCATAGTAATTTTCGATGAAAATCTTGATGTGAGCAACCCCAAGCTTGAATTCATCAGGTTCTGTGTTTTGAAGGTATGAAAATGATTTGTCTTTTAAAATTAATGCAACTTGTATAAGATCATACAAGTTCATTAATGGAAAATCTGCAACAGTAAACTCACAAATATTTCCATTTGCCCTAGCAACCACATACTTGAAATTTTGGATTGTGTTTTCGAATACCACATCCTTTTTCATATTGATCACTTTCTTGATTTTAATCGATGACCACACTTCCTCAGGGGCTTTTGCAAGAACAGCATGAAAACGAATTTTCATGTGTGTACCTTCATCCTTTTCTTTAAAATTTCCTTCTGCTTTGAACTGAGGCGTGATGAACATCATTTCGTTTATTGGAAAATCCAGCTGGCTTGCATCAGTATTCGTGACCAAATAACTTTGTTTTGGTTTCTTCTCAAACGAATACATGTGATTATACGCTACCTTGGCCTCAATTGTTTCGTAATTGTAGTGTTTGGATGGATCACCTTTGTCCATTCCCTTTGCATCACCAGCACGCTGAGCCATAATGCTTTGAATCAACCTTAGTTTTTCAATTTCAGCTTCTGCTTCAGCCTTCTTTTCTTCTTTCGACTTTTCCACAACAATCGATTTCCCTTTATCTTTCAAGGCTGAAGTATCAATTACTTCTTTTGGTTTCGAGCCACTCTTACCAGTCTCTGTAGATTTACCAATTACAATTCCTTTCGAAATAGGTCTTGTAATAGGTAACGTTGTAACGAATGTTGAAGTAACCATCCCAGCAGAAACAATAACTGGCTTTGTTGTTGGGATCTTTGAAGAAAATATCTTTCCTACAACTTTCGCATCTTCATCACTCGCCTTCGATTCACCAGTTTTTCTTTCTCCCCCTTGCACCCCTGTGAAAACAGGTGGGGCATATGTTGTTGGAAGAAGGCTTGTAATGTGAAATATAGGAGCGAGTTGCTTGTTGAGAAGTGCTTCGAATTGTATGAATTTTTGTGATAAAAATTCAGGAGTAATTAGGGAAGAAGAAACCGGCTTGACTGATAGATCTTTTAACTCTTTTAACAAAGTGATCACTTCCAAAAAGTTGGCACTTTCGGATGTTGAAAGTTGAGTTAGTTGTGGACTCAAAAATTCATACAATTCGAAGCACTTCTCAACAAGCAACTCGCTCCTATATTTCGCATTACAAGCCTTCTTCCAACAACATATGCCCCACCTGTTTTCACAGGGGTGCAAGGGGGAGAAAGAAAAACTGGTGAATCGAAGGCGAGTGATGAAGATGCGAAAGTTGTAGGAAAGATATTTTCTTCAAAGATCCCAACAACAAAGCCAGTTATTGTTTCTGCTGGGATGGTTACTTCAACATTCGTTACAACGTTACCTATTACAAGACCTATTTCGAAAGAAATTGTAATTGGTAAATCTACAGAGACTGGTGAGAGTGGTTCGAAACCAAAAGAAGTAATTGATACTTCAGCCTTGAAAGATAAAGGGAAATCGATTAAACATGTGTTTTCCAACAAAACATAATTATCATAATATAAAAATTAAAAATTAAAAATTAAAAATTAAAAATTAAAAATATATAAGTTTGAGAAAAATTAAAAATGTTGAGTATGCGGGAATCATTCTCACTCACTCATTTATTTTTGCCGCAAAAGTCTTCATCGTACCGCGGAAATGAGAAACGAATAAACATGTGTTTTCCAACAAAACATGTTTCCTTAAATTATGTTAATCATGACCTTAATATAAACAAAAACATAATTGTTTTGTTTTTTTTAATTTTTAAGGAGTTATTTTTATCGAAAAATGATTTTAAATATATCCAAATTCATAATATTTTATTCTTTATAAATAGACATCGATATTGATATAGTTTTTAAAATAAAATAATTTTTTTTATAATTTCAGCTATCGTTATTCATAAGTGAATAAAAATGCATCGGATTTTTACTACAGTACATTCGTTTTTCACTTATGAATAAAAAATATGATTAAATTTTTTTACAGTTTAAGTATCATTTATATATGAATACAATATGTAATAAACTTTTTACACTTTACATCAACTTTCGTCACATGTTATATTCGCATATGAATAAAACATGTATTAGTTTTCCTCACAAGTTATATTCATATACGAAGAACACAATTATCATAATTTTGTTACAATTTATTTGTTATTTATATATGAATAAGTAGTTCAAATTTTCAAAACACTTCTTCTTTTATTAACATACTACTTATTCATATATAAATAACAAATTAATTGTAACAAAAATCTGATAAATATTTTATTCATATATTAATATAACATATGACGAAAACTAATATAGGTTTTATTCATATATAAATATAATATATGACGAAAAATGATATAAAAAAATATATTTTAGGTAAGAAAACTTTATTACGTATTATATTTATATATGAACGATACTTAAACTATAAAAAAATTAAGCATATGTTTTATTCATAAATGAAAATAACGAATGTACTTTAATAAAAATCGGATGCAATTTTATTCACTTACGAATAGCGAAAGCTGAAACTCTAAAAAAAATAAATTTTTTATTTTATCTTACAACTATATCACTATGGATGTCTATTTATAGAGAATAAAAAATTATGAATTTTAATATATTTAAAATAATTTTTCGATAAAAATAGCTTTCTAAATATAAAAAAAAAAACCAAAAAAAAAGTTTGTTTTTGTGTATATTAAAGTAATGATTAGCATATTTTAAGGAAACACGTTTGGTTGGAAAACACATGTGTCTCCGTTACTCATTTCCGTCGGTATGCCTAAGTATTTTGCGGCAAAATAAATGTGTAGCTGAGAATGATTCCCTAATTCTCAACTTTTTTTTCTTAATTGAACCCTCACCTATATATATATATATATATATATATATATATATATATATATAGGGATTTGCGTTTGGACCGAATACCCGAACCGAAACTGAAACCCGGACCGGAGCGACCCGAATCAGGACCGGATAAGTTATTTGGGTCGGTTCTCGGGTATCTATTTTGCCCAATTCATCGGCTTTGCAACACACACACACACACAAACTCCTCTACACCTTCGTTTGTTGTCATCGATTACCAAAAAAAAATCAAGGCAAGTATTCAAGAAATCGACCTACACTCTACTATCAAGAAATCGGATTCCATTCTTCATCTCCAAGGAATCATTTTAAATCATGGAAAATTGGGTTCCAAGTCAACAAACTCAAGTAAACATCATATCTTAATTACTACTCGAAGTCTCGAATGTTATTCTTTTAATGTGTTATGATGTTATTCTTTCAAAGTGTTATTATGTGATATTACTTATTGAGATTTGAATGTTTTATGTTGATGTATGAAAGTTCATTGCTATTATATCATATTAAATACAATATGCTATGTTAAAATTGTTAATCTATTTCAATGTATTATGTGATTGTAAATCATTGTCTTATTGTAATTTAGATTAATGATTGTATTTCAATGTTAAAGAACATATATTGCTATTTTATGATATTAAAATCATTTTGTTGTTGTGTTTTAGATTAATGATGAAGATGTTTTGGTTGATAACACTCAAATTGACAGCAAAGACGGAAAAGGTCAAACAACAAAGAAGAAAAAAAATATGCCAAAAGAGCGGCTTGTTGGGCCGATTATGATGAACTTGAGGTTGACAACATTCAACATAGCAAATGAAAATGGTGTGACGTGTTGCTCAAGACCGAGTCCGGTGAAAACGGTACATCTAGTATGATTAGACATTCAAAAAGATGTAAAAAGAACCCAACAAAGTTAGAAGAATATTTAAAAAAGCAAACCACTTTAAATTAAAAAAACGGGGAGAATAGTATTGGCACTTGGAAGCATGATGAGAAAAGAATAAAAAAAGCTTTGTTAAACTTATTTGTATTTGGAGAATTACCGTTCAAGTTTGTAGAGAATGAATCATTTATTGAGTATACTAATGCATTGAATGGGAAAGTGGTTTTGCCATGTAGAACCACGATTTCAAAAAGATTTGTCGATTACTATGTTGAAGAAAAGGCAAAGTTGAATAAGTTCTTTAGTAATCCCCTAAAGAATGTGCATTTGACCACCGATTGTTGGACAAGTTCATGTCAACGATCGAGCTATATGGTGGTCACGGCCCATTTTATTGATAAAGATTGGGTCATGCACAAAAGAGTTATCAACTTTAAATCTTTAGATAGTCATATGGAAGAAGACATAGGGCGCACGTTGTTGACATGTATTGAAGAGTGGGGTACCAATAATGTAATGACCATAACCGTAGATAATATTATTTCAAATGATAAAGCATTTGAATTTCTAATGAAAAAACTATCAAACTTGTACGATGGGGGGGAAACAATTACACATAAGGTGTATGGCCCACATCCTAAACCTTATTCTTAAGGATGGGTTTGATGAACATCAATCTAATATTAAGTGAATGCAAAAGGCCGTTAGATATATTACGAATTCCACTCAATGGATTCTAAGGTTCAAAGAATGCATGAAAGAGTTAAATGTGGAATCCAAGAATGTTGGACTATATTTTGTGGTTTATGCTTTGTTTTAGGCTTAGTGTGTTTTCGGTGGGCCTTTTATGTTTGAGCTTTAGGTTGTTGGTGTAGTATAAATATCGAATGTGTATAGTCATTTAGGGCTAATGCGTTTCTGAGAGTTTGAGTCAATTAACAGCTCGAATGTATTTGAATGTACCTGACAATTAATCAATAGAATTATGTGCATTCATTTGAAACGTGTTTTTGATATATTTCATTGTTTGTTTCGAATAATTGTTTGATTAAGTTTCTGCATTAATCAAACTATTGCATTGGTACCTTGATAGATCCAAGTTAAGGGACTTACAAGTGGTATCAGATCCTTAAAAAACGACTTAAGGCTGTTTTGGTATCAATTGCTTTTCGAAACATTAATTAGTTTGAGGTGTTTTGGGGTTGTATTAAAAAAAAGATTTGTTGTTCATCGTGTTGCTATTCTTCGTGTTCATCATTTTCTTAGTGTTCTTCACTAATTTTGGAAGATATTACTTTGGAAATCGTTTTTGGTAATTTACCCAATTTTAGGATTCACTGGATAAGGAAACTCGATCAAAAACCTCGGTTTCGGCTAGGTCTCAGAGTTTTCGGCGGCCACTTGGTGTTTTCGGTACAAAGGTAAAAGGGAAGAGATTTCGGCCAAAACATATAGTTCTCGGCCAACTGTTTTCGGTCAATCTTTTGACTTTCAGGGATTTTGGTCAAAAAATTTGACCTTCAATGTTCTCGGTCAACAGTGTGTTGACTATTGGTGTTTTCGGTCAGAGAGCATTTATTTTTTTATTTTCGGTCAGATTTTTTTTGGTGAATAATGAGTTCTTCAATCACCAAGAAGGTAAGTGAAACCTCATGTTCTCAATCCTGTGATAATAAAATAAATAAATACCGTGAAAAAAAATGAATTATTAGTTAGAGAGGTTTTTGACCTTAAAAATGAAATATATGAAATCAAGAAAGTAAATAAACCGCTTAAAGAAAAACGAGAAGCACAAACTAAAGATTTAACCAGGATTAAACAAGAATACAGCACCAAATGTGTTCACTATCGTTTTGCCAAGGAGAAAATTGCAAACTTAACTGCTGAACTTGATGCATTAAAGGCTAAATTTAAGGATGCTGAATTTAATTTTAAGAAATTTGATGTGTCAAGTGAGAAAGTTGAGTCTATGATAGAAAAACAATTAAAGTGGAAAGACAAACAGGGTGAGGGTCTAGGGTATCATAGCGTTCTACCTCTTTTCAATGATAACTATACTTCGCCCCTGGAAACCAAAGAAATAGAGACTCCTGCACAATATGGCCAGCCCCCTGTAACTGTCTCAGTCAAGACTGAACAATCCGACCAAACTGAGAGTATTAATGTGATTGATTATAATGCTTCTATTTCATGTGCAGATAAAGTAATAGTGCAAGATGGTTCGAGCAGAACAAAAATAATTCTAGATCTGCTAAAAATGCTTCAAAAACTTGTGATGATGATAATTCCACTGTTAAAAAACTCAAGCCACAAAACTTTGTTAAACAGACTAATAAATGTGCTTGTGCTTGTGGAAGGTCTTTGAAATATACTTCATCTGGACAAGGACCAAGTCACAATCTCATTTATTTGAAAAGACAAACTTGTATTAACAGTGGGACTCCCGGTCACATTGCTAGAAATTGCCCATATCGTTCATATGTTCTCTACTATAAACAAGGTTGGCAGAACATGCCAAGGGGGAGATCTTCCACAAGAAATCGTTTCAGTTCATGTTCAAGCAATGGTGATTGGAATGCTAAAAAGACCAAAAATCAAACTCTCAATAACAAAAAGGTCTTGTCTGACAAGAGATCTGATTTGGGATCAAGATCAGTAAGTTCGAAGTCATCTCAGTAATCGGTGTCAAGCTCCAAAGTGAGTGCTGAAGCATCCATCCAAGTAAACAAGAAAATGGTTAAACCTGACTACAGATGGGCAACAAAAGTTTCAACTCCCAAATCACCTGAAAATTCTAACATTTCTTCATTTTCTGTGTTTGATAAATAGGATATGACTTGGGAACGCGTATCATGCGTAGATGGCAAAGGTCAACCCAGTTTCAAAATGGACTGGGTTCCCAAAAACAAATTAATCCCGCACTCTGTGCCAGAGCAGCTATGGAGGAATATCATCAAACTTCGGTATGTTGATAGTGGCTGTTCCTGGCACATGATAGGGGACATCTCTCTTCTGCATGACATTCAGAATTTTAATGGAGAGCATGTGTCCTTTGCGGGAAAGGAAAAGGAAAGATCACAAACGGGGATTTCTTTAATTGCTGAATTACGGTGTGAATTTTCTGACTCTTCTATTCTCTGTGATAATAATGCTGATTTTCAATTGCCCAAAAACCTATTTTTCTAAAACCAAGTTCGTGCTTATGGGATTTCTTAAGATGATACGTTTCAAAAACTAAAATTTATTTTCATTTTTATTTAGTATTTCTTATTTTCTTCCATTTTGATTTATTCTTAGCAAAGGAAATTTTTGTGACAGTCTTTTGGGAATTGATATGATTTAGTGAAAAAGGGCAAATGAAATACGTGTAAAGCACTAAAGTTGAACTGTCTAAACTCTGCGTTCAATGTGTTGGAAGGCATAAAGGACTAAGACAAATGGACTAGAAAATGTGGATTCATTTGAACTTAGAAAACCCCATTTGGACTGACAATACGACTCTCGGATAGATTTAACAGTATAATAGACAAGGAGGCCTATGACATAAATTGAAGCTAACTATCATCTAGATCTGTGGCTCAACACTTCACTGACGTATGGATTTGTGTCCTTAATTCTGGTATTGACAGGGGGCGACTGAGGGGTTCTGATAAATTGGGTCTGTTTAAAATCATTATTCTTTCTTTCTTAGCCAGCCATATGTTGTCCCCTCTACGTGATCGGAAGATCCGACCTGGGCACAACATATCCACTCAGATGATGTTCACTGCTTTCAAATCAGTATATTGTCTTCTACAAATCTCAAAAATTCTACTCTTTATGTTAGTCATATGTTGTTCCCTCTACGTGATCGGTAGATCCGACCTGGGACACAACATATGCATTCCACAATGATTATCTACTCACCTAAAGTAAAGGATTCCAAGAAATTTCCTTGATTATTGGGGTATGCCATTGAGTGGGGAACATGTTCTAGTGTACTAACATTAACTACACCCATAACTAAAGGCTGACTAGTAGATTTTATTGGCTAAATTTAAGTGGACAACAATATCCTTGGTCGTCGTCAGATAAAATGGTCTATCTAGAAATATAGTAGCTATATATAGTCACTCATAATTTGTCCTGAAATTGTCATTTGTGTTTAATTGGATCACAATATCAATGATTGACCAGAGCTTTTCATGAACGTGTGTGCTGATAAACCTTATTAATTTGCTCCATAACGTTTGATCCCAAAAAGTTTTTGTTCTGGATTACATTTTTTAGTTATTTAAATTTGTACATATTTTCATTGTTATGCACAAATTTAGAGGGAAAAATAATAAAATAATAAAAAAAGAAATAATAAATAAATAAATAAGTAATTTAAAAAAAATTAAAAAAAATAAAACAAAATAAAAAATAAAAATATATAATTAAAAAGGGTGTGTTTAATATACTAAAATTTATTTTATTTTTATTATTATTTTCTTTTTGGTTTTTGAAATGTAAAATCAAAAGAAAACCTCTTTATTAAAATTGGGTTAATTTTTCTTTGGGCCGAAATCGGATTAAGTGGGCCATCTGGGTTTTTCTTGATCATATATATACTATGTTTTCGGTTGGTTTGGATTTTTCACCGAAAAACCCCAAACAACCATCATCATCATCGTCGTTCTTCTCCTTTCTCTCTTCGACTTTTTCTGCAAAACCTACTCACTCGTTGTTCTTGTTGAAAATTGTTCGGTGAATCAGGTAGATTTTTGATTTTCAATCATGGCAATGTCGTTAAAGTTGTTTTTGGTGTACTTGATTTCATAGATTTGTAGTTTTTCAAGTTCTTGTTCGAAGGTTTTTTTAAAATTCTGAATTGGAACAGGTCCCGATGAGATTTCGGGTTTTCGGTTCAACCCGGATCCGACTGAAATCAGATGAAGCCTTGACCGAAAACTGGGTTCTCGGCCGAAATCAATCAGCGTTGACCGAAATCATCTGGTCAACAAGAGTTTTGACCGAAATCGATGAGCTTTGACCGAAATCGATCTTTTAACCGAAATCTACTAAAATCTTTGACCTTCACCGAAATCGATTGAAATCTTGACTTTAACCGAAAACGAATAAAACTTTGACTTTAATTGAAATCAAATTTCAAGCTCAATTTAATTAAATTTAAATTAATTCTCACTTGGCTAGTTTGGTACAGATAAATGGCAGAGCAACTAAAATTTGTAGACTCTCACAACATTGCCGGATATCTCATGGATCCACCTGCTACTCATCAAGAATTCAAATCCATGATGGTGGGTTTGAACAATTGCAGGATTTCTCAAGCCCTTCATGCTAATCCAGTCATCCACAGAGTTTTGATTACTGAATTCTGGAAAAATGCTTCGATCAACAAGCTGGGAGCAGATGGAGTTGGTACTGTTGAATCAATGATGAAAGGAACACAAGTGATTGTTTCTGAACAAGTTATCCGAGAGGTACCTGAATTTTGTAATGCATCTGCATTCCTAATTGAGTACTCTGCTAATCAAGTCAATGAGGTTCTTTAGAAGATGTTCTATGAAGGAACCTATCCTCCCACCATCAAGAAGCTACTGCCACCTGAATGGAGGTTCCTGGCATATTCTTTTGTGATTTGCATTTCTGGAAGGAAGGGGACTCTGATGAAATTAGTCAGAGTGTGACCTTAGTCATTGTCGCTGTGGCTATGGACTGGGATTACAACTTCTCAAAGTTTGTTCTTGAAGAGATGAAGAGCAACCTTCGGGGAAAGAAAAAGGATCTATTTTTAATGTACCCCAGGTTCCTTCAGATGATCCTGAGTGAAAATATCCCCAAATTGAGAGGTCGTCTGATATTTGGATATGAAAACCTTGGGTCCCAACACCTTTGGACTCATGAAGCAATCAAAAAAGGTTGCCAAAGTTGCTTATAAAGGATTGAAGGAGTTGGTTAAGTTTGGAAAGTTTGCTGAAGTTGAAAACATTCCTGCTGCTAGTTCCATTAATGCTGAGATTGCCGAGGAACACGTGACACCTAAACCAAAATATCAATTCGCCTTTGAAGAAATTGAAGTATCTGATGATGAAGAAGAAGAGGATCAAGAAAAGGAATTGTCAGAAAATGAGTTTGAAAATTTCATTCAACAAAGTATTTCAATTCTTGATGAGGATGTAGTTGTTACACCTTCGAGCGTGCCTGAAAGGGAAAGGGACATAATAGTGCAATCTTCCTCATCTACCCCTGAACAGATGTATGCTCTTACTGCAGAACTTCAGCGAGCTGCAAGGAAGCGTCCCCAAACAGTTCATGTTGATACTGAACCTCCATCTGGAAGTGATCTAGAAGACTCCATCCACGCTTTACTCCCAAGGAAGCGTAAAAGAAGAGATCCTAGGTCGGGAGTGCTTATCACAAAATCTATTCAAAAGGAATCTACACCGATTGAGCCTGTCTCTATGGCTCAAAACATACCAAGCCCAGTCACTGAGTCCACTCTAGTGATTCAAGAGATTTCAAGCCCACTACCGGAGTCCACTCCTATGGATTAGGATTTTCAAAGCCCTATTATTGAAGAAGTAGTTTTGCCTTATGAAGGAGCTCAACCTTCTGGAAGCTCTTTAGAAGCCCTTGAGCTGGACATTTCCAAAGGCAAAAGAAAGTTGCTTGAGTCTGAATTTGTGGATGTCGCTCTGCTTCATAACAGAGTTTTTGATTTGGAACAAAGCTCTGTTGAAAATGATTTGATTATTGGAAAGCAGGACATTCGAATTAGTGAGCTTGAAAAGGAGAACTCCATTAAAGATTCAAAGATTTCAGAACTTCAAGCGGTTTAACTACTCTATTCTTTGACCTGAAATAACACTTACATCAAAACTTCGGTGAAAATTTTCAACCTTTGAGCGCTGACGGAGAAAATATTTTTGCTTCTAGTTCAGGTGTTGCCGATCCAACTTTTGGGTTTTGTATACTACAACATCCTATTGTGCACATACAACTCTAAATGCTTTGGATCTATGTTTTCTCTAATTATAGATACAATATTGTTTCCATAGAATAAAGCCTACAACTAGCATACAATTGACATAATCAACATAAAAGTGAGTTATAGAATTACCTCTTTGTTGTAGCTTGTAGTTTTGGCCTTTAAGAACTTAGCACCCCAAGTGTGATGCCTCAAACGGTTCACAACACACCTAGGACAAATGAGAACTTGAGAGAGAGTATTCTTGCACTAGAAATCGGCTCAATGAACTCTTAGAACCCACTAGGGTAACTGATTATAGCTATAGGGTGACATATATATATATATATATATATATATATATATATATATATATATATATATATATATATATATATATTGTAGGATTCTAAGAGTCATTGTTAAACCCTAATCCATACCATTGGGCTTATTATCCATGATCCATGATTAAAGTGGGATAACTCTTTATGGATTCTTTCATAAACTTAGTCCATCATGTATCATAAGCCCAAACAATATATATATATATATATATATATATATATATATATATATATATATATATATATATATATATATATATATATATATATAACTAATTTACACAATTAGTGCCCATTAATTTAATTAGTCTCTTTTGATCACTAAATTAATTCCAAATTAATTCTTGATCAATACTAATTAAATCATATGATTTCATATTAATATATTAGAACTTATAATATATTAATAAATCATAACTAACCTCTTCTCAAAAGTTCATCCTATCAAATTGTCCTGGTGATATGCAACCCGAAATGGACCATGCTACTCTCGAGTCAAGTACATACCAATTATAGTTATGGGCTTGGACACCTAATCCAACAGTCTCCCACCTGGATAAGTCTAATAACTATTATTGCAAGTACGACTCCAAAATCCTGACTAGAAATCGTAGCTCTTAAAAGCCGATGTCGAACTCTGACCTAGTCAATAACGCGTCCAACAGATAAGGGATCATATATTCCTCCATTCTAGATATCGTATGGACATGATACATGGATTATAATTATTCTCTCTATCCATTTGTTGTTTCCCGATTTCCGATTTATGACGACTGGCTAATTGAAAAAATCAAATCAGTCCAGGCTTGGCCAAGCACTTAGGGTTTGTCATCACTGAATCATCGAGGGGCCCACAAATATCGCTTTTATCCCTCTAAGGGTAAAAGGAATGGATAAACTTCGACTCAAATGTTTTCTTGTACTTACTCATCAAATCACACACAACAATATGTTTTATAACACCAAGTTATTGTTGTGTTTACATATGTTAATGTGCAACCGACTTGTAAATTACAACTCGCATGTCTTGGTTTCAAGAATATAAGATATTATCGTCTCACAATCACTCGTGATAAAATTCATGAAGTGATTCAGATGAGCATGGGTTTAATCCAATACTCGAAACTTATTCCAGGAGTACTCATGAACACTGCAACAAACTTGTGCTATGTCTATAACACCTAGACAATCTACAGAGCCATTCATGACAGTTTAACCTCAATACCTACTTCCAAAGTGTGACAACCCAAATTTCTATCTTGTAAAGTCAATCAATTCAATCAAAAGTCAAACTTGTTTCTATTATCTTTTAGCCTTGTTAAGGGTCTGTCTGAGAGTTCTAAAGCCTAGTACACTCAAGTATGGTGTGTTAGGAAGGGTTATCTTGAGTTCATTGAGTTGCAATCGAGCCGGAAAAACCATCAAAAAGGAGTTCACGGCCGTGAACCCATTCTTGGCCGTGAACATCCTCCATATATATATAGGGAAATGGCTCTATTCTTCATTACTTCAACTCTAGCCGTTAACAACACCCATTCTCTCTCAACTTTCATCAACCGTGAACACTACAAAGGCTTCCAATAAGTAAGTATCTTATTCATCTTCTTGTTGTCCATTAGAAACACTAGCATCCCCATTAAACAAACACCTCTTTGGCATGAATCTTCAAGAGTTCACGGCCGTGAACCTTTCATTGGGCCGTGAACCCTTCATAAGATCATGGTTTGGCTGTGAACCCTCTTTCCATGACCGTGAACACTACATAGAAACAAGGTTGGGCGGTGAACACATCATGTGTTCAATGGCCGTGAACCCTTCTAAGGCCGTGAACACATCCTTGTGTGGCCGTGAACTCCCTTCAATCAATCATATGTGATTGTAACACTTCATTGCAAGTGTTTCCTAGTGCCTAAGGTTGTTTCCCATACATGATTAGTTGTTATATACACTAATTATATACATATATGTGTCATTATATGCATAATAAGAGGATCTGTTTGTGCTCGAGACTTCACTTGGCATACTTAGCATCCTATATCGATCTTTCATTCGAATCAATCACTATAGGTGAGTTCATACCCCTACAACTACACTTTTAAATGCTTTTTAAATGCTTTTATGGGGGGGGGAAGGGGAATACAATTAGAAAACAATATAGTTGTATAATCAATCACATGTGATTTATAACTATCAAACTAAGAGATTTTTTATACTTCAAAACTCTGTTACCAAACAAACTGTTTCAAATCGTTTTATAAACTGACATCAAGTCATCAATAATCATTCAAATGGTTAAAACACATTTTATATGATAAACTCTTTAAATGTTTTACAAAAACTCTTTTAAACTTATATATCATCAAAATCATGTCTATATAGATATAGTTATATAAATAAGGTTTAAAGGGCTTATGACTAATAACTCGCTTAATTTCCTTTTCCTTGTTTGGATGTGGACTTAGGGTATCGGTTATTTGTCTGAATGTCGTTTAAATCTTATTTATATATTATATATATGTATGTAGATATAAAAAGTACTTCCAATTAGTTCAATACCTTTGGGTAGAAGAGGTGTACAAACATGATCAGTCGTTCAATTACAGAGCTTGCTAGTAAACTATAATAGGTATAGTTTAGAGGATTACTACTTACTATTTCTAGAACAATGAAACTTACATGAATCAGTACTTACATGAGTTAGTTCTTACATGAGTCAGTTCATACATGAGTCAGTTCAAACATACTATACAAGGAACATACTATAACTGGAACAGATCGAAACATACTATAACTATAACAAAAAGGAACATACTATAACAAGAACAAGATAACATTAATGTGAGCCACTACTTCATGGCATAGCAATATACTGTTGTGTCACGTTTTGTAACCAGAGTCTCCTGGAGGAGAGCGTGAGTTTGTGTATAGATCTATATGCGATTGACCATCCTACACCTTGTTGCTAGCTACAGTGGGACCTACAGGTCTACGGGTGACAAATGTCATACCATTTCGACGCCTATGATCGTCGTGTTTTATCCTAGTCAATCAAGCATGGTTATAACCTCATCACATTTTACCTTAATTAAACAAATTGGTTTTAAGGTAGTTAGTACTTCAGTAGTTACTTTATACAATACTACTGTACATCTTCATTTTCCCATTACATTCATATAATGATATTCTCACATAAAAGGTAATGTAAACTATTTACTAGTAATGATAGTCATACACTTGGGAAAACATACATTTTTACAAAAGAACAAACATACAAAACAGTTGGGTCTTGGTAGAAGACTACTATCCATTTTTAGTAGAAAATATAGGATTTTCTAGGAAGTATACAAACAATTACATCAAAACACTTACAAACATTTTCATCAAACTAATGCAAACATTTGACACTAAAACACTTATGAACTCACCAGCTTAAATGTTGATCTAATCTTTCAAAATAACTTGTATTCTCAGGTCACCAGTACACAGGTACCGATGACCAGGTTTTGAGAAGACGGAGTATGTTCAAGACTCATCTTTTATTTTGATTCATATTTTGGTGTCTTTCAAACTTTACACAGAACACACTTGTATTAAATTATATTTTTAATGCAATGGATGATGTTGTTGCTTGTTTTACTATTGTGCATTGTTATGATACTATACATGACGTCCTCCACCCCCGAACGTTTCCGCCGTTCTGGTTTGGGGGTGTGACACAAAGTATGATCGACTGTGGATGGTTTGAATAACCTAGTTATTCGAGAAGTCAAAACATGCAAATTGAAACACAAGAATAATCGAATCCAATATGGTCTCAGAACTTATGAATATAAATAAAACACATTTTATTTAATTACCATATTGATTCCACATTATTCATTGTATAATGTTTCGATTAATCAACTTAATACCTGAATTAAAACAATAGTTATGTCATGCTCCAATCATGCACACTATGTTTGCCTATGGTCCTTTCTTTTTGAAATAGATCAATTGACAACATTTCAATGATGCTCATTTCACAATTCCAAATCTTATGATAAATGTAAGAATACCATATTCTTGCCATTTACTGAAATCCGTTAGATTCTAAACTTATATGCATTGATCCTCTTGTAATGACTATGCACAAAAGTCACTGAGACTTGGCAACAAACATTACAAAGTATTCCAATGGAGAGAAATTCTATGGAAATGAAGTCTCATATTCAAAGTACATTCCTTTGAACATCCTTCTTGCATTAAGTTTTCTAATCTTACATAGATTTAAAGAATAACTTCCACTTATGGAAATATTTCCATATTCCCATTTTGACTATCACTTCTGAACAAGAGTTACCTCTTCTCAGAGTATTTTAATATGGTCATTTCCAAAATTTACAATATACTTCCAACTGTCCATAAGCAACCAATCTTTGGTAAACCTCAGATTAACCTCGACAATCGCTTAACCATTTTAGTCATATCTCGTTCTAGTCCCTTTTCCCTCTTAATGCCTTAGGCATTTGGAAAAATAGAACGGAATAATATTATAGTATATATAATCGATCCTATATCCGAAGCATATGGAACACGATTCATAAAGACGTGATCCTTTACCAGTCTCTTGCTATAATATTTCCATATATAGAATTTCCTTATGTCAAATCTTTTCAACATAACATTCATATATATCCTTGACTAAATTTGATTAAAATCTCAATCTAAGCTTTTAGATTTGAAATGAAGTATGAATTCCTCTCCCTTAAGTATAGCAAAACAACTTTTCAAACCCTGCAACTTTGTGACTTGAAACTTTTGTTTTCTATAAGTAACATTGCTAACTTGCAACACTTACCATAATAATTATGCTCCCACTAGCATAATAATTATTATTTTACTAGCATAACATTTATGCTCCCTCTAGCTTTGACATGTACCCAGATTTCAGCTGGACTTCTAGAAATCAATACTTATTGACTTTCTTACCAAAGTTCAGATTTTTGATACAAGATGCTTCGATAAGACTTTATCTAGGCTCCTCAAACTTATACACCTTTCCTTAGATAGCTCACATGTGTGTCTAAACAATTTTAGAACTTACAACAATAAGTCTCAAATGTTTAGACCTTCTGCCATTTCTCATAATTCGAACTATGAAGAGGGATGTCGTAATCATAATCGAATTTGAGAATGCAAATAACACAATTGCTATCTCCTTAAAATCTACTTAGTGAAAGCGTTTCCTCACAATCATTTTCATGAATTGGAGAGAAACCTTATGACACTTAGATTTTTATGGTGTATGTGTTCCTATCCATGTGAATTTGTCATAACCATAATCACAAGACAAGGTTAGTGACAAATCCAAACTCATAGGGACTGAACTTGTTTAATCTTAATTTATTGGCACCTGGCAGCACAATGGCCTACCATTGCTTCCAAGTTGTTATGCAAACAATTGAGAACTCATAGTGTGACAACCCGAAAATCTCTATCTCTAAGTTACCTCGATCATTGAAAGTCAGACTCGTTTCTGCTATCTTTTAGCTTTGTTTAGGGTCTGTTTGAATGTTCTAAACCTAGTACATTCAAGGTTTGGGGCTGGGGATGAGTTCTTTTCAGTTCATCGAGTTGCATTCAAGCCGAACACTCCTTCAACAGGAGTGTACGGCCGTACACATGGGTGTACGGCCGTACACCCATCTATGGTCGTGAACTAGCCCCATGAGCACCATATTCCTTCACTCTCACCTCAAGAGCTTCTAACCTTAGTGTTTATTTGAGGCTGGAGAGTTTGACTCGTTCCGGAAACCCTTCCCAAGGTGTGTACGGCCGTACACAGGGTCTACGGCCACACACCACCCTCTATATATATAAGTAGTGCTCATTTCTTCTCATTTTTCCCTCCTCCCAACCAAGATCACTCCCATTCTCTCTCAACTATCAGCGGCCGTGAGCACCCCCAAAGGCTCCAAAAACGTAAGTATTTCAACCTTAAACTAGTTATATCTGAAAGACCATTAGATCCAAGCCTTGATTCATCATCAAACTCAAGAACATGAAGAGTGTACGGCTGTACACCCTTGCATGGCCGTACACCCCTCAAAACTCCCAAAAGGCCCTCCAAAATGAGAACCTAGTTCATATCCTTGTTGAGCAATAGTCCCTCTAGCTTCCCCATGGAGCAAATCACCCATTTTGCATGTTCCTTCTATGGGTGTACGGCCGTACACTCCATGGCCATACACTCATGGCCGTACACGCTCACTTGACCGTACACCCTGGCCGTACACTCTCCTGTATGGCCGTAAACCCCTTTTAGTCAATCCATGTGATTGAAACACTTAGTTTCAAGTGCTTCCTAGTCCCTAAGGGTGTTTCCTTGCATGTTAGTTGTCCAAAACACTAATTACATGCCTATATATGCCATTATATGTCGTTTAGGGCTTGCTTGTGTCTCGGAAAGTCGTTCGTGGAACTTCTCATCCTTACGCGAACTTTCAATCGAATCAAACACATAAGGTGAGTTCATACCCCTATATGTTTCCGAGTTTTAATGTTTTCAGGGGGGAATACAAGTAAAAGCACAAGTAATATTGTGTTTAAAATATAATTTTTGTTTATTATATTTTTCCTATCACTAGTATACATTGAACATAGAAATTACATACATAGTAAAACATCGTCACTACTAGACTTGAAATCGGTTTTACAAAACATGTTAAGATAAAACTTTACAAACACAGTTTTCAGAACAAAGGAAACAACTTATGAATTATGAAATGAAATATATTATTTTATAAGGATTCATAACAAAAAGGGTTTTCAGAGTATTATTCGTGAATTCGTTAAAAGAGCCAGCAGTGTGAGACACCTTGTAACTAGAATCTCCTGGGAGGGAGAGTGTGAGTTTGTGTATAGATCTATATGGGAGTGACAATCCCGCACCCTTACTATTAGCTACAGTCAACCGAGGGTGACAAACGTCATTTTTATCGACGTACGTCCGGGTACGTCGTATTGTTGATCGTCCATAGTATGGTTATGAGAATCCACAGGTGAAACAAAGACTCGTTCACATAACAATACACCTAACAAACAGACATTAGGGTTAATAACTATGTGATAACTTAGTATATACACCAGGGTATTATGAAATTAACATCCGACTTGCGGTGGGATGTGTAATCTCCGCCTCATTTCTTGTTCCTTGTTTGGTTGTGGACTTAGGGCGGGATCACCCAATCTACTGTTTGTTCGATCTAGATTTATATAACTCGTATGTACTTGGTGATCACAGGAGGGTATTAACAACACTTTCAGTATACCATACAAGATACATTCAACTAGTTTTATGTATGTGATAAGACTATCATACAATGGTTTCATACAATGGTTTCATACAATGGTTTCGTACAACGGTTTCATACAAGGGTTTTCATACAAAGGTTTTCGTACAGAATATATACATAGCATACCCTTAGTAAAATATAGGATTTTCCAGGGTAAACATTAGTACTTTACAAATAAGCGGATATTCATTTTACTAATGAACATTACTAATAATTCTGTAATTTCTTAGTTTATGCATCCAGGCTATGTGTGAAGAATATCCGACAAACCATGGGATGTGTGGTTTCCGCCTCATTTCCTGTTCCTTGCTTGGTTGTGGACTTAGGGTAGATCCACACAATCAATCGTTTGTTCGATATTGGTTTATACATAGCTAGTATGAGCTAAGTAGTTATAAAAAGAATTGGTTAATCATACATACAATAAGAAAATAATGGATTTTCTTGAGGAACACTTTCAACAGATACCAAAGGAACAATACAGTTTACTCTGTAAGTATCTAGTGAATACTTCAGGATTATGTACATGAGGATCCGACAACCAGTGGAAAGTGTGGACTCCGCCTCACTTCATGTTCCTTGTTTGGTTGTGGGCTTGGGGCAGAACCACACAATCGATTGTTTGTTCGATCTGGATTGTATATGATTTGTATACACTAAGTACGCGCAGGAGAAACTAGTAAGAATCATTTTTACTGAAGGTATATACATTCATTACATCAGAAAATATAAGGTTTTTTTGGAGAAAGATAACATACTTTTCAAAAGAACAAAGAATTGTTTTTCCAAAACTAAACGCTTATGAACTCACCAGCTTTATGCTGATACTCTTTCAAAACCTACTTGTATTCTCTGGACATTAGTAGATAGGTACACTCCCGGATTCAAGAAGACGGAGCATGGTAACTTCGAGTCTTTATTTGCTATTTACTTTTGGAGTCAATCATGTATGATTCAAATGTAATGTAAACACTATACTATTAATACAATGGTTGTTGTTGCTTTGATTACTATTATTCAATTGTTGTGATACTCTACATGACGTCCTCCACCCCCGAACGTTTCCGCCGTTTCGGTTTGGGGGTGTGATAGATTGGTATCAGAGCATTGTTTATAGTGAACTTAGTATATCAACCAGTAAAAGATATACAACTATAAATAACAATGGGGCTGGAGTGCTCTGACTAAAAGTATACTTTTAAAATATAAGTATTTTACGAGAAGTATACTAATAAACATACATACTAAGAACGAGTATCACAATAAGAACAAGTAAGAACAAAACTAATAAAAGTATTTAGATGTTGGACACTACAGTCAAATCTAAACAGTTATGTAATCATATCTGGAATAAATATAACCTGATCAACGATATTTATGCAAGATACGACCAACATGTGTTTGGGAGTGATAGTGGTGTTGCAACAATTCTAAAACTTACCTAACTCCATATACAAAAGTATCCCTAGAACAAAACATAAAGATAAAATACTATAGGAGTATTTTAGGCACTATAACGAACTTATATGAGAATTAAAAGACACCTACTGACAGGTCTATAGTTGCGAAGCGCATGCTTCCAGGGTTATATATAATTGAAATCTTATAGACTTAGAAATTGGTGATCTTCTCTCTAGTACTTATTCCTTGTTTGGTTGTGGTTTTAGAGTAGGATCACCTATTCGAATGTCTATTGGATCTTGGTTATATACAGCTTGCATGCACTGCTTGACTATAGGAGGACCCAGTTGGATCATCAATAACTACAGAAGAAATGTTCTACTTAATCTCATAAGATTCTTTAGACATCCCCATTCTCGCGTGAACAACCTAGAAATAGATAGTCACTCCAACCACCAACAGAGAAGTCGATGAGGAATAAGAGAGGGTTCATAAGGTGGATTCCGAGAAGGAATCTTACGATGAGGCAAATCTCTCATCAGGAGGTACTGGACATCTGTGATAGAACCCGAAGCATGAGCTACAGTGAATAGGAAAGCTATTGGTAAGTTCAGAGACAACAAATCCCCACGAATGAATTCAGGACCATCATAACTAGGACAGGAAACCCCTACCGAGGCGCGCAAGGTGGTAGAGCACCATATACGTCACACTAATAATTAACTAACTAATATGATCTAGTGAGTTAGTGATTACACTGCTCACACTATGTGTCAGTCTTATCGCCTTTATCATATCAGCTAGTAACAGTAAACCAGATCTCATCTCTTCATTAAGAGGGTAGTCACTATAAAATTCATAAGTCTATGTTGCATAGACCTCTGTTATGAATTGCTTCAAAAGTCAGAACATGAAACACTTAGAACTAAGATAACTCCGATTCAGATAACACTCGATTTGTAACCACTAAGGACTTACCCTCGTATCTTCTTTTAAACTTTATATCAGAAAAATGCCACCTAAGAAGTCAAACAGAAACAAGAACAACGCACCTCCACCGCCGCCTCCTCCGTATGACCCGGTTGCCTTTCAAGCGGCAGTATCATCCGCAGTGACAGCTGTCATGACACAAATCAATGCAAGTGGTACCAGTGGATCGGGTAGTGGAACCAACAACTCTAACCACGGACACACAAGGGAGTGCTCATACAAGGACTTCATGATTTGCGGACCCAAATCCTTCGATGGAAGTGGGGGAGTCATCGCTCTAATGCGATGGATCGAAAAGACAGAATCGATTTTTGAGCTATGTGCGTGCCCAGAAGGGAGCAAAGTGAAGTTTGCTGCCTGCACCTTCTCTGACAGGGCTCTTACATGGTGGAATAGCCATGTCAAGTCATTGACTCTTCCGATCGCAAACGCAATGGGCTGGGAGAATCTAAAACAGATGATGCTGGAAGAGTACTGCCGGAGGGGCGAAGTGCAGAAACTAGAGCATGAGCTATGGAATATCACCATGGCAGGCTCAGACGTAGAAGCCTACACAGATAGATTCAGCGACTTAGCTACGCTATGCCCTGGGATGGTTACCCCGAAGAGCAAGAAGGTAGAGAGATACATTTGGGGACTACCTTCTCCAATCCAAGGAAACGTAATAGCAGCGAAACCTCTTACGTTTGACAGTGCTAAACGCCTGGCTCGAACCTTGGTGGACTATGGAATCTGCCAAGGCATAATGGACCCCGTTCATGGGTCAACCAAAGGAGGCGATGATAAACAAGGGTCCGAGAGCAGGAAGAAGAGACAGTCAACACAAAGACCCTCCGAGGGACAACAGACGGGTGCAGCCTATGCTGCCACGACACCAACCACCTCAGCACCCGGCAGTCGTTATGATGGAACCCTCCCTAAATTTAATAAGTGCAACTTCCATCATATCGGAAGGTGTCGGAAGTTGTATTGCAAGAACTGCCTCAGAAGGGGACACACCATCCATTTCTGTTGGGCACCGGCACGACTAATCTCTCACGTACCATTTGAGGAAGCAAGACAGGCCTGCTACGAATGCGGTGAAGCAGGACACTACAGCAGAGATTGTCCACTGGCCATAAACCTTGATGTAGAAGATCGGGTGCTAATGATCACTGTAGGAGAGTCTACCCTGGAACCACCTGAGAACAGCGGTACGTTTCCCAACCAAATCCTAGCTATAATAGTTTCTTCCTTATCTAAACTAAGCACATAGTTTATACAGAATCTAAATACTCTTTCTGGTAAGCTATAATGACTTGGTGTAAACATTAGGGCCATATATAATTAAGAACCAATAGACTTAGAGTGCGTGATTCCGCTTTATTTCCTGTTCCTTGTCTGGTTGTGGATTTAAGGCAGAGTCACTCAGTCGACTGTCTTATCACTCTTAATTATATATGACTTGTAGAAACCAAGCGATTCCGCTTTATTTCCTGTTCCTTGTCTGGTTGTGTAAACTAATTACCCTTTCATACTCATAACCCCTTAAGGGTCAACTGTGGTCAAAGTCAAAGTCAAAGTCAACACCCTGGTCAAAGTCAAAGTCAACATTCCGAGTTTACTCAACTCGCCGAGTTGCTCTTCAACTCGTCGAGTTTCCATAATCATGAAATCCTAAAATCGCGATTCAACTCGTCGAGTTCTTTCATGAACTCGTCGAGTTCCCTATCAACAGAATCAGGACTTTTCAAATCAACTCGTCGAGTCCATCCTTGAGCTCGTCGAGTCCTTCCTTTTAGCAGAATCGGGACACTTCGGCCCAACTCGTCGAGTTCCTCTATAAACTCGTCGAGTTCTTCAGTCTGTTAATGCATTGAGCCATTATTCTTCGAGTCTAAGTCCCATATCCCATATCTGGGTCGAAAACACACCTAGAAGGGTAAAGTTTCCAACTTTACCCATTAAAACTCACCCTAGAAGAAATGAGCTCTAACCCTAACTCAAAATGGCTTAGATCCAACTCCAAAAGCCATCAAAACTTCAAGATAGACCATGAGGTCATAGATCTGGACTCTAAGGACAATTTGGTCACGTAAAGTTCCCATATTTACTTTCATGCATGACCTTCTAGGGCTTAAAAGACCAAAAAGATGGTCTAAAAGTTGCATGGGACTTCCATGGCCATAAAGTTGGCACCTTTATGCCATGAAGTCCCCTCAAGACCCTAGATCTGAAGGGTTTGCCGACATGGGACGTCCAAGTCCCAACAACCAACATACTTGGACCAAAACATGAAGAAAGTATCCTAAAACTAGATCTAAGCATGCTATAGACAAGGTAGAAGCTTTATACCTCAGATGAACCAGAAATGAAGCCCAACTTCTGGATCTACAAGCTCTCTTCAAGTCCTTGCTCCTTCTTCAAATTCCTTGCTCTTCAAAACCACCAAAAAACACCAAAATGCTCAAGGTAAGCACACAATCACCAAAAATGGCTTAGGGTTTCGTGATTAGGGTTTTGGACATTGGAGGCTGGAAATGAGGCCAGCTTATGGGGGTTAAGGTGTTTATATAGGATGCAAAACCCTGAAAGTTAGGGTTTCATTCTGCCAGCCTACTCGTCGAGTTGAGGCCTCTCAACTCGTCGAGTTGGGTTCTTAACCTGCGTCCCAATTCATTCCTACTCGACGAGTCTGGGGCTCCCAACTTGTCGAGTTTCTCTACAAAAGTGAATAATTTATAATTTAAAATACATACCAGGAACCAGGCGTTACACAATGATTCCCCCAACCCAATGGAACTCCACATACGCGTTATTGAAGATTGCGGTGGAGTTGGAGAAGGTTTTTGGAAAGTTTGAAGTTAAAGGTAATTCCATATTCATTCCATTCCATTGTTTTTTTTAAATCTGCATGTTTAAAGATTTTTATGTCCACTTTGAATTGTCATATCCTCTTCATTATTTGTCCGATTTGCCTTATTTTTTTCCAGCATGTTGTTTACAATTTAACATTCAGTTTACGCTACTTTTATGCTATTTTTGGTTGTACATTCAATGAGATACAGTCCCTTAAATAGGGGGAGTTGAAGCTGTTTTTTCTGATTCAACATGCTTGTAGATTTTTATGTCAACTTTGAACTGTCATATCTTCTTCATTATCTGTCCGATTTGCCTGATTTTTTTTCCAGCATGTAGTTCACAATTTAACATTTAGTTTACATTATTTTTATGCTATTTTTAGTTGTATATTCGATGAGATATAGACCCTTAAAACAGGGGGTATTGAAGCTGGTTTTTCTGATTCAGCATGCTTGTAGATTTTTACGTCAACTTTTAACTGTCATATCTTCTTCGTTATCTGTCCGATTTGCCTAATTTTTTTTAGCATGTAGTTCACAACTTAACATTCGGTTTACACTATTTTTATGCTATTTTTTGTTGTATATTCAATGAGATATAGACCCTTAAACAGGGGGTGTTGAAGCTGTTTTTTCTGATTCAGCATGCTTGTAGATTTTTATGTCAACTTTGAACTGTCATATCTTCTTCATTATCTGTCCGATTTGCCTGATTTTTTTTCCAGCATGTAGTTCACAAGTTAACATTCGTTTTACACTATTTTTATGCTATTTTTGGTTGTATAATCAATGAGATATAGACCGTTAAACATGGGGTATTGAAGCTATGTTTTTTAACTAACACTTATTTTATTTTAATAGATCCTACATATGTTCGAGATCTTGTGTCCCCCGTAGAAGAAGATTTCAAAATTTGTAGAGCTATGGATGGATTTCTCGAGAAATTCAAGGTCAAAACCGACATACTATCGACGTCAATAAAACCTATGGCACATCGTTTTTTTGTAGAAATATGCGATGTGTACAAACACATTAGGGATTGGGTGTCAACTCCCCAATTTTGCTTGAACGGGAAGGATATGATTGAGAAATACGAAAAGTATTAGGGCGACCTTGAAAAATTAAATGACTTTTTGTACTTTGTGATTGTATTAGATCCTCAGTTGAAGTTAGAGTGTTTTTTCAACAAGCCTTTGAGAAGTTGATTAAGTTGAAGAATACCGGAGAACCTCCCATATTCAACTCGGAAGTCACTTTGAAGGCTAAGGCCTTAATACGGGACATTGAAAAAAAATGATAAATTCTCTAATTTCTACAATGAAAACTTTGACGATACCGAGTCTTCTCAAAGTCAAACACGTGCTCATGAAGATGTAGTTATGCTTGATGACGAGAATGACTTCATGGGTGATTTAATAGTACAAGCGGATTACCCATCGGCATCTACAGAAACGGATTTGACACGATACCTAAACGAGGGGTCACTTAAATACAATAAAGATTTTGATATTCTACTTTGGTGGAAACAAAATGCATCTCTTTACCTTATTCTAGCTTGTATGGCGAAAGGTATAACTTTATTTATTTTTATACTTTTTTAATTTTTTTCTAATTATATTTTAACACTTTCTTTGTTTATGTTGATAGATATTTTGGGACTACAAATTTCTACTGTGGCGTCCAAGGCGGCTTTTAGTACAAGTGGGCCGATATTAGATCCATATCGAACAAATTTGTCCGCTAATATATTAGAGGCATTGGTTTGCACCCAAGATTGGTAAGGAAATCAATGAAGCCAATTGTAGACAACATTGATGAAGTTTTGAAAGATGATGACGTCGCGAAAAAGTTGGAAAACGCGATAAACAATGGAGATGGAAAGGGAAAACAAACAATCAATATTCCCGAATAGTTAATATGTATTTTGTCATTGTTATTTTGCAAAAAATTTAAGATTCATATTTTAATTTGAATGTTTAATGTTTAATCATGAATTATGGATTTTTGGACTATGAATTATGGATTTTTGGAAATGAATTATCAATGTTTAATATTTTTTTTCTTGAACTAGATATAAAATTTCCTTATCTGGGTTATTCGGGTCATTTTGGGTTATTTTGGTCATTTCGGTTGATTTGAATTATTTGGGTTAAAAACATAGTGTAAATGTTTATTTGGGTTATTTCGGTCCTTTCGGGTTAATAACCGAACCGAAACCCATATTACCCGAACCGGACCAGTCCCGTATTAGTATAATCGGTTCGAGTTTCGGTTCCCACTTTTCATCCAATTCGGGTTTCGGGTTATTCGAGTTCGGGTCGGTTCCGGTCCGAATCACATCCCTATATATATATATATATATATATATATATATATATATATATATATATATATATATATATATATATAACTTAATAGTAAAAATTAAATAAATAAAAATAAATAACAAACATAAACAAACATTAACTTAATAAATGGAAATTGACTTATCAGGGTAAAAATTGTCATATGTTAACACATTCAACAAGTTCGTTACCCAGATATATAAAAAAAATTACGTAGATGTGATCAAAAGTAAAAGATAATTATCTTGATAAATCAATTTCTGTTTTTATTAATACGGTTGATTATAATGTTTGCAATATATTAATAGATTATATATATATTATGACTGACTGTAACTTTTTACAGTCGGTCGTAATAGTCATATGTGAATTGTTCCAACAAATTCGTTACTTAAATGTGTATAAAAAAAACTTACTCAGATGTAAACAAAACGAAACGATAATTACCGTGATAAGTCATGAAGTTCGGTTAAACATTTCACAAACAATTTTGCTAACGTTTGATTCCTTTAGAGAATCAACAATGGTGAGTTTAATAGGAGAGTTGAATGAGGTGGCAAGTCTATGTGTCATTCAATGGATAAAACTCTACCATTATGAGATGCCACCTTGACATTCAATGGATTTGGAGTTCAATGGTCATTGAACTCTTCAATGGGAAAAATGAAAGTTTTTAATTCTTAATTATTTACTATAAATTACATTTTGTAACATTTTATTGAAATTTGTAGAGTTTAATGCATTATGGAAAAAATATGATAAAAGTTGTATGATAATAAAAATGAAATTTTCTCTGTTGTATTGCCCATTAGTTTCTTGCTAAGGGCTGTTTATATTAATATATATCGCATTTGCTGTTTGAAAAGAAAAATGAATTTTAGTGTTAAAATAAGACTTGAATAGACAATACGTAATTTAAAATTTATCTAAAAAGTAGAATAAAATAAGTTCTAGAAGTGTAGCGTAGACAGCATAATTGTTTTGGGTTTCCAATGTGAAATACAGATTTGTTGAACAAGTTTCAAGAAGACTTAACAAACCATTTGCTGCTCCAAATTTTATACCGACATTTTATAAATCAATTTTAAAACTAACTTAATTTTCATCATTGTAATTTGATAAAGGAGTAGGTTGTAGGTTTGAGGGGTTGGCTGTGGTTGTAATATGAGGTTCTTTTTGTCTATGGTGGACGTGGCATCTCCTCTTTACTCCATGTTACCTTTTTTTTTAACAGTAAATTGCAAAATGGTCCCATGGTTCACCAAAAAATATAGTTTTGGGTCATTTTTATTTTTTCATGTATGGATCGTCAAAAATCAAAACTATAACAAAGAGTTGTTCTCTAGAAAATTTGAATAAATTTGAATGCATTTAAAAAAACTCCAACAGCCTTTATCGGTGCCATCATATACCAACCCTTCGTTGGAGATGTTCATCGATTTCGAAGAAAACGAGAAATGTGAGCGAGAGAGGCATTGTTGGATATACTAGTGAAAGATGCGGCAGATCTGCCAGATTTGTAAGAGAGGCGACGATGATTTCAAAAAACCCTAAACCAAGGAAGTCATAGTGTTTAATGATTTGTATAACAACATGAAACGTCAATGACAAAGCGGAGAAAGTGATGAGACAGTTTTCAAGAAATTGTTGAAAATGTACCAAAAAGAAAATAAGAAGCCTTTCATATTTGTTAAGTTTCGGAATTTTGTGAAAGATAATGGAAATTGGAAAAAAGTATAAACATCTGAACAACATGTCAATGGTGGTTCCAAAAACATTTGAATCCTATTACACCTCCTCAATTTCTCATCAACATCAATGGTGATGATATCATTGACATTTAACCACATTCTCATCCAATGTGACGGGATAAAACCACAAGGACAAAGGTAAACCCAAAAAAAATGGATCACTTAAAAGTGATGGGTCGGAGATCACAAGAATAAATGCAAGATTAGACTAGTTTTGAATTTCTCTCAAGAAAAAGAGCTTAGGAAAAAAAAACTTGTCATGAAGATTTTAATGTAAGACACAAGTCATTACACAAAGCCAGTGAATGAAAACTTGGTAACATCCACCCACAAATTTTTACTCCTAAATCAATATATTTGTTCATCATAAGGCTTGAACTCTCAACCATTTAGAATCATGGGCACTTTTCCATTAAATTTGATACAACCTAGCTACAAGCCTTTTGGTAAACAAATTGATTATTATTTTTTGATAGTATCTAAAAAAACTCTTATATTCAAGGATTCAAACCACAAACAATTGAAAAACACCAATGTGGGACTAGCCCACTTAGTAGAAGCTTAGCCTCTTAGATTGGAGGTCCCGGGTTCTAATCTGGACATAGGCGAATTTACTAATTTGGGGTATACTAACTTCTACCACTAACCAGCCATTCAAAGAAAATAAGAGCTTAGAAGTTATATATTTATATATATATATATATATATATATATATATATATATATATATATATATATATATATATAGTGATATGTCTTCGAGCTTAACAACGTTGATGGATCGTATCGTCTGATTAAGTATAAGAATCACAGCAAAGAAAGAGCCGACGTTAGTTGTCGTCCGGGAGGGGGTCCCGAAACGTGACTTTAACGATCTAGTCGGTAAGTGTATGGGCGAATTAGAGTTATGTATTAGATGGAGAGAGGACGATCCTTTCTTCTGGAAAAAAAGCATCTCTTTTATAACTGTCGTCGAGGGAGAATGTCCCCAACAATACCTTTTGTCTTGCTTGGACTGTTAGGACATGGAGGCATCCTATTGGTGAGTTATGTACTACTAGTGGTCATCCGCTATTGGTGCAGAGTTACTGAGAAGCGACGATCTAAGTGCTACACTTGTCGCACTGGGGAGCAATCCGATACTATTTTGGCCTGTTATGGACCTTGGTGTTAGGACGTCGGGCCCTAAGAATGAGACCGTAAGGGCAAAGGCCCGGACCTAGCACCTACGCAGGGTAACGACCGTTAGCTAGGTCGTCCAATGGATAATCATCTCGTTATCTTTGGTGTATTCTCATAGGGATACGTTAACAAGTCCCCTAGGCTAGTAGATGCCAACGTTAGCCTTACGTAGCTGTGTTGTTCTAGCTTAGATCAAGACACATGTTCGGCGAGGATGGCTTCGTTGTCTACTGATGTGACGGAATCGGCTGCGCAGACAGTTTTATCATTGTGATCATTAAAAATTTCCCGCCTCTCATTTAAAGTTTTCCCTATCTGGAATGGTTTCCTTTTCTTCGCTCTACTGCTCTTCAACCGTCCCTTATTTTTTCTTCGTCTCCTTTCTCTTTCATCTTGCATCTGTTAGTGGTAAGCAATGGCGACGCCAATCACCAAAATCGAACCTACACCAAAAGATTTTGAGTCCCTGCATGCCCGATTTTGGTTTCTTCCAAAGCACGGGGTGCAATATCTAGAAAGGGGAGCGCACATTTCCCTGCCACCTGAAGGGAAGGTTGCAGTCCCAATCCCAATCTTCGAGGCGTGTCTCCGACCACCGACGAATGACTTTTTCGATGAGATCATGCGTCAGTATGGCTTCTTTGTTGACGGTCTAACCCCAAACGATGTCAACAAGATTCTTTGTTTCGAAATGGCTAGCCGGGATTTGGGTGTGCTCCCTCAATTTTGGGCTTTCAAGTACTTCTTCAACTCCTCTACTCAATCTGACATGCATACGTTCTCTCAACGGCGGGGTGTCCATGTTTTCATCATAAACCAGAAGGCCCCCAGGAAGAACTGGCGAGACAAATGGTTGTGGGTGAACTGCAACTTGGTTGGATTTGGCTATCCTTGTAGGACCGCTTTCACCGACCGGACGCCCTAACTCTGGGGGGGCGGGCGAGACTATGGGGCAGGCGCTGAGAACTATCTTCTTCAATGGGGAGGATTGGGAGGACTACATGTTGGCCATCCTCGGGATGAGCGTCCCCTGGAGGGCACGCGGTATGATGCCCCAGTTCTTCGTGGAGAAGGATGTTGAGTGTGCATCCCCTCCTTTTTTGTGAATCTTGGTGGGGAAAGGGCTTTGCTAATCCTTACATATGTTATTTGTTCTTTGTTGCAGGTCACGAGAGGATTATTCGTTTCGAGATTGTCCTACGGGGTAGGTTCCAGGGCAATTTACAGCACAGGGAAGTGCCTCTGGTGGAGATCCTGTTGGGTTTTGGTATAATACAACATCCTATGGTGCACATACAACCCTAAATACCTTGGATCTATGTTTTCACTAATTATACATGCAAATGGTTTCCAAGGTATTGAACCTATAGCTAGCATGCAATTGTCATACAAACTACATAAAATACTAGATATTGTAACATACCTTTTTGTGTGGCTGGAAGTCTTGATGTATTTGGCCTTAAGAACTTAGCCCCAATAGTGTGGAAGCCTCAAATGAAGTCACAACACATCAAGGACAAAGGTAGGACTTGAGAGAGAATCTCCATGCACTCTAAAACCTTCATGAACTCCAAGAACATGCACACACACTAAAGGGGTGACTAGGGGTGGCGGTTTTAGGTCATAACATATGTATTTATATGTGTTGAATTCTAAGAGTCATGGGTATAACCCAAACCCATATCCATGGATTTTATGATCCATGGTTCATGTGGCCCAACTCTTTATGTATCCATACATAAACTTGGTCCAACATGGATCATAAGCCCAACATATATAAATATAACTAATTACCATAATTAGTCCCCATAGTTTTAATTAGTCTCTTTTGATCACTAATTTAATTCCAAATTAATTCTTGATCAATACTATTTAAAACATATGACTTCATATTAATATATTAGAACTTATAATATATTAATAAATCATATATAACCTCTTCTCTCAAAAGTCCATCCTAACAAATTGTCCTGATGATATGCAACCCAAATGGACCATGCTACTCTCGGGTCGAATACATACCAATAATAGTTATGGGCTTAGACACCAAATCCAACAGATCCTTCCTCCACCGGTCAGCTCTGATCGTGCTCTGGATCTTGCTAGTCCCGGTTGTGTTGTGGAACAGGGATCCGGTGCATAGGCTGACTCGGAGTTGATCGACACAATTATTGAGGGTGTTTCTCGCGATGATCCTCTACCTCCTGATCCAGAGGACGAGACATCAGGGGAGGTAGTGACTGGATCGAGTTGTTCATCTATCAAGCGGCGGTTAGCTTGGTTAGACTCCCCACTTACTAAGGGCACCCGTGCTAGCACTGTTGGCAGGCGTCTTTGTAAGAAGCGGAACGTCGACTTTTTGTTGGGGGAGTCGGACGTGGTGGTGGAAATTCCTGATGATGACACTTCGAAACAGTCGGAGGGAATGGATGAAGAGTCGATTGAAAAGCCTCGTGAAATCAAGGAGGTGCCAGAGGATACTACCGTTCTTGGTGAAGGCGCTATAGGTAAGGAGTCGGAGGTTACGTTTCAAACCTCTTCTGATTTTGTTTCGCCTCTGGCGAAGGATAGTGTTATTGTAGGTTCTTTTTCTCCGCCTCTAACGGCCCCCATGGTTTATATCCCGGAGTGGGGACTCACTAGGGAGTCCCTTCTTACGCAATATTCTGGTGCGTACGAGTGGGGCCATCATACTTTCCCTCCGGCCACAAACAAAGCTTTGGAGCTTCTCTCTAACTCTCACATGTCCAACAGTATCTGGTATGCAGCGGCTCAGGTCGCTCCTTATTTGGTGGCTGCCGCTCGGCGCCTTCATCAGGTCAGTTCAAATTCAGCGGATCTTGCCACCACTAGGGCTGAGCAGGATGTGTTAAGGGCGAAAGTGATGGGGATGGAAGAGGAGAAGCGTAAATATGAATAGCGTTATGACCTTTTGGCTGGTAAATGTGCGTGGGTTTAATCCAATACTCGAATCTCATTCCAGGAGCACTCATGAATGTTGCAGCAACTTTTGCTATGTCCAACACCTTAGACATCTACAAACCCAATTCATGACAGTCTTGCTGTAATACCTACTTCCAACGTATTATCGACTGTGGATGGTTTGAATAACTTAGTCATTCGGAAAGAATAACCTAGTTATTCTGGAAGTCAAAACATGCAAAGTGAAACACAAGAATAATACTAATCACTCTATGGTCCCAAGCACCTTTCAGAGTAAATAGAACACCTTTTATTTAAACACCATATTGATTACTCATTATTCATTGTATAATGTTTCAAATAATCAACTTTATACTTGAATTAAAACAATAGTTGTCCCATGCTCCAAGCATGTAAACTATGTTTTCTAAACACTAGTCATGCCATACACCAAGTATGCACACTATGTTTATCTATGATCTTTACTTTGTGAAATAGATCAATTGAACATGATTCCAATGTTGCTCATTTCACAATCCCAAATCTTTATCGCAAATGTAAGAATTCCAAATTCCTACCATTTAACGAAATCTGTTAGATTCTAAACTTATATGCATAGATCCTCTCGTAATGACTATGCACAAAGTCACAAAGACTTGTCAACAATCATTACAGGGTATTCCAATGGAGATCAATTCCATGGAAACGAAGTCTCACATTCAAAGTACATTCCTTTGAACATCCTTCTTGCATTAAGTTTTCTAATCTTACACAGATTTAAAGAACAACTTCCACCTATGGAAACCTTTCCAGATTCCCATTTTGACTATCACTTCTGAACAAGAGTTACCTCTTTTCAGAATATGTCAATATGGTCCTTCCAAAATTAACACTTATACTTCCAACTGTCCATGAGCAACCAATCTTTGGTAAACCTTAGATTGTCCTTGACAATTGCTTAATCATTTTAGTCATATCAAATTCTAGACTTTTCCCTTCTTAATGCCCTGAGCATTTGGAAAATTTAGAAAGGATGAATATTACAGCACATGCAATCGATCCTATATCCGAAGCATATGGGACACGATTCATGATGACTCTTTTGCTACAATATTTTTTATTTTCCATGTTTTCAGAATTTGACTATGAAGAGGGATGCCGTAATCATAATCGAATTTTGAAAATGCAATATATATAGAATTTCCTTAAGTCGAACCATTCCAACATAAAATTCATATATATATTTGACTAAAGATGATTAAAATCTCAATCTAAGCTTTTAGAATTGAAATGAAATATATATATATATATATATATATATATATATATATATATATATATATATATATATATATATATATATATATATATATATGTGTATATAGAATTTCCTTAAGTCGAACCATTCCAACATAAAATTCATATATATATTTGACTAAAGATGATTAAAATATCAATCTAAGCTTTTAGAATTGAAATGAAGTATAATTTCCTCTCCCTTAATTATAGCAAAACAACTTTTCAACCCCTGGAACTTCACGAATTGAAACTTTTGCTAGCTTGTAATACTGAACATAATAATCATGCTCCCACTAACATGATAATTATCAGCACAACACTTATGCTCCCACTAGCTTTGACATGTACTCAGAAATCAGCTGGACTTCTAGAAATATTTATTGACTTCCTTAACAAAGTTCAGTTTTCTGATACGAGATGCTTTGATAAGAATTTATCAAATTCATACACCTTTCCTTAGATAGCTCATATGTGTGTCTAAACAATTTTAGAACTATGAAAAGGGATGTTGTAATCATAGTATCAATTGTTTAGACCTTTGCCACTTCTCACAAGTCCATGTTAGTGTGCCGGTTAACCACACACGCTCCACTAACGACTTTGAGAATGCAAATAACACAATTGCTATCTACTTAAAATCTACTTAGTGAAAGCGTTTCATCACCATCATTTTCATGAATCGGAGAGAAACCTTATGACACTTAGATTTTATGGTGAATGAGTCCCTATCCATGTGAATTTGTCAAACCACAATCACAAGACAAGGTTAGTGACAAATCCAAAATCATATGGATTGAACTTGTGCAATCTTAACTTTTTGCCAACTGGCAGCACAAGGGCCTGCCATTGCTTCTAAGTTGTTATGCAACCAATTGAGAACTCTCAGAACTCCTATGCAAAGCCAACTTTAACTGGAATAGGCACAAAAATGTCAACACGATAGGTTATAAACCTCAAGTCGTGTGCTAGTGAAGAACTTCAGGTTTTTATTCTTGATTAGTTCTTGGAACTTTCAAGAGCTTTAAGACTCCCACTGTCCTCTTGACATATAAGACTCTCTTGTCAAGAACCATTTCTTATCAAGGGTCAGTGCAGATTCTTATCAAGACTAACACTTCACATAATTGGCCTTAGTTGGTCTCTGTTTAACCCAAAACATCACAACTTACCAATTTCAAATGTACAAGAGTAGAGACACATTTTACTCTTACACTTGACAAATGTTAATAAACCTTCTTTAAGATGTTTCACTCAAGTTACAATCTTGGAGTATTACTCCATGACTCAATTTTGGAACGAAGTATGACTTATCTTTTTGATTTAACCATTTCAACAATTCACGATTCCTCTTCTTAGTCAAACAAATGCACTAAGATGTCCTTAGAGAATCAATTGTGATATGGTTTCATAATCACTAAGATAATCATAAACATGATACTAAAGTACTCTCCCATCTTTTTAGATCGAGAAACTTTTATCTTTCTGCCTAATTTGATTCTTCTCATTCGTTCTGCCATACATTGAAACTTTTGCAATGTTTCAGAATTATACTTAAACTTGTAAGTATAACCATATTTACTAAACCTTAGTAAATCATGACGAATAAGCTTATCGATCTTTGTGGTGGACTTGACCAGTGCACAAGAATGTGTACTCGATCCCTTAGTCCTTCACTTGACTCACATATACATGTAAACAAGGAATTAGTCTTAATTTTCCAAAGATGAAAATTCTCATTCTTCATACAACTTGCATGATTCCAAGTTTCTACCCAACTGAAACTTGGGTGATGAGAATCTTTCCTTATTTGGTAAATTATGACACTACCACAGTCGAAAGAATCAAATCCATTTTCCAATATTGCTATCAATGGAAACATATAAACAACAATTTCTCACAAATGCCACTGTAAGGATATAAAATAAGAACTTTTCTTTTATTTTAGAACTTTGCGGAAAACCTTATCCTTACAATGCAAATGCATGTGAAAAACTATGTTGTTATGTATTCCTAAGCAATCTATCACAACTCTTTAAGTAACAACTCAAAATTCTTCCTTTAAGCTTCCTCTCTTTACTTTGATTCTTTTCAACATCAACATGTGACCCAGTCACATCATGTAATAAGAATCTCCAAATAGGAACTTAATAGAGTTAGATAGTGGACTTTACCTGAAGTAGAGTCAAACTTATTGACTTTACCATCCTAATGACCTTTCAGGTAAACTTGGCAGCTTCGCAACCAATGCCCCTTCCTTTGGCAATAGAAGGTTTGGGAAGTCGATCTTCTAATCTAATTTGCTTTTACCAGTGCTCAAAATCATTGTTGACTCAGCAGCACCAAGCAAATAGGTAAGATCATTAAGGGTCATGTCATGGTCTGTCATATAGTAGCTCTAAAGGAACTCACTATGTGACTTAGAAAGTGATTAAAGAAACAAGTTAACAATCAACTTCCTCAAGACCTTGACACCCAACTCTCCCGGCTTGTAAATATGTGACTTCATCTCCAAGATGTGAGCACACATAGACTTTGCTTGCCAATAGGGCCTGAGTGACCTTGAACTTGTGGGTTAGGGAGAATAATTGGAGGGGATGGAGGAAATGAAATTCCAAGAGATTTGGGAAGATCATAGATGTCTAAACTAGACATCTACAATGGGAGATATTCAAGTTAGTTGATTTAAGTCCTTAATATAACACCCAATATGAAATATTAAGGCTAGGACCCAACACAATATTTTACAACTTGGAAGAGGGATGCCGTAATCCAAGCTATGAAATATTTGAAGGTAGGCGAATGACGATTCACCAATTTCCACCATGAAAAACAAAATAATTTATTAGGTTTTAATTGGTTTTGAAACTCCTAGATCTTTTGAGATTCATTGAACTTTTCAATGGCATGTTTCAATCTCGATTGTGCCCTCTCAAATTTTGTGACTGGGATGCCGAGGATCACAAAACAAGATGTGAATAACCATGCAAATTCACTTGGTTCCCTTAATATTATCACCTAATCGATATGCCGGTTAACCACACACGCTCCACCGATCTATGTTAGTGTGTCGGTTAACCACACACGCTCCACTAACGACTTGGTAAGGTACAAAGTGTAAATTTCATGGGTTAGCACCAAATTCACATTTTCCTAAGTAACTAAGATTGAGAATTTATAAGTGTTTAGTTACTTAGTATTTATCATTAATACTTTTAATGACGGGAGAATTATAGTCTTGTCAAACCCGTTCGGCCAACGACCCTCCACCAGTCAAGGAAGCGGTGGGTGAGAGTGGACACCTATTAAACTGCCATTTTATAGGCAGTAACCTTATACCCCCCTTATAGACCGGCTTCGTGAATGAGGCCTACTAACGGTAAGACATACTTTTACTCTTATACATATGTATAAATATTAAACCTATAATATTATAATAGTATAAGGGTTGAATTTTAAACTATTAAAATTCTAAGGGTTTAACTTGGAACTAAAGTATTCATGGGGGAAAACTTTACAAATTCCAAAACTTGAGGGCAAGTTTTGAACAATTCAAAAACCTTTTTTCAATTCCATAACTTATGAATTTAAAGTAGTTTTAATGAAAACTCTTCAAGTTCCATAACTTGAGGACAAGTTATGGAAGACTTTAAAAAACATTTAAGGAAAAATAAAATCTTCATTTTCATAACCTATGAGTTTAAAGTAGTTTAATGACTAAACTCTTCAAGTTCCATAACTTGAGGACAAGTTATGGAAGACTTTAAAACCATTCAAGAAAATAAGACTCTTCATTTTTCCTAACTTATGGAAATATTATGAGTTTTAAAGAATCATAAATGTGACTTTTCATATAACTTGAGGACAAGTTACAAAAACACATTTTATGAGCAACTTTAAGATTAATATGGATTGAAAACAAATTATCACATAACTTTTCTATTAATCTAGACTAACTGATAAGAACAAGACAATTCAAATCAAACTTTTTCATGAAATTAGCCTAACCATTAAACTAATACAAAACATGAATCTATTGACAATTATCTTTGAAATTGGTTTAGCATGAACATTACCACATCAAAAACAGGTTTACAAGACCAAAAACAGCTTAGGGTAATGTTTCTAGTCCAATTCCAGCCTTAAAAGTCGAAAATATGCTGTCAGGGGGTCCTACTCGTCGAGTGCACGAACCAACTCGACGAGTTGGATGAATTTCTTCATGGACTCGGCGAGTCCCTCAGTGGACTTGGCGAGTCCAGCACTCAGACATCCAAAATTTTCGATTTTTCAGCCATTTCAGCAAGTATAACATGAAAACAAGCCTTGGCTCTGATACCACTGTTGGGTTTTGGTATAATACAACATCCTATGGTGCACATACAACCCTAAATACCTTGGATCTATGTTTTCACTAATTATACATGCAAATGGTTTCCAAGGTATTGAACCTATAGCTAGCATGCAATTGTCATACAAACTACATAAAATACTAGATATTGTAACATACCTTTTTGTGTGGCTGGAAGTCTTGATGTATTTGGCCTTAAGAACTTAGCCCCAATAGTGTGGAAGCCTCAAATGAAGTCACAACACATCAAGGACAAAGGTAGGACTTGAGAGAGAATCTTCATGCACTCTAAAACCTTCATGAACTCCAAGAACATGCACACACACTAAAGGGGTGACTAGGGGTGGCGGTTTTAGGTCATAACATATGTATTTATATGTGTTGAATTCTAAGAGTCAGGGGTATAACCCAAACCCATATCCATGGATTTTATGATCCATGGTTCATGTGGCCCAACTCTTTATGTATCCATACATAAACTTGGTCCAACATGGATCATAAGCCCAACACATATAAATATAACTAATTACCATAATTAGTCCCCATAGTTTTAATTAGTCTCTTTTGATCACTAAATTAATTCCAAATTAATTCTTGATCAATACTATTTAAAACATATGACTTTATATTAATATATTAGAACTTATAATATATTAATAAATCATATATAACCTCTTCTCTCAAAATTCCATCCTAACAAATTGTCCTGATGATATGCAACCCAAATGGACCATGATACTCTCGGGTCGAATAGATACCAATAATAGTTATGGGCTTAGAAACCTAATCCAACAGATCCTTCCTCCACTGGTCAGCTCTGATCGTGCTCTGGATCTTGCTAGTCCCAGTTGTGTTGTGGAACAAGGATCCGGTGCATAGGCTGACTCGGAGTTGATCGACACAATTATTGAGGGTGTTTCTCGCGATGATCCTCTACCTCCTGATCCAGAGGACGAGACATCAGGGGAGGTGGCGACTGGATCGAGTTGTTCATCAATCAAGCGGCGGTTAGCTTGGTTAGATTCCCCACTTACTAAGGGCGCCCGTGCTAGCACTGTTGGCAGGCGTCTTTGGAAGAAGCGGAACGTCGACTTTTTGTTGGGGGAGTCGGACGTGGTGGTGGAAATTCCTGATGATGACACTTCGAAACAGTCGGAGGGAATGGATGAAGAGTCGATTGAAAAGCCTCGTGAAATCAAGGAGGTGCCAGAGGATACTACCGTTCTTGGTGAAGGCGCTATAGGTAAGGAGTCGGAGGTTACGTTTCAAACCTCTTCTGATTTTGTTTCGCCTCTGGCGAAGGATAGTGTTATTGTAGGTTCTTTTTCTTCGCCTCTAACGGCCCCCATGGTTTATATCCCGGAGTGGGGAGTCACTAGGGAGTCCCTTCTTACGCAATATTCTGGTGCGTACGAGTGGGGCCATCATACTTTCCCTCCGGCCACAAACAAAGCTTTGGAGCTTCTCTCTAACTCTCACATGTCCAACAGTCTCTGGTATGCAGCGGCTCAGGTCGCTCCTTATTTGGTGGCTGCCGCTCGGCGCCTTCATCAGGCCAGTTCAAATTCAGTGGATCTTGCCACCACTAGCGTTGAGCGGGATGTGTTAAGGGCGAAAGTGATGGGGATGGAAGAGGAGAAGCGTAAATATGAATAGTGTTATGACCTTTTGGCTGGTAAAAGGGTGTCTGTGGAGGAACAAGTTACAAGTTTGGATAAGTCGATGGAGCGTTTGGCGAAGAGAGTGGAGACTTTGGTAGGAGAGAGAGGGTTATTGGAAGAGTAGGTGAAGCAGCAGGCTAGACAACTGACTGCCGAGGAATCCAGGATGAAGACTATGAAGGGTGATATGGCCTAGCTGTTACGGGATGGTATTGGTCGAGTGGTTGATTGAGTCATTGAGAGTCTTGAGTTCTCGGCTGGGATCTGGAGTATAAAGGCGGCGTGTGTTGCAGCTGTTGTAGAGGGAGGAAAGCAGGCGGTGAAGGAACAAGTGGCCTCCGGGAAATTTAATCTGCAGGAGCCAAGTATTGTGGTGGAAATGACTCAGGCCATGTATGCTTCTGTGAGGTCGTTCATGGAAACGGATTTTGCCTCCCTCCTTCGTTTGGTTGAGCTCGACTTGGAGGGCCTTCCCCAGTTGTGTCGTGATCCTGATGTTGAGTGCAACCCTACTGAACGTGACCCTTTCAAAGTTGGATCTTCCTATATTGCTCTCGGTAAGTAATCTTCCTTTATTCCTGATTTGTTTATGTGCAACCGTGTTTGAACTTGTGTGTTTCCGAGACAATGTCTTCAAGACAATACTTTTAATGATTGTTTGTCCTTGTGTGGCCCTTTCAAGTTCGGGGGTTTTCCGGAAAGACAAGGGTTTTTTTGTGTTTTGGTAGCATAATCATATTTGCTTCTGCGATACCTTTGTTTCTATCCCCAGGTGGTTTATGTTGGCCACTAGTGATTATGTGCCCTTATTTTTCCTTGCTGAGGTGATTCTTCCCCAAGGTTTGTGTTGGCCTTAGGGGGTCGACTCGAGACAGTTAGATCTCTCTGCTTGGCGGGCGGTTGTGTTGTTTGGCGATCTAGTCGTGCTACTAGATTTGCTAAACTTATAACTCTAGGACCTATATTTTCTTAAATTGCTTTGGATTTGTCCCGGGAGCTCATGTTGCGGGCTCAGAATTTGTCCTTTATTTGGTTCGTAGACCATTATTCATAGACTGGGTCTTTTTGTCTAGTTTTCTTTGTTAGGGTATTCATCCCCTTTTTTTAGCTAAGGTTTGCTGATTACTCTTTTTGAGACTTTGTTCTGAGTCTTGAGCCTTGGGGAGTTGTACCCTGGCCCTAATTATCTAAGTCAAGTCGGGATCGTCACCTCGATGCGTTTAGGACTTTGGTGCCAAATGTTGTGATAGGTCTTCGAGCTTAACGTTGTTGGTAGATCGTATCGTCTGATTAATCCTAAGAATCACAACAAAGAAAGACCCGACGCTAGTCGTCGTCCGGGAGGGGGACCTGGAACGAGACTCTGACAGTCTAGTCAGTAAGTGTATGGGAGAATTAGAGTTTTGTATTACATGGAGAAAGGGCGATCCTTTCTTCTGGAGAAGAAGCATCTCTTTTATACCTGTCGTCGAGGGAGCATGTCCTCGACAATACCTTTTGTCTTGCTTGGACTGTTACAACTTGGAGGCGTCCTATTGGTGAGTCGTTCACCACTAGTGGTTATCCGCTTTGGTGCAGCGTTACTGAGAAGCAACGTTCTGAGCGTTACACTTGTCGCTCTAGGGAGTAATCTGGTGCTATTTTGGCCTGTTATGGACCTTGGTGTTAGGATGTTAGGGCCTAAGAACGAGACCGCAAGGGCGAAGGCCCGAACCTAGCACCTACGTCGGGTAACGACCGTTAGCTAGGTTGTCCAATGGAAAATTATCCCGTTATCTTTGGCGTATTCTCACAGCGATAACATAACAATATATATATATATATATATATATATATATATATATATATATATATATATATATATATATATATATATATATATCATTAGTCGTTACAAAAAAGGAACTTTAGAAGACCATGACACATTACTTAAGAGAACTTGTGGCAAATATGTGGTATCTTGATCATTGATCATTAGGAGCAAGTGGGAGTGACTAATCAAATTGGGTTGTTATTTGGGTTATTATGAGGAAGTCTTGTATAAACAAATTTTCGAATAAATATGATTTTGCAGGATCAAGGTTGAGTCGTTATAAAACTTATTTTCATTTTTAAATTTTTGGATGAGCAATTATTTAAACAAAGTCAACGAAATCTTGCTTTTTTGGAAATCGTTGATTTAACATTTGTAGTTTTAACAAAACTTCAAAAGTTCGGGTTGCTGTTGAGACTTTCTTAAGATGAAAATAATAAGTCTACGCTAATGATATCGGCCCAATCTTGGAACGAGTTTGGGATAGTTAGGGAGGTTTTATTAGGCCATTTTGGTTTTAAGTAAAACATTGTTACTGGGTTGAACTAATACTTGTTAGTCCAAGAATGATCATACTTTGATGATATTATTATTTATACATGCAACTGACAAAAATGGAAGAAAGTAGCGAAAATGAAGCATGGATGAATAAAAAAGCAAAAGACTATGTTGGACAGTGTAAGCATGTCTTATTCCTTTGATGATATCTTAGTCCTCATGACATCAATGGGAAATTGTAGGATGCCAATGCAGTGTCTAAGTAGATCCCGAAGATGAATATGCATTTTTTTTTCATTTTTAGTGCAAATATTGGACGTCTATTTAGTATCCATAACTCCATTTGAGACGTCTTGGCCTCCTACATAACATCTAATACGACTCTTGAGATGTTGTCATCATATTTTTCCCTAATCTACCTTATTTGTGATGCTATATAAAAGAAGGCAATATGGTTCCCATTGGGGACTTCTTTATAGACAGTTTTCACAGTACTTTAAAGATGTTTAGGTCTTCAAAACATACCTATATCACATCCACACTAATTCCTGGTTGTCAATTCGAGTGTTTCCCATCACACATCGAATATTACATGAAGATTCATATCAACCATTGTAGATATGAGTATCATCCATAATCGGAGTTGATTATCTTTGATTATATGTAACAATTGCTCTCGTGATCATAACATGAGTAGTTTCTATTTTTGTTCTTGTATTGCATTTGAGTCTGAACATTTTAGATTCATGAACATTGTATTTGGTTTGGTTTTCTTAATAATCATATGAATGCCCATCATTACTCTGGTCAAAAACTAATTTGATGAGAATAAGTGTAAGAGAACTCCATAGTGATCTTGTGTGTAGGATGGATGATGCATATACACTTGTTTTGATCCCATATTTATGACATTAAGTACCATGACTATGTTTATGTAGTCTAAATGAAGGAAAAATTAGTAACATTCAAAGCGGGGTGGTTTTAGGAATCAGACTTGAAATCGCAAGTGACCTCATTTTACAAATACATAATTAAACCATTTTGCAAACATTGTTCTCCAATTGAATTCAATCTCATATGAATTAGTGTTACCAATAAGCTCCTTGTGGCTTCGACACTTACTTGTGTGACTAATTAGTGTTTTTAAGGTCCAATTTTTATTATATCAATGAATGTAATCAACTATGTTTTAGTTCTTGAAAATTTTGATTATTTTTGTTATCATTTGGGTTTAAAAGTTAGCTTTAGATGTTTGTAAATTTTCTTGTAATAGAGAATTTGGTGGCTACAACAAGCTGAATAACTGGAACAAGAAAGAAAATAACCAAGGTCCAACTACTTAGCACAAAATAATTTGTTATCAAGACTCAATATTAGCATTAGACTTAATGGACTACTAGGTATTACTTTGCCTAGTATCGACCAAGACCAAGAATGAACTTATATCCAGGTCAAACAGACAACCACATCTTGGTTTATCTATATCGATTTGGTTATAATGATGCAAGTTGTGGTGGTGGGAGGAGACCATTAAAGATGTCATGAAATTTGTAGTGGCAACAAGTTGAACTAATAACCAAAAGGCTTTTAGTTCAGCGGTATCAGGTGGTGCCCTCCCTATTTGAGGTCAAGGGTTCAAGTCCCATCATAGACATAGGTGGAATTAGGTGTTAGTTTAGGAGTAGATTATATATTTATATTTTCAATTAAAAAAAAAACAAGTTGAACTAATAAGGGAGAACAAACAGTCAAACCTCAACAACGGCGACATGCTCTGGCAAAAGAGGCAACAATGTTTTGGCGAAGATAATTTTTTCCACATATCATTTTTTATGCTTGTTTTTAATTTCATGAAATTATTTTAGGTTAATTTCTAATGGCTCAAAAATTTATCCCTAGAAATGGGCTTAGGCAATACATTTTTTTAATATTCTACTATATATTAAACTACATTGTTGTTGCCCTTTACTTTTGTTATAGTTGAAACAAAAATTGACATAAATGCATATTTAAAAACACATAATCCAAAAAGAGTCTTTAAAATTAAAGATGAATGTTTTGTTAATAAATGTGGGTATATTTTGTGCCTTGGTCAAGCCTAAGCCATATGCCACCCAATGTGTTTTTAAAAGTACATTGTATGTGTGCGATTTATTTTGTAACACCAAGTTTTGTTAATAAACGGTGAAACTAAAATTTTCCACAGACACCCAAAATTTAAAGCATGTCATCCAAGAGTTAGAACAAAATTTAGGTATATTTTGTACCTTGGTCAAGCCTAAGCCATATGCCACCTAATTTGTTGTTATCTATCTTGTATAGTTATAAGTGAGAAATTCAAATGTTTAGGATTGAAAACTTTAATCGTTTACTTGGAAAATCCTAAGCATGAGACATATATGAGAGCTTAAAACATGACATAAAATTATTGGTCAAAGTATCATAAAGATCTAAGATTTGCATGAGAGTGTAACTATGTGAACATTACCTACCAATTAAACTTATTAAAATGTGTATGATCAACAAAGCATGTGAATAATACCTTAATAATGGATCTTGGACTTTATATAATTAAATTGGCTGATTAATTTATAAAGGATTACAATCTTGAAAAAAAATATTAAACCAAAACGTTTCCTTTGTGGATGACAACCACAAACACTTTTGCACTAAGGTTTTTATTTGTTTGAGAACATTAAGTTAAACAATGAGAACTTTGCAGATTGGTATTGTGTTTTGAGAAATACTCCCAAGGATAGTAACAAACTACACTAATTGTTAAACTGCTTCCTAATCTACCTTCTAAAATAGCACCATATCATCAATATCATGCATGATGTAAAAAGTTTGATGAGCAAAGAGAGTTTACTGTTTTTATGACTTCTTGCTTGAGCCCACGGCTAAAGGAAAAACTACTGGAATATGAGCCCTGATTTGTCATCAAAAAATTTAAACAAAAGTTCCAAAAAATTTTACACATGAGGGTTTGATTAATTAGGAGAAATCCGACCTAAAGCTATATCAGATGAAAGTTATGAAACCTAAGGTTCTTCCCACCAAGAGGATGATGCTAAATTTCAAGGGAAGACAAAAAGCAACTTGCATGGTCGGCCTAAGAAAAGAAAATCTCGCCCATCTAAAGATGTTGGTTGCTTAGAAGATCCAATGTAGAATACGTCTTTCGTGATCGCGCCCAAGAAGCAAACAACAGACTGGAAAACACCTAAACAGAAAGCACCCTAAAAATCAGACAATTATGAATCTGGAATGCGGCTACGTAGCACGTGGGATGAGTTACGTGACGCGTGGAATGAATTTTAGGGTTTTTCTGGATCTCGAGAGAACCATCAAATTTCTTAGGGTGTTTTCTGATTTCTCTAACTCTTAAACTCGGGTATATGTCTATCTATTTATAAGGGAAGGATTCAAACATCAACAGATAAATATCAAGGCTTAGAGTTATTATCTCTATCTTTTGTAATTATCTGATATTCAAATCCTTTATCTGGAACATTCCAGAATCTCCATGTTTCATTCAATTAATTAAGGTTCTTCCCACCAAGAGGAAGATGCTAAATTTCAAGGGAAGACAAAAAGCAACTTGCATGGTCGGCCTAAGAAAAGAAAATCTCGCCCATCTAAAGATGTTGGTTGCTTAGAAGATCCAATGTAGAATACGTCTTTCGTGATCGCGCCCAAGAAGCAAACAACAGACTGGAAAACACCTAAACAGAAAGCACCCTAAAAATCAGACAATTATGAATCTGGAATGCGGCTACGTAGCACGTGGGATGAGTTACGTGACGCGTGGAATGAATTTTAGGGTTTCTCTGGATCTCGAGAGAACCATCAAATTTCTTAGGGTGTTTTCTGATTTCTCTAACTCTTAAACTCGGGTATATGTCTATCTATTTATAAGGGAAGGATTCAAACATCAACAGATAAATATCAAGGCTTAGAGTTATTATCTCTATCTTTTGTAATTATCTGATATTCAAATCCTTTATCTGGAACATTCCAGAATCTCCATGTTTCATTCAATTAATTAAAAAATTAATTAATTAATAAAACAATCCCTATAATTTAATATCTTTCCAGTTTTGCTCATATTTTCTCTTGTGTATAAACCAAAAGGATGATGTTATTTATAGTAATACTGCCAACTTGTTGTAGCTATGGGCACCATATTCCACAGCTCCCACTTGCATTAGGCACCAACAATATCCCAATCTAATACTTACTAACAATAGGTAACAAGTATGTTGTCTAATTACAACTATTATACATTTCGCAAATTTACAATACACAACCCTTAGACCAGTGATTTCAAATTCCTTTGAGCTTCATGATATCTATATAAACATGAGTTATGGATCACGAGTCAATATTAATGTTTAAGAATGTGTTTCTCAATAGAGACTTGTGGTGACTTTACCAGATTAACTATTGATTTGACCAACTCAATCTCAGCTTGGCTAAGAATTTGATTGTCAACACCAAATCATCAAGGGGCCTAAAAATATATACTTCTCCTATTATGACAGAACTATCAAATAAATTTTGACGACATAGGCTTGTTACTATTCCTCAGGTAATGTCTGATCAATCACTATATGGTTGTTGGTTACGAATGATGTTGGGGAAAAAACCAAGACACGACATATTCTAGAACATAACCTCATATATCTCCATTTGAAGAATACGAAATAACGTCTTCTTAGAATTAATCATGACATGATCCATGGAATAATCTCTAAATATGGTTAGTCTAATACTTAAAATCTCTATTTTCAAGTACTCATGAGTATTGGTCGCATACTTATGTTATGTTCGTTCGTATGAACAATCTATCAATGGTCCATGACAATCTTAAATCACTTCTTAACTCCAAGAGTAGGACAGATTGTGGAAATTAGAATAAATTAATACTCTGTAAGAGGTTCTAAAAATGCAAAAGGGAACACAAAATATATTAATGCAAATGGTAGCAATAGCTTATTATGAAGTCTCCACAAAATAATTACCAAATTAGATAAAATACAATATGTATTAGTTTTAAAATATAGAACTACAAAATAAGTAATCAAACCAATTCACTAGCAAATCTATATCGATCTAGTATGTGCATCATGCTTGATATCTGGCAATGGTTTGGTGAGCAGAATAGTAAGATTATTTTTAGATGGTACAAGACTCACTATGATGTATCCGTCTTCCACAATTTTTCTGATGTAGTGGAACTTTTTGAGTATGTATCTTGAGCGCTTGTGATCTCGGGATTCTTTATCCAAAGCAATTGCACCCTCATCGACGTAGAAGATCTAAACCAGTTTAGATATACTAGGAACAACACCCAAATCATTTATGAACTTCTTCAAACACATTTCCTCTTTTGCAGCTTCATTAGCTGCTATTTACTCTTGACTCTATTGGCAAATATGCTACGGTTACTTGCTTGGAACTTCTCCAACTCACTGCTCGTCTATTGATTAAGAATACAAAACCTGACTGAGACCGAGAATCATATCTATCATTTTGGAAACTTGTATCCACATAACCCTTTACATTTAGTACTTCCTTACCACCATAGACCACGAACATATCCTTAATCCTCCTAAGGTACTTTAGAATGTTCCTAACCATGATCCAATGACTTTCTACATGATTAGCCTGATAACAACTCGTCATGATCAAAGCACATGAAACATTAGACCTAGTACATATCATGACATACACGATCGATCTTATAACAGAAGCATATGAGACTCAACTCATTCTATCCAGATCTTCACTAGTACTAGGACATTGGGTCTTACTTAATATTGTGTCATGTTGCATAGGTACAAATCTTCTCTTAGATTTTTCCATCTTGAATTTCTTCAAGATCTTGTCTAAGAATGTATTTTGGCTAGGACCAATTAATTGCTTGGATCTATCTTTATAGATCTTAATACCAAGTATGCATGCAACATCTCCCATGTCCTTCATAGAGAAACATTTCCCAAGCCAAGATTTTATACTTTGAAATGTTGGGATATTGTTTCATATGAGTAATATGTCATGGACATACATGACAAGTAAGACTAGAGTGCTCCAACTAGTTCTAACATACACACATTATTCATCTTCATTTCTTACGAAACTAAACTCTTTGATCTTTTCATCGAAATACATGTACCATCTGTGAGATGCTTATTTGAGTCCACAAATGGACCTATCAAGTTTGCACACTTTATTCAAATACTTGGACTATACAACACCTTTTGGTTGTGCCATATACACATCCTTAGTGAGTTTTACGTTAAGGAAAGTGCACTTCAAAACCATGTGCCACATTTCACTCATGTGGTACAAGGAGACAAAACGAAATTCACTCATCCTCCTATGTGGGATGAGGAGTTTTCGTCCAACCATTGATCCCATAAGGGTTATGGAATATTCCTGGTTAACCAACTATTGTTAAATGAATACTCAACCCTTTAATTAACTAAACTGTTTAATTAATTCCCAAAATATATTTCCAATTAGTTTCAAATTAATTATTAACCCATAAAAACTAATAATAAACTAATTTCTACTTTATTTATTCTATTCAATTTGGGTCTTGAGGGAGACCCAAAAGGACCATGTTATTTTTAGAAATATTATCAATAGCTAATGATATTGGGCACTCTTTCCAACATTCTCCACTTGGACAAGTCATCAACTATGTAACATCCTTTTTCCACGTATGCTCCTTTCGAGTTTATTTTATATAACTTTAATTTTGAGAATTCTAGATGGGAGATGACGTGGTGGTTGAGGCACCACAACATGGAATCTTCTGATTAAGGAATGCGGAACCATGTAGTTCCCATGACGTGGCAAGGCCTTTGCCACGACGTGGAGGCTATTTTGGTGCAAAACCCTAGATCTCCAGGTTTGTGCCCTATTTAAAGGCACTAACTCATAGCTTTGCCTCATTTGGAAGCTTCCACCCTCTGGTATTTAAGTGTGTGAAGCCACTTTTGCGAAGGTTTAAGGAAGAAGAAGTCCACTTTGGTGCTTTTGTGCTTGGTTCCATCTTAGATCTAGCATCTGTTGGGTTTTCTACGCATCAAATACACTCTAAAACTAGGTAGCGGAAAAATCGAAACAACGATATACCTAAGTGTACATGCAACCTATGGATCTATGGCTTCATGCTAATTACATCAACCCTAGAAAACTAAAACATAAGTAAGAAAACATACCTCTTATGTAGCCCTTGATCTCCATGCTTGAGATCTTGAACCTCCATGAAGTTGCTTGGATGAAAGGATCCAAACCAGAATCCCTCTAATGGTATCACACCCAATGACACCAAAGAGTGGAATAAAAATAACTAGGAGAAGGGTCAATTTCACAAACCCAAAGGGGTTAGAAATCGTCCCTAAGAGGGGGAGGAAGAAGGGATGGCGAAACTTCAAGCCAAGGTGCAAGGAGGAATGAAATCCCTAAGGCCCTATTTATAGCCTTGGATGCCTCCTAGGGTTTAGTACTCCTTCCCATGTGGGATGGAGGCCTAACCACGAAATTTCACTCCTTTCCCATGTGGGATGGAGTGATTTTCATCCAACCCTAATTCCATAAGGTTCTGGAACATTCCTGATTAACCAACTATCGATTAATGAACATTCAACCCTTTAATTAATTAAACTGTTAATTAATTCCCAAAATATATTTCCAAAATATATTTCCAATTAGTTTCTAATTAATTATTAACCATAATAATTAATAAACCAATTTCTCCTTTATTTATTCTACTCAATTTGGGTCTTGAGGGCAACCCAAAAGGACCCTGCTATTATTAGAAATATTAGCAGTAGTTAATGACCTTGGACACTATTCCAACAGTCTCCCATTTGGACAAGTCATCAACTATACGAGGACTAATATTTCTCCAATAATCAACAGAGAGTTAGCCATCCAATGCAACTACCGAACTCTTGATCTAGTCAATATTCAGCCCTTAGATAAGTGATCAACTATCCCTTCGTTCTATGATATCTGTATGAATTCGAGACATGGATAATGGTCAATCTCAAAAATTCAAGATTATGTTTCCCGATATAGATTTGTGACGACTGCATCTGACTACTAAATTGAACACATCAATTCCAGTCAGGGCTCGGCCAAGCACTTTAGATGTCAGCACCAAATCATCGAGGGGCCCAAAGATATCGCTTCTCCTATTAAGGCAGAAGGAACGAATAAATTTTGACTACATAGTTTTTGTCTATTTCATCATGTCACACATGGACATACCCTTTATAACTACCAGTTACGGTTAGCGTTGGAGTAGACCAATGCATAACAGAATCATAGAGCAAAACCACGCATGCATGTAGGTTTGAAGAATAGAAGATATTACCGTCTTAGAATTACTCGTGACTGAATCCATGAAGTAATCTCTAAGCGTGGGTTGGTCCAATACTTAAATCTCTATTAAGCACTCATGAGTGTTAGCGCAATCTCTTTGCTATGTCCAATCGATATGGACAATCCACTAATACTCATGACAGTCTTGAATCACTACTTACTTCCAAGAGTATGACCGACTGTGGACGTTTGAGTAAATTAATACTCGGGAAGTGGGTTCCAAACATGCAAAAGTGAGAACGCAGTGTTAGGCTAATTGAAATGACCGAAATCCATCATATATTAAGATCACCACTTAATAATCGCCAAATCAAATTAAAACTTATACTACTTAAAGTTCTCGGGTTTTAAAACAAACAAAACTAAGAGTGTTTAAGCCAATTCATTTGCAAATCTAATGCCTCTCGACTTTTTCTGACTGTCAGACATGGTCAATGACATCGGCTTATGGAATGGGTCGACAAGACTATCTTTCGATGTGAACCATTGACTATGATGTCTTTACATTTGACTCACTATCAAATGTGTTGGTACTTACTGAGTATGTTTCATGTGAGCTCGTGTGACTTGGGATCCATACTTGAGGTAAGTTCACCCAAAGTCACAAGAAACTTCATAAGGACCATCAATGATTGAATTTCAACAAAGATGTCACTAATGAATCGCTTTCAGTCACATTGTCCACTAACCAACTGCAATATACTCTAAGTATGTTAAATCCACTATGGTGTATTACCTGGTACTCTTTCAAGCTAATATATCACCATTCAGTAAAAGCACGAATTCCGACTGCGAACGGAATTGCCTTTATTAGTGCGGAACTTAGCATCAATGTCACTCTTACAATGATCTCTTCCATACTATCAAGATCATCTCTTCTATCCTCCAAGGTCACTTAAGAATGTTCTTGATCTTGACTCATTGATTCTTGCCAAATTGATCTAATCAAAATTGTCATGCTCAAGGCATACGAGTCATTGGATCAAGTACATGTCATGGCATTTATGATCGATCCCATAGCAGAAGCATGTGGGACACGACTCATTTGCTTTAGCTCAATAGTAGAACTAGGACATTAGCATTGCTCAATGTCATGCCAGCCTAAACTCCTTTTTGAGTTCTGCATGTCGAGTTTCCTCAATATTCAATGTACTTTGGCTTAATCCAATGAATCACTTTGATCTATCTCCATAGATCCTTATTATGTACGTGTCTTGTATCTCCCATGTATATCATAGTGAAACGGTTCTCATACCAAGCCAAGCTTTTACACCTGCTAAGTTAGAATATAGTTTCCTATAAATCGTACATTGTCTATGTACAATACAAGGGTGACTACAGTGCTCCCACTAGCACTGACATATATATGGCTTATCTATGTTTCTCGAAATTCAAACTCCTTGAACTTTTCTCATTGAATCAAAGATTCCACTCCCACTAGCTTTGACATATGTATGGCTCATCTTTATTTCTCGAAATTCATACACTTTGAACTTTCTCATTGAAATAATGATCCATCTTGCGAGATGCTTATTTCGGTCCATAAATGAACTTGTTAAGCTTACACATCTTTCAAAACCTATCTTGGTTTAATTATGTGTTTGTTCCTATCCATGATTGTCTCTACTTGAAGATCCGCTTGCACCTAAGGGTTAAGGTCAAGTGCTAGGTCTACCAAATAACAACATACATGGATTGAATCTTGCTTTCCAATTCCTCTTTCTATATTGTTGCCTTTAGGGCCTACCATAGCTTCCGATAGCTGGTACACTCTGATTGCTATCTACCAGTGACTCAAATACCTTAGCAATATAAACTCTTATATAACTAGGTCCATGACGTCTTCTATCAGATCTATAAGGAAAAATGGAAATATGTCAGTTTCCTTAATAGCTCTTTCAATTCCAAATTGAATGTTATGTCCAACTTTAGGCTCTTCGTTGGTTGGATCTCGAATCTTATCAAGATCAATGTGGCTCCCACTAGCCCTTTTGGAAATCAGCTCCCTCTCTCGGAAGAGTGCCCTTCGAGCAACATACATTTTGTTCTCATAAGGATTGTTAAACAATTATCCAAAATGATTGATAGGTTCTCCAACGAGATAACACATCTCTATTCAATGTCCCAGATTGTCGAGCGCTTCAACAACGAGCGTAAGCCTCATAATCGTAGACTTACATATATGGAAGTGAGGATAGAATCCCACTTCACATATCATAGAGTGTTTCAGGAACCTACTTAGTTGGCACAAGACCAAAGGACTTCTTGTAACACTATTCATGGTACAATCCACGATTTGTTAGCAAATACAGTGCGACTCATCTAGTACAAAATCAATGAACGATTTGTTTCTCTATCCAACTAACACTTCCTAGTGGCAGTGTTTTGGGAAGAGACAGATCATGAAACTCTTTCACAATTACTTAGATGATCGATAAAGTTTGAACTGAGATTCTCACTATGAGTGTCTCATCCTATTGCCCAATTGATTCTCAACTTCACTTTATGAGAGCTCTGAACACCTGAAAGGTTTCAGACTCACATTCATATGAAGTTGGTATCACCATGTATTGCGATTAATCTGAACGGTCCATTAGTGTAAACTAATTCCAACAGATACTCACATCAACCAGTGAAACATTCATCATCTATCTTGATAAACAAGATTTGCATTTATCATGAGACTCGAGGTCAAATGATATCCAAAATCCGATCCAACTGGATACTTGGTAATGCATTTCTCGTTTATGTATCCAAGACTATGATTCCATAAATACATTTCACCCAAAACTTTGGATGTATTTGAATCAGTACATATTGTGGTCATTCTGAACGATCCATTAGTTGAACTAACATCAACAGATATTCACAATACTACACCTTATTTAAATGTTCGAATCAATTTTGAACGATTGCTACTATACTAGCTTCATAGATTTCATGACTTTCTTTTAACATGTTAGAATGCTCTACATTTAAATAAGTCAGAACTATCTCATGAATTATAGTATAAAATTTTTTAGTTATATTACCATAGACTAAACTCTTGAGGAGAATTGTCATTTGATCCCATGAATGTAGCAAGGGCTTGGCATTCATGATCAAATTATCTTCTCCATGTTCTAGTCTTCTTACTTCATTTTAGTAACTGCACATTCTTGCAAATGTCAGTACTAATCCTCAGTAAAATACTCAAGGTTTAGAAGTAATGTTTTGATGGCATTATAAATTCATATATTTTTTGAATAACAAACATGAAAGAACTAGTTATCTTTTGATCCAATGGAAAGTAGCACGGGCTCGTGATCCATGATCAAATTTAACTTCTTCATGTTCCAGTCCTTTCACCTCAAATATACATTTGGGAAGTTTGATTTCTTAGTCCTTTTCTTGTTATGGAAACGAGCAACTATCAGAACATGTCTTAGAATAAGCCTTCCTTTGTCCTAGGTATTAGGGCCTAGATTAGGTATACCCACACTAATCGCCTTTTAAACCGTATGCAATTGGCTTTCTTCTTCTTGACACTTCTATTAATGATAGTAAAATATGGGAGTGTTTTGAAGTTTGAGTTTCTATGACTGCCATGTTAATTCCAAAAGGAAACTTTAACATGCTCCACAACTCCTTCATGGTCATTCCAAGTAGTTCATATCAAAATCAAAATGAATTGATTATATGTACATGTCATCTAGTCGATTAATCCTAGTCAACTCCTAACTCAAGGAAATTCCATTTTACTTCAATATGTCATTTTACAACGTACATTTGACAATTGCTCTTTCTAACACTTTAGAATGCAATGTTTGAAGTAACCAAGGAATAGCTTTAACAAAGGTATGATCTTTCTTTTCGTTTATGAGAACTACTCCCAAACTACGAATTTGACAAGATTGATCATCCTCATAGCTAATCCTTTCAAAGGTTTTATAGCAGTAGATTTTAGTGGATAAGGTTATAGACATCATTCAATAACAAATTCCATTATAGTTTGTTTTACTTATCCTTAGAAAATAATCACCCTAAATAAAATTATTTTATTAGGCTAGGATCCATATTTGGCTCCATGATGTGTAAAGGGATGCCGTAAACACACCATAAAGTTATTTAGGTAGGCAAAGCCCTTTGCCAATTTCGATCACCACGAAATTCCTAGATCTTTGAGATTAATTGACTATCAATGGCATGTTAATCTCGAATTATGTTCATCTCAAATTCAATGATGGGGTCGCCACGGATCATTGAACAGATGGTGAATCGACCATACAAAACCGCATGGTCCCCGGCTCAAGTTACGCTTGAGATTCGCGAGTTCCACATCATTTTCTACTTATACTCTCCAATTGACGTGCCGGTTAACCACGCGAGCTCCATCAACAAGTTATAAAGAGAATGTGCACCTTTTATGGATAACATAAAATTCACATTAAATAGATTGAGAATTAACCTTGCAAAATCGCATGGTCCCCGAATCTTGCGAGTTCCATATCATTCTCAACTATACCCTATATTGATGTGTCGGTTAACCACATGAGCTCCATCAACAGAATATAAAGAGAATGTGCAATTTTCATGGATAATATAAACTCACATTCTATTAATAAAACGGGATTTTGTTTTATACTTGTATTTAAAATACTTTTAGATTGACCATTATCACTATCAAACCCTTTCGGTAACTCCATTCACAAAATGCAATTGGGCGGTGAGGGTGGTAAGCGCGAAGCATATTAAAAACGGACCTCATTAGGAATCAAAGAGACCTCCTTAAACCCCTACATTAGAACGGGTGAGCCTAGTCGATGTAAGACTGACAATGTCAATATTTAAACACGCGAGGGCGCATGTTGTAACTTTCTTATACATATAATAGACACAATTCTAATATATATAAATATAAGGGGTAAATTTAAAACTCTTTAAATTTAGTTGTCTATTATTAATTCTAATTAATTGCGAGGACGCAATGTAACAATTAATAAATCAGAAGGGGGTAATATTCAAATTTATAAATCTCTTTTATAAATAATATTAAATATTTAAATTCACTATTTAAATAATAGATAAATATTCAAATTCAAATAAACACATAAATATTCAAATTCAAATAAACATATTTAAACAATATTTATCTATTAATAAATATTCAAATTCAAATAAACACATAAATATTCAAATTCAAATAAACATATTTAAACAATATTTATCTATTAATAAATATTCAAATTCAAATAAAACATTTAAATAATATTTATCAATTTCCAGATTTAAAACATTTTAAAATTTGGTAATTATCCATATTTGATAAAGCTTCATATTTGAAAAATGGAAAAAATCTAAAAATCCTAATTCTGATGAGCTCACGTCGTGAGCTCTAAGCTCTCACGTTGTGAGCTGCGACTAAGGTATTATCAATTACGAATTTTTCAATAATCCTTCTACCATTCAATTTCAAACAAAGTTTTACAGAAAACATGGATCTAGGGTGAACATAACCATGAACCAATGGCTCTGATACCACTGTTGGGTTTTCTACGCATCAAATACACTCTAAAACTAGGTAGAGGAAAAATCGAAACAACGATATACCTAAGTGTACATGCAACCTATGGATCTATGGCTTCATGTTAATTACATCAACCCTAGAAAACTAAAACATAAGTAAGAAAACATACCTCTTATGTAGCCCTTGATCTCCATGCTTGAGATCTTGAACCTCCATGAAGTTGCTTGGATGAAAGGATCCAAACCAGAATCCCTCTAATGGTATCACACCCAATGACACCAAAGAGTGGAATAAAAATAACTAGGAGAAGGGTCAATTTCACAAACCCAAAGGGGTTAGAAATCGTCCCTAAGAGGGGGAGGAAGAAGGGATGGCGAAACTTCAAGCCAAGGTGCAAGGAGGAATGAAATCCCTAAGGCCCTATTTATAGCCTTGGATGCCTCCTAGGGTTTAGTACTCCTTCCCATGTGGGATGGAGGCCTAACCACGAAATTTCACTCCTTTCCCATGTGGGATGGAGTGATTTTCATCCAACCCTAATTCCATAAGGTTCTGGAACATTCCTAATTAACCAACTATCGATTAATGAACATTCAACCCTTTAATTAATTAAACTGTTAATTAATTCCCAAAATATATTTCCAAAATATATTTCCAATTAGTTTCTAATTAATTATTAACCATAATAATTAATAAACCAATTTCTCCTTTATTTATTCTACTCAATTTGGGTCTTGAGGGCAACCCAAAAGGACCCTGCTATTATTAGAAATATTAGCAATAGTTAATGACCTTGGACACTATTCCAACAGCATCTTCATCACATTTATGCTCTTTTGGTGGTACAAAGTCTTCACCTTGCTTATTAGATGTGTAGATCTAGTTCTAGGTCATTTTATGAGCATTTTGCTCCATATCTTCTTGTTCTTGGGGTTTGAGTGAACTCCAGAACCTTTGTGTGCCTTATTCGACTTCTAGGCCATGGTGGTGGTTAGAAATGAGGCTTTCATGACGTAGTTCAGTTTCCGCGCAATGGGTGCAACTATTAAGAGCTTAGGATTTGAGATCTTCTCTTATTTGGATGTCTTAATGGATAAAGTTGGAAACTTTATCCATCATGACCTTGAAGGTTCATATATGAGATTTGAAGCTTATGGGGTTAAGGGTTAAGGGCTTAATCCATTAAGCTATGAGAGACCAGTTCCCACGACATGACATTCTGCTTGCCATGACGTGGTAGCTGTTGTGACCATGACTTTTTTTTTTCATGTAGCTGCCACGATGTAGCATGTGGGTGGCCAAGAAGTGGAGGTCAGCCAGGGATGACTTTGACCGTTAACTTTTTTGACAAAGTTGACTTTTAGTCAACTTGAGGGTTTTAGGGTATAGACTGAGAGGGTACTTCTATACTAATAATTAGGTGATTAATAGTACCAATCTTCACTGTCAGAGAGTTGTTGTATTAGTCTCCTATTTGCGAGGTGCGTTTTCTCATTATATTACCTATGTCATAGTATGTGCATGATAGACCAGTTGGGTCTTATTTGTTGATTGTTTTTATATATGTATCTTAGTTTTGGATATCTCCAAGATTGCTAATAGTCTGCAGGGTTGCTAATAATGCGCAAGGTTGATGTGAGCCCATTGGACGGTTCATAGTCCCTGAGACTGTTGATAGTCCCCAAGGTTGTTGATAACCCCTGGGTTGCTGATAACCCATAACTATTTCTTATGTTGTGTTGTATGTAATATTTTAGAGAACTCACTAAGATTTGTCCTTATAGTTGTGAATTTAAATGTGTTTCGGGTACTTCAGATGATCATGGGAAAGCGAAGGCTTGACTGTACACACTCATCGACAACCTTTGTGATTCCGTATTATTATGATGCTCTGGTTTTTAGGATGATTGTATTTTGATACTTATTGTTTTTCTTAACTTGGTTTTATGAAATCAATATATTTACCTAATTTAAAAATGAAAAATTAGTTGTGAAAATGGGACGTTACAAACTATACAAGGTCCAATACTTCTCCAATAATCAACAGAGAGTTAGCAATCCAATTCAACTACTAAACTCCGATCTAATCTAGATTCAACCCTTAGATAAGTGATCAATTATTCCCTCATTCTATGATATTTGTTTGAATTCGAGACATTGATAATAGTCAATCGTAGAATTTAAGATTATGTTTCCCGATATAGATTTTTCAGGACTACATCTGACTACTAAATTGAACACATCAATTGTATTCAGAGCTCGGCCAAGATCTTTAAATGTAAACACCAAATCATCGTGGGGCCCATAGATAAGTGATCAACTATTCCTTAATTATTTAACAAACAAATCCCTATAATTAAATATCTTTCCAATTTTGCTCATATTTGTTCTTGCCTGTAACCCAAAAGGATAATGTTATTTATAGTAATATTACAGACTTGTTGTGGCTATGCGTACCACTTTTCAATAGCTAGTTATTGGAATATGAATTATTTTGAATATATTTCCAAGTTGAAAGAGAACAAAGCTAGAGCATCCAATAAATCAGGTATATATTTTCCACTCTATGTGATAGAATTATATTTTGTGATAGAATAATACATTTTTTTTTCAAATTTATGGGTGTTTGGCATAGGTTGTGATACTAACATTTGTAATAATGTATGAGGTTTTAAAATAAAATAAAAATCTAAAGCGAAATGAATTGAACTTAATCGTTAGCAACAAGATACAAACATATGTCGAGACCACCACTTTCTTATATTTCTTATGGGAATTCAAATATTCTCAAAACTTTTGTTTCTAAACATATTTCTACTCACCAGATTAAGAAAAATATCAAAAAAAAATATATTAAAAAAATAATAGATTCCACATGTTATTATTTTATATAAATAACAAGTTGCATAAGAACAAAATATTGAAAGATCTAATATGCTCAAGAGTCATATTAGAATGATATTGCTAATTAACATATGATACTAAGGCTATACTAACAACAACTTGATACAATTGATTATTTATTAGAAATTAATTTTAGTAAATATTCGTAAGCTCTTATAATAAATTGGGAAAATATTTATTTCATGGAAATAATTATTTTACGATACAAGTAATACACATGATTTCATAAGGTATGAATTAATAATTCATGCACAAAACCTTTTGGACTAGTTGGATCTTTTGTCTTTTACCTAAAGACAAAGTTTATATCTTAAAAACTTCGAGTTTATAAAATATAAACTATGCCTTTCTTTTGCTTGCAAATGCCCGAAACTAGCATAGGTTGTAGAGAGCATGGTCTTACAAATTGTTTAATCAAAAGTATGGAGCATGGCCTTACAAATTGTTTGATAAAAAAAGTATGGAGCAGGCCTTACAAATTGTTTAATAAAAAAGTACGGAGCATAACCTTACAAATTGTTTAATCGAAAAAGTATGGAGCATGGCCTTACAAATTGTTTAATCAAAAAGTATGGAGAATGGCCTTACAAATTGTTTAATCAAAAGTATGGAGCATGGCCTTGCAAATTGTTTAATCAAAAGTATGGATACTAAGGCTACTATATATACTTGGAGAATGGCTTTGATTTTATTCATTCCTATGAAGACAAACCGTGATCTCTCTCCACTATCTCCATCTCTTTTCTTGCTTTGAGTTAGTAGAAGTTACTTTCATTATCTTTACTCTCTTGGATCAAATACTTGGGTATTTGTATCCAAGCTTAAGAGCTTACATAGAACTAGCATTCTCTTCAAGTTGGTGCATTGTTGGTATCTCAAAGTTCATCCATCTTCATCAACATCCAAGCCTCATTTAGAGGACCCAAAGTTCTTCAAAGGTTGTTGTTAGTTCTTCATTATTTAGTTGTGTTTTTATCTTTCCATTACTTGCAAGAAGATCCTTGGTGGGCTGTAAATGTTATCATGTTCAAAAATTTTAAGACTTTCGTTGCTATTATTTTGAGTTTTTAGAAACTAACTATAAACAAATAAACCCAACAATTGGTATCATAGCCACCATGCAAGTTTGGTTAGATTTTTTGATTTATGGAAATCTTAGTTTTTGGAGAATATGGATAACTTGGTTTTGTTTAAAAATACAAGTTCATACATATTTTCTTTGACAACTTTTTTAAATGTTATCTGTTGTGACAAAAACTTACATGCATTATTGTCACTTAAAGTTGTCTTAGCAAAACAAAGGTTGTTTTATGTTTATATGTATTTTAGAGTACATAAACAAGCCTTGGACCATTTGTGTTGTTGTTTGTGTGATTTGTTTGAAAATGGTTTGTAATATCTTTTATTCATAAAAGTATGTAATAAAACCTGTAGTTTTTATTCTTGTCATTTTTAGGTAATAGATTAGTTTTAGACAAGATTTATTTTATGAAAAATGTAACAAGATGAAGATGAATGACATTTCTTGGAGAACCATGGAGATCCACAGTTTTATAAAAGGTCATAACTTTTATAAAGTTTTATAAAATTTCAACAAATTTCGTTGTTATTGCAAGTGCGAGCTTCAAGAACACTTGAAGATCACATGAAGAACAACTTGTACTATTTGGTCCCTTTGTCCCTGAGGAAGGACTTAACACTTTTGTGTTGGCTCACAAAAGTGTTAATTAGTTCAAGACTTGTTTATGATAAATGCATGCTTGTGTTGTTTATTTTTTCAAGTAAATATTTTGTGTGGTTGATAATTTAGCTGTTCACATACTCAAACTATTTTTCGGACAAAATAAACATCACATGGAGTTTGGTTTTCAAAATTTAAAAGTTAAACATAAGATGTAACAAGTTAATGCTTTAAAATAAAAACCGGTTTTAATAAAACGTTAATAACGGCAAATTTTGAAACAGTAATATATAAGTCTAAAAATTATGATTTTGAAACTTATACAAACTCCAAGTATTTTCTTTTAATAAAAGAAAGTTTTATTAAACAATATTAAAAGGTTCAACAAGGCTCAAACTCAAACTTAATATTGTATATTATCGTTAAAGTTGAACCGATCATAATATATAAAACCGGGTTTTATATTTGAGCCTCAAATGTGATTTTTTTTTTTGAAAATTGATACCATGGATAATTGGATGCATGCAATTATCATGATATTATATGTTTTAAATAGATTAATAAAACATCCAAATCTCTTTTAAAAGGCAAGTCTATGCCAGCCAACTTTAGAAACATTTGCACGTAATTTGTATAATGCTTATGGGATAAATGATACCTAACCATTTGTGTTATCTTTTGATGGCCAAAGTATTTTTTGTGATTTCTATAACCAAGTTATAGGCCAATTGTACAAGTTTCTTCACTTGGATGACATGATCGAAAGCCTCTTGTGATAAAGGTCACCTAAGCAAGAGTGTTTCAAGGAATAGATGAGACCAAACATGTCAAATTAACAAAATAGGTTGTTAAGGGTCTCATACATCTAGTAATTACAAGTGGTGTAATTAATAAATACTTATTTACCTTGTTAAAATTGAGTAAGTGGGATAAAGGTCACCTAACCATTTATTTAATTTGTAACTTGGATCCTAGACTTTAAATTAAATAATGTTTCTGGAAACAAAAGGGTATTATTTTTAAAGAATTAAACAATAAATAAATCTTTGTTAAATTTTGTAGATGGCTCCACCAACTACTATAACACATCATCACCCCATGAACCTTCGATCCATGCTTGAAAAAGAAAAACTGGGTCACTCCAGTTTTTTGGATTGGCACAGAAATTTGAGAATCGTTTTAGAACAAGAAAAGAAAGACTATGTCCTTGAATCACAAGCCCCGGAAGAACCACCTTATGTCCCATAGGCTGCACATGATGCTTGGCTTAAGCATGTGGATGATTCACTTGATGTTTCATGCCTCATGCTTGCCACCATGAATCCTAATCTTTAGCGGGATCTGGAACTCTTCATTGCCTTTGACATGATTGAACATCTCAAGCAGATGTTTGGTTAGCAAGCTAGGACCAAAAGGTTTGAAACTGTTCGAGTCCTTCATGGTTGCAAGATGGAAGAAACCGGAAATGTGAGCACTCATGTTCTCAAGATGAAAATCCATCTAGATTAATTGGATAGATTGGGTTCTCCATATCCATTGGACTTGGCCACAGACATAATTCTGAATTCATTGCCCAAGTGCTATGATACTTTCATCATGAACTACAACATGAATGGGTGGGATAAATCAATCTTTGAGTTGCATGGGATGCTCAAAACTGCAGAGAAAAACATCCAAAGAAAAACCCCCCAAGTGCTTATGATTCGGGAGGGACAAGTCAAGAAGAAGAATCAAGCAAAAACTCCAAAGGGAAGCCACAAGCTGGCAAAGGCAAAGGGAAGAAAGCTCCCCAAAACCCACCACCCAAAAGAAGGAAAAGGTTGCTAAAAATGACACATGATTTGAGTGTGGTGTCATGGGGCATTGAAAAAGGAACTATCCTAAGTACTTTGCTGAGTTGAAGAACAAGAAGGTCGGGGAAGGCCCTTCATGTATATCCATTTTCATGATTGAAATGGGACTATTTACTTTTTCATTTAACACTTGGGTATTTGATAATGGTTGTGGAACTCATATTTGTAATTCGTTGTAGGGTTCAGAAAGAGTAGGGAACTGAAGACAGATGAGATGTTATTGCATGTGGGCAATGGAGCACGGGTTGCAGTCCAAGCAATAGGACATTTTGATTTATGTTTACCATCTAGTCTGTACTTAACATTAAACAACGTGTGTTTGGTTACTTCTATTACTAGAAATATTGTATCAGTTTCTCGTTTAAGAAAAAATGGTTTTAATTTTCAGTTTTTTGATGATAATATTCATTCCTTATTGAATGGAATATTCTATTTTGAGGCTATACCAATAAATGGAATTTGTGAATTGAATCTAGATGACACTTTAAACGGTAAGTCCCTTTATCATGTGAACACCAAAAGGATCAAACAAGGTTTGAACTAAACATATCTATGGCATTGTCGTCTTGGACACATAAACATGAAATGCATATCCCAACTCCAAAAGAGTAGACTTTTAGTGGAAAATGACATCGAGTCATTTGACATATATGAGTCTTATTTATGTGGGAAGATGACAAAGACTCTTTTCTCTGGCACTAGTGAAAGGGCAGGTGTTTTGTTGGGCATCATACACATAGATGTATCTGGTCCTTTCAAAACAATGTCAAGATATGGTGAAAGATATTATATCATGTCACAACTGGCATTTTTGTTAGGAAATTTTGCGATCATGTAAACATCATCTATGATAATACTTGTAACTCTAACTTGATATCATACACTATGTTCATTCTATGACCACAAACTTAGTCAAGAATTACAATTGAGATTCAAAACTCTTCATAAAGTCAATTGGGAGTTGAAAACCCTAGAGATCCAGGTTCAAGTTTATTATGGACTAGGATTTCCTTATTGGGCCTAATGGACCAATAATCGTTCAATTCAACTATAATGGGCTTAGAAACCCTATTTGGACTCTAAATGGACCCAATTTATAAATCTATAACATTTTGGACCATTTGGGCCTAGAATGATTCATTCTAACCCTAATGGGCCTTATTGGGCCATAAATGAATTAAATTGCCCTAATGGGTCATAAACTTCATTCCTTTTTATTCTAATGGGCCGAGAACTTTCCATTTGGGCCCATAATGTCGAAATCAAGCACTAAAGACCCAAACCACTCCTCCTTTCTCCTTCTCTTTCTCCCTCTCGGCCCAACAACGCAAACAAAAAAAAATGAAGAAAACAAGATTTATGTGGGCTTGCCACCTAAACTTTATTTAGTGGTAATCTAGGCTAAAAACTCTTAACCATCATGTATTAACCATTTGATTCTCTCTATTCTTTCTCCTCTAAATTTGGCCGAGAACACACACACACCACCACCATCTTCATTTCTCTCAAACTCTCACAAGAAGTCTCTTAAGAACTCTCATCATTCTCTCTAAGTTTTCGAGATTTGGTGTGTGTCTTCAAGAGGTTCTCATCTAGATCATACTTCTTGGTAAGTTATCATCATTTACTACTTGTTATCCTCCATTCTTATGCTAAAATTTCATACTTAGAAAGCTTCATTTCATGATCATGTTTCCTAAAAACATTCAAGTTCGAAAACTTCTTAAAGGAAGCAACCAAGGCCAAAAATCACATCATCTTCTTCCATTCTTCTTCAAAAACCGAAACATTAAGCAAATGTGAGTTTATACCCACTTGTTTTCGGTTTTGGGGGAGAATACAAGTGTTCATGTGTAGATCTAGGTATTATTGCATGTTGTGTGTGATTTTCTTAGTTTATGTTGTGATTTTGTGATAAATCTTGATGAATCTCGAATACTCCAACAAAAATGGGTGAGATTCATAAACTAAAACACTCTAAACATCATACTACAAGGATAAAAGTGTTATACATGCTTTAGATGTGAAAAGCAAAACAAAAATCTTGTATAAGGACCATTTTTGACAAGTAAACAAAAGATTGGGATAATTTTTACCACTCACGGTTTTTGTTAGGATCAAAAGGGTTACATTTGTATAAAAATAAGTTTTTATAACTACAATACTTTTCAAAGGACCAAAAGTGTAATGTTTTGCATTATGGGCCTTGATTTGGGCCTTACGGCTTTTTGGGCCCAAATTGCAAAAAATATCAATTTTTGGGGATTAAAATGTTATTTAATCAAAACTTGAGCCAAAAATGAGAATAAACGAAAATAAGGGCTGAAAATGACACTTATTTCAAAATTGGGCCAAAAATGTTAATTTTATAAAATTTGGGCCGAAAAATTCATTTCATTCAAATAAGGGCTGAAATTGTAATTTTCTACAAAAATGGGCTGAAAATGTCATTATATGTATTTTGGGCCAAACCCGTCAATTACTAAACATTTAGGGCGAAAATATAAATTTTTTATAAATTTATGAACTAAAATGTTATTTTTAATTTAAAATAGACCAAAATGACATTTTATGTAAAAAATAAGCCTTTAAATGTTCAAATTAGTTCTTAAGGGACCTAAAGTGTAGTTTTTAATAAATACGGGTTCAAATTATAGAACTTTGATGTATCAAACTAAAAATATCATTATAACAAAACACTGGACTCTTTATAACGCTATGGATAGATGTTTCGACTAAATGAACTATACTATAACAAATAAACGAAATACAACAACGGTGCGATTATTGGGCCTAGTATTTGCTATACATGCTTATTGGGCCTTCGTGATCCATTTACATGTTTATTGGGCCCAATATATTCATCACATGTCTATTGGGCCTCAGTGACCCAATTACATGCTTAATGGGCCTAAATTAGCCTTTACATGTTATTGGGCCTTAGTGGCCCATTTACATGCTAATTTAGCCTGGAATAATTCATCATGTGCCTAATGGGCTTTAATGTGTCCATGACATACTTAACAAGCCTGGAAATAGCTTACATGTCTAATGGGCCATAGTTGTCTTTTCTTCATGTTTGTCGGGCCTTATCCTTTCATATTCATGTATCACCTAGTGTTCGAAATTCTAAATACATATAACGTATACATATTCATGTGGCAATAATCAGAACCTAGTGAGACTTGTCGGTTGACTCCATTGAGTGTATGGTTGTAGCCTGTAGTTATAATCAGAGTCTCCTGGAGGGAGAGCGAGAGTTTGTGTATAGATCTATACGGGGGTGACTCCCCCACACCTGAGTTGTTCGCTACAGTTAGACTAGGCCAGTCTAGGGTGACAAAACCTTGATCGAAAATCCGGCGTTTGGAAAAATGCGAAGGCAGGCAAATCAGTCACTATCATGCATGGTTATAACGACTCATATAAAGATCCATTCCCATCACGACATTACGGAAATTAAAAACTCGTAAGTCATATTGATACAAAACAAATCCTACGATAGTGCAAGGACCGCAACATTTTTATAAATCAGAAAATATCGGATTTTCTGGGGAAATACTATTATTCAAATTCCATCTACTTACAATAGAAAGAATACAAAAAAATTTGAACTGTATACATACAGGTTACTACTAATAAATTCACACATGCATTTATACTCGATTTTCACATCATTTTTCAGACTTTTTACAGAAAATATCGGATTTTCTGGGTTTTACTAACAATACAAAGACTTTCATTCAAACAATGCTTATGAACTCACCAACATTATATATGTTGACCATTTTCAAAATAACTTGTATTCTCATGTAACCGTTAAGCAGAAGAACCTTCAAGTGTGTGGATTTATATTGTGTAATGTCACTCATCGTCCTATTAATACTTTGGAATTATGTATCCTAAGACAATATACTTGATGTGAAAAATACCAGTTGTAATATGTAATGTTTGGTGATGAATGTGTTATGTTTCATGTATATTCATTGTGATGATATTTCAATTGATAGTCACACGAGCCCTCGGACGTTTTCGCCATCTGGTTCAGGGGTGTGACATATCACCTTCAGTGACGACTTCAACCGATTTGGTTATGTGTATTTGATGAAACATAAACATGAAGCGTTTGAAAAGTTTAAATTGTTTCAAAGTGAAGTTAAGAATCAACTCAATAAAATAATTAAAATCCTTCATTTGGATAGAGGTGGCGAGTACTTGAGCCAAGAGTTTCAAGATCATCTTAGAAGCTGTGGGATCATCTCATAACTTACTCCACCCAGAACACCACAGCTTAATGGTGTGTATGAGAGGAGAAATCGGACCTTACATGATATGGTTCGATCCATGACAGCATAAGTATTATCCCTTTATCATTTTGGAATTATGCTTTACTCATTGCAACCTGTATCTTGAATATGGCACCAACTAAGAAGGTAGACAAGATACCTTATGAGATATGGTATGGAAAAGCTCCATCCCTATATTATATGAAAGTTTGGGGTTGTGAAGCTTATGTTAGACACAAAGCTTCCAACAAACTTGAGCCTAGGTCTACCAAATGCATCTTTATAGGATATCCTAAATATTGTTTAGGATATTACTTCTACATCCCTAGTGAGAACAAGATCTTTATCTCATGAAAGGCTGAATTCTTGGAAATCAAGTTTCTAATGGATAAAGCAAGTGGGAGGTGCGTGGAACTTGAAGAAGATCAAGAACCACAACCTGATGCAACTCAAGTTGGCACTAATACATAACAAGAGGTTGTTGAAAATGAAGAGATCATTAATCTTCAACCTGTTGAAACACAAGGCGTTCGTAGATCCGGTAGAATTCGTCAAGAACCTGAGAGATATGAATTTATCATTGATGAATGCTTCATGATGATGAATGTTGATGAGCCTGTCACCTACTGAAATGCAATGACAGATCCTAAATCTGACAAATGGCTTGAATCCATGAACGCAGAGATGCAATCCATGAGAGAAAACCATGTCTGGGATTTAGTTGAACTTCCTCCCCAATGTAAGAATTTAGGGAGCAAGTAGGTCTTCAATAAGAAGACTAACAATGATGGAAATTTACATACATTCAAAGCTAGACTTGTTGCTAAAGGATTCACTCAAACCCAAGGGGTTGATTATGATGAAACCTTTTCACCAGCTGCTCTGACTAAATCTATTAGAATACTACTTGCCATAGCTACATATCATGACTATGAGATATGGCAAGTGGATGTCAAAACCTCCTTTCTAAATGGACACTTGGAAGAAGATGTCTATATGGTTCAACCCGAAGGTTTTATAGACCAAAGGCATCTTGATAAAGTGTGTAAACTCAAGAGATGCATTTACGGGTTAAAGCAAGCATCTCGAAATTGGAATCATCGTTTTGATGAAGAAATCACAAAGTATGGTTTTGTTATAAACAAAGATGAATCTTGTTTTTACATGAAAACTAGTGGAAGCTCGGTGACCTTCTTGGTCCTATATGTGGATAGCATACTTATCATTGGAAATCACATTCCATCTTTACGAGGTGTAAAGACTTGGTTAAGAAAGTGCTTCTCAATGAAGGATCTAGGTGAGGCTCAATATATTCTTGGAATCAAAATATATAGAGATAAATCAAAACGATTAATAGGTCTAAGCCAAAGTACATACATTGACAAAGTCTTGAAAAGGTTCAATATGAAAAACTATAAGAGAGGAGATGTACCAATGGCGCATGACACAATACTAATTTCATCCCAATGTCCTAACACAAAAGCTGAGTTAGACAAGATGAAATATATTCCATATGCTTCGGCAGTTGGATCTATCATGTATGCCATGAATTGTACTAGACCTGATCTTGCTTATGCTATGAGCATGAAAAGAAAGTTCCAACAAAATCCAAGGGAGAGTCATTGGATAGCTGTAAAGAACATCCTTAAGTACTTATGTAGAACTAAAGATATTTTCCTTGTCTATGGAGGCGTTGATGAAAGCTTAAGTGTAAAGTGTTACAATGATGCTTCATTCACAATAGATCGAGGTGATTGTAAGTCACAATCTGGGGATGTGTTCATTGTCAATGGGGGTGCAGTGTTTTGGAAGAGCTCCAAGCAAAGTGTTATAGCACAGTCCACTACAGAGTCCGAATACATTGTTGCTTTAGAAGCTGCACAAGAGGCTGCTTGGACGAAGAAATTCATTGGATATCTAGGTGTGGTTCCTTCCATTCAGGACCCCCCCCCCCCCCCCCATAAGTATTCTTTGATAACGAGGGTGCAATTGCTTTGGAAAAAAGAACCCAGATCACAAAAGAAGACTAGGCATATAAGTCGGAGATTCAACTTCATTCGGTATAAAGTTGAAGATGGTGAAATCAGTATTCACAAAGTTCACACTGATGAAAATTTGGCAGACCGTTTCACGAAGGCCCTTCCTCAAGTAAAGTTTGAAGGACTTGCTCGAGGGATTGGACTTCGCTATTCTAGTGATTAGATTTTATCTATGTATTAGTATTGAATATTGGAACATTTTGTAGAATCATCTATTGTAATGACTGTGATATATATGGCATATGATCTTTTCACTAAATATTTGTTGAGTTCTTTATTAACATGTTTAATCCTTAAGTAAATTTATTCACTCTAAAATCCATAGTCGGTTATTATTGTGGGAGCAATAATGAAATAAGGCTAATATTAATTGAAATGGTTGATAAAGTGTTGTAACCAGTTTCATAGGTACTTGATAGAGAACAACTATTGGATTGACCCGTTCAAGATCACTTCATGGATCGCTGTCATGAATGATACTTGATAAAAGGTAATATTTGTATATCCTTAACACCTGATATACAAATATGGGTCTTAAGTGTGGGGAATGTTCTGCTTTGATATAGTCAAATGTTGTACTTTAACCAGACGATTATAAAAGCTATTTTCATGTATGATATGAACCATGTAAGAGGCATATGTAGTCAAGATGGGATTTGTTCCTCTTATTCGTTGAGAGTTAGACATCTAAGGCCTGATGTAAACTTGAACGCATATATGAGATTGACTGCGATCTATATGTCATGTTCGACATGATGTCTGTAGCAAAGGGATAATCGCTAAACTTACCTTATACACCAATTGTAGCCTTGGGCTTCTGGGAATTGGACGTTGATAGAATGGCACAAAATCGTATGTTAATGGGGGCAGTGAAATGTTGCTAGACGTTCACCACTGTCTATATAATTCTAATATGAGTCTTGTGCAAGTGGGATATTGAAAGATCTAATATGCTCAAGAGTCACATTAGAATGATATTGCTAATTAACATATATACTAAGGGCCACACTAACAACAACTTGATACAATTGATTATTTATTAGAAATTGATTTTAATAAATATTCATAAGCTCTTATAATAAATTGGGAAAATATTTATTTCATGGAAATAATTATTTTACAATACAAGTAACACACATTATTTCATAAGGTATGAATTAATAAGTCATGCACAACCTTTTGGACTAGTTGGATCTTTTTGTCTTTTACCTAAAGACAAAGTTTATATCTTATAAACTTTGAGTTTATAAAATATAAACTATGCCTTTCTTTTTCTTGCAAATGGATGAAACTAGCATAGGTTGTAGAGAGCATGGTATTACAAATTGTTTAATCAAAAGTATGGAGCATGGCCTTACAAATTGTTTGATAAAAAAGTATGGAGCATAGCCTTACAAATTATTTAATCAAAAAGTATGGAGCATGACCTTACAAATTGTTTAATCAAAAAAGGATGGAGCATGACCTTACAAATTGTTTAATCAAAAAGTATGGAGCATGGCCTTATAATTTGTTTAATCAAAAGTATGGAGCATGGCCTTGCAAATTGTTTAATCAAAAATATTTATACTAAGGCTATTATATATACTTGGAGAATGGCTTTGATTTTATTCATTCCTATGAAGAAAAACCATGATCTCTCTCTACTCTCTCCATCTCTTCTCTTGCTTTGAGTTAGTAGAAGTTACTTTCATTATCTTTACTCTCTTGGATCAAATACTTGGGTATTTGTATCCAAGCTTAAGTGCTTACATAGAACTAGAATTCTCATCAAGTTGGTGCATTGTTGTTATCTCAAACTTCATCCATCTTCTTCAACATCCAAGCCTCCCCTAGAGGACCCAAAGTTCTTCAAAGATTGCTGTTACTTCTTCTTCTATGGTTGTGTTTTTATCTTTCCATTACTTGCAAGAAGATCCTTGGTGGGTTGTAAATGTTATCATGTTCAAAAATTTGAAGACTTCCGTTGCTATTATTTTGAGTTTTTAGAAACTAACTATGAAAAAATAAACCCAACAAATATAGGAGGATATTTAATTCACTTTTCTTATTAGTACATGAATATGCCATTGTAGCCTTAATTCCATCCAAAATATCGAAACCCAAACCTGTATGTGATGTCACCATCTTACTTCTACACCAATTAGTGCACCACAAATGATACTAGATAGTTAAATAGTAAGCATGGTTAAAAGAATTAATTACAACATAAAAATTAACAATATAAAAGGGAAAGTACTTGTATTATTAGGTTGTAGGGGGTGGGGGTTGCTAAGGAGGTTGTTGCCCTTGCTAGCGAGCGCCAAACACCGCCCCTGGCTTGCACCAAGTGGGTTGCTAAGCAAGCCTCGCCATGGTTGTAGCAAGAGGAGAGAGGAGAAAGAAAGTTTAAAAGGGTGTTTTGATTGGATGATTTGCACTTATTTATTTATTTTATTTTTCCCCAAAATCAAAACTATTAAATTAGCACACTACCACAACCTAATTTTTTTGTGTTATACATGCTAAGCTTGTGTGGCTTCAAAAATACTCAAAAATCCTCTGTGGAAATGTTCTAAGTGTGTTGTCACTCCCTCCGGCCTTAATATGTTCCTCAACAAATAAATTTGTAATCTTATAATAATTAAATATAAATGTCACCTAATATTTAGTTCATTTTGTAACGAGCAAACTTTTATCAACTAATATTATGGGGATTTATCAGAGTTTTTCTATAAACATGCAGAAACCAAATTTCAAAAACATTTTACATCCCATGAGATTGTCGGGTTACAACATATCATAATCATAATTCAAAGCAATAAGGAAGTACCAAATAAAAATCTACATCTAGTCCAAATCCTTCGTGTTTCTATCTCCTCTCATACTACGACTACTACTTGAACCTGCAACACATGAAAATTTACAAACATCAGACAACAAGTCTGGTGAGTTATAAAACAGTTTGTTCTCATGTATTCATATTCTACTACTTTATTATGTTCTTATCTTACTCTATAATTATGTTCTCTTCTTTTCATACTCTGCCATTCTACTCTTTTATTCTCATACTCTTTCACTCTAATCTCATGTTCTCATACGCCACTGTTCTATTCTCCTCTTTCCATACTCTTCTACTTTATTCTTATATTCCCATACTCTTCTACTCTATTCTCATATTCTTCTCATCTCATCTCATACTATATTCTCTCCTCTTATCATGCTCATCTAATACTCTATCTTCACATCTTCTCATTCTATCTCATACTCTTCTCATATTGAATCTTCAATTCTTCTCATCTCATCTCTTACTTTATATTCACATCCTCTCATCTCATCTCATACTCTATTCTCATCTTCTCATACCTTCTCATCCATTCTCCAACTTATCTCATACCTTCTCATATCTTTTCATCCCATCTCATCCTCTTCTTGTACTCTTCTCATACTCTATTCTCATCTCATACTTATACCATCCCATACTCTATTCTTACCTTCTCATACTTTGCCATTCTATTCTGATTTAGACCCAAACAGTCTAGCCACATACAATATATTCATGTATCATATAGGGGACAATATAGTTTTGACCTTACCTTCTCATACTTTGCCATTCTATTCTGAGTCGCCTCACTTTGATCCCTCGCGAATCTTTTGGCAACTTTTCTTTTCATGAATCCCTTGTGGATTACAATGATCCCTTATGGATCCTCTACATATGATCCCTCGTATATTACTCATCAAGGTTCTCTAAAAGAAACTTCTTACTTTGTTCCATTCATGGAAGCCCTTCTCAATTTTCTCTAAAAAACATGTTCTCATTCCTAAAGGAATCATCTTTCTACATTCTCATCATCTTTCATGTGAGTGATATGGTCTTCCCATAGTCTTACATATCACTTGTCACGTAAACATTCTATCTCATCAATTCATTAAGTAATCTTCTACTATCAATCTATCATTTAATTCATTAAGTACGTTAACTAAGTCTTCATCTAATAATATGTAGGTATTTAACATAATACCATTGTCATCTAATCATGCATACATAATCATTTACAAGATAAAGGCTCATATAATCATACTCTATCTTCATCTAATATCTTTTGGGTATTTAACACAATACCACTAGTATTTAAACATGCATACACATTCTTTCATAAGATTATAGTACATATAATCATAATCTAGTGAGAGTTATAACTCACCTTGTTAGTTAGTGAAAAGTAACTACCCCTTGGCTTCAAATCTCCAATTTACATATAATCATAGCCCAGTGAGAGCTATAACTCACCTTGTTAGTTAGAATTCTCCTTCTTCTTTATCACTTTCCTCATGTTTACGCTTTACCCCTTTACCTTGCTTTTTCGTCTTCTTACTCTTCTTCTCATCTTCTTTAGGACCTTCCTTATCTAACTCCATTTTGACCATTATTGGCTCCTCTAATTCCCCACCCATGTCCTCATCAACTATCTCAACTTCTTCATATAAGTCCTTTTCTATTTCATCTCTCTCCTCTTCCACTTGAACCTTGGGTGTAGTAAATACGATCACCTCAAATGTCATGGGAATTAAGGCTCCTGGTTTAGAACTTTTGACTTTGTCAACATGGGGCTTCTCCCAAATCTTCAACTCTTCTTCCATCATTCTTTCAATTTCTTCTAGCTCACTAAGGAAACTTTATCTTTCGGCTTTTCATGACTCACGTTAGGAATCATTTCAAAGGTAATTGCTTCATATTCTACATGAAATGTGAGTTTTGATTTGTGGATGTCAACTAGAGCTCTTGCGGTACTAAAAAAAGGTCTTCCTAAAATTATGGGGAGGTCTTCATCTTCCTTCATGTCGAGCACCACAAAATCAACCGGAAAAACAAACTTTCCCACCTTCACTAACAAGTCTTCAATGATTCCTTCTGGGTAAGTGACCGAGTGATTTTCCATCTGAATTTTCATCCTTGTGTCTTGGAGCTTTAATAAACCGAGCTTTTGGTAGAAAAAATAAGGCATAAGGTTAATGCTTCCCCTGAATCGGCTAAATCATTAATAGAAGTAGAGTTACTAAATTCACAAGGTAAAGTGAGTTAGCCTGGATCTCCCATCTTGATTGGCAATCCATTGATGATCGCGGATGAACACAACTCATTTAACACTATGGTTAAGGACTTTTCCAACTCTTTCCTATTAGTCATAACATATTTTGCAAACTTTGGAAGTTTAGCCATAGACTTGAGGAATGAGGCGTTTATTGAGAGTGAGAGAACTTGTTCCATGAATTTATTTTATTCGGGCTCTAGAGAATGGTTAAGTGTTCGGGATGGGAATGGTAAAAGAGGCTGATATGAATTAAGAGTGGAAAATTTTTGGTGTTCTCGTGACCACGACATGGTGAATCATCAGAGTGCGGTTCACTTTTTCCTTTTTCTGGCTTCGGGCTTTTCTTCTTCCAAACACGACTTGGGCTATATAGTAGCTGCTTCATGGGTCATAATTGGCTCAAAATGAACCTCTTCTTCGTTGTAGATTGCCATTACACGAGGTTGTGATTTTGGGTCTTGAGTTCTATGTGGTAACCTCTAATTAACAATTGTTGCCAGTTTCCCAAGTTGAGTCTTTATAGTTTTATTGAAGCTTGATGATTTCTCACATTAGCATCAGTAGCATCATGCCTCTTTTCACATGCTTTCATAAATCTATGAAGTACTGACTCGGAATCCATCTTCGTCTTGGGTGGTGGTTGCTCTTTTTGATAAAAACCCCGACCGATTTGTCTATACTCATCATCCTTCTGCTTCTTGTACTCTTCATATGGTAACCACTCCTTGGGCTTCTTCCAATCTTCATCATATTTGTCACCACTAGAGTAGAACACTTGCGCCTTCTTGTTCCCATTTTCATCTAAATCACAATCCTTGGTTAAATGTGGCCCACTACAATTATCACACCCAACTCTTATGGCATAGATTAATTGATCCAATTTTATCATTCGGCTATCCATATTTTCTAATTTGCCAACACCGCAGCCATGTTTTCGTTCCCTCCATCTCATTTTCCTCTAGTAACATCCTCTCATGGGTTGTAATACTCACGTGAGTGCTTTACAAACTATTCAAACAATTCTTTGATGGTTGTCGGCTCCTTCTTCGTCATTGGCCCTTGAGAGTCAATAAGTTATCTAGTTGTGACATTTACTACATCATAGAAGATGGACACTTCTTGTTGGTCATTAAGATCATATTGAGGACAACTTCTAAGAAAGCCCTTGTATCTCTCCCATGCTTCATATAAAGACTCTCCAACCTCATATTGAAAATTAGAAATCTTCTTTTTGAGCTTTGTGATCTTTGAAGGTGGACTAAATTGCTCAATAAAAGCATCACAAAGATTTTCCCACGTGGTAATGGATCCGAGTGCAAGTGACTTAAACCAGTCCTTAGCTTCACCGGTAAATGTCACCGGAAGCATCCTAAGTAGCACAGATTCTCTTGGCACATTAGGAATATTGAATTAGTTTGCAATGTCCTTTACTTTATCAATATGCTTGAAAGCATCTTCATACTCTATCCCGACGAAAGTTATATCCTTGAGCATCGATATAATATGCCCCTTGAGCTCAAAACTTCTTTCGGCTGCTATCTCAGGTGGAACAAGACCTGGTCCATGTTCTTCACGTATCCTCTTCTTGTAATATCCCATATTCATTCTCGTGATGTACGCCATCTCTTCAACCTCACTCTTTATCTCTTCCTCGTTTGAACTTTCTTCGGTAGATGTTTTTGGCTTGTATCCAATTCCCTTCTTATTAGGTGTCCTCTCGAAAAGCTTGAATTTTTCAGATTTGAAAGTATTGTTCGACTCGCCCTTCTTGTATTTCTTCTTGTGGAAGGCTGATTCTGGATCTTCTAGTGGAGGAACAATTGGAGTTTTAGATCCTTGGGCCATATATCACTGAAACAAAAACAAAACAAAGCAAAAACGCGTAAAAGGAATAAAAATCAATAAAATAAAAATTAAATGGGATGTGACCACGATGTGGTTAAGATGACCACAACGTGGTTGCTTCTCAGAGAAAAATAAAATAAAATAAATGCAACCAAAGTAACTTTTTTGCGGTTTTTACCCCACAAAAAGGACCGAATAACTAAAAGCAATTAAATTATAAATCAAATAAACCATTCCCCAGCAACGACGCCAAAAACTTTGATGTGCACAATTGTACCTACTAGTCTTAAATTTATAAACCTAACTTAATTTGCTAACAATGCACTTATAGGAAGTATACCTAGTCAGATTATTGGATAGCTCGGGTAAGTCGGGTGTCGATCACAGGGAACGGAATTCAATTAAATAAATTAACTACTTCTAATTAAACTGAGAAACAAACTATGATTGGGGTTTCTTTTACTGATTTTTCAAGATCAGAAGAACTTAAACTATCAACTAACAATTAAGCAAAGAAAACAAGTTAACTTCAAGAATTTAAAAGAATACTTCTGTCTAGATCTGATGTCACTTTCTCCTATGGTTGATTTATAATGGATGGACTATATTGATTAACCAATTTCTAGTTATTATGATCAAATATCAAGGCCTACCAATTTATGAATTAGCAAGCAATGATCATGCAATAGTTAAACACCAAATCGATATTAAGCACAAATTAGACTATGAATGACAATAGTTACTCTCCTATGATCAAGTTAAGCAACCAAACACAATTAAGACTAATTATGCTCTATAACACAATTCAAGTTACTAGCTTTAATTACTTAATCTAAGATGTGATTAATCCTAGCTCTAACTATTTAATGATCATAAACAATTAGGATACAAATTCATGCAATTAATATGATCACTTAATACACAAAATCATATTTATAAGCAATATAAACTAGAACTAAACATGTTAGGGTTTGGGTTCATCAAACACAAGTAAAATCAAATATAATCATTCAAATTTTGAAATCAACACATATGTATCAAGTTCATCTTCACCAAACAAAAGTAAAAGGTATTTAGCCTCTCATTGTAGCAGAAAAACACAATAGATCCATGTCAAATAAGCTAGACATTAATATGAAAAGCAAACTAACTAGATCAATGTTGAATTCTTCTAAATATTCTTCAATCCTTGAGCTTCACTTGAATTTTGATCTTCTTCTGGATTTCTAAGGGTTCTTAGTCGCAATTATCCTCGGAAAACCGATTGCATGCCTCCTGATTTGACCTAATGTTCGGGAGTATATAATTGTCAAACTCTGATCACCACGTCGTGGTTGACCGACACCACGACGTGGTCCTCGTTTATCCCGTATTCGCCAAGTGATCTGATTGGTCGCGAACATTCCATTCACTACGTCGTGTTGGAGATCACCACGACGTGGTCCTTAGTATTTTTTTTTCGTCTTATGTTTTAGCTCCCGTTTCTTGCTTCCAGCTCGTCGTATGTTTCCTTTTTGTCCCGAGCAAGTCTTCGCTACTACAAAACATATCTTAAACATAATAAGCATCTTTTGTTCCAAAGTAATCATAATTGTAGCTAAAAGTACTAAAAATATGCATTAAATATATAGTTAAATATGCACATATCAACAATCATCACTTTTCATCGGACCATCATAAGTATATCTTGATTCTTTACGATCATCTTGTCTGTCATTGCCACTTCTTCCTTCATCTTGTCTGTTAAATCTTGCTCATGAGGCAAAAAGATGGAAATTCCCAATCCAAACACGATTCAAATCTTCAACAATGTTTGCATGCTCCTTAGATTTAAGGAATCTGACAAAGGCAAACCTATTTCCATTTTTTCACAGCTTTCGAGCAATATACACATCTGCAACCGACCCATGTCTTTCACACAATTGCCATAAGTCCTTATAAGTCATTGTTTCACGGAAATTAGACATAAGCACATTCACAATTATCGCATCTAATTTCTTGGAATTTCCATTGACAAGGTTTCTCTCGGATACTCTAGAATGAGGGTTCTCTATGCAAATTTGATGTTTCCCTAATCTCCAATGCTAATCGTCTTTCATCCTAAATATAGATACCCCCCACCGGAGGTAACCGGAAGACAAAAGTCAACTTCGGAGTGAACTCTTAACCCTCTCAATAACTATCATTTTCAATGTTTTGATTATGAGAAGAAACTTGAGGTTTTTTTATAAACCTATCAAGAGCCCAATTTTGAGATTTTGTAATTCGTTTCTCTCATTTTTTTTTTGTATATTTCATTACGTGATAAAATGCTTAGGAGACATAATTCTTGAAAAATTATATATGATATAACATTTACAACAATGTAAAAGTAATAAACATTATTCTAATCAACTAAGTAAATGCCACAACACAAAAATAAAACTTCAAAAATTAGAAGGAAGTAGCAATTAAGGAAATTAGTCAAATCAGTCAAAACTGAAATCAAATTTCATAATACACTAATGTGAAGTAAAAAATTCAATCATTCAGAATGCATGATGGTATGTTTCGTTTGTTAATCAGCGGCAACAATTATAATATAAAACCGATAGACTATCAAATTCAAAAATCATGAATAATGTAATACCTGTTTAATTTCATTCGACAATCAAAATGAGAGTGGGAGTGCAACTAGAAATGAGAGGCGGAGTTCAGTGGAATCATAAACCAAGAAGTAAGAAACGTTGCTTGAGCTTTGTAGTTGTTACAAATTTGAATTTTTGGAATTAGAAGAAAAATATGATCTCTTGTTGCAATTTTTAATTTTAACGTGAGCTCTTGGAATTTGAACAAAATATGATCTTTTATCTTTGGATTATCGAATTGTTGATTGTTAGACAATAGATTCAATCATATGTAAAATTTTCCCCCCTCAACGACATGGGTCTTGTGTGGACGCCCGCATCGTCCACTCTCAAAAACACCCAACTGCAAATTTAATTTTTTTTTTTGCAATAACAAATTCCAATTTTGCAAAATATTATTATTTTTCGAAATATAACATATGAAAAATATGACTAGCAATTTAAACAATTCATATACATTTATCTATTACCACTTAATTAATCAAAAACATAATTTAAAATATAAAATATTTTAGTTCTACTTATCAAATATAAACTATATTTACGATTTGCCTATTTTATATAGGAATCTTTTAGTTATATTTTAGCCTACAAATAGATTGTCATTGCTATACAATTTTATAAGACTTGTTTTATTTTCTAAAATAAAAAAAAAATAGTAAACAAACTTAAACTAAATTAGAAATCAAATATTCCCTATTTTCTCCCTACAATCAGGCCTTATATATAGGTGTTAGCAGCATTTATTTTCTCCATTGAAAAAGAAAACCCTAATTATTAGTAATATTTACTAACCCCATCCCCACCCAACACCAGTTTCCACCCCCTCGATTCTAGACATTCAATTAAAACAATGCATATAAGATATAAATAATGTATATAAGATATACGAAATTCTGAGTCTAATTGATAGTATCATTTTTTTCGTAGTGACGGAGCTAACAATAGTTGGCAGAGTTATTTCAACAAAATCATCTAGTTGGACTTACCTCTAATGAAGTGACCGTTGGTTTAAACTTCTTAAACAATGATAATTTGCTTGCTTTAATCTGCCATTATGAATCAAAACAAAGCAGGAAGAAAGCAAAACAAACAAAGAAGGACAATAGACAGCAAGGGAAAAAAACGCGCTGGGAAAAAATATGGAGCAAGGAGAAAACTTTTTTAATGCTTAAGGCTCAAGTTCTTCATCAAAGAAAAAAATAAATAATTACACCTATATATAGGAAACAAAAAAAGGTGACCTCTACTTTTCCTAGACTTGTTGACCAAGCAAAACTTCCTAATTCCTAAGTAGACTTATATACAAACTTTTAATATTCTGAATTACATTTACATTCTCCCCTGTAATTCAGAAACTCTTATCTCTTCAACTCCAAGCAACTTTCTCATGCTTTCAAACTTCACTTTGTTCATAGGCTTGGTCAAGATGTCAGTTTTCTGCTCATTAGTATTCACATGCTTTACTATAACATTGCCTCTTTCTATATGATCACGAATGAAGTGATATCTTGTATCAATATGTTTACTTCTTCCATGAAAGACTGGATTTTTCATCAAATCCAAAGCTGACTTGTTATCCACATTCAATTCAAATGGATCAAGTTTTCTTCCGATCAACACACTAAGCAACCTACTTATCCAAATGTCTTGACATGTTGCATTATTAGCTGCCATAAATTCTGCTTCACATGATGACAATGCAACACACTTTTGCTTTTGTGAACTCCAAGTAACAAGACTGTTGTCTAAGTAAAACGTCATTCCACTTGTACTTTTTCTATCTTCAACATCTCTTGCTAGATCACTATCAGTGTATCCAATCACGCAATTCTTTCCACCTTTCGTATATGATAAACCATAGTCCACAGTTCCTTTTACATACCTTAGTATGTGCTTCACAGCTACTTGATGTTGCTTGGTTGGTTTCTCCATGAAACGACTCACAATGCCTACAGAATAAGCTATGTCGGGTCGTGTGTGAGTAAGATATCTTAGCCCTCCTATGATGCTTTGATATGAGGTAGGGTCCACGAGTTCACCTTCTTCATCCTTAGTCAATTGTAGCTTTGACTCCATGGGGTACCTGCAAGGATTACAATCAAACATCCCAGCCTTCTTTAGGATGGTGTTAGCATAATTCGTTTGTCTCAATGTGAGACCATTTTTATGTTGATTAACCTCGATGCCTAAATAGTAAGTTAGCATCCCAAGGTCACTCATTTCAAACTCCTTGCTCATTTGTTGTTTGAACTTGATTATCTCATCCTTGTGACTTCCGGTGACAATTAGATCATCAACATAGACACCAATTATTAGTATGCTCCCCTTGTTTTTCTTTGTGTAAACTGCATACTCTTGTGGACACCTTTCAAACCCCATCTCTTTCATGCATTGGTTTAAGCGAAAATTCCAAGCTCGTGGAGCTTGGCGCAAACCATACAAAGCTTTTGCTAATTTGTACACCATTTTTGGTTTATCTTTCTTCACGAATCCCTCCGGTTGTGTCACATAAACTTCTTCTTCTAGATTGCCATTTAAGAAAGCTGATTTTACATCAAGGTGATGTACATTCCATTGATTTGAAGCAGCAAGAGCAAGTATGATTCGAATGGTTTCCAAACGAGCAACCGGTGCGAACACTTCATCAAAATCTATGCCTTATTTTTGTACGTAGCCTTTAGCGACTAGCCTTGCTTTATATTTTAATATTTTTCCATTCGGGTCTCGTTTGATCTTGTACACCCACTTTAAGCCAATGGGTCTTCTATCCTTTGGCAACTCAACTAAACTCCATGTTTTATTTTTCTCAATTGCACTTAACTCACTTTTCATAGCTTCCATCCATTCTTCACTTTCACTTGCACTTGAGAAATTTACCGGTTCTTCTTCGTCTTGTAAAAACATAAGTTCATCACTTTCTTCGTAAATATCGGCCAAACTACGATATCTTTGTGGAGCTTCACTTTCGGATGAACTATCAAGTGATGATTGAGGTGTAACCGGGCTATCGTGTGGTGTATATTCTTCATTAAAATCTGGATGGATATCTTCTTCCTGTTCAGCTTCAATATCAACCATGATATCAAAGGTGAATGTTCCATTTGTCATGGCTTTGAACTTTGTTGTAGGTCCCCACTCCCACTTAGCATCTTCTTCGAAAATTACATCTCTTCCCACTCGAATTGCTCCGGTTTCCGGATCAAGTAGCCGATAACCTTTTGTACCTTTTTCAACTCCCAAGTGTACTAGCTTCTTACTTCTATCATCTAGTTTTTTTAGATGTGTGCCGACTATTTTTGCATAAGCAACACACCCAAAAACTCTCATATGATCAATGTTTGGCTTTCGACCGGTCCATAGCTCGTAAGGTGTTGACTCTTTTAAGGCTTTTGTGGTTATACGATTTAGGATGTAGACTGAGTGACTTACGGCTTCACCCCATAGGACTTCTGGAACATTCATCCCTTTTAGATTGCTTCTCGCCATCTCTACTACTGTTCGGTTGCGTCTTTCTACAACACCGTTTTGTTGAGGGGAATATGGTGTTGTATAGTGGCGTTTCAACCCGGTTTCTTCACAATATGTAGTGAATTGTGTTGATAAAAATTCACCACCCCGGTCGGTTCGAAATTTTTTTAATTTTAAACCCGTTTCAACTTCAACTTGTGCTCTAAGTTTCTTAAAAGCAATTAAAGCGTCATCCTTGTTTTTCAACATATAAACCCACATAACTCGTGTATAGTCATCGACAAGTAACATAAAATATCTATTTCCAGCTGGTGTTGGTGGTGTGATCGGACCACAAAGATATCCATGCACGAGTTCTAGTCGTTCTTTAGCTCTAAATTTGGTGTGCTTTGGATAGGATTTTCGAGCTTGCTTGGAGATTAAGCAAGCTTCACACAAGCTTGTAGGAATTTCAATTCTAGGTAAGCCTTCCACCATACTTGTATCAGCCATGTGTTTTAGTGCATTGAAGTTAACATGTGCAAACCGCTTGTGCCATAGCCAAGATGCCTCGCCTTGTTCTGCAAGTAAGCACTTTGAAACTTCTTCTTCAAGTATGGCCTTGTACAAACGATTGCTTGATTGTTGAACCTTCAATAATAGTTTTCCTTGTGGATCATGAATCCATAAATATAATCCAAGCATCACAATCCGATCTCCATGTTGAGCTAATTGTCCCAAACTAATAATGTTGCTACATAACCTTGGTATATAGTATACCTCTTTCAACAATCTACTTTCACCATTCTTGCATTTGAACATGATTGAACCCTTCCCCTCTATTCGAACTCTAGATCCATCACCAAATTTCACATAACCACTAGTAGACAGATCAAGTGTTCGAAATTTGCTTTTTTCGCCAGTCATGTGGTTGCTTGCTCCATTGTCGAGATACCACACTTTTGATTGGGTTGGAGTTTGTTCACTTGATCTTAGCTTGGGATTAACTTTTTCCTCATTCAAGTAAACTTCATCGTTTACTTGGGCTACAAGCAGAAGTGCCGGCTCATGATCATTCTGTCCTTGAGTTAGGTTAGCTTCATGATTCCTCTCACGACGTGGGTTCTTACACTCAGCAACGTAATGACCAAACTCTTGACAATTATAACATTGAACTTTTGATTTGTCACGAGGTTGATACGATTCATTCTTTCCTTTGTTTTGTTGATTACCACCACCTCGTCCTTTGTTGGAGTTGTTGTAACCACCTTTTCCTTGTCCTCGTCCTTTTCCACCTCGATTATTGTTATAATTGTTTTTGCGTTGTTTTGAACGATCTTCATTATTTTTCTTCTTTGCTCGTTCCGTCCACTCTTCATGCGTTAACAATAGCTTCTTCTCCTCGGGTTCTTTATGAACCCCAATACGAATCTCATGAGCTTTTAATCTTCCGACCACCTCTTCAAACGTCATCTCGTCTAGATCTCCAAATTGTTCAATTGTTGATGCAAGTTGAACAAATTTGGAAGGCACGACTCGTAACAACTTTTTTACTATGTAGGATTCTTGAACGGTTTCACCAAGAGCACGAATATTGCTCACAATACCTCCAAGTTTTGTAGAAAAATCGTCCACGGTCTCTGATTCACTCATGTTCATCATCTCAAATTCAGCTTTGAGAGTTTGAACTTTGGCTGTTTTGACTCGATCTGCTCCCAAGTACATCGTCTTGAGTGTTTCCCAAGCTTCCTTTGCCGTTTGCTTCTCCGCAATCGTCAATAGAACCTCCTCAGGAATTTCTTGGTAGATGGCAGCCATCGCCATCTTGTCTCTCTTTACACCCACCGGATTTTGTGGGTTCTTCGGCTCTATGGCTTCCCACACCTCTTGAGCTTGCATATAAATCTTCATCTTTATCGACCATGCTGCGTAATTCGTCTTAGACAGCATTGGGTATTGAAGAGTAACCGATCCTTCTTTGTTCGACATCGCACCAGATTCGCTCTGACACCAAATGTTGGTTTAAACTTCTTAAACAATGATAATTTGCTTGCTTTAATCTGCTATTATGAATCAAAACAAAGCAGGAAGAAAGCAAAACAAACAAAGAAGGACAATAGACAACAAGGGAAAAAAACGCGCTGGGAAAAAATATGGAGCAAGGAGAAAACTTTTTTAATGCTTAAGGCTCAAGTTCTTCATCAAAGAAAAAAATAAATAATTACACCTATATATAAGAAACAAAAAAACGTGACCTCTACTTTTCCTAGACTTGTTGACCAAGCAAAACTTCCTAATTCCTAATTAGACTTATATACAAACTTTTAATATTCTGAATTACATTTACAGTGACCAGATGGGCAAAATTTCTTGGTTGAGAGGCTGCCTCACTCCTGTGCATCTGCTTATAAAGGGTCCCCGTTCAGGGCAAACATGGGTCTCAAGAAACATTAGAAACCCATTGTTGATCGATTTCAAACAAAATTATATAGTTTAAGCTAGGAATGTCAAAACTTTATAATTTGGAGGCCTTATAACCTTAAACAACTATGTTTTCGGTAGCCTTTGTTGGTGTTAATCCAAACCAAGTCAAAGTCATGTGTTTTATTCGGGGGTATTTTAGTCTTTTGTTAGGAGTATGACTAAGTATACCACGTAGAGATTTAGTGGGCAGTAGGTGCAGTAATTTTAGGGTAAGTAGTTGAATTTATCTTGTTTAAATATCCTTGTAGTCGATAAGTTAATTGAATGAGAATAAACACAGAAAAATTGCCCCGCATCTTTTCTCTTTTTACTCTGTTTTTGTTGTGTGAAACAGGGCCTGAACCAACATTTGGTATCAGAGCGGGTTGAAGCAGGTTTGAGAGTCGGTGTAGAGAAAGGAGGAGCAGCCCTTGGCTGCAGGACTGGGAACGAAAAAGAAGAAGCATGTGAGATCAGCAGATAAAATGGTGAAGGGAAAGAAGAAGAAGAAGAAGAAGAAGAAGAAGAACATGAAGGGGTTGAGTCAAGTGAAAACCCCAGAAGCTTTGCAGACCAAGAAGTACTCAGTCATAGCCAAGAGGAAGGGTCATGCCTGGTTTGTAGCAGAAAGAAGAAAGACCGTTGCACAACAGCAAATTAGAAAGAAGAATGAAGAATTGAAGATTGACTACTACAGCAGCGAAGGCTGCTAGAAAGAAAGAAGAAAGAAGAAAGAAAGAAAGAAGAAAGTAGAAAGAAGAAAGAAGAAAGAAGAAAGGAGAAAGAAGAAAGAAGAGGCCAGTTGCTTGCTTATCTGAAAAAAAACAAGAAGCAAGGTGAAGATTGTGATATGCAACCTGTTGGATGTCGCTTTCTTGAGAAAGAAAGAAACACAGAAAGGAGGATCAAATCAGGGTGGTATTTTGACTGTGGTGTGTTCCGGTTCTGCTGTGAGGTTAATGGCTCACAGTGGTGTTGACAGTCTGGCTGTGATGGTGTGATCCCGAAGATTGCAAACAGGTGGAGATAAAGAAAGATGCAGCAACAGAAGGTTGTTGTATGCTAGCAAGAAATCAAGAAAGCAAGTAGCAAGAGGAAAGAAGAAAAGAAAGAAGTAGCAAGAAAAGAAAGCAAATAGAAAGTTTGGCAAGAGCAAGACATAAGAACTTTGTATTGTTAAAGCAAGTAGCAAGTGATTAAGACGCAGGGAGGGCCGGTTGCAAGAAAGAAAAGCAAGATAGCTAGCATGTAGCAGACAAGAAAGAAAGCAAGCAGTTAGGGAGATCAGGTTTGATGATCAGAAGGAAGGATGAAAGCAAGCAGCAAGAGCGACCTGTTTTGATCGAGTAAGAAAGAAAGAAGCAAAGACTGAATGAGAAGCTTCAAGACCGGGTGGCACCTAGACCGAAGACCACCGAAGACCGAAAACCGAAGAGGTAAATGAGACAAAACGGTTTACCTGAGAAAGAGACCGAGAGAAAGAAAGAAGTTTGGCAGAAATGGTTTGGATTAAGGGGGAGAATGTTGGTGTTAATCCAAACCAAGTCAAAGTCATGTGTTTTATTCAGGGGTATTTTAGTCTTTTGTTAGGAGTATGACTAAGTATACCACGTAGAGATTTAGTGGGCAGTAGGTGCAGTAATTTTAGGGTAAGTAGTTGAATTTATCTTGTTTAAATATCCTTGTAGTCGATAAGTTAATTGAATGGGAATAAACACAGAAAAATTGCCCCGCATCTTCTCTCTTTTTACTCTGTTTTTGTTGTGTGAAACAGGGCCTGAACCAACACCCTTGCCATCTATTATTTCGTCCTATTTAATTAAAGCACCCGCGTGCATTATTGACGTGCTTGAAAAAATCAGTGGAAGACTCTTGTGGAGAGGCAATGAAAGGAAATCGAAAATAAGTTAGGTGTCATGAGCTAAGGTTTGTTGCTCCCAAAGAAGATAGAAGAAGGAGGTCTTGAAATCGAAACCGTAGGGACCTTAACATCCCCGACTCGTAAAATGATGGTGGTATATGAAGACGGAACACAACTCCCTTTTTGATGTCAAGTTAAAGAATTTACAATCTAAATGCAAAAACAAAAGAAACCATGTGGAAAAAACTATCACACGGACCTAGAACAATATTGCAAAGGTTGAAGGTGACCTTGGAAACCTTTACATCAACATTCAACCCACACAATTTTTTTTTTCTCCCACATGTTATTGGTATGTGCTATAACACATTGGTCTAGAAAGACGAATGACTAGGAGCATACAAGCTGAAACTTCGATTTCCCAAACTAAATTAAATCGAGAATGCAAATCATGTTCAGCTGCTAATCAGATCAATACTATAGACATGTTGTGGTCATGGAAAAAACCCCTGCATCTAAGATGAAATATGCGAGCAAGCCTAACTCTGTCATTAGATTGCACACACCAATTTGATATTATAGAGTTTATACATTATGGAAAATCATACGTGTATTAATGCTAAATTAACCTTAGCATCCACCAATTTGATTCGTTGGATTAAATTAAAGTGCACACACGTTAAGATCAAACTAGAATTTAAAAACGTCGAAAACTTAGAAGTTTTTTATACAGATAATTTTTCTTCAAAAAATACCATAAAGATTTATTTTTTTATTTTTTTTTAAATACTCGAAATAACCATTTCGAAAGTTATTGTCATAATACTCAAAGTTAGAGTTATTTTCCAAAATTTTGTGTCATTTGTTTGAATATCTAAAAAGATTGTATTGCCAAGTGACAAGCTTTAGATTCAAGCTCAATCCCCCATGCATGCACATTCCTTCCTTTCTGTAGTTCTTCTAACTTCCAACACACAACGTACAACCTCTTCATGCACACCTCACCTTTTGTCCTCCCTATAAATACCACCCACACCCCACACTATCAATTATATTATTGCATATTTCCAAAAAACACTTCTATTTACAAAATGGAAGACGCCATGAGAAGACTCGCCGGATACACACCCTCATCAGAATCTGACCTCTTTCAAGCACCCTCCCCCTCCGTCCAAAAACGTTGCAGCAACACCACAACCACAAACTCCACCGCCAACAAGAGACTAGCACTCAAAGAAGCTAATGGAACCAACGGTTCCATGAGATACCGAGGTGTTCGCCGCCGCCCCTGGGGTCGTTACGCCGCCGAGATACGAGATCCGCAGTCGAAAGAACGTCGGTGGCTCGGGACGTTTGACACAGCGGAGGAAGCTGCATGTGCTTATGACTGCGCCGCCCGTGCCATGCGTGGCAGCAAGGCTCGAACCAACTTCGTGTACCCGTCTCCGCCTAGCGATAGTCTCCTTAATCCTTTCACTTTCAACAAGACCCAATCTCAGCCTTTATCCTCCTCACCTTACGAAAATTTTCCGATGCCGACGTTACAGCGGAACACTTCGTTTAACTCTCTTCTCTTCCACGATTTTTTCAACTCTGGTTCATCTTCATCGTTCTGCAACTCTGGCGCTGCTTTGTCGGGTTGTACATCGACAGGTTCTGCACACGCTTCAAAAACTTGTACTGCCATGCCGGTTCTGTCTAATCAAGACGAGTACAAGGAGTTCTTCCCTTCGGAGTCGGATCATTCCGGTTTACTAGATGAAGTGTTAACCGGGTTTTACCCGAAGCCGGAGAAACAAGCCAAACCTGATCTCAAAGCTTTGTCTGGACCGGAACCGGTTCATGATAGTAAGAAGACACTTGAATCGAACCCTTTTGGTTTCTTTTTTGAAAACCCTAACAGGATCTCTTCTGCATCTACAAACAGTCACCACAACCAGCTTGGATTTGAGCAGAGCTTCAACGGTGGTGGTGGTAGTTTTCCGTTCTACAGTCATCATATGGCGCCGGCGCCGGTGTCTTTTGATAATCAAGAAAGTATCTTTGCAGATGTTTTTCAGTATCCAGATATTGTCGGTTTGTTTGCTGGTAGACTTCAAAATGCTTGAAGAAACCTATGATGTTTCTTTATATAAGCTTTTGTTCTATTGGGTTCACTGATTATAAGAATTAATGAAATATAAGATAAGTAAGTAGTTTTCTTGTTGATTCTAATGTTAATCAAGAATATCTTCAGTCTAGAACGCTTTTCTTTACTGTTCTAATTGTCGATGTCGAACAATATTTTCAAAAAGAGCTTCCTCTAAAACATAATTCGATGCTAGATGATATTTTTGTGTTCATGTTGGAAGCTTCAAGTTTCATAATTCATCATCTTGGATTATTGTAGATCTATTGTTTGTTTGTAAATCTTATAAAGAAAATCAGTATATTCAAAAGATGGTCACGTTTATATGTTGTTGATTTCAGATTATCAAAAAAAATTGAATTTGCATGTATTTGAAGATTATACATAAGCCTTTTATATCTTCAGATTTAAAGATGATAGATTAATCATATATTCATATTTTATTACAAACCGAATGTTGTACACAATTTCTGTTTGCCAAAAATAATACATAAAATGGGGCTTCGGAGTGTTCCTAGATTCGGGGAAAAAGTTGATTGTTGAATCTCCTTTTCCTTGAGTTGACCTTTTAGTTGATGATATAAGAACGTGAGGAAGCTTTTTCGGATCAAGCTTTTTGGCCTTTTTACTTTGTACATCTTTTGTTCATTCAAAATATGGATCATATGTGATGATGGCCAAATCTTTTTGTTGTACATCTTTTGTTTATTTAAAGCTTCCAAACATGTGGATGGTGGAAGCTTGTAAGGGTACAATTGTCAATGTACTCGAATCATTCGTAACCCAAAATCCCTTTATAATTAATATTAATATTTTGTAATATTAAACAAGAGTAATTCACTAAAAAGATCTGATCTAGAGCTTTTATATATTTTATAAAATTCATTTTTGTTCAAATATCAAAAAAGACCATTTGCCTCTTTACATAAATATGTCTGATCTAAATTTTATTTATACTTTTTGTGCTACATTTTTCATAAACTTATCAACATTACGAGGGTTGTTTTCTTTTGGCAAAAAGAAGTTAAATAAATTAGATAAGATGCTTTCTCTTGATAGAAAAAGTGTGAGTTTGAACCCGTTAAATCTCGTTTTCATTATTAGACAATAATAAATAAAACTTTACATATAAACATAAGATATTAATAATCATTTAAGCTAGTATCCATTAGTTACTCTTCTAACCACTTAGGCCATGCGAAATACCAGCCCGCACACCACAATGAGGTGAGATGGCAATACCAAGGGCAAAACTAGTTGGTAGACATGGGTAGCCCGTTTTTTCCCTTAAAATCCTTGTAGAAATATTATTTTTTTATATTACAAAGGTGCTTCTGCTAGATTGTCTGATACTACTCCTTAGATGTTGCCGAGGAAGATGAAGAATTAGACGATTTGCTAACAGTGAAGATAAAGAGGAGCAGTGAAGAGGAAACATAAGTGGTAACTGGTAAGGGTGATTAGCATCCACATTCGGAAGTGGTTAGGGTTCAATTGGTTTAATTTCACACATCGACCATGAAACCCTAGGAATAACAACATTCAAGCCAGGGCAACAAATTCTTTATATATCAAATCCCTAATTTCCAACTTTTTAGTTTTATACCTTAACGATTTACCTTTGAATATTAATGTGGGTTTGAATATCCATTCATAGATTGATGACTCAGTCCTCATAGATTTCAATGTGGGTTTGAATATCGATTTTGCTATTTAGATTGATGACTCAATCCTCATGGACTTTTCTAGCCATCTTCCACTACTAGAAACAAGGGTTTTAGAGACGGAAGAATCCGTCGCTAAAGGCTGTTCGCGATGGATCAGCGACGGATTTACTCCATAGGTAATTATAACGTGGCTAATTTCTCAGTGAGGGTTTTAGCGACGGATCGGTTTTTCCTTGCGACAAATGTAGCGACAGAATATCCGTCGCTAAATGTCACTCAATACATTTACTCAGGGCATTAGCGACAAAATTTGTTAAAGTCATTCCGTCGCTGTTCTGTCGCAAATTTCAGTGATCAGCTTTTTTTCGTAGCTAATCCCTTGCAAAATTCATATACTAATTTTTTTTTCCGTCGCTGATCTGTCGCAAACTTTAGACATGATTTTTTTCCCATAGCTAATCCCTTGCAAGATTGATACATTAATTTTTTTTTTGTTCCGTCGCAAACTTTAGACATGATTTTTTTCCGTAGCTAATCCCTCGCAAAATTCATGCATTAAATTTTTTTTGTCGCCAATCCGTCGCGAACTTGTAATATCTTTTATTATGATTCTAAAAGAAAAAATACTACAATCATCAAATTATTATACTAAAAAACATCAAATAATGATACAACAAAACATTACAATACCAAAACTATCAAAGTTTACCAAAATATCATTCAAAAAACATCAAAAAACAAAACTGTCCACATAACATCAAACTCCCAACGGTTGAGAACATTTTAACACCAAGAAATCCAAAGTATGCAAAAGAGGTACAAACAGAAAAAAGTTTAACCTTCAAAATAAGCATCGGGAAATGAGTTTTCACAAAACATAACTTCAAAATAACATTTTAGCTGCTCTCTTCGTTTCATGTTCATCCAATCATCTTCGGTTCTCATTCCTATAAAACATTATTCAAAACAATCAAAAACATCAAATACAAAAGGTTAACAAGTCATTCAAAAACATCAAATACTAATGGTTAACATCATATTACCTCTAATTTTCAATTTCCCATCATATTTTGCAAGGCTGCATACATCTTCTCCATTGCTTCATATTTTGCATCAATTTGTTGTTGTTTGGCATCTATTGCTACAGCTTTGGAATCCATTTCCTCACGTATTTGTTGATGTTTAGCTTCCATTTCTGCAGCTTTAGCATCCATTTCCCCATGCATCTCGTTTCATACACGTTCATAGACAACCTAAAGTACAATGCCATGATATGAAACTTTGTAAGTACAATGCTATGATAAGAAACTTTGTAAGTACAATACCATGATAGGAAACTTTGTAAGTACAATGCCATGATAGGAAACTTTGTAAGTACAATGCCATGATATGAAATTTTTATAAAGTACAAAAGTAAACGAACATCTTGGGATGTTATTGTACTAGATGTTCCTTCCAAAAAGCTCGCTGGATCAGACACAGATCCGAATCCATATATTCTTCCTTTCTTGACTCCTCCGGAAACATCACACCATGTTTCATTATCCAAGAGGGGGTGGCAACTAGTATCATCACCAAACTTAGCCACCATAGCACTTTCATAAGCCTTCTATTATAGCAAAAAAAATGAAAAAACAGAAAGATGAAATAAGGAATGGAATGGTTCATTCCATTCCATTAAAATCATAATCAAGGAATGGAATGAACCACTTCATAAGCCTCCTATTAATTAATACTCAAACCTTGCATAATTTTGATTACTACTTACAAAACACTTAATTACAACTAGGCAGATGATCAAACATTTAGAGATAATAATTTGTTTCTTTTCTTTTGTAAGTTGATTACTACTTACGAAAGATTTGCTTTCTGTCAATTTGTTGCTTTAACAAAGTCATTAACCCGAGTAGTAGGAAGTTTTGTTTCCTACAAAAGAATTGAAAATACCTGAACTTTAGCTGCCTTTGGTGTAATGTACTCTTGAGTAGACTGTTTAGTGTGCAACCTTGCATAAAGGTCAACTCCTATAGGAGGGCGTTTAAGTGTTGTCTGCTACAAAATCCATTAGTAATACATTAAAAAACAAAACAAAAAATCAATAGTCTAAGTGGAAACCAAGGTGAGATGCAAACATCTTACCATTCTTTTCTTATGTTGACGAATAGATATAGAACCCCCAGTATGTTTGGAAATAGAGCCATCTTCTAATTTATTTCCGTTATTTTTCCCTGATTGTGATAAACGTTTCCATTTGGATTATAACTATGCAATCATATTCCAAAAACTACAGGGACTAAAAATATAATTTTGGAAAATTAAAACTACAGGGACAAGAATTGTAATTCCTACAAACTAAAAGCTTCAGGGACCAAAAAGATAATTCTGGAAAACTAGAACTATAGGGACCAAAAGTGTCTTGCTTATTTCCCTCTTTCATAGTGACCAAAATTGTAATTCCGGAAATTTAAAACTTCAGGGACCAGAAATTTAACTTTTGCAAATTAAAAACTACAGGGACTAAAAATGTAATTTTGTAAAAATAAACTACAAGGACCAGAAATGTAATTCCCGCAAACTGAAAACTCAAGGACCAAAAATATAATTCTTGAAAACTAAAACTATAGGAACCAAAAGTGTCTTTTGCTTATTTCCCACTTTCATAGTGACCAAAAGTGCAATTCCTGAAATTTAAAGCTACAGGGACCAAAAATGTAATTCATGCAAACTAAAAACTACAGGGACTAAAAATATAATTCTGGAAAATTAAAACTACAAGGACCTAAAGTGTCATTAGCATATCTTTTGTTATCTATTGTAATACTATACAACAATGATGCATGCATTTCACGTGTTTCATATTTCGTACCTCATTCATTGGGCCCTTTTGTGTGAGTCTGAAGTTTATACAAAACAGATAGTTGCTCCTGAAGTAAAGAAGAAAAGTAGGCGAAAAAAAGGAGCCAAATTTAAAAAGTTGAAGAGGAGTAAAAAAAACAAAGATAAGGACCATTAAGTCAATATGTTCGGATTAAGTAAAAAAGAAACAACTAAATTTTTAGTTATCTTTTCTAGATTAAGTGATTAACCCGTTAAGTAGATCTATCACTGCTTCTTGAAAATGTTATATTTAAACTTTCATAGGGCCTTTCAACATAGATAAGGACCATGCTTTCTACACAAGTAAGAAGTTTTTATGTACTTATATTTAAACTTTTTTTTAAAATATAATTTTGGGTTTTAGGTTCAAGTTTAAAATTTGTGTTAAAACATCATCTACAGTGTCATCTTACTAGGCTCTTTTAAGTGGTTATATACTTATATTTACTCTTTTTTTTAATATAATTTTGGGTTTTAGGTTCAAGTTGGGAATTCTCCTGCTTATAAATTAGAAAGAAAACTTTGTAAAGGAGGATTTGGTCAAGTTTATGTAGGGAGAAGGGTTAAATTTTTAATATCTAATAATGATTGAAAAGTACAATGTTAAAATGCGTTGATTTTTAAAAGTAAAAATCCTTGATATGAAAGAAAATTTGAATTTTTGAATAACATATTGAAACTAAAAGTACAATGCTAAAAATGTGTTGATTTTTTAAATTAGAGCACTAAACTTGAAGATTTTTTTAAATTAAAATGCATTGAAAAAAATACATTTAAAATTTCAAAACTTTAAAATAATTAAAAACTAAAAGTACAATGGCATAAATGATTAAATTTTGAAAATGTAGTAATGATTGAAAACTATAAATGTTTTGATTTGTGAAAGTGCAATAATTTTACCAAGATTAGATATGCTGTAATAAAAAATCGTAAGGGCAAAATGTAAATTTCATGGACCTAAGCATATAATTCCAAAACAAAATAACAAGCATAATGACCATCTTATCCCCCCTTAGGCCCTTATCAAATTTCTATTAAAATACAAAATTTAGGGCAAATTCGTCATTTTATCATATAATTCCAAAACAAAATGAAACCATAGGGAGAAAAAAAAACGCAGAGGGGCTTATGATCTTTCTCTTCAAGTAAGTTTCTTACACAAACTATGTGAATCTTTCTGAAATCATGTTACCAAAATAGAGCAAAGATCCATGCATTGGTGTCCAGGGGTAAAATGGTCAGAAAAGAGAAAAGCAAAACTTAGATTCTGCTTCATATATGTATGTCTATAACTAGTTCTTAACCGATATGAGTATTATTATATAAAAACTTATTTTTGCTCGTGTATTGGATGTAAAAAATTGTGAAAGTTTAATGATGTTTTAATTATTAAGATGATTAAGTTATATTGTGCTTCTTGTATGTACATACATAATTAAGCCTTAATTGAGATGCTCATTATGATATGACAGATAATTTGCTTCTTACATGTATTAATTTAAAAATACATGAAAGTATACTCAATATAACTTTCATTTGTCTCTCTACATATCTTCTCGGGTTCATAAACTTTCAAGTCTTTGAACAGTCTTACTTGGGACTAGGGCTGTTTATTATAACTCTTGATCTTTAACTTTGTCTTTTAGTTTTAGGTTCTAATTTCATGGAAATTAAGGACTGTGTGTTCCACACATGTAGGCCACCAATTGGAGACCACCCATTTAGATTTTAGAATCATTCAACGTCATAGAGACTATATAAACCCTCATGCAACTGTTCATATAGACATCAATACAATACTAAAATGTTTTAATATAGAACAAATGAAACTACAATGCTATAATAAACAGATTAATGAAATTAGTTTGCTATTTCTTACATTTAACCCTTTTGCATTTGACGAAATGAATTATCATTGAAGTTAAAATACACAACATCAAACAGTGTAGTAGATTATGGTGTTAATGACAATGCTCTCATCCACAACAATCACACAACTTAATCCTTGGTGATTTTAGCATTTACCTTTTCTAAAAGCTAACTTTGAAAGATATCATCAACAACTCTAATTCAACAACAATCAAATAATATTATGTTGCACCTACTTGTGCAGCTAGATCCATTTGTTCATTGTTGGTTTTGATATGGAGAGTGTTATAATATACACAAATATAAGCTTCACATTGTGGGCACAATCAACCAACAGAACAGATGCTCTTAAGGTAGCAGGAAGAAAAATCAGATAAAGACCAGAACCCGCTCCAATTTACATTTATATCATTCATAACTAAGAGGTAGAACTCATCGATCAGTAAAAATCAATAGCCTTTCCATGGAGAACACATGGATTTACACAATCAACCAACAGAACAGATGCTCTTAAGGTAGCAGGAAGAAAAATCAGATAAAGACCAGAACCCGCTCCAATTTACATTTATATCATTCATAACTAAGAGGTAGAACTCATCGATCAGTAAAAATCAATAGCCTTTCCATGGAGAACACATGGATTTACAGGTTTTACAAAAAATATAAACTTATAAGTCTCATAATCTAACAATAGATTAGATGAACATGAAGAATACTCGATATGAAGCCGGAACCTAGAAGGAGAACATCCAAACACCAAACACCACCAAACCATAAGAGGAATGACGATTGAAAAAGGAAAACAAATTGAGAAATTAAACCCTAACGTAATATATTGTGCAACTGAACCAAACCTAACCTAATATATGACTAAAGCAAATAAAATCAAGAGATTTACCTGAATCGGAAGTTAACGAAGAATAATTTTAGATTTTAAAAATGTGGAGGCTGTCGGAATCGGAAGCTTCAATGGTCCGTGGTGTCGTCATCTGTTTGAACAGAGAGGGTGAGATTAGGTTAAGCAAGCTGCAACTCGTGAGTGTCGTCAATTTCAGATTTGGGTGAGAGCGTGTTCAATTGGAGTGACAAATCAGATTTGGGACGGAAGGAAACTCACACAAACTTCGTGGAACTGGAATCGGAGCGTCAATTTCAGCGAGGGATCGTCAATTATAAAAACATAACGTGCGTATGCTCCGTCGGCATTCTCTCGCTAAACACGTACCAGATGGCCAAAAAGTCGACAATTTTTTTCCCTCGTTGAACCCTCGCCAAATGCCTTCGTTTTCCACCGATTTGTGAGATCTGTAGCTGATCCCTCGCTAAACACTCTCTAATATGCTAAATGTTGAATAAATAAAATAATTGTTTAAACCGTCGCAGATCTCTCGTAATTCCCTCTCTATAAGCCTAAAATTTACTACAGATTTAATCCCTCTCTAAATCTGTAGTTGAAACTCAAGTTTCTAGTAGTGTTCTTTTTTCCTTTCCATCTTTCTTCTACTTGTGGGAATTTGATAAAAGGGCATTATTTTGTATCTTTGCCTAGGCCAATGAAAACCTTAGGACCGTCATGTGTATACATAGCCACAGTAAAAACCCATGCTTCTTACATGTTTTTTCCTGGAATTTTTTTTTGGTTTTACACCTAACAAATTTATTTTGTTTCATTGGGTATTGTGGTGGTGCGGTGAAGCAGTGCCCCCTCCTCCCTCCTCCCCCCAACAACCCATTCGCGTACATCATCTTCCTTCTTCTTGACTGGTGAAAACCCTTAAATTTTGATTTTTTTATGCACTATAAATAACAAACTTCTTCTATTTTAAACCACAAACACAAACACCCAAAATCTTATATTCTCTATATATCAAATTCAAAATGTCACATTATCTTCCACTTCGTCGGATGCATTTTTTGTGCGGTAATCGAAGTTTATTGGGAACGTTATGCATACAACACTCACTTGTCTACTAGAAAATGAAGCTGAAAGTTCACGTTCAAAAAATAGAATAAATCATTTACAAATAAATCGTTTAGCTAGGCACAATCATCTTGTACAAGACTACTTTGCCAATGATGTCGTCTATGTTGAAATTTTTTTACGTCGGTCCCAAATAGGAAAAGACATTTCTACGCATAGTTGATGATGTGAATGACTGCTTTCCATATTTTCAATTCAAATGGTATGTGAAAGGCATACAAGGTTTCTCTCCAACTGAAAAATACTGAATGAACATTTGCCATTCGGCATGGGAGCAGACTCATGAGATGAGTATTTGAGAATGTCAAAGCAAACGACATACGAATGTATTTACAAGTTTGCTAAAGTCGTGGTTGTCCTCTACCATGACCGATGTTGGCAAAAACCTATAATTAACAACATCTAACAATTGTATACAAGACATGAAAACAAGCACAAGTTCCTTAAAATGCTTGGTAGTTTGGATTTTATTCATTGGAGGTGGGTAATAGGCCCTAATGCGTGACATGATCAATCATGCAAGTTAATAAAAAACAGTTGACGATAATTTTAGAAGTAGTTGCATAAAATGATCTTTGAATATGAAATGCATTTTTGGTGCATCGGGTTCCAAAAATGTAACATCCTATTTCATGCCATTTCTGGGTTGTGGGCCGGAAGTCGATTGTGTAAGACTTTGGGCCTTAAGGAGACAAAGTTTAGTCCTTGTGGAAGGAGGTAATGATAGTTAAGATATTTAACCCTTGAATTGAGTTTTGGGCCGAAGGCTAAAAAGGGAAAAGTCATAGGTCGGGTTCTTGCATTAAATATGGATTTTTGTTTGAGAAGTTTTTAGTCCAAGATATTTAGATAATATTGTGGGACTCTTCAACACCTTTCCGTGGATATAAAGATCATCAAAAACGAAGTTGGAGCGAAGAAGTTACGACCGTTGAAGTTAGGATGGTTTTTTGTTAAGCCACATACATTGGGCATACAGGGAGTACGTTGGGCGTACTAGGCAAGGCATACCGGGGGGATCAACTGTCACACCCCCGAACCAAGATGACGGAAACATCTGGGGGCGGATGACATCATTGTATAGTATCATAACAATTAAATATAAATGAAACATAGTGTGATAACCCGAAATTTCTATCTTGAAAAGCCATTCAATTCAATCAAATGTCAGACTTGTTTCTGCTATCTTTTAGCATTGTTAAGGGTCTGTTTGAGTGTTCTAAGCCTAGTAAATTCAAGGATTGGGTGTTAGGAAGTATCTGCTAGAGTTCAGTGCGCAACATTCAAGCCAGAAAACTCCAACACTTGGAGTTTACGGCCGTAAACTAGAGATTACGGCCGTAATCTCTTGGCTGGCCGTGAACTCCTCCCTTATGTAGGATATTCCTTCATTATTATTCATTTCTTACACTTCCAACTCAAGAACACCCATTTCTCTCTCAAGTATCATCAAGATCACTTCTATTTTCCGACAAATTTGTAAGTGATTCTTCCATTTATTAGTTGATACCTTTCATAATCTAGTAAAGTCCCTTGATTTCATCCGTGAAATCACCTTTTGGGTTAGATCTTCAAGAACACCAAGAACACACTAGTTCCTTGGGCCGTGAACACCCATTCAAGCTTCAAAAACGTACGTATCCTTCCATATACTAGTTATCCATTAGAAGCTCTTGAAATACACCCTTGAAATCAACCATGTTAGCTTGATCATCAAGAGTTTACGACCATACTATCTTCTTTGGCCGTAAACCCTCCTCAAGAACATCATAGGCAGTAAACTCAAGCGATTTCATGAGTTGGCCGTGAACATCCATGGCCGTAAACACCATGGCCGTGAACACATATAGGCTGTAAACACACACTAGTGTGGCCGTAAACCCCTTTAGTCCAATCATATGTGATTGTAACACTTCATTTTAAGTGTTTCCTAGTCCTTAGGGTTGTTCCCTATCAATATTAGTTGTTATATACATTAATTATATCCATATATGTGTCATTATATGCTTATTAGGATCTGTTTGTGCTCGGGACTTCACCTGACACTTAGCATCCTATATCGATCTTACATTCGAATCACTCACTCCAAGTGAGTTCATACCCCTAACTTATCTTTTAAATGATTTTAAATGCTTTTATGGGGGGGGGGGGGAATACAAGTAGAAAACATTTTAGTTATTGTATCAATCACATGTGATTAATAACTATCAATCAAGTAGATTTCTTATTCTTCAAAACTGCGTTATCAAATAAACTATTTCAAAAACCTTTTATAAACTGACATCAAGTCATCTATAACCATTCAAATGGTTAAAACTCTTTTATATGATAAATTCTTTATCAAACTCTTTTAAACTTATATATTGTCAAAAATCATGTCTATATAGTTATAGTTATATAATAGGATTGAAAGGGCTTAGGACTGATAACTCGCTTTATTTCTTGTTCCTTGTTTGGTTGTGGACTTAGGGTATCGGTTGTTTGTCCGAGTGTCGTTTGAATCTTAGTTATATATTATGTATATGTGTATAGATATAAAAGTTCTTCATACAAGTTCAATACCTTTGCGTAGAAAAGGTGTACAAACATGATCTGTCATTCAAACAACATTACTAGTAAACTATAGTTGGTATAGTTTAGAGGATTACTACTCACTATTTCTAGAACAATGAAACATACAAGAGTCAGTTCATACATGAGTCAGTTCAACCATACTATGATGAGAAACAGAAAGAACATACTATACACTAGAACAGAGAGAACATACTATACGCTAGAACAGAGAGAACATACTATACAAATACAAGAATACTATAACATTAATGTGAGCCACTACTTCATGGCACGACAATGTACTGTTGTGTCACGTTTTGTAACCAGAGTCTCCTGGAGGGAGAGTGTGAATTTGTGTATAGATCTATACAAGATTGACCATCCTACACCATGCTGCTAGCTACAGTGGGACCTGCAGGTCTACGGGTGACGAATGTCATACCATTTCGACGTCTTTGATCGTCGTGTTTTACTAGTCAATAAAGTATGGTTATAATCTCATTACATTTTACCTTAATTAAACAAATTGGTTTAAGGTAGTTAGTACATCTGTAGTTACTTATATACAATACTACTGTACATCGTCATTTTCCCATTACATTTATATTGTGATCTTCTCACATAAACATTATTGTAAACTATTTTATGGTAATAATAGTCAATCTTGGGAAAAACACTCACCTTTACAAAAGAACAAACACATAGAACAGTCGGGTCTTGGCAGAAGACTACTTTAGTAGAAAATATATGATTTTCTAGGAAGTATTGTAACATACACGTTTTGAAATCGTGTTTTAAGTAAATAATATTATGAAATATTATGTGATATTGAGTATTGAGTTCTAACAGATAGTTTTTACTAGAAATGAAGTAAAACTATGTTTAGAATCACTCATAAATTATTGGAAGTCTTATGAGATTCCAATTATTAGCCAAATAGTGAAATTTAGCGAAAATATAAACTTTGAAATAAGTGAAATTTTATTATTTAAAGTTGTAGATAATCTCGTTAGAAACATTTAGGCGAAAACCTCATCGGAATCCGATTTATAACGAAGAAGTAATGACCAATCGAAGATCCGCGACAAAACCGGCACGGTGCCGAATGACGTAAAAAGTGAGTTTTTGATAAACTATTTTTTAGCCTTAGTGATCTAAATGAAAGTCGTAGTATTCGTTAAACCGAGAATTTTGATAAAAAGAACGCCAAAATCTGACTTCGTATGAGGAAGTTATGATTTTTCTAAGTTTCAGCTTAGCAGTAGACAGCTAAAAACTCGAATTTTAGATCGAGTGATTTTAAGCTGACACAACCTAAACGAGAATCGAAGGTATCGTCATTAGCCGACACAACCTATATAAGGGGTGCGAGACCTCCCGGGTAAATGTTTGAAATTTGGAAATTTTCACCCCTAAACTTATATTTCCTCTACTTCCACTTCCCCCGAAACTCCGGTATTAATTCCAACGCCCGAAACACGCCCCGAGATTCCCGAGAAGCCCGAAAAATTTATCTTTTCGGTTTCGAAGCCCAACCCTCGCAGGTCCCGGTTTTCAAGAAAACTCCCGGTTTTCAACGAAGGAAGTCGTATTTAGAGCCGAAGTGCTGCCCAAATTACTATTTTAACCCCTGGTTATTTCACGGCGAGTTATTATATAGGGACACTTGTATGTTATGTGTTATATGTTCTATGTGCTTTTCCATGTTATCATCTCGTGTTATTATTTCTGCTATTTTTATACCAAGGCTGTACCTCTAACCACGAAGTGTATGACATAGGCATCACTTGGGTATTGGTATGAACCGTTGACCATGAAGTGTATGACATAGGCATCACTTTGGCTTCGGTAGTATGCTAAGATAACGCTGAAAGCCTAAATATTCTAGCAAAATGATATTCCTGAGTATTTTCTGTGCCATTTGTGCTGAAACTTTATTGATTGTATATCAAGTATGGAAATTGTTATGTCTCATTGATTGATATGGAAAGCTTTTCGCATTATGCCTTGTTGTTCCTTGATCCTCTTTGCCTCTGTCATATTGAAGTATATATATGGCATAACGTTATATTGTATCTATTATTGAACTCACTAAGCGTCACCGCTTACCCCTCTCAATGTTTAACTAATTTGCAGGAGATAAGCTTCCTGTATAGTTATATACTGATAGAAGATTTTTGAATAGTTTGAAACTATTGTTTTGATAGGAGATTTTCGAATAGTTTGAAACTATTGTATTTTGCACTCCCATATGTATAAATCTATAGAATCCTGGGAAGTTATGTAATATATAACACTATGAAATAGTGGGTTTGTATCCAGTAGTTTGTAATCACTTTATCAATATAAAATACTGTTTTTATGAATATGCACGTAGCATGTTTCGGAGTAACAATTGTCAACTATGAAAGTGTGGGTCTTTCAATCATGGTATCAGAGCAGTGGTTTAAGTGAACTAAATTCCACGGATTGGTATTTAGACTTAAACTATTGGAAGTTCAATATATGAACTTAGTCATTGTAAGTATATGGATACAAACCATAAGCAATATTTAAGTAAAAGTATTAGGTAAGGATAAACCCTAATATATTCTAAAATACAACGTTACTCCATATTGCAGAGCAATGGCTGAACATGTTAGTAGCCATACCCCTGAGGTTGGTGGAGGCCCTCAACCTGAGGAAGTGAATACTCCAGTATCTCCTCGTTAGGAGCGACTCTTGGGTAGACTTACCGGTGTTATTCGACAGACTCTCGAAGAACACAAAAAGAATGGTGATAAAGGAAAAGAGAAAGCCACTAGAGAATCTTCAAAAGGGGAGGTGAAACGTCCCTCGTTCAAAGATTTCAAGAGTAGTGGTGCTACAGAGTTTTCTCGTGTTCTTAATCCCATCGTTGTTCTTACATGGATCCAGAACACAGAGAAAGTGTTTCATATCTCTCATGTGGATAATGAAGACAAAGCTAACTATGCTTCTGCTATGCTTATCGGAGAAGCATTGGTCTGGTGGGAAGCAACATATGAAGCTCTAAACGGGTTTGACCAGGAGAATTTAGTCTGGGAAATATTCAAAACTCGTTTGTTAGGGAAGTATTGTCCTCTAGATATGAGGAGGAGATTGGAGAAGGAATTCCTCGAGCTTAAACAAGGAGGAATGACTGTGAATGAGTATGAAACTCAGTTCAATCAAAAAGCACGGTTTGCTGTAAAGTATATTCCAACTGAAGATGAGAAAATTCAGTTATTCTTAGAGGGACTACGACATGAAATTCACGATTTCGTTGCCAATCGGGAAGTACTGTCATTCGATAATGCCGTTGAGTATGCTCGAAGACGTGAGCATGACTTAGAACTACGTGGTGCCACTCTTACTGTTCCGAAGCATCCAAACGTACTGAAAGGACTGCTCCTGCTTCCCCTATTCCACCAACTCAATCCGTTCGATCTGAACCTAGCAAGCAAGTACAATCTCAGAGTGCTTTTCATGGCCGCGGCAGGTCACAATTTTTTTCTCTTCAGTCGTCAGCTTGTCGAAATTGTGGAAAGAATCATCCGGGCGAATGCAGACTAGAGGAAGGATATGTGGTGTGTTTTGGATGTGGAGAAATAGTCCACAAGAAGCCCGTATGTCCAATGAAAGGTGTTACATGCTTTGCATATGGTGTTACTGGCCACATGAAGCGTTTCTGCCCTACTCTTACTAGTCAAAGGGAGGGGAGTCAAGCTTCTGTTCAACAACCGGCGAGAAGTCAAGCCCCTGTTCAACAATCAAAGGGTACTCCAACTAAAAAGGAGGAGGTGCCAAAAGCTAAGGGCTGTGCATTCCAGATTACCTCAGAGGAGGCACGTGAGGACCCGAATGTTGTGACGAGTACATTTCTTGTCAACTCTAGACCTGCTCACATCTTATTTGATTCTGGTGCCTCGGATTCTTTTGTGTCTTATGAATTTGCGCATTCCTTTCAAATTGCTTGCTATGTACTCGTGCAACCATTTCACGTAGATACTGCGGGAAGTATATCATTACTTGCTGATAAAGTCTATAGGGATTGTATTATTGAAATTGAAGGCTATAACTTTCTTGCTAACATGATCCCTATCTCCTTGCCCAACTTTGATATTATTCTCGGCATGGATTGGTTGTCAAAGAACCACGCCGAACTCTTGTGCTATGAAAAGATAGTACGTATTCCCATTGAAGGGGAGAATCCTATCTATGTCTATGGTGAACAAGGAACCTTAAAAATAATATCTTTCCTCAAAGCTCGTAAATTCATATCGAAAGGGTGTTCTATCTATCTGGCCTACACAGTTGATGTCTCAAAAGAGGAGAAGAAAACGGTGAATGATGTTCCCATTGCTAAAGAATATCTAAATGTTTTTTCCCGAAGAATTGCCTGGACTTCCTCCGGATAGGCAAGTAGAATTCCGAATTGACCTTGTGCCTGGTACTGCTCCGATTGCAAAGACTCCTCATCGTCTTGCGCCAGCTGAGATGAAAGAAATGATGATCCAACTGCAGGAACTACGTGACAAAGGTTTCATTCGACCAAGTACCTCTCCCTGGGGTGCTCCGATACTATTTGTCAAGAAGAAAGATGGATCGATGCGGATGTGCATTGATTATCGTGAGCTGAATAGGGTGACTATCAAGAACAAGTACCCACTACCTCGCATCGACGATTTGTTCGATCAACTTCAGGGTGTTAGCTATTTCTCAAAGATTGATCTAAGATCTTGCTATCATCAGTTGAATGTTCACGAGCAGGATGTACCGAAGACTGCTTTTCATACTCGATATGGGCATTATGAATTCCTTGTTATGTCGTTTGGTTTAACAAATGCTCCTGCTATATTCATGGATATGATGAATCGGGTATGCCGCCCAATGCTCGATAAATCTGTCATCGTATTCATTGACGATATTCTAATCTATTCAAAATCTAAAGCTGATCATGCCATTCATATTCGTGCGGTATTAGAACTTCTTCGAAAGGAGAAACTATATGCTAAATTCTCGAAATGTGAATTATGGCTTCGTCAAGTTCAATTTCTCGGCCATGTGATTTCTAGTGACGGTGCATCCGTAGATCCTACCAAAATTGAAGCCATTCAAAATTGGGAAGTGCCCCGTAATGCTTACGAAATTCGTAGTTTCTTGGGTCTTGTGGGATATTACCGGAGATTTATTAAAGACTTTTCTCGTATAGCCGTACCTCTCACAAGTCTTACACGGAAGGAAGTGAAGTTCGAATGGGGTGAAGCCCAAGAAAAAGCTTTCTCGAATTTAAAAGATCTTTTGACTCATGCTCCAATCTTATCACTTCCAGAAGGTGATGATGATTTCTCCGTATATAGCGATGCTTCAAGATTGGGACTCGGTTGTGTGTTGATGAAATGTGGTAAAGTGATAGCATATGCCTCAAGACAACTGAAAGATTATGAGAAGAATTATCCCACCCATGATCTCAAACTCGCTGCGGTGGTATTTGCCCTAAAACTTTGGAGACATTACCTTTTTGGTACAAAATGTCAATTGTATACCGACCATAAGAGTCTCAAGTACATATTCAGTCAGCAAACTTTGAATATGAGACAACAACGAGCCATGGAGCTGATCAAAGACTATGACTGTGAAATCATGTATCATCCTGGAAAGGCTAATGTAGTTGCCGATGCACTTAGCAGAAAGGTTTATCGTAATAGTATGTGTTATGCTATTACTCATACTACAGTAAGGTTCACTATTCTTGATGAACTAGAGAAATGGCAAGAAGAGGCCCTAAAGCCAGAAAATGTGAAGAAAGAAAGGATGATACATTATAATGATGCTTTACTTGATGATCCAAGAGGATTGAAGGTATTCAAGAATCGGCTATGGATTCCAAAGATTGGTGGATTAAGACAGAAGATTTTAGATGAAGCCCATAAGTCTAAACTGTCAATACATCCTGGTACAAGTAAAATGTACTATGATGTAAGAGCTGATTATTGGTGGCCTGGATTAAAGAGAGTTATTGGAAGATATGTACAGTAATGCTTAGTATGCTTACAAGTCAAAGCAGAACACCAAAGCCTTACGGAACCCCAGAAAGTCTTAGTGTTCCTGTATGGAAATGGGAAGAACTGTCCATGGATTTTATTACCAAATTGCCAAAGACTGCTAGACAGCATGATAGCATTTGGGTAATCGTCGACCGCCTGACTAAAAGCGCTCATTTTCTTGCCATGCGTGAAACGGCTCCAATGGAGAAATACGCACAAGTATACTTGGATGAAATTGTTGCAAGACATGGTGTGCCACTAAAGATCATTTCTGATCGTGATACTCGCTTCACTTCTCACTTTTAGGCGAGTATGCAATGTGAATTGGGATCCCGAGTTGCTCTCAACACAGCTTATCATCCCCAGACAGATGGTCAGACGGAGAGAACAATCCAAACAGTAGAAGATATGCTTCGTGCATGTGTCTTGGAGTTCGGTGGTAACTGGGATAAATACTTACCTCTTGTCGAATTCTCGTATAATAACAGTTACCACGCTTCCATCAAAATGCCACCATATGAGGCATTATATGGTCGCAAGTGTCGTACTCCATTATGTTGTCGTGACATAGGACAGAAGATCCTTGGAGGCCCTGAAATGATTCAAGACACCACCGACAAGATTCAAATTGTACGAGAAAGAATGAAAGCGGCCCAGGATCGACAAAAGTCCTATACAGAAAAGAGGAGACGACCAATAGAATTCCAGGTGGGGGATTTCTTAATGTTGAAGGTATCCCCATGGAAAGGTCTTATGCGATTTGGAAAGAAAGGAAAACTAAGTCCTATATTTGTTGGTCCTTTCAAAATCCTCCAGAGGATTGGTAAATAAGCATACCGCTTGGAATTGCCTGAAGATTTGGCAGGTATTCATGATGTCTTTCATGTGAGTTATCTGCTCAAATGCTTAAGCATGTATGATGAAGCAGTTCCATTATCCGAGGTGAAACTGGATAATAAGTTACCTTATGTAGAAGAGCCCGAAGAAATCGTAAACGAAAGAACGACTAAGCTACGTAATAAAGAAGTAGAGTTGGTGCTTGTCAAGTGGAAACACCATCGAGGCCCGAACTATACTTGGGAGAATAAGAATGAGATAAGAGCGAAATATCCCCATTTATTTTAATCGATGTAATTTCGGGGACAAAATTCTCAAAAGGAGGAGGTATTTGTAACATACACGTTTTGAAATCGTGTTTTAAGTAAATAATATTATGAAATATTATGTGATATTGAGTATTGAGTTCTAACAGATAGTTTTTACTAGAAATGAAGTAAAACTATGTTTAGAATCACTCATAAATTATTGGAAGTCTTATGAGATTCCAATTATTAGACAAATAGTGAAATTTAGCGAAAATATAAAATTTGAAATAAGTGAAATTTTATTATTTAAAGTTGTAGATAATCTTGTTAGAAACTAGGCGAAAACCTCATCGAAATCCGAGTTATAACGAAGAAGTTATGACCAATCGAAGATCCGCGACAAAACCGGCACGGTGCCGAATGACGTAAAAAGTGAGTTTTTAATAAACTACTTTTTAGCCTTAGTGATCTAAATGAAAGTTGTAGTATTCGTTAAACCGAGAATTTTGATAAAAAGAACGCCAAAATCTAACTTCGTATGAGGAGGTTATGATTTTTCTAAGTTTCAGCTTAGTAGTAGACAGCTAAAAACTCGAATTTTAGATCGAGTGATTTTGAGCTGACACAACCTAAACGAGAATCGAAGGTATCGTCATTAGCAGTACAACGGTAAAAAGTTTGACGAAAACGGACGTCGGATGAAGAAGTTATGAATTTTTAACGGATTTACCAGTCCCGGTCTGTTAAAAATAATAATATAAAAATAAAGTCAAAATGTTCCGACAAAGTCTAAACGAAAGTTGTAGAGCATAATTTTCTCTACGCGTGCATATAAAGAACGTAAAAAACGGAGCCCGTATGAGAAAGTTATGGATTTTACAAGATTGGGCACAATTTTCGAGAAAATTCGCATGAATAGTGCCAGCCACGTCGCCCTCGTTCTGAGTTGGCCACGTGTCCGAAGCAGCTGCGTGGCACGTCCGAGAAGCGACGCGTGTCGCACAGGTGTCCGAAATCGATCATATGATTCTCGCATGCGTCCATCGTGTCTGACCCGCGTGTTGGTTCCTGATTCGACCGAGGTGCTGGCCCAATCCGAAGCGCACACCTGTCCGAACCGAGCCTCGCCTTGCTGCCACCTGTTTCGAGCCTTGCAGACAGCTGTCCTCTCCCCCTCGCTTCGGATCTGAGGCTCGCACCTATATAAGGGGTGCGAGACCTCCCGGGTAAATGTTTGAAATTTGGAAATTTTCACCCCTAAACTTATATTTCCTCTACTTCCACTTCCCCCGAAGCCCCGGTATTAATTCCAACGCCCGAAACACGCCCCAAGATTCTCGAGAAGCCCGAAAAATTTATCTTTTTGGTTTCGAAGCCCAACCCTCGCAGGGCCCGGTTTTCAAGAAAACTCCCGGTTTTCAACGAAGGAAGTCGTATTTAGAGCCGAAGTGCTGCCCAAATTACTATTTTAACCCCTGGTTATTTCACGGTGAGTTTGATATATAGGAACAATTGTATGTTATGTGTTATATGTGCTATGTGCTTTTACATGTTATCATCTCGTGTTATTATTTCTGCTATTTTTATAGCAAGGCTGTACCTCTAACCACGAAGTGTATGACATAGGCATCACTTGGGTATTGGTATGAACCGTTGACCATGAAGTGTATGACATAGGCATCACTTTGGCTTCGGTAGTATGCTAAGATAAGGCTGAAAGCCTAAATATTCTAGCAAAATGATATTCCTGAGTATTTTCTGTGCCATTTGTGCTGAAACTTTATTGATTGTATATCAAGTATGGAAATTGTTATGTCTCATTGATTGATATGGAAAGCTTTTAGCATTATGCCTTGTTGTTCCTTGATCCTCTTTGCCTCTGTCATATTGAAGTATATATATGGCATAACATTATATTGTATCTATTATTGAACTCACTAAGCGTCACCGCTTACCCCTCTCAATGTTTAACTAATTTGCAGGAGATAAGATTCCAGTATAGTTATATACTGATAGAAGATTTTTGAATAGTTTGAAACTATTGTTTTGATAGGAGATTTTCGAATAGTTTGAAACTATTGTATTTTTCACTCCCATATGTATAAATCTACAGAATCTTGGGAAGTTATGTAATATATAACACTATGAAATAGTGGGTTTGTATCCAGTAGTTTGTAATCACTTTATCAATATAAAATATTGTTTTTATGAATATGCACGTAGCATGTTTCGGAGTAACAATTGTCAACTATGAATGTGTGGGTCTTTCAAGTATACAAACATTTACAATAAACACTTACAAACATTTACATCAAACATTTACAAAAACATTCTTCAAACTCATACAAACAATGAAACTAAAATACTTATGAACTCACCAGCTTTAATGCTGATCTGCTATTTCAAAATAACTTGTATTCTCAGGTCACCAGTAGACAGGTACCGATGACCGGGTTTTGAGAAGACGGAGCACGTTCAAGACTCGTCTTTTTATTTTGATTCATATTTTTGGCGTCCTACAAATACAATCAGAACACACTTGTATTAAATTATACTATTAATGCAATGGATGATGTTGTTGCTTGGTTTACTATTATGTATTGTTATGATACTGTACATGATGTCCTCCGCCCCCGATCGTTTCCGCCGTTCTGGTTTGGGGGTGTGACACATAGCAACCAAACGACATACATTGAGATAACAAAATTACATTGTTTACATATTGTATTTGTTCACAAATTACACAAAAGTGACAGAAATGTAATTTCCAAAATGCAGCAAAATATCCAACATCCATGGCTCAAGTACATGCTTACTGTGTTCCTGAGAATACAAGTCATTTTGAAAAGCGACAACATAGAATGTTGGTGAGTTCATAAGCATTTTTATATGAAAACAGTTTGTATCTGTTTTGTTTGAAAATGTTGCATGTTTCCAGAAAATCCGATATTTTCTATCATAGTGTGTTGTACGTCTTATACCAAAGACTGAAAATGTATGTATGCATGTTTCTTTGTATCTTGTATATGTATGTACGTTCCCCAGAAAATCCTATATTTTCCGATGGTTAAAAAGAACTGTAGTCTTAAAACCCTAAGACCGGAATAGCGATAGTAGTGTACTGAAATAGGTGTGTAGTTTTATATTTTATAAAACTAATGAAGTGTATGTTTTCCCGTAAATCAAAATAGTGTTGTTAATCCCTATGTAAGTCATTATAACCATGTTTGATGTGACTGTAATGCCTATCATGACATTCTTCAGGCGTCAGAATTGGTAAGATATTTGGCACCCTAGACTGTCCCGTCTAGCTGTAGCGAACATCTCAGGTGTGGGGGTGTCAATCCCCGTATAGATGTATACACAACTATCTCGCTCTCCCTCCAGGTGTAACAACATGAATTTCCAAAACAATTTTTTCATTTTAAAAACATACTCTCATTCATAAAATATCATAGTAATCAAATGTAACACATGTTATCTCAATAAACAAATCCCAAGATCCTCAAATACATAAATCCTCTCAGTGTGTACGGATCATGCCGGCGCCTTCCCGCGATCCTCGCTAGTACCTGAAACACATAACACAACAACTGTAAGCATAAATGCTTAGTGATTTCCCCAAAATACCACATGCAATAGATACGCCACTCGAGGCTACAATACGACCCTTCGGTTGATGTGTCTCAGCGGGACCCTCCAGTCCCGTAGCTCGTTGGACCCTCTGGTCTGGTCATAGCTCGTCGGACCCTTCGGTCCAGTCCGTGTCGTTGGACCCTTCGGTCCGGTCTATATCGTTGGGCCCTCCGGCTCGGTCTATTCAACACATAGCATACATATAACACAATGCACATAACTCATATATATACACATAGAATACAAGACCCTCTGGTCTACACATAAATACCACTCTAGGTAATGTATAGTGAGAAGACTCACCTCAATGAAGTCGGATAAACTCTATTGCTCAACGTCCCGACTTAGCCTCCTCCTATTATTCAGATAACATCCCCGATCAATATTCACTCATGATCTCATCTCTACAGATTGGGTAGGAGGCCATTCTACCCTTCCCTGAACTCTCTTGAATCAGTCTTGACCAAACCCTAAAGTCAACGAAAGTCAATGGTCAACTTTGACCCGATTCGTCGAGTACACAAGGGCGACTCGGCGAGTCCATGCGGGTCCTCTGAATCCTTTCAGCCTCTCTAGGCTCGTCGAGTCATCCTTCCACTCGACGGGTTACACCTGTCACGAATCGCGGGGCAACCCCGACTCGACTAGTCGAGTCCACTTATGGACTCGGCGAGTTGCCTCCATAACAACTCTCAAATGACCTTCTGAGGTCAGATCTGCTTCTCTAAACTATAGATCTGGCCTTCAAGTGCTCAAAGGTCACGTAAAGGTGCAACCTTTACGTGCATGCAACCCATATCAAGTCATAAATGGAGAAATAACTCTAAAAATGGCAACCTAGTCTCCAATCCTCCATGAACAAGCATAAAGCAGAATGGGAAAGGTTCTCTGGACCTCTATGGGTCCAGATCTGAGGTCTAACCCAGCAAGGGACCATAACCTCAACTTTTCAAGCCTAAAAAGGTTTATAGAAAACCCTAAATCATAGATCTTAACCCAAAACAGAAGGGAAGTTCGATTTGATACCTCAATAGTGTAGATCTGAACTTGAAAACCCTGGATCCACAGCTCCCTTGACCTCCTCTTGTTGGAAACTACTTCTCTTTTGCTAAAACACACAAGAAATGGTGAATTAGACTTCCACTTGCACCACAAACGTTCTCTTTCTCTCTCTAGGGTTTCTCAGGGGTGAAGTGGCCGCAATGGAGGCTATAAAGGCCTTTAAATAGGGTACAGGCCCTGAGAATTAGGGTTTCACTTAACAGCGCGGACTCGCCGAGTCCACACATCGACTCGTCGAGTCCACACATCGACTCGTCGATTCCATTCATTAAATCCAGTCATCATTCGCGGTCCTACTCGACGAGTCCCTCTCTTTTCTCAAAAATAAATGATAAAATATAATACCTGGAATTCCGGATGTTACAATTCTCCCCCGCTAGAATCAGACTTCGTCCTCGAAGTCTTGCTCCACAAACAACTATGGATGCTGCTCACGCATCACTAACTCTGGCTCCCAAGTCAGCTCGGACCCCCTCCGATGTTGCCACTGGACCTGCACCAGGGACACCTCCTTGTTCCTCAGAACCTTGATCTTCCGATCCCGGATCGCGATTGGCCTCTCAGCATAATTCAGGCTCGCATCCACCTGAATATCCTCCAGCGGTACCACCACTGACTCGTCGGCTATGCACTTCCTCAACTGAGATACGTGGAAGGTATCATGAATCTGGCTCAACTCCGTAGGTAGCTCCAATCGATATGCTACTCTTCCTACCCTCGCAGTCATCCTGAACGGACCGATGTACCGGGGCCCCAACTTGCCCCTCTTCCTGAATCGGATCACTCCTTTCCAAGGAGATACCTTCAGGAGTACGAAATCTCCCACCTGGAACTCAAGCTCGGATCGTCGCCTATCCGCATAACTCTTCTAGCGACTCTGAGCTGTCAAAACCTCTGTCTAACCTACTGTATCTGCTCTGTCGTCTGAAGCACTATCTCAGTGCTACCCATCACACGCTGCCCTACCTCTCCCCAGCAAATGGGAGTCCGACACCTCCTCCCATACAACAACTCGAAGGGAGGCATACCAATGCTCGAATGGTGGCTGTTGTTATAGGAAAACTCAGCCAATGGTAGGTATGTGTCCCAGCTCCCTCCGAAGTCCAACACACATGCTCGAAGCATGTCCTCTAGCGTCGGAATCGTCCGCTCACTCTGTCCGTCCGTCTGTGGGTGGTATGCGGTGCTGAGGTGCAGCCTCGTACCCAACTCCTCATGGAATTTCTTCCAGAACCTGGAAGTGAAACGTACATCTCGATCCGACACAATCGAGATCGGCACCCCATGTCGCGATACCACCTCCCTCACATACAACTCTGCCAGCCTCTCGGTAGAAGAGCTCTCACTGAAAGCAAGAAAATGCGCACTCTTCGTCAGCCGGTCGACGATCACCGAAATTGCATCGACACCCCGAGCGGTCCTCGGCAATTTGGTGATAAAATCCATAGAAATCTGTTCCCACTTCCATTGGGGAACCTCAAGTGGCTGCAACTTGCCATGCGGACGCTGGTGCTCGGCCTTAACCCTGCGACAGGTCAAGCACCTCTCAATAAACCATGCTACATCCCTTTTCATACAAGGCCACCAATAATCTTTCTTCAGGTCCAAATACATCTTAGTGGCCCCGGGATGGATCGAGAACCTCGATCTATGCGCCTCCTCCATCAGAATGGTACGTGCCCCGCCTGCATAAGGCACCCAAATCCGACCTTGAAAGGTCATCAGCGCTCGACTACCGGTAACGAACTCGGACACCTGCCCGATCACCCGCTCTCTCTTGCGGTTCTCCGGTCTCACGGCCTCTGCCTGGGCCTCCTGAATGGTGTCCAACACCGGAGTCATCACTGTCAATCGCATACAAGTGTCTCGAATCGGGGCACTCTCTGCCCTACGACTCAGCGCATCAGCTACAACATTAGCTTTGCCCGGGTGGTACAGCATCTCACAATCGTAATCCTTTACCACATCCAACCATCTCCCCTGGCGCATATTCAGGTTGGGCTGATCCATCAGATACTTCAAACTCTTGTGGTCCGTGTATATGGTACACCGAACCCCATACAGGTAATGGCGCCAGATCTTGAGGGCAAACACCACTGCCCCCAACTCCAGATCGTGGGTGGGATACCTCGTCTTATGAGGCTTCAGCTGCCTCGATGCATATGCTATCACATGCCCTCTCTGCATAAGCACCGCACCCAACCCTGATATCAATGTGTCGCAGTACACCACAAAATCCTCCATTCCCTCTGGAAGGGATAACACCGGGGCTTCGCACAACCTCTGGCGAAGAGTCTCAAACGAGGCCTGCTGCTCAGGACCCCACGAAAAAGTAACGCCCTTCCGGGTCAACCTGGTGAGAGGCATGGCGATCTTGGAGAAATCTTTAATAAATCTCCTATAATAGCCGGCCAACCCCAGGAAACTCCTGATCTCGGTAGGAGATCTCGGCACCACCCAACTCATCACCGCCTCAATCTTGGCTGGATCGACCAATATCCCATTCTGATTAACGAGATGTCCCAGGAACTGGACCTCTCGTAACCAGAAATCACACTTGGAGAATTTGGCGTAAAGCCTCTCCGATCTCAGAACTCCGAGGATCTCCCTCAAATGCTCCTCATGATGCTCTCTGGATCTCGAATACACCAATATGTCATCGATGAACACGATCACCGATCGATCCAACATCGGCCTACACACCCTGTTCATGAGATCCATGAACGCTGCCGGTGCATTGGTGAGCCCGAAAGGCATCACCACGAACTCGTAATGCCCGTAACGAGTCCTGAATGCCGTCTTCTGGACATCCTCATCACGCACTCTCATCTGATGATATCCAGACCTCAGATCAATCTTGGAGAACCAAGACGCTCCCTGCAACTGATCAAACAGATCATCAATCCTCGGCAGTGGGTAACGATTCTTGACCGTTAACTTGTTCAACTCCCGGTAATCAATTCACATCCGGTGTGAACTATCCTTTTTCTTGACAAAAAGGATCGGCGCTCCCCACGGCGAGCTACTAGGTCTGATAAATCCCTTCCCCAACAACTCCTTAAGCTGTGAGGATAACTCCTGCATCTCTAGTGGCGCAAGGCGATAGGGCGCCTTGGCGATAGGCGCCGGTCCCGGAACCAAATCGATGCGAAACTCCACTTGCCTCTTGGGAGGCACACCCGGCAACTCCTCGGGGTAAACGTCCGGGAACTCACGCACTATCGGCACATCATCAACAGAACTAGGCCTCTCCACTGCTACTCGTGTGTCCATCACGTAGGCGACAAACCCACTACAACCCTGCTGTAGACTCTGCCTCGCTCTAGCAGCCGAACAGAATGCTGACCCTGAACGGGTACCCTCACCGTACACCGTAAGAACTCCCCCACTAGGGTCTCGTATGGTCACCAACTGTCGCTCGCAGGCGATAACCGCTCCGAACCTGCTCAACCAGTCCATGCCCACGATGACACAGACATCTCCCATCGCAATCCGGACCAAATCAATCGGAAACTCAACGCCGAAGATCTCGAGTACACATCCTCGGATCACATCAGTAGCATACATCGCTCGCTCGTCGGCTATAGAAACTCGTAGAGGTCGACTCAACGCCTCTCGCTGAACACTGATGTGCTGACTAAATGCTAATTACACGAAAGATCGACTCGCACCCGAGTCGAATAACACCAACGCATGTACAGAACTCACAAGAAAAGTACCTAAGCATAACACAATATAAGCACAAAATCTCAAACTCAAAATAGGTAAATAAAAGACTACATACCGGCCACGACATCGGGCGCTGCGCGGACCTCCTCCGCTGTCAACTGGAAGGCTCTCCCGCGAGCCTTCGGTGCCTCGGCCTTCGCTGGCCGGACCTCGATAGCTCTAGCAGCAGGCGTAGATCCCTGTGCTGATCCTTGTAGTAGCTGAGGGCACTCGGCCTTCCGCTGGCCGGTCTGGTTGCAATGAAAGCAAACCGAGAATCCCTTGGGGCAATCCCTCGTGAAATGCCCCTCCTTCCCACACTTGTAACACACCCCAGCTCTGCACACCCCCTCGTGACTCTTGCCGCACTTCCCACAAGTGCGGCCATTATGACCCCCAGATCTCGAATCAGTGGGCTTTGCCCGGTTGGCTGCCGGCTGCGTCTGTGCTGGTCGTCTGTCCCTCCTCTGAGACTCGGCCTCCTCCCTGACCTGAGTCTCCAGCTCAATCTCTCTCATCCGGGCATTTGCCTGAAGCTCGGCCAATGTCCGGTACGACGAGTTCGCCACGAACTCACGGATATCCCTCCTCAGTATGCTCAAGTACCGGCTCATACGTGCCTGCTCAGTCGACACGTGCTCAGGGCAAAACAACGCCCTCTCGTGAAACATCCTCGTAATCACCGTCACAGACTCAGTTCCCTGCTTGAGGGATAAGAACTCCTGGTCTAGACGTTCCCTCTCCACAGGGGGAACATACTCATCTCGAAACATCGTGGTGAACCTCTCCCAAGTCACCGCAGTAAGCTCTGCCGTAGTGAAGTCTGCCGTCACAAACTTCCACCAATCCTTCGCTCCCAAGCGAAGCTGGTTAAGCGCAAACCTAACCCTCAGATGCTCCGGACACGAGCAGGTGTAGAAGCATCCCTCGATGTCAGAAATCCACCTCATCACAGAAATCGGGTCCTGCGTCCCATCAAACTCTGGTGGCTTCGTGTTGCTGAACTCTCGGTACAGCAACGAGTCACCTCCCTGGGGCCTGACAGCAGCGACAGCTGCGGTGGCCGCAACAACAGCAGCCTCAGTAAGAGCAGCGTACCGATCATCAAAAGTCTTGATCAGCATGGTCTTGATAGACCCGAACATCTCTGGTATCTCAGCTCGAATAGCCGCAACCACCTCCTCATGAATCAACCTACGAATCTCCTCATCGCTGGTACCACTGCCTCCTGGGTGGTGGCGCGTCCCAACCATGATGTCTCTTAAATACAACACAAAAGAATCAGAGACTCGTTCGAGTATACTCGCACTCGATACTCCACCCTACTTGTGTTGGGTTTGGGAAGATCATTGTTGTCTAAACCAGACATCAACAATGGGAGAAATTCACGTAAAGTTGATTTAAGTCCTTAATATAACACCCAATATGATATATTAAGGCTAGGACCCAACAAACTATTTTATAACTTGGAAGAGGGATGCCGTAATCCAAGCTATAAAATATTTGAAGGTAGGTGAATGACGATTCACCAATTTCCACCAAGATAAACGAAATGTATTATTAGGTTTTAATTGGTTTTGAAACTCCTAGATTCTTTTGAGATTCATTGAACTTTTCAATGGCATGTTTCAATCTCGAGTGTGCCCTTCAGGTTTTGTGACTGGGATGCCGAGGATCACAAAACAAGGTGTGAAGTAACCATGCAAATATACTTGGTACCCTTAATATTTACCCCTCAATCGATGTGCCGGTTAACCACACACGCTCCAACTATACTATGATAAACATTAAGTTACCCTTTGCCTACCTTGTTAAGTCCAGGTTAGTGTGCCGGTTAACCACACACGCTCCACTAACAGCTTAAACAAAGTGCAAAGTGTAATTTCATGGATTAGCACCTTATTCACATTTTCCTAAGTAACTAAGATTGGGAATTTATAAAAGGTTTAGTTACTTAGTATTTATCATTAATAACTTTAATGAAAGGAGAATTATAGTCCTTGTCCTACCTGTTCGGCTAACGACCCTCCACCAGTCAAGGAAGCGGTGGGTGAGAGTGGACACCCATTAAATTGCCATTTTATAGGCAGTAACCTTATACCCCCCTTATAGACCGACTTCGTGAATGAGGCCTACTAATGGTAAGACGACTTGCTCTTATACATATAATATATTAAACTTTTAATATTATAATAGTATAAGGGTGTATTTTAGACATTTAAAATACTTGGTAGTTTAATCTATTAATTAAACTATACTCTTAATTTAATTAAATTTAAACCATGTCATTATGGAATTATTAATTCTCTTTTAATTAAACACTTTAATTATCTATTAATAAAGTCCATAAGAGTTAATTGAATTATTAAATTCAAAATTAAAACCATTTAATTAATTGTTTAAGTTACGAACCCAAGAGTTTTAGAATTCAATTCTTTTTTTTATCATAAAAAGCTTTTTCCAAATTCCAAAACTTGAGGGCAAGTTTTGTAACTCTTGAAAACTTTTGGATTCCATAACTTATGGAGTTAAATACTTGTTTTATGATGAAACTTTTCATGTTCCATAACTTAAGAACAAGTTATGGAATTTTTTAAAACATTAAGACTAAGTTTTGTAACTCCATAAAAAACTTTGAATCAATTTTTTTTAAAAACCTTTTCATATCCATAACTTATGGAGGTTTCAAAAAACTCTTTAGATCAAACTTTTAAAACTAATAAAATAATCATATCATTTTATCTTTTACTAAATTTGACCTAATTAGACTCATATAGCAAATGATTCAAATTTTACAAATAATTAGTTTTTCACAAAAACAAGTAATTATCTTAAAATTTGACAAACGTCATGTTTTTTTCCTTTTTTTTCCAACTTTGAAAATAAAACATTTGCATCAATATAACAGAAAACAACCCATGGCTCTGATACCACTGTTGGGTTTTGAGCATTCTAACACTCCTATGGTGTACATGCAACCCTATAAACCTTGGATCTATGTTTTCTCTATTATACATGCAAATATTAAATATTCCAAGGTTTCATCCTAACTAGCATATTATGAAGCACCTATACTACAAAGTTCTAGTTAGATGACATACCTTTTGATGTAGCTTGATGTCTTCAAGCTTTAAGAGCTTAGCCCCAATAGTGTGGAAGCCTCAAGTGGAATCACAAATCACCAAAACACCTTGGAAAAGCTTTAGATAATATGGATACTTGGCTCACACTATGAAATCGGTTATTGCCCTCTTTAGTGTATCCACACTAGCCACTAGCATAATTTCATGAACCATAAGACCATTTATATAGTATGGAGGATTAGGGTTAAACCCTAATACCCATGACCTTTCATTTCCTAGGATCCATGGGTTAAAGCTCCATGGACTATCCATGAAGACTTAACCCAACCTAAATGAACTTGGCCCACTACACATATATATATCTAAGAGTCCATATTTAATTAGTTCCTTTTGATCACTTAATTAATTATAAATTAATTCTTGATCAATAATAATTAAATAATATGATTATATATTAATATATTAGAACTTGTAATATATTAATATAAATCATAAATATACTATTCTCAAAATACTATCCATATAAATTGTGTCGGTGAAGTGCAACCCAAATGGACCATGCCGGGTCGGGTCAAGTACATACCAAATATTCCACTGACAGCAATATTGGAAAATGGATTTGATTCTTTCATTTGTGGTAGTGTCTAAATTTACCAAATCAGGAAAGTTCCTCATCACCCAAGTTTCAATTGGACCGAAACTTGGAATCATGCAAGTTGAATAGTATGATGAATGAGAACTTTCAAGCATTGGAAAATCAAGACTAATTACTTGTTCACATGGATGTGTGAGTCAAGTGAAGGACTAAAGGGATCGAGTACACATTCTTGTGCACTGGTCATGTCCACCACAAAGTTCGTTAAGACTATTTGATTTACTAAAGTTTAGTAAATATGGTTATACTTACAAGTTTAAGTATAATTCTGAAACATTGGAAAAGTCTCAATGTATGGCAGAACGAATGGGAAGATTCAAATTAGGCAGAAAGATAAAAGTTTCTCAAATCTGAAAAGATGGGAGAGTACTTTAGTATCATGTTTGTGATCATCTTAATGATTTAGAAATCATATCACAATTAGTCCTCTAAAGGTCATCTTAGTGCATTCTTATGACTAAGAAGAGGAGTCATGAATTGTTGAAATGGTTAGATCAGGAAGATGAGTCATACTTCGTTCCAAAACAATTCTTAGAGTCATACTCCAAGATTGTAACTTGAGTGACATATCTTAAAGAAAGGTTTAAAACACTTGTCAAATGTAAGAGTAAAAGTGTCCTACTCTTGTACATTTGAAATTGGTAAGTTGTGATGTTTTGGATAAAACAAAGACCAACTAAGGCCAATTGTGTGAAGTGTTTGTCTTGACAAAGAATCCGCACTATCTCTTGAATATTTGGCAAGATAGTCATATATGTCAAGAGGATAGTGGGAGTCTTAAAGATCCTAAAAAGAATTTCAAGAACTAATCAAGAATAAAACCTGAGGTTCTTCACTAGCACACTACTTGAGGTTTATAACCTATCGTGTTGACATATTATGTGCCCATTCCAGTTAAAGTTGGCTTTGCATAGGAGTTCTGAAAGTTCTCAATTGGTTGCATAACAACTTGGAAGCAATGGCAGGCCCTGTACTGCCAGGTGGCAAGAAGTTAAGATTGCATAAGTTCAGTCCATATGAGTTTGGATTTGTCATTATCCTTGTCTTGTGACTATGGTTTTGACGATTCACATGGATAAGAACACATACACCATAAAATCTAAGGGTCATAAGGTTTCTCTCCGATTCATGAAAATGATAGTGGGGAAACACTTCCACCAAGTAGATTTGAAGCACATGGCAAAAGGTCTAAACAATTGAGACTATGATTACGACATCCCTTTTCATAGTTCTGAAATTGTTTAGACACACATGCATGCTATCTAAGGAAAGGTGTATGATTTTGATAAAGTTTTATCAAAGCATCTCGTATCAGAAATCTGAACTTTGGTAAGAAAGTCAATAAAGTATTGATTTCTAGAAGTCCAGCTGATTTCTGCGTACATGTCAAAGCTAGTGGGAGCATAAGTGTTATGCTAATAATCATCATGTTAGTGGGAGCATGATAATTATTGTTAGTGTTGCAAGTTAGCAATGTTAATTATAGAAAACAAAAGTTTCAATTCGTGAGGCTGCAGGGATTGAAAAAGTTGTTTTGCTATAATTAAGGGAGAGGATATACTTCATTTCAGTTCTAAAGGCTTAGATTGAGACCTTAATCATCTTTAGTCAAGAATATATATATGAATTTCATGTTGGATTGGTTCAACTTAAGGAAATTCTATATATTGCGTTCTCAAAATTTGATTATGATTACGGCATCCCTCTTCATAGTCAAATTTTGAAAACATGGCAAATAAAAATATTGTAGCAAAAGACTGGTCTAGAATCATGTCTTTATGTGAGACATCATGAATCGTGTACCATTTGCTTTGGGTACAGGATCGATTGCATGTGCTATAATATTTGTCATTTCTAAATTTTTCCAAATGCCCAGAGGCATTAAGAAGGGAAAAGGTCTAGAATTGGATATGACTAAAATGATTAAGCAATTGTCGAGGACAATCTGAGGTTTACCAAAGATTGGTTGCTCAGGGACAGTTGGAAGTGTAGTGCTAATTTTGGAAGGACCATATTGACATATTCTGAAAAGAGGCATCTCTTGTTCAGAAGTGATAGTCAAAATGAGAATATGGAGTTGTCTCCATAGGTGGAAGTTATCTGTGTAAGATTAGAAAACTTAATGCAAGAAGCATGTCCAAAGCAATGTACTTTGAATATGAGACTTAGTTTCCATGGAGTTGATCTCCATTGGAATACCTTATAATGACTGTTGACAAGTCTTTGTGACTTTGTACATATTCATTACAGGAGGGTCAGTGCATATAAGTTTAAAATCTAAACAAATTTCGATAAATGATAGGAATTTGAAATTCTCACATTTTTCGATAAGGATTTGGGAGTGTGAAATTAGAATCATTGAAATTATGTTCAATTGGTTTATTTCACAAAGTAAAGATCATAGACAAACATAGAGTGCATACTTGGTGTATGGCAAAGCTATTGTTTAAGAAAAACATAGTGTACATGCTTGGAGCATGGGACAACTAGTTTTTTTAATTCAAGTATAAAGTTGATAAAACCGAAACAATGAATAATGAATAATCAGTATGGTGATAAATAAAAGTGTTTATTTATATTCATAGGGTTTGATACCATATTTGATTCATTTATTCTTGTGTTTCACTTTGCATGTTTTGACTTCCAGAATAACTAAGTTGCTCTTCCTGAATGATTAAGTTATTCAAACCATCCACAGTCGGTCATATGTTGGAAGTAGATATGAATCAAGACTGTCATGGGTTGGTTTGTAGAGGTCCAAGTTGGTGGACAAAGTGGTGCTACAACACTCATGAGTGCTCATAAGTTCTGAGGATTGGATTCAACCCGCGCTCATTTGAATCACTTCATGGATTTTATCACGAGTGATCATGAGACGATAATATCTTATATTCTTCAAACCTAGAGATATTAGTTGTTACTATGAGTTGGTTATACATTGATTGCACGAAAACGCATTGGTAACTCGATGTTATAAAACGTGCCTTTGTGTATGAATCAACAAGTAGTAGAACAAGCCATATGAGTCGAAGTTTATCCATTCCTTTTACCTTCGGGATAAAAGTGATATATGTGGGCCCCTCGATGATTTAGCGATGACGCGTGTGAGTGCTTGGCCAAGCCAAGACTGATTTGATTTGTTCAATCAGTCAGTCATCATAAATCGGAAATCGGGAAACAACAAATGGACAGAGAGAATGATTGATAATCCATGTCTCAGTCCATATGATATCTAGAATGGAGGAATATATGATCCCTTATCTAATGGACAAGTCATTGACAAAGGTCAGAGTTCATTGACAAGATCAGAGTTCAACAGCGGCTTTAAGAGCTACGATTGCCAGTTGGTTTTTGAAGTCATACTCAATAATAGTTTTAGACTTATCCAAGTGGGAGACTGTTGGATTAATGTCTAAGTCCATAACTATATTTGGTATGTACTTGACCCGACCCGGCATGGTCCATTTGGGTTGCACTTCACCGACACAATTTATATGGATAATCTTTTGAGAATAGTATATTTATGATTTATATTAATATATTATAAGTTCTAATATATTAATATATAATCATATTATTTAATTAGTATTGATCAAGAATTAAATTATAATTAATTAAGTGATCAAAAGGAACTAATTAAATATGGACTCTTAGATATATATATGTGTAGTGGGCCAAGTTCATTTAGGTTGGGCTAAGTCTTCATGGATAGTCCATGGAGCTTTAACCCATGGATCCTAGGAAATGAAAGGTCATGGGTATTAGGGTTTAACCCTAATCCTCCATACTATATAAATGGTCTTATGGTTCATGACATTATGCTAGTGGCTAGTGTGGATACACTAAAGAGGGAAATAACCGATTTCATAGTGTGAGCCAAGTATCCATATTCTCTAAAGGTTTTCCAAGGTGTTTTAGTGATTTGTGATTCCACTTGAGGCTTCCACACTATTGGGGCTAAGCTCTTAAAGCTTGAAGACATCAAGCTACATCAAAAGGTATGTCATCTAACTAGAACTTTGTAGTATAGGTGCTTCATAATATGCTAGTTAGGATGAAACCTTGGAATATTTAATATTTGCATGTATAATAGAGAAAACATAGATCCAAGGTTTATAGGGTTGCATGTACACCATAGGAGTGTTAGAATGCTCAAAACCCAACAACTTGTTCTTTAGTACCCTGAGGATTCTTACTTGGACTGCTCACCGATCCGGTGTTTCCAGTAGTACGGGCCCTTATACCACCTTCCACAGCGCATCGGTATTCACCCCAAGTCCTCCTCCTAGGATCCCAGATCACAAGTACTCTATATCTCACTAAACTTAGGCTACTCTCTAGTAGACCACTCATAAATTCCTCGCTGCTACCTACTTACTCTCGAAGTATCTCATAGTAGCAGTAACTCCTAGGCTAAGGCATCACAAATCAGGCCACTCTAGTCCTAATATGAATACCTAGCCTACTCTAGCATGCATATCATATCATAACATATCTCATAACACATAATGTAAGGGTATTTTGGGAAATCACCGTTCAGACGCTGGCTGATCGTACACACTGCTCCGTTCTGCTTTTCTCAAAAGTCCTTTACTCTTTTGGAAAAATTGTTTCGTTTATGAAAAATTCTCTCAAATCCTCAGTTTGAGTTCAGATACGCCCGGAGGTGTATCCGAGTCTCTCAAACCAAGGATCTGATACCAACTTGTAAAAACGTGAATTTCCAAAACAATTTTTTCATTTTAAAAACATACTCTCATTCATAAAATATCATAGTAATCCAATGTAACACATGTTATCTCAATAAACAAATCCCAAGATCCTCAAATACATAAATCCTCTCAGTGTGTACGGATCATGCCGGTGCCTTCCAACGATCCTCGCTAGTACCTGAAACACATAACACAACAACTATAAGCATAAATGCTTAATGAGTTCCCCAAAATACCACATGCAATAGATACGCCACTCGAGGCTACAATACGACCCTCCGGTCGATGTGTCTCAGCGGGACCCTCTAGTCCCGTAGCTCGTTGGACCCTCTGGTCCGGTCATAGCTCGTCGGGCCCTTCGGTCCAGTCTGTGTCGTTGGACCCTTCGGTCCGGTCTATATCGTTGGGCCCTCCGGCCCGGTCTATTCAACACATAGCATACATATAACACAATGCACATAACTCATATATATACACATAGCTTACAAGACCCTCTGGTCTACACATAAATACCACTCTAGGTAATGTATACTAAGAAGACTCACCTCAATGAAGTCGGATAAACTCTCGTGCTCAACGTCCCGACTTAGCCTCCTCCTATTATTCAGATAACATCCCCGATCAATATTCACTCATGATCTCATCTCTACAGATTGGGTAGGAGGCCATTCTACCCTTCCCTGAACTCTCCTGAATCAGTCTTGACCAGAACCCTAAAGTCAACGAAAGTCAACGGTCAACTTTGACCCGACTCGTCGAGTGCACAAGGGCGACTCGGCGAGTCCATGAGGGTCCTCTGAATCCTTTCAGCCTCTCTTGGCTCGTCGATTCATCCTTCCACTCGACGGGTTACACCTGTCACGAATCGCGGGCCAACCCCGACTCGACTCGTCGAGTCCACTTATGGACTCGGCGAGTTGCCTCCATAACAACTCTCAAATGACCTTCTGAGGTCAGATCTGCTTCTCTAAACTATAGATCTGGCCTTCAAGTGCTCAAAGGTCACGTAAAGGTGCAACCTTTACGTGCATGCAACCCATATCAAGTCATAAATGGAGAAATAACTCTAAAAATGGCAACCTAGTCTCCAATCCTCCATGAACAAGCATAAAGCAGAATGGGAAAGGTTCTCTGGACCTCTATGGGTCCAGATCTGAGGTCTAACCCAGCAAGGGACCATAACCTCAAGCTTTCAAGCCTAAAAAGGTTTATAGAAAACCCTAAATCATAGATCTTAACCCAAAACAGAAGGGAAGTTTGATTTGATACCTCAATAGTGTAGATCTAAACTTGAAAACCCTGGATCTACAGCTCCCTTGACCTCATCTTGTTGGAAACTACTTCTCTTTTGCTAAAACACACAAGAAATGGTGAATTAACCTTCCTCTTGCACCACAAACGTTCTCTTTCTCTCTCTAGGGTTTCTCAGGGGTGAAGTGGCCGCAATGGAGGCTATAAAGGCCTTTAAATAGGGCACAGGCCCCGAGAATTAAGGTTTCACTTAACAGCGCGGACTCACCGAGTCCACGCATCGACTCGTCGTGTCCATTCATTAAATCCAGTCATCATTCGCGGTCCTACTCGACGAGTCTACGACTCGACTCGTCGAGTCCCTCTCTTTTCTCAAAAATAAATGATAAAATATAATACCTGGAATTCCGGATGTTACACCAGGAGACTCTGGTTATAATTACAGGACTTAGAGTGTACGCTAGGTAGGTACAGTGAAGATAGTGTCTCACTAGAGCATTAACGGATTTACGCAATTTCGACTCCCTTTATTAAATAATGAAATGACTCTACTAGTGCAAATTCGTGACAGGTTTTTTATGACACGTGATTCAAAGGTGTCATAACATTCAGTTTATGACACGCGTTTTACAGAATTCATGACATGCAGCTTATTATCCATGCTTTATGAGCTTTATGACATACTGTTTATGACACGCAAATCCTTCTTTCAAAATTCTGTTTTGCATACCATTTTGGTTAAACTATTTATAACACTTAATATAAATAGTCATTAATGAATGTGTTTAGTTGTAACATATGGTGTAAAAAAAATAGCATAATATTTTGGGTTTTAAACCATCAATGTAGTGACAACTTAATTACGACCATTTTACTAATAAAAATTATTTTTAGTAAAATATCAAGCTTTGTGTTTTTGTTTAACATCCTTTTTACCAATTATTGTAAGTTTTGCAACACAAAATATGTTGTTTTTGTTTGACTTTAATAAGTCACGAGTTTTATAATACCACAAATGATAAACTTTATATTTTATCCAAATACTTGTGTAGGTTTTTAAAAAAGAGAGCATGTATATATCCAAGAGTTAAACATGCATGGACATATACATGCCATGATTTCCAATTTCTTGAGTGAACAACCCAAATCCACAAACTTTTATATAGCAACTATGTTAATAAACACATTCATCACGATTTTTATGAGGCTACATAAGAAAATAACCTTTTTACACAAATACTTACTCCATATTCAACACATAACTAAGATGCATGCAATTATCCAAAGGATAAACTTATTCTAGAATACATGAAGCTTGCAAATCATGATTTTATGGTGTGTTAGTATGAGATATTCAACATCATCAGCACAAATTGTTACATAAACCTGTAGGTGCATGAAAATATCCAATGGTTAAACGAAACTTGACTTGTATCCCCCTCCAAAAAAAAGTATGAAAAACACGAAAAGATGGGGGTATGAAGCTCACCTTGATTTCGTGTGATAGGAAGAAGAAGAAAGAAGTTATTGAGCCTAGCCTTGTGTAACTTGAAGAGATTCTCGAAATTTCAAGTGCTCTAAGGATCATACACACAAAAATGAGTATGTAAATGGAATGATCTTAACACAAACATGTATAAAAGCACTTTGAATTTCAAAAGGAACTTACCAAAATTCCTAGGACCGATTTTGTGGTGATGATGCTCGAAATTTTGAGAGAAGAGATGAGAGGAATTTCTTGAGAGCAAAGTGAGTGAAATGAATTTGTGAGGTGTGTGTGTGTGTGTGCTCGACCGCAAGTATAAGAGGGAGAAGGAAATTGAGTGCCTTGTTGCATGTGGGGTATTTGTGGGTGTTGCATGGAGGCATGGAGGTTAATCCAATGCTTGGCTTGGTTGTTCTATAGTTAAAAGGGTGCACAGTCATGAGGTGTCACCACCTTTTACCATTTCTTTTCTCTTTTTTTTGTTTGTCTTGACTCCCAATCGAAACCCTAGGAGGTTTTCGGCCATAGAGGCTTCCCAAGGGGGTTTTCGGTTTTAGGGTGGCCGAAAACACCCTATGTTCTTAATGGATTTTTGGTTTGGAGTGTGTATGAGCTTTTGAACTTAATTGGGCCCAATAACGGAGTTTTCGGTCCAATAAGGCCCAAAAGAAATGGGTTTTCGGCCTAGAGTGTTTGGGCCGAGAATTCTTGGGCCAAGGCCCAAAATTGATTGGGTTTAGCTATTGGATCAAGTTTTTGGGCTTGCAAGAGGCTATTTCAACTTGATTCTTAATGTATGCTCATATGTATTCAAATAACATTGTAGTTTGAATTTCACTAATTTTGATGCAACAAGGTTACATAGAGGAATTGTTTTGTACAAGCTTCACAATCTCAACCCTAAATTGCTAGTTTTGACATCATCCCCCGTTAGAGGGAATCTCGTCCCGAAATTCGTTCTAAAGGAGCTTTCACGAAGTATGGAAGAGATATGGTTATTTCTGCATCATTTTGTCTTCGCGTTCCCAGGTGAACTCAGGTCCTCGTTTGGCACTCCATCGGACCTTCACAATGGGGATGCGACTTTGTTTGTTTGTCTCACCTCCCTGTCCATTATTTCAACTGGTTCCTCAACAAAATGGCGGTTCTCATTCACCTCAATCTCATCAAGCGGAATAATGAGAGTTTCGTCAGATAGGCATTTCTTCAAGTTTGACACATGAAAGACAGGGTGTACGTTGTGGAGATCTGGTGGTAACTGAAGGGTTATGAGCATTCTAACACTCCTAAGTGTACATGCAACCCTAAATACCTTGGATCTATGTTTTCTCTATTATACATACAATTATGAACATCCAAGGTATTATCCTAATCTACCATACAAAATAATAAATATAACAAGATAGAATACATACCTCTTTGATGTAGAATGTCTTAATTAAGCTTGAGTGCCTAGTGCCCCAAGTGTGACACCTCAAATGGTTCACACAACACCAAATACACTTGGAATAACTTGAGAGAAACTTGAACACTCCTTGAAATCGTCTAGCCCTCACACTCACACATTAGTGCACGATTTCTTGAGCCATGAGATTCTTTTATATGGTGGCTATTAGGGTTACACCATGTAACTCATAACTTTACCCATTCCTTATGCTCCATGGATTTTAACCTCCATGGAGTATCCATGGGTCACCCCATGGACTTAGTCCAACATAAGGAATCTTGGATCACAAGCCCACATATGTAAGAATGAATGATTTACACAATCAACCCATATATTTAATTAGTCTCCTTTTGATCACTTAATTAATTCCAAATTAATTCTTGATCAATACTAATTAAATAACCTTATTAATATATTAGAACTCATAATATATTAACCAACCTTAAGTGTTATTTCTCTCATTATAGTCTATCCAAATGCATGATGCCATGCAACCCAAATGGACCATGCCGGGTCGGGTCAAGTCTTACCAATTATAGTTATGGACTTAGACATTAATCCAACAGTAACTACAGCTTGTAAGCCACCAGACCGATCCTTGCAAGGATGTCGAATGGTACGATGTATCTTGGATTCAATTTTCCCCGCTTTCCAAAACGTATCATCCCTTTCCACGGAGAGACCTTTAGCAATACGCGATCGTCGAACTCTCAAAAGCTTCTGTCGAACTCTGATCTTGTCAATGAACTCTGACCTTTGTCAATGACTTGTCCATTAGATAAGGGATCATATATTCCTCCATTCTAGATATCATATGGACTGAGACATGGATTATCAATCATTCTCTCTGTCCATTTGTTGTTTCCCGATTTCCGATTTATGATGACTGACTGATTGAACAAATCAAATCAGTCTTGGCTTGGCCAAGCACTCACATGCGTCATCGCTAAATCATTGAGGGGCCCACAGATATCACTTTTATCCCGAAGGTAAAAGGAATGGATAAACTTCGACTCATATGGCTTGTTCTACTACTTGTTGATTCATACACAAAGGCACGTTTTATAACATCGAGTTACCAATGCGTTTTCGTGCAATCAATGTATAACCAACTCATAGTAACAACTAATATCTCTAGGTTTGAAGAATATAAGATATTATCGTCTCATGATCACTCGTGATAAAATCCATGAAGTGATTCAAATGAGCGCGGGTTGAATCCAATCCTCAGAACTTATGAGCACTCATGAGTGTTGTAGCACCACTTTGTCCACCAACTTGGACCTCTACAAACCAACCCATGACAGTCTTGATTCATATCTACATCCAACATATGACCGACTGTGGATGGTTTGAATAACTTAATCATTCAGGAAGAGCAACTTAGTTATTCTGGAAGTCAAAACATGCAAAGTGAAACACAAGAATAAATGAATCAAATATGGTATCAAACCCTATGAATATAAATAAACACTTTTATTTATCACCATACTGATTATTCATTATTCATTGTTTCGGTTTTATCAACTTTATACTTGAATTAAAAAAACTAGTTGTCCCATGCTCCAAGCATGTACACTATGTTTTTCATAAACAATAGCTTTGCCATACACCAAGTATGCACTCTATGTTTGTCTATGATCTTTACTTTGTGAAATAAACCAATTGAACATAATTTCAATGATTCTAATTTCACACTCCCAAATCCTTATCGAAAAATGTGAGAATTTCAAATTCCTATCATTTATCGAAATTTGTTTAGATTTTAAACTTATATGCACTGACCCTCCTGTAATGAATATGTACAAAGTCACAAAGACTTGTCAACAGTCATTATAAGGTATTCCAATGGAGATCAACTCCATGGAAACTAAGTCTCATATTCAAAGTACATTGCTTTGGACATGCTTCTTGCATTAAGTTTTCTAATCTTACACATATAACTTCCACCTATGGAGACAACTCCATATTCTCATTTTGACTATCACTTTTGAATAAGAGATGCCTCTTTTCAGAATATGTCAATATGGTCCTTCCAAAATTAGCACTATACTTCCAACTGTCCCTGAGCAACCAATCTTTGGTAAACCTTAGATTGTCCTCGACAATTGCTTAATCATTTTAGTCATATCCAATTCTAGACCTTTTCCCTTCTTAATGCGTCTGGGCATTTGAAAAAATTTAGAAAGGACAAATATTATAGCACATGCAATCGATCCTGTACCCAAAGCAAATGGTACACGATTCATGATGTCTCACATAAAGACATGATTCTAGACCAGTCTTTTGCTACAATATTTTTATTTGCCATGTTTTCAAAATTTGACTATGAAGAGGGATGCCGTAATCATAATCGAATTTTGAGAACGCAATATATAGAATTTCCTTAAGTTGAACCAATCCAACATGAAATTCATATATATATTCTTGACTAAAGATGATTAAGGTCTCAATATAAGCCTTTAGAACTGAAATGAAGTATATCCTCTCCCTTAATTATAGCAAAACAACTTTTTCAATCCCTGCAGCCTCACGAATTGAAACTTTTGTTTTCTATAATTAACATTGCTAACTTGCAACACTAACAATAATTATCATGCTCCCACTAACATGATGATTATTAGCATAACACTTATGCTCCCACTAGCTTTGACATGTACTCAGAAATCAGCTGGACTTCTAGAAATCAATACTTTATTGACTTTCTTACCAAAGTTCAGATTTCTCATACGAGATGCTTTGATAAAACTTTATCAAAATCATACACCTTTCCTTAGATAGCATGCATGTGTGTCTAAACAATTTCAGAACTATGAAAAGGGATGTCGTAATCATAGTCTCAATTGTTTAGACCTTTTGCCATGTGCTTCAAATCTACTTGGTGGAAGTGTTTCCTCACCATCACTTTCATGAATCGGAGAGAAACCTAATGACCCTTAGATTTTATGGTGTATGTGTTCTTATCCATGTGAATCGTCAAAACCATAGTCACAAGACAAGGATAATGACAAATCCAAACTCATATGGACTGAACTTATGCAATCTTAACTTCTTGCCACCTGGCAGTATAGGGCCTGCCATTGCTTCCAAGTTGTTATGCAACCAATTGAGAACTTTCAGAACTCCTATGCAAAGCCAACTTTAACTGGAATGGGCACATAATATGTCAACACGATAGGTTATAAACCTCAAGTAGTGTGCTAGTGAAGAACCTCAGGTTTTATTCTTGATTAGTTCTTGAAATTCTTTTTAGGATCTTTAAGACTCCCACTATCCTCTTGACATATAAGACTATCTTGCCAAATATTCAAGAGATAGTGCGGATTCTTTATCAAGACAAACACTTCACATAATTGGCCTTAGTTGGTCTTTGTTTTATCCAAAACATCACAACTTACCAACTTCAAATGTACAAGAGTAGGACACTTTTACTCTTACATTTGACAAGTGTTTTAAACCTTTCTTTAAGATATGTCACTCAAGTTACAATCTTGGAGTATGACTCTAAGAATTGTTTTGGAACGAAGTATGACTCATCTTCTTGATCTAACCATTTCAACAATTCATGACTCCTCTTCTTAGTCATAAGAATGCACTAAGATGACCTTTAGAGGACTAATTGTGATATGATTTTTAAATCATTAAGATGATCACAAACATGATACTAAAGTACTCTCCCATCTTTTCAGATTTGAGAAACTTTTATCTTTCTGCCTAATTTGATTCTTCTTATTCGTTCTGTCTCACATTGAAACTTCTCCAATGCTACAGACTTACACTTAAACTTATAAGTATAACCATATTTACTGAACTTAAGTAAATCATGACGAATAGTCTTCTTGATCTTTTGTGGTGGACTTGACCAGTGCACAAGAATGTGTACTCGATCCCTTAGTCCTTTCCTTATTCACATAAGGAATTAGTCTTAATTTTCCAAGCTGAAAGTTCTCATTCATCATACTATACAACTTGCATGATTCCAAGTTTCGGTCCAATTGAACCTTGGGTGATGAGAATCTTTCCTTATTTGGTAATATTAGACACTACCACAACCGAAAGAATCAAATCCATTTTTCCAATATTGCTATCAATGGAATCTTATAAGCAACAACTTTTCACAAATGCCATTGTAAGGATACTTAAAATAAATAAAATCAAAACCTTTTTCTTTTATTTTAAAACTTTGCGGAAAAACTTATCCTTACAATCCATATGAAAACCTTGTTGTTATCTATTCCTAAGCAATATAAATATCATAACTCTTAAGTAATAGCCCAAAATTCTGATCACCGAACCATGTGATTGAAATCCATCTTCGCGATCAGAATCAACATGTACTTAATAGAGTTGGACAATGGACTTTACCTGAAGTAGAGCCAAACTTATTGACTTTAACATCCTTAGGTAAATTTGGCAGCTTCGTAACCAATGCCCCTTCCTTTGGCAATAGTTACCTATGGACCCTTGATAATGGGACTATCTCAGACTTCGCCTCTCTCTTTACCATTGGGTCAACCGAGTTGACTATGGCCGATCCCTTTCCATTGAGAAGAGAGAGCTTTACTGGATATCCAATGTCATCATTGTCAATGTCCATAGCGTTTTAGGAAGTTGATCTTAGCAAATAGATAAGATCATTAAGGGTCTTATCTTAGTCTGTTTCATAGGATTCCCAAAAGAACTCACTATGTGACTTAGAAAGTAGTTGAGCCACCAACTTTCTCAAGACTTTGACACCCAACTCTCCCGGCTTGTCAATATGTGACTACATCTCCAAGATGTGATCACACCTAGACCTTGCCTTGCCAATAGGGCTTGAGTGACCTTAAACTTTTAGGAACTTGTGGGTTAGGGAGAATAATTGGAGGAGGTGAAAGAAGTATGATATCCATGGGACATCATCTTCATTTAGGAAAGCTTGTTTCAAGAGATTTGGGAAGATCATAAATGTCTAGACCAGACATCGTTTTGGGAGATATTCAAGATAGTTGATTTAAAGTCCTTAATATGACACCCAATATGAAATATTAAGGCTAGGACCCAACAAACTATTTTATAACTTAGAAGAGGGATGCCGTAATCCAAGCTATAAAATATTTGAAGGTAGGTGAATGACGATTCACCAATTTCCACCATGAAAAACGAAATAATTTATTAGGTTTTAATTGGATTTGAAAGTCCTAGATCTTTGCGATTCATTGAACTGTTCAAAGGCATGTTTCAATCTCGAGTGTGCCCTTCAGTTTTTGTGACTGGGATGCCGAGGATCACAAAACAAGGTGTGAATAACCATGCAAATATACTTGGTACCCTTAATATTTACCTCTTAATCAGTGTGCCGGTTAAGCACACACGCTCCACCGATACTATGATAAATATTAAGTTACCCTTTGCCTACCTTGTTAAGTCCAGGTTAGTGTCCCGGTTAACCACACACGCTCCACTAACGACTTAAGCAAAGTGCAAAGTGTAATTTCATGGGTTAGCACCAAATTCACATTTTCCTAAGTAACTAAGATTGGGTATTAATAAGAGTTTAGTTACTTAGTATTTATCATTAATACTTTTAATGAAAGGAGAATTATAGTCCGTGTCCTACCCGTTCGGCTAACGACCCTCCACCAGTCAAGGAAGCGGTGGGTGAGAGTGGACACCCATTAAACTGCCATTTTATAGGCAGTAACCTTATACCCCCTTATAGACCGGCTTCGTGAATGAGGCCTACTAACGGTAAGACTGACTTTATTCTTATACATATATATAAAATATTATTAACTTATAATATTATAAAGTATAAGGGTTGAATTTTAACTTTTAAAATTCTAAGGGCTAACTTGGAATTAAAGTATTCATAAGTGAAAACTTTTCAAATTCCAAAACTTGAGGGCAAGTTTTGAAACTATTCAAAACTAATTAATTCCATAACTTATGAGTTTAAAGTAGTTTTAATTAAAAAAAAACTCTTCAAGTTCCATAACTTGAGGACAAGTTATGGAAGACTTTAAACTAATTAATAAAAAAAAATAACTTTTTTTTATTGTAACTTATGGAACTAATTAAGGTTACACTTTTTTTTTAATGAAGAGACTCTTGAACCTCCATAACTTGAGGACAAGTTATGGAGTCATAAAACCATTTAATTAGAACTAGACTCTTCATTTTGTAACCTTTGCCAACTTTTATGAGTTTTATGATTCTTAAATGTGACTTTTCATATAACTTGAGGACAAGTTACAAAAACACACTTTGGAATCAACTCTTAGATTAAAATGGATTGAAAACAACTATTTCACACAACTTTTCTATTAATCTAAGAACCTCATAAGAACAAGATAATTCAAATCATCAATCTTCAAGAAATTAGCATGAACATACAAACTAATACAAATCTTGAAATTATGACAATTATCTTAGAAATTGGATTAGCATGAACATTACCACATCAAAAACAAGTTTATAAGTCCAAAAACATCTTAGGGTAATGTTCCTAGTCCAATTCCAGCCAAAACAATCGAATATATGCATCCAACTCGATTTTTCAGCTACTTTTGCAAGTATAACAAGAAAACAAGCCTAGGCTCTGATACCACTGATGGGTTTTGAGCATTCTAACACTCCTAAGTGTACATGCAACCCTAAATACCTTGGATCTATGTTTTCTCTATTATACATACAATTATGAACATCCAAGGTATTATCCTAATCTACCATACAAAATAATAAATATAACAAGATAGAATACATACCTCTTTGATGTAGAATGTCTTAATTAAGCTTGAGTGCCTAGTGCCCCAAGTATGACACCTCAAATGGTTCACACAACACCAAATGCACTTGGAATAACTTGAGAGAAACTTGAACACTCCTTGAAATCGTCTAGCCCTCACACTCACACATTAGTGCACGATTTCTTGAGCCATGAGATTCTTTTATATGGTGGCTATTAGGGTTACACCATGTAACTCATAACTTTACCCATTCCTTATGCTCCATGGATTTTAACCTCCATGGAGTATCCATGGGTCACCCCATGGACTTAGTCCAACATAAGGAATCTTGGATCACAAGCCCACATATATAAGAATGAATGATTTACACAATCAACCCATATATTTAATTAGTCTCCTTTTGATCACTTAATTAATTCCAAATTAATTCTTGATCAATACTAATTAAATAACCTTATTAATATATTAGAACTCATAATATATTAACCAACCTTAAGTGTTATTTCTCTCATTATAGTCTATCCAAATGCATGATGCCATGCAACCCAAATGGACCATGCCGGGTCGGGTCAAGTCTTACCAATTATAGTTATGGACTTAGACATTAATCCAACAGTAACTACAGCTTGTAAGCCACCAGACCGATCCTTGCAAGGATGTCGAATGGTACGATGTATCTTGGATTCAATTTTCCCCGCTTTCCAAAACGTATCATCCCTTTCCACGGAGAGACCTTTAGCAATACGCGATCGTCGACTTGAAATTCCAATGGCTTCCGTCGTCTATCAGCGTAGCTCTTCTGTCGGTCTCTAGACACCTTGAGTCGTTCCCTAATCTGAACAATCTTCTCAGTTGTTTCCCTGATAATCTCGGGCCCAGTAAGAGTGCTGTCTGGTACCTGCCCCTTTGCCAATTGTGTATCCCCTACCTTAGCCCAACAAAGCGACCTTGATACTTGTATGATAATTATTGTTGTATGAGAATTCCACCAGCGGCAGGTGGGCATCCCATGCTTTGCCAAAATCTATCACACAAGCCCTTAGCATATCCTCCAGTGTTTGGATGGACCTCTCACTCTGTCCATCGGTCTGGGGATGGTAGGCGGTGCTCATATCGAGCTGAGTTTCAAACGATCTCTAGAGTGACAATCACCCAGATGGCAAAATCATGATGTATATCTACTATCTCTTTCAAAGATAATAGATTTTGGGACGCCATGCAATCTCACAACCTCTTTTATGTAGATCCGAGTCAACTTTTCCATTTTATACATTTCCTTAATTGGCGGGAAATGGGCGGATTTGGTCAAGCGATCGACAATCACCCAGATGGCATCTAGTCCGTCTGCCGTCTTAGGCAATTTGGTTATAAAATCCATTGTTATTCGTTCCCATTTCCACTCGGGTATCTCCGTTTGTTGTAGTAGACCCGAGGGCTTCTGATACTCTACCTTAACTTTGGCGCAAGTCAGGCACTTGCCCACATATGTAGCAATTTTGGGCTTTCATATTCGGCCACCAATAATGTTGTTTGAGATCCAAATACATTTTATCGGAACCCGGATGGACTGAGTACTTTGTTTTATGTGCTTCATTCATAACCACTTCTCTAAACCCACCGAACTTCAGTGTCCAGATCTGGTGCATGAGGTAGTAGGCTCCGTCCTCTTTGATCGTAAGATTCTTGTCCATCCCACGCAAGGCTTCGTTTGCGATGTTTTCCGGCTTCAAGGCTTCCAGTTGAGCCTCCTTGATTTGTGAAGACAAGTGGGAGTGGATGGTCATTGTTAGCGCTCTTACTTGGCGACCCGAGTACTCTTTCCGGCTTAGGGCATCATCCACCACATTGGCTTTGCCCGGATAGTACCGGATCTCGCACTCGTAATCGTTCAGCAACTCGACCCATCGTCGCTGCCTCATATTTAACTCTTTCTGGTTTAGGATATGTTGGAGTCTTTTGTGGTCTGTGAAAATAGTGCATTTTGTCCCATAGAGGTAGTGCCTCCAAATCTTTAGGGCGAAGACCACAACTCCCAACTCAAGATTGTGAGTGGTATAGTTCACCTCGTGGGTCTTCAGTTGCCTTGACGTATAGGCTATAACCTTCCTGCGCTGCATAAGTACACAACCTAACACCTGATTGGAAGCGTCACAATACACCACAAAGTCTTCTGTTCCCTCTGGAAGAGACAAAATCGGAGTGTTGCAGAGGGCTTGTTTCAAGGTTTGAAAGGCAACCTCTTGTTTCTTCTCCCAGATGAAAGGTACACCCTTTTGGGTTAAAGCGGTGAGCGGCTTGGCGATTTTAGAGAAATTCTATATGAACCTCCTCTAGTAACCAACGAGGCCTAAGAATTTTCTGATCTCTGTTGGGGTTCTTGGGGTTGCCCATCCTTTCAATTGCTTTGACCTTGGAAGGGTCCACATGTATTCCCTCCTTACTAACCACATGACCCAAAAAATCCACTCTATGGATCAAGAACTCGCATTTGGAGAATTTCACGTATAGCTTCTCCGCCCTTAGTATTTCCAAAAGCTGTCGCAGATGTTGGCTGTGTTCTTCTTTACTTCTTGAATAAACGAGTATATCATCGATAAATACAATCACAAAGTTGTCAATATAGGGTCGGCAGACTCGGTTCATCAGGTCCATAAATACCGCAGGCGCATTTGTTAGACCGAAGGGCATTTCTATGAATTCGTAGTGTCCATAGCGGGTTCGGAATGCAGTCTTGGGAATGTCTTCTTCTTGGACTCGTAGCCGGTGATACCCGGACTTTAAATCTATCTTTGAGAAGTAACTTGCTCCTTGAAGCTGGTCAAATAGATCGTCGATCCGGTAAAGAGGGTATTGATGCTTGACGGTGAGCTTGTTGAGTTCACGGTAATCGATGCACATATGAAACGACCCATCCTTCTTCTTTACGAATAAGACCGGAGCTCCCCAGGGTGACAAGCTTGGCCTTATGAACCCTTTGTCCAGTAGTTCACTTAATTGACTGGAAAGCTCTTGCATCTCCGCAGGAGGTAATCTATATGGAGACTTGGCGATTGGTGTGGCTCCGGGTATCAAGTCGATCCGAAATTCGACTTGTCGATCAGGAGGGATTCCCGGAAGGTCTTCGGGAAACACGTCGGGAAAATCGCACACCTCCGAGATATCTTTGATGCTCTTTTCTTCCTTCTTTTTATCGACCACATGAGCCAAGAAGGCATGGTTCTTTTTATGTAAACACTTTTGGGCTTTAATGCACGAGATGAGACGAAGGTTCATACCGGGTTTGTCGCCATATATAACTAGGATTTCGTTGTTGGGCAAGTGAAGGCGAATGGCCTTCTCGTAGCACATAATATCAACACGGTGGGGGCATAACCAATCCATGCCGATGATCATATCAAAACTCCTTATAGTAACCGAGATAAAGTCGATTGGAAAGGAGTGGCTATTTAAAGTTAGTGTGCACCCTATGAATACATCGTTGGTTGTTTATGTTTTTCCGTTATCCATTTCAACAACAAATGTTTCGTTTAATGATTGAGGATTTTGGTTGAGTAGGTGCTTAAACCTATGACTCACAAATCTTCTTTCTGCCCCACTATCAAATAAAATGCATGCATAGATGTTGTTGAGGAGGAACGTACCAGTGACTACTTCCAAATCCTTTTACAACCTCCTCATGTCCTATCGCTAGGACTCTGCTTGTTTCCCCTGCATTCCGATTATTGGCTTTGGGACAGTTTCTTTTGAAGTGGCTAATCTCTCCGCACCCATAACACGCTTGACGTGCCCCAGCGTTGTTGGGTTGGTTGTTCAATTGTGCCGGTGACTTGCAGTATCGGGCAGTGTGCCCTTTCTTGTTGCAGGTTGTGCATTGCATCTCCTTGCAGTCTCCATGGTGGTGGAAGGGGCATTTGTCGCACTTTGACAGATTACCGACATATTGGTTTGTGGGAGCTGATGTGGCATGAGCAGTAGCGGCGTGAATCGCCATAATTTGTTGCTTTTTGGAGGATTCCTGAGTTTGTTGCCCTTTTCTCTTGTTTCCAATGTTTTTAACAATTATCATTCCATTTCTTTGGTTTAGTGACGGAAGTCTTCGTGTTCTTTTGTACCCCATGGTCATATAGCTTTTGCACGAGGCGTTTGGCACTGTCGAACTTTGTTGGGTTTGTAGCGATCACATCCCCTGAATCGGGGGAGTTAACCCCCAAATGAAACGTTCGACCTTCTTAGTTTCAGAGGTGATCATTCCCGGACACAAGATCGCCAGATCACTAAACCTAGCAATGTAAGCTTCAATATCAGAGTCCTTTACAGTGAGATTCCACAATTCTTGCTCAAGTTTTTGTACCTCCCCTCTCGGACAATACTCTTCAAGCATCATGGTCTTGAGGTCCACCCAAGCCATCGAGTTCGCCACTGGGAGTGTTAGAGCCTCCATGTGGCCATTCCACCATAAAAGAGCTCTATCAGCAAAGGTACATGTTCCGAATTTCACATTGCTTTCTTCCGGACATCCGCAAATCTCGAAGACTGATTTCGCCTTCTCAAACCATCGAGTTAAGGCTATGACACCCCCGCTTCCATTGAATGGCCTTGGCTTCCCGTTTGTGAAGTCTTTATATGAACACACACGTTGAAGCCCTTGATTAACCCCGTGGTTGGAACTACCCGTTCCATTCCCACTTCCGCCTCCATTTGCACCATTGTTGTTGATATGTGCCAGTGCTGCAGTGACTGCAGCTGAAACTGCGGCCTGGAATGCGGCCGAATCCATTTGTGGTGGAGGTGGTGGCGGTGGTGGTGCTGTCTCATTGTTCTTGCGTCGAATGTATCTTCGGGGCGACATTCTACTGCCACAAGTGGAATTTGATAAGTTTTTTATAAGCATTATGATGCGGATACTATTGTAATGAAACATCTCATTTAGATATGTTAGGTCTAGCGATTATCGAGCGTTATTTTGTACATACAATTGAAATCTTGTTTTACCAAATAAAAATGAATAGATAAGACATAGCAGATAACAACATCCATAAATAAAACACATGTTTGCTTCATTAATGATAAGGTAATGGTACATAACTTTTTGGAAAATTGACCTTTATAAGGTCTACAATACATCAAGATAAAAATCTGACAGCATAACGACCCTCCGAATAGTGTAATCACTTAGACGTAGGGTCGGTACTACATACAAAATAAAAGAAAAGGGGTAGCACTAACGCATACCCAAACATCTAGTCTATCATTTGGTGGGTAAGATAGATTCCTACTCACATCGAACAGTCCCCCGTGGTGCCTGAGATGAGGTAAAAGCACCCTATAGCTCAGCTAGTCGGCGCTCAGCTACCAATACTCTCTCCTCAAGAGCAGCATGTCTTTCCTGATATTCCCTCACTTCCGCTCGCGTGGTAGTAAGGTCCTCGAAGAGCCGATCCATAGGGTAGTAATCCCTCTGGAGATCTCGAGTGCGTGAGGCTGTGACCTCCATAGCAACCCTCATCTCCATGACTCGGTGGGCTATCGTCTGAGCCTGGTCTCCGATGTCTGAAATCCTTCGGACCATGATGGGAAGTGCTCGGTCCGCAGGTCCTCCATGTCGAAGGTCATAGAACCCTCATTCCATCCCGAATGGTGGGCGTTGCCCCTAATGTCGGCTCCACCTCTCAATGTCATAGGCCCAAAGGGGTGTAGGGACATTATAGCCCCATCGTTGTGCTGGTACCCTAGCCATGTTGGGAGGGTTGATGACTTCGGACTCTGCGTCCGAATCATCATCCTCTTCCTCCTCGTCTATCTCTTCATCTACTTCCTCCTCGACTTCCTCTTCTGATTCGTCCTCCGGAATCTCCTCGGGATCCTCCTCAGGATCCTCTACTATCCACCCCGCATTCTCCTGGTTGGGGGGATAAGGATCTCCTGGGTGGTGAAAATCTACCATGGCGTTTGCACGAGAATATATAAGCACAAGAAAGTAGATAGAATACCAAAATACCCCTATAGTATTTTATGTCTTTATGTTTTGTTCTTAGATCCTTTTTGGTTTAAGTTGGTAAGTTTTAGATTTGTCTCGACCACTCCTAAACACATGTTGGTCATATCTCGAATAAATATAGTTGATCAGGCTATGTTTACCCTAGATATGATTACATAACTGTCTAAGTTTAGTCGCGATGACCAACTCCTCTAAATACTTTTTATTAGTTTCTTTGTTATGACACTATCCTTATTATGCACACATGTATGTGTACTTTTTATAAAATACTTATATTTTTAAAGTATACTTGTAGTCAGAGTGCTTTAGTCTCATTATATTTATAGTTGTATATCTTGTATGGTTAGATATACTAGTTCACTATAAACAATGCTCTGATACCAATCTGTCACATCCCCGAACCAGGACGACGGAAACGTCCGGGGGCGGATGACGTCATTGTATAGTATCATAACAATTGAATATAAATGAAATGTAGCAACCAAACGACATACATTGAGATAACAAACTTACATTGTTTACATATTGTATTTGTTCACAAATTACAGAAAAGTGACAGAAATGTAATTTCCAAAATGCAGCAAAATATCCAACATCCATGGCTCAAGTACATGCTTACTGTGTTCCTGAGAATACAAGTTATTTTGAAAAGCGTCAACATAGAATGTTGGTGAGTTCATAAGCATTTTTGTATGAAAACGGTTTGTATCTGTTTTGTTTGAAAATGTTGCATGTTTCCAGAAAATCCGATATTTTCTATCATAGTGTGTTGTACGTCTTATACTAAAGACTGAAAATGTGTGTATGCATGTTTCTTTGTATCTTGTATATGTATGTATGTTCCCCAGAAAATCCTATATTTTCTGATGTATAAAAAGAACTGTAGTATTAAAACCCTAAGACCGGAATATCGATAGTAGTGTACTGAAAATGGTGTGTAGTTTTATATTTTATAAAACCAGTGAAGTGTATGTTTTCCCGTAAATTAAAATAATGTTGTTAATCCCTATGTGAGTCATTATAACCATGTTTGATGTGTCTGTTATGCCTATCATGACATTCTTCAGGCGTCGGAATTGGTAAGATATTTGTCACCCTAAACGTGCCCCGTCTAGCTGTAGCGAACAGCTCAGGTGTGGGGGTGTCAATCCCCATATAGATCTATACACAACTATATCGCTCTCCCTCCAGGAGACTCTGGTTATAATGACGGGACTTAGAGTGTACGCTAGATTGGTACGGTGAAGATAGTGTCTCACTAGAGCATTAACGGATTTACGCAATTTCGACTCCCTTTATTAAATAATGAAATGACTCCACTAGTGCAAATTCGTGACAGGTGTTTTATGACACGCGTTGCGCAGGTGTCATAAATTTCAGTTTATGACACGCGTTTTACATAATTCATGACATGCAGTTTATTATCCATGCTTTATGAGCTTTATGACATACTGTTTATGACACGCAAACCCTTCTGTCAAAATTCTGTTTTGCATACCATTTTCGTTAAACTATTTATAACACTTAATATAAATAGTCATTACTGAATGTGTTTAGTAGTAACATATGGTGTAAAAAAAATAGCATAATATTTTCGGTTTTAAACCATCAAGGTACTGACCATTTTACTAATAAAAAATATTTTTAGTAAAATATCAAGCTTTGTGTTTTTGTTTAACATCCTTTTTACCAATTATTGTAAGTTTTGCAACACAAAATATGTTGTTTTGGTTTGACTTTAATAAGTCACGATTTCTATAATACCACAAATGATAAACTTTATATTTTATCCAAATACTTGTGTAGGTTTTTAAAAAAGAGAGCATGTATGTATCCAAGAGTTAAACATGCATGGACATATACATGCCATGCTTTCAAATTTCTTGAGTGTCCACAAATTTTATATAACGAATATGTTAATAAACACATTCATCACGATTTTTATGAAGCTACATAAGAAAATAACCTTTTTACACAAATACTTACTCCATATTCAACGCATAACTAAGATGCATGCAATTATCCAAAGGATAAACTTATTCTAGCATACATGAAGCTTGCAAATCACGTTTGTATGGGGTGTTAGTATGAGATATTCAACATCATAAGAACAAATTGTTACATAAACATGTATGTGCATGCAAATATCCAATGGTTAAACGAAACTTGACTTGTATCCCCCACCCTGAAAAGTATGAAAAACACGAAAAGATGGGGGTATGAAGCTCACCTTGATTTCGTGTGATAGGAAGAAGAAGAAAGAAGTTGTTGAGCCAAGCCTTGTGTAACTTGAAGATATTCTAGAAATTTCAAGTGCTCTAAGGATCATACACACGAAAATGAGTGTGTAAATGGAATGATCTTAACACAAACATGTATAAAAGCACTTTGAGTTTCACAAGGAACTTACCAAAATGCCTAGGACTGATTTTGTGGTGATGATGCTCGAAATTTTGAGAGAAGAGATGAGAGGAATTTCTTGAGAGCAAAGTTAGTGAAATGAATTTGTGAGATGTGTGTGTCTGTGTGTGCTTGGCTGCAAGTATGAGAGGGAGAAGGAAATTGAGTGCCTTGTTGCATGTGGGGTATTTGTGGGTGTTCCATGGAGGCATGGAGGTTAATCCAATTCTTGGCTTGGTTGTTCTATAGTTATAAGGGTGCAAAGTCATGAGGTGTCACCACCTTACCATTTCTTTTCTCTTTTTTTTTGTCTTGACTCCCAACCGAAACCCTAGGAGGTTTTCGGCCATAGAGGTTTCCCAAGGGGGTTTTCGGATTTAGGGTGGCCGAAAACACCCTATGTTCTTAATGGATTTTTGGTTTGGAGTGTGTATGAGCTTTTGAACTTAATTGGGCCCAATACGGGAGTTTTCGGTCCAATAAGGCCCATAAGAAATGGGTTTTCGGCCTAGAGTGTTTGGGCCGAGAATTCTTGGGCCAAGGCCTAAAATTGATTAGGTTTAGCTATTAGATCAAATTTTTGGGCTAGCAAGAGGCTATTTCAACTTGATTCTCAATGTATGCTCATATGTATTCAAATAACATTGTAGTTTGAATTTCACTAATTTTGATGCAACAAGGTTACATAGAGGAATTGTTTTGTACAAGCTTCACAATCTCAACCCTAAATTGCTAGTTGTGACATCAACCTGGTACGCTGATCGTACCAGGGGTAAGTTAGGTGTACGCGATCAGACCCCAAACCCTAATTTTGAGGTTTTTGAGCCTTATTTAAGCTCCTTAACTCCCACACACCCTTTCCTTTCTCAGCCTCCTCCCCTTCAACGTCCTCCCTTGAAACCCTAACCCTAGTTTGAGCCTTATGAGCAAAAGAAGGCGTTTTAAGTGCTTTAAAGTGTTCTTGGTGCATCATAGAGAATAAGGAACTCATTGGAGAAGTTTTGGTTGTATTGGATCTTGTAGATCTAGGCCTTGTTAACCTTGATATTTCTTGTAGAGGTATAAAGTTTAAATCTTGATGAGGCATTTGTTAGATCTATCTATGTTTGGGTGTTATGAGCTTTTAGTCACTTTAAGTGCATAACGTTTAGATCTTGAAAGTTTGTGACCTTGTAATGGATAAAGTTGGAAACTTTATCCATCTAGACATCATATTGATTTAAATCTGAAGGTTGGAGACTTAGACTTAATGGATTAAGTTGAAAAATATGCACTTTTGGTCCCTTGGGGACTTAAAGATTAGATCTTGGTTGTTTGGACCATTCTAATAGATAAAGTTGGAATCTTTATACATTATGGAGTTATTAGGAACCATAAAAATGTGATCTTGGCCCTTCTATCCCTTCCATGCAAGAGTTATGATGTTTTAATGGATTAATAAGTTAGGGTCTTGGCTTTTGGACCTTTTCTAGCCATAGAAAGTCATAAAGGTGGAAACTTTAAGACCTGAGTCGGTGGTTTGAGTCTAGATCTGAGCTCTGGACAAAAGTTCTTAAGTGATAAAGTACTTAATGGAGAAGTAATAACATGTCACATACACTGGGCATACGAGGAGTACGCTGTGTGTACTCAGCTGCCTTGGACTTTGACTTTCGTTGACTGTTGACTTTTTGACCTAGTTTGACTTTGGGTCAAACTTGAGGATTTTTGGCTGTTGATTAAGACTTTACCTGGTTTTGGTGATTAGCGGATTCGCAGGTGCAAGCAGTGCTGAAAAGGGATCGTATCGCAGTGTTTTAGAGTTCTTCGATTCAAGTGAGTTTTCCTCACTGTACTCATGGGTCGAAGGCACCAATGTCGGCCCACTAGACTGTGTATCCATGTATATAGGATGTTGTTAGGCTGTAGTGATCTGTTAGATCTGTATCCTGGTATATAGGATGTTGTTATGTTGTAGTGATATGTTAGATCTGTATCCTGGTATATAGGATGTTCCTATGTGGTAGTGATTTGTAGATTTGCCTGTTTATCTGCTGACTGGTTATATGATTATCTGTTGCTGGGTATATATATATATATATATATATATATATATATATATATATATATATATATGTATATATATATATATATGTGTGTGTGTGTGTGTGTGTGTTATTTGTTATCTATATGTTGACATGGTATGGTGGGTTGAGACTGTACTGCTTTGTGCTGCCAGTCAACAGACCGGAGCATTCCAACCGAAAGGTTGTGGGCCAAGGGTAATCCAACCAGGAGGTTGTAGATCCTTTATGTATTGGGAAAGCCAACCGAAAGGTTGTGGGTTGGGGCATTCCAACCGAAAGGTTGTGGGCCAGGGGTAATCCAACTGAGAGGTTGTGTGTCACAACTGGCAATTTTAGCTAGGAAATTCTATTCATGTGTAACCATTCAACAATTGTAAAACATATACTTTAAGTAAATCTCACTCAATGCTCAGTTAGATTCATCAAATATATTCATCAAAGAGTCTGAAGCCCTAAGATCCATGGTTTAAGTCCATATTGGACAAGAAGTTCCTTATTCGGCCTAATGGACCAATAAGCACCCAATTCAACCTTATTGGACTTAGAAGCCCTAATTGGATCCTAATTGGACCCATTTCATAAATCTAAAACATTTTGGACCATTTGGGCCAAGAACGATTCATTCTAACCCCAATGGGCCTTATTGGGCCATAATTAATTCATTTAACCTTAGTGAGCCATAAGCCCATTCTTTTATTCTATTTGGGCCGTGAACCACCCTAAAGGCCCAATGGGCCGAAAAACCTTATGTTTAGGGTCCAAGTATCCTAGCTAAAGTTAATGGGCCCAATCTACTATTTCCTCCTAGCCCAAATCTCGGCCCATGTATAATAAAAAAAAAAGGAGAAATAAAGAGAATTAAGGGGGGGGTTGACTTGGAGATGCCACCTCCATATTGCCCAACATACATCCATAAATTTCTCATGTCTCAATGCAACCATCACCTCAAGACTTCTCTCTCTCTCCTCTCTCTTCTTCTCTAGGCCGAAGACAACAAACACACACACACATTTCACAAATTCTCTCAAACACTCTCAAGAAGGTTTTCACAAGATAATCATCACCTCTTGGTAAGTCTTTACACATCCAAGTTTATAACTCCATTCTCATGTTAGATCACTCTTTTAAGCAAAAATTTTGGTGATTTTTCTTCCTAGAACTTCTTAAGTTCGAAATCCACTCAAGAAAGCTTGCTAGGACCAAAATCTTCTTCATTTCTTCTTCAAAACCGAAACATCAAAGCAAAGGTGAGTTCATACCCCCTTGTTTTCGGTTTTCATATGATTTTTGGGGGAGAATACAAGTAAAATGTGTAGATCTATGTGTTATATGCATGTTTTGTGTGAATCCTTAGTTTATTTGGTAAAAATGTGTTAGATCTTAGTGAATCTCGAAATTTTAAGTGTTATGTAACAAAGATCTAATAACTACAATACTATATACATCATATTATCAGGCCAAAAGTGAACACATGTTTAAGATACAAAAGAATTTAACAAAAACCTTGTTAAAGGTCAAAATTGTCAAGAAAACAAAAGATAAGGGTAAAAAGTGAAAAATTCTGTTTTTAAAAGGGCCAAACAGCTCCTACATGTATAAAAAGGTATTTTTATGCTAAACATGCTTTTAAAGGGGTCAAAAATGCAAATTTAAGCTTATTAGGCCAAACCTTTGGGCCTAATTTACGAAAAAATGAGGTTTTGAGGTTTAAAAATGTTATTTGGCCAAAGTTTGAGTCATAAATGTAAATAAACCAAGTTTAGAGGTGAAAATGTCATTTATTTTCAAATTGGACCAAAAATATAAAGTTTTCCAAAATTGGGCCGAAAATGTAAATTTTTACAAACAAAGGGGCTGAAAATGTGATTTTCTGCTAAACAGGGTTTTAAATGTGAAAATATAACATTTTGGGTCAAAACAGTAAATTTACAGACATTTGGGATAAAATTGCAAACTTTTATAAATTATGGACTAAAGTGTCATTTTTACAAAACTTTGGGCCTTAATTAAAGATTTGAGTATTATTGGCCAAAAATGTCATTTTTACAAAATGAAAGCTTTTATCATCAATCTATTAAATCCTCGAACTAAAACGAACAATTGAAGCAAACGAACGAACGAAATACGTCAAAAACTATTTATTGGGCCCAATATTCACATTTCTTGGCCATTGGGCCCTAAGGGCCCAATTGAGTGTGAAATGAGCCCAATGTTTTCCATGACATGTTAATGGGTCTTGTGGCCCACTTACATGTTAATTTGGGCCTAAGTTACATATTACATGTTTATTGGGCTTTTCTAGCCTATTTACATGCCTATTTGGCCTAAATTACCATTTTACACGTGATTGGGCCTTTGTGGCCTAGTTACATACTAATAGGGCTTGGAATGGAAATTTCATGTGTTAGTAAGCCATAACGACACCCTTATGAAATCATTATACTTCGTAAATTTAATCATGTACCTTTCGAATACAAAAACATATTACATATACTAAACATTAAACATAAATCAAAAAGAGGTTAAGAATCTAGTAAGACTTGTCGGTTGGCACCACTGAGTGTACAATCGTAGCCTGTAGTTATAATCAGAGTTTCCTGGTAGGAAAGCGGGAGTTTGTGTATAGATCTATACGGGGTGACCCCCCACGCCTTAGTTGCTCGCTACAGCTAGACTACGCCAGTCTAGGTCGACAACATCCTTAGTTAAGACCGGCATTTGGAAAAACTACCAAGACGGGGGACCTAGTCATTATCATGCATGGTTATAACGGCTCATATATGGATTCAATATCAAAAGATAACCTTTTGAAGATAAACTCTTTAATTGCGTTAATACTAAACAACTTATTTAACGATACAAGAATTTAGACATTGTTATAAAACAGAAAATATCGGATTTTCTGGGGGAAATTATTCATATACGTTTATCATTTATTCACAATACAATGAAACTAAACTACTCTTTTATAAACTATAACTATGTAATTCACACATGCATTTATACTTGTTTTTCACAACATTTTCAGACATTTTACAGAAAATATCGGATTTTCGAGGTTTTTATGAAAGATACACAGACTTTTACTCAAACATACTTATGAACTCACCAACATTATATATGTTGACCGTTTTCAAAATAACTTGTATTCTCAGGTAATCGTTAAGCTGGAAGATATGCAAGTGTGTATGGTTTTATGTTATGTAACAGCACTTATCATACTTTAACAATTAGAACTTATGTATTTTAACAATGTACTCAATGTAAACAATGCCAGTTGTATTATGTAATGTTGGTGATGAATGTGTTATGCTTCATGTATATTCATTGTGATGATTATTCAATTGTTAGTCACACGAGCCCCCGGACGTTTCCGCCGTCTGGTTCGAGGGTGTGACATTGTGGACCCTAGGTTATTCCAGTCTGATGACTGATTGGACCCATCATGCATGATTGTATATGTTATCTATTTGTGTGGTGGTACTTTGGGGGAACTCACTAAGCTTCGTGCTTACAGTTTCAGTTTTATGTTTCAGGTACTTCAGATGACCGGGACAAGGCGAAGGCTTGATAGCGCACAACATCTTGGATGCTATGAGATTATGATTTTGGGATACTCTGATTCATGTTTATGACTTTTGGAAACTATGATTTGTAAACACTTATGGTTTTGGATTGGTTTTAACAATGAAAAAAATTACTATAAAATTCTTGGATGTTACAAAAAACGACATCAATGTTCTAGACCAATCACCGATATACAATGAAATATTTTATTTTGGAACGGCGGGCAAGATATCATTTAAACGGGAGAAAACATAAAGGCATAAGCGAGAAAATCGAGACAAATTACAAAAAAACTAGTCTAAAATAGGGGATGATTAATAAAATTACAATTAGACCTATTTTTAATCTAATTAAAAGTAATTAAGCTAATATCATCGGCCGTAAACATGATCGCCCACCTTTCATTTATGAAAATCAAATCATTCCTCGCCTTCCAAATCACGAGAGTGGTGTAAACTAAAGTCAAGATCATCTTCTTCATCTTTTTACTTCTAGTAGTTGATTTGAGAGGTTACATGAAATCTTCATATGAGTTTGGCAGCATAACAAGAACAGAGACGATCTTGTCTGCCAATTCCAAAGAAGCAAGGAAAAATGAGAGCAAGAGAAGAAAATATGATCAACACACTCCTTAACTTCTTGACAAAAAGGAAAAAGAGAGGAAGAAAAATAAATACCATGCGTTTGAAGGTTCAAAAAGGTCGGAATCATGTTTTGAATTAATCTCTAAGCAAAACAATTGACTTTTAACGAGACATATTTAACCCATTTAAAAAATTCCATGTTATCGCCCCTGTTGGAATGCTTTGCCAACAAATTCCTAATGCTTGTAATAGAGAAATCAACACCATCGACACCTCCCTAGATCCATCTGTCACCTCCAGGATCAAACCAAAAGTCAGCCAACTGATCCAATGAATTCAAAAATTGTTGTGTTTCCCTCTCCCTTATGATATGCCTCGACCAATCCTAGAAGTAATTCAAGATCGGACCATTCAATGACATCTACCTTGGGAAATTGTATAATGTGTCATATCAAGTGAATGGAACATCATAAAAACCTTGGTACTAACTTATGAATGGGTTATATAACTAGGTACATTTGTGAGATCATTGTCATGCCGAAACGACAAAAAACTGTTAAAGTTTAAGGTGACACGAGAATCAACTAGGATGGATATTAAGCGAACCTTCGATGTTATAAAGAGACGTTGAAAAATACTCAAAGTCCCGACACAGTCAGACGAATTTACAAGAATACATAGCCTGATGTATGCATACATCATATTGTATATATGATTTTAGAATATGAAGGAAACTAGATTTTCCACTACAATGAAAATGAAAATTTACCAATATTTAAAGAAGTATGTATTGGTACACATAATACATTGCAAACAGAGGGGAAGTATACAAATACGTTGGACATCACAACCACTGCACTGATTTGATGGATGATATTTTCAATACGTATCTAAATTCAATCGCCAACAATTCGTACGATGATTTTATCTATGACACAGATGAGTATTCGGACTTGTTTGAAAATGATACGCGCAAGGATGTAGATGAAGATATGACTGACGATGAGGCGTGACGTAGTATTTTAATATGCTTTAGTTTCGCGTGTATTTTTTTATGTAATTTATATTTCAGTTATATAAGTTTTATTTCATTTAATGAAATAGTTTTATTTATAATTTAATACATTTAATTAAAAAATAATAAAATAAAAGTGAGAGGAAATCAATTTCCATCAGTAAGGGGGTGAGGGGAAAATGATATGGTTATGAGGTGAAATGGAAAAAGTGAGAGGGTCACCCCCTTAGCCTTAAGGAATACTTTGAAATAATAAAATGTCACTCTTGGAATCAAGAGCTTAATAATCAACTATATCAACCATTTTAGGGTACGTTTTACTCATCTATAGCTACTTATAGGTGACCAATAAGTTCTTGAACTATTCTAAAAAGGAGGAGAAGTATAAGAAGTTTCAAGAAGTACACGATGAGTTTAACGAGACTACATTACCTTTATGTATGTGTGTGTGTGTGTGTGTATATATATATATATATATATATATATATATATATATATATATATATATATATATACTTGGTTGTTAATAATCAACTAGAGCTTTCCTATCTTTCCATAGTTATCACCACTTTCATCTTTGTCATCAGATGGCCACACTTGTTCTTCGCCTCTAGCAATAAAGGCTTTCTCACGTTCAACTAGTTCATTCGCGTGTTCAAGATAGTAAGCAACATTTTTGACCTTCTTGGACTTTTAGGCACAAGCAAAATAATTCAGCCTATTAGAATTAAGACATACAATTGTATCACCCTTATACTCCGTTGTAACATCCAGATCCTCAACATATGAAATTTTAAGTAAAATATGAGTTTTAAGTGGGTTACGATGTGAAAGAAGCATCGTCACAACGTGACTTGGCCGCGAAAGACGTGAGTCTCATTTAAGTGTCACGATGTGACACTATGATGGTCACGATGTGACACCTAAACAAGGGAAAACCCTGATTTTCGGACTTGGACCTCATTTAAAGGAAGTGAGGAGTTACAGTTCCTTCACCCTTAACCTTATCACCTCTTAAACCCCCTTGAAGAAACCCTTATCTCTTGTCCCTCCATTTGTAAGCTCATCTTGGTGCTTTTGGTTACTATTGAAGGAAGAAAAAGGCTTTGGTAGTGTTGTTAGCATCTTGGAAAGATTTGGAACTTCATTTGGCATCTCTAGACCTTTGTAAGTGTATAAGATCCACACTTTATTGTTCTAGGTTGCTAGATCTAAGTTTTTATCCATTTATCTTCTAGTTTAAGCAAGTTGAAATGGTGGGATTCCATAAAGTTGGTAACTTTATGGATCCTTGAGGTCCTTTGAGTGTTATATGATTTGGATCTAAAGTTTTCTTGTGTTTTGAACCCATGCATGAGATTCTTGGTTTTGTTTCTCCATTTTTGACCTAGTTTGAGCTTTAAACTTACAATGCATGGATGAAAAGCATCGATCTTTAGGTTGTATTTGACAATAGGAAGCCTACTAGAAGGAATGAGTGGATGGCTTAATGGATGGAGAGTTGAATCCATTAAGTTATGGAAAGCCCAGTTTCATGACGTGACAGCCTCCTCGTCACGACGTAACAATTGGGGGTTTCCCAACTACTTTTGACCGATTATGTCACGACGTGATGGCCTAACCATCACGACATGATCGTAGTTTGAATCATGACTGAGTTGGATCGTGAAAGAGTTTGTGATTGGGCCGATTTCGTTTTCCCCACGACATGAACAAGACCTGGTCATGATATACAAGTCATCATATAGTAATGTTGACCGTTGACTTTGACTAAGACCGTTGACTTGTTGAGATGGGTTGACTTTTGGTCAAATTGCTAGTTCTAGAGTATATACTAAGGTGGGACCTGGTTTGATTCGATAAGTGAGTTGTAGCACCTGTTTCGAGGCATCGAGCTGTGGTTTATCTGACTTCGTGATAAAGGTGAGTCTTCTAACTATACTATGTAGGTTGCTAGATTGTCTCTGTGTGACATCCCCATTTTCACGGCCAGAAAAGACCGATTTTGTTTATGCTTTATAAAAATCAGAGTACCTCTTTTAATAAAAATGTTGCGGAATTTGTTCCCAATAAAACATGATAAATACGTTATCAAAGCATTTCCGAAGAAAAGTATTTTTATTCATTTTAAAACATTTGGGATGTCATCGTCAATACAGAAGCATAAGCATAAACAGAACTTACATTCATTATCACTAGTGATTTATATCTCCTTAATCTCTCAGTGTAATGTGACTTCATATCAACACCTGTGATATAAATAAACTGAGTGGGTCAGGTTGAGAAACCTGGTGAGTACATAGGGTTTTCAACCCACAATAAATAAGTTTATTAACTTTATCAAACCAAACAAACCCGATTACCCGTTCCCGTTATCCTCACTTTACGTCCCTAAAACATCTAACACAAGGGACCTAGTCTAAGGGACTTTCATCGGGGTGACAACACATGCTTCGGGGGTTCCTCAACAATTCATGTCAAATAAGGCAACCATGTGGGGGATGGAGTACTGCTGGTGAGCACACAGTTCAAATAAACACCTACAGGTTGCGAGCCTGCTAGCGTTCCACTGGACTGTCTAGAATAGTCAGTGGTCGTCATCTATACTCCGCTAGATGACTGGATCATCAATAACATCTATATCGAGGCCTCTCATTATTTTATTTGGTCACACAACAACTATTACATCTACCCATGTTTTACCCAACATGTTTTGTAGATAAAAAATACATATACAATTTAAATCATTTAAAACGTGTATAAAAATATTTCACCCAGCATAGACAGCAAGTATTTAGACAATATGCACACATAGCACGTAATTTATATTAAATACTTCATATCTATGTGTAAGATGAAAGGGACCATGCACTCACTTGAAAAGGTGGTGATTTCGAACTCAGACAGCGCTTCGCTTCTTAAAAATAATTTCCTTTGACGAAACCTAGTATTATTACCACTAGAGTTTAGTATATTATTCGCCGAGACTAATTAAAAGTCTAGCTATTATTACTATTATATAAGCGTAAAAAAAATACTTATATAACCCATAATAATAGCCCAAGTACTTATTATAAGTTCCTAATAACGTTACTATAATTAAATAAAAGCTATATTAAAAATAGCGTAGGTGTAGCTCACTTACAACGGGTTTTATAGAAAACTGGGCTTTGCTTGGAGCAGCGTTCCCGAGCCGAAAAGCTCTTCTTCTCGGAGCCGTCGAGCACTCCGGGGCTTCCGCCTCGTGCTAGGGAGGTTCCCTAGGCTTTTCGGGGGGTTTTGGGGCTAGAGAGAGGTTCTAGAGAGAGAGTGTAAAGAGAAGAAAGAATGGGAAATGTGTGAAGAAAATGAGGGTGGGAGAGGTTCTATTTATAGGGTGAAAAATGGCTGAACTTGGTGCCACATGTCACCATCTAGTGGCAAGACATGGGGAGAAAGCAATGGCCAAGATTGTGCCACATCACCCATTTTCGCACAGCACACTTCCGACTTCTAAAATCCGTAACTTTCATATACGACCTCCGTTTTTGACGTCCTATTAATGAGATCTTCAATTCTCATTTAGTTCGCGTAGGCCAAAAACCGCTCGATCTAAAATTCGAGTTTCGGGCTGTGCACTGTTAAGCCAAATCTTAGAAAATTCATAACTTCCTCATACGAAGTCAGATTTGGGCGTTCGTTTTTTGTATGTTCTTGGTTTAATGTATACTACAACTTTTTTTTAGATTTCTAAGCCTAGAAAGTCCTCCATCGTAAATTCACTATTTACGTCTCCCGGTGTCGTGCCGGTTTTGCTTTTAAAACTTCGACGGACCATAACTTCTTCGTTATAACTCGGATTTCAACGTTCTTTATATGTACGAAACCCTTGAGACATATTCTACAACTTGGTTAAGATTATTTATTCTAAATAATCTTTTGTCAAAAAGTCGTTTTCGACCCCTATTATCTCTAAATTGACTAGCACGGATCTACGGGCGTTACAATTATCTCCCCCTTAGGATGATTACGTCCCGGAATCATCAACGAAACATGGTTCACATGATGACTCCATACGTTATCTCTTCATCCTAAGTAATGACCATAACTTTGATGTTTCTTCGAACGAATATCTAACTCTAATACTTCCTGATTGCAGGCGGTGCTCGATCTTGCACTTGCTCCCTATCTCACATTAGACTCCAAATTATGACCTTCAAGTCACAATCTCGATCCTTACAGGAGACTGCTTCTTCTTCTTCTTAACAAACTTAAGATAAGTTATTTTATTACTAAAATAAACTGATGTGTCATATTCTAATGACTTATCATCGTATGTTCTCACGCTTAGACTCAGGTCTCTTAGAGTTTTCTAGAACAGACTATACATTTCTTCATGTTCTAATCACATCTTAAAAGGTAGCATTTCTAGCTACAAGCAACTATCGCGATACCTCTACCGATCGCTTTGATTATCTTTTATTTCAATCTTCCGACTTAAGTCAGATGCTACATCAAACTTGGTTCTCTGAACCACGTAACATACTAATCGTAGTCGGACTCAATTCGATATGACCACTAGGGTCGGAATAACAATCATCCTCTTAGTTATTACCGAAATGATGGTAACGACATATTTGAATAAAACGGTATCAATTACTAGCTTCTTGGTAACCTTGTGACTTTCCCTGATCCAAGCGTGAGTCATGTGCTTCCGGTAGTATAGGCCTCTACTACCTTTCACACCTACTCATACTCGTACCAAGTATTGTCTTGCAGTTCACCCAAGTCACCATACAAGAAAATCACATAACAACTTGACACATTAGATAACAAAACTAAGGTTTTATATTATTCCTTGAAACGATTACATAGGTGTTCAAGTTCAACCTATACTATGCCTCTAATAGGCTACACCACGTGGTACTATGTACACGACTACTTCATAGATCCTCATTCCTGATCCCTTTCATTTCCATCTTCTTCGTCAAGGATCATATGGAACGCTCTTGCCTTCGGTTTCGGTGGAATGTTTGGTCTTGCCGCCTCTTTCTTCTTCGGGCAATCCTTAGCAACGTGCCCTTCTTCACGGCATTCATAACACACCCTTTTGCTGGCGGTGCACTCGTTGGCGTAATGTCCGGTCTTCCCACACTTGTAGCAAGTCACTTCCTCGCTACATTTCCCGAAGTGCTTCTTCTTGCACTTCTTACACCATTTCACTTTGTTTCCTCCTCCGCTAAACTCCTTTGAACCAGACTTCATCTTCTTATTAGGCCTCGTAGACCCCTCAAACTTCCTCTTTTCGCCAACCTCAATCTTGTTGGCAGCTCTTCCCTTAATCATATCCTCCACAGACTTGGCAGCCCAGATAGCTTCCTCCAGAGTAGGTGCCTGACGCACTGGCACCGCGTATTCCCATGGAATTCCCTTTGCGTACTTGTCGATTTTCATCAGCTCATCCGGAACAAGACGCAAGGCGAACTCCATCTTCTCTGTGAAGTTGTTGGTGTATTCATCAATTGACATGCTTCCTTTCTTCAAGGTCAGGAACTGGTTCTCTAGCTCGAGCAGGTTTTGGGCTGAGCAGTACTTGCGTTTGAACTGCACCAAAAACTCTGCCCATGTCAGTTGCAGGGGCTCATTAGGGCTCAGAGTCTTCCCCAGGGTATTCCACCAGCACAAAACACCTCCTCGGAATTAACGTACTGCAAAGGTGGTCTGTAACTTGCCTCTGCAACCACACATCATGAAAGCTAACTCCATCTCCGAGATCCAATCCATGACTCCGATCGGATCTTCCTTTCCAGTGAAAGTCGATGGATTGCAAGTCAGAAAATCCTTGTACTTGCATCCATTCCTCTCGACTCCGTCATACTGGTTGTTTTTTCGAACTATTGGTGGGTTGGCTTGACCAACGGTCCCACTGTAGTTCCCTCCTTCTGACTGCCCATCGTTTAATTCGGGTTGTTCAACTGGCATTGTAGGTTCGTCCCTATTTTCATGCAACAATTGGCTCATCTCTTCCTGTTGTTCAGCCAACATAGCCTGTATCATGGCTTGTACTCCGGCCATTGTAATTGCCTCAGGAGCATCTGCTACAACAGGTATTTCTTCAATCACTGGTGGTTGATTCCTGTTCCCATTTACATTCCTAGCTCCACTACGGGTTCTTTCCATTTCGATCTATATACCAAATCAGACGTTCGGTGTGGAATGACGAGAATTAAGATAGGAAAGATTTTATTTACGATCGACGTGTAATTCTCCCTATTTCTCCGAAAAGTTATATGCCAGTTCTAATACCGTAATTAAACGTTTATAAATCTGAACACATAAAGTTTCTAGATCCGGTCGGCAACAGACCATAGATCCGATCATACAATGCATATCATAAATCATTTAGCACATAAAAGCATGTTAGACATTTTCCCTAAATTAGCTAGTGCTTGTGTCTATTCAGGTGCTTTACCTAAATTTTATTAGACACACTCCTCACAATCCTTGCTTAGCATTCTAAGTTTAAGTCTAGAAATAAATCCATATTCCTAGTTCGCTTAAACTAATGCTCTGATACCAACTGTGACATCCCCATTTTCACGGCCAGAAAAGACCGATTTTGTTTATGCTTTATAAAAATCAGAGTACCTCTTTTAATAAAAATGTTGCGGAATTTGTTCCCAGTAAAACATGATAAATACGTTATCAAAGCATTTCCGAAGAAAAGTATTGTTATTCATTTTAAAACATTTAGGATGTCATCGTCAATACATAAGCATAAGCATAAACAGAACTTACATTCATTATCACTAGTGATTTATATCTCCTTAATCTCTCAGTTTAATGTGACTTCATATCAACACCTGTGATATAAATAAACTGAGTGGGTCAGGTTGGGAAACATGGTGAGTACATAGGGTTTTCAACCCACAATAAATAAGCTTATTAACTTTATCAAACCAAACAAACCCGATTACCCGTTCCCGTTATCCTCACTTTACGTCCCTAAAACATCTAACACAAGGGACCTAGTCTAAGGGACTTTCATAAAGGTGACAACACATGCTTCGGGGGTTCCTCAGCAATTCATGTCAAATAAGGCAACCATGTGGGGGATGGAGTACTGCTGGTGAGCACACAGTTCAAATAAACACCTACAGGTTGCGAGCCTGCTAGCGTTCCACTAGACTGTCTAGAATAGCCCGTGGTCGTCATCTATACTCCGCTAGATGACTGGATCATCAATAACATCTATATTGAGGCCTCTCATTATTTTATTTGGTCACACAACAACTATTACATCTACCCATGTTTTACCCAACACGTTTTGTAGATATAAAATACATATACAATTTAAATCATTTAAAACGTGTAAAAATATTTCACCCAGCATAGACAGCAAGTATTCAGACAATATGCACACATAGCACGTAATTAATATTAAATACTTCATATCTATGTGTAAGATGAAAGGGACCATGCACTCACTTGAAAAGTTGGTGATTCCGAACTCAGACAGCGCTTCGCTTCTTAAAAATAATTTCCTTCGACGAAACCTAGTATTATTACCACTAGAGTTTAGTATATTATTCGCCGAGACTAATTAAAAGTCTAGCTATTATTACTATTATATAAGCATAAAAAAATACTTTTATAACCCATAATAATATCCCAAGTTCTTATTATAAGTTCCTAATAACGTTACTATAATTAAATAAAAGCTATATTAAAAATAGCGTAGGTGTAGCTCACTTACAGCGGGTTATATAGAAAACCGAGCTTTGCTTAGAGCAGCGTTCCCAAGCCGAAAAGCTCTTCTTCTCGGAGCCGTCGAGCACTCCGGGGCTTCCGCCTCGTGCTAGGGAGGTTCCCTAGGCTTTTCGGGGGGTTTCGGGGCTAAAGAGAGGTTCTAGAGAGAGAGAGAGTAAAGAGAAGAAAGAATGGGAAAGGTGTGAAGAAAATGAGGGTGGGAGAGGTTCTATTTATAGGGTGAAAAATGGATGAAATTGGTGCCACATGTCACCATCTAGTGGCAAGACTTGGGGAGAAAGCAATGGCCAAGATTGTGCCACATCACCCATTTTCGCACAACACACTTCCGACTTCTAAAATCCGTAACTTTCACATACGACCTCCGTTTTTGACGTTCTTTATATCCACGCGTAGGTAAAAATAAGATCTACAACTTTTATTTTGACTCCGTCGGCTAATTCTAGACCGATCTTAAATTTAACAGTACGAGGAGATTATATTGTTAAAATGTCTGCGTAAAATTCATAACTTCTGCATACGGACTCTGTTTTCGTCTGTCTTTTTACCATTGAGTTCCTATTAATGAGATCTTCAATTCTCATTTAGTTCGCGTAGGCCAAAAACCGCTCGATCTAAAATTCGAGTTTCGGGCTGTGTACTGTTAAGCCAAATCTTAGAAAATTCATAACTTCCTCATACGAAGTCAGATTTGGGCGTTCGTTTTTTGTATGTTCTCGGTTTAACGTATACTACAACTTTGTTTATATTTCTAAGGCTAAAAAGTTCTCCATCGTAAATTCACTATTTACCTCTCCCGGTGTCGTGCCGGTTTTGCCGTAAAAGTTCGACGGACCATAACTTCTTCGTTATAACTCGGATTTCAACGTTCTTTATATGTACGGAACCCTTGAGACGTATTCTACAACTTCGTTAAGATTATTTATTCTAAATAATCTTTTGTCAAAAAGTCGTTTTCGACCCCTATTATCTCTAAATTGACTAGCCCGGATCTACGGGCGTTACACTGTGACTCTTGCATGAAAGACTGTGGTTGGATCACAACACTTGTAGGAAAGATTGTGTTTAGATCACAACACTTGTATGAATGACTGTGGTTGGATCAAAGCACTGGTTTGTCTTTTTGATTTGCATGAAAGACCATGGTTGGATCATGCTAGAAAGGCTACGGTTGGGTTGTAGTCTGGAAGTGACCGTAAGACTGTGGTTGGATCATAACATTCATATGGGTTGAAACATACCCCTAGAGTTGGACCCACTGATATGTATGGTATGTGGTATTTTGGGAGACTCACTAAGCTTTGTGCTTACGATTTTGTGGTTTAAACATTTTAATGTACTTCCAATTCCTAAAGGAAGGGCCCGACTTGACTGCACAACATCCCCTGATGACTTTTTGCACTGATGATTGTTATTTTACTATGATGATTGTGATACATTTTACTATGACTGATTTTTGGAACAAATATTGTGTGAATTTAATGATTTAATAATGAAAACATTTATTAGTATTTTTGGGATGTTACTTCCGTATTGGAAAAGCTTGCTTCTTCATAACTAACAAGTTTTGTGTAAACTGTAGGGGTTTTCTAGGACCCTTAATCACAAATCTCTATATATTTTTTTTACCCTTTTCTCATTAAATAATTTATCATTTGAGTTTTCTAGTGCTAATTCTTCTACTGCTACTATATGAGCACTTACAACACATCCTACATTGTTACAAGCATTCATTGAGTACATAGGTTGTAAATTCTGACTAGTCATGATGATTTTTTTAAACATTTGAAAAAGAGAAAATTATATATAACACACATTCTTTCTTTGGTACACATAAATGCAAGTACCAAGAGTTTCTCACAACTATAATTTGAGAGTTTGAAAGTGAACAACTAGTTAGGCTCTAATACACCAATTGTTGAAACCAAAAAATCTTTAATAACTAGTAATTACGTATTATAAATGACAAAATTTAAGAGCTAATGAAAATAGTAAGCATAAAGGAATAAATCTTACAACATAAGAACATTAATAACATGGGGAGAATGATAAGGTATAACAAAAGAGTAAAACGAAAGTAGATTGCCTAAACCCGCAACAACTTTTCTTGAAGAAATATAACTCAAAAACTCCAATAATCATGTTTACAGGATCCTTACAAAGCATTTATATACTAAACAAACACATTAGCATAAAACTAGGATTCTAAATTGTAAACACCTAAACTTTCCTTATTAACCTTTCCTTGTTACTCAAGGAAACATAAAATGACTTGGACACCACTTCAAGCTAAGAATATATGAAGCTGATCCACGCCTACAAGCCACAATCGGTTCTTAGATAATTCGCCAACAAACGGTTTCTTCACTAACTGAAGTATATTACAAGAAGGCTAATGATCTATACAAAATACAAATAATTTAGTTAACTGTTTGTAAGGAAAGTATGCTAGATCTAAACGGACACCAAGTATAAAATTCATATGACAAAAGACTACAACGAATCAATTTCCTTAATACTCGGTCAACTAAGATAATATTTGTTTACCATTGTGTAACACTCTAAATTTTCAAACAATTTTTTCATTTTTAAAACCACATAAACACAATATCACAGTTTCAAAAATCCAAATATATAAGTTGTTCAAAACACAAGACAACAAAATGTTTGATAATATCCCATAATCCTCAAACAACATAATCTCAAGCTGGTGTGTACAATCAAGCCTACGCCTTCCCACGATCCTGAGAGGTACCTGAAACACATTTCACACAACACTATAAGCACGAAGCTTAGTGAGTTCCCTAAAATACCACACACAAATAATTAGCCCCTCATGGCTATATCTTAATAAGGACCCTCCGGTCATGTGTCTCAGTGAGGACCCTCCGGTCTCACTGCTCGGGTTGGACCCTCCAGTCCTAACTCAATAAATCACAGAATAATATACAACATAAATCACAAAGACAGAATGCATAATATATCACATAACTCAGTATAAGCACATAAGACCCTCCGGTCAATAACTCAAATAAGACCCTCCAGTCAATAACTCATATAAGACCCTCAGGTCGCACAGTATTACCACTCGGGTAAGTATAGTGAAAAGACTCACCTCGTAAGTAAGCAAGTAGGTCTTGTACTCAACGATCGGTCTAGACTCCACCTACATATCATAATCATCCTTTTTAATAACAACTCTAAAGGTGTTAAGCTATCCCATTTACTAACTCTTGGAAAGGGTGAAAAGACCATTTTACCCCTCCATGGTCTCCATACTCCATAACTTGACCAAACCCTAAAAGTCAACGAAAGTCAACTCTTGAGTCAACAGTCCATGTTGACCCAACTCGTCGAGTGCATCTATGCGACTCGTCGAGTTCCTCCTGTTCTCAGTAAATCGGGAAAACTCCAACTCAACTCACCGAGTTGTCTCGTCAACTCGTCGAGTTTGCATGTGTCCAGACTATTGGGGAAACCCTAACCGACTCGTCGAGTTGGCTCATCAACTCGTCGAGTCCCTTCAATCCATTTTCTCATTCAGACGTTTTTAAGCAGAACTAAGGCCCCATACTATAGATCTAGCCTTCTAAGGGTGAAGTATCAAGTAAAGCTGCAAGCTTTACGTCCATGCATGGCACCTAGGGCTCAAAATGTCAAAAGAAAGCTCTATAGAGGGTTTAATGTATGAAAGTTGGCCAATAGCTTGATAAAGCTTGAATCTTTAGTCCCAAGGGACGTCATACTGTCCAGATCTGAAGTATCAACTTCATGTCATGCTTAAACAACTTGATAACTCAAAGAGAAGATGGAAATGGCCACAAACTCCCCAGTAAAGAGATCTAACCAAACAATGATCAAGGTGATAGCTTTTTACCTCCAAATAACAGCTAGCACTGAAAGAACACTAGATCCAAGGGCTTCTTCTCATTCAAAGCCTTTTTCTCACAGATGGTAAAAACTCGATTAGGGTTTCTCTCAGTGTGTTAAGGTGATAAGGGAGGCAGAATGAAAGGCTTAAGGTCCTTTAAATAGGGCATAAACCCTGAAAATTAGGGTTTCACACTCAGATCCTACTCGTCGAGTTGGGGTCCTCCAACTCGTCGAGTAGACTCTAAAAATCACACGTCCATCTCAATCTCTACTCGTCGAGTTGGGGCCTCCAATGTTGGATTAGGTGTTTAAGCCCATAACTATAACTGGTATGTACTTCACCGGATAGTAGCATGGTCCTTTTGGGTTGCCTTCACCAGAGCAATTTGATAGGATGGACTTTTGAGAAAGAGGTTATTTGTGATTTATTAATATATTATAAGTATAATATATTAATTGAGAAATCACATTATTTAATTAGTATTGATCGAGAATTAATTTGGAATTAATTTAGTGATCAAAAGAGACTAATTAAATTTATGGGGACTGATTAAGTAAATCAGTAAAACTTATAGTTTGGGCTAATGATCCATGGTTGATTAGGATGGGCTAAACCTATATGATAGTCCGTGAAGGTTTAACCCATGGGGCCTAAGAAATATGAAGCGTCATGGTGCATTAGGGTTTGCATGGATGAAATCCTAGTCTTTGCTACACTATAAAAGCAACCCCTTAACCACTAAATCGGCCCCCCTCATGCATTCTAAGAAGATTCATAACCGGTTTTGAGCTATCTAGCCTCTTCTCATAAGCCTCCTCTTACATTTGGTGTTTGTGACACATTAGAGGCATCACATTTGATGTGTTAAAGCTTTTTAAGGCCAAGAACTACTAACTACATCAAGAGGTATTCATCTAACTTGTTTTTTATGTTGTATAACATCTATCATATGCTAGTTAGGATGTATGTTTTGGAAAAATGAAATTGCATGTATAATTAGATAAAAACTTAGATCCAAAGCATCTAGGGTTGCATGTGCATTATAGGAGTATTATAGTGCTTAAAACCCATCATCCAACTCGTCGAGTTACCTTGATAAAATGCATATAATTTAATTAAATATTATACTTGGGAATCGAGATATTACAATTCTCCCCCACTAGAATCAGACTTCACCCTCGAAGGTATCCTCCAGAAACAACTCTGGATACTTCTCACACATCTCGGACTCTGGCTCCCAAGTCCACTCGGATCCCTTCCGATGCTGCCACTGAACCTGAACCAAAGGCACCTCTTTATTCCTCAAGACCTTCACCTTCTTATCCAAAATCGCCACCGGCTTCTCAATGTAGTTCAGGCGATCATCAACCTGAATGTCCTCTAAAGGGACCACTACCGTCTCTTCGGCTACACACTTCCTCAACTGGGACACATGGAAGGTGTTATGAATCTGACTCAACTCTGTAGGCAGCTCTAACCGATAAGCTACCTTACCCACTCGAGTGATCACTCTGAAAGGACCGATGTATCTAGGGCCTAGCTTGCCCCGCTTCCTGAATCAGATCACCCCTTTCCATGGGGATACCTTCAGGAGGACATAATCTTCGACCTGGAACTCTAGCTCTGAATGTCGCCAGTCTGTGTAACTCTTGTGACGACTCTGGGCCGTCAGTAAACTCTGTCTGACCTGCTGGATCTGCTCTGCCTTCTTGAGCACTATCTCAATGCTCCCCATCACTCTTTACCCGACCTCCTCCCAACAGATGGGAGTCTGGCACCTGCTCCCGTATAAAAGCTCAAAGGGAGGCATACCGATACTAGAGTGATGGATGTTGTTGTATGAAAACTCATCCAAGGGCAATTAAGTGTCCCAACTTCCACCGAAGTCCATAACACATGCGCGTAGCATGTCCTCGAGCGTCTGAATCGACTGCTCGCTCTGCCCGTCTGTCTGTGGGTGGTATGCCGTGCTGAAATGCAACCGGGTACCCAACTCCTCATGAAATTTCTTCCAGAACCTGGAAGTAAAACACACATCCTGATCTGACACTATAGATGTTGGCACCCCATGTAATGCCACCACCTCTCGAACGTAGATCTCGGCAAATTTCTCCGCAGAAGAGCTCTCACTTATAGCCAGGAAGTGAGAGCTCTTCGTCAACCGATCTACAATCACCCATATCGCATCGACACCTCGCGCACTCCTCGGTAACTTGGTAATGAAATCCATTGAAATCTGCTCCCATTTCCATAGAGGAACCTCCAAAGGCTGTAACTTGCCATGAGGACGCTAGTGCTCTGCCTTGACCTTGCGGCAGGTCAAACACCTCTCGACTATCCATGCCATATCTCTCTTCATATAGGGCCTCCAGTATTCGCGTTTCAAATCCAAGTACATCTTAGTGGCCCCAGGGTGAATAGAAAAACTCGACTTATGGGCCTCCTCCATCAAACTCTGTCGAGCTCCACCCGTGTATGGCACCCATATCAGCCCATGATAGGTCATAAGCCTACGTCCATCCGTCTCAAACTCATAAATCTCCCCAATAACCTGTTCTTTCTTGCGGTTCTCTAGTCTCATGGCCACCGCTTGAGCCTCTCGGATGGTATCTAAGACTGGAGTCATCACCGTCATCCTCATACACACGTCTCGGATCGGAGCACTCGCTGCTCTATGACTTAGGGCATCGGCTACCATATTAGCCTTGCCAGGATGATACAAAATCTCACAGTCATAGTCTTTCACTACATCTAACCACCTCCTCTGTCTCATATTCAGGTCGGGCTGATCCATAAGGTACTTCAAGCTCTTATGGTCTGTGTATATGGTACATTAGACACCGTAAAGATAGTGGCGCCAAATCTTGAGGGCAAATACTACCGCCCCCAGCTCCAAATCATGGGTAGGATATCTCATCTCGTGAGACTTCAACTGGCTCGATGCATATGCTATCACGTGCCCTCTTTGCATCAACACGACACCCAAACCTGAAATGGATGCATCACAGTAGAATACAAAGTTCTCTACTCCCTCCGGAAGGGCTAACACTGGAGCTTCGCACAATCTCTGGTGAAGAGTCTCAAATAAAGCCTTCTGCTCAGGTCCCCAGACAAAAGTAACACCCTTCCTAGTCAATCTGGTGAGAAGAACGACAATCTTGGAGAAATCTCTCATAAACCTCCGATAGTAACCCGCTAGACCCAGAAAACTCCTGATATCGGATGGGGATCTTAATACCTCCCATCGCATAACTGCCTCAATCTTGGCCGGGTCAACCAAAATCCCATTCTGGTTAACGAAGTGTCCCAAGAACTGGACCTCTCGTAACTAGAAATCACACTTGGAGAATTTGGCATAAAGCCTCTGCATCCTCAATACTCCAAGAATCTCCCGAATATGCTCCTCGTGATGTTCCCTAGACCTCGAGTACACCAAAATGTCATCGATGAACACGATCAACGACCGATCCAACATGGGCTTGCACACCTGGGTCATGAGGTCGATGAATGCTGTCGGTGCATTGGTGAGCCCGAAAGGCATCACCACAAGCTCATAGTGCCCATAACGAGTCTGAAAGGCCGTTTTCTGGATATCCTCCTTGCAGACTCTCATCTGATGATACCCAGATCTCAAATCAATCTTCGAAAACCTAGACGCCCCCTACAACTGATCAAACAAATCGTCGATCCTCGGTAGTAGATAACGGTTCTTGACCGTCAGCTTGTTCAACTCTCGGTAGTCGATGCACATCCGGTGTGAACCATCCTTTTTCTTGACAAAAAGGATCGGCGCTCCCCTCGGTGAGCTACTCGGTCTAATAAAACCCTTCCCCAGCAGCTCCTGGAGCTGCGAGGACAACTCCTGCATCTCAGGCGGCACAAGGTGATAAGGTGCCTTGGCAATAGGTGCTGCCCCCGGAATCAGATCGATCCGGAACTCCACCTGCCTCTCAGGATGAACACCCGACAATTCCTCAGGGAAAACATTCGGAAAATCACATACTACGGGAAGATCGGAAACCGAACTCGGCCTCTCAGTGGCAACCCGTGTATCCATCACATATGCTAAAAAGCCCATGCATCACTGCTGTAGACTCCGCCTCACCTTGGCGGCAGAATGGAAAGCTAATTCCTATCTAGTTCCCTCGCCATACACAGTAAGTACTCCCCCACTACGGTCTCGTATGGTCACCATCTGACGCTCATAGTCAATCACGACTCCAAACCGGCTCAACCAATCCATGCCCACTATGACACAGACATCCCCCATCGCTATCGGTACCAAATCTATCAGAAACTCAACACCGAAAATCTATAAGCCACATCCCCGAAATACATCGGTGGCAAAAACCGCATGCTCATCGGCTATGGAACCCCTCAACGGTTGACTCATCACCTCACGTCTAATACTAATGTGAAGACTAAAGGATAAAGACACGAAAGATCGACTCGCACCCGAGTCAAATAACACCAAGGCAGGCACATAACTCACAAGAAAAGTACCTATATGCAACACAGTATAAGCATAAACAAACCTCAAAATAACATGAATAAGGAGATACATACCAGCAACAACATCAGGCGCTGCACGGACCTCCTCTGCAGTCAGCTTGAATGCCCTCCCACGAGCTCTAAGAGCCTCGGCCTTCCCTGACCGACCATCAGTAACACGTAAAGCAGCAGGAGTAGAAGCCTGGGCTGATCCCTGAGTGAGCTGAGGACACTCAGCCTTCCGGTGGCCAGTCTGGTTGCAATGAAAGCAAACCGAAAATCCATTGGGATAGTTCTTCGCCATGTGCCCCTCCTTGCCATATTTGTAGCAAATCCCTGCTCGGTAAGATCCCTCATGGCTCTTACCGCACTTGCCACAAGTGCGGCCCTTCTGGCCTCCTGCTCTCGAATCAGCGGGCTTATCCCGCTTCGTCGACGACTGCGACTGCACTGGTCTCCTGTCTCTCCCCTGAGACCCTCCCTCCTCTTTGGTCTGAATCTCCAGCTCAATTTCTCTCCTCCCGACATTGGTCTGCAACAAAGCCAATGTCTGATATGACGAGTTCGCCACGAACTCCCGAATATCTCTCCTTAAGATGCTCAAATACCGGCTCACACGTGCCTGCTCAGTAGACACGTGCTCAGGGCAAAACATCGCCCTTTCATGAAACATCCTCGTAATCTCTGTCACTGATTCTTTCTTCTGCTTGAGAGACAGAAACTCCTGTACCAAACGTTCCCTCTCCACCTGGGGAACATACTCATCTTTGAACAACTTGGTAAACATCTCCCAAGTAACTGCAGCATGATCTACAGGAGTAAAATCAGTTGTCACGAACTTCCACCAGTCCTTCGCTCCCAAGCGAAGCTGGTTCAGTGCAAACCAAACTCTCAAGTGCTCTGGGCATGAACATGTATAGAAACATCCCTCGATGTCAGAGATCCATCTCATGGTAGAAATCGGGTCCTAGGTCCCATCAAACTCTGGTGGCTTTGTGTTGCTGAACTCTCGGAACAACAACGAGTCACCCCCCCCTGTGGCCTCACAGCAGCTACAACTATGGTGGCTGCAATAGCATCAGCCTCCGTGACAGTAGCATATCGCTCATCAAATGTCTCAATCAGCGTGGTCTTAATAGACCCGAATATCTCTGGTATGGCCTCTCTGATAGCTACGACCACCTCCTCATGAATGATCCTGCAGAGCTCCTCGTCACTGGTACCACTACCCCTGGGGTTGTTGCGGGTAATCACCATAATGTCTCTGAAACACAAGCACGGAAATCATTAGAGACTAGCTCAAGCACTCACGCCATTACTCACCCCTACATACTCCTTAGTATCCTAAGGTTCTTACTTGGGTCGCATACAGATCTGGTGCTTTCAGTAGTACTGGCCCAATACTACCTTCCACACCAGCCTGTAGTCGTCCCAAGTCCTCCTCATAGGATCCTAATTCACAAGTACTCTATCCTCACAGATATCAAACTACTCTCTCGGTAGATTCCTCAATGCTCATCTAGGTATCTCTCCTAGATTACTCAAAACTCTCTCTAAAAGATTCCTGCTATGTATCCCTACTCAGCACACACAGAGCAAATAGAAGATAATATCAATCAATAGCATTCCCTAGGCTAAGGCATCATGAATCAAGCAACTCTAGCTCTAAATTCCTGAAATACCTAGCCTTTCCTCTAGCATGCAGCTCTAATATCTCATAAGTATCTCTTAATATAAACAAGTAGTGGTATTTTGGGAAATCACCGTTCGGGCTCTGGCTGATTGTACACACTGCTTCATCTAGTTTTCTCTTAAAAGCTCTTACTCGTTTTAGAAAATTATTTCTTTTTAGGAAATTCTTCTCAAATCCTCAGTTTGAGTCCAGACATACCCGAGAGTACATCTGAATCCCTCAAACCAAGGCTCTGATACCAACTTGTAACACTCTAAATTTTCAAACAAAAATTTCATTTTTAAAACCACATAAACACAATCTCACAATTGCAAAAACCCAAATGTATAAGTTGTTCAAAACACAAGACAACAAAATGCTTGATAATATCCCAAAATCCTCAAACAACATAATCTCAAGCTGGTGTGTACAATCAAGCCGGCACCTTCCCGCGATCCTGAGAAGTACCTGAAACACATTTCACACAACACTATAAGCACTAAGCTTAGTGAGTTCCCCAAAATACCACACACAAATAATTAGCCCCTCATGGCTATATCTCCATAAGGACCCTCCGGTCATGTGTCTCAGTGAGGACCCTCCGGTCTCACAGCTGGGTTTAGACCCTCCGGTCCTGTATCTCAGTTAAGACCCTCCGGTCTCACAGCTCGGGTTGGACCCTCCAATCCTTACTCAATAAATCATAGAATAATATACAACATAAATCACACAGACAGAATGCATAATATATCACATAACTCAACATAAGCACATAAGACCCTCCGGTCAATAACTCAAATAAGACCCTCCGGTCGCACAGTATTACCACTCGGGTAACTATAGTGAGAAGAATCACGTCGTAAGTAAGAAAGTAGGTCTCGTACTCAACGATCGGCATAGACTCCGCCTACATATCGTAATCATCTCTAATTAACACTTTACAATAACAACTCTAAAGATGTGAAGCTAACCCCTTTACTAACTCTTGGAAAGGGTGTAAAGACCATTTTACCCCCCCCCCCCAATGGTGTCCATAATCCATAACTTGACCAAACCTAAAAGTCAACGAAAGTCAACTCTCGAGTGAACAGTCCATGTTGACCCAACTCGTCAAGTGCATCTATGCAACTCGTCGAGTTCCTCTTGTTCTCAGTAAATCGGGAAAACTCCAACTCAACTCGTCGAGTTGTCTCATCAACTCGTCGAGTCCCTTCAGTCCATTTTCTCATCCAGACGTTTTTAAGCAGAACTAAAGCCCCATACTCTAGATCTAGCCTTCTAAGGCTGAAGTATCATGTAAAGCTGCAAGCTTTACGTCCATGCATGGCACTTAGGGCTCAAAATGCCAAAACAAAGCTCTATAGAGGGTTTAATGTATGAATGTTGGCCAATTGCTTGATAAAGCTTGAATCTTTTGGCCCAAGGGACTTCATACTATCCAGATCTGAAGTTTCAACTTCATGTCATGCTCAAACAACTTACAAACTCAAAGAGAAGATGGAAATGATGGGTTTTGGTATAATACAACATCCTATGGTGCACATACAACCCTAAGTACCTTGGATCAATGTTTTCACTAATTATACATGCAAAGGTGTTTCCAAGGTATTAAGCCTATAACTAGCATGCAAAGATGTAAACTACACAAGATACTTGTTAGTGTAACATACCTTTTATGTGGCTCGAAGTCTTGATGTATTTGGCCTTAAGAGCTTAGCCCCAATAGTGTGGAAGCCTCAAATGAAGTCACAACACGTCAAGGACAAAGGTAGGACTTGAGAGAGAATCTCCATGCACTCTAAAACCTTCATGAACTCCAAGAACATGCCCACACACATAAGGGTTGGCGGTTTTAGGTCATCATATATGTATTTATATGTGTTGAATTCTAAGAGTGATGGGTATAACCCAAACCCATACCCATGGGTTTTATGACCCATGGTTCATATGGCCCAACTCTTTATGTATCCATACATAAACTTGGTCCAACATGGATCATAAGCCCAACACATATAAATATAACTAATTACCATAATTCGTCCCCATAGATTTAATTAGTATCTTTTGATCACTAAATTAATTCCAAATTAATTCTTGATCAACACTAATTAAAACATATGATTTCATATTAATATATTAGAACTTATAATATATTAATAAATCATATATAACCTCTTCTCTCAAAAGTCCATCCTAACAAATTGTCCTGATGATATGCAACCCAAATAGACCATGCTACTCTCGGGTCGAATACATACCGATAATAGTTATGGGCTTAGACATCTAATCCAACAGTCTCCCACTTGGATAAGTCTAAAACTATTATTTCGTATGAATCCAAGATCCCGACTAGCAATCGTAGCCGTTGTCGAACTCTGACCAAGTCAATGACATGTCCATTAGATAATGGATCATATATTCCTCCATTCTAGATATCATATGGACTGAGACATGGATTATAATCATTCTCTCTGTCTATTTGTTGTTTCCCGATTTCCGATTTATGACGACTGACTAATTGAACAAATCAAATCAGTCTAGGCCCGGCCGAGTACTTACGTTTGTCATCACTAAATCATCGAGTAGCCCACAGATATCGCTTTTATCCCTCCAAGGGTAAAAGGAATGGATAAACTTTGACCCATATGCTTCTACTAACTACTTGTTGAATCATACACAAAGGCACGTTTTATAACATCAAGTTACTAATGCGTTTTCGTACAATCAATGTACAACCAACTCATAGTCAACAACTCATATATCTAGGTTTGAAGAATATAAGATATTATCGTCTCATGATCACTCGTGATAAAATCCATGAAGTGAGTCAAATGAGCGTGGGTTTAATCCAATACTCAGAACTTATGAGCACTCATGAATGTTATAGCTACTCTTTGCTATGTCCAACACCTTAGACATCTACAACCAACTTCATGACAGCCTTGATTCATACCTACTTCCAACATATGACCGACTATGGAGAATTTGAATAACTTAGTCATTCGGAAAGAATAACCTAGCTATTCTGGAATTCAAAACATGCAAAGTGAAACACAAGAATAATAGTAATCACTCTACGGTCCCAAGCACCTTTGAGAGTAAATAAAACACCTTTTATTTAAACACCATATTGATTACTCATTATTCATTGTATAATGTTTCAAATAATCAACTTTATACTTGAATCAAAACAATAGTCATGCCATGCTCCAAGCATGCACACTATGTTTGTCTATGATCCTTACTGTGTGAAATAGACCAATTGAACATGATTCCAATGATGCTCATTTCACAATCCCAAATCCTTATTGTAAATGTAATAATTCCAAATTCCTGCCACTTACCGAAATCTGTTAGATTCTAAACTTATATGCATTGATCCTCTTGTAATGACTATGCACAAATTTACAAAGACTTGCCAACAGACATTACAGAGTACTCTAATGGAGAGCAATTCCATGGAAACGAAGTCTCAAATTCAAAGTACATTGCTTTGAACATCCTTCTTGCATTAACTTTTCTAATCTTCCACAGATTTAATGGATAATTTCCACCTATGGAAACATTTGCATATTCCCATTTTGACTATCACTTCTGAACAAGAGTTGCCTCTTTACAGAATATGTCAATATGGTCCTTTCTAAAAATTTAACACTATACTTCCAATTGTCCATGAGCAACCAATCTTTGGAAAACCTTAGATTGTCCTCGACAATTGCTTAATCATTTTAGTCATATCCAATTCTAGATCTTTTCCCCTCTTAATACCTAAGGCATTCGGAAAATTTAGAAATGATAAATATTATAGCACATGTAATCGATCCTATATCCGAAGCATATGGGACACGATTCATGATGTCACACATAAAGACGTGATCATAGACCTGTCTTTTGCAACAATATTTTTTATTTTCCATGTTCTAAAAATGTAACTATGAAGAGGGATGTCGTAATCATAATCGAATTTTGAAAACGCAATATATATAGAATTTCCTTATGTTGAACCATTCCAACATAAAATTCATATATATATCCTTGAATAAAGATGATCAAAATATCAATCTAAGCTTTTAGAATTGAAATGAAGTATAATTTCCTCTCCCTTAATTATAGCAAAACAACTTTTCACAATTGAAACTTTTGTTTTCTATAATTAACACTTAACATAATAATCATGCTCTCACTTACATGATAATTATTCGCACAACACTTATGCTCCCACTAGCTTTGACATGTATCCAGAAATCAGCTGGACTTCTAGAAATCAATACTTTATTGACTTTCTTACCAAAGTTCAGATTTTTTATACAAGATGCTTTGATGAAACTTTATCAAAATCATACACTTTTCCTTAGACAGCTCATTTGAGTGTCTAAACAATTTTTAGAACTATGAAAAGGGATGCCGTAATCATAGTCTTAATTGTTTAGACCTTTGCCATTTCTCACAAGTCCATGTTAGTGTGCCGGTTAACCACACACGCTCCACTAACGACTTTGAGAATGCAAATATCACAATTGCTATCTACTTAAAATCTACTTAGTGAAAGCGTTTCCTCACCATCATTTTCATGAATCGAAGAGAAACCTTATGACACTTAGATTTTTTTTATGGTGTATGTGTTCTTATCCATTTGAATTTGTCATAACCACAAGGGAAGGTTAGTGACAAATCCAAACTTATATGGACCGAACTTCTGCAATCTTAACTTCTGGCCACTTGGCAGCACAAGGGCCTACCATTGCTTCCATGTTGTTATGCAAACAATTGAGAACTCACAGAACTCACATGCATAGTCAACTTTAACTGGAATGAGCACAGAATTAAGAATATGTCAACATGATAGGTTACAAGCCTCAAGTCGTGTGCTAGTGATAAACAATAGGTTTTACCCTTGATTAGTTTTTGAAACTTTCAACACCTTTAAGACTCCCACTGTCCTCTTGATATATAAGATTCTCTTGTCAAGAACCATTCCTTGACAAACAAATATTCAAGAGTTAGTGCGGATTCTTATCAAGAAAAACACTTCACACAATTGGTCTTAGTTGGTCTTTGTCTTATCCAAGTCATCACAACTTGCCAATTTCAAAGGTATAATAATAAGAAACATCTTATTCTATATTTGACAAGTGTTATAAACCTTCTAAAGATTATGTCACTCAAGTTACAAACTTGGAGTATGACTCTAAGACTTGTTTTGGAACGAAGTATGATTCATCCTTTTTGATTTTAACCAATTCAACAATTCACAATTCCTCTTCTTAGTCAAACAAATGCACTAATATACGTTGGGTTTTGAGCATTCTAACACTCCTATGGTGTACATGCAACCCTATAAACCTTGGATCTATGTTTTCTCTATTATACATGCAAATATTAAATATTCTAAGGTTTCATCCTAACTAGCATATTATGAAGCACCTATACTACAAAGTTCTAGTTAGATGACATACCTTTTGATGTAGCTTGATGTCTTCAAGCTTTAAGAGCTTAGCCCCAATAGTGTGGAAGCCTCAAGTGGAATCACAAATCACCAAAACACCTTGGAAAACCTTTAGAGAATATGGATACCTGGCTCACACTATGAAATCGGTTATTGCCCTCTTTAGTGTATCCACACTAGCCACTAGCATAATTTCATGAACCATAAGACCCTTTATATAGTGTGGAGGATTATGGTTAAACCCTAATACCCATGACCTTTCATTTTCTAGGATCCATGGGTTAAAGCTCCATGGACTATTCATGAAGACTTAGCCCAACCTAAATGAACTTGGCCCACTACACATATATATATATATCTAAGAGTCCATATTTAATTAGTTCCTTTTGATCACTTAATTAATTATAAATTAATTCTTGATCAATACTAATTAAATAATATAATTATATATTAATATATTAGAACTTATAATATATTAATATAAATCATAAATATACTATTCTCAAAAGACTATCCATATAAATTGTGTCGGTGAAGTGCAACCCAAATGGACCATGCCGGGTCGGGTCAAGTACATACCAAATATAGTTATGGACTTAGACATTAATCCAACAATATGTCCTTTGAGAATCAATTGTGATATGGTTTCTTAATCACTAAGATAATCATAAAACAAGATACTCAAGTCCTCTCCCATCTTTTCAGATTAGAGAAACTTTTATCTTTCTGCCTAATTTGATTCTTCTTGTTCGTTATGCCTTATATAGAAACTTTTCCAATGTTTCAGAATTACACTTAAACTTGTAAGTATAACCATATTCATTAAATTTTAGTAAATCATGACGAATAGTCTTATCGATCTTTGTGGTGGACCATGACTATTGCACAAGAATGTGTACTCGGTCCCTTAGTCCTTCACTTGACTCACGTATACATGTGAACAATGAATTAGTCTTAATTTCCCAAAGATAAAAATTCTCATTCATCATACAATACAAGTTGCACGATTCCAAGTTTCTATCCAACTGAAACTTGGGTGATGGGAATCTTTCCTTATTTGGTAAATTATGACACTACCACAAACGAAAGAATCAAATCCATTTTCCAATATTGCTATCAATGGAATCATATAAACAACAATTTTTCACAAATGCCATTGTAAGGACACTTAAAATAAATAAAATCAAAACCATTTTTTTCCCTTTATTTTAAAACTTGCGGAAAAACTTATCCTTACAATGCAAATGCATATGAAAACAATGTTGTTATCTATTCCTAAGCAATCTATCACAACTCTTAAGCAGCAACTCAAAATTTTGATCACTGAACCATGCGATCGAAATCTATCTTCGCGATCCGAATCAGCATATACTTCCTTTAAGCTTCCTCTTTTATCTTTGATTCTTAAAACATCAACATGTGACCTACTCACATCATGTAATAAGAATCTCCAAAGAGGAACTTAATAGAGTTAGATAGTGGACTTACCTGAAGTAGAGTCAAACTTTATAACTTGACCAACCTTATGATCTTTCAGGTAAATAGGGCAGCTTCGCAACCAATGTACCTTCCTTTGGCAATAGGAACATATGGACTCTTTGGGAATGGTTCACGAGACTATCTCAGACTTAGCCTTTCTCTTTACCATTTGGTTAACCGAGTTGACTATGGCTGATCCCTTTCCATTGGGAAGAGAAAGCTTTTCTGGATTTCTAATGTTACCATTGTCAATGTCCATGGAAGTTTGGGTAGTCGATCTTCCAATCAAATTTGCTTTACCAGTGCTCCAAATCATTGCTGATTCAGCAGCATCAAGCAAATAGGTAAGATCATTAAGGTTCATGTCATAGTCTGTCATATAGTAGTCCTAAAGGAACTAACTATGTGACTTAGAAAGTGATTGAATAACCTAGTCAACAACCAACTTCCTCAAGACTTTGACATCCAACTCTCCCGGCTTGTCAATATGTGATTTCATCTCTAAGATGTGAGCACACATAGACTTTGCTTACCAATAGGGCTTGAGTGACATTGAATTTTTCAAGAACTTGTGGGTTGGGGAGAATAATTGGAGGAAGTGGAGGAAATGAAGTATGATTTCCATGATCCAATCGCAGGACATCATCTTCATTAGGAAAGCTCGTTCCAAGAGATTTAGGAAGATCATAGTTGTCTGAACCAGAAATCTACAATGGGAGATATTCAAGTTAGTTGATTTAAGTCCTTAATATAACACCCAATATGAAATATAAAGGCTATGACCCAACACAATATCTTATAACTTGGAAGGGGGATGCCGTAATCCAAGCTATAAAATATTTGAAGGTAAGCGAATGACGATTCACCAATTTCCACCATGAAAAACGAAATAGGCATTAGGTTTTAATTGGTTTGAAACTCCTAGATCTTTTGAGATTCATTGAACTATTCAAAGGCATGTTTAAATCTCGATTATGCCCTCTCAAGTTTGTGACTGGGATGCCGAGGATCACAAACAAGGTGTGAATAACCATGCAAATTGACTTAGTACCATTAATATTTATCACCTAATCGATGTGACAGTTACCCACACGCGCTCCACCGATCTATGATAAACATTAAGTCACCCTTTGCCACTCTTACTAGTCCATTTTAGTGTACTGGTTACCCACACACGCTCCACCAACGACTTGGTAAGGTACAAAGTGTAATTTCATGGGTTAGCACCAAATTCACATTTTCCTAAGTAACTAAGATTAGAATTTTATAAGTGTTTAGTTACTTATTATTTATCATTATACTTTTAATGAAGGGAGAATTATAGTCCTGTCAAACTCGTTCGTCTAACGACCCTCCACCGGTCAAGGAAGCGGTGGGTGAGAGTGGACACCCATTAAACTGCCATTTTATAGGCAGTAACCTTATACCCCCCTATAGATCGGCTTCGTGAATGAGGCCTACTAACGGTAAGAATGACTTTGTTCTTATACACATATATATAACTATTAACTATTAATATTATAATAGTATAAGGGTTGAATTTTAACTTTAAAAATTCTAAGGGTCTAACTTGGAATTAAAGTATTCATGGGGGTGAAACTTTACAAATTCCAAAACTCGAGGGCAAGTTTTAAACAATTCAAGACTTATGGTTTCCATAACTTATGAGTTTAAAGTAGTTTTAATGAAAAAACTCTTCAAGTTCCATAACTTGAGGAAAAGTTATGGAAGACTTTAAAAACATTAAAAGAATGAGACTCTTCATTTTCATAACTTATGGAAATCTTATGAGTTTTAAAAAATATAAATGAGACTTTTCATATAACTTGAGGACAAGTTACAAAAATACATTTTATGAACAACTTTTAGATCAATTTGGATTGAAAACAAATTATCACATAATTTTTCTATTAATCTAAACCAACTCATAAGAACAGGATAATTCAAATCAAACAATTTTGATGTAATTTGTCTAACCATTAAACTAATACAAAACATGAATCCATTGAAAATTATCTTTGAAATTGGATTAGGATGAACATTACCACATCAAAAATAGGTTTATAAGTTCAAAAACAGCTTAGGGTAATGTTCCTAGTCCAATTCCAGCCTTAAAAGTCGAAAATATGCTGTCAGGGGCTCCTACTCATCGAGTGTATGAACCTACTCGACGAGTAGGATGAATTTCTTCATGGACTCGGCGAGTCCATCAGTGGACTCGGCGAGTCCAGTGCCCAGAAAGCTAGAATTTTCGATTTTAAGCTATTTCAGCAACTATAACTTGAAAACAAGCCTTGGCTCTGATACCACTGATGGGTTTTGGTATAATACAACATCCTATGGTGCACATACAACCCTAAATATCTTGGATCAATGTTTTCACTAATTATACATGCAAAGGTGTTTCCAATGTATTAAGCCTATAACTAGCATGCAAAGATGTAAACTACACAAGATACTAGTTAGTGTAACATACCTTTTATGTAGCTGGAAGTCTTGATGTATTTGGCCTTAAGAGCTTAGCCCCAATAGTGTGGAAGCCTCAAATGAAGTAACAACACATCAAGGACAAAGGTAGGACTTGAGAGAGAATCTCCATGCACTCTAAAACCTTCATGAACTCCAAGAACATGCACACACACATAAGGGTTGGCGGTTTTAGGTCATCATATATGTATTTATATGTGTTGAATTCTAAGAGTCATGGGTATAACCCAAACCCATACCCATGGTTTTTATGGCCCATGGTTCATATGGCCCAACTCTTTATGTATCCATACATAAACTTGGTCCAACATGGATAAATACAACACATCAAGGACAAAGATTTAAAAACGAGGGATGAAGAAACTTGCCCTACACCATATTCTCTCATTTGTGTTTTTCTTTAGGTCAATTTGACTGATTTACATGAATTCCTCAACTTGCGTTTAACTACACCTAAACCGCTTTTTAATCAACTTTGAAAACTTTTCTTGTTATTGTGTGAGCCCTCAATCGTTATATTAGCCAGCTGGTTGCTTTAAGTCATAAAATTTCTCCAATTCAATTCTATGTAAAGTTTGTTTCTTACAAGTTACAACCTTATTATAATACAACCTCTTTTTTTCTATGTATGTTGATATATATTGAGGAAGTGTTATTACTGATACGGTTGTTCTGATTCATTAGTTCAGATTATTGTTTATGTAACATCCCCCTTCGGCACGTATCACAATATTGTCCGCTTTGGGCTCTCGACACGAAAACTTCCCAGAGGGTCACCCATCCCTGGATTGCTCTCGCCCGGGAACGCTTGACTGAAGAGTTCTTATGAGATCTGCTGCCCTCACGACTTTAAATCACGTTGTGACAAGGAAGGTATTCACACCCCTTTTAAGGAAATGTTTCGTTCTCCTTCCAAGCCGATGTGGGATCAGGTGCAACCCACATTCACCCCCATTATAGGGTTCGACGTCCCCGTCGAACACATCGACCCGTGTCCCAGCTCTGATACCATTTGTAACGCCCCAAATTTAAATAACAAATATTAACTTAGCATGGTCTCAAAAACCTCTAAAACTCAAAAATTCAAATACTAATGTCATTATTAATAATAATAGCGGAAGAAAATAGAAATTTAAATAAAAATTTGGTGCGTTACGTCCTCCTCAAAACTTGTCGCCTTCTTTAAGTTTGAGCTTTATCCTTTCCATTCTCGCTGCCACTTGCTATGTTATTTTCTGGGTTGCGTGCATTTAAAGATTCTAAATGGTAAGCCTAGCGCTTAGTGAGTCCGAGATTTCATGCATATTGACGTCAATAAAATAAAAACAAATGCAACAACTTATGAAATATAATTCTTTCCATTCCTTTCCACCCTTGGTAACACATTAGGGAACTACTGTCATTTCCATGGAACACGTCCCTCCGTCGGACATAACAAATATGCTTACGACTAATTAACCAGAGCGTAAACTCTCTGCCGCGTACTGACACCCTGTACGGCGACTAATAATAAGACCTTGTAGTTAACACACTTGTTCGCTATATATATATATATATATATATATATATATATATATATATATATATATATATATATATATGTCACCCACCATTTTCACCCTTTTACATGAAATAGTTCATAAAATTCACATAAATATTCATAGCAATAAGAACGGTAACATGTAATTGCAAATAAATTAGAATCAACTTTTCATGCAAGCAACCACAAAATTCACACAAAACTCACCTTGTTGGTGTTAGGTCTTAGCCAAAGCTTGTCACGCTACAAGCACCCTCAATTTCAAAAAAAAACTCCGAAAATCTTGAAGAACCTCAATACCCTATTTTTCCCTTGATTCTAAGTCGTTCCGCACAATTCTTGTGGGGTTTTCACTCGATTTTTCGTGCTATTTATATTTCCTAAGTGTATAGCTGATGAAACCTTTTCAGTTGATCAAATTTACTGCCCCAATGAAGGTGACAATTTTTGCCATTAAAACTCATAATTCTCTACTAATTAACTCATTAATCCTTGAATTAATCATTTTATTATAATGATATATATATATATATATATATATATATATATATATATATATATATATATATATATATATATATATATATATATATATAGGCTTAGGTTATTTTGTTTTTACTAAGTATTGTGTGCCAGAATGCACAGATCTGGACCAACAGATGGAATTAATCAATGAACATGATTTGAGAGTGTATGATATTACAATGGGGTAACATGTACCATATAATCACACAATTTTTTAGCAAAAAGGTATTTTGGACAATTAACTACATTTATAAAAGGAAATTTTCGGATTTTTAGGGATGATTAATTCTCCTAATTTAAAAAATATGATTTTTTTTAATTAATTCAATTTTAATTTTAACGTAGTTTGTAAACATAACCGATTTTATTCTGTCAGAATATTTTTATTTAGAATGATGCTCTTTCAGAATTTTATTCTAATAGAATATTATTGAAGAACAACAAAATTCTTGAATCAGATGTTTAAACATAACAATATTCTAATATATTTTTATACATCCGAACTTAAATACAAATTCATACATATTCTTACAGACTAAAATCCTTATACATTTTAATATAATTATACATACTCTAAAAGAATATCAACAAAAATGAATAAAATTCTTAAAAAATAACAACATTCTTAACTTGTGAGTATGATCAAACTTTATTCATTCTTCAAGTTATTCCTATTAGGTCTTCAACGCATTCTTCCAGTCATTCCTATCACAAATACAACAAAAACTAATAATGGTTAAAAACATGTTACTTGCAATTAACTATCACTCAATACATTCTGGTAGAATACATAGAATATGACAGAATACACATAATACATATACATAGATTTTATTCTGGCAGAATACATTCTGATAGAATACACAGAATACATTCTGATAGAATACATAGAATACATTCAAAAGTATTGTATTTACTGCTAACGAGGGACAATAGAAATTGGATTCAAAATCACAAATTGAACCAAAATAATACACAGACAAATTAATAACATCATACACAGAAACGTGTAAAAAAGAATAACCTTGCAGCTTCTAGCAATATGTCTTCCTTCAACCGGTCTTCCATTTGCTCCACCCTTGCCCTATTGATACCCTATTAATAACATCAAAGTTTAGATATAGAATTGGATAAATCAGCATGTTTATCAACAAAAAAAAGTATAACAAAATACTGTAAATATGAAGTGGAAGTTGTGATTTGAGCATAAAAAAAAACACCGTGTATTCAAGATTGGAGAAGGGTCTCTCAACCTCACGAAAAACAAATGGTCGTCCATTGATATAAACCACCTGTTCCAAGAAAGAGTTTTACCACAGTTATTCAGGACATCGAATCCTAAAGTTATTGCCATAAACAAGTGGAAGCATGAAAAAAAATCATTTTCCAATTCTAAGAAATTATAAGAAATAAAGAAAGGGAATAAGACAATGTACTGGTTCCTTGCGTAGGTTGATCCAAAGAACATTTTCTTGCTTCCCATCAATTTGAGCCCCAAAATATGTAAGAACGTTCCTAATCCCATCAATAGTTGGGACTGCAACACCATGTACGCGCAATGATTATGCCTGATGATTTCATGAAGCAAATGAACCGGACTTTCAATGGTCAAATCGAGGAAAAAATGATGTAAAGAAAGGAGGAATACATAAGTTCCCGCATGCTTTCTGGAGAAATTAAGCACTACAAGAAAAGAGGGGTGTATCTATGAAGTATAAGAAAGAGTGTGAAACAATAAAACTTAAAGAACAGGATCACGTGGCGAAAATTTGGGGCGCCGTCGATTTGGGGAGACAATCGCTTGTTCTGACATCCAGGAAAATGGTCGCTCTTAAGAATGGTCTTTTTCCCAAGCACAGATCCATCTCTTTGCTTCATCACCTGCTCCGGCTCCTTGGGTATTGACATGGTCCGATCGATTCCTAACTATCCGAGTATCTGACCTAAGTCTGTGTATTATTTCAATGAGGACGACGATGTATGTTAGGGTTGTGGATATGAGGTTTGAAATAAGTCAAATAATAGTAGACGTGATTTAAGGGATATACCAAATATATAAGAATTTATTTTCGGTTTATAAAAACAAAATGACTCATCTACCCTTTTTTTTACATTAATGATTTATTTTTTTCTTGAATTCTCATTGTTGCATACATGCACACAATAGTTGCTAAAAACATTTGAACCTAGCTCTCTCTCTCTCTCTCTCTATATATATATATATATATATATATATATATATATATATATATATATATATATATATATATATATATATATATATATATATAGGAGCAGGATCAAATGAGAACACCAAAAAGGTTGAGAACGCGAGAACAAAGTATATTCATTTGTGATTCCATGTATTCATTTATGGAGAAATGATAAATTTTTACGCCTTTAATTTCAATTGAAGAGAAAAAGCATATTCATGTTGATTGTGCGTAAAAATTTATCATTTCTCCACAAATGAATACATGAAATTACAAATGAATATACTTGTTCTCGCGTTCTCAACCTTTTAGGTGTTCTCATTTGATCATTTCTGTATATATATATATATATATATATATATATATATATATATATATATATATATATATATATATATATATATATATATATATATATATTAAATTTAGGTTATCACAGTTTGTGTTTTCACAAATATTTGTATCGATGGAGCTCTCAAAATCAATCCCATATATATTATCCCAACTAAAGTTCTTTAGAAGTGATGATAATACTTTAGATTCTAATAATCCAATTTGTGTCAGTATTTCAAGTCTCCACAAGATCAAATTTATCATTCCGTTTAGATTTGTTATACTCTACTAACGTCTCACATCTAACCTCTTATTTTACGGTAATAAGATTACGACAAAAATCCATTTCTATCAATTTCATAATTGAAACAAAAACAAGATATAAAACTTCCGTAATAACTATGTATATCAAAAGACATCTTCGTATGTCACACACTATAGCCCTTTTACTTTGTTGCAAGCTTCTCTCTTTGCAATATGCCTTTTTAGTCCTTTCTATTTAATAGCATTTTGCCTCTTATAAAATTAGGCAGTTATTCTTGAATGCTTGATTTCTGACCCACATAAGGCCATTTATTTATATACATGTTTTGTGACCAAAACTGTGTCAAAGCTGAACAAGGTGAAGAGGTTGTTAGTATGAAATATGTTGTCTCATCACTTTCTTACAAACATATTAAAATTTTTTATATTATTGACCTATGATGGATTTTCAAGAGTTTTGACCTTTTCTATTGAATAATTTCTTACACGTTCTCTGTGTATAGTAAAAAGAGTAATTAATTCATGTTTGATATCATATATTAAATTCCAAGTCCGACATCATCCACATATACATATATTATTTATTTGAAACGTTTATGAGAATAAGTATATTCTTGAAGAAACATTATTATATGGGGAAAATTTCATTTATAGCTTTCTAAACTTTAAATATTACGTCAATGTCCTTATAAATCTTAAAATTATGTATATGTCATTGTAAAACTATTATATTTACATCTATATCCAAATTCATATTTTAATTAAAGTTAAACTAATATAATTATCTAAAATTCAAAATTATATATGATAGTTACTAAAATACCTCTCCAAAATACAAGAAAACATCGTGATCATACGGTCTCTTAATACATTTAAAAATATATAATTTTTTTTATTAAAATTGTAAACGAGTTGGCGGGTCAACCCGTATGTTTTTTTGACAAACCCATATATGACATGTTTAATAAATAGGTTGGCGGGTTGACGGGTTGAAAAACTCAACCCAAACCTATTTATTTCGTGTCGTGTCGCAGGTCGTGTTGCGGATCGTATTGAGAATTGTTAGGCCTAGAGATATTTATTTCGTGTCGTGTCGCAGGTCGTGTTGCGATCCCAGGATTTCATTGAAACAGTTAGTTAAAACTATACAGTATTTACATGACATCTCATAACACTTTATGAGATGTGAACACCTTCCCATTTATGCGGAAGACTAATCAAGCTAATAACATTCACACATTGTATATCGAGAGTCTCTCTGTCTCTTTAACTCTTTCTCTCTCTCTCTAATATTATTTCTAAATTAAAAAATTAAGTGTTTTGGGTGGTGAAATAGTGAGTATTTCTTGAAGTAAGTGATGTTGATGTGACACATAAACTTCTTGTATTATGGTGTTATGGGTAAGCCCAAAGCGTAAGCATTCCGTATATAATGATTAAACTCTTCACATTTTCTTCAAACATACGCAAATCTTCAAGATTTGAATAGTTTTTATGAGAACTCTGTTGACATTTGCTGGGATTTAGTGTCTTTTGTTCATAAACTTGGAAGATGGGAAAGAATGGTGTCTAAATTGAGTTGTCACACGACCAACTAGAGAAGACCTACAAATTATAAATTAACCATATGTATTTGTGGTTATGTGAAATTAGGAATTAATAAAAATGTCATTGAAGTTGGATTTTTAAATTCCTACATTTTTCTAATCAAAGAAAGCATTTCATCTTAATTTCCAATCATTTTCAATCCATCTAAACGCATGAAACCACTTTATTTTTTATTTTTTATTTTTTATTTTATTTTATTATTATTATTATTATTATTTTTCCTTCTGTGTCTTTTTCTTTGTTAGTGGGCTCATGTTGAAACTAAAATGGGTTGCCACTTGTTTCTAATACAATGCTGCATTTGGCTGGTTTTGGGATGAGAAAACCAGACTTTTCGCTGCTAATAAGAGCCGATTGACAAAATAAAAACATTCTTTTGGTTGCTGTCACGTCATTTCACTAAACTTTTCTTTGTTGATGTTTGCCTCGATTTTGGCTGCTTTGAATATTTAATAGCCGTTTTTTTCTCTTATTCTGGGCTTCCAAATAATCCCTAATGGCTGCTGGATTTGGACTGCTATTGGGCTACTGCTTAAGTGCAAATTGGGCTGATGTGATTAAATAAAATGAGCTTCGAGGTAAGGCACAAAATGATTCTAAATACAACTAAATTTTTCAGAATTAGTAACTATCCAGTTTATGCGAGCAAAAAACAAAATTTTGACTAACCAATATTACATTGAACATTTATCATCATTTAAAACTCTTTAGGACTCCTGGAAGCCATTGAAATAGATACTTTTTGTTTATTTTTACGCTACTTTATAACCCGTGGAAACCATGGTTATAAAATTAATTAAATTTTTCATACTAAAACATCAAAATTATTAATCAATTATGGTTAATTAAGAGATAATTTTTTAGTTATATAAAATTATAATCGTTGATTTAAATAAATACGTGACCTTATAATCTGTATTAATGTTATTTTAATTTTTATTATAATGTTATTATTTTAATGTAATTTGAGTGGAAAAATTTAAAATTTAAAATTTGAAATGGATAATGAATAGGTTGACAAGTGACATGACATTAAGATAAAACATGACAAAAAGAGAATAAACATATTCTTTTATTATAATAGAAAGATTAACCACTTATATCTAATCAATTATCAATGACTTTTTATTTTATGCATTTGATTATATTTAAATTATAATTATTTATTATCTTTTTACTAATCAATTAATTCTATTTAATTATTAATTATATTATAAAATATTAATTTTATCATGACTATAATATTTTAAATGTTCTTTATTTTTATAAATATAGTATAATAATTTTTTCATATTTATTATATTTTAAATAAAAAACCAACATATATGTATTTGTTTTTACTTTTGATTGTTTGTGACATTCAATTTAAGGGGTGAGCTCGGCACCCGAACCACACTAAATCAATACCGAACCCAACATGGATTTTGTACCCGAGTGTTGAACCGATATTTATTATATGGTATCGATTCAGTTCCAGTACCGGAAACTCATAGGAAATTCAACCAAAATCAAGTTCAGTTAAGGGAAAATTATGCATGAGATTTGTAAGAAAAATATTATCAAGTCCACAAAATTTAAGTTTTCAAGTACTATGTTTAGGGCTATGTAACTTTGGCTATGCCTAAAATCTGGTGAATATTGAGCCTAACATATAGCCAAGTCAGAGAAGAAGATGCAAAAAAATAATAATAATAATTAGCCTAATATGAATTTATATAAGAGAGTTATTAGTTCTAAAATATCGATGAAATATTTTTCCCAAGTTTGGTAAGAAAAAAATTACAAAGTCTGGAAAATTTAAGTTATCAAGTACTCATGTTTAGGGCTATATAGCTTAGGTTATGATTACCCAAATTATATGATTCTTCACCTACCACGTATCCGAGACAGAGAAGAGGATACATGAAGAAGAAAGAAGTAGCCAAGATATAGATGTTTGATAAGTTTTGTGCTAAGGACTTAGGAAGCATGGACTAACCTAGAAAAATGGAGCAGAAGCTTAGACAATTTATTTGTTATAGTTCTTATCTATTTAGAAGACGATAACAATATGTCACTAAGTCAGTCTTTGTCAATCTTAAGATTTCAAAGATTGATTTGAATTGATGTTTGAATACGAGGATGAAGATAAGAAGTTTCATTCTCAATATTACCATAGAAATACTCTGATATATTTGGTAGTTTGTTATTCTAGACTAGTATGTAAGTAATTCTTAGTCTAGATTCATATGTACCTTTGTGTGTGAATTTATACGGCTAATTTCTTAGCTTTCATTGACCTTGGAAATTGTGCAAATAAATTCAGATGTGTCTCAGATTATTTTCTTTATTTTTCTAAAGTTGTTTAACAAGGTTAATCAATTTCACCATAATAGGTGTCTTATTTATTGTTTAAAGTACAATATAAAACCAACATAACTATATTATATCATTGGAAAGATACTTAGTGTGGTGATACTTCGTTGATAAATCTTTTTCCTCATCTATATGCTTTAGAAAAAAAATTGTTTAATTTTGGAGAGATCAAATAATGGGGATGGTCTGAATATGCATTGGTTTTGGGAGTGGTCTCGACAACTTATAAGGGGCAGAGAAAGCATACAGTTTTCTTGTTTGACTGATATGCTGAAAGATGTTTGGCTTTCTAGTTCCCATGATAGGTGGGATTGGATCGGTGATTCAAATGGTGTGTTTACTGTCAAAGGGTTAAGAAATCCAACTGACAGATAAGTGGGTATTTTGGCAAGGAAATTTGCTTGGGGTAATTGGATTCCTATAAAGATTAACTCTTTAGTTTAACGACTTTTACATAACATAATTCCAACATTTCATAATCTGATTAAACGTGGGATTGCGGTGGCATCAAGTCTGTGCCCGTTTTGTTTGTCCGATGATGAAGATGTAAATCAAATTTTATTCTCTTATAACTGTCATGTCTCGTTATCTATGTAGTCAACCGCGGCGTTATGGCGGTGCTATAGCGGTTAGAGGAGGTAAAGAAATGCTATTTCAAAATAGTGGTTTAGAATAGCGGTGAAGCTATTAACGCTGTGATTTACCGCTATTTTCCGCGATTATGGTCACCACTATAGCGGTGCTATAACCGTTGTTTGAATAAATTCTATTTTTAGGCTATTTTATATAAAAAAATGTTTTTTGTGTAATTCCATTGAATAAAATTATTTTTTCTTAGCCCAAACCTAAACTTTTGTGCCATTCCATTAAATACAATTGTGATTTTGTGACTGTCATGACTTCCATTGAAACCATGTATTTGTTGTCTTGCTAATTGTGTTGAAGACTTGAAGTACTACATTATGATTAACTATCATATTACATTATCATTTTATTTGGTAACTGTGATTGTGGTGAAATATGATAAAATGGTAAGTATTGCTTATGTTTTCTTGTCGATTGTGTTAAAGTATGATTAACTGTGACATTCGTAACTGTTCTGTGAAGTATGATTAACTAATTATGATATGTGAAGTATGATTAACTAAATGTGATATGTGAAGTATTATTTACAGATTAACTAATTAATTGGATTGGGTTGAACTTTAAAGTATGATTTACTGATTAATATTCTAATACATATAAATTCTACTTAATATAAACAACGTTATACCATCGTGAGAACCGCGATTTCATATAGCGGCCAGTGACCGCTATTATATTTTTGACCGTGATAACTGCTTAGCTCGTTATAGAAATGGGTTGTGGATTGGTCAATTGTTTTCAAGTCCCATCCTACTTGTTTGAATTTCTTGGAGTTGATTGATTCCTAGAGTGGTAAAAAACAATATTGAAAGGTATCCTTATTTATTGCTTATGTTGGGTTTTTATTCAAAAAATAGTATCTAAAACAAAAGATTAGCAACAAAAGCATTTAAATTTTGAATAACATAAACTAGTTTTATTCCCACAAAAGGATCTAATTGCAAAGAAAAAATAAAAACCATAGAGGAAAAAAGATTAACAACCCTTGTAGTCGTTTGAGTTCTCAAGGAAATGCTAGAAATTTTATGAAGAAGGAAAAGACCCAAAGTAGAGTCTCTCTATGTGTATCCACTAACAAGTCACCAAACCAATTTAAGATGTTATTCTTCACTTGTAGTTAGCTGTTATTAAGTCTTAAAGAATTTATACTAAATAAGCCTTAGAAGGAGAACAAACTAGAACACTCAAAAGTTCTCACCAATTTTCAAGAGAGATATAATAATGGGGGGGGGGGAGTTCTCTCAGGTGTTTTGGCAACCCCAAACCTTGATATGTGCTAATGAGGGAACCTTCCCTGTCCATATATCGTGAGGTGTTTTGGCAACCTTCTTAGTTGGGACAAGATTAAGAAGGTGGGAGGAAGTCTCTAAAGCATACCCCCAAAATAAGATTGGAAGTGAAGCTCGACTCATCATGGAATGAACCATGTCTAACAAGGTTCGATTACACCTCTCAGTCACACCATTAAGTCGTGGTGTCCTAGGAGGTGTAAGTTGTGAAACTATTCCACACTCCTTAAGGTAGTCATGAAATTCGATACTAAGATACTCACCGCCTCTATCAGATCTAAGCGTCTTGATCTTTCTGACTTATGCTTGATTAAGTAGATATAGCCATATCTACTATAATCATAAGTAAAAGTCACATAGAATCAATTTGCATCCCTTGTGGTGGATCTGAATGGCCCATACACATCTGTGTGTATGAGATCCAACAATCATTCACCTCTTTCACAAGAACCAGTGAAAGGTGATTTTGTCATCTTTCCAAGTAAACAAGACTCGCACGTGTCATCTGACTTTAGTTCAAATGACTCCAACACTCTATCCTTTTGGAGTTGGGCGATGCGTTTGTTGTTGACATGTCCAAGACGACAATGCCACAAGCATGCTTTGTCTAAACCATTAGACGAATCAATTTGTAAAACACTATTACATAAATTGTCTACAATCATCACAATTTCATACACACCATCACAAGATAAAGCTTCAAAATAAAATACACAATTTTTGAAATTAGAAGTAAATCCATTCTCATCATTGAAAGAATATCTAAAACCTTCTTTATATAAAGCATGAAATGAAATGATGTTTTGTGTCATCTCTGACGAGTAGAAACAATTTAAAAAATCCGATCCTAACCCACTACTAAGCACTAAGCTATAAACTCCAATCTTGGTAACAGGTGAACACCGCCTATTGTCCATGATCAAGTTCATTCTCCCATGCTCCACATCCTCACTTTTTCTTAGCCCCTACAAATCTGAACAAATGTGGAAACCACATCCTGTATCAAGGACCCAAGAATGAGAATATGATGAGTTATTAGATAGGATAGTGTAAATACCTGTCGAGGTTGGCTTCACCTTGTCATCCTTTATATCTTACAAGTATTTCGGGCAGCTTCGTTTCCAATGCCCTTTCTCGTGGCAGTAAAAGCAAGTAGCCTCTTTGGGATCGAAGCCAGGGGGAGCGTCAGAACTGGCTTTTCCTTTGGGTCCATTGCTTGAGGACCCAGCTTGGGACTTTCCCTTCCAATTCCTCTATGGAGGACCTTTCCTCTTCTTCCCTTTTCCTTGCTCAATGGCCAGGACTGGAGCAGCAGCAGGGGTGAAGGAAACACTTATTCCCTTCATTACTACTTCAGCAGTTCACAGGAGATTCTAAAGTTGAGCCAATGTGACAAATGATAAGTTAAGATAAACTAATCATAACAACTGGGCAATGAGTGTAAGACTATATCAATAGTCAATTCCTCATCAAAGTTCACATTTAGCTTTAGCAAGCGCTCCACGTATCGTTGTGTTCTTTGCATGTGGCTACTGACAGACTCTCCATCTTTCATCTTGCTAGTGATGAGGGACTTTAATACCTCATACTTTTCTTGACAAGCTCGTTGATGGTACTTTTCCATCAAGTCCTTGTTCATCTCGTATGGCCAATAATCCTCGTAGAAACTTCGTAGCTCAGGACTCATAGTCGCCACCATGATGCATACCACTTTGGTTGCATCATTGTAGTGTTTCCTATACTCATATAGTTCTGTGGAAGTAGCTTTGGTTTCATCAATCTCGAGAAGTTCCTTTTCGAGCACATACTCTTTGTCCTCGAAACGTAAATCCATTTTGATGTTTCGCATCCAATCGTTATAATCTGTGCCATCAAAAGTAACCCTCGAGCAGATATTCAAAAACAAGAAGTTGTTGTCGGATGAGGTGTTGTTGTTGGAGGAGGAATCGGAAGCATCGTTAGGAGTAGACATCTGAAAGAGAAGAAAGATAGGTTTCAGATTAGATAGGAGTAATCCTTAATATAACACCCAAATGAAATATTAAGGATAGGATCCAACTAGATAATTCACAACTTAGAAAAGGGATGCCGTAATCTAATTGTGAATTAAATAAATGTTGGTAAATGACGATTTACTAATTTCACCATGAAAACGAAATTGTAAACGAATTAGGTTTTTAATGAAATTCCTAGATCTTTTGAGATTAATTGAACTATTCAATGACATGTTTAATCTCGATTATGCTCTTCCATTTGTGACTAGGATACCGAGGATCACAAACAATATGTGAATAACCATTCAAATTAGCTTGGTACTCTTGATGTCATTTATCATCTCATTTTAATGTGCCGGTTGGCCACACGCACTCCATTAATAAATGATAATTTACGAGACACTCATTTCCACCCTTCATTCGTCCATATTAGTGTGTCTGTTAACCACACACGCTCCACTAACGACTTATAAAGTGCAATGTGCAATTTCATGGATTAGCATCAAATTCACATTTTTCCTAATGTAACTAAGATTGGGAACTAAATAAAAGAATTTAGTTACTTTATAATTCATTATACTTATTAATGAGAATTATTTGTCCTATCAAACCCGTTCGCCAAACAACCCTCCACCAATCAAGGGAGCGGAGGGTAAGAGTGGATACCCAATGGCGGTTATTTTATAGGCCGCTTCCTTTAACTCCCCCTTATAGATCGGCTTCGTGAAGAAGGGGTACTAGCGGCTCGGCTGACTTATTCTTATACATATAGTAAATATTAAACATTTAATTTTACATATAGTATAGGGTGTATTTTAACATTTCAAAATACTAGGTTTAATTACTAAATTTTGAAAATTAAAATATTTAATTTAAATTTAAAATTAAATATTTTTAATTTAATTTTAAAATTAAACCATATGATTTAATAATTATCCATTAATTAAACATTTATTTAATTTATTAAATCAATTTGAGGATTATCCAATTAAATAAATCAAGATAATTTAACCTAATCCTCTCCCCCTAAATTTCGAAAATCATGGGAGGGATAAATCAAAATTTCTAATTATCTAATTAATCAAACAAGGAGATAATTACCAAAAATAAGATAACCCTACCAGAAAGCCTAATTTTCGATAAATTGGCTTATCTTGGGGAGGAAGGCAAGAATTTCAATCCTTTCCATTTTTCGAAATTCTTAAGGGTTAAGGAAACCCTAATTTCGAAATTTGTAGGGCAAGGGAAAGGGTTAAAACCCTTTCCAAATTTTCGAAACCTAGGGTTTAAGAAACCCTAATTTTGAAAATCCCTAAGTCCAAAAGGGTTTAATTGCCATAACCCTAATTGATCAAATTCAAACAATTGTAACCAATTCAATAGAAAACAAGTAAAGGCTTTGATACCACAAATGAGTTTTGAGCATAACAAACAAAAACCTATGTGTGCATGCAACCCTAATTCTTGATATATGTTTTCTCTAATTGAACATACAACTTTTGAACATCAAATGGAAAACCCTAGGAGATCTATTATTTTCAAAAATCATAACTATGGCAACTTTATCCCACCCTACATCAGCCGGTGTGTGTGAGCTTCTCTCCTTATAGCTATAGCTCTACACCGCCGCCGACCACTTTCGTTCCTCTACCGTATCCATTGATGGGATTTCTTCTCGACTGGTGTATTACGCACTTGGGCCAATCTACTACACACTAATAATGGTCTTTTGGATTTAATATCCTACAAAAATGGAAACTGAAGAGAAAAAAACCGAAAAAAGTTCCCCACATTGGGAGAGAAAAGAGAAGACTGCGGTTAATGATAAATTGTGCACATCTTTTTTGGACGGTCGACTTAGAGTGAAAGCATACGAACATAGACTTTGTGACCGACTTTAAAAAGGGTTAGTAAACATACCTTTGATTGTTATGTAACAATAATAACGAAACCTAGTCTTCTTGATACCTTGAGAGCAAGCGTCACAAGTGTCACGCCTCTAGTAGATCACACCCAAACAAACAAGAGGACGAAAGAGGAGAGGGGAGAGGGAGAGCTAGGAATTTCGGCTATTCCTCTAAGGTTTTAGATGTCCAAAATTTCTAAGGCTTAAGGGTCTATTTATAGTGCATATAGGATGCCCTGGATAATCCTAATTTGAATATAATACTATTAATTCAAATCTGGTAATTATCCACCTCCTTAATTATCCACATGGGATAATCTAGAAACCCTAGATCATCCTTAGGAAAACCGTCCACCCTTCCCTAGGAAGGTTCTGGAACCTCTTTCAACTATTCAACAATTGCCCTTTAGTCCCTGTACTTTTAATTAATTCTTTTAATCCCGAAATTAATTCCAATTAATTTCTGATTAAATATTAATTAAATATTACTATTTCTACTTAATATATTATTATCATAATATATAAAAAAATTATTTATTTAAATTTATTAATCAAATAATAAATTCAACCTCTCTCCAAAAGTCATCATGTCTAGTTACTAGTTATGAGGGCAACCCAAAAGGACCGTGCTACTATCAATTCAAGTATATACCAATTATAGTTATGGGATTAGACACCTAATCCAACACAAACATGTTAATATATAAAACATCAAGTATTTAATGAAAAGATAATATTCCATATATATCACAATCGTTACAATAGTTGATGTTTTACAATGTTCTAACATTCAGTACTAAAACAATGATCAGATCCACCCACTAGAATCGCAAACTCCTATTCCTCTAGCATAACCTTCATGCTTAGCTTGATGGATGGGCTTCGTGAATGGGTCCACCAAATTTTGATTTGTGTGTACTTTGCGAATACTAATTTCACCTTTTCGAACTTCATCTCAAATGTAGTTGAACCTTCAGTTAATGTGCCTGGTCTTCTGATGTGATTTGGGTTCTTTGGCCAGAGAAATAGCACCCTCATTTTCACAAAAGATCTCTAGGGGATCCTGAATGGATGGAATAATCTCTAGATCTCGAATGACTTTCTTCATTCAAGAAACTTCCTTTGCAACTTCCAAAGCAACAATATATTCTTACTCTATAGTGGACTGTTATACAACACTCTTCTTGGAACTTTTCCAGGATGCTACACCCCTATTGATAATAAATACATGTCCTTATTGTGACTTACAATCATCTCGATTTTTTGGAAAAAAGCATCGGTGTAACATTTTACACTTAGATCTTCTTCCACACCTCCACAAATGTGGAACATATCCTTAGTCTTCACAAGTACTTCAAGAATGTTCTTCACAACCATCCAATGACTATCTCATGGATTTTTTTGGTACCTACTCGTCATGCTCAAGGAATACGCTCACATCAGATTTAGTACAATGCATGACATACATGATGAATCCAATAGTCGAAGCATATGGAACCTCACTCATTTTCTCTAGCTCATCTCTTGTGTTAGGACTTTAAGATGAACCTAAAATTGGGCTATACATCACTAGTACATATCCTCTCTTAGAGTTTTGCATCTCTAACCTCTTCAAAACTTTGTCAATGTATGTACTTTGGCTCGAACCTATTAATCGTTTTGATATATCTCTATGGATCATTATACTAAGAATATATGCTGCCTCACCTATATCCTCCATTGAAAAACACTTTCCAGGCCGATAATTTACACCTTGCAAAGTCGGAATGTGATTTCCCATGATACGTATGTCACCTACGTATAGGACTAGGAAGGTCACTGAGATCCCACTATTTTTCTTATAAACACAAGATTCATCTTCATTTCTGATAAAACCTTCTTTGTGATGATTCCAATTTCGAGATTCTTGTTTTAATCTATAAGTACATATCTTGAGTTTACACACTTTATTAGGATGTTTTTTATCAACAAAACCTTTGGGTTGAACCATATAGGCATCTTCTTCCAAGTTTCCATTTAGAAAAATGGTTTCATCATAATCAATTCCATAAGTATGAGTGAATCCTTTTGCAACAAGTCTTGCTTTAAATGTGTGTAAATTTCCATCCATGTCAGTCTTCTTCTTGAAGAACCATTTACTCCTAACCATCTTAACATGGGGATGAATCTTAGCCAAATACCACACTTGGTTTTCTCGCATGGATTGCATCTCTATGTTCATGTATTCAATCCATTTGTCAGTTTCAAGATCTATTATAACATTCTGATAACTGGTGGGCTCATCAGCATTCATTATCATGAACCGCCCATTAATGAAAAATCCATATCTCTTAGGTTCCTGATGAATTCTACTAGATCTGCAAACACCTTGTGATTGATTAGTTTCATGAACAACTATTTCTTCATTCTTAACAATTTCTTATTGATTACTAGTGCCAAGTTGAGTTGCATCAGTTGGTGGTTCTTGATCCTCTTCAAGTTCCATGCGTCTCCCACTTGATTTATCCATTAGAAACTTGTTTTCTAAGAATTCAGATTTTCGCGAAATAAAGATCTCTCAATAGGGATGTAGAAGTAATAACCTAAACAATCTTTAGTATACTACAAAAATGAATTTATACACTACTAGAAGATGCACCTTTAATGACACGCAAACCATGACACTCACTGTTTTATGATACGTAAAAGTGTGTGTCCTAAAAATAATGTCATCTCTCTCAAAATTTGAAGGATTTAGGACACATATTTTTGCGTTCCCTAAAATTAATGTCACCTCAAAATAAAAATAAAAACACGGAGGGAATGCATGATAAAAACGTGTGTCGTGTACATCATGTCGTTTTATATTTTTTTTAACAAAACTCGCGTCCATGAATTATTCAGCACATAATCAGACTCTAGGGTTTTTTTTAGAATTATTTGGTTCAACTACTATCTCCATTTTGATCTCCTTCTCATAACATCAAACATGTTGAAAAGATTAAAGACGGTGGCTTGAGGGAAATAATAGGGCAGTGACAGTGGCTCCAAAGAAAAAAGACGCCACACCGGTGACTTTAGGTATGCAAGATAACAACGATGAGTGGGTCAACCCTCATGAAATCAATCCACACTTTCTACCTTTCTCCCACCTTTCTCTCCCTCCCTTCTCTTTCACCATAATCATCTTCTTATTCATTCACAAATTTTTCAACATGAAAATCGTTGTTTCACATTTCAGTCATTCATATAAATTCCCGATTATTCAATTGGATTTCGAACCCTACCTACATCATCATCCTGGAAAAACCCTAGCACATCATCCTTAAAACACCCAATAGAAAAACGCATATTTGAATCCCTAATTGCTTCAGATGATGATGATGATGAGAACTTGGATGAAGTCGCACCTTCTTCACCTTCCGGTTCGACTTCATGGCAATGCTGATTCTAAGTTTTAGGTAATATTTATTGATATTGTTATCCTCAGATCTCTTCAACTATCTTCAATCGATCGCTTCAATGTCTTTAATTGATTTCATTATCTTCAATCGATCGCTTTTTCTTCCATCACCACCGGTCCTCTTCTTCTTTATTCGATTCCCAATATTGATTCATGAAATCGATTTCATAAAATCTATTTACAAAATTGAGATAAAGCACAACGCTTTTGATATCATTTCTTTGAAAAAATGCAGGTAACGAAGAAGAAATTAAGATAAAGCACAAACATCAAATGGTGCCCCCATTTTCCCCACGTAAAGAAGAAATAGTTGAGTAGCCAATAATATGCATGTAATGAGAAAATGGTCTCATAGACTTGATAAAACTTAACTTAATCAACTACTGTTGATAATTTCAAATAACATAGCTGCCCATTGTAATTTTTATGTTCTTATTGTCATATAACTACTACTATACATAGAGCTTACAACAAAAATCAAGTATATTGAGTTAATACTATGTTTCTGCCATTATATTGAGTTAAATTCACCTTATATCCTTATCAAATCATCTGTTACTTTCATCCATGCATCAATTCACCTTATATCCTTATCAAATCATCTGTTACCAAATATCAATGATCAATGTTTGTCTTTTTTACTTTCATCCATGCATCAATGATATTGATTGCTTTCCATCTATTTTTTTTTGTCATTCTTAAGGACATAAATCCAACAAAGTGGGTTCCAACAGACCTGCCTTACTTAATCTTACGCAAGATCAGGTTTCTTTTGGCATTTTTTCAATTATTTTGTAACTATATATGTATATCAATCATGTTTCAGTTGCTGAAACATGTGTGTCTATAGCATTTGATGTTTCATTCAAAGTTCTCAATGATTCCATTTCCAGGGTAATTACATCTTTGAGTTTGAAAATTTTTCAGACAGGGTAATGCCATTTGGTGCTTCTGTTATTTTCTTATTCTCTTTTTGATTCTTTGATACTCATATATATGCCATGACATGGTGGATGAGTTTCTTATATTAAGAGGGAGGTTTTGTGATGTTGTTTGAACATAGCCAAAGCTATCATATTTTATGGGGAAGTCTTTCATATTTCCTTTGGGCATATTATTGTGCGAATGTTTATCTAATTTTTGGAAATTTTGTTTTTTTTAGGTTTCATTAGAGAAGAAGAAAGAATAACTGTTTGAGATGGTATTGTTGGGTTTTGAGCATTCTAACACTCCTATGGTGTACATGCAACCCTATATACCTTGGATCTATGTTTTCTCTATTATACATGCAAATATCAATTCTTCCAAGGTATCATCCTAACTAGCATATTATGGAGTATATACAACATGAAATATAGTTGAATGACATACCTTTTGTTGTAGCTTGATTCCTTGGACCTGAAAGAGCTTAGTGCCCCAAGTGTTGCACCTTAAATGGTTCACACAACACCACCAACAATTGGAATAACTTGAGAGAAGATCATTTACACTCAAAATAGGCTAGCCCTCATGTGTCTATCACTAGTCACTCTTTAGTGTCAATTTCATGAGCTATGAGGCTTCTTATATAGTGTGCACATTAGGGTTACACCATGTAACTCATGGATTTCCATTTTCCTCATGATCCATGGGTTTTAACCTCCATGGAGTATCCATGGGTCACCACATGGGTTTAGACCAACATGAAGAACTATGGATCATAAGCCCACTTTATAAGAATGAATGATTTACCAAATCAATCCCCATTTACTTAGTTAGTCTCTTTTGATCACAAAATTAATTCCAAACTAATTCTTGATCAATACTAATTAAATAATATTAATATATTAGAACTTATAATATATTAATAAATCATAAATATCCTCTTCTCACAAAAGTTTATCGAAATAGTTCCGATGCCATGCAACCCAAATGGACCATGCTACTCTCAGGTCAAGTATATACCAATAATAGTTATGGGCTTAGACACCTAATCCAACAGTCTCCCACTTGGATAAGTCTAATAACTATTATCGCAAGCATGACTCCAACCCGACTAGCAATCGTAGCTCTTAAAAGCCGTTGTGGAACTCTGATCTAGTCAATGACGTGTCCATTAGATAAGGGATCATATATTCCTCCATTCTGGATATCATATGGACTGAGACATGGATTATAATCATTCTCTCTGTCCACCTGTTGTTTCCCGATTTCCGGTTTATGACGACCGACTAATTGAACAAATCAAATCAGTCAGGCTTGGCCAAGCACTTAGGAGTGTCATCACTAAATCATCGAGGGGCCCACATATATCGCTTTTATCCACATGGGATAAAAGGAACGGATAAACTTCGACCCAAATGCTCTCTTGTACTTACTCATCAAATTACACACAACGATATGTTTTATAACATCCAAGTTACTGGTGCGTTTACATATGTCAATGTGCAACCGAATCGCAACTACAACTCACACGTCTCCGTTTGAAGAATATAAGATATTATCGTCTCATGATCACTCGTGATAAAATCCATGAAGTGATTCAAATGAGCGTGGGTTGAATCCAATACTCGAATCCTATTCCAGGAGTACTCATGAACACTGCAGCCACTTTGTTCTAGACAAACTACAGACCCATTCATGACAGTCTTGCCTCAATACCTACTTCCAAAGTATGATCGACTGTGGATGGTTTGAATAACCTAGTTATTCGGGAAGTCAAAACATGCAAAGTGTAACAAAAGAATAATACTAATCCTATATGACCCCAAAACGTTTGAGTCCCATATTGATTACTCATTATTCATTGTATAATGTTTCGAATAATCAACTTTAATACTTGTATTAAAACAATAGTTTTCCCATGCTCCAAGTATGCACACTATGTTTGTCTATGGTCCTTACTTTGTGAAATAGATCAATTGAAAAACATTTCAATGATGCTCATTTCACAATTTCAAATCCTTATTGCAAGTGTAAGAATTCCAAATTCTTGTCACTGCTAGAAAGTGTTACATTCTAAACTATCATGCAATGATTCTTTTGTAACGTCTAGGTACCAAAAGTCACAAAGACTTGACCAATGATATTACAAAATATTCCTTTGGAGATTGTTACAGGACAATTCCATGGAAATGAAGTCTCAAATTCAAAGTACATTCCTTTGAATATCCTTCTTGCATAAAAGTTTTTAACTTTCTCATCTATTCTTCAACTCCTAATATGGAAACATTCCATATTTGCCATACGACAATTCAGTATTAATAAACTCCTGTCTATTCATAATAATGTCAATATGGTCCTTCCATTACTATACTTCCAACTGTCCTTAAGCCACTAATCTTTGGCGAACCTTAGATTGTCCTTAACAGTTGTTTAACCACTTTAGTCAAATCTGGTTCTATTCTTTTTTCCCTCTTAATGCCCTAGGCATTTGGAAAATTAGAACACGAGAATATTATAGCATATGCAATCGATCCTATACCCGAAGCATATGGGACACGATTCATAATGTCTAACATAAAGACACGATACTTAATAAGTATTTTGCTATAAATTTTTATATTTGCCATGTTCTCACAATTTTGATTATGAAAATGGATGCCGTAATCATAATCAAAATTTGAGAACGCAATTAACATTTCCATGTATAGAATTTCCTTATGTTGAACCATTCCAACATAACATTCATATATATTTGACTAAAATTAAGTAAGGGAGAGGAATTCATAGTTCGTTTCAATTCTAAAAGCTTAGATTGAGTTTTTAATCAATTTTAGTCAAATATATATGAATGTTATGTTGGAATGATTCAACATAAAGAAGTTCTATATATGGAAATGTTAATTGCGTTCTCAAAATTTGATTATGATTATGGAATCCCTTTTCATAATCAAAATTGTGAGAACATGGCTAATATAAAAAATTTATAGCAAAAGACACGATACTCAATCAGTCTTTTACTATAAAATTTTTATATTTGCCATGTTCTCACAATTTTGATTATGAAAAGGGATGCCGTAATCATAATCAAATTTTTAGAACGTAATTAACATTTCCATATATAGAATTTCCTTATGTTGAACCATTCCAACATAACATTCATATATATTTTACTAAAATTGATTAAAAACTCAATATAAGCTTTTAGAATTGAAACGAAGTAAGAATTCCTCTCCCTTAATTATGGCAAAACAACTTTTCAAACCCTGCAACTTGCGATTTGAAACTTTTGTTTTCTATAATTAACAACACTTTACATAATAATTATGCTCCCACTAGCATTATAATTATTATCTTACCAGCATAACATTTATGCTCCCACCAGCTTTGACATCTACCTAGAAATCAGCTGGACTTCTAGAAATCAATACTTATTGACTTTCTTACCAAAGTTCAGACTTCTGATACGAGATGCTTTGATAAGACTTTATCTAGGCCTCTCAAACTCATACACCCTTCCTTAGATAGCTCACATGTGTGTCTAAACAATTTTAGAACTATGAAGAGGTATTCTGTAATCATAGTCTCAATTGTTTAGTCCTTAATATAACACCCAAATGAAATATTAAGGTTAGGACCCAACACAATATTTTACAATTTGGAAGAGGGATGCCGTAATCCAAACTGCAAAATATTTGAATGTAGGTAAATGACGATTTACCAATTTCCACCACGAAAAACGAAAAAGAATTTTAGGTTTTAAGTGAATTGAAACTCCTAGATCCTTTGAGATTCATTGAACAATTCAATGGCATGTTTAAATCTCGATTGTGCCCTTCAAGTTTATGACTGGGATGCCGAGTATCCTATGGTGTGCATGCAACCCTATATACCTTCGATCTATATTTTCTCTATTATACATGCAAATATCAATTCTTCAAAGGTATCATTCTAACTAGGATATTATGGAGTATATACAACATGAAATATGGTTGAATGACATACCTTTTGTTGTAGCTTGATTCCGTGGACCTTAAAGAGCTTAGTGCCCCAAGTGCTGCACCTCAAATGGTTCACACAACACCACCAACAATTGGAATAACTTGAGAGAAGATCATTTACACTTAAAATCGGCTAGCCCTCATGTGTCTATCACTAGTCACTCTTTAGTGCCAATTTCATGAGCTATGAGGCTTCTTATATAGTGTGCACATTAGGGTTACTGTCACAACTAGGAATTCTGATACGTTGTAAACACTTAACAAAGAATGACATTGTAGCTAAAACCTGAAAACATGTATGATGCTTATTCAATGACCACAAATTCCATCAAATACTCTATACAAACATTCAAATAGTCAACAAAAGGTTGGAAACCCTAAAAATCCCGGTTCAAGTCCATTTTGGACTAGGATTTCCTTATTGGGCCTAATAGACCAATAAGCTTCCAATTTGACTATTTTGGGCTTAGGACCCTTAAATGGACCCTAATTGGACCCAGTTCCATAAAACTTAACCTTTTTGGGCCTTATAATCCTAAAATGGGCTATTTTATCGAAATGGGCCTTATTGGGCCATAACATATCTAATTAGCCCTAACGGGCCATAAAACTCATTCCTTGATGTATATTGGGCCGTGAATTGATCTAAAAGGCCCATTGGGCCGGAAACCATCAAATTGGGCCCAAATTTTGGACTTAAGCACAAATGACCCAAATCCTCTTCTCTCTTCTCTTCCTCTCGGCCCAACATACATATATATATATATATATATATATATATATATATATATATATATATATATATATATATATATATATATAAGGGGAAATAGAGGTTGACTTGGGAGGTGCCACCTCCATATTACACAACAAATAACAAAGCCTTTGCATCCCATACTTCCATGCAAGCTTGTATGATCCAACATGCATCAAGGCCTCTTTCTCTCTCTTCTTCTTATCTCTCGGCCGAGATCACAACACACACACACATTACACCAACTTCTTTCAACCTCACTCTCTCTAGAAAGTCTTCATCTCCTTCACAAATTTTCGAAGATCTAAGGTGGATCAAGAAGGTTTCCACAAAAAAAAGAAAAAACTCATATTCCCTTGGTACGTCCTTACACCTCTAAGTTGTATAACTTCATTTTTATGCTAAGATCATTCATTCTAAGCATTTTGTGATCATACTCTTAGAACAACCTCCATAAGTTCGAGATCTATTCAAGGAGGGCTTGCTAAAGCCGAAAATAACATCAAACTATTCCATTTCTCTTCAAAACCGAACCCAAAACTCAAGGTGAGTTCATACCCCTCTCTTTTCGGTTTTCACAAGTTTTATGGGGGAGAATATAAGTAAAATGTGTAGATCTATGTGTGTGTGTATGTTATGTATGATTTCATGTATGTATGTGTGATTTTAACCAAAAAGGGAAGAAATCTCGAGATCTATGGCACAAGAGAGGAAACAAACATGATCTAATATAATTTTCATTGAACAAGTCAAGAAAAGTTTCTATCTAAAGTCATAATAAACATAATGCAACATAAAACTCATTTTTGGGACTATAATTGTCAAATAAACAAAAGTTGGGTTGAAATTGTCATTTACGGTTTTCTTAAGGACTAAAAGAGTCAAAACAGTAAAAATAAATGTTTTTATGAATATCATACTCTTTAAAGGACTTGAAATGTAAATTGTAGCTTAATGGGCTAATTTTTGGGCTTTTCGGCCCACAAGCCCAAAAATTGCAAAAATACGATTTTTAAGGAACTGAAAAGGTACAACTCTCAAAACAGGGAGAAAAAGGGGTAAAAAAAACTATTTCAAGGGTTAAAATGTTTTTCTTTTCCAAAAAGGATCAAAAATGTAAAGGTTTTGGAATTTGGGCCAAAATTGTAAAAGTTGCGAAAAAGTTGGATTTTAACCGAAAGACTCTTTGCTGGAAGGGCTCAAACTGCCAAAGAGTAAATTTGAACTAAAAACATCACTAAAACAAGTCTATGGGTCAAAAATGTAAAGAAAATGGTTTAAGGACCTAAAATGTTTCTTTTTCAAAATAAGGGACTTAAATTGTTATTTTTATTAAAGAAGGGCTGAAAAGGGTCAAACCAATATTTTGAGCCAATTATTTTATTATTAAGATATTTGAGTCAAAAAAAAAACTACCAAACTACAACTCATGAAAATAGAAAGATGAATATACGTAAAATTCCAAATATCGTTATAAACAACCAACCGACCTCATGCCGATACGAAATTAACAATCGTTCAATCAAACTTTCCAACAATTATATTATACCTAAAACAAGTAAATATTCAAATCTTTGGGCTTGAAAGTCTCAAATCATGCTTATTGGGCCTTCGTGACCCATTAACATAACTTTTGAGCCCAACGACTAAAAATAAACGGTATTGGGCCTCCTGTGACCCAATTACATGTTTAAGGGACCCTCAATGACATATATGTGCTATTGGGCCTTGGTGGCCCATTAGCATTGCTAGTAAGGTCCAAATTAAATCAAATATGAAATGGGCCAACGCATCCTTCGTATAACCAACAACCTAAAATAACTCACGTAATTAGCAGGACTTTGTAATCCTCTTCTCCTCGTTTGTTAGGCTTACCTTCAATTCAAGTAATCAAATACAGGTCGTTAATCAATAGTAATCAATTTCGTTTGGAATTAAGTGAGTAATAGCGGGCGACACCTCTAAGGGTCGTTCGTAGTCTGTAGTTATAATCAAAGTCTCCTGGAAGGAGAGCGAGAGTTTGTGTATAGATCTATACGGGGGTGACTCCCCCACACCTCAGTTGTTCGCTACAGTTAGACTCAGCCAGTCTAGGGTGACAAAATCTTAAGATCAATTTCGGCGTTCATTAGGATGCCAAGACAGACGAACTAGTCATTATTATGCATGGTTATAACGACTCATGTAATTAAATAAATCCAATACTATCTGAGTAATCAAGGAAAAGTAATCAAAATCATTCGTGTGGCGGTATAACAATTCGAAACAATTATATTATGTTATCGGAAAACATCGGGTTTTTCGAGGAAATCAACACCACTCGCCTGTATTTTCAATAACTATATTGCAAAACTTCCCATTTATACACGTTTTGAAATCATTCATGCACCAACTTATGGATCTTCACACTTTGGTAAACAATTGTCTTTTCAGAAAATATCGGATTTTCTGGGTTTTATAAACTACACAAATCATTTTTATCACAACCCTGCTTATGAACTCACCAACATTTCATATGTTGACGTTTTCAAAATAACTTGTATTCTCAGGTAACAGGTAAGCTGAAGGGTAATATCAAGTATGTTAGGATGTTATGTTTTGAAAACTCTCAAACAATTGATGCTATGGATATGTAATATTTAAACAACGTACTGGATGTGAACAATGTCAATCGTTATGTATTAATGCATGGTGAAGTTTATGTTGTGTTTCATGTATGATCATTGTGATGATATTCAATTTAAGTCACGCGAGCCCTCAGACGTTTCCGCTGTCTGGTTCGGGGGTGTGACAGGTTGGTATCAGAGCTCTGTTTATAGTGAACTAGCATATCTAACCACACATTGATATGCAACTATAAACCGAAGAGGGACAAAAACAACTCTGAATAAAACAAATAAAACACAACGATAAAACATCTTTACTTGTGCGATATAGGAAAAAGAACATAATACCAAATCAAATAAGATGATACCGACATCTCGGTTGAGTCGGGACTGTTCCTAGTTGTATTAAGGGGATGGAAGTAGCCTGATCAACTACATTTTCTCCAAGGTACAACTATCACATGCCCCGGGGAAACCTCGATGGTCGGTAAACCTAAAAACATACCCTCTGTTACCAAGAAAAGAACATCAACTCAATTTACATAATAATTAAAACATCTTAGGAGTAATAATAGTTTATTCATATACCTCCTCTCAGTCACCATGGAAGGGGAGCACCAGGCCATTCAGTTTCATCAGGCCTTGGTGGCCCACAGAATGATCGAGGACGAACCCGAGGGAGATCAATGGGGAGCACACGGCGTTGGGCCCGACGAGTACACGGACACAGACTACGAGTTTGATGGGACCGATGACGACATGGAGGAAGAACAAGACACAAACGAGGAGTCCATCACGCCACCTACCAGCGAGACACAGCAGAAAACCCCTGCCCCACCAGGAAATTCAACAAGAGAGAATCGTTCTCCGGAAGCTGAGATTGCCGCTCTGCGGCGACAGCTATTCGCCATGGAAGAACGAGCGGTGCAGGCCAACCAGGAAAGAGATGAAGTCATTGGAGAAATGACAGAGATGGCCCAGTTGTTGGCACAACACTTTGGTATATGACCTCACTGCCGCCGTCGAGCGCTCCTTAGAATGTTAGGACTAGTCATATCCATCTTTAGTATTATGCTTATATGATCTATGCTATGTACCATCGACTCTATGTTTAAGTGATTACACTACTCATGGAGTCGTTACGCTGCGGAACTTGCACCACTTATGTATGCTCTTTCGAGAAAATTTTCATGTATCAAAGTACGGATAATATTAATGGAAAATTTTATGTGCTCTATTGTGATGTTGTTATCTGTTATATATCCATGATTGTATGCTAATTTGTGAAACCACTTAAGTACATGCAATACACCTAGTTTATAGGACCACAATCTCACCAAAAATCATAGGCACTCAACATCTTTCCGTTCAATGATAGAAAGATGCCACAACGACCAACCCGTGGAAACCCTGGACCAACCCCACCCGAAATCAACTCAGCTGCATTCCAAGCAGCTGTATCTACTGCGGTTACTGCAGCCATGGCACAAATCCACGAAGGGAACAATGGTGGAGGCAATGGACAAGGGGCTGAAAGTTCGAACAACGGAATAAATCAAGGACCTACCAAGACGTGCTCTTACAAGGATTTCACCAATGCCAAACCACGAACCTTTAATGGCACGGGTGGAATGATAATCCTAAAGAGATGGATGGAAAAGGTGGAATCGGTATTTGAGATATGTGAATGCCCCGAGGAGGTAAAAGTGAAGTTAGCGCATGCACATTCGTTGACCAAGCTCTCACCTGGTGGAATGGACATGTGGAGGCCATGACTCTCCCCGTAGCCAACGCCATGCCGTGGGCGGAGTTGAAAGAAATGCTGATGGCTGAGTACTGCCCGCGAGGCGAAATTCAGAAAATGGAGCAAGAGTTGTGGAATCTCACTGTCCGAAACTCTGATATAGATGCATACATATCAAGGTTTAGCGAACTGTCACTGTTGTGCCCTGGCATGATTACTTCAGAGGGAAAGAAAATCGAACGATTCATCTGGGGATTAACCTCCCCAATTCAAGGAAATGTGATAGCTGCAAATCCTGAAACCTTCGACAGTGCCAAGAGGTTGGCTAAGAAACTGTATGACCACAATAACAAGAAGGGCGAGAAGCCAGGGGAAACTAAAGGCAAGAAGGAGAGTGACAACAAGAAAGGAAAGAATAACAAGAGAAAGGGACGACAAGGCTCGGAGTCGTCAAAGAAGCAACAAACAGTTGCAGTCAATGCTGCAACCACCCAAGTCCCCTCCACACCACATGCTCCATTCTCAGCTAATCCAAGTGCCCCTAGGCAGTATTCCGGGAATCTCCCAAAGTGCAACAAGTGCATTCTCCATCATAATGGCAAATGCAGGGAGATGCATTGTACCAGTTGCAATCAGAAGGGTCACACGGCAAAATATTGCAGGACCTATCCTCCCCAGAACTAGCAGCAAGGAAACAACAACAACAACAACAACAACAACAACACCAACAACAACGTCAACAATGCAGGATCAAGCCCCACCTGCTATGGATGTGGAAAGACTGGGCACATCCGTCGAAACTGCCCCAACTTCAACAACCCTGGGAATGGAGGAGCAGGAAGAGTGCTGGCAATGGGACAGGGAGAAGCGGTTCAGGATCCCGCTGTTGTTACCGATATGTTTCTCCTAAACCACACTTATGCATGCATCCTATTTGATACCGGGGTAGAACGAAGCTTTGTGAGTAATAAATTCAAACACTTGTTAAAACAACAACCCCAGAAGCTTAATGAAACCTTTACGGTGGAAATGGCTAATGGGAAAACAGATTCCACTGGGGAAATCTACATCGGATGTACCCTGACCTTGAACCATCACGTCTTTCAAATAAACTTAATGTCTGTATCCATTAGGAGTTTTGATGTGATTATCGGCATGGACTGGTTAAGCCCCCACCTTGCTGAAATTATGTGTCACGAGAAGGCCGTTCGCTTTCACCTCCCAAATCATGAAACCATAACTATATACGGAGACAAACCCAGCACGAACCTTCGTCTCATCTCGTGCATTAAGGCACAAAAGTGTCTACGAAAGAAGGACTTGACGTTTCTGGCTCACATAGTGGATAAGTCCAAAGAAGAGGTCCATATTTGAGACATCCCGGTGGCTTGTGATTTCCCGGATGTATTTCCTGAAGACCTTCCGAGGATACCCCCAGAAAGACAAGTCGAGTTCCGAATTGACCTCGTGCCACGAGCTACACCCATCGCCAAATCGCCCTACAGATTGGCTCCTGCAGAAATACAAGAGTTGTCCAGCCAACTCAGCGAACGTTTGGACAAAGGATTCATCCGACCCAGTTTCTCACCTTGGGGAGCTCCGGTTCTCTTTGTTAAGAAGAAAGACGGTACCTTTAGGATGTGTATTGACTACAGGGAACTTAATAAGCTCACTATCAAAAATCGCTATCCACTTCCGAGAATCGACGATCTATTTGACCAACTCCAAGGAGCAAGTTACTTCTCTAAGATAGATCTGCGATCCGGATACCATCAACTCAAAGTCCGGGAGGAGGATATCCCCAAAACTGCCTTCCGAACTCGTTATGGACATTATGAATTTGTCGTAATGCCCTTCGGTCTAACGAATGCCCCTTCCGCATTTATGCACCTAATGAATCGAATCTGCCGACCATTCCTTGACAACTTTGTCATCGTTTTCATCGACGATATCCTAGTCTATTCTCGAAGCGAAGAGGAACACGGCCGACATCTCCGACAAGTCCTGGAAACCCTGCGAACCGAAAAGTTATACGCAAAACTCTCTAAGTGTGAGTTCTGGATTCGTAGTGTGAACTTTTTGGGTCATGTTGTTAGTCAGGAAGGGATACATGTAGATCCTTCTAAGGTCAAAGCCGTTGAAGGATGGGCGATCCCAACAGCACCCACCGAAATTCGTCAATTTTTAGGTCTCGCAGGCTATTATAGGAGGTTCATTCAGAACTTCTCCAAAACAGCCAAGCCACTTACCTTGCTTACGCAAAAGGGCATACCCTTTGAATGGACGAATAAGCAAGAAGCTGCATTCCGAACTCTGAAACAAGCACTCTGCAGTGCACCAGTATTATCACTACCAGAGGGAACAAAGGACTTCGTAGTCTACTGCGATGCGTCGAATCAAGGTTATGCAGCGTGGGAAGGTGATAGCTTATGCGTCCCGACAACTAAAGACACATGAGGTGAATTATACCACCCATGATCTTGAATTAGGAGCTGTGGTCTTCGCCTTGAAGATTTGGAGGCACTACCTTTACCGTACAAAGTGCACCATTTTCACTGACCACAAGAGTCTCCAACACATTTTGAATCCAAAAGAGTTGAACACGAGGCAACGGAGATGGGTTGAACTGCTAAACGACTATGAGTGCGAAATCAAGTACCACCCAGGTAAAGCTAACGTGGTAGCTGATGCCTTGAGTCGGAAAGAATACTCGAATCGTCGTTTGAAGACTCTCTCCATAACCATTCAATCCCACCTAACCTCGCAAATCAGAGCAACCCAGTTCGATGCCATGAAGGCAGAAAACAAAACAAGCGAAGCGCTACGTGAAATGGAAAAGAATTTCGAAGTGAAGGAGGACGGAGCATATTACTTCATGAACCGCATTTGGGTCCCTAGACTTGGGGGATTCAGAGAAGTAGTCATGAATGAAGGCCACAAGACGCGATACTCCATCCATCCGGGTTCGGATAAAATATACCTGGATGTCAAGCAACATTATTGGTGGCCTAACATGAAGGCATAAATTGCCACTTACGTTAGCAAGTGCCTCACATGTGCTAAAGTAAAGGTGGAATATCAGAAGCCCTCGGGATTACTACAGCAACCAGTAATTCCCGAGTGGAAATGGGTAAGGATTACTTTGGACTTTGTGACCAAACTACCCAAGACGAATGATGGTTTGGATACCATATGGGTAATAGTTGATAGGTTGACAAAATCCGCTCATTTCCTGCCAATAAAAGAATCGTACAAGATGGAACGATTGACAAGGATCTATATCAAGGAAATCGTGAGACTCCACGGAGTGCCAATATCTATCATCTAAGATAGAGATAGTAGGTTTACTTCACGCTTTTGGCAATCGCTCCAGAAAGCTATGGGAACACAACTTGACATGAGCACTGCCTACCACCCACAAACGGATGGTCAAAGCGAGCGAACCATTCAAACGCTAGAAGATATGCTTCGCGCATGTGTGATAGACTTTGGAAGGTCGTGGGATACGCACTTGCCTTTGATCGAATTCTCGTACAATAACAGTTATCACTCAAGCATCAAAGTCGCTCCTTTCGAGGCATTATACGGGCGTAGATGCAGATCACCGTTATGTTGGGCTGAGGTAGGTGACACTCAACTAGCAAAAGGACAAACACCAGACAATGCATTAACAGGACCGGAAATCATACGCGAAACGACCGAGAAGATAATTCAGATCAGGGCCCGACTGCAATCATCACGAGACAGACAAAAGAGCTACGCCGATAAGCGGCTAAAGCCCTTGGAATTTAAAGTCGGGGATAGGGTGTTATTAAAGGTCTCTCCCTGGAAAGGGGTGATACGTTTTGGGAAGCGGGGAAAACTAAACCCACGATACATTAGACCCTTCGAGATTCTTGCCCGAATCGGTCCAGTGGCTTATAGACTGCAGCTACCCGCTGAGCTCAGCAGTGTACACCTCGTGTTCCATGTTTCCAATTTAAAGAAGTGCTCATCCGACGAAACTCTCGTCACTCCATTAGAAGAAATCGAAATCAACGAGAATCTCCTGTTCATCGAAGAACCAGTCGAAATCATGGACAGGGAAGTGAAACGTACTAAGCAAAGTCGTATTCCGATTGTCAAAGTTCGATTGAACGCGAGACGCGGACCAGAATTCACATGGGAACGCGAAGACCAAATGAAGCAGAAGTACCCTCACCTATTCTTGCATTTTCGAATCTGGCTTTAAAAACAATTTCGGGACGAAATTCCCTCTAACGGGGGGATGATGTCACAACTAGGAATTCTGATACGTTGTAAACACTTAACAAAGAATGACATTGTAGCTAAAACCTGAAAACATTTATGGTGCTTATTCAATGACCACAAATTCCATCAAATACTCTATACAAACATTCAAATAGTCAACAAAAGGTTGGAAACCCTAAAAATCCCGGTTCAAGTCCATTTTGGACTAGGATTTCCTTATTGGGCCTAATAGACCAATAAGCTTCCAATTTGACTATTTTGGGCTTAGGACCCTTAAATGGACCCTAATTGGACCCACTTCCATAAAACTTAACCTTTTTGGGCCTTATAATCCTAAAATGGGCTATTTTATCGAAATTGGCCTTATTGGGCCATAACAAATCTAATTAGCCCTAACGTGCCATAAAACTCATTCCTTGATGTATATTGGGCCGTGAATTGATCTAAAAGGCCCATTGGGCCGAAAACCATCAAATTGGGCCCAAATTTTGGACTTAAGCACAAATGACCCAAATCCTCTTCTCTCTTCTCTTCCTCTCGGCCCAACATACATATGTATATATATATATATATATATATATATATATATATATATATATATATATATATATATATATAAAAGGGGAAATAGAGGTTGACTTGGGAGGTGCCACCTCCATATTACACAACAAATAACAAAGCCTTTGCATCCCATACTTCCATGCAAGCTTGTATGATCCAACATGCATCAAGGCCTCTTTCTCTCTCTTCTTCTTATCTCTCGGCCGAGATCACAACAAACACACACATTACACCAACTTCTTTCAACCTCACTCTCTCTAGAAAGTCTTCATCTCCTTCACAAATTTTCGAAGATCTAAGGTGGATCAAGAAGGTTTCCACAAAAAAAGAAAAAACTCATATTCCCTTGGTACGTCCTTACACCTCTAAGTTGTATAACTTCATTTTTATGCTAAGATCATTCATTCTAAGCATTTTGTGATCATACTCTTAGAACAACCTCCATAAGTTCGAGATCTATTCAAGGAGGGCTTGCTAAAGCCGAAAATAACATCAAACTATTCCATTTCTCTTCAAAACCGAACCCAAAACTCAAGGTGAGTTCATACCCCTCTCTTTTCGGTTTTCACAAGTTTTATGGGGGAGAATATAAGTAAAATGTGTAGATCTATGTGTATGTGTATGTTATGTATGATTTCATGTATGTATGTGTGATTTTATGTGTTTATAGGGTAAATATATAACAAAAAGGGACGAAATCTCGAGATCTATGGCACAAGAGAGGAAACAAACATGATCTAATATACTTTTCATTGAACAAGTCAAGAAAAGTTTCTATCTAAAGTCATAATAAACATAATGCAACATAAAACTCATTTTTGGGACTATAATTGTCAAATAGACAAAAGTTGGGTTGAAATTGTCATTTACGGTTTTCTTAAGGACTAAAAGAGTCAAAGTAGTAAAAATAAATGTTATTATGAATATCATACTCTTTAAAGGACTTGAAATGTAAATTGTAGCTTAATGGGCTAATTTTTGGGCTTTTTGGCCCATAGGCCCAAAAATTGCAAATATACGATTTTTAAGGGACTGAAAAGGTACAACTCTCAAAACAGGGGGAAAAAGGGGTAAACAAAACTATTTCAAGGGTTAAAATGTTTTTCTTTTCCAAAAAAGGATAAAAAATGTAAAGTTTTTGGAATTTGGGCCAAAATTGTAAAAGTTGCGAAAAGTTAAACTTTAACCGAAAGACTCTTTGCTGGAAGGGCTGAAACTGCCAAAGAGTAAATTTTGAACTAAAAACATCACTAAAACAAGTATATGGGTCAAAAATGTAAAGAAAATGGTTTAAGGACCTAAAATGTTTCTTTTTCAAAATAAGGGACTAAAATAGTCATTTTTATTAAAGAAGGGCTGAAAAGGGTCAAACCAATATTTTGAGCCAATTATTTTATTATTAAGATATTTGAGTCAAAAAAAAATACCAAACTACAACTCATGAAAATAGAAAGATGAATATACGTAAAATTCCAAATATCGTTATAAACAACCAACCGTCCTCGTGCCGATATGAAATTAACAATCGTTCAATCAAACTTTCCAACAATTATACTATACCTAAAACAAGTAAATATTCAAATCTTTGGGCTTGAAAGTCTCAAATCATGCTTATTGGGCCTTCGTGACTCATTAACATAACTTTTGAGCCCAACGACTAAAAATAAACGGTATTGGACCTCTTGTGACCCAATTACATGTTTAAGTGACCCTCAATGGCATATATGTGCTATTGGGCCTTGGTGGCCCATTAACATTGCTAGTAAGGTCCAAATTAAAACAAATATGAAATGGGCCAACGCGTCCTTCGTATAACCAACAGCCTAAAATAACTCACATAAGTAGCAGGACTTTGTAATCCTCTTCTCCTCGTTTGTTAGGCTTACCTTCAATTCAAGTAATCAAATACAGGTCGTTAATCAATAGTAATCAATTTCGTTTGGAATTAAGTGAGTAATAGTGGGCGACACCTCTAAGGGTCGTTCGTAGTCTGTAGTTATAATCAAAGTCTCCTGGAAGGAGAGCGAGAGTTTGTGTATAGATCTATATGGGGGTGACTCCCCCACACCTCAGCTGTTCGCTACAGTTAGACTCGGCCAGCCTAGGGTGACAAAATCTTAAGATCAATTCCGACGTTCATTAGGATGCCAAGACAGACGAACTAGTCATTATTATGCATGATTATAACGACTCACGTAATTAAATAAATCCTATACTATCCGAGTAATCAAGGAAAAGTAATCAAAATCACTCGTGTGGCGGTATAACAATTCGAAACAATTATATTATGTTATCGGAAAACATCGGGTTTTTCGAGGAAATCAACACCACTCGCCTGTATTTTCAATAACTATATTGCAAAACTTCCCATTTATACACGTTTTGAAATCATTCATGCACCAACTTATGGATCTTCACACTTTGGTAAACAATTGTCTTTTCAGAAAATATCGGATTTTCTGGGTTTTATAAACCACACAAATCATTTTTATCACAACCCTGCTTATGAACTCACCAACATTTCATATGTTGACGTTTTCAAAATAACTTGTATTCTCAGGTAATAGGTAAGCTGAAGGGTAATATCAAGTATGTTAGGATGTTATGTTTTGAAAACTCTCAAACAATTGATGCTATGGATATGTAATATTTAAACAACGTACTGGATGTGAACAATGTCAATCGTTATGTATTAGTGCATGGTGAAGTTTATGTTGTGTTTCATGTATGATCATTGTGATGATATTCAATTTAAGTCACGCGAGCCCTCGGACGTTTCCGCCGTCTGGTTCGGGGGTGTGACAGTTACACCATGTAACTCATGACTTTCCATATTCCTCATGATCCATGGGTTTTAACCTTCATGGAATATCCATGGGTCACCACATAGGTTTAGACCAAAATGAAGAACTATGGATCATAAGCCCACTTTATAAGAATGAATGATTTACCAAATCAATCCCCATTTATTTAATTAGTCTCTTTTGATCACAAAATTAATTCCAAACTAATTCTTGATCAATACTAATTAAATAATATTAATATATTAGAACCTATAATATATTAATAAATCATAAATATCCTCTTCTCATAAAAGTCTATCCAAATTGTTCCGATGCCATGCAACCCAAATGAACCATGCTACTCTCGGGTCAAGTACATACCAATAATAGTTATGGGCTTAGACACCTAATCCAACAGGTATTTATTTACAGTTTCCTTATTTTAGGAACAATACTTTTATTATTTTTTTTCATTTTTTGAAGATGTTGAAGTACTTATTATTTTTGTTATAACAGGGTCCACTATTACTTCAAAGGGTAAGATATTGTAAGCATTGTGATGCATATGTTAAGGGATTTGACCGCCATTATCCTGTTTTTGGGAATTGTATAGGTAACAACTTTAACACATTATTGCAGTTGAATGTTATGTTAAGAACCATCTTTAGATAATTGGGGTGCTACTATTTTAATACAGGCCAAAACAATCATCTACTTTTCATGATTATCCTAGCAGGATTTATAACAACTGAGGCTTGTTACATTATGGGTGCATCTCAGAATAAGCTTACATCTGCAAAACAAGATTTGTAATTTTGCTTATCTTGAAAGGTCATCTTTGCCACATATTCATCTTAAATTCCAGTTTTGTCTGAGAGTAAAGAGAAGGTATGCCACTGTTTTCCCAACAACCATTTTGAATCTTGTTATATGGCAAACTTGTAATTATTTTGATATTGTATCTAGAAGGTTGGTTGGAATGAAACATTAGTTTCTAGCATAATGATATTTTCCATTCTGCAAGGGCTATGGCAGGTGAATACTTGGTTTCCATTACATTCTATTCTTGGAGATATACTCATATACCATACATACTCACCTTTTATTTTATAAAATTATTAGGGGGTATTTCTGGCATGGCATATATATTATGTGTGTTTCAATATCAAAACATATGAGTTTGTAAGTTCTATAATCTTTATGACCATATATATCTATGTTACCATTGGCTGGATTAATAATGTTTAAAAAATATTTGAGAAAATGATGTCATACTTGCAGATACACTGGAAAAGATATCCAGAGTTCCAACATATTGTACAGCTTCAACAAGGTACATTTAATTATGTGCATCCATTATTTTAAACAAAAAAATGGCACTTTGACTTTTGAGCCAAATGTATTAATGATCATCTTAAACAATGAAAAATGCATATAGTATATTATATATGAAAAGTATATGTAATATGTATGTTGCTGTTATGGATAAAGGTATGTAACTACATTGAAATTCTGGTAAAAAGTAAACTATATTTCCCATATTGGTAAAAAGAGTATGTGACCATTTACTGAATAATACTTGATCATTTAGGGGAGACGATAACAACAACAAAGTTTATAAATCCATATGACAAAGGAATTTTGCATAATTTGAAGGATTTCATTGATGCCAGAGGCTAAACGACTTGAAGTTTATTGTCGTTGTAAATTAGTTAAAGCATTAAGTTTTAAGGTAAGGTTCATATTTTATCATCACCTTTAGTTATATATGTTCTTGAATATAGATTAATAAGTTTCTTGAAAGTAAACAGTTAAGTAACACACAGTTTTATTGCTTGACAAACAAGTTAGACATTTACTTATAGTTGAAAATAGGATAAGATCACTAGTTAGAGAGAACAATAGCATCCCGAATGTCTAAAAAACATTTAATGACATGGCAATGGAGTCTTGCTTATTATGCCATATCTGATCATCCATGAAAATTTTGTAAAACATTGACACCAAAATCAAGTTCGGTAAAACGTGACAAAAGTGACAAAAAATAGGATTTTTGACACTAAAATCATTTTTTAATATTTGGAATAGATGTGCACATACTGGATTTTAAAAAAGATTTGGGTCGGTTTCAAAAAGAGATCGTATTTTGATTAGCAGTCGACAAATTTGATTGGGGAAAAACTAGATTGGATCCAAACCGAGTTTTGGGAAAAATAATTTGAAAAGGTCAAACCGGATAGGCATCGGATTCAAATTGAATCGAGTAAAACCGGTTTAAAAAACCGATTTTTTTCCTTTTTATAAATTTTTCGATTTTAATATTGTAAAAAAATAAAAAGAAATTGCAATACATCTTTAACTCTAAAATTAGAAAAACAAAGCATTTATAATAGAAATAACTATCATTGTTGTGTTGGTAGTAATAGTAGGGGTCGTTGGTCGTTTAGTAAATAATAAATTTTTTGTAATTGTCATTTTAGTTATTAATGTTGTGTACTTATCCGAAGGTGAGTTATCTGTGGTAAGTGGGATCGACATTCATATAGTTATTTTTTCGTTATGTATTTGTTGTTCGATCATATGCTATCGAGTATACCCAAATCATAAGAGATATTTATTAATGTAAACAATGTTTTTAAGTGGTATGATGAACCTATTACAACTAACATGACAACATCTATTTATACTAACTGATGAGGGGCAAAATAGTCACTTTGAACATAAAAGCAATTAGTGATGACTATATATCCACTTGAGAATGATAAAAGAAAAAAAATCAAAAAATGATCCTCCAATGGCTAGTACCACAAACTGGACACAACGATCGTATAATCAATCTGAATCCAATATGATGTGTAGACCTTAATAAATAGGTTGTATAGTTTTGTTTCTAATCATTGTCATCGCCCATCCTGAGTAACTACACTACAAAGAACCCATAGGGTTATGTCTATGTGTGTGTTTAATAGTACATATCTGCAATATTTGATCTATTTCTTTGCAAGTTTTGTGTTTTTTTGTCTGTGTTCATCATCATTACCTGTTTGAAGTCATACTGGATATGATACCAACTTTACTTAATTACAAAGGGGATCTAATTATGTGCATATCTAAAACACATCTGGTTTCCATTTAATAGTATATTTCTGCAGTCTTCGATCTTCTCTTTATTGACAGTGAATATAAAAGGCAAATAAACTTCACGGAGAATTTTAATGCAGATTTTCTATAACAAAAATTCTAAATCTTTTATTTAATATAAAATATGATTTTCTATATAAAAGAACGAGAATGGCATGTCCATTATGGCGGTATATTCCCTAAAACAGGAATTACGTCATTTTATCCTCAATTCCCATTTTCCTCTGCTCCTCTACCAATGATGCAAGAATGGTTCCACAATGTTATCAGTCAACGTTGTCAATATGTGAGTTGTTGCATCTATAGCCTTACTTATATTTCTAACTTCTGACTTAATTTATATACATGTATGTGGTGTTTATAGAGAATTATCAGTTGTGATGGAGTTGTTGATGATGACATGGAAAACATCATTGTTGCTAAGCTTCTATACGTTGATGTTATTGATCCTAACAAGGTTTGACGAGACCTAGATCCATATGTTTCCTAATTTAAATGTTGTAGAGAATTTAAGTGATGCATTGGACATGATTGACAGGTTATTGTGATGTATGTGAACTCTCCTAGAGGATTGCTAGTATGTCCATCTTTGACACCATGAAGCATATGTGAAACAAGAAGGTGTTCTTTAATAGCAATGTAGTATCAGGTTATATAGTTAGGGATAACCTTTTAATAACAATGTACTATCGGATCCCCTTAATATCAATGTATTACAATTTTTTGATAACTTCTTTGACATGACGTTATTGGATGAAATTGACTTTTTTGGTATATATTTGTTTCCATATTTTTGTATTATGCGTAAATGAGTATCGTAAAGGAACGTCGTAAATGCATATCGTAAATGGCTGTTGAAGTTTATGACATGCAAATGTGTGTCATATTCATTTATGACAGGGGATTTAATTATACACAATGCACGTCATAAATGTGCATTGTAAGGTTACGACACACAAATGTGTGTCGTCTTTCTTTATGATAGGGCCTTCCTTGACACGCAATGCGCGTCGTAAATGTATGTCGTAAATGCGCGTCGTAAGTTTACGACATGAAAAGCCGTGTTGTCTTCTTTTATGACATGGCCTACCTTGACACACATTTGTGTATCATCTGTGGCTTTTACGACACACAATGCGTGTCATTAAAGGGTATTTTTGTAGTAGTGAAATAAGTAGATCTAGGCTACAGTTTGCTTGAAGATTCCTGTCTAACATAAGCTTCACAACCCCAAACCTTCAAATAAGATAAGGATTGAGCTTTTCCATACCAAATCTCCAATGGTGTTTTATCTACTATTTTATTAGGAGCCATATTCAAAATACGAGCGGTGGTGAGCAAGGCATAACTCCAAAATGATAAAAGTATAGTACTTCCCACCAAAAATCGAACCGTATCAAGTAAGGTTTGATTCCTCCTCTTATGTACACCATTAAGTTGTGGTGCTCTGGATGGAGTAAGTTGTGAGATAATCCCATGATTTCTAAGATGATATTGGAACTCTTGGCTCAAGTATTTTCCACATGTATCTGAATGAAGGATTTTAATTGTCTCGTTGAGATGATTTTCGACTTCACTTTGAAACAGATTGAACTTTTTCAAATGCTTCATAATTATGTTTCATTAAGAAAACGTAACCAAAATGAATAAAGTCATCTATAAAGGTGATGTAATATATTTCACCATATCTAGACATGGTTTTGAAATGACCACACACATCAGTATGTATGATTCCTAACAAAACACTTGTCCTTTCACTCGAACTAGAGAAAGGGGACTTTATCATCTTTCCAAATGAACAAGATTCACATATATCAAATGACTCATCATCATTTGTCTCCAAAAGTCCATTCTTTTAAAGTTGGGATATACAATTCTTGTTTATGTGATCAAGATGAAAGTTTAATAAATAGGTTTGCTTCAAATCTTGTTTGATCTATTTGGTGCTTGTATGATAAATGGAACTATTGTTTGATGAATAATCAAGGTTTAATTCAAAATTTTCATTTATAGGTCTAGCCTCAAAATAGAATATTCCATTACAAAAGGAGTGAATATTATCATCAAAAAATTTATAAGTATAAACCAAATTTCTTTAAATAGGAAAATGAAATAATATTTCTTGATAAATTTGGAATCAAACATACATTTTTCAACATTAAGTACAGACCATTTGGGAAACACCGTTCAAAATATCCTATCGCTTGGAAGGCAACCCTTGATCCATTGCCGACTGTAGTACCATATCACCTGCCTTTTGTTCCTTACTCTTTCTGAACCCCTGTAATGAATTACATATGTAAGTTCCACAACCATTAACTACTACCTAAGTGTTAGATGAAAAAGTAAATATTCTCATTTCAATCATGAAAATAGATATACCTGAAGTGCCTTCCCCGACCTTCTTTGCTTTCAGTGTGTAAGATAAGTAGAACAATTTAGTTTCCAATGACCAATAAATCCGCACTCAAAGCAGGCGTCATCCTTAGCCACCTTTTCCTTCTTCTTTGGTGGTTGATCTGGGGGAGCTTTATTCCCTTTTCCCTCGCCAACTTGTGGCTTACCCTTGGATTTCTTGCATATCTTCTTGTTGATTTTCCCTTGACAATTCATGAGAGCTTGAGGGATTTTCCTAGGGATGTTCTTCTCAATAGTTTTAAGCATTGAGTGCAACTTTGAGATAGGCTTATCACACCCATTCAGATTGTAGTTCATTATATATGTATCATAAGATTTTGGCAATGAGTTTAAAATTAAATATGTAGCCAAGTCTTCTGGATATGGGGAGCCTAATCTCTCTAAGTGATCTAGATAGCTCTTTATCTTAAGAACATGTGTGCTTATGTTTCCAGTCTCATCCATTTTGCAGCCATGGAGAGATCAAACAGTTTCAAACCTCTTAGTCCTTGCATGTTGACCGATATATCTTGTAGATGTTCAATCATATCAAAGGCATCATGATGTTCCAGATCCCACTGAAGATTTGGAATCATGGTGGAAAGCATAAGGCATGCAACAACAACAGAGTCATCAAAATGTTTGATCCAAAGATCATGTGCAACCTTAGCAGTAAGAGTTGGTTCCTCAGGAAGTGAACCCTCAAGAATGTTGAATCTATATGTCCAAGAGTCATTATTGAGTGATATTGTTAATAATATATGATCCTATAGGGTCACACCTTTATCAAGTTGGCACATTTTATATATTTATTATTAATATGATTATTAATAACTAATACCAATTATTGTATTTAATTAGGGAGTAATTATTGCTTTGTGAAAATAATAATTATAAGAAAGTGTAACTAGTTATTATTTCAGATAATAGTCATGCACAACCTTTTGGACTAGTTGAATATTTTTTTCTTTTACCTAAAGAACAAGTTTATATTTTATAAACTTTGAGTTTATAAAAATTAAAGTATTCTCCTTCTTTCAAGAGACATGGCCAAAATTTTAATAAAGGAATGGAGGTTGCTTGTCAATCTCCATACCGTGTCTCTCATACTTCTAAAGGCTACCATTTCTTTAGAGTATTTTAATGTAAATACCTTACCTTAAATGAGATATACAATGAGAGCTTCATGCATGAAAATTGGCTAGTTTTCCCATTCTCTTTTCTCTCCAAAATGCCATGAGTTTATTGGCTAGAAACTCTCTCACTTTTGAAGTTTGTTTCTTGGCTTTTGGTACTCTTTGTGAGTTCCTTTTTAATTCTTATTTGTTAAGCACTTAAAGGCTTGAAGAACAAAGAATTATAATAAGGAAATTGCATTCCAAGTGCCTTACTCTTGATGGTTGATACACATAGAGAAATTATACTCTTGAATTTTGCTATCTTCATCAACACCCCAAAACCAAGTGGGTTCAAAGGTTATAGAAGTTGTCATTCTAAAACACTCTTTGGTTGATATTTTTATTTCATTCTAGCCTCTATAAATGGATCCTTCATGGTTTGGTTTTGTAATAAACTAAAAATAAACTTGTTATTTCTTAACATTTCCGTTGACCGGTTTTTATGAAAAACTAACTTATATTTTGTATCAAAACCCATCAATGGTACCAAGGCCATCTTTAGCCTTACTTACATTTTTAACTTCTGACTTAATTTATATACATGTATGTGGTGTTTATAGAGAATTATCTGTTGTGATGGATTTGTTGATGATGACATGGAAAACATCATTGTTGCTCAGCTTCTATACGTTGATGTTATTGATCCTAACAAGGTTTGACGAGACCTAGATCCATGTCTTTCCTAATTTAAATGTGGTAGAGAATTTAAGTGATGCATTGAACATGATTGACAAGTTATTGTGACGTATGCGAACTCTCCTAGAGGATTGCTGGTATGGCCATCTTTGACACCATGAAGCATATGTGAAACAAGAAGGTGTCCTTTAATAGCAATGTAGTATCAGGTTATATAGTTAGGGAAAACCTCTTAATAACAATGTACTATCGGATCCCCTTAATATCAATGTATTACATTTTTTTGATAACTTCTTTGACATGACGTTATTGGGTGAAATTGATTTTTTTGGTATATAGTTGTTTCCATATTTTTGTATTATGCGTAAATGAGTATCGTAAAGGCACGTCGTAAATGCATATCGTAAATGGCTGTTGAAGTTTATGACATGAAAATGCGTGTCATCTTCATTTATGACAAGGGATTTAATGATACACAATGCACGTAATAAATATGTGTTGTAAGGTTACGACACACAAATGTGTGTCGTCTTTCTTTATGACAGGGCCTTCCTTGACACGCAATGCGTGTCGTAAATGTGTGTTGTAAAAGCGCGTCGTAAGTTTATGACATGAAAAAGCGTGCCGTCTTCCTTTATGACATGGCCTTCCTTGACACACATTTGTGTGTCATCTGTGGCTTTTACGACACACAATGCGTGTCATTAAAGGGTATTTTTAGTAGTAGTGAAATTAGTAGATCTAGGCTAGAGTTTGTTTGCAGATTCCTGTCTAACATAAGCCTCACAACCCCAAACCTTCAAATAAGATAAGGATTGAAATTTTCCATACCAAATATGCAATGGTGTTTTATCTACTATTTTATTAGGAGACATATTCAAAATACGAGCGATGGTGAGTAAGGCACAACTCCAAAATGATAAAAGTATAATACTTCTCACCACAAATCGAACCATATCAAGTAAGGTTTGATTCCTCCTCTTGGTTACACCATTAAGTTGTGGTGTTCTGGATGGAGTAAGTTGTGAGATAATTTTATGATTTCTAAGATGATATTGGAACTCTTGGCTCAAGTATTTTCCACCTGTATATGAATGAAGGATTTTAATTGTCTCGTTGAGATAATTTTCGACTTCACTTTGAAACAGATCGAACTTTTTCAAATGCTTCATATTTATGTTTCATTAAGAAAACGTAACCAAAATGAATAAAGTCATATATAAAGGAGATGTAATATATACTACCATATCTAGATATGGTTTTGAAAGGACCACACACATCAGTATGTATGATTCCTAACAAAACACTTGCCCTTTCACTCGAACCAGAGAAAGGGGACTTTGTCATCTTTCCAAGTGAACAAGATTCACATATATTAAATGACTCATCATTATTTGTCTCCAAAACTCTATTCTCTTAGAGTTGGGGTATACAATTCTTGTTTATGTGATCAAGACGGAAATTTAATAAATAGGTTTGCTTCAAATCTTGTTTGATCCTTTTGGTTTCCAATGGAACTATTGTTTGAACAATAATCAAGGTTTAATTCAAAATTTTCATTTATAGGTCTAGCCTCAAAATAGAATATTCCATTAAAAAGGAGTGAATATTATCATTGAGAAATTTATAATTATAAACCAAATTTCTTTAAATAGGAAAATGAAATAATATTTCTTGATAAATTTGGAATCAAACATACATTTTTCAACATTAAGTACAGATCATTTGGTAAACACCATACAAAATATCCTATCGCTTGGAAGGTAACCCTTGGTCCATTGCCGACTGTAGTAACATATCACCAGCCTTTTGTTCCTTACTCTTTTTGAAACCTTGCAATGAATTACATATCTATGTTCCACAACCATTAACTAATACCCAAGTGTTAGATGTAAAAGTAAATGTTCCCATTTCAATCAAGAAAATAGATATACCTGAAGTGCCTTCCCCGACCTTCGGTACCGCACTTGGTCTCCTCCTTCTTTGGGTCTTCGTCCGCCAATGAAGAGATGCTGAATTCTCCTTCTCTATTGTCCTTTTTCTTGCTGAAAACAGATTTGAGGTTCTTCAACAGTGAATTTTTCGATGTTGCGGTTTCGACTACGGTATTGCCTTTGCTTTTCCTTAAAGTTGCTTCCGGGTCTTCAAGTGGTGAAATCAAAGGTGTGCCTCCTCCTCTGGTCATAAACGTACTGCAATTAAAACAAGGAAACAAGTAAAAGAACAAAAAACGAAAAATTAAATTCCTACTGTAGCGATACCACAACGTGGTAGAAGATACCACGACGTGGTGAATCTAAAATATGAAAATCCTAAAAATCAAAATTAAAAACTAAATTCTAACAGAAAATATTCCTAAAAATAGGAATATAAAGTAACTAAAACTAAACCGTTCCCCGACAACGGCGCCAAAAACTTGATGTGAGTTTAATGTGCTTATATTTTATCCAAGTTAATTTATAAAAAGTTATTCCCTTCGCTAGACTATTAAACACACTAGTCACTGTACCTAATCGTGCAATAGTATAGCAATGGTAAGAATGAGTGTCGAACATAAGGAACGGTGTTTAAATTACTTTATTTTAGTATTTAACTAACTATTAATCAAATGAGAAAAGGTATATGTTTTCCTAGTTTTGCAAGACTAGATACTTAATTACCAACTAACTCAAAATTCACTTAATCAAACTAACACTAAAACTAAGCAAGTAGACAAGTACGAATGTACCAAGGTGAGAAAGAGACTTTCGTTTAGCTTCGGATTCGTTGTTATTGTAATTGATTTATGGAAGTGCAATGGATTTAGTTTCTTTAGTTACCGATTCCTAAGATGACCAAAGTAGTATTCACTAATTTAATCCTTTAGCAAACTAGCTTATTTATTCGGTGATCAGGCGGAAAAACTTACCAGCTTACTAGTGTTCAGTTCGAATTGATAAGACTTATAATTAATTTACCAATTTAGTTTGTTGATTCAATTTCATATATGATTTTTCGTCATATATTAGCTCCTATACTCTTTTACCCACTTTTCTACTTAACCCTAGGTTTTATTCAAAACTCTAGTCCTACAATTTTGCAATTCACAAGATTATAAGATTCAAATCTAATTAAGAGAGATAGTCATACTAACTTAATCAGATTCAGCTATAAGTTGAGGAAAGCAATTATCAAAAGTACTTGAGGTTCTTTAATAAGCTAAATCAATAAATAACTAAATAACTAAATCCAAACCATAAAATCAACTAGCAATATTCAACTCATCCTAAGCTAAACGAAAGTCATGAGTGTTTAGCTCATGATTTCAGCAAATAAAATCACAAATACTAAATTCAAGATGTTAGACATGGCTAAATCAAAGAAAAATCGAAGTGTAAGTTCAATTGCCTTAATGCTCTTCCTTCTAATGGATGTGATTGAAATCCTTGCTTCCAAGCTTAAATTCCAGTGTTTTGCCTCAAAAAGTATCGAAATCTCCAGAGCCAAAAGTCCCCATTCGGAGGTTTGAGTGATCCATTTATACTTTTCCCGAAATCAGGGCACCACGTTGTGGTGTGTCCACCACGTCGTGGTTATCGTGCTTATCCTGTATTCTCCAAGTCTTCTAAGCTGATCGAGATTCTTCAAGTTTCCACGTCGTGGTGGTCTCACCACGATGTGTTGGGCATATTTTTCTTCATTTTAGAGCTTTGATCCAAACTTTCAACTCCAAGCTTCCTTAATCCAGCTTCCAGCTTCCTTTTCGCTCCAAACATGTCTTTAGGTACCTACAACACGATTCATAGAAAATTAAGTATCTTTTGATCTAATAAAGGCATAAAAGTGATTAAAATATTAAAATATGTTGTATAAATATGTGTATAAATATGCACATATCAGCGTGAATAAAAAGAATGTCCAAATCTGACTTTGTATGAGGAAGTTATGAATTTTCTAAAATTTGGCATAGCAGTATGCATCCCGAAACTCGAATTTTAGATCGAATGATTTTTAGCCGAAACAACCTAAACGGGGATCGAATATCTTGTTGATAGTAGTTCAACGGTAAAAAGACAGACGAAAACGGACGTCAGATGAAGAAGTTATGAATTTTTAACAGACTTTTCTTGTCACGGCTTGTTAAAATATAACTTTAAAAATAAATTCAAAACTAGCGAACGGAGTATAAACGTAAGTTGTAGAGCACGGTCTCACCTACGCGTGGATATAAAGAACGTCAAAACCGGAGTTCGTATACAAAAGTTATGAATTTTTGAAGTTTTAGACACAAGCTTCGAGGCTGGTCCGAAGGATTACGCCCAGCGTACAGAAGTACGCCCAGCGTACTCGTGTACGTGATCTGGAGTCAGTCACCCCCTTACTCCTTTGCATGATGGAAACATGTCGTAGCCTTGACACGTCCGAGCTAATCCCTTCGTACACCCACCGTACGAAGTTACGCCCAACGGAGAGCTTTGAGAGGCAGTACGCCCCGCGTACCAGAAATTACGCCCATCGTAATTAGATGCTTCAGACACTATAAATAGAAGTGCGAGGCATCCCGATTTTGTTTACAAATTTTCATCTTTCACCCTTTTTCTCTCTTCTAAACTACACTAAAACCCCCCCAAGCCTAGAATACCTTCCTAGCATCGTAAGCAAGCCCCGGAGAGCCCGAAGATCCCCATGATTACCTTTCATACTTCATGGCCTTTCACTAGGAAATGGGAAGCCACAAATACACTACAACATGTGTTGGCTCAAGTAAACATTTGGGTTCTCATCGGATCATCTAATACCATACTAGCAAAAATTTTAATTAGCTAAGTTTCCTAAGTTAGACTATTTAGAAACTAAAATTTTAAAATCAAATGCTTTTCGTCATGCTATATACCCCCTACCCCACACTTATTTCATGCAATGCCCTCATTGCATGATAGGCAAAATATAAACTTAAAAAGAGGGAGAAAAAGGAACAGACTCCCCTGGGATAGAAGATGTGACTCGATTCATGGAAAAGACTTCTAAATCGCTCGAACGTGTGGACACAGAAGTGGAAAAGAGAATAGCAGTCTCCTTGGTACAATTCTTTATTGAGGCTTGAAAATAAAATTCTATGGTATGGGAACAGCTCAACCATACCATGAGAATGTATGTATGCCATTCTGGAACACGTTGGCTACTAGAAATACGAGAATTGGCTTGAAAAATGACTCGAAAAGCACCACGTCGTGGTAGATATTACGACGACGTGTTGGACCAAACATAACGATTTTTTGTATTTTTTTCATGCGACAACACGGCGTGTTGGAAAGTGCCACGTCGTGGCAGTCCTAAAAACTCAAAATCTGATGCTAAAACGTACTGAAACGCGAACTATCTGTGACTCCATCTCTTGTATAAAGCTCTAAGACATGACCCTTCTCTCTATGACTCAAGTAAAGACCCGAAAAATATTCTCTAATCTCGCTTCTCTCAACGTTCTCTAAACTTTTACGATAACGAACTCTCTTTTGCCAAATATACCCTTACTTGGACTCTAGAATAGTACTTGGAACTAAGACAAGGAAAAAGGTAATACAATTAGGAAACATTGTCCAAGCAACCAAAACAAACACATAAGTTTTTCAAGTACAAAACAAAATAAAATAAAACCATAATAAAAACACGTCTAAAAACCATAAAAAGGATAAATTCTCATTCTTCTTCATCATCTCCTCCACCACCACTTCCACCAGCTCCACCTTGTTGCTCCCTCCAAAATTCGTCCCAAGTTGGCACGTAAGGGTATGTAGGAGGAAAATTAGGGGGCCGGGCAAAATGCATCTGCTCCATAAGATAGTCGATACCCATGTTGGTATAATTGCTAGTCCTTGCCAAGTTATCTTCAAACATTCGCCTAGCAATACTATATGGGTCCATGTGCATTTCTTCATCCTCGAGTACTACCCGTGGCTCGTCCTCTCCAGCTGCCCTACCCCGCTGCCTGCCTCGGCTTGGAACTCGCTGGCGGGGAGTATCATCCGGAATGCCAAAATTTCCAAAGCCATGATCAACAACGATATTTGCACGCTTGTAAAGAAGGACAGAAAACGGCTTTTGTGCTTCCACAGTCAACATCACAGCTTCGCGTTTTTGAAATACTCCAAAGGAATTTGCGAGACGAGTAATAAGCATGCCACCACACAAAGGGGAGCCACGTCGATCCTTAGCCACTCTTACTGCAAGAAATTCCGCCAAAAGAAAAGGTAAATCCACACGGGCACCAGGTGAAGTAAGTGCCCAAAGGAAGAAAACATCAATAGTGGGACATTTGTCCCCCTCTTGGCACTTATTCACTGTGTTAGTGATAAGTCTGTGAAGTAAGTGATGAATAGGAGACCTGATATCGCTCTCTTGCGCTGTCGCTTTCAAATATGCACCATTAGCTATAGTATATCAATGCTCTTCAGCCTTGAACCCCTCGACATCTCTCACACAATTCGCAATATACTGCTGGTAAGATTCTGAATGAACTTCAGATGGAAGATAAATCCCTATTCTGAGGGAAAAATCAGCAAGGGTCAGTGATCTCCTCTCACCACCAAGGCAGAAAGTCAAATTGTCATCCGCATAAATACCAGCTTTCCTTGCGAATGAAACAGTAGATAAGAATTCCACCACTAACTCCTTGTAAACAGTCTCTTGAATCTGAAAAATCCTTCTCCATCCCATACAAACAAATGGTCCATGAATGCTTTCAAACATCTTATGAAGATACGGATCCAGTGCTTCTAACAATCCGGTTTCGCTAAACCACTGCCAATTCACAACCGCAGGAACATGCACCTTTCGTTGCTTCAGTGAATCGAGTTTGGCATTCCATTTCGCATAAATCTTGGGCCCTACGTTGCGTGGAAAAGTGTACCATGGAAATTCGGAATGACTTCCAGCTTGGTTTCGCCTAGACCTGTTAGCCATGTCTGCAAAATAACCATAAAGACCACACAAGAAACCATGTGCATCAGTATAATTAAAACAAAATTGAAAAGAATGTGAAAAACTTTACCACGACGAGGACCACGACGAGTCATCATGATCGATGACTTGTTCGTGACCTTGGATAAATCGCACCAGATTCAACACCATATCAAGTCAATCCAAGTTCAGGGTTTGTTCTAGGCATAAAATGTAATAGAATGATGCCGAAATCAAGGGTCAAAACATCCAAAAATTGGTCCGATTTTTGCAACAATCGGAACCCTAGGCTCCCAAAATTAGCCCTAAAAGTGTTCTAATCAGGAAATAGATGCTCCATACTACCTCACTAAACCATCAAAAGTAAACAAAACACTAGAAAATCATACCTTTTAGGGAAGAAAAACAAGAAACTGATGAAGAGAAAGAGGGTTTCTTCGTGGAGGCTGGCACGACGAGAGAGATGGGGTGGTGTAAAAAGTGAAATTGTTTTGACTTAAGTTTAAAAACCCTAAATGACAGCAGTAATTTCCGTTGCCACAATGTGTTAGAGTAACCACGTCGTGGTGACTCAATTGATCTCGATTTTCTCGTGTTCTGGAAAATCACCACCTCGTGGTGGTTTTCACCACGTTGTGGTGGGTAACAAATCATTATTAATTATCAAATTCTTAAAAATAATCACCCCACACTCATTCTATGCCATTCCCCACGTTAAAACTCCATAACAAATCAAAAGAATGAGAGACTAAAAACCTAAATAAAGCAAAAACTAATAAAAATGAAATAAAAGACAAGGAAAGAAAATGCAAACTCAAAACCACAGGTTGCCTCCTGCAAGCGCTTCTTTTTGAGGAGTCATGAGCCGGACTCCTTCCCGCTTTACGTTGTTTCAGTTCGTGTGAATTTGACGATTTCACCCTCTCTTTCTTCACTAGGCATTCCTTCCTCATAATGCTTCACTCGATGGCCATTAACCTTGAAAGGGGTTCCATCTCTTGATATAAGCTCAATAGATCCATGTGGGAAAACTTGTTTAACAACAAATGGCCCGTCCCACCTTGTTTGCAATTTACCCGGAAAAACTTTCAACCTTGAATTGAAAAGCAACACCTTTTGTACTTCATGAAAGTCTTTATTACCTTTAAGCCTCATATCATGCCATTTCTTAGTCTTGTCTTTATAAATCAAGGAACTTGTGTATGCTTCGTTTCTAAGTTCTTCAAGGGCATTCATTTGCATCAACCGGTTGGCACGAAGTTCAGCTAGCTCAAAATTACATATCTTCAAAGCCCAAAATGCTTTATGCTCTATTTCAACTGGTAAGTGACAACTCTTCCCATAAACCAACCTATACGGTGTAGTACTAATAGGTGTATTGAAGGTTGTTTGAAATGCCCAAAGTGCATCATCAAGCTTGTCCGACCACTCCTTTCTATTGCTTCCAACCGATCTTTCTAATATTCTCTTCAATGTCCGGTTTGTAACTTCAGTTTGCCCACTCGTTTGAGGATGATAAGATGTTGAGAATCTGTGGTGGACACCATACTTTTATAATACCTTAGTCAATTGATCATTTGCGAAGTGGGTGCCTCGATCACTAATTAGAGCCTTAGGAACTCCAAACCTTGAAAATAGCTTCTTAAGGAAACATACCACCACTCGAGCATCATTAGTAGGCAATGCTTGTGCTTCTGCCCACTTGGATACATAATCGACTGCCACCAATATGTATTTATTACCCTTTGACATTGGAAAAGGTCCCATGAAGTCGATCCCCCAAATATCAAATATCTCACATACTTGAATGCTATTTTGGGGCATCTCGTTTCGTGATGAAATGTTTCCCGACCTTTGGCATGAATCACATTCCTTAACAAATTTAGTAGTATCTTTAAAAATAGTAGTCCAATAAAAACCCGTATCAAAAACCTTCTTAGCCGTATATTGCGCTCCATGATGTCCTCCGGTGGGCCCGCTATGACAATGCTTCAAGATTTCCCGACTTTCCTTCCCGAACACACATCTTCTTATCATACCATCAGCACAGCTCCGAAAAAGGTATGGCTCATCCCAAAAGTAATACTTAATTTCTGAAAAGAATTTCTTCTTTTGTTGGCGGGTCAAGTCTTTTGGAATATACTCACTTACTAAATAATTAGCTATATCTGCATACCATGGAGCCTCTCCTGCTGTAACCAATAGATATTCTTCGGGAAATTCATCTCCAATCTTGTTTTCTTCTAACTTTTCCAAGTGCGGGATTTCCAACCTTGATAAATGATCGGCAACCACGTTTTCCATCCCCTTTTTATCTCTTATTGCAATGTCAAATTCTTGTAGCAGCAACACCCAACGTATCAACCTTGGTTTAGCATCTTGTTTAGCAAAAAGAAACTAAAGGGCAGAATGGTCGGTAAAAACTATTGTCTTTGGCAAAACCAAATATGGACGGAATTTATTGAATGCATAAACCACCGCTAGTAGCTCCTTCTCGGTAGTGGTGTAGTTCTCTTGTTTTGGTTCAAGGTCTTGCTTGCATAGTAGATCGGCTGAAACTGCTTGTCAACTCTTTGTCCCAAAACATCTCCCAGCACATAATCACTAGCATTACACATAAGCTCAAAAGGAAGACTCCAATTTAGGGCTATCATAATAGGTGTAGTTGTTAACTTTTCCTTCAACAAGTGAAATGCATTAAGACATTCTTTAGAAAAGTCAAATGGGGCATCCTTAAAAAAAAGTTGAGTCAAGGGCCTTGTGATCTTCGAAAAGTCTTTAATAAAACGCCGGTAAAATCCTGCATGCCCTAAAAAGCTTCTCACTCCTTTTACATTAGTTGGAGGTGGTAACTTTTCTATCGTGTCAACTTTTGCTCTATCTACCTCAATCCCCATTCTTGAGACCTTGTGTCCTAGCACAATTCCTTCCTTCACCATGAAATGACACTTCTCCCAATTAAGAACAAGGTTAGTCTTCTCACATCTTTCTAGCATTAGATCCAAGTTGGACAAACAATGTTTAAAAGATGACCCAAAAACCGAGAAGTCATCCATAAAAACCTCCGTAAATTTCTCGATCATGTCGTGAAAGTTAGCCATCATACACCTTTGGAAAGTAGCTGGTGCATTGCATAACCCAAAAGGCATGCGTCTATATGCGAATGTTCCACTTGGACATGTAATAGTGGTCTTCTCTTGATCTTGTGGGTAAATTGGGATTTGAAAGTACCCCGAGAAGCCATCAAGGAAACAATAATAAAGATGACCGGATAACATCTCGAGCATTTGATCGATGAATGGTAGCGGGAAATGATCCATGCATGTAGCATCATTAAGTTTTCGATAGTCAATACAAACACACCACCCGATCACTGTTCTTGTTGGGATCAACTCGTTAGCTTCATTAGTCATTACTGTTATTCCTCCTTTCTTTGGCACAACATGTACTGGACTCACCCATGTGCTATCAGATATTGAATAAATGATCCCAGCATCTAATAGTTTAACCACCTCTTTTTTAACTACTTCTTGCATATTTGGGTTGAGTCTTCTTTGGCGTTGCACTATGGGTTTAGCTCATTCTTCTAGATTGATCTTATGAGAACAATAGGCTGGACTAATTCCCTTGATGTCAGTGATCTTCCATGCTATGGCACTTTGTCTTTTCTTTAGAACCTTGACTAGGCTTTCTTTCTCGTGTTTTGCTAGATCGGAGGCAATGATTACTGGCTTTTGTTGTTCTTCTTCCAAGAATGCATACTCTAGGTGTTCGGGGAGGGCCTTGAGCTCAATTTTTGGCTGTTTGTCAGTTACCATGACGTGGGCATTTTTCCACGTTGTGGTGTCGCAACTTTTAATCCCATGTTGCGATAAAAAAACTTTGCCACGCGGTGGTATCTTTATCATGTCGTGTTGCCTCTTCTGTCTCTTTCATTGCTTCCTTATACTCACCTTCTTCCAATAGCTTCTCCAATTATTGTAGGTCGAGTTCGGGATCAAAATTTCCTTGCTCAAGCACCATAAATCCCTCAGTTTCTTTTTCTTTCCATCGTGCTAGCTCTTTTTCAAGTACTTCATCCAACACATCAACTGAAAACGCCGTATCATCACTCATCCTTGAATGTTTGATTGCCCGATTAACTCCAAAAGTAACCGCTTCTTCTCCAACTCGTAGAGTAAGCTTGGACTCTCTTATATCAACTAAAGCTCGGGCGGTACTCAAAAATGGCCTTCCAAGTATGATTGGGACTTGCTCGTCTTCCTCCATATCCAACACAATAAAATCTGCGGGAAAAACGAAGTTATCTACTTTCACTAGCAAATCTTCACAAATACTCCTTGGAAACGTCATAGTTTTATTGGCTAAATGGATAACCATGCGAACCGGTCTTGGATCGGAAAGATCGAGCTTCTTGAAGAACGAATAGGGTATTAAGTTGACACTTGCTCCCGAGTTAGCAAGAGCATGACTTGTTGCTAGATTCCTGAATTGGCATGGCAAGGTTATGCTTCCTGGATCTCCCATCTTCTTTGGTAGCATATTTAGCATTGCTGCAGAACAAGTTTCATTTAATACTACCTTTGATAACCCCTCCATCTTCTTGCGGTTTGTTAACAAGTCCTTGAGAAACTTGGCATATTTTGGCATTTCAACTAAAGCTTCAAAGAAAGGAATGTTGATTTCGAGAGATTTTATGTGTTCTAGAAACCTCCGGTAATCTTCAGCCTGCTTCTCTTGAATAACCCTACTGGGAAAAGGCAGTGGTGGACGATATGTCTTTACAGGTTATGCAGCTTTCTTTTCAGCTTCTTGCCACGCCGTGGTATTATCACCACGTCGTGGTGATTGCCCAGACTCCTTTTCTGTACTTTCCTCTTGAACTTCCTGCTCCGCCTCTAGTGTGTTTCTGTCAATAGAAGTTAAAGGAGTAATTATTTTTCCGCTTCTAGTGGTGATGGCTTGAATGTGAGCTCCTCTCGGGTTTTGTTCGGTATTTCCTGGAAGTCCTCCCGGCGATCTTTCATTCAATTTGCTTGCTAGTTACCCGAGTTGTTTTTCTATCGTAAGGATTGATGCTTGTTGATTCCTTACGAGAGCTTGAGTATTTCTCATCATCTCTTGTTGTTCTTTCATCATCATTTGTTGTTCTTTCATCATCATTTGTTGGCCTTTCATTAACTCTTGTTGCTCTTTAATTGCTGCTTCAGTTCCGTTGTGCCTTTTCTCGGAAGCAGCTACGAATTGGGTAAGCATAGTCTCCAAATCAGATTTTTTTTCCTCCGGGTGTTCTTCTCTTTGGTAGAGGCCTCTTCCTTTTTGTTCATAATTCTCTTCTTTTGCCTTTTTTATACTCATCATAAGGCAACCACTTTTTCTTGGTCTTTCTCCAATCCTCATCAAAACGATCACCACTCGAGTAAAAAGCTTGAACCTTCCGGTTTCCATTGTCATCTAGATCACAATCTTTAGTCAAATGAGGCCCATTATAGTTTTCTCCTATCCATGTTGTGCAACATTGCTAGAACTGCAGACATGTCCTATGAAGCTGCATTAGCCGACCCCCTAGCCACATAATTCCTTGGGTTATGGTATTCTCTAGAGTGCTTAGAGAGTTCTTCAATGAGCTCTTTTACTGCTGCGGGTGCCTTCTTTGTGAGTGGTCCTTGGGAGTCAAGGAGCTGCCTGGTTGTCACATTCACTCCATCATAGAAAATGGAGACTTCTTGTTGACTATTTAGATCATTATGAGGGCAATTCCTCAATAAACTTTTGTATCTCTCCCATGCCTCATAAAGGGACTCACCTGGTTGTTGCTCAAAGTTTGCAATGGCCTTCTTCAATTTTGATATTTTTGAGGGAGGGAAAAATTGATCAATGAATTCCTCGCGCATCTTAGCCCATGTGGTAATAGTGTTGGGTTTTGAGCATTCTAACACTCCTATGGTGTACATGCAACCCTATAAACCTTGGATCTACGTTTTCTCTATTATACATGCAAATATTAACTATTCCAAGGTTTCATCCTAACTAACATATTATGAAGCATCTATACTACAAAGTTCTAGTTAGATGACATACCTTTTGATGTAGCTTGATGTCTTCAAGCTTTAAGAGCTTAGCCCCAATAGTGTGGAAGCCTCAAATGGAATCACAAATCACCAAAACACCTTGGAAGAACTTGAGAGAATATGTATGCACATTAAAATCGGCCCACTCTTATTTTCACACACTTGTTCCAATTTTGTGAGCCAAGGACCCCTTTATATATTATGGAGGATTAGGGTTACATCCATGTAAACCCTAATACCCATGACCTTTCATTTACATAGGATCCATGGGTTAAATGCTCCATGGACCATCCATGAAAGCTTAGCCCAACCTAAATGAACTTGGCCCATTCCATATATATAAGAGTCCATATTTAATTAGTTCTTTTTTATCACTTAATTAATTCTAAATTAATTCTTGATCAATACTAATTAAATAATATGATTCCATATTAATATATTAGAACTTATAATATATTAATATAAATCATAAATATACTATTCTCAAAAGACTATCCATATAAATTGTGCCGGTGAAGTGCAACCCAAATGGACCATGCCGGGTCGGGTCAAGTACATACCAAATATAGTTATGGACTTAGACATTAATCCAACAGTCTCCCACTTGGATAAGTCTAAAACTATTATTGAGTATGACTTCAAAACCTAACTGGCAATCGTAGCTCTTAAAGCCGCTGTCGAACTCTGACCTTGTCAATGACTTGTCCATTAGATATGGGATCATATATTCCTCCATTCTAGATATCATATGGACTGAGACATGGATTATAATCATTCTCTCTGTCCATTTGTTGTTTCCCGATTTTCGATTTATGATGACTGACTGATTGAACAAATCAAATCAGTCCTGGCTTGGCCAAGCACTCACATGTGTCATCGCTAAATCATCGAGGGGCCCACAAATATCGCTTTTATCCTGAAGGTAAAAGGAATGGATAAACTTCGACTCATATGGCTTGTTCTACTACTTGTTGAATCATACACAAAGGCACGTTTTATAACATCGAGTTACCAAATGCGTTTTCGTGCAATCAATGTATAACCAACTCATAGTAACAACTCATATCTCTAGGTTTGAAGAATATAAGATATTATCGTCTCATGATCACTCGTGATAAAATCCATGAAGTGATTCAAATGAGCGCGGGTTGAATCCAATACTCAGAACTTATGAGCACTCATGAGTGTTGTAGCACCACTTTGTCCACCAACTTGGACCTCTACAAACCAACCCATGACAGTCTTGATTCATATCTACTTCCAACATATGACCGACTATGGATGGTTTGAATAACTTAATCATTCAGGAAAAGCGACTTAGTTATTCTGGAAGTCAAAACATGCAAAGTGAAACACAAGAATAAATGAATCAAATATGGTATCAAACCCTATGAATATAAATAAACACTTTTATTTATCACCATACTGATTACTCATTATTCATTGTTTCGGTTTTATCAACTTTATACTTGAATTAAAAACACTAGTTGTCCCATGCTCCAAGCATGTACACTATGTTTTTCTTAAACAATAGCTTTGCCATACACTAAGTATGCACTCTATGTTTGTCTATGATCCTTACTTTGTGAACTAGATCGATTGAACATAATTTCAATGACTCTCTTTTCACACTCCCAAATCGTTATCGAAAAAATATAAGAATTCCAAATTCCTATCATTTATCGAAATCTGTTTAGATTTTAAACTTATATGCACTGACCCTCTTGTAATGAATGTGTACAAAGTCACAAAACTTGTTAACAGTCATTACAGGGCATTCCAATGAAGATCAACTTCATGGAAATTAAGTATCATATTCAAAGTACATAGCTTTGAACATGCTTCTTGCATTAAGTTTTTCTAATCTTACACAGATAACTTCCACCTATGGAGATAACTCCATATTCCCATTTTGACTACCCCTTCTGAACAAGAGTTGCCTCTTTTCAGATTAGGTCAATATGGTCCTTCCAAAGTTAACAGTATACTTCCAACTGTCCTTGAGCAACCAATCTTTGGTAAAGCCTTAGATTGTCCTTGACAATTGCTTAATCACTTTAGTCATATCCAATTCTAGATATTTTCCTCTTAATGCCCCCGGACATTTGGAAAATTTAGAAAGGATGAATATTATAGCACATGCAATCGTTCCAGTACCCAAAGCAAATGGGACACGATTCATGATGTCTCACACAAAGACATGATTCTAGACCAGTCTTTTGCTACAATATTTTTTATTTGCCATGTTCTCAAGATTTGACTATGAACAGGGATGCCGTAATCATAATCGAATTTTGAGAACGCAATATATAGAATTTCCTTAAGTTGAACCAATCCAACATGAAATTCATATATATATTCTTGACTAAAGATGATTAAAATCTCAATCTAAGCTTAAAATCTCACTCTAAACCTTTTAGAATTGACATGAAGTATAATATCCTCTCCCTTAATTATAGCAAAACAACTTTTTCAACCCATGCAACCTCACGAATTGAAACTTTTGTTTTCTATAATTAACATTGCTAACTTGCAATACTTATCATAATTATCATGCTCCCACTAACATGATGATTATTAGCAAAACACTCATGCTCCTACTAGCTTTGACATGTATCCAGAAAATAGCTGGACTTCTAGAAGTCAATACTTTATTGACTTTCTTACCAAAGTTCAGATTTCTGATACTAGATTGCTTTGATAAGACTTTATCAAAATCATAAACCTTATTTTAGACAGCTCACAGGTGTGTCTAAACAATTTCAGAACTATGAAAAGGGATGCCGTAATCATAGTCTCAATTGTTTATATTTTTGCCATTTCTCATAAGTCCATGTTAGTGTGCCGGATAACCATGCACGCTCCACTTAACGACTTTGAGAATACAAAGATTACAATTGCTATCTTACTTAAAATCTACTTGGTGGAAGTGTTTCCTCACCATCATTTTCATGAATCGGAGAGAAACCTTATGACCCTTAGATTTTATGGTGTATGTGTTCTTATCCACGTGAATTTGTCAAAACCATAATCACAAGACTAGGTTAGTGACAAATCCTAACTCATATGGATTGAACTTGTGCAATCTTAACCTCTTGCCACCTGGCAGCACAAGGGCCTGTCATTGCTTCCAAGTAGTTATGCAAACAATTGAGAACATGTAGAACTCAAATGTTATAGCCAACTTAAATGGAATGGGCACAGAAATGTCAACACGATAGGTTATAAACCTCTAGTTGTGTGCTAGTGATGAAATACATGTTTTATTCTTGATTAGTTCTTGAAACCATTTCAGGATCTTTTAGACTCCCACTGTCTTCTTGACCAATAAGACTTTCTTGCCAAATATTGAAGAAGTAGTGTGGATTCTTAATCAAGACAAACACTTCACATAATTGGTCTTAGTTGGTATTTGTTTTATCCAAAACATCACAACTTACCAATTTCAAATGTACAAGAGTAGAAAACTTTTACTCTTACATTTGACAAGTGTTATAAACCTTCTTTAAGATGTGTCACTCAAATTACAATCTTGGAGTATGTCTCTAAGATTTGTTTTGGAACGAAGTATGACTCATCTTCTTGATCTGACCACTTCAACAATTCATGACTTTTCTTCTTAGCTATCAGAATGCACTTAGAGGATGAATTATGATATGGTCTCATAATCTTTAAGATGACCATTAAACATGATACTAAAGTACTCTCCCATCTTTTCAGATTTGAGAAACTTTTATCCTTCTGCCTAATTTGATTCTTCTTATCCGTTCTGCTATACATTGGAACTTTTCCAATGTCTCAGACTTATACTTAAGCTTGTAAGTATAACCATATTTACTAAAATTTAGTAAATCATGACGAGTAGTCTTATCGATCTTTTGTGGTGGACTCTGATCAGTGCACAAGGATGTGTACTTGATCCCTTAGTCCTTCACTTGACTCACATATACATGTGAACAAGGAACTAGTCTTAAATTTTTCCAAAAATGAAACTTCTCATTCATCATACTATACAACTTGCATGATTCCAAGTTTCGGTCCAATTGAAACTTGGGTGATGAGAATCTTTCCTTACTTGGTAAATTTAGACACTACCACAAATGAAAGAATCAAATTCATTTTTCCAATGTTGCTAGAAACATACAAACATCAAGTTTTCATAAATGCCATTGCAAGGAGATATAAAATAAAGTAAAACTTTTATTTATTTATAAAAATGCGGAAAAACTTTTCCTTATAATGCAACTTGAAATGAAAACTATGCTATTACATGTTTCCTAGCAATCTATCATAACTCCTAAGAAGTAGCTCAAGAATCCGATCTTCAACCAAGCGATAGAAATCCATATTCGCGATCAGATTCAGCATACTCTTTTCTTTAAGTTTCCTTCCCTTTGCTTGATCCTACTAAATATCAAAATGCAACCGAGTAACATTTTGTATTAAGAACCATCAACTGGTAACTTAATAGAGTTAGATAGTGGACCTACCTGAAGCAGAGTCAAACTGTTGATTCTTCTTTCTTTCAGGTAGCTTGGGCAGCTTCGCTTCCAATGCCCCTTTTCTTCACACTGAAAACATATAGACTCTTTGGGAATGGTACAAAAGGCTATTCCAGACTTAGACTTTCACTTTACCTTCCGGTCAACCGGGTTGACCAAGGCCGAGCCCTTTCCATTAGGAAGAGAAAGCTTTTCTGGACTTCCAATGTTACCATTGTCCATGTCCATGGAAGTTTGAGAAATAGACCTTCCATCCATATTTGCTTGACTATTGCACCAAATCTTTTCTGATTCAGCAGCAATAAGAAAATAAGAAAGATCAATTAGGGTCATGTCGTGATCTGTCACATAGTAGTCTTTCTATATGACTCAGGAAGTGACTAAAACACCCAGTCAATAGACAACTTCCTTGGGACAACGACACCCAACATTCTTAACCTGTCACTGTGTGACTTCAGTCCTAAGACATGAGTGCACACAGGACTTCCAATTTGATGTTTTATTGTGAGTAGGGATTGAGTGATCTTGAACTTTTCAAGTCTTTAAGCTTGTGGGTCAGGGAGAATAATTGGAGGAGGTGGAGGAAGAGAAGTATGACTTCCATGAGCCAAACTCGGGAAGTCATATTCATTAGGAAAGCTTGGTTTGGGAAGATCATTGTTGTCTAAACCAGACATCAACAATGGGAGAAATTCACGTAAAGTTGATTTAAGTCCTTAATATAACACCCAATATGATATATTAAGGCTAGGACCCAACAAACTATTTTATAACTTGGAAGAGGGATGCCGTAATCCAAGCTATAAAATATTTGAAGGTAGGTGAGTGACGATTCACCAATTTCCACCAAGATAAACGAAATGTATTATTAGGTTTTAATTGGTTTTGAAACTCCTAGATTCTTTTGAGATTCATTGAACTTTTCAATGGCATGTTTCAATCTCGAGTGTGCCCTTCAGGTTTTATGACTGGGATGCCGAGGATCACAAAACAAGGTGTGAAGTAACCATGCAAATATACTTGGTACCCTTAATATGTACCCCTCAATCGATGTGCCGGTTAACCACACACGCTCCAACGATACTATGATAAACATTAAGTTACCCTTTGCCCACCTTGTTAAGTCCAGGTTAGTGTGCCGGTTAACCACACACGCTCCACTAACAGCTTAAACAAAGTGCAAAGTGTAATTTCATGGATTAGCACCTTATTCACATTTTCCTAAGTAACTAAGATTGGGAATTTATAAGTGTTTAGTTACTTAGTATTTATCATTATACTTATAATGAAGGGAGAATTATAGTCCTTGTCCTACCTGTTCGGCTAACGACCCTCCACCGGTCAAGGAAGCGGTGAGTGAGAGTGGACACCCATTAAACTGCCATTTTATAGGCAGTAACCTTATACCCCCCTTATAGACCGACTTCGTGAATGAGGCCTACTAATGGTAAGACGACTTGTTCTTATACATATAATATATTAAACTTTTAATATTATAATAGTATAAGGGTGTATTTTAGACATTTAAAATACTTGGTGGTTTAATCTATTAATTAAACTAGACTTTTAATTTAATTAAACTCAAACCATATATTTATGGATTTAATAATACTCTTTTAATTAAACGCTTTAATTAACTATTAATAAAGTTCATAAGAGTTAATTTGAACTATTCAACAAAACATCATAATTCCAATTATTAAACTCAAAATTAAAACTATTTAATGAATTGTTTAAGTTATGAACCCAAGAGTTTTAGAATTCAATTCTTTTTTTCATAAAAAACTTTTCTCAAATTCCAAAAGTTGAGGGCAAGTTTTGTAATTCTTGAAACCTTTGGATTCCATAACTTATGGAATTAGTGGTGTTTTATGATGAAACTTTCCATGTTCCATAACTTAAGAACAAGTTATGGAATTCTTTAAAATATTAACACCAAATTTTGTAACTCCATAAAAACTTTGAATCAATTTTTTTTTTAAAAAAACTTTCATATCCATAACTTATGGAAGTTTCAAAAACCCTTAAGATCACAACTTTAAAAAAAACTTTTGAGCTCCAAAATTTTATGACAAAATATGTAACTCCTTAAAACATTTAGATCAAACTTTTAAAACTAATAAAATAATCATATCATTTTATCTTTTACTAAATTTGACCTAATTCAACTTATATAACAAATTATTCAAATTTACAAATAATTCGTTTTTCACAAAACAAGTAATTATCTTAAAATTTGACAAACGTCATGTTTTTTTTTCTTTTTTTTTTCAACTTGAAAATAAAACATTTGCATCAATATAACAGAAAACAACCAGGCTTTGATACCACTGTTGGGTTTTGAGCATTCTAACACTCCTATGGTGTACATGCAACCCTATAAACCTTGGATCTATGTTTTCTCTATTATAAATGCAAATATTAACTATTCCAAGGTTTCATCCTAACTAGCATATTATGAAGCACCTATACTCCAAAGTTCTAGTTAGATGACATACCTTTTGATGTAGCTTGATGTCTTCAAGCTTTAAGAGCTTAGCCCCAATAGTGTGGAAGCCTCAAATGGAATCACAAATCACCAAAACACTTTGGAAGAACTTGAGAGAATATGTATGCACACTAAAATCAGCCCATTCTTATTTTCACATACTTGTTCCAATTTTGTGAGCCAAGGACCCCTTTATATATTATGGAGGATTAGGGTTACATCCATGTAAACCCTAATACCCATGACCTTTCATTTACATAGGATCCATGGGTTAAAAGCTCCATGGACCATCCATGAAAGCTTAGCCCAACCTAAATGAACTTGGCCCATTCCATATATATAAGAGTCCATATTTAATTAGTGCTTTTTGATCACTTAATTAATTCTAAATTAATTCTTGATCAATACTAATTAAATAATATGATTCCATATTAATATATTAGAACTTATAATATATTAATATAAATCATAAATATACTATTCTCAAAAGACTATCCATATAAATTGTGCCGGTGAAGTGCAACCCAAATGGAGCATGCCGGGTCGGGTCAAGTACATACCAAATATAGTTATGGACTTAGACATTAATCCAACAAATAGATCCTGGAGGGAGTGACTTTAGCCATTCTTTCGCGGCTCCTTTGAATGTGACAGGTAGCATGCGAAGTAGAACAGTCTCGCGAGGCACATTAGGTGTGTTGAAGTAGTCTGCTATGTCGTTGACCTCGTCAAGATGCTTGTATGCGTCTTCGTTATCTTTCCCATAAAATGGGATGTCCCGGAGTTGTGAAAGTATATGACCTTTCAGTTCAAAGTTCGCAGTTGCTGGAATCGCGGGTTGCACGAGTCCTGGGCCGGTATTGTCACACATTCGTTTCTTCCATTCTCCCATAGACATTTCATCGATGTTCGCCATGGTATTAGCGAGTTCGCCTTCTATGTCGCTTCCTTCTTCAAATTCGCTTTCTTCCTTTTCGGTATCGTACTCGGTCTCCTCCGTCTTTGGGTCTTCGTCCGCCAATGAAGAGATGCTGGATTCTCCTTCTCTCTTGCCCTTTTTCTTGCTGAAAACATATTTGAGGTTCTTCAATGGCGAATTTTTAGATGTTGCGGTTTCTCCTTCGGTTTTGCCTTTGCTTTTCCTTAAAGTTGCTTCCGGGTCTTCAAGTGGTGGAATCAAAGGTGTGTCTCCTCCTCTGGTCATAAACGTACTTCAATTAAAACAAGGAAACAAGTAAAAGAACAAAAAACGAAAAATTAAATTCCTACTGTAGCGATACCACGACGTGGTAGAAGATACCACGACGTGGTGAATCTAAAATACGAAAATCCAAAAAATCAAAATTAAAAACTAAATTCTAACAAAAAATATTCCTTAAAATTGCAATATAAAGTAACTAAAACTAAACCGTTCCCCGACAACGGCGCCAAAAACTTGATGTGAGTTTAATGTGCTTATATTTTATCCAAGTTAATTTATAAAAGTTATTCCCTTCGCTAGACTATTAAACACACTAGTCAGTGTACCTAATCGTGCAATAGTATAGCAATGGTAAGAATGAGTGTCGAAGACAAGGAACGGTGTTTAAATTACTTTATTTTACTATTTAACTAACTATTAATCAAATGAGAAAAGGTATATGTTTTCCTAGTTTTGCAAGACTAGATACTTAATTACCAACTAACTCAAAATTCACTTAATCAAACTAACACTAAAACTAAGCAAGTAGACAAGTACGAATGTACCAAGGTGAGAAAGAGACTTTCGTTTAGCTTCGGATTCGTTGTTATTGTAATTGATTTATGGAAGTGCAATGGATTTAGTTTCTTTAGTTACCGATTCCTAAGATGACCAAAGTAGTATTCACTAATTTAATCCTTTAGCAAACTAGCTTATTTATTCGGTGATCAGGCGGACAAACTTACCAGCTTACTAGTGTTCAGTTTGAATTGATAAGACTTATAATTAATTGACCAAATTAGTTTGTTGATTCAATTTCATATATGATTTTTCGTCATATATTAGCTCCTATACTCTTTTACCCACTTTTCTACTTAACCCTAAGTTTTATTCAAAACTCTAGTCCTACAATTTTGCAATTCACAAGATTATAAGATTCAAATCTAATTAAGAGAGATAGTCATACTAACTTAATCAAATTCAGCTATAAGTAGAGGAAAGCAGTTATCAAAAGTACTTGAGGTTCTTTAATAAGCTAAATCAATAAATAACAAAATAACTAAATCCAAACCATAAAATCAACTAGCAATATTCAACTCATCCTAAGCTAAACGAAAGTCATGAGTGTTTAGCTCATGATTTCAGCAAATAAAATCACAAATACTAAATTGAAGATGTTAGACATGGCTAAATCAAAGAAAAATCGAAGTGTAAGTTCAATTTCCTTAATGCTCTTCCTTCTAATGGATGTGATTGAAATCCTTGCCTCTAAGCTTAAATTCCAGTGTTTTGCCTCAAAAAGTATCGAAATCTCCAGAGCCAAAAGTCCCCATTCGGAGGTTTGAGTGATCTATTTATTCTTTTCCCGAAATCAGGGCACCACGTCGTGGTGGGCCCACCACGTCGTGGTTATCGTGCTTATCCCGTATTCTCTAAGTCTTCTAAGCTGATCGGGATTCTTCAAGTTTCCACGTCGTGGTGGTCTCACCACGACTGTTGGGCATATTTTTCTTCACTTTAGAGCTGTGATCCAAACTTTCAACTCCAAGCTTCCTTAATCCAGCTTCCAGCTTCCTTTTCGCTCCAAGCATGTCTTTTGGTACCTACAACACGATTCATAGAAAATTAAGTATCTTTTGATCTAATAAAGCCATAAAAGTGATTAAAATATTAAAATATGATGTATAAATATGTGTATAAACATGCACATATCAGCGTGCATAAAAAGAATGTCCAAATCTAACTTTGTATGAGGAAGTTATGAATTTTCTAAAATTTGGCATAGCAGTATGCATCCCGAAACTCGAATTTTAGATCGAGTGATTTGTAGCCGAAACAACCTAAACGGGGATCGAATATCTTGTTGATAGTAGTTCAACGGTTAAAAGAAAGACGAAAACGGACGTCGGATGAAGAAGTTATGAATTTTTAACAGCCTTTTCTGTCCCGGCCTGTGAAAATATAACTTTAAAAATAACCTCAAAATTAGCCGACGGATTCTAAACGAAAGTTGTAGAGCACGGTCTCACCTACGTGTGGATATAAAGAACGTCAAAAACGGAGTTCGTATGCGAAAGTTATGATTTTTTGAAGTTTTAGACACAAACTTCGAGGCTGGTCTGAAGGATTACGCCCAACGTACAGAAGTAAGCCTAGCGTACTCGTGTACGTGATCCGGAGTCAGTCACCGCCTTACTCCTTCGTATGATGGACACGTGTCGTAGCCTTGATACATCTGAGCTAATCCCTTCGTACACCCAACGTACGAAGTTACGCCCAACGAAGAGCTTTGAGAGGCAGTACGCCCCGCGTACCAGAAATTACGCCCAACGTAATTAGGTGTTTCAGACACTATAAATAGAAGTGCGAGGCATCCCTATTTTGTTTACAAATTTTCATCTTTCACCCTTTTTCTCTCTTCTAAACTACACTAAAACCCCCCAAGCCTAGAATACCTTCCTAGCATCGTAAGCAAGCCCCGGAGAGCCCGAAGATCCCCAGAAAAGAGTTTTTCGAGATGAAACTCTGCCCACGTGAAGCCCGGTTTTTTAAGAAAACATCCCGGTTTCATCGAAAAAGATTGTTTTAAGGGACGAAGTGCTGCCCAATCACCGTCTTATCAAGTGAGTGTATAGTCACTTCATCTTACACATAGATATGAAGTATTTTCTATAAAATGCGTGCTATGTGTAATTATATTGTTTTTTTTATTTGAGATTTGTGTTGAATAGATGTTTTATACAAGTTTTAAACTGTATATATATTTTTATCTACAAATATGTTGGGTAAAACATGGGTAGATAAATAATTGATGTGTGTTAAAATGATGAGAGGCCTCGATGTTGTTGTTGTTTCAGTCATCTAGCGGAGTATAGATGACGACCGCGGACCTTTCTAGACAGTGCAGTGGAACGCTAGCAGGCTCGCAACCTATAGGTGTTTATGAACTTAGTGTTCACCAGTATACTCCATCCCCCACATGGTTGCCTTATTTGACATAAATTGCTGAGGAATCCCTAAAGCAATGTTGTCACCCCGATGAAAATGCTTAGGCTAGGTCCCTTATGATAGGTGTTTAGGGACGTAAAGTGAGGATAACGGGAACGGGTAATCAGGGTTATTGTTGGTTGACAAAATTAATAAATTTATTATTGGTTGATGAAATTAACAAAATTTATTATTATTTGTAGGTTGAAAACCCTATATGCTTACCAGGCTCCCAAGCCTGACCCACTCAACTTTTTATATTACAGGTAGTGGACCCAGAGCATAGTTGGATGATGACGAGTGATTTTTGGATTATAGGCCAGTAGATGTAAATAACTGTTGTAAGACTTATAATGTACTGTTTATGCTTTTGGTCTGTATCGGAACATGACATCCCGACGTTTTGTTATATAATGAAAATACATTTCTTTAAGAAATGCTTTGATAAATTTTTATCATATTTTGTTTTGGGGACAAATTTCGTAACATATTTTGGAAGATTACTCTGATTTTATTTTAAAAGCATAAACTAAATCAGTCTTTTCTGGCCAAGAAATTTTGGGATGTCACATAATGTAAATACCTTACCTTAAATGAGATATAAAATGAGAGCTTCATGCATGAAAATTGGCTAGTTTTCCCCTTGTTTTTTCTCTCCAATATGTCGTGAGTTTCTTAGCTAGAAACTCTCTCACTTTTGAAGTTTGTTTCTTGGCTTTCGGTACTCTTTGTGACTTCCTTTTTAATGACTATTTGTTAAGCACTTAAAGGCTTAAAGAATAAAGAATTATAAGAAGGAAATGGCATTCCAAGTACCTTACTCTTGATGGTTGATACACATAGAGAAATTATACTCTTGAATTTTGCTATCTTCATCAACACCCCAAAACCAAGTGGGTTCAAATGCTATAGAAGTTGTCATTCTAAAACACTCTTTGGTTGATGTTTTTTTTTCATTCTAACCTCTATAAATGGATCCTAGATGGTTTGGTTTTATTATAAACTAAAAATAAACTTGTTATTTTTTAACACTTCCGTTGACCGGTTTTTATGAAAAACTAACTTATATTTTGTATCAAAACCCATCAATGGTACGAGGGCTATATTTTATATTTTAGAATGATTTTTTTATGTTTGATAATATTTTGTTTTTGGAAAACAAGCATGGATTTCTTTTGGTTGAGAAAAATCCATATTTGTCTTCTTTGGTAACATCTTGGCTAAAACTGTTTATTTTTATATATAACAAATTTTCATGCATTTTGATTATATAAAAGTTGCCTTAGAAGAAACAAAGAGTTTATTATTATTATTATATTTGATATGTTGTTGTGTATAAACAAACCGTTTAGACAATTTTGTTGTGTTTGGTTGATATTTATTTATTCATAAGATGTAATTGATAAATATGTATTTTTCATTTGTTGATTTGTTGTAATAAATTAGTTAGACGATTTGTATTTATTTTTAAATGTATCAAGATGAAGAAATTACATCTTTGAAGATGACTTAACCATTTCAGAACATAATCCCAACCATTTCAGAACATGAAGAAATATTGCTTCTACTTTTGCTATATTTTAGACACAAGCACTAGTATACCTTAGGAAAGACGCCTAAAATATTTTTAAGTGCTAAATGCCATATGTTTGCCATATATGATATTATTTGTACGGATCTATGGTCTGTTGCCGACCGGATTTGGAAACCTTATGTGTTCAGGATTCTAAGCGTACGACTACGATATTAGAACTAGCATGTAAACGTTTCAAAGTGATAAGGAGAATTTAAAAATCTATTGTGAATAAAGATCTACGATATGGTTTGGTTTATACATATTAAAATGCATGAATGTGATGTTTATTTTATGTTATTGTATGTTGTGTTTTGTGTATGAAAATGAGTTTTACATGTTAAAATTTTTTTTTAACATAAGATAATATCACTTGAAGTTTGAGTAAAAAATATTTAAAAGATAACATAAGATGTTTATAAATTGATATTTATAAAAACGTTTTTACCGGTTACCAGTTAAAAATTGATTTTTTGTTGAAAATAGTTTTATTGTAAAACTTATAAATACCTAAATTTAAAATATTTGAAATTTTTTTAAAAGGTGTTTAAACATTATATAAACTCCAAGTCTTTATAATAATAATGAGTTTTTATTAAAAAGACTAAAATCGGTTTATATCGTTATAAAGGAAAATATTAAAAAAATGATAATTTTTTGCATCAAAACTAGTGTTTTAAACATAACACAACATGTTCATATTATCTTTTATGCATGCCAAATGAGATTTATAACATAATTATCATCACCCAAGTTTTGGTTTATCAAAATATGACTTTATCATAAGATGCATAAAATTGAGTTTATAAAATAAAATGAGTTTATTCTACAAATTCATGAAGTCATAAGATTTTGGTTGTTAAATGAAATTTTAAAATTGTGAGTTTAGAACTCATCCAAAACTCCAAGTGTTAAGTATAAAATGAAATTTTATTAAGACTATTACCGGTTCTTAAAACTGATCTATGACTAAACTTTAAAATACTGGATTTTAGTTTATAATTGATCGCGGCTAATGGAAAATAAAATGTAGTTTTATTTGGACCTAAAGAACCTCATAACAAGTGATATGAATTTTACAAAAGGGTATAAGAATTGTTGGATGCATGCAATATTCATGAGACCATGTTTTTATAAACTATAATTGCAAAACATATATAAAAACCTTTTCTTAAAAATGCAATTCATTGTCGTCCTTTTAAATAACACTCGGTATCATTTGTATGATCTTAGTGGCACAGGGTCACCTAGTCATTAGGATTGTCTTATGATGTTCGGGGTAGTTTTGTAGATTTTGGTGTCTAAAGGGTCACCTTGTCACTGGTTAGTTGCAATACTACAAATTGTTTCAAGTAGGATGACTTGATCGGAATGTTATGTGATAAAGGTCACCTAAGCATGAGAGGTCTGAGGCATTAATGGGGTTAACATGCAAAGTTAAGCAATAATTGTTTAGGATCCCATTATCTAGGAGTTACATATCGTATGCAATTGGTAATCGCTACCTACCGAGTTTGATTAAGTTAATGGGATAAAGGTCACCTAACCATTTACTTGTTTCGTTACTTGTATCCTAGACTTTAGTAAATTAATGTTTTAGAAACAATAAAATGTATTAATTTTTAAATACTTAATATTGAAAATATTAAATGAAACTTTGTTAAATTCAATATATAACTGTTAATACTCTCTTATTGAGTTTAAGGAGACAGTAACATTTGATGGTTATAATTTATATAACTAGTATAATATCTTGAGGTTCTACCTTAAGGATAAATAGAAATTATGTATACCTAAAAATCCCATACCTGAACAAACTTTGCAAACCATTCAGTCTGACCATGATGCTTTGAAAGAAGTACTATTGTGATGATATTGATGTGTCTCACATCGTACTAGAGTAATTAACCTTGACTTGCAGAAAGTCTTGAATAATTATGAAACATATCGGACGTCTCATCAAGTAAAACAAATATTCAATCAGAACTGTAGAAAGTGCTTCAAGTTTGTTCAAGCGTTGAATAATGGAAGTCTAAGAGATTGTGTACTCAAATAGACTATTAGTTCAATTAAGGGAAATACTGTTGGATTAGGCTTCTAAGCCCATAACTATAATTGGTATGTACTTGACCCGAGAGTGGCATGGTCCATTTTGGGTTGCATTCACCGAAGCAATTTGATAGGAAGGATATTTGAGAAAGAGGTTATTTGTGATTTATTAATATATTATAAGTAAAATATATTAATAGAGAAATCATATTATTTAATTAGTATTGATAAAGAATTAATTTGGAATTAATTTAGTGATCAAAAGAGACTAATTAAATTAATGGGGACTGATTATGTAAATCAGTGATACATATGGTTTGGTCTATTGATCCATGATGGACTAAGTTTATGTGAGAGTCCATGAAGAGTTACTCCATATGAGTTATTGGATCGTAAGCCTAAGTGTAAGAATTAGGGTTTACATATGACTTTTGGAATTCTACACTATATATGTATTCCCTTAAGCCCAAAATCGTGACACAAGTGTCATAACATGAGTATAGCCGATTTTGTGTGCTCCAACCTCTCTCTCATTTGTCCTCCTCTTGCTCTTGGTGTTTTGTGAACCATTTGAGGCATCACACTTGAGGTGCTAAGATCTTGAAATGCCAAATTCTACAAGCTACAATATAGAGGTATTAATCTAACTTGATTTTATGTTGCAAATATTAGAATTGTATGCTAGTTGTAGGCTTCATGCTTTGGATAATTTATTTCATGTATCATTAGAGAAAAATTAGATCCAAAGCATCAGGGTTATATGTGCACCATAGGAATGTTATAGTACATAAAACCCAAAAGTGGTATCAGAGCCATGGGTTGTTTTCTGTTATATTGATGCATGGCTAATTGTTCAAAGTTAAAGCAAGTCGAAAACTGCACTTTGACAGAAGGACTCAACGAGTCCATACATAAACTCGACGAGTCCATAAGCTCACTCGACGAGTCGGACAGTGTGTTGGCAGATTTTCGGGTTTTTTTTGGATATAATTAGATTAGGATCATTACCATGAACTGTTTTATATCATAAAATCTGTTTTTTTATATGGTTGTGTTTAACCTCATCCAATTAAAAGATAAATGTTAAATATTAAGATAATTACAAGTTATATGATAAGCTAATTAGTTGTATTATTTTATTTATCTTGCTACATGAATTGTAATTAGGTCAAATTGGTAAAAGATAATATGATTATTTTATTTGGTTAAAATTTGATCTAAATGTTTTTGAGAGGTTTTGTCACACCCCCAAACCAAGGATGGCGGAAACGTTCGGGGGTGGCAGACTTCATGTATAGTACCATAACAACGAGTATAATAGTGACCAAAGCAAATACAACCATCATAATATAATTTAAAAGTTTACACCATAGTATGAGTTTACATATTTCAAAATCAATTACACTATGATGACAAAATAAACTGTTTGGCGCCTTAGCGTCCCATCCTCAAAAGCTGCGGTTTACCTGTTTTACTGATTTCCTGAGAATACAAGTAGTTTTGAAAGAGTGTCAACAATTAAGTTGGTGAGTTCATAAGCTTTTGGATGTAGAGTTTGAAAACCCTGGTTACTACCAGTATGTATAGTAGTTTCTGTTTGAAATGAAACCGAGTATTGTATTCCGAGTTTGAAAACTTTTGTTTGTAAATGTAATGTATACTTCAAGAAAATCCAATATTTTCCTTATAAAATGTTATGTAGTCTTAAATCCCAAGACTGAGTGTAAGAGTGTGTTTTGTACTTGTAACGTGTTTGTAATTTTAATGAATACCCAAGAAAATCCAACATTTTCCTTATAAAATGTTATGTAGTCTTAAATCCCAAGACTGAGTGTAAGAGTGTGTTTTGTACTAGTAACGTGTTTGTATGCAGTTTCAAAATAGATAAAACGCCTTTTTAAAGTAGAAATTCCCGTAAACTATATGTGTTGTTATCTCCCTATGCGAGTCGCTATAACCATACTATAACAGAGATGCCTGCTGCGACGTTCTTCAGGCGTCGGAATCGAAATGACATTTGTCACCCCCGATCGGCCGATCGGGCTTATGCAAGCAACATGGGTGTGGGTTGTCAATCCCAATATAGATCTATACACAATTATCACGCTCTCCCTGCAAGAGACTCTGGTTATAACTATTCAGGAATTTTAATCTGTACTCTAAGAGTACAATGAAGACGAGTCTCACAATTTACGATAACTAGTTTACGTGTAATATGCGAGTAAAACCTTTTCTGTGGTGAAATTGAAACCCCTTTTCGTGTGGTATGTTTGAAATGTGAAATCCCTAAACTATACCCTTTACAGTTTATTGTGTAGTAAATGAAAACCCATTTGTATTGAGAGTAAAACCCTTTTCATGTAGTATGCTTGTATTGTAAAATCCTTAAACTATACTCATCATAGTTTATTGTACTTATTAGAAGTGTTTGAAATCCTTGTCATGAATGACTAATTTCTGTTTATGATGTTTGACTAACAAGAAATACATTCCAAATTTGGAAACTTATTGTTATACACTTTGCTCAACATGCTACAAAGTGTTGTTCATGTTGTAAGCTATATAACTAGCTTTTAACTTTTCTGCACTGTATTAGAAAAATCATAGAAAAATCATACGAAGTCGAAAACTGAATCCGTAAACTCTGAGAGTTTAGAAAAGGTGTCTAGTTTATTCATAATTTTTATTATGATTTTTAGAAGTCTTTAACTAGTGTGAAAATGTTCATATTCACAGACTGCTCCGAATTCATTTATGAAATGATAGGTAGTTTTGTAAAAATCACCATAAATTGTAGAAACATCGTATGGAGATGTGTAAGTAGTCATTAGAAAGGTATAAACTTGAACTATTCTCATATTAAACAGTTGTGAAAGATATTAAGTCTAAGATGTTCAAAACAGTCCGTGAATGGAACTAAACTTTTCTGTTGAAAGCTGATGTTTGATTTTAGTTAAGTTTTTGGTGTTTTAACTTGTATTCTTCCCCTAAAACTTGAAGAAAAACATGAACATGTTGGGGTATGAACTCACCTTGAGTGATTTCCTTAGATGTATGCTGAAGAGAAAGGGTTTCCAAGTTAAAAACACTTGATAGGAGCTTGGAGAGTTGAAGATCTAAGAACAATTATGGTGACATTTGTTATGAGAGATTCATAATCTGAGTGAAGGAGTGAAGAATGTTCAATGTAGGATGAGAATACTTACTGAATGAGGGTGAGAAGCTCAAAGGCAGCCTTGGAGTCTCAAGTTCTTAGAGAGGGAAATGAGAGATAAGTGTTTGTTTCTTGGTGAGAGAGTGAGTAAAGTGGAAGGAGAGATGGGGGTTTCCAACTTTTGATCAAGTTACTAGCTGGAGGAGAGGTGTGAGAGGACAAATAGATGACTAGGTATGGATGAATAGTGACTAAGGGTTGTCCTATGTGGGTATGGGGGTTAGCTTGAGTCACACTTCATGGACGCGTCAGAGTTCGACAGCGGCTTTTGAGAGCTACGATTGCTAGTCGGTTTTCAAGTCGTAGTTGCAGTTATAGTTATTAGACTTATCCAAGTGGGAGACTGTTGGATTAGGTGTCTAAGCCCATAACTATAATTGGTATGTACTTGACCCGAGAGTAGCATGCTCCATTTTGGGTTGCATTCACCGAAGTAATTTGATAGGAAGGATATTTGAGAAAGAGGTTATTTCTGATTTATTATTATAGTATAAGTATAATATATTAATAGAGAAATCATATTATTTAATTAGTATTGATCAATAATCAATTTGGAATTAATTTAATGATCAAAAGAGACTAATTAAATTAACGGGGACTGATTATGTAAATCAGTGATACATATGGTTTGGGCTATTGATCCATGATGGAATAAGTTTATGTGAGAGTCCATGAAGAGTTTGTCCATATGAGTTATTGGATCATAAACCTAAGTGTAATAATTAGGGTTTACATATGACTCTTGAAATTCTACACTATATATGTATTCCCTGAAGCCCAAAATCGTGACATAAGTGTCATAACATGAGTATAGCTGATTTTGTGTGCTCCAACCTCTCTCTCATTTGTCCTCCTCTTGCTCTTGCTATTTTGTTAACCATTTGAGGCATCACACTTGAGGTGCTAAGCTCTTGAAAGGCCAAATTCTACAAGCTAGAATATAGAGGTATTCATCTAACTTGATTTTATGTTGCAAATATCAGAATTGTATGCTAGTTGTAGGCTTCATGCTTTGGATAATTTTATTGCATGTATAATTAGAGAAAACTTAGATCCAAAGAATTAGGGTTGTATGTGCACCATAGGAGTGTTATAGTACATAAAACCCAAAAAATACAACATATACCCAGAAATCAAGAAAGAATTTAAATGATTAATGTTGTTTCTATTATGGAAGAAACTCGACATTGAATGAGGAATTGCTTCTCTAATCTCATCGAGCTGAAGAAGTCTGACTTGGACAAAACTTTAGATATCTATATGATAGAGCTATTTATTATTCAATCATTCAATTAAGTGTGTTATACATTAGGTGACACTAATAATTGATATTATGTGCTGATGATTGGTAGAAATAATCAATTGATTACAAACAAATGTATTTCGTGCTGAAGATATAACAAGTGTTGTTATAGTCTTTATTTAAACAATAGATGTTTTTGTACCTATTTTATAAGAACATGTAATAGTTGTAATTTATGAATAATTCTAGCTAGATTTACTTATCGTTTAATGGATGTTTACATTCATGTTCTGAAACGATGTATTCTGTGTTAAAGAATATTTTCTCATAATGTCATTTATGAAGAAAATATATAATCTTTCATTAAATTTGTAGTTCTAATCATAACACCTTGTAAAACCCAATATTCAGTGTCAATCGAGATCACTAGAATTGGTGCGGAAACCCAATCTAATGATTAATCCAAAACAATTATTATGAATTAAGAACACAATTATCAATCTCCAATGCACACTATATTTAAAATAGTCTAGTGCATAAGATTCTTAAGTTGCTCTCGGTTCTCCCTTTTTCTCTAAAACTCGATATTAGCTCCTTAGAATGATCAACACTTTACATGGCTGTAACAATGCCATATAAATACCTAGACCTAATTACAAAGGCCCAACCCAAAGCCCAACTGAAAACATCATTAGGCCCACCGAAATCACCATGTGATTTCGGTCCAAACACCAACGAAATCATGGTGATTTCGGTCCTGGACCGAGAACAATAAAAGCCAACAAAAGTAAAGTATAAACCATTAATTTTGTCCTAACAATCTCCCCCTTGGTTTATAGATTTCTTTTCTTTTCAATCTTCTCTTTGTTCTTGACCTTCAACATTTATCTTTGATTTTTTCACAACTTCAAGATGAACATATGAATTTCTACATGAATGACTTCGTCTTGAATAGTTTGACTTCCTTTAAAATTTGACTTTGAACGCATATAGGGTATAGAGGCTTCTTGAATAGGTTCTTGAAAATCAGCACTTTCAGCTTTGAAATACTTCAGAGATAATTACAGAGAGACCGATTCTTATGGATCACTTCAGCGGGTTCATAGATAGCAACAAATTGATTGAGGAGGCTTCAATGCAATTCGTCACATAACTTCAAATACAACTTCACCTTGCTTCTGGGGTTGAAAGGTTGTATGTTAAATAATCTTCACTTCTTGTTCCTTCGAATGAATATTCTTCATCGATCAAAGATGTGTCTTGAAAAGTAACCATGTCTAAAAAGTCACTGTGGATCATAGAGTCATAAAGACCCTTCTCACCATAGTTGTTCAAGGACCCAACCTTGGCTCAGATAGAGACAACTCGCAGTATCTGTATGAACACGGAGGAACGCACTGCGATTTGTTGAGTATCGGAGAACTACTCGTGGCTATTTTTGATGTTAGCCCCTGCATATCCTCGATCAAAAATCTCAATATAATTTTTCAAGTTAACAAGTTAACTTGGCCCTTGGCGAGACGTTCAATGGTTTCTGAATCTCAGCTAAGTGTACCATTCTAGTGCCAGAGAGAGTTAATTAGGAATAACTCACTAAACCATCCAGTGACAAAAACATCCGAGGACATATTTCCACAGTTTAGCATGACACGAGGTCAAGGCCCTTTGGAGGGATATTCAACGATAATCGTACCTTGCGAGGTGCATCGTCCTAGTGCCAATAACCGTTAATTCCTTACCTTCGGGGAATGTATCCGAGAATACATTTGAGTCTCCGTAGTTTTGCATGACACAAGGAATGTCAAGACCCTGGGCGGGATGTTCAACGATATCTATTTCCTGGTGGGGTGAATCGCCCGGGTGCTATGACACTTCTTAGGCAAAGACAACTGACAAGACCAATTTTGACAATATGTACAGTTTCAAACTTTCAATTCCTTAAATACGACAGTTCTTTGAAAGAAACTGCCTATCTGACAGATTGTACAGTTTCATGCCTTCAGTTCATTGAAAGTAGTGTGAAGTGTAATTCCGTGAATTTCTTTCAAGATCTCTTCTTGCACATAAAATTTCGACACAAACTCCTTGAGTCTCTTCCTTTTTGAATTCGCGTTTCAAGACAAAAGCAATTATTTGAGATAAAAATAAAAATAAAAATAAACTCAAATACAATATTTTTGGATTTTTTTAATTTTTCTGAAAAAGAAATAAAAACAGAAATAAAATAGACATATTTTTGGATTTTCAAATTTTCTGATTTTTGTTTGGTTTTAATTCTTCCCCTAAATTTGTGTAGAGAGGAGAAAGAAAAAAAATATGAACAAATTTTAATAAAAAAAAAATAAAATACAAAATGTACAAAAAACACTTTTAGTCTTCAAAACGAATCATTTTAAGAAAAAAACTTAGTAGTATCAAGGAAATTCAAACCATAATTCAGCAATAGAAGTTGCATCCACAAAATTCATCACACTGTTAAGTACGGTCCCCATTTGAGTGATCGTTTTTTTCTCCCTTCCCGCAAAGTACACATACCCTCACTTAAAGTTCTGAATGTCGAGCAGTTGAGAGATGTCTTCAGTCATGTGCCTGGACCAGCCACTATCAACATACCAAAGTCTGATGATATTCATCCATAGCTGCTCCGATACAGAGTGCGGGATTAGTTGGTTTTGGGAACCCAGTCCATTTTGAAACTGGGTCTACCATTGCCATCTACGCATGATACTCTTTCCCATGACATATCTTGTTTATGAGATAAGGAACATAAAGAATTTACAGGACTTTTGGATGATTTTGAAATGTGACCTTTGGGAACCCATTGGTAATTTGGTTTAAGTACTTTATTGTTCAACCTAATGGGTGTTTCAACACTTGATTTTGAAATGGAACTATATTTTGATTTAGATTTATATCGTAAGTGTGAGCTAGAGGACGACCCTTGAGATGAATTAAAGCTCACCGATTTCGGTTTGGTTGAACCATCTCTCGAATTAGGCTTTATGTTTGACATGCCCTTTTTGTCCTTGGGAGTCTGATTTTTGGCCTTTTTAGCATTCCAATCACCATTACGTGAACGTGATCTCGAAGGATTTCTTTCGGAAGATCTCCCCCTTGGCACGTTCTGCCAACCTTGTTCATAGTATGGAACATAAGAACGATGTGGGCAATTTCTAGCAATGTGATCGGGAGTCCCACAGTTAAAACAAGTCTGTCTTTTCAAATAAATAAGATTGTGACTCGGTCCTTGTCCAAATGAAGTTTGTTTCAAAGAACTTCCACAAGCACAAGCACATGCACATTTATTAGACTGTTTAGCAAATTTTCATGGCTTGAATTTTTCAACAGTTGGATTATTATCATCACAAGTTTTTGAAGCATTTTCAGCAGAACTAGAATTATTTTTATTCTGCTCGAACCCATCTAACACGGTTACTTTATCTGCACATGAAGTAAAAACATTAGAATCATTCACATTAATACTCTCAGTTTGGCCGAATTGTTCAGTGTTGATCGGGGCAGTTACAGGGGCTGATCATACTATGCAGGCGTCTCTATCATTGAAAGGAGGTGGAATATTATGATACCCTAGACCCATACCCTGTTTGTCTTTCCACTTTAACTATTTTTCTATCATAGACTCAACTTTCTCACTTATCACATCAAATTTCTTAAAAGTAAAGTCAGCATCCTTAAATTTAGCCTTTAATGCATCAAGTTCAACAGTTAATTTGGCAATTTCCTCTTTGGCATAACGATGGTGAACACATTTGGTGCTATATTCCTCCCTAAGCCTAATTAAATCTTTATTTTGAGCATCTAGTTTTTCTTTAAGAGGTTTGTTTACCTTTTTAATTTCATCAATTTCATTTTTAAGGTCAAAAACCTCTCTAACTAATAACTCATTATGCTCACAATATTTATTAACTTTATCTTCACAGGATTGAGAGCACGTAGTTTCACTTACCTTCTTGGTATTGTTGTAGGAACTCATTATTTACCAATAGAAGAAATATAATTGTGTAAATGGATTTTGACCGAAAACCAAGAAAGTCAATGCTGTTTGACTAAAAAACTTGAAAATCAACTCTTTGTCTGAAAAGAAACCTGACCGAGAACAAGGTTTTCTTGACCGAGAGCCTTAATTGAAATCTTCAACAACCGAGAAGCTGGACCAAAAATGTGAAGCCAAAATTATGACTGAAGACGTTTACCGAAGACCGTGAAGCGAAGATGATCGAACCGAGATCACAAAGTCACCGCCAAGAACTCCAAGGGTTTTTACCGAGATCTCTGAGGTTAAGTTGAGTCCTCACCGAAGTCGAGTTCGAGGAGCTGCCCTAACCGAGAACTCTAAGGTTTTTTTTAACTCTTAACCCTAACCGAGAACTGAAGGTCTGCCGCCGAGAACTCTTAGCCCTAACCGAGAACTGAAGGTCTGCCGCCGAGAACTATTAACCCTAACCGAGAAATGAAGTTATGCCGCCGAGAACTCTTAACCCTAACCGAGAACTGAAGGTCTGCCGCCGAGAACTCTTAACCCAAACCGAGAACTTCCCAAAATATGCCAAAAACACGAAATTTGCAATCTATCACAACCAATCTCGATAAAAAACTCTAAAGTAGTGAATAACAAAAATAACAACGGCAATAATTACGTAAAAAAGAACTGAAAAACACCAAGAGAAATTCCAATAATCGTTTAAAATCCTGCCAATTGGTTGACACTAAACCTCGCTCTGATACCAATTGTAAAACCCAATATTTAGTGTTAATCGAGATCACTATAATTGGTGTGGAAACCCAATCTAATGATTAATCCAAAACAATTATTATGAATTAAGAACACCGTTATCAATCTTCAATACACACTATATTCAAAATAGTCTAGTACATAAGATTTTTAAGGTGCTCTCGGTTCTCCCTTATTCTCTAAAACTCGATCTTAGCTCCTTAGAATGATCAACACTTTACACGGCTATAACAATGCCATATAAATATCTAGACGTAATTACAAAGGCCCAGACCAAAGCCTAGCCGAAAACATCATTAGGGGCACCGAAATCACATGGTGATTTCGGTCCAAACACCACCGAAATCATGGTGATTTCGGTCCTGGACCGAGAACACTAAAAGACAACAAAAGTAAAGTATAAACCATTAATTTTGTCCTAACACACCTAAAGAATCAAATGATATTTAAAATTATCTATGTCATAATCATCATGACTATATAAATAAGAAACACATATACGAACTTCAAAAGGATGGAATATTCTTAAGGCAAATAAGTTTGATTCATTTGATACATATGGATCCTATTTATATGGGAAGATGATTTCCAAGTGTCTTTATATATTAGTAGTTAAAGAACAAAAGGCTTGACAAAGAATTATACAAAAAGTGATGTATGTAATCTTTTCAATCCATGAATAGATTTGGTGATAGATACTTAATCAATTTCACTGATGACTTTTATTCGTTATTGTTGAAACTTTTGATTTGCTCAAATTGCTTCAAAGTGAAGATTTAAATACCACTTAACGAGACCATCATTAACCTTTCATTGTGATAAAGAAAATGAATTTTGTAAACCAGGTCTTCTTGGAACATCTTAGAAGTTTTGGAATCGATTCACAACTCATTTCGTCAAAAACACTCACTTGTCATTAGTATGGTTCTTGTGGCACATGATCACCTGGTCGCATGGATCTATCTTTTGATGTTTGAGGTATCCTTCGAATTCTCTTGTGGGATAGGGTCACCTGGCCACTGGTTGAATGATGATAGTAGAAGTTTTTGAAGAGGATAAAACATGGACCTTTCAGTCTATTATATGATGTTTTAAAAGAACAATTTACTTTATAATTTTTTGGAATATGTTTACTGCAACAATATATATTGAATATATATTTTCAAACCAAACAAGTATATTAAGGACTTTCATTAGACTAAGGATGTAATGGTTTATCCTTATCTATAAGGTATGGAGTTATGGAGCTTATGTTAGACAATAATCTTAACTCACTCTAATATCTACTAATTGCATTTATGTAGACTATCCTAAATGATTGTTTAAGATGAAGTCTCTACTAATCCCACTAATTGTCATTCCTGAAGACATATACTTAGAAAGTTCTTTTTTCTAAGTGGGAGCTATATGGAACTTTAAGAGCTAAAGAACCATAAACTAAATGCAACATAGTTTGGAACCAACAAGTTTTCAACTATTGTTGAACATGTTTAATAGTTGATCAGAAACTAATAGAACACATAGATATGCATTCATGTATGATTATCAAGTATGGGCTTGATTAATCTTCTTTGATATATTCCGAATATAAAGAATAAGTGAGTTTTCAAAGGAGAACATACGTGAATGAAAATCTTCTCAAATTTAAGTTAACATCTCAAAGTAAGAATCTTCTTTCTTATAAGATAATTACATAGTGTAACTTGATTATAAATCAAGATGACTCTTGTGTTTTCTACAAATATAGTGGGAGCACAGTAACATTCCTAGTCTTATATGTAGTCGATATACTAATTCTTGGAATAAGTTTCTGTATAGATAGTGTAACATCATGATTTTTCACCCAAATTTTTTTATTTTCAAAACATATATTCAACAAAATACGCTAGCGAAAGTCTTATTTAAAGTTTAAAGGAAATATCACCAATGATATGTTTATTTTCAAAAACACCATTCATCAAAAATATAGTTCATAAACCAAATCAAAAACAAGTTCTCAAAAACAAGTGTTAAGAAAACTCCACAACATGTCCAAACGGTATAAATACTAAATCATAAACTGGAATGTAACTACCCATATTCCCCATCCTCACCACGTCGTCAAACTATGCTACATGTACCAATGAAAGGCAACAACAAGCAAAGAAACAAGTTTCAACAAATGCTAAGCGAGTCAGCGATAAGTACAATGTTAGGAAAACACACATAGCATATCATCACGTACATCACACACATCATATACATCACATACATCATATACATCACATACATCTCATGCTCCTCACTAGAGTATCATTAGGGTTTACCGTTATTATTTATCTTTTAACATTAGATAATTAATAATTTTTCCTAGCCTTGATCACTAACTCTCAAGGAAGATTCCCCACACATGGGTCCATCACTAACCCGTAAGGTAGAAACCCATACGTAGGTCCACCACTAACCTGAAGGCAAAACCTATTCACTACTAAGTAACCAACCTAACCTTACCCCACTAGGTCCATCACTAACCTTGGATTCATCACTAAACCAAGAGGTAAAAACCTCATTCACTACTAACGTGACCAGATTGACCCAATGCACTAAGTGAGGCTCGACTCTCACTCGTAACATTGCTCCCGGTTTGATGCGTTCCCTACTCCGACGTTGCACATACAAGTATGCGCATTGTCGTTCGAGAGTGGTACTTGTCATTGTTCCCATCACTAGAACTTCCCACTCAAACATAATATTTGATCCAACGCCATCACTACGCCAATATCACTGTAGTCCTTGAACACCTTAGCGTCCATGAACCATGTCCCCATTGGTGGTCTAGAAAAACCACTCGAGGTCACTAGTGGCTTAATCTCTTTCCCTTTAGGTATCTTCCAGCCTATAAGGCCCTCACAAGTATCCGGATAGGATACACACACGTAAGTCTAGGTTGCTACCATTTACGCCCCACTAAGTGTATTCCCGTTTTTAATTAATAAATTATTAATTCATCACATAAAGATTACACTATAAACCTCCTTAAGTAATCATCCTCAATTTCAATTAATAATATTAAATGGCATATTACTTCCGTACTTCATAATATGTAAACATGCAACAAGACATCAAGTTAAGGCATTTTTCATCTTTATATAATCATGCACATATCATCACTTCATAATTAAGGCATATTATATGACTAGCATGCATTGTCCTAACCAACATAGATATGTATTTCCATAAAAACATAGCATGCACATATTCACACACAATCACCACAAATCTCTCTTTCTATCATGGACCTATTACACCCTTACATAAAAATAGCAACCAAAAAGTATAGCATGAAGGTAACATCATTCAAATCAAAATATAATTCACAAGTGGGGTACATACAACCTAAACAACCTAGGTTCATTCCAATCCCTCTAAAATGTGGAATCCCTAACAAGTACTTTAAATAACCACAAAGATTGACTCACCTTTGTCAAACAAGCACCCTTTCCACACTTTAAATCTTGTAGGACCTGAGGTATTAAACCTTACCCTAGTTAAGCACAAATATATATATTAATAGAAGTTTACATGAACAAATTATGGCAATTTACTACACAAACATGCAAATTGGTTATTAGGTCAAATTCTCATATTTTGACCTGAAACAACAGTATGTTCAAGGCCACTTTAGCACCACTTAACCCTATAAAACTTTCAACTTTATTACATATTCAGATAGTTCATACTTTTATCTTTAAAAGTGCTACTCGCACAGGTCCAACCGATTTTTCTATAATTTTCTATGAATTTTAAAAGACAGCATATCCGTGCAGCTAATTTCTGACCAGTCAGTGAAAAATATGATTTTCACCTTGGTTAGGGACAATATCAGATCTTGGAAAAATCATGAACAAGATAGACTCAAAATGAAAACTTTGAGAGTTTACGAATCATCAATTCGATGTGTGATGATATTTCTATGTTTTTTTCAAAACAAGGACAGATAGGTAATTTTTCTGAATTTCCCAACATTGCATTTTAAGGGTTAATTGAAAACTAAACCCATTAAGTCATAACCAAAATCAACTATAAAGATGGAAATTTACTTTTTAACAGTAGAAACATGTCAATATGTTAAAATAACAAGTTCGACCTGAAACCATGACTCAAATTACATTGTTTTTATGGGAAAAACAATGTATGTTGCAAAAAGAGAAAACACAATTTGGGTTTGGGTTTTTGTTCACCATTAAACCACATAAAAAGACACTAAGGGATTGTTTTGAAGACCTTTTGGATAGTTCAAAACATGGTCTTTTAACATTAAAATACTCTGTGACAACCGTCAATTTCAAGTCAAAGTCAAAGTCAACAAGTCAAGCCGGTCAAACTTAACTAGTAATTCTATGTTAAAAGTTATTCTATGAAAATGTGCATTTGTATGTCAAGAATTCAAGTGTCTCGGAGATTTTATGTGTTTAGCAATGTAAAACCCTAAGAAGGGAGTTAAATGCATCAAAACACGACTATGGACCCTTTTGGGGACTCAAAATAATCATAAACAAAGCATAAAGGGGTTCACGAACCTTGCATTGCGAGGCTATACAATAATATTGACTAAAAATAAATCTCTCCCAAATCTCTCTCAACTTTTTATAGTCATCCGGGTCATCCCGACCCTTAACTTGGCCAAAAACCGCTTGAATCGGGGAGTTATATCGAAAAACAGCTAAATAGGGCCGAAACCCCTAGGAACCGAACCCATAGGGACCGAACCCTAGGGAACTGAAGCTTCTTATGACCGAACTGCTTAAGAACCGAAGGTACCTTTCAGAACTGAACTTAGCCTCCTCGAACCGAACCTCCCTGAGGACCGAAGTCAACAGGACCGAAACCTCATTCAAACCGAAATGAACCGAGCCTTCGGTTAATTTCGCTTCCTTCTTACCTTCGGACCCGAGACCCACCTTCACTCCTATCACCTTCAGACCTGAGCCCTCCTTCAGTTCCATCTCCTCACTCTCGGTCCTCAACTCCTAGAACCGAACCTTTGCAAGTTCGCTCCTCTTGTCCGGTTTTCGACTACTTTCGCCTGTTAAGCCCGTTTTTGACGTTTTTTATGGGGATTTTTCACCAAATTCATATTTTTATCATTTTAAACTCCCTAAACTCATATTTTATTCATATCTCAAAGATTTATTAATTATAAATCCTTATTTCATTAAGAGAAATATCTAAGGATATTCTACCCCACAAGTGGGTCAAGTGTGCCCACTTGCCTCCACGTATCACTTCCTCATTAGTGCAATCCTATCCACATCAAACAAACCAAGGAAAACATCCTCTCAATCTTGCAAATTGCTCCATCAACATCCTTTATAAAGAAATCCCTGGAGGATTTCTTGGTTTACTTTGATTATTTCCAAACTTACACACTTCTTAACCATCAAGAGAGCCTCTTTTTCTCTCTACTTCCAGCCACTTTTTGAAGGTGTTCTTGAGCTATTACTTCACTTTTTGGTAAGTATTTCATCTAAACTCAAGTGTTATTCCATGTTTTCATAACATCCTTGAATCATCTACACACATTTTAACACCAAAAATCGTCCTTAGGATCATCCAAAACTTCGCGTGTTCATCAAGTGTTCTTGACTTGATACTACTCATCTACAACCTTCCACTCTTCAAGAAATCACTCAAGGTGAGTTCATACCCCTACATTTTCCAGTTTTCTTTAGTTTTCAGAGGGAGAATACAAGTTAAAACACCAAAACATATTTAAAACTTAACTTGACAGCTTACAACAGAAAAGTTGTGACATGTTCACGAACTGTTTTACCCAACTTAAACTTAATACTTTTCAAAAATGTTTAATATGAAAATATTTCAGGTTTATACCTTTAAAATGACTACTTGCACATCTCCATACGATTTGTCTACAATTTATGTCGATTTTTACAAAACTGTCTATCACTGCAGCAACAAAATCGGATCAGGCTGTGAAGATGAACAATTTCACACTGGTTTGAGACCACTAAAAATTATAGGAAACTTTATGAATACGTTAGACACTATTTCCAAACTCTCCGAGTTTACGGATTCAATTTTCGATTTACGATGATTTTCCTATAAATATTCTAAAACAGGGACAGTTAAGGGTAAAACTGTCAAAACAAGTTTAAGAGTTATTCACACCTTGTAACATGCTGAGCAAGGTGTGTAAGATTTACACTTAGTAATTTCAATGTCATTTTTATTGAAATACAAAGTCATGCATCTCAAGGTTTCATTAAATCATAAAACACTTTCGATAAACTATAATAGGTATAGTTTGAACATCTCGTTTAACAAAGAAACGGTAAAACAATCAATTTACAAAACGGGTATTTCATTACAAACTACGTGAACTTGTTAATGAATACAATTGTGAGACATTCACCTTCGGGGTACTCTTAAGTAGCACAGAAAAGTCCTGTAGTTATAATCAGAATCTCTTGGAGGGAGAGTGTGATAGTTGTGTATAGATCTATATTGGGTCTGACAAACTCGCACCTAAGCTGCTTGCAACAGCTAGACCGGCAGGTCTGGGGTGACAAATGTCATAACATTCCGACGCCTGAAGAATGTCGAGTACGAGGCCTTTGAGTTTTAGCATGGTTATAACAACTCACATGGGGTATTAACAAAACATACAGTTCACGGGGATTTAAGAATTCCACAAAAAAAGAGTTTTATTTAAATATAAAATCACACATAAGTATGACGATTTACTTACATATACTAAGTATTGGTTCAGTTAAGACTACAACAAACCTTTTAGAAAATATTGGATTTTCTGGAAACAAACTTGTAACAAACTTTAAGGAACAACATCCGTTTTTCATTCATAAAATTGCTTATGAACTCACGAGCTTTAATGCTGATACTCTTTCAAAAATAACTTGTATTCTCAGGTATTCAGTAATACAGGTAACCACAAGATTTTTGAAGGCAAGATGCTAAGGCGCAAATTTTTTTGCAATATTTTGACATCATATGTAATTTATTTGGAAACATGTATTTTTGCAACGATGTAACCTTTTAAATTATATTTATGATGGTTGTGTTTACTTTCTTCACTATGGTTATGATACTGTGTATGATGTCCTCCGCCCCCGAACGTTTCCGCCGTTCCGGTTTGGGGGTGTGACAGATTGGTATCAGAGCTTTGTTTATAGTGAACTAAGTATATCGAACCATGTAAGATATACAAACTATAAATACAACGGGGCAAAAACTATCTGAAGTAACTTTTCAAAAGTACTTTAAAAATAAAAATGTGTATTTTTATAAAAGTATACGTACAATCGCACTCATTAATTCAGTATCATAATGACACTAACATAAAAGTATTGAGACAAGTTGGACACCATGATCCAGCTTCGGGGTACGTAGTCAGATCTTGGATGAATATAGCATGATCAACTATATTTAGCCAAGGTATGACCAACGTATGCCGAAGAAGAATCATGATGAGCAACAAGTCTTCAACTTACCAAAAACCTCGAGAATCAAACATAAAAATGCTATAGGAGTATTTTAACACAAAAACCGTAATAATCACATTATAAATTCCGATAACTAACTTCTTATACCAAAATTTCTCGCAATATCCTTCTTATCCCTATTCTCGTACAGGCGCAATGGCAGGATTTCACTTGCCGGGTGACCCCTATTTACCCAACCAAGGGAATGCCGGTTGGATTGTGGAAGACCCAGAGGAAGATTCCGAAGAGGAACCCATGGAGGAGGAAGAATCAGTAGATAGTGAAGAGGAAGAAGACTCAGATGGAACCGACTCAGAACCCGAAGTTTACAATCCACACCCTGCCCCTATCCCTCCGCAACACTTCCAAGGCCCGATGCCCCAATGGACCAAAACTATACATAGATGGAGCCGAGAGCAATGTCAACGTCTTCCCTATGGCATGCAACGAGCTTTTTACGACCTTAGCAGAGAAGGGTCAGCCGACAGAGCCCTTCCTATCATGGTTCACCGTGTCGCACGCCACGAGGAGAAAACCAGGATAAACACCCGCCACTTCATGGAAATTGGTGCCACAAGCCAAGTTAACTTCGTTCGCCTTCGCCGGTTGGATGATGACCACGATCGGACTCGAGACCGCACCGAGGTTCTTCGACGGGAAATGGTCGTGACCCGAGCCGAAGTACAAGAGCTCCGAGAACATCGAGCCACTTTAGAAGGACGCCTGGCAGAAGCAGAACGCCAAGCGGCAGAATCCAGAGCTGAAATGAGGGAAACAAGGAACTTCGTGTCTTCACTTCGTGATCCTCAGAGCTTCAACCGCCGCAAGTAGTGTTTGCACTGCTCACTTCAGTTTAATCTAGTTTTGCGGATAAATATTACTATTATTTTCTAGTAGTTTATGTCCGATCTCACGATTTAACTGTTTACACTTCCGGGGTCTGTTAAGCGGTCAAAAATTTTCCATACATTGATGTAGCATAGACCCCTCGTAGGGTCAAATTTTCCCAAATATTGTATACTAAGTTATATCAATGAAATTGACGCGCTATTCGTTTTATTGGGAACATTACATCAAATTCATAACATGGATTATTTCAAATTAAATTTACTGGTGGTCAATCTATGATTGCTTGATGTATAAATCAAAGTTATATATAATTAAGACCATGTCGACCTAAAAATGGTGGTTCCGCCTTGAATCCTGTTCCTTGTTTGGTTGTGGGCCCAGGGCAGACCCATTAGATTCGAAAGTTTATTTAATCTTAATTATATGTAAATATTATACATCAAACGATTGTCGGATGGTCCCGGTATGGATTCTATCACAGACATTTCACGTGAATCAAAACTATCAAAAATTCATAAAGTCTATATTTCAATATCTATAGACCTCCAGTATGAATGGATTCTTACAATATCTTTACAAGTCGGAATCATGATGCATGTTAAGAACTAATAATGTTTAGCTCTAACTCTCAACTTGTGAGTGTTATCAAAGACTTATTGTCTTTTCATTCTTGATATGGCAGAAGATGCCACCTCTTAGAAATCCTAGACGTGCTAGCGCCGCAGGAGCTGCAGCGCCACCAGCGCCACCACCCCCTCAGTTCGACCCAGTTATGTTCCAGGCTGCCGTAACAGCCGCAGTAGCAGCCGTAATGTCCCAAATCAGCACCAATAATGCGGGTGGTGCGGGTAATGGTGCCACAAATTCTAACCACGGGGACAGTCAGGGACGCTCGAGAGAGTGTACCTACAAAGACTTTACAAGTCCCAAACCCAAAACCTTCAATGGAAGCGGAGGTGTCATAGCATTGCTGTAATGGTTCGAGAAAACCGAATCCATCTTCGAAATATGTGCATTCCCTGAAGCAAGCAAGGTCAAATTTGCAGCATGCAGATTCTTTGAAAGGGCCCTCACCTGGTGGAATGGCCACGTCAAAGCATTGACACTTCCGGTAGCTAATTCGATAACATGGGAAGACCTGAAAACCATGTTAATGAAGGAGTACTGCCCAATGGGCAAGATACAAAAGTTGGAAGAAGAACTTTGGGGTCTCAAAATGACAGGCTCTGATATCCTGTCTTATACCTCAAGGTTTAGCGATCTAGCCATGCTGTGTCCCGGGATGGTTACTCCGTAAAGCAAAAAGGTGGAAAGATACATATGGGGACTATCTCCCCAAGTTCAAGGAAACGTATTGGCCTCAAAGCCAACTACCTTTGACAGTGCCAAACATCTGGCACAACAACTCATCGACCATAAAGCCAGCCATGACACTGTGACAACAACCCCCGAGCAAGCGAAAGGGGGAAGCAACAAAAGGAAGTTCTGGAACAAGAAGAAGCGTCAACCTGCTCAAGACCTTGCCAAAAAGCAACAAGTGGTTGCTGTGCACGTTGGCACGACCACTGCCACCCCAACTCCGATAAGGCAATACGTCGGGAACCTACCCAAGTGTAAGAAGTGCAACTTCAGTGATGTATAACTGACTTTCTATGACTTAGTGAAGTCGCCTGAACAGAAAATCTACCTCACCCTGTGCAACCATTACATGGAAAATGTTAGGTCATCTCCTCCTAAAAAGATAGGGTGTTTGCGGTCCGTGAATGCTTTCAAGGAACTACGTCGCCCCTCGTCACGATCTCTAGTGGGCTCCCTACCCCGCTCCCGGGTAACTGAGCGGCTCTCAGATTGATGGGTTTTGAGCATTCTAACACTTCCTAAGTGTACATGCAACCCTAATAACCTTGGATCTATGTTTGTCTAATTATCATGCAAAGTTGAATTCCAAGGTTATATTCCTATCTAGCATACATGGGGAACAAATTTTAACTTGCATGAAAGATAGAATAACTTACCTTGTTGTTGCTTATGATCCTTGAAACCTTGTGAGCCTAGCACCCCAACTGTGATGCCTCAAATGCTTCACACAACACCAAATGCTTTTGGAATGACTTTAGAGAGAATACACACTTCTAAAATCGGCCTAGCCCTCTTGTTTCTTATGTCCCGATTTTGGTGGAGAACATGTTGCTTATATAGTGTGTCACATCTAGGGTTACACCATGTAAACCCTAATATGGCATGACTCTTCATTTCCATGACCCATGGGTTTGTAACTCCCATGGAGCCTCCATGGAGAATTCAATGGGTTTAACCCAACTTGATTATCTATGGAGCCTTTTAGCCCACTATACAAGTTATGGATGATTTACATGATCAACCCATATATTTAATTAGTCATCTTTTGATCTCTTAATTAATCCTAGACTAATTCTTGATCAATACTAATTAAATAATACTATTAATATATTAGAACTTATAATATATTAATAAACCACAAGTGTTATTTCTCTCATTTAGTCTATCCAAATGCATGATGCCATGCAACCCAAATGGACCATGCCGGGTCGGGTCAAGTACATACCAGAAATAGTTATGGACTTAGACACCTTATCCAACAGTCTCCCACTTGGATGAGTCTAATAACTATAACTGCAAGTATGACTTCAGGAACTGATCAGCAATCGTAGCTCTTTTCAAGGTTTCTCGGAACTGAGAAGATGATGATACGCCATTTCAGATAAGTGATCCTATAATCCTCTGTTCTAGATATCAGCCGGACAAATACATGGAACCGTGTCTTACTTTGTGTCCAGCAGTTTGTTTCCCGATTTCCGATTTGTTTGACATAGAACTCAATTGAACACATCAACTTAGTTCTGACCGGGCCCGGTACATAGGTCAAAACAAAATCATTGAGGGGCCCATATATCAGCTTCTAATCCAAGAAGGAACAGATAAACTTCGACTCATATGTTTGTTCTACTACTCATTGAATTATACACAAGAGCACGTTTTATAACATCGAGTTACCAATGCGTTTTCGTACAATCAATGCATAACCAACTCATTGAATCATATATCTAGGTTTGAAGACTTATATGATATTACCGTCTCACGATCACTCGAGATAAATTCCATGAAGTGATTCCAGTGAGCGTGGGTTGAGTCCAATGCTCAGAACTTATGAGCACTCATGAGTGTTGTTGCCATGTCCAACAACTTAGACCTCTGCAACCAATCATGACAGTCTTGATTCATACCTACTTCCGACATATGACCGACTGTGGAGGTTTGAATAATATGATATACCAAGCATAATTATTCTGGAAGTCAAAACATGCAAAAGAAATATAGTAAACGATCGACAAGAGATAGCAACACTTTACTCATAAATAAAACACCTTTTATTCATCATCTAATGTCAATTACACTTTACAAATTTCAAGGTTATCTAACTACTAAATCTAATATCATCCTTCAGCCCTATGCTCCGAGCATGCTGGAGATGCTTAACCCGAGTCAGTCCCTTCGTGAGGGGATCTGCTGGATTCTCATCCGATGATACCCTATTTGCCACGAGGAGTCCTTCTTCTATTCGATGTCTGATGAAATGGTATTTTCTGTCGATGTGTCTGGATCTCCCGTGATCCCTTGGTTCCTTGGCTAAGGCAACTGCACTTTCACTATCACAGAAAATTTCCATTGGCTCTTTAATAGCTGGTACAACTCCAAGGTCTCCAATGAAGTTCTTCAGCCATATCGCCTCCTTTGCTGTCTAATATGGAATCCATAGTAATGCTCAGGTGCATTCCTAACCCTTGTGGAACGCCTCAGAGGTACAAACTTGTCAATTGGCTCAACAGAAGTTTCCTCCTCAAGTTGAGTGCTAGGGTTTGAAGTTCCTTCACCACTTGACTCTTGAATTTCTTCAAGGTCAACTTGCCTCCCACTGTCTCCTTGGCTTATGAACTCTCTCTCTCGAAAGAAAGCCCTCCTAGCTACAAAGACCACATTCTCACTTGGTCTGTAGAAGAGGTAACCAAAGGATTTCTGTGGGTAGCCGATGAAAATACACCTCTCACTTCGAGGTTCGAGCTTATCATGAGTCTCGCGTCTCACAAAAGCCTCGCAACCCCAAATCTTAATGTGGTCTAGTTTGGGTACTTTACCAGTCCACATCTCATGAGGAACTAGATTAAGGATATGGGCGGCAGTCTCTAAGGCATACCCCCAAAATGAGATTGGTAGCGAAGCTCGACTCATCATGGAACGAACCATATCCAACAAGGTTCGATTACGCCTCTCAGCTACACCATTCAACTGCGGTGTCCTGGGAGGTGTAAATTGTGAGACAATCCCACATTCCCTAAGATAGTCGAGGAACTCTGAACTAAGATACTCACCACCTCGATCGGATCGAAGCATCTTAATGTTCCTGCCCAATTGATTCTCGACTTCCAATACACCATCCTTTTGTAGTTGGCCTATGCGTTTCTTGCTTATATGTCCAAGACGACAATGCCATAATGATGCTTTATCCAAGTTATTATCATTAACAGAATCAATACACAATACATTATTTCCTAAGTTATCAACCACAGATACAGTTTCATGCACACCATCACAAGGTAATGCTTTAAAATAAAGAACATTATTAAAGAAAGCATTAATTGAACCAACTTCAATATCAAATGAAAAGGTGAAACCTTGTTTATACAATGCATGAAAGGGAATAATATTTCTTGTCATTTCTGGTGAATAACAACATTTATTTAAATCTAAACTAAACCCACTACTTAGCGATAAAGTATAAACTCCAATCTTGGTGACAGGTAAAGCTTTCCTATTCCCCATGATTAAGTTTATTCTTCCATTCTCCACATTCTCACTTCTTCTTAGTCCCTGCAAATCAGAACATATATGAATACCACAACAGGTATCAAGGACCCAAGAGTTAGAATGGGGTGAGTTATTAGATAAGATAGTGTAAATACCTGCATGGTTGGGTTTAACTTTCCCATCCTTCACATCTTGCTGGTACTTTGGGCAGTTCCGCTTCCAATGTGACTTTTCATGGCAATAGAAGCATTCAGCCTCTTTAGGGTCAAAAGAAGGAGTGACAAAACCTTTCTTGGTTCCACTTGAAGAAGAGCCATCAAGGGTCCTAGCCTTGGTACCCTTCGAAAAGCTCTTCCTCTTCTTCCCTCTACCTTTCTCGATTGCCAAAACCGGGGCGGAGTTTGGAGTAGGAGTGTTAACAACCGACTTACCCTTAAGACCTGTTTCTGCGGTCTTGAGGAGTCCCTGAAGTTTGCTGAGTGTGACCTCTTCCTTATTCATGTGATATGTCATGCGGAATTGATCATAGCACGATGGTAAGGAGTGCAAAATGATATCTATTGCAAGCTCCTCAGGGAAGTTCACATTAAGCTTCAGCAACCGATCCACATACCTTTGTATTTTCTGCATGTGGCTCATGACGGATTCCCCGTCCTTCATCATGGTTGTTATGATAGAGCATATGATTTCATACCTCTCTTGTCGTGCCCTTTGATGGTATCTTTCCATCAGATCTTGGTGCATTTCAAAAGGGTAGAAGTCCTCATAGGACTTTTGGAGTTCCGCTGTCATGGTGGCCAACATGATGCATGCCACTTTTGTAGCATCCCTTTCATGTGCCCGAAAGTCAGCGATCTCCTGGGGAGTTGCAGTGGTCTCATCAATCTCCTTAAGCTCCTTGTCAAGGACATATTCTTTGTCCTCGTAGCGAGTAATCATCCTGATGTTTCTGATCCATTCATTGAAGTTGGATCCATCAAAAGTGACTTTCCCACACAAGTTCATAAGGGTAAAGGAGCCATTAGGATTAGAGCCAGAAGCAGCATTGTTTGAAGACATCTGAAAGAAGAGAACAAGATTAGTTTAGATATTAAGAGAGTCCTTAATAAAACACCCAAATGTAATACTAAGGCTAGGATCCAATCACAATATATTATAACTTAGAAGAGGTATGCCGTAATCCAAGCTATAACATATTTGAAAGGTAGGTGAATGACGATTCACCAATTTCCACCATGAAAAACGAAATATAAATATTAGGTTTTTAATTGGTTCTTAGAAATTCCTAGATTCTTTTGAGATTCAATGAACTTTTCAAAGGCATGTTTCAATCTCGAGTGTGCCCTCCAAGTTTTGTGACTGGGATACCGAGGATCACAAAACGAGGTGTGAAGTAACCATGCAAATCACTTGGTACCCTCAAGGTTTATCAATCAATCGATGTGCCGGTAAACCACACACGCTCCACCGATGCTATGGTAAACCTTAAGTCACCCTTTACCTACCTTGTTAAGTCCGAGTTAGTGTACCGGTTAACCACACACGCTCCACCAACGACTTAAACAAAGTGTAAAGTGTAATTTCATGGATTAGCACCTTATTCACATTTCCCTAAAGTAACTAAGATTGGGAATTTAATAAAAGCATTTAGTTACTTTATAATATTCATCATACTTTTAATGAGAATTTATAAGTCCTTGTCCTACCCGTTCGGCTAACGACCCTCCACCGATCAAGGAAGCGGTGGGTGAGAGTGGACACCCATTAAGTTGCCATTTTATAGGCAACAACCTTATACCCCCCTTATAGACCGACTTCGTGAATGAGGCGTACTAGCGGTAAGACGACTTGTTGTTATACATATATATATATATATATATATATATATATATATATATATATATATTAGTAACTTATAATATTATAAAGTATAAGGGTTGAATTTTAACTTTTAAAATTCTAAGGGTTGGAACTAAAGTTTTAATCAATACTTTACATGTTCCAAAACTTGAGTGCAAGTTTTGTAAACTTCCAAAACTTTTCATTTCTTATAACTTATGAATTAATTGAGTAATAAAAATGAAGACTCTTCATTTTTATAACTCTTGTGTTCTTTTAATGGCTTTAATAAAAGTGAGACTTTTGGTTTTCCATAACTTGAGGACAAGTTATGGACTCCATTAAAACACATTATGATCATGAATTAAACTACCGTGAAGGTTACAAACAATTCCTATGATCATCTAATCTTCATAAGTTCAAGAACATGAATATGAACACTTTCAAGAATAAAAAATTACACTTAAAAAAAACTTGTAATTTTAATAATTGCCATTGTAAATGGATTAGCATAAACATTACACCATCTAAAACAAGCTTTAAAACATCAAAACAGTTTAGGGTAATGTTTCTAGTCCATTTCCAGCAACAAATGTGCAAACTTTCATACGAGCAGAAAACAGAAAAACGATTTTTTTTTCAAGCTGTTTGCACACAAAAAAAAACAACAAACGAACCATGCTCTGATACCACTGATGGGTTTTGAGCATTCTAACACTTCCTAAGTGTACATGCAACCCTAATAACCTTGGATCTATGTTTGTCTAATTATCATGCAAAGTTGAATTCCAAGGTTATATTCCTATCTAGCATACATGGGGAACAAATTTTAACTTGCATGAAAGATAGAATAACTTACCTTGTTGTTGCTTATGATCCTTGAAACCTTGTGAGCCTAGCACCCCAAGTGTGATGCCTCAAATGCTTCACACAACACCAAATGCTTTTGGAATGACTTTAGAGAGAATACACACTTCTAAAATCGGCCTAGCCCTCTTGTTTCTTATGTCCCGATTTTGGTGGAGAACATGTTGCTTATATAGTGTGTCACATCTAGGGTTACACCATGTAAACCCTAATGTGGCATGACTCTTCATTTCCATGACCCATGGGTTTGTAACTCCCATGGAGCCTCCATGGAGAATTCAATGGGTTTAACCCAACTTGATTATCCATGGAGCCTTTTAGCCCGCTATACAAGTTATGGATGATTTACATGATCAACCCATATATTTAATTAGTCATATTTTGATCTCTTAATTAATCCTAGACTAATTCTTGATCAATACTAATTAAATAATACTATTAATATATTAGAACTTATAATATATTAATAAACCACAAGTGTTATTTCTCTCATTTAGTCTATCCAAATGCATGATGCCATGCAACCCAAATGGACCATGCCGGGTCAGGTCAAGTACATACCAGAAATACTTATGGACTTAGACACCTTATCCAACATAGATATCACCTCACGTGGCTCCTCATTCTCATATTCTTCATGCTTCGGGGGTAAGATACTAGTAGCTTACATAGCTTTTCGCATCCGCTCCATGGCTCGATCTCGTCTCTGCAACTCAGTATCTCATGCCTCAAGCTGCTCCTGAAGGTCTTCAATGATAGTAGTAGTCACAGTGCTAAGCTCGCTACGTGTTGGTTGGGCTCGTGGCTGACGACTAACAGGTGGTGTCTGAAAAGCAAAAAGCGGCGTCTCTCGGTTATGGTTGTCTTGATCTCTTCAAGTACCCCTAACAGTAGCATCCTCAACAGCACGCGACAGGCTCCTAAATAACAATGAGTTTTAGTTGTATAATAATTACAGGAAGGGAAAGTTCAAAAAGTTAAATATAGTAATCCTATATCTCCCAGCACACACCCTCCCCCCTTAAAATCCTAAATCACCTAATTGAGCCAGTCTAGATTGTGAGTCCGAATACCGGCCTATGTGTTCAGTTCACTCACAGCATGGCTCTGATACTAACTTGTAACATCGTGATTTTTCACCCAATTTTTTTAATTTCAAAACATTTATTTAACAGAATACGCTAGCGGAAGTCTTATATAAAGTTTAAAGGAAACATCACCAATGATACATTTTTTTTCGAAAACATCATTCATCAAAATATAGTTTAGAAACCAAATCAAAAACAACTTATCAAAACCAAGTGTTAAGAAAACTCTACGACATGTCCAAACGGTATCAATACTAAGTCATAAAATAGAATATAACTACCCAAATTCCCTATCCTCACCAAGTCGTCAAACTACGCTACCTATACCAATGAAATGCAATAACAAGCAAAGAAACAAGTGTTAGCAAATGCTAAGTGAGTTAACCATAAGTACAATATCACTACTAGAAAAACAGTCTTTTACGACGCACAATGCGTGTCGTAAAATGCTCAGACGACGCGCAAATGCGTGTCAAGGAAGGCCCTGTCATAACGAGATACGACACGCTTTTGCACGTCGTCTATAGACGACGCGCATTTACGACGCGCAGTTACGACACGTATTTACGATGCTCATTTACGATACGCAATGCGTATTAAGCAAGGTCCTGTCATGAAGGAAGACGACACGCAGTTGCGCGTCGTAACCTTACGACGCGCATTTATGCACGCATTGCGTATCATTAAAGCCCTTGTCATAAATGAAGATGACACGTATTTGTGTGTCATAAACTTCAGCAGCCATTTACGATATGAATTTACGACGCCTCTTTACGATATTCATTTACGCATAATACAAAAATATGGAAACAAATATATACCAAAACAATCAATTTCATTGAATAACATCATGTCTAAAAATTGTAATACATTGGTATTAAGGGATCTGATTGTACATTGTTATTAAGAGGTTTTCCCTAACTATATAACCTAATACTACATTGCTATTAAGGGGCACCTTCTTGTTTCAGATATCATGTCAAAAAAAATCCTCCATATCATATATTTCGTCAATTTGGTTGCCTTCAATCAACGACTGCCATTAAAACAAACACATTAAACCAAGAGATTGATTATTAAAGATTAAAAAAAATCAACCTACAAACTTCAGAAAACACATTGGAATCAATACAAAAACAAAATTTATAATAGTTTTTTACCCAATAAGTTGTCATATGCATCTTTATGCCCAGCAAATCATGCAACACATCATGAAGTTCAATCCTTGTTGGCAATCTCTTTTTCAAGAAGTTCAACCCGCTGAAGGGACTCTTGAAGACTTTTCTCTTTTTAATTCAAAGCTCTGTAGAAAAAAGTGTCATGTGTCAACAAAAATGCAGTATATTACTTTGAGGAGTTTTGGTTATCAAACCTTTTCATGTCTGAATCACTAGTTTTGACTTGGTTGATTTGTTGTTTAAAAGCGTGAAACTCCAGTTCTAGCTCTTTCCTTTGCAATCTAAGCACTGGACAAAATTAAAGATGAAATAAAATAATTTTAATAATATGATTTTTTTTATAATTTATATAATTGAATTTTAAAACCATAATTATACATATAATCAATATTTGTTTTATTAAAATTAAAAAAATAAAGTTAACTTAATAATTAAAGATTTTGTGGAAGACTTAATTTTTGCCTAAAGTTCGGAAAAAGCTTAATATTTTTTTATTAGATTTGTGTTTTTCTCAAAGAGTCAAAAATTAAACATTATGTATATAATTCCTTGACCAAATGAATAAAAAATATAAAAGAGCCATGTACAAAGTCAAAATCCAATCTCAAAGCCACCAAGTAGTAATACTAATTATCTCTTTTGTCATCTATCTTAAATGAATGGAAATATAATAAGCCATCTACAATGTAAAAACTCACAATCCACATGGTCAAAGTCAATCCTCTCCTGCTCTACTCAAACTCTCAAACCTGAACCAAAACCAAAACCAAAACCAAAACCAAAACCTTATGTCTAGAGAGATATGAATAAAGATTGCTTTTTTTTTTGGACTAAAAGAATAGAGAAAGTAAATGACCATTTACCCTTTTGTTTTAGGAAATCGAGTAAGGGCCTCCCTTCTGGTTAAGAGTAATTTTGTCACCCAAGCTCAAAGCTATCCCTTGGGTTTTGCTTCTAATCCGAATGTATCCACTCAACTTACCATCTGCCTCCTTCTCAACGCTCAAATTTACCAAAGTGTCCTCCCCAAACACACTCTTCACGTACAAATTAGTAGCCAGGAACCCACAATAACCCTCAAGGACAGACCTAAAGTATAAATATATAACTTTCTGTATTAAGTTAAATTAAAAATATATAATAAAAAAATTCCTTCTCATCTTGAATCACAGTGTTCACAGCAACCTGAAAAGCCCATACACAATATTAACCAATAATTTATTAAAAATCTATGAATTAATGATACCTTATTTTCCCACTCGAATTCAGCCCACATGTTTCTATAAGCAGCATCACTACAAACAGCCGGAGATATGTAATCCATAATATCAATATGAATATCATTTAACACAACCACATTTTGCCCAAGCACATTTGAAGTTTCATAAACAAGGTTCCCAAATCTGTGATACAAACCCCATAATGTGCTTTCTTGGTTTCTGAACCAGTGACATTCTTACTCATTCCTATGATGAAAGCACAAACCTATACCACCTAAACCACCAATATACTCCTGAAGTGCAACAACACCCATTACGCTGAATAAGGAAAATCAACTATATTTCAAGAATAATTCAAAAGAAAAATAAAAATATTATCTTGCAAGAGCAATATCACTAGAACTACTGGCACCATGTACATCAGAAGGTTCATTGAATTTAGTTTCTCCCTACATCAATCAATCAATTACATTCTCAGTCAGGAATGGAATTGGAATCTAAAATCAAATGGAATTATGTAAAAGAAGCAAAGAGGAAGATGATGATATAGGGGAGTGAATTACCCTTCATAGGACAACAATCTTTAGCTTGGTGCAACACTTTCTTCACCTTCTGGTCCATACACCAATTATGAAATTCTTTTTATATGAAAATAATCCATCATTCAGTCATGTGTTGATATGTACATTGTACAAAAGAAACCTTTGATTACTCAGCATTTGTCTCAAGCTTTAAAGTGTCTTTCCCACCACAACTACGGTTGATTTGTCATCTTTACGGTTTAACATAGCAAAATTTTGTTTATATGAGCATAGAATCCATGTTAGCACCTCCGAATAACCACTCAGTGCAATCTAAATACCAAAAAACATTTTAATTAAAACTATAATCAATTTTCTTACAACCATACATAACATATATACCTCCATTCTGATAAGGTCACTGAACTGATTCAGAGGCAAAGGCTTTATGGATGAAGGCTTCCTCGTTGGAATTTCATTGAAACCATAAGCAATCGCCACATCCTTTGGAATTTGTTACAAAAAAAAAAAGTAATTATTAATATTTTCATGTCAGTTGATGGAAATAATCACAATGTTTACTACTTTTGTTTATACCTCTCCTACATCACTTGCATGAAGCACATCACTCCTTGTTGGAGGAACAGACACGGTGAAAATGCATTCATCATTCTTTGTCGCTGATTGCTTGGCATGTAATTGCATTTTATTTAACAACCCAGCAACCTGAATGATGGAGGGTAAAAAAGTTATTTTTGTAGTTTGATAACGTAAGTGTAATCAGATGATAAGTTTAGTACCTTATTTGCTTCCAATGTAACCCTAACGATACCATTTATGTATGTTAGAGAGACCTCAATATCGTAAGGTGATAGTTCATGGCAAATGTAGGATTTTCCATCAGAATATATCATATCAACTAGCTCCACTTCAAACTTTCGTTCACAGTATATAGAAAACATTGTCACCTACAATAAATAAGTAAACATTGTCACTTAACCATTGTGTTCAAGACAATCTTGGCCTTTTTCAAATCAGTGGCTATGCATTCAATGAATACGTTCTTGGTCTTTGTAGAAATAGTTGAGTGTGCTCCATTGATTATTGGGTGTAGAGACAATACAGAAAAAGCTTATGAAGACCTTGGAAACAACCACCATTCATGTATTTATCAATATTTGCAAAATAAAGATGGTCATTTAGTGTATCATTCAGAGTAGGAAAAAACTTACAAACATCATTACACATTCACTTGCTCTGCTTCAGCTATACAGAATAATCCGGAACTGCTTTTGTTGTGCAAGATGCGTATGCCTCTTCTAAAACCTCTTGAAATATTTATTATTACTCTCAGTTAGTTTTTTTTTTCATTTTTAATTACATATCATAAATCAATTTCTACACCAAAAAGAAAGTTAAAAAAGTGGGGGTACCGTGGACTTTGTTGTGTATTCATCAGTGTCATCTTCTTTAGAATCAGATGTAGATGATGCCAAAACCTGAATCCGAGCTAGGGCTTGTAAGAATGAAAAAAAATCACGAGCAACATCTTCAGCTCTGTTTGGGATGAGAAGTTGTAAGGCCCTAAATGGTCGGCTCTAGGATAGAAGTAGATGGAGCAGGTAAGTTCTTCACACTTTCCGATTGGATGTCTCGAATTCAGATTGCAGTTGATCTCGCTCATGGCCTCGATTACATTCACAACTCTACAGGACTGGAGAAGAAATTCATCCATAATCACATCAAAAGCTCAAGCAAAATTGTAACCCAATCATAGTCACTCAACGCGAAAATATGCGATTTTGGAATGGCGGAACTCTATGGGGAAACCGATAGCAGCTTGGAACGAGATTCAAGTAAGCCAAATTCAAGATTCGTGAAATTCTAGGGCACACGAGGCTACATGTCGCCTGAATTTCAGTCTACCGGAGTTCCGACACATAAGTCCGACTTGTACACTTTCGGAGTTGTACTTTTGGACATATTGTCAGACGAAGAAGGCAGGTGAGGAAGGAAGGAAGGAGCGTCGATAACTAGGGCAAGGCGGCAGTCAATTTCTGGAGGGGGAAGGAAGGAGTATCGATAATTAGGGCAAGAGGAAACAAAAGTGGAGGATATTTATGGAGCGGGGTTTTTAATTTTTCAGTATTTCATTTCCCCCGGCCCCGCTATTAAAGGATTAACACGCGTTCTATTAAAATTTATAAAGCGACATATTTAGACGACGCACATTTTTTTATAGGTGCCCTCCGTGTTTTTTTTTTGTTTAGACACTAATTTTAGGGCACCCAAAAATGCGTGTCCTAAATCCTTTAAATATTGGCAGAGATGACATTATTTTTTGGACACACATATTTGCGTATCATAAATCACCGTGTGTCATTGTTTGCGCGTCGTAAAAGGCTGTTTTTCTTGTAGTAATGTTAGGAAAAAGACACATAACATATCATCACATACATCTCATGCATCACGTACCACACATACATCACTTACATCACACACATCATATACATAACATACATCATATAGATCACATACATCATATAAATCACATACATCTCATAATCCTCACTAGAGTATCATTAGGGTTTACCGTTATTATTTATCTTTTAATATTAGATAATTAATATTTATTCCTATCCCTGGGTCCATCACTAACCCGCAAGGAAGATTCCCCACACATGGGTCCATCACTAACCTGTAAGGTAGACACCCATACGTAGGTCAATTACTAACCTGAAGGAAAAACCTGTTCACTACTAAGTGACCGACCCAACCCTACCCCACTGGGTCCATCACTAACCTTGGGTCCATCAATAACCCAAGAGGTAAAGACCCCATACACTATTAAGTGACTGGCTTGAACCAATGCACTAAGTGAGGTGCGACTCTCACTCGTAACATTAATCCTTGTTTGTTGCGTTCGCTACTCCGACGTTGCACATACAAGTATGTGCATTGTTGTTCGAGAGTGGTACTTGTCATTGTTCCCATCACTAGAACTTCCCACTCAAACTTGATATTTGGTCCAGCGCCATCACTACGCCAATATCACTCTAGTCCTTGAACACCTTAGTGTCCATGAACCATGTCCCGATTGGTGGTCTAGAAAACCTACTCGACGTCACTAGTGGCTTAAGCTATTTCCCTTTAGGTATCTTCCAGCCTATAAGGCCCTCACAAGTATCCGGATGTGATACACACATGTAAGTCTAGGTTGCTACCCTTTACGCCCTACTAAGTGTATTCACCTTTTTAATTAATAAATTATTAATTCATCACATAAAGATTACACTATAAACCTCCTTAAGTAATCATCCTCAATTTCAATTAATAATATTAAATAGCATATTACTTCCCTACTTCAGAATATGTAAACGTGCAACAAGAAATCAAGTTAAGGCAATTTTCATCATTATATAATCATGCACATATCATCACTTCATCATTAAGACATATTATATCACTATCATGCATTATCCTAACCAACATAGATAAGTATTTCCAGAAAAACATAGCATGCACATATTCACACACAATCACCACAAATCTCTCTTTCTATCATGGACCTATTACACCCTCACATCAAAATAGCAACCAAAAAGAATAGCATGAAGGTAACATCATTCAAATCAAAATGTCATTCACAATTGGGGTACATACAACCTAAACAACCTAGGTTCATTCCAATCCCTCAAAGATGTGGAATCCCTAACAAGTACTTTAAATAACCCCAAAGATTGACTCACCTTTGTCAAACAAGCACCCTTTCCACACTTTAAATCTTGTAGGACCTGAGGTATTAAACCTTACCCTATTTAAACACAAATATATGTTTTAATAGAAGTTTACATGAACAAATTATGGCAATTTACTACACAAACATGCAAATTGGTTATTAGGTCAAATTCTCATATTTTGACCTGAAACAGCAGTATGTTCAAGGCCACTTTAGCACCAATTAACCCTATAAAACTTTCAACTTTATTACATATACAGGTATTTAATATTTGTATCTTTAAGAGTACTAGTCGCACAGGTCCAACCGATTTTTATAGAATTTTCTATGAATTTTACAAGACAACATATCCCTGCAGCTAATTTCTGACTAGTCAGTGAAAAAAACGATTTTCACCTTCGTTAGGGACAATATCAGATCTTGGGGAAAATTCATGAACAAACTAGACTCAAACGTAAAACTATTAGACTTTACGGATCATCAATCTGACTTCTGATGATTTTTCTATATTTATTTAAAAACAGGGACAAATTGGTAATTTTTCAGAATTTCCCAGCATTGCATTTAAAGGGTTAATTGACAACTTAACCCATTAAGTCATAACCAATATCAACTATAAAGATGGAAATTGACTTCTTAACAGTATCAACATGTCAATAAGTTAAAATAACAAGTTCAACCTCAAACAATGACTCAAAGTACATTGTTTTTATGGGAAAAACAATGTATGTTGCAAAAAGAGAAAACACAATTTAGGTTTGGGTTATTGTTCACCATTAAGACACATAAAAAGACACTAAGGGACTGTTTTGAAGTCCTTTTGGATGGTTCAAAATATGGTTTTATACTCACTATAATTGAGGTAGAAATCAATATGAGTTTTTGCAGCAACAAAAGAAGGTAATTATTCCAAAACTTTCAGCAATTCATGGACTTGATTAATAACACTTTTTAGAGTGTCCATGACAATATTTTGGCAGCCACTAAACAACCAAAAGACAATCAATAAGGATGAAAAAGTAACCACACATAGAAACAAGCAATCGAAATAGAAAACAAAGTCTAAGTTTCATATTTTGAAGTTTCACAGCCCGACCCATGTTCAGTCTTTTGGGAATAAAACAAAATCTACAACTCCAAAAAGGGTGTTATCGGACTTTCTGGAAAATAGACTCAATTTAATAGAATTTCGTATCTCTGGAGCATCATCTAATTCAGATCATATCGAGTTCTATATCCCTTTTAAAACAGATGAACAATTCTGTCCAAATTTCTAACTTTGACAAACATCACCAAATACTTCAAGGATTAAGACAAGCACTCGAAATATAGAGATGGATGGTAAGAAATTCATTTATATCTCTAGAAACATGATGAATTTACAGGAGAAGAAAGCAAGGAAGAAGTCTTGATCTCTACAAGGAATTGTCTCCCCTCAAAAGCACCAAAATCACCACTCCAACTTCTTGGATCTTCACCAAATCTTCAAGTAAAGAAATATACTCAAGAACTGACTTCAAAGTAGTGTGGAGGCTTCCAATTTGGGTTTAATCCTGTATTTAGGGTCAGGGGTTACTTAAATACATCATAACGTTCATTATAGGCCCCTAGAATGTGAGAAAATGACTACATGACCCATATATATGATCAAGTATCATTTTCTTACACTTTGAACCCCCTAAGATAAAAGATTAAGTAAAATTGCATTAATTGTCAAGGATCTTAAAGAGCTTAAGATAAAAGACTCTAAGAAAGTTATATTGTCAAATACCACATGTAATGATTTTGAGCAAAATCCTAGTGCAAATGTTTTAAACTAGATAATATGATTGTATTCCATATGTTGCTGCAATTGGATAAATCATATATGTCATGATTATGCATGAAGGCCATATAAATCGTATGCTTAGAGGATATTAAATAATACCAGTATAATATGAGAACATGACATGGTGTGAATTATAGGAACATTCTAATGTACTTGTGAGTACTAGAGAAATATTCTTAATCTGCATAATATTTGAAAGAAAGCTATGTTTAAAGTTGTTACACATGTGCTGAACTTCCAAATAGATTGAGATGACTCTCAATCACTATCGGGCGTGTCCCCATTATGAATAAAAAGAAAGTTACATGGGTAGTGTTTCCATGTAGAATTTAATTATAGTTACATCTCAGAGTTAGAATACACTATGGTTTGAAGAACAACGTACAAAGATGCTTAATGTATAGTTCATTATGACTATGAGTAATCCCATTACGCAAGTATTGGTATCTAAGACATATTTAAGCAACTAATACATTCTCAATATTTTTCTTTATATATATATTTGTTATATATATATATATATATATATATATATATATATATATATATATATATATATATATATATATATATATATATATATATATATATGTAACTGTATATGTTTGTGTAAGGGTCGAATTTAGTTGTAATATGTCGAAGTCTTTTGTACCCTTCGTATGTTTGATAAATTTATTTACTAAGGTGTATTTCGTACGAAGCTTAAGTGTCAATGCCTTAGTATTTTTTGTATGCTTTCACTGTTCCTATAAATATGGAACTTTACTAGAGTTAGACAAGAGTCCTTTACAGAACCTGTCTATTTTTCTCTGTAATGTTGAAAGCATAAATGAGCAGAAACCAGATCTTATTTACATCGTTTGTTCAATCTGCATTCGTTTTACTCTGATTTTGATTAATACTTGATTCTACGATTCATCAATTGGTATCAGAGCAGGAATCATGATCTGAGATCTAATTTTCACTCTGTTTCAAAAGGTTGTTGAATCAAAATTCTGGTTCAAAAAGTTCCGCATCTTTTGACGTGAAAAAGCTTTCTAGATCTTAAGTTGTGATTTGATTCTGCAACAGATTTGTTGAATCGAGTATTCTACTTTGTTTTTCTGATCAATTCAACAATTTGCTCTCAAATTCTCTTTGATTTCTCAAAAATTCTCAAAAATTTTCTTCCGTACATCAATGGCTAACTTCAATCTCAACTCGATGAGTTCGTACTCTCATCTGATAGGATCTTCAACTAAGATTCCTATGCTCATTCCTGAATACTATGATCAGTGGTCTGGTCGTATGCAGGATTACTTGAATGGAATCGATGAAGAGCTTTGGTCTTGCATCTCAGGGAATGTTACTCTTCCAACGAACCTTCAACCAATTGGATATTCATCCAGTACTATGAGTGTGGAAAATCAAACTGATCGTATGAAGAAACTTGAAAAACGATGGATAAGGGAGTAGCGTGGTGCATTGCCTCCAGTGGTGTATAACTATGTCAGAAGTTGTACAACTGCAAAGGAAATCTGGAAAAAGCTCAAAGAAAAGTTTCAAGGCAGCAAGAAGACGAAAATCAATTCAGTTAAGCAATGTTTGATTGAATTGAAGGATTTCAAGAAAAAAGATGGTGAAACAATTGAAAGTTACTATGATAGGCTGAATGAGCTGATTTACAAATGCAATCGTTATGGAATCACAAGGTTTGCCATGGAATTCAATCTCACCTTTGTTATGGGACTCCATAAAGAATAGAGAAGTGTTAGAATGATGGTGAAAAATCAACAGAGTTTCGATACATCTTCTTTGAATGATTTGTACAATCAACTGAAAACTCACGAAAGTGAAGTGAACGAAATGGCTGAAGAGTCGAAGCTTAGTCTGGGAGGACCATTAGCACTTGTCTCTAAAGTGACTGAAAAGGTAACTATTGGAAAAGGTGATTCTGATGATGAAGAGGGGTTTCTCATGAATTCAGATGATGAGGCAATTGCTTTTTACCCTAACAACCGAGTCAAAAAGTTTTTCAAGAAACTGTTTAATTCGAAGGTGAAGAAGAGTGAGGGAAAAGGAAGTTTCGTGAACAAATATGCAGGAGAAGAGAAGAAGAAGTGTGAGAAGAATGATGCGAAGGGTGCTAAGGAGAAGAAAGAGAAGAAATTGAAAGGAGATTATGGTATGGATTGTCATTATTGCAATGGAGCCAATCATCTAGCAAATGATTGCATGCTTCGAAAGAAAGATGAGAAGAAGAATAGAGTGAAGGATGAGGCGTATTATGTGGAGAGGTTGGAAGAGGTACGTACGAAGGCGAAAAATTTGTCTCTGGTGGCTCAAGGTGAACAGGAGAATGATGGCACATATCAAATCTGGTCTTCGGGCTCCGATGATGAGGAAATGCGTAATCCTACGCATGGGGCTATGTATGCGAAGCTAAGGAAGATTCAGACGAAGAGGTCAAGGGTCGTTGCTTTGTGTCAAAATCTGCTGATAAGTCTCCAATAACAACAAAGGTACGTAATATTCTTCAATCTTTCAATATTCCTTTAAGTGCATATGATTCTGAAATTGTTGCGTTTGATGATATTGTTGCTTATTTCGATAATTTGGTTGTTTCTGCTAGCAATGAAGCTAAGAAATTAAGCAATCAGTAGTTAGAGACACAGAATAAGTTAGATTCGAAAGTTGTCAAGATAGAATGTTTAGAATTGCAAATAACAAACATAATGTGTGATCGAGATTCGTTATCTAGCGATGTAAAACTTTTGTTAGCTCAACGAAATATCTACTGCAATTCTGCTAAACGTTTATATGGCAAGTTAACTACATTGCATCATTCATGTGATATTAGCAAGGAACAACATAGGAAATTATTACCTTTTCTAGCATATGAAAGAGCGAAGGTTGATAATATTTCGTATGATTGTGAGAAAAACATTGCTGAGTTTGACAAAATTCCTGATGATAGATATGCTTATGGAATTGTCAAAATTGATGAATGTCTTGATACAAACGAATTAGTTAACATTGTGAATGATACTTTGACAAAATCAGAACAAATCAAAATTTTGAAAAAGACTGAGAATTCGACATCTGATTCTCAATCTAATTTTGCCGATATTGAAGATAACTCTAACAATATTAGCGAAATTAGTGATATTGAGGATGTTGATTGTTCTCAGTTGTCTGTCATAAATGTCGCATCAAAATCTAAAGGAAAAGAAAAACTTAAGGATTTGGAAGTTAAGATTGACACTGACAAACCTTCAACATCAAAAGTTTGTGATTTTGAGTTTGTGGATATCCGAGATAGTCAAACGGATAGCAGTGATGATGAAAATGATGATGTCGAATCAGACAAAAAGGTCTCATCAAACAAAGATTCGATAGAAAAAGAAATTCCTCGTGTTGTTGTTGATCAAGTATTTGGGGACACTGAAAATTTCGACAAAGTGTTGTCCGAACAAGGAGCCCATTATTTGGAAACAAATCAAGTGGTGTATCCTAATTTCAAGTGTACTGATGATGTTGTTTTTCCAAATCAAGTGTTTGTTACTACTGGAAATGTTGAGAACATTAAACCAGAATTCAAGAAAAATGGTCGAAGATGACAACAAGAAGAAAACAAATGTAGGATTCTTTTCAAATCAAAGCACAGTCGAAAATACCTTAACAAAGAATTCGTATGTTTTTCAAAAACAAAAACCACAACGCAAATGGGTTGAAAAATCGAAAATTGTGAAAGAAGTTACAAAAAAGTTGTTGTGGAAAAAGAACATGTTGTCAAATTAAATTCCAAAGAATTTAAAGAACAAATTGACAAGTTTTCAAAAGAAAATACAATTTCAAAAAGACAAGCTCGAAAGAAGATTTTTTGGCAAACCATGGAACTTCGAAAACAACAAAATGGATTGAATTTGAAAACAACTGAAAACACAAAGATTAAATCTGTTGAGAACAAGTCTTCTCATTCAACAATTCATTCAGATCCAAAGCAAAATCTCGCTCAAACAAATAAATCTAAATCTGAATTTCAACCAAAAACAAATTCTTCGAAAGTTTCAAACTCATCATTTTCAAAAGATAACAAAGGATTTTCTTCTAATCAATAAACAAGGTTTTCTCAAAAACAAAAATCTCCAAATCGATTTTCTCAAAATCTAAGTGTTGGAAACAATGATGGAAGTCGATATGCTATGGCATTTCGACCAAAATCAAATGTTGATTTCTTTCCACAAAAACCAAATTTTCCAAATCCTACAGGAAAACAAACCTTAAAAGTTTCGTACACAAAAGGGTTGTCTCGTGACAAAAACATCGATCATTGGCTTGAAGGAAAAGGACGAAAATATCAATCAAGGAAATATTCTCAACAACAAATTCACGAAGCCTATGAGAATTATGTGAATTCTTCGTCAACTGAAAGCTCATCTTCAAAAGATTCGAATGTTTCGGTAAAAACTTGGCAACCGATTTCGAAAGAAAAGCTTGTTCATACTTAATCTAAAAAGACGAAGGCATGTGTCAGTGACAATCCCAAACTAACAAAAACTTATGTTTCTGTTTCTTTAAATAATGATGTGGACTTAATTGATAGTGTCAAAACTAAAGTTTGTGATTGGGTTAAAAGTTCTTCATTTCATTCTGTTTTCAAAACTAATTTCCAAGGACGCAAACAGCCTTGGGTACCTAAATTCTTTCATTAATCGCAGGTACTATGTGACGAGCAATATGATGAGAAATGGTATATTGATAGTGGTTGCTCATGTCACATGACTAGACGAAAGGAAAATCTGAGAGATTTTCGAAGCTTGGAAAATGCAGGAGTTGTGAAGTTTGGCAATAATCACAAGTGCCAAGTGAAAGGTTATGGCAAAGTCACGAATGGAAAATTCACTATTAATCACGTTGCTTATGTCGAAGGTCTTCAACATAACTTGATAAGTGTTTCACAACTTGTTGTGGGCATTGGCAATCAAGTGGTGTTTAATGAAGAAGGCAACATGATTTCCAATGTTGAAACTAACGAAGTCTTGCTCAAATCCAAACGACATGGTGACATGTTTACTCTTGATATAAAACCAATCATCGGCAAACCCTCAGTGTGCTTACTTTCGAAAGATTCCTCTGACATCAGCTGGTTATGGCATCGACGTTTATCGCATTTAAACTTTCAAAATTTGAATAAATTGGTTGTTGATGATCTTGTTCGTGGTTTACCTGTACTAAAATTTGACAATGATACATTATGTGCAGCTTGTGAACAAGGGAAACAGCACAGGAAAGGACATCCAATTGTGATAGATTCGAAAATTGTGGAACCGTTGGAACTTCTACACATTGACCTTTGTGGACCATCGACTGTTGCAACTCTCAACAAGAAACGGTACATTTTGGTTATTGTTGATGATTTTTCATGATTCACTTGGGTATTATTTCTTAGGTTAAAATCTGAGGTTGCTCAAACAATGATCGAGTTTATTAAGAAGATTGAGATGAGTCTGAAGAAAAATGTTCGAAAGATAAAAAGTGATAACGGATCTGAGTTTAAGAACAACGTGCTGGATTCGTACTTAACAGAAAAAGGAATTTCGCATAACTTCTCTTCGCCTTATACACCGCAACAAAATGGTGTGGTTGAAAGACGAAATAGGTCACTTTGCGAAGCAGCAAGAACTATGTTGACATATGCGAATCTTCCTCAATATCTATGGGCTGAAGCAGTCTCGACAGCTTGTTTCACTCAAAATCGATCTTTCATTCATCGTCGATTTAATATCACCCCGTATGAAATTATCAATAACCGAAAACCTAATGTCAAATTCTTTCATGTTTTTGGCTGCAGGTGTTTTATAATGAATCTTAAAGATAGTCTTTCAAAATTTCAAGCTAAAGCTGACGAAGGCATATTTTTGGGATATTCGCACAATTCGGTTGCATATAGAGTGTTAAATAAGCGCACAAGAAAATTCGAAGAGAATTTCAATCTTACTTTCGATGATTTTTATGTAAAACAAGTTGAATAGCAATTTGAACAAAAACCAATTATTAATGAATCATCTGATGAAACTGAAGAATCAAATTCATCTGACTTTGATTATGATTTAATTTTTGGTATTCCTGACAGGGCTATGGATGCTGAAGTTCATGCGAATGATAATCATCACTCTGAATCTTCGAAGCATAATGATGACTTGGAAATTCCTAAAAAAATTGTAGATGTCAATTCAGCAACGAATTCTCCCGGAGTTGGCGAAAGTATGCTTAATAATCCAGTGGAAGGAGAGCACTTGGATTCGAATACTCTGGTTGAGGGGGAGCATTCTTTCGAGGGGGAGAATGGGAGAATGGATGATGTTGTTGAGGGGGAGCATCTAGTTGAGGGGGAGCATCAAAATGATAATCATGTTGAGGAGGAAAACGATACAATAAATTTTAATCAAAACGATGATTTTCATGATCTAAATGATAATGTTTCTGTTGAAGGATTTGAAAATGAAGAGATGTACGAAGATGCACCTTTGGAATTCGATCCGGCATATCCACCGTCAGAGAAATGGACAAAGACTCATCCTATAGATCAAGTCATTGGAAATCCTCAAGATGGAGTATTAACAAGAGCTCAGATTCGTGCGAAGAATGAGGTATTAAATACTCATTAAGAATTTTGCATGTTCAATGTTTTCATATCTAAAATTGAACCAAAGACAGTTAAGATGGCAATGGAACACTCAGATTGGGTTGTTGCAATGCAATCTGAACTGGCTGAATTCGAAAGAAACAAGGTTTGAAGATTAATTCCTAAACCTGAGAATGTTTCGATTGTCGGGTTAAAATGGATTTTCAAAAACAAAACCGTCAAAGATGGAAATATTGTACGAAATAAAGCACGTCTAGTTGTAAAAGGATATTCGCAACAAGAATGGATTGATTATGAAGAAACTTTTGCCCCTGTTGCAAGACTCGAGGCTGTTCGAATATTCTTAGCATATGCAGCTCATAAGGATTTTGATGTCTATGAAATGGATGTGAAATGTGCCTTTCTCAATGGAGAACTCGAAGAAACTGTTTATGTAGAACAACCTCCAGGTTTCGTAAATCAAATGCATCCTGATCATGTATATATTCTAGATAAAGCTGTACATGGGTTAAAACAAGCACCAAGAGCATGGTATGCAACTCCTACCAGTTTCTTAAAACAATCGAAATTTAAGGAAGGATCATTTGACCCCACATTATTTCGAAAGAAAGTTGGGAATCATCTCATGCTTGTTCAAATTTATGTCGATGATATTATTTTTGGCTCTATTGACCCTGCTTTATCTAATGAATTTGAAAATTTGATGAAAAGCCAATTTGGAATGAGCATGATGGGTAAAATCAATAATTTTCTTGGCTTAAACATATGTCAAAACAGAGAAGGCATATTCATCAATCAAGAGAAATATACAAGGAATTTGCTCGAAAAGTTTGGATTGACAAATAGCACGAAGTTAAGAGTACCAATGGTTGTTGGCACAAGGCTAACACCTTCATTAGAAACGCCTGCGGTTGATCTTACTTAATACAGGAGCATGATAGGTTCATTGCTTTATCTTACTGCAAGTAGACATGATATCATGTTTTCTGTATGTAATTGTGCTAGGTATCAGGAAAATCGTCGAGAACCACATTTAACAGCTGTGAAGAATATCTTTCGTTATCTCAAGCGAACAATTTCGTTAGGATTGTGGTATCCTTCGAAAACAGGGTTTTTCATTCAGGTATTTTTAGATGCAGATCTAGGAGGGTGTACCTTGGATCGAAAAAGTACAAGTGGTGGTTGTCAATTTTTGGATGGAAAGTTGGTTAGTTGGCAGTCAAAGAAGCAAACGTGTGTTTCGATTTCTACTGCTGAAGCCGAATATGTAGCAGCTGCTGCTTGTACATCACAGATTATTTGGATTCAAAGTCAGTTGAGAGATTATACTGTGAATATGAAAAAGATTCCATTGTACTGTGATTCTCAAAGTGCTATATGCATTTGTCATAATCCAGTACAACATTCGAAAACTAAACATATCGCTCTTCGTTATCACTTTATCAAAGATCATGTGGAAGATGGAAACATTAAAGTTCATTTTGTAAAAACAACTGATCAGCTTGTTGATATTTTTACAAAAGATTTGGATGAAAAATCATTTGTTCGAATTTTGACAGGTTTGGGTATGATTGAAGCGAGTTCTGTTCCAGGAAGGATTTCGAATGTATAGCAAAGGAGTGCTATACAAATGTGTCGATTCAGAGGCAATAAGACGTCATTCAGAGGTTACTGTTCATAGTCAACGCTTCGAATTCGACAATTTGCATGTTGGTTGTGTGGTACAAAATTTTCGTTAGTTTGCCAAATTTTCGTAAGAATGGCAAATTGGAGTTTGTTTACAAATTTCCGTTTGTTTGTAAAACTGTTTTTCGTAAGTTTGTATCTTAGTTTTATCTTCGAAAAATCAAAAACTCCAAAAAGATTTTATTTTCGTTTTGTTGTTATATTTTCGAAAAATCAAAAATACCAAAGAGATTTTCTTTTGTTAATTGTTTTATTTTTCGAAAAATTCACAAAAACTCAAAAATATTTTCTTTCTGTTAGAAAAATCCAAAATATCAAAAAGATTTTTGTTATTTTCTTCGTTTCTTTTACTTTGTGCAGATAACACAAATTTTTTTTCAAGGGTCATGCTTGTGTTTCTATGGGAAGGTAAACTTTCGACAACTATGTACTAGTTAGACTGTCCCTAGAAGCATGCTGCAGCATGTTGACTCAAGCCTCTGTATACTCAATGTGTGTTTACGAAAGCCTTAATGAAATTTTTCATACGAAAATTTCTTCCCAAGTCAGGCTTATATTCACATTAGTCGATTGAGCTACCTTACTCTTCTCACATGAGTTAAGAGTTATCTGTTTTGTCAGAAAATAACAGAGGTACAATTCGTTACTCAAAACCAATCTTTTTCATCACAAAATTTCTTACACTTGCACACACGAAGACATATGTCCAAGAGATCTTTGATTCGAACCATCAAGATTTAGATATATCAAACTTCCGTGTTAATGATCTGAGATCATGAGGCCGTGATGAAAGTGAAACCCAAATTTCTATGTTCGTAAGGAATTGACGGGGAACTATGTTCCAGATTTGACGAAACATTTGTTTCAGTACCATTCTTCGAAACTCAAAATCATATTCCATTCTCATGAGTGATCTTGATCAAACTATCGAAGGCCACGATGTTTGTTTGCCAACAGGATCCAGAACAAATATTTTTTCATGAATATGATTTCTGTATGAGTTTCATTTCCTTTCAAAGTTACTATCAACATACTCTAACACATACTTGTCACTGACTACACTGGTCAAACAAATAATTTCTGTTACAATTACTCACATTATGTTTAGGATGATATGTAACGAAATTATAAACCACCCAATAAGCCTAACAAAAGAAGCCCTTCGATACTTCTCTATAAGTATTCGATTGTAATTCACGGGAACATACACAAGCTGTTGATTATCTCTCTTGATAATTAATGAAGAAACCTTTGCCCGGGGTTTCTCTGCTTTTGTGTCGAATTTTTTTTTTGACATCACAGATCCAAATTTTCGTTAATTTGTTTCTAATCTTTTCTTTGGCACACTGCACACACGAAATCCTTAAGGTTCTGAGTACTACCAACTCAGGTTGATGATTTCGACAGTCTAGCAAATGACTTCGTCTCTAAACCCAAAGACGAAAGAGCTTAACCTCCATCCGAAGGTTGATGACGGTTACTATTCCTTGAGGTGACACGAACAGACTGTCTGATGAGACGTTTTGTATTCAGTCCTGGTTTCAAGGCGGAGTGACAGTTACTTTTTGACGCATGACAACTTTATTGGCAGACTGGTACGACTTTCAAGGGGCCACGTCAGATCTCAATTAATGCTTATCCCGCGTTCAATTCAAATTCAGGGTTACATATAAAAAGGGTATTTACGGGTTCTTTGTCTCTTTACGCTCATAAAAGAAAACAAATACCCAAATTCTCTCCGTTCTTCAAAGCTTCAAAACCCTAATCATGGCTGGCGTTGATTCTGCTTCTCGAACAACTGAAGACATCACTTCTCAACCAATAATGAAGACTCAAAGCACCAATTATCAAGTGGAAGGGGATGTGTCTCTATATCCTAAAGAATTGAAGATGTTAATTGTCACATTGAAGAATTCTGTTCTTTCGAAGGCGATGTTCAACTCGTTCACAGTTCCTCTCTCATGGCTGTCACAGGCAGGATCGACTGCTACGTATAGCAAAACAATGGATATCATCACCTTTCAACTGGTGAATGACAAGAAAATCCGTTTGTCCAAGAAGATCTTTTGCCAGATTCTTGATATTTCTAATTCTCAACTTGTTACTGATCTCACTTATGCACAAGTTGTTCACATGTTTAATGAGATGGGTCATCAACCCCCACTCACGAAGATTAGTGATTTCAAGAAGTCAGCTCTTCCAACTGTTTGGAATTTCTTGTTTGGAATTTTTCTTCGATGCTTGACTGGTCGAAGTGTTGGATTAGACAAAGGTTACATGGAGGTTTATGCGATGGTGGCAGGATTGTACTATGATCTTTCTGTCGACTACTCTACACAACTGTGGAAGGAATTCCAAAAGAGTGTCGAAAACACGAATGTGGTTCAAGGCATTTCGTGTGCTAGGTATTAGAGTTTGATACTTGGTTATTTCTATGAAAAAGAAGGAATTGTTGTACCTGCTGATGAGGAAACAACTGCGTTTATGAAGTATCACTTCCCAAAGGAAGTTTCGGATGATATGGAAGTATTCACACACATTGCCAGGATTCCTGATGCAATGTTAAAGAGGGTTGAGCCAACAAATTCGGTGTTGCTTGAGTACTTGAAAACCATCAATTCTGATGTTGAGAATGGAAAGTTATTGTAAAAAGAAGAGGCTGGTCCTTCAAAGAAATCAAAACGTTCTAAGAAGGATGCAAAGGCTACACCTGAGAAGCCAGTGCACGAAACTAAGAAGTCTCCTAAGAAGCATGTGCACGAATCCAATAAGTCCCCAAAGAAACCTGAGACGGCAGAAGTGAATGTTTCGACTGTTTTCATCAAACTAGTGGAACCTGTTGATGATACTATAGTTACAAAGAAAATTCCTTCAAAATCTTGTGTTTTTCAAAGATTAAAGAAGAGGACTAGGGGTTCACGAAAATCTTCAGATGGTTTGTTAAAATCTTCTCCTTCAAATGTTCGTAAACCACAACTTTCTCATCAAGGAGTCATTTTTCGTGAGGTTCCAGCTCCAGCTTCGCCTTTGTCAAAGAAACGTAGAGCGGAAAATGTGGCTAAACACATTTCGAAGAAGAAGACAAGGCAACGAAAGTTGGTCATATAAGAGGAGTCGTCCGAAGAAGAGATAGTTCCTGAAACACCCGAAACAATTATCTTTCACTCTCTATCTACTCCTGAGAAGACTACTGTCATACCACCCAAAGTTTCGTTAACTGAATCACATACTGAGGACGTTCGAACTTCAGGCATTTTTACACACGTATCTGATACGGATGTAAATGTCAATATGGGTGAGGGAGAGTCTAACAAAGAAGTTGGTCCTACAACTCAAGGTATTCCTGCATCTTCGATAACGGATACTTTTGTGTCATTACCTCATTTTATTGTTCCGAATACTACAAATTCACCTACCTTTGAAAACATTCTCCATCAACCCTTTACTACTCTTTTTCCATCTCAATCCACTGATCCACCCAAAACCGATTCACCTGTTAAAGGTTCACCTGTTGTTGAAACTGATACTGACAACGAAGGTTTTGGAGGCATGTTTGAAGATTTGCAGTTTGATGATGAAGAAGACAACTTTCCTGATCATATGTTGATGACGATGAAACAATTCAAGATTCTCAACAAGAAATTGAATTCTATTCTTCAATCTCAAGCAGATTTGGGGAGTAATTCGTCTGTGTCCAGTATGGAAGTTGATAGTTTGTTGCAAACCTTTGAAGCAAAGGTGGTGAGTAAAGTTTCTGGAATGGTTCGCGACTCAGAGACTCGACTCTTGGAGAAGTTTGATCACAATGATCAGAATGATGAGTTAAGAGTGAATTCTCTAACTTCGATGTTTAGAGGGGAGGTGAAAGAATTCAAGCATTTGGTGAAGGAACGACATGTGTTATTCGTTCAGGATGTCAAGAAAGTCAGGGAGGATGTGAATTCGCAAATTCAGGAGCTTCGTCAGGAGATGCAAAAGGAGATTACAATTGTGCAAAGGGATTATGCTTCGATCAATCAAAAAGTTGACATTATTTGTGATGCTGTTACCAAATATGTCAACTTGTACGAAGATTTGAGTCCTCAACTTACTCAACTTTCTACAACGGAAAATCACAATTTTATGGAAGTGCTCAAGCTGCTAAAGGAGCTAAAAGGTTTAACTGTTAAACCAGTTTCATCTTCATTGATTACTCCGGAATTTTTGTCTCAGAAGTTCATCCATTTCAAAGCCATTTTACACAAACAATTAGCTCCTCTTTCTCACATTTCGAGCCTTCTTCCAACGAATGCCCCACCTGTTTTTACAAGGGGTGCAAGGGGGAGAGAAGAATGTTGGTGGTACGATGGCTGGTGGTGAAGGTTTGCATGCAGATGCAAAGGTTGTTGGAACGGTGTATTCAAAGATGCCAATAACAAAACCAATCATGTCAACAGCTGGGCCAGTTACTTCGACAGTTGTGACAACAATGCCAATTTCAACGAAGCCAATTTCAAGACCAATTTCCAAAGGAATTGTGATTGGGGAAGGTGGCAGCAGTTCGAAGCCTAAGGAAGATGTTGATAATTCCTCAGTTAAAGACAAAGGCAAAACTATTGTGGTTAAAAGTCAAAAGAGGAAAAGAAATCTGAAGCAGAGGCTGAGGTTGAAATGCTTCGAATTGTGCAAAGCATAATGTGACTTCGTGCTAACAATCCTCCTGGAATGAACAAGGGTGATCCTTCAAAGCATTACAACTATGAACCGATAGAGTCGAAAGTTGCATATAATCATATGTATGCTTTCGAAAAGAAGCCAAAGCAGAGCTATGTTGTTCTCAACACAGACATGAATCAACTAGATTTTCCTGTTAATGAGATGATGTTTATTATGGCTCAGTACAAAATAGCTGAGAAATTTGACAATGATGATGAGTACACATACATGAAGATCAGATTTCATGCTGTACTTGGAAAGCTTCCAGAGGAGATTTGGTCACTAGTAAAGATAAAGAAGGTGATAAGCATAAAGAGGGATGTGTTATTCGAAAATATGATGCATAATCTTCGCTTCATTGTTTCGAGGGCAAATGGGCAAGTTTGTGATTTCTCAGTGGCAGATTTTCCTTTGATGAACTTGTATGATCTGATACCAGTTGCATTGTTGTTAAAGGATAAAGATGCTTCATATCTTCGAGAAACTAATCCTGAAGTTTTTCAACTTGGGCTGGCTCACATCAAGATTTTCATTGACAATTATTATGAGTGTTTAGCACTTACCGATGTTGAGTTAGCTACTGCAAAGGGATTGACAGTAAAAGTGCCAATGGAACTTCCTTTAACTCAACCTGAGTTAAAGAAGTATGCAGACGGGGGAATTTGTTTGAATCCATTTGGCTTAGTCTTTGTTGGGAAGGATAAAAATGGGAAGGCTAAAAGATTCTTATTTCAAGCTTCCGAAGTGGAAAGATACACAACATCCCAATATATTAATTTCATTGTTCGTATGAATAGCTGTAAGAAGAATAACGAAGGAGATAAGGAGCTGAAAAAGATTATCTCGTGGTACATTGAGTTTCAAAGGGTTATGCTGTATGCTATACAGATTCTCTTGAAATGACGAAGGTCAACATTATTACAAAGGGGGAGATTGTAAGGGTCGAATTTAGTTGTAATATGTCGAAGTCTTTTGTACCCTTCGTATGTTTGATAAGTTTATTTACTAAGGTGTATTTCATACGAAGCTTAAGTGTCAATGCCTTAGTATTTTTTGTATGCTTTCACTGTTCCAATAAATATGGAACTTTACTAGAGTTAGACAAGAGTCCTTTACAGAACCTGTCTATTTTTCTCTGTAAATGTTGAAAGCATAAATGAGCAGAAACCAGATCTTATTTACATCATTTGTTCAATCTGCATTCGTTTTACTCTAATTTTGATTAATACTTGATTCTACGATTCATCAGTTTGTATACGCAAAGTTTATACAAATCAAGTTTTTCAAATCTACATAACATAGATCCTTCATTAACTAAAGCATGAAAGTCAAGCTGGTGCTATAGAGCCTTATTGATATAAGTGTAGTGGTGTTGATTATGATGACAAATCCGGAATATGAAATGATTTAGTGAATCATACAAGAATCGTGATCACGAAGACAAAAGAGTAAATACATTTGGGTTTATTTCTCAATAGTTTTTATAATGAGTACAAATGGGTTTGAAATAATTATCTCTCTAAAATAATCTCTCATAAATGTTCCTTACATAAAATGAGTGTCACTCACTTCCTTATAAAGGAAAGACAACTCATTACACACATACAAAGGAGTAAGCACACATGACATCCAAGAGTGACTTTGCACCCTAACATTCTCCCCCTCAAAGTTAGGATTGGATGTCTTGGCTTCAATATCCAACGAGTTCGCGTGATCAAGACTAACTCCCCCTCGAAGTAATTCCAGTCTTCAAATCTGCAAGTGAATACCCGAGAAGCTTCGAATACCCACTTTTCATTCTCCCTCTTTTTATAATCAGCAAATGGTTATAAAACCCATTAAGGGTGAGAAGCGGCCGAGGAATAATCTTCACAAAACTCCACCTTGGGGTGTGACAAAAAACATTCCGCGAAAACTTGCATGAAAAAACAATGACGAAAAAGTCTTAAAAAATTTCCAATTTTTGTGAAAATTTTCGACTTTTGGGTGAGAGTTGCATGAATTTCGAAAATTCGGGTAAAATTGGAAATATCAGAATTCTGCAGGGATCCGTTGCGCCAAAAACAGTCTCATATGCGAAACTTTACTCCAATTGCGAAACTGGGCATAAAGAGTTGATTCGCATTAACTGCAGGGGGCTGAAATGTAAATTTCTCCATTTCTCGGAATTTTTAGTCCTATTTCGAAGTTGGGTAGTTTCTGCCAACATTTCGAAACTGTAGGGACTAAATGCCAACTTCTTCATTCTTCACGAACTTTTTACATTAATTCGTATCAGGACCTTTTCTATCATTTCGTTAAAAGTTCAAGGGTGTAATTCGAAAATATTTCTTTTCTTATTCACTTCGTTATCCAAAAAGCAAATGGGATATTTGACCATAGAAAAGTCAAAATAGAAACTCCCATCCTTCGCTGCTCGACATCGACTATCGATTCCTAGTGTAGGAACCCTCGATAATGAACCGTGTACAAGTCCTCGACAATGAATCTAGGCAACCCTTCAAAATCAAACCCATCAACCATCGACTCCAATTCTTCGCTTTTCATGTCAATTCTTCGTTATTTAATCAACATAAAGACCTCAACAATGAATCAAAATCCATCAACCCTTCGTTCTCAATAATCAATCTTTGATTTCAGTTTAGGCCCATCGACATCCATCTGTAATGAGTATCGACTCCAAATCACAATCAAACTTCGTTTTCACAGCCTTCGTGATCAAGGCTACTCAAAGCAATTTCTTGTTCATCATTGACCCAAAACGTAAGCTTCGATCTCAACTCGACATTCATAAACCATTCTTCCTATTCGTTATCAAACACTCGATGTCGACCTCTAACACCAACATACAATGTGCATTTCGTTTCTAGTTCATCAAAATCCCAATTTTTACTTTCATTAGTTTGACCCTGATAAACTGTTATCGATGAATCCTAAATTGATTTCCTCCAAATCAATTTTAAAATAAAAAATACCGATTCAACAAACTTATCTTGTTCTTGATTGTTCTTTGAGTGTTCATCAGTAAAGGTCACTAAAAACTCGATTCAGTTCAACAATCAATACATTTGATTCATAAGTCGAATTGTGATAAAGAGAAGGACAATGTGATGAATAAAATCGCGAATCAAAATTGAATCGGATTGAGTGAGTTGATATACCGAAGAAATTTCTCAAATCAATTTTATAAAAGACTCCTTTGAGCAGATGCGACTTGACGAATGTGAGTAATAGATTCAAACGAGAAGAGATCAGCCACATATTTTGACTCGATGAAATATGTTTTTTGGTTCAATAAACAATACCACAAAATGGGGCTCAATTAAATGACATGCGGTAACGAAATGGGTTCGAAATTTGGACTGATGAACAGTAGAAGATCGAGATTTTTGTTTGGGCTCAAGATTTGAGAAATGAACAGTAACAAAAAAATTATTGAATTTGAATTTGATTTTGATTTTGAGGTTTGATCTAAAAAAATATAATTGGTTCATCAATGGGGTAGAAACGAATTTGATCCAATGAGACAAAGCGATCAAAAATGAAAAACGCAAAACACGAATCAAAATCATGAACGTTTTGGAATCCATTTGAGAATTTGAGATACCTTTTTGATGATCCGAGTTCCATTTGCAACGAACGAATCAAATTGTGAAGATCTTGGCTCTTTTGTTGGAATGATAAAATCTCCAATTTGAACATTATACCACCCACGATGCGTGTTGTACAACTCGTTCTTCGTGTTCTTCAACGATCTAAGAACATCTTCATAAGAACCATCAACACTTTTGGGTTTTGACTTCAAATTTAATGCAAACCTTGATGATCGTTGCTTTGGAACCCAAATCCGCTTCATGGATTTCGGCTTCACAACAACATTTGACGATTTTTGTGAATAAACCCACTTGTTCTTACGTTTGATCTTCTTCCTCTTTTTCTTTTTCATCTTCTTGCATCTTGAAGATTTGAATTCATGAACAAACCCACTTTCTACAACTTCAACTTGACAAGTTTGGATCATATCTTTTGGAGTTTGATATTTGTGAATTTCTTGGATTGACAATTTTCGATAAGGACTCATTCCTTCAAACGAATCACAAGAACACAAAATATCATCGGTTTGAACTCCAACTGAGCAAAAAACTTTTTCATCATCATGAGAATCAACTTGAATCTTCTTATTATGAACTTCAAGAACATCACATTGAACTCCATAGTCTTGAACTTCAACATACTTAAGAACATGAAGATCATTTGGGTCTTTAATAAGACAAACATATTCCTTTTTGAATAATTCTATTTCTTTTCCTTCCTTTTGATTTCCACACCAAGATAACATATTCACGGTGATTTCAAGAAAACACCCAATCTTAGAAAGTGGTTGAAATATCAATCTTCCATGATCATCTTTCAAGCCTCCATAAGAAACAAAAGTATCCCATGAAATCAACTCGCCTTTCAATAATAACCCATAAAATTGTTTCTCATTCACTTTGTATTTTACATCTCCAACGATCAAAATCCAAGATTCATAACGTAAGTACACTATCTTTGATCAATCGATAAGATCTTGAGTTTTTTTAGAGAGAGAAAGTGATTTCAAATGGGTTTCTAGAGAGAGAAAGCAAAAATCACTTGAATTCAAGTGAAGAAAATTGAATTATGAATTGAGTCAAGGAACAATTCGATTTCTAGAATTCAAAAACTCTCTAAAACACAAAGATCAAAACACAATGAAGAATCACCAAATCAAATATATCATCATGGATCAATTCTTGATCAAATCAAGGACACTCGCTCTGATACCAATTGTAGTGGTGTTGATTATGATGATGAATGCAGAATATGAAGTGATTTAGTGAATCATACAAGAATCATGATCACGAAGAACACAAGAGTAAATAAATATGGGTTTAGCTGTCATTAGTTTTTAGAAAGAGTACAAATGGGTTTACAATAATTATCTCTCTAAACTAATCTCTCATAAATGTTCCTTACATAAAATGAGTGTCACTCACTTACTTATAAAGGAAAGACAACTCATTACACACATACAAAGGAGCAAGCACACATGACATCCAAGAGTGACTTTGCACCCTAATAATAAGTATATGTATTTGATTGAATTTTAGTATTTGGATATTGGAACAAGTAATGAGTTGAGATATTGGATATGAGTCTTTCATTAAATAATTGTTGTGTTCTATATTAGCATGTTTAAATCCTTGAATAACTTTATTCTACATGCCCATAGTCGCTCATAGTTGTGGGAGCATCTATGAGGTAAGACTAATATGAGTGGATTGGTTGATTATCACGGAGATGAGAATAGCAAAAGCTGCTACCAACTTCATAGATACTTGACTAGGAAAATAAGTATTGGACTTGACCCGCATCAAAATCACTTTATGGATCGTAGTCATGAGTGATGTTTTGATCAAGGTTGTATCCTTGTATTCTTAGACCTGAGATACATATTTGGGACTTGAAGTGTAGGAATTGTTGTGCTTTGACATGGTTTAATGTTGTTTTGTAAAAGGCAGACATAAGGGCTATCGTTAGGTATGGCATAAACTACATTGATAGGCGTATGTAGTCAATATGGTATTTGTTCCGTCTTATTCGTTGAGAGTTAGACATCTAAGGCCTTACTAAAAGTTGAACACCACATGAGATTGATCACGATCCATATCTCACGTTCAACATGACGTATGAGACACAGGAATAACTGATACCACACCTTTAGTAAAAATTGTAGCTTAGAGCTCCTGGACTTGGCTATTGATAAGATGACACCCTTTATATGTTATTAGGGGCAGTAGCCCGTTGCTAGAAGCCAACTACTGTCTATGTTAGTTTGTAATGAATCTTGTGCAAGTAGAAGATTCTTGAATCTATATGTCGAAGAATCATTATTGAGTGATATTGATAATAATATGTGCTCCTATAAGGTCACACCTGAATCAAGTTGGCACATTTTGTATATTTATTAGTAATATGATTATTAATCAATAATATCAATTCTTTTATTTAATTAAGGAATAATTATTGTTTTATGAAAATAATAATTATAAGAAAGTACAAATTGTTATTATTTCATATGATATGAATTAATAAGTCATGCATAACCTTTTGGACTAGTTGAATCTTTTTGTCTTTTACCTAAAGACAAAGTTTATATGTTAAGAGACATGGCCGGAATTTTAATAAAGGAATGAAGCTTGCTTTTCAACCTCCATACGATGTCTCCCATGCTTCTAAAGGCTACCATTACTTTAGTGTATTTTAATGTAAACCCTTTACCTTGCATGGGATATAAAATGAGAGATTCATGCATGAAAATGGCTAGTTTTTCCCTTTTCTTTTCTCTCCAAAATGACGTGAGTTTCTTGGCTAGAAACTTTGTCACTTTTGAAGTTTGTTTCTTGGCTTTTGGTACTCTTTGTGTCTTATTTTTTAGTGCTTATTTGTTAAGAACTTAAAGCCTTAAAGAACAAAGTATTACAAGAAGGAACTAGAATTCCAAGTGTCTTACTCTTGATGGTGGATACACAAAGGGAAATTATACTTGTTGGGGTACAAAGTTTTCCATGAATGTCTTTGTAATATTTGACTTTTGTAGACCCACTTGCATATTAGCCTTTTCACATGAGATAGAGAGTGAGAGAGAGACATGTAAACACCTCTATATAAGGTGAGTTTAGTCCATTTGTAGAGGTGTGCTTGAGAGGTGTAAAAGTTGAGTGTGTGAGTGTGTGTTATTTATGTAGATGTAGATCTATGTCCTTTTTTGTAGAACCATACATAATCAATACATCTCTTGAACACCCAAATCACCATGTTCATTGTGCAATCTTTAATTCCGCATGTCAAACCATGTTCTTTAGTCACTACAATACTCTTGAATTTTACTATCTTCACCAACACCCCAAAACAAAGTGGGTTCAAAGGCTACAAAGGTTTTCATTCTAAAACACTCTTGGGTTGATGTTTTTATTTCATTCTAACCTCTATAAATGGATCCTTGATGGTTTGGTTTTGTTATAAACTAAAAATAAACTTGATATTTTTAATGCTTCCGTTGACCAATTTTTATGAAAAACTAACTTATATTTTGTATCAAACCCATCAAAGAACATAGTATTTCTTTTCTTGTTTTAGTACAATTCTTAGGTTCCGGTGCCAATCGAAAATTTTGGAATGGCCCAGTTTTTCTTTGTCAAATATAGACTGAATGTTCATTGGATGATGGTGATGTGTTATTGTTGCAAGTGGGGCCATCTATAAACTTTTAAGAAAGTTTTATTTTGTATTTAATTCTTTATAACTAATACCCTTTAGTTTCAAAAACATTAAGTTTTAAAGGCTAGGATCCAAATTGCAAATAAAACAAATTGTTAGGTGACATTTATCCCATTCACTTGATTTCAACAAGGTAAATAACGTTTATTCAATACACCAATTATAATTCCTAAATGTATGTGATCCTTAACAATCTATTTGTTAATTAACATGTTTGATCTCATCTATGCATCATATCTCTCTTGCATAGGTGACCTTTATCGATAGAGATTTCCAATCAGGTCATCTAGTTAGAGAAACTTGTATAATCGGCCTATAACTAGGTTATGGAAATCGTGAATACACTTCGGCCATCAGAAAATAATACAAATGGTTAGGTGACATTTATCTCACAAGTATTATGAAAATGGTGTGCGAACATTCCTATAGTTGGATGGCATAAACTTGCCTTTTGGAAGGGATTGATATGTTTTATATTCTATTTTGAAACATTTGATATCATGGTTATTGCATGTATCCAATAATCCATGGTATCATTTTTATTTATAAAAATCACTTTTAAGGTTCTATATAAAATCTAGTTTTTATATATTTAGACGCAGTTTCAATTTTAAAGTTTGTAAGGTCAGACCTTATGATCTGATGAGTCAAAACACTCTACACATCCTTCAGCGTCAGCGTGCACTCTACAACTAACGCCAACATATAAAGCTTATCAGCGTCAGTGCTTAGTATAGTTATTGTATGTAAAAATTTTGTATATTAGGTAATGATATAGATAAGTATAGAATAAATCACAGATCTGGTATCTTTGTGATAAGATCGGTTCTTAGAATAGATTAGATACAATCCCTTTAATCAAGGGATATACTTGTATAGATTAGTATTTAATAAACATTAGGGTAAACCCTAATGTTGAGTTCATCTTGGTGACCGTCTTTGTGATAGCCCGTCTTCTTGGTGAAAGAACAATTTGGAGAACTCCCTGTGTTATTTACTTTCTGATCTCTTTTTTCTATTTGATTAATTTTTACTTTGGTCTTTATACTTGAACTGTATACGATCAATACAAACCTTCAATTAGTATCAGAGCAGGTTTGTGATACACTCAAGTAATCATGTCGAATCCCAAATCCTTTGGTCTCAACAAAATTCCTCCCTTTGATGGACACAATTTCTCTATGTGGAAGACAAAGGAAATGGTTGTTCTTGAAACCATTGGCTATGAGATGAGAAATATTCTTGAAAAAGGTCCCCATGTTCCTATGTACCAACCCATGGCGAACAATACTCCCGTTTGCCCCCTGAAGCAAAATCCAGAGACGAGTTATGATGACGATGATAAGAGAATTATTAGTCTTGATGTAAAATCCAGGGATGCTATTGGAAACTCTCTTCCATGCCACATGTAGCATCTCGTACATAACTGTGAATCAGCCTAAGAGATGATGGAATTACTAACAGTAACTTACGAAGGCATTGTGGAAGGCCAGACCACAACCATCAACAACCTCAATCGGAGATATGAACATTTATTTGTTCAATAAGGCGAGTCAAGATGCAACAGATCAATTCACTGATCTTGAGATGTGGATGGATTTCAAGATGCATTAGATCAATTCGTTGATTTTGATACTACTCCGAACAACAACGAAAACGATGCTCACTTCTTTGACTTTCCTTGTGAAGACGATGTAAACATATCTGGTTCAGAAGTTTAAGGGGAGCATCATCCTCAAATTCAAACTATTCAGGGGGAGTAACACGACCCCATTGTTGATGTCAGATCATCTGTTGCACAAGAGCTTCCACATCTAGATAAATGATCATCCTCCAAATCAAGTCATCCGGTATTCAAACTCGTTATGCTACAAACATCCAAAACAAATGTCATTTCTCGGCATTTATCATAATGGTTGAACCAAAATCCATCAAGGAAGAATTAGAACATGCTAACTGGATTACAGCCATGCAAGAAGAATTAGCAGAATTTGATAGAAAAGAAGTGTAGACTCTCGTCCCTCGTCCTCAGGATCACCTATTGTTGGTACAAGATGGGTCTTCCGAAAAAAGATAGATGACGTCAGAGTTATTATCAGAAACAAAGAGAGATTGGTGGCCAAAGGATTCACTCAGATCGAAGGAATTGATTACGATGATACTTTGGCTTTTATTGCTCATCTTGAAGCTATCAGAATCTTTCTTGCTTATGCAACTCACAAAGGCTTTAAGGTTTACCAAATGGATGTTAAAAGTGTTTTTCTCAATGGTGAACTGGATACCGAAGTGTATCTCCAACAGACCCCCGGTTTCGTCAATATTTCTTATCCGAACTGTTGCCACAAACTCCGAAAAGATGTTTACGGCCTTAAGCAAGCTCCACGCGCCTGGTACGAGAATCTCACCGATTCTCTTAAGCGTTCCGATTTTCAAAGAGGAATTCTCGATCCTACCCTATTCCGAAGATCAAATGGAAACAATCTCATGTTAGTACAAATCTATGTTGAAGATATTATTTTTTGGATCCACAGATTCAACAATGGTTGCTGATTTTGCTAAGTTAATGATTAGTCAATTCTAAATGAGTATGAATCGTGAATTAAGTTTCTTCCTTGGACTCCAAGTCAAGCAAACCAACAGAGGAATCTTTATTCACCAACAAAAGACATTTATGAGCTTCTGAAAAAGTATTTGATAGACACCTGTACCTCTACAAAGGTTCCTATGGGTTTCAGACACAAGATCTTCTCGGACCCATCAGCTCTTACTGTTGATCAAAAGAAGTACAGTGGAATGATTGGATCACTACTCTACCTTACACTAAGTCATCAGGACATCATGTTCTCAACATGTCTGTGTGCCAGATTTCAGGACATTCCGAAGATGTCTCATCTTCTCGCGGTCAAACAAATATTCAGATACCTCAAAGGAATAAAGAGCCTAAGAATTTGGTATCCAGGAAATGAAAGTTTCCTTCTTCAGGCATACTCTGATTCAAACTATGGAGGTCTTCTACTGGATAGAAAAAGCACCTTAAGAGGTTGTCAATTTTTGGGTGAAATATTGGTTAGTTGGTCATTAAAGAAACAGAACTGCATTGCTCTCTCAATAGCCGAAGCGGAATACATTGTTGCTGCTAGTTGCACTTTGCAAGTTCTTTGGATGAAGTCTCAGCTTTTGTACTATGGTTATCGATTTCAACAAATTCCAATCTATTGTGATTCTCAAAATGCCATTGCGATTTCTCACAATCCAATTCAGCACTCCATGACGAAGCACATCGATATTTGGTACCATTTCATTAAAGACCATGTTTTAAAAGGTAACATCGAACTTATTTTTCTTCCATCTGACGATGAAATTGATGATATCTTTACGAAGGCATTAGACGAACCAAATTCAATGGGTTTCTGAACAAAATGGGTATGATGATGTCTGATCCTCTAATCTTCCAAGAGGCTTGTACTCTCTGATGGAAACGTCATAAAGTGAAATAATTTCGAAGACAAAATCTTTTTATCTCGGAATCGTTTCCTCTCGGAATAAATAAGATCATTTTACGTGTCTTTTTGTATAACCTCTTCTTCTAGTTTTAAGTTGTACAACTTTCCTCATATCTTAAAGATTATGACCAATATAGTTACATTGGTGTGTTTGTATTGATCTCTCCTCAGAATCTATCTCAAATGAAGTGTTATGAAGTTCACCTCGGAATTCAAGTCCGAAATGGTAATGTGCATTCACCTCTTACCACTGTCCGAGCTCTGATCCTTCATGTCTCGGAATCTCAATATGTTTAAAATTGTCCTCTAAGATCTTCATACATTTTACCTCTAATATTCAGTCTAAGATTGTGCGATCTTGAACACTATATCATGTACTAATGATGTGTTCACAATTTCTTCGAAGTATCTTATTACATCTCATATCAGAATTTCCTTATTCCGAGATCCTCTATTGTACGAAGGAGCTCAAAGGTTTTCATTTAAGTTTTTTAAATTCTTAAACGTTTTATTAATTGAATTAATGATAATTTTCTTAATGATTATCCTTATCTCAATAAACGTGCTTTTGCATACGTCTTGATAAAGTGAACATCAACTCAAAACTGAAACGACGGTTTCTCTTCTTCGCACGTATGGACATCCCATCTTTCGCTCTTTCAGTTTATAAGCATGCTAATTTTAGCAAAACATTTAATGCGACCCATTTTTCCATCGCGTGTCATCATTATGTTTTTCAAAGCCGACCCAAAAGTCCAACCTATAAAAGGTTCTCAAACGTCAATTGTTCACCTTTTACGCTTTATCCATCTTCTTCTCCAATATTCTCTCGGCAACTTTTCTTCAAGCTCTTAAACCTGCAACAATGGCTTCCAGTCAAAACATCCCTGAAATCTCAAATCCTGCCACAAAGAAGAAATTATCGAAGGGTTGAACCTCATCTTCATCCACTAAACTAATCTTATACGAAACAACCCAATTGTTTTCACTCAATCCTATCGATTACGATGAATCCATTCGAGTGATAATCGAGTTCACCTCACAACACCCCATTGCCATTATACTGACAAAAACCCCTAAACCCTCAAATTCCTTTACGCATCCTTCACACAACCTTTGGGAGAATCAAAATCCAAGATGGTGTTCTGTAGACTAAGATCAGAGGGGATAGAATCATTCCCGTAACCAAGTATACGTTCCTCAAAGCAATTGGCATTCCTGAAAACCCCAAGGATTTTCACGTGCAAGGACGCTCGTCTGAAGAGTTCCAGACGTTTATGAATGAAATTGGGTACAGTGAAGAGTTCAAGGCAAATAAATTCAAGAAATCGGCGGTTCCTGGACTTTGGACCGTGTTGATGCGCCTCATTCTTTGATGTTTATCAGGGAAACATGGCGAAATGGACACGATGATCAAGGATTGGTTGTACATCGTCTATAGCATCTACTCCGAAAGGAACAATGCAGTCGATCTAACCAAAGTTCTATGGCAAGACTTTCGAAAGTTTTGCATCAAAAGAAAGACAAATGAGATCTCCAGTCCGAGATTCTGGGCTCTCACACTTCAACAACTCTATAGGGAAAGAAGTGAGCCAATTCCCATCAACACCGAACCAAAAGAGGTATTTCTTTCCTTCAAAGTTGTTAAAACATATAGGCTTCCAAACCAGTCCACTTTCGGACCTACTCGTAGGTTGCCACAACATATGTTGGCAGTTCTTCCATCCAATTCACGTTTTCTCAAATATCATTTGGAGACCTTGACTGTGTTTGTCCCAACACAGTCTACCCCGGTCTCGGATGAAAATTGGCCCTCGGATGAGAACAAACCAATCTCGACTGGTGGCAAAAAGAAAAAGATGGAAAAAAGAAAAACTTCTCCTTCTAAAGCCCCAGCCAAAAAGAGATCCAAAGTTAGTGGTTTCTCTCGAAATGAATCACACAATGATATTCCTTCTGACTCTAGACATCCGAAAACCCCTCCTCACCACTCTTCCGAAGTACCCTTCAGAGCTTCAAAATCACAGGAACACACTCACGGGGAGTCTCAACATAATCCACCCCTATCTTCCCAACAAGATGATGTAGGTGTCGACCAAAGTTCCTTGAAGCCCCCTGGAACAAACCCACATGTAGGTGTCGACCAAAGATCATGTAGAGGCCTCTGCCTTAGATTCTAAGCTCTCGGAAGCTGTAGTTGTCCCTACAACATCTAGAGACCCAACTGGTCTGATACCTGGTTCAGGTAAAGGACGACCAAGTACTGCTGAAGGTAAATGGAATGTATTTGTTAAAAGGGATCATATGAGACATCCAAAGTTGACACGAGCTCAATTTGAATCCAATCTCTTCTCCATGCTTAAATGGTCCATTCAGAGCAAATTGCAGTTCAATGTTCCCACTAACGAAGAAACAGACCAAGAGTTTACTTCTTCGGATCCAACCCATACCGTTTCCATAGGAGAAGCTCATTTCACAACAATCATCCTGGATAATTATCCAAAGTGTCCACATGGTGATGCCTTCTAGCCTCCCTCGAATGAAGAACACTCAACATAATTCATGTTCAATGATGAGAGCGCTTGCCTTGGCGCTCTTCCACTCTCCACCACATTCAAGACTCTCCAAAAGCCATCTTCATGAAAGCCAGTCTATGACTTCGGACTTTCGTCATCCTCCTCGAAATGTGTCGACGAAGAAATTCAGATTGATGACCAAGTCCAAGCAACTCAAGGGGATGAAACATAAACAAACCTCCCCCCTCCTCCCTCAAGGCAATCAAACAGAAACTAATCCCTCTCCTTCCGAACCTCAAGGCGATAAAGGTGGTGATGATGATATGTTTGAGAGTTTCACATCGGACACGGGCTCATCGGATGAGAACATTGTTGATCCATTTTCCCTCCTGGAACTTCGAGACAATGTAGCAACATCTGTGTCCAAGGTCGACTCACTTGATAAAACCTTGGCGCAACTAGACTCCATGCTTGATCAAAAAGTATCCAACCTCGAGTCAAAGCTCGATGTCATTCTCAAATCTCTTTCCAAGATTAAGCAAGCTGAACCCTCAGAAGCTGAAAGAGCAGATCAACTTGATCAGCTCATCTCTGTAAGATTCAAGTATACCTTGGAAGAAGTAGAACATAAGTACAACGATAGCCTGGATCACCACATCTCCACCACCACTACAATCTTAAGGATCCACGACGACATGATTAGCACAACAAATGAGCACATCAAACAAACTCATGTGTGTCATGAGAAATAGATCCAACGGTTGGAGAAGGAAGTCAGGAAGAAGGATGAACTCAACCTGATTATGCAACAGGTCCTGATTAAACTCCTCTGAGCTTGTTGGAACATTGTCGACATTCCGAACAACAAGTTCGACGAAATGCACTCTATCTTGGGCACCTTGTTTGATCAGTTGAAAGCCCAAGCCCCCACTACTGAATCATACGATGCTCTCTCAAAACAAATCAATATGAGTTTTCAGAGAGTATTTGAAAGATTATCCGAAGTCCAAGCCACTGCTACACTTGCCTCGGATGCTGGGCCATCTGAAGCAAGAGGGGGAGAAGGACCTAGTCGAAAGGGTCGTACAGTTTAATGGAAACATACCTCATAATTGTCTCTCCGAGATGAATCCAATGATGATGATGTGATACAGGTTGAATCCATGGACCCTCCAACAAAAGCCGAAGAAGAAGAAGAAGAAGATGACCACCTGATCAAGAACGCTGTTGTAGGACTTTAAGCTCCTAGGAAATATCCGAAGATGGTTCTTTCGGAGGAAGAAAGAAGGATATGGTTGTTGGATTAGATGTCTAAGCCCATAACTATTATTGGTATGTACTTGACCCGAGAGTAGCATGGTCCATTTGGGTTGCATATCATCAGGACAATTTGTTAGGATGGACTTTTCAGAGAAGGTTATTTATGGTTTATTAATATATTATAAGTTATAATATATTAATATGAAATCATATGTTTTAATTAGTATCGATCAAGAATTAATTTGGAATTAATTTAGTGATCAAAAGAGACTAATTAAATCTATAGAGACTAATTATGATAACTAGTTATATTTATATGTGTTGCGCTTATGATCCATGTTGGACCAAGTTTATGTATGGATACATAAAGAGTTGGGCCACATGAACCATGGATCATAAAACCCATGGGTATGGATTATGGGTTATACCCATGACCCTTGGAATCCTACATATAAATAGGTTACTCCATAGCCAAAATCACCACTTCTTTTCTTAGAGAAATATGGATGTGTTTTGGTGCATGGAATTCTCTCTCAAGAGCCACCTTTGTCCTAGGTATGTTGTGATTCCATTTGAGGCATTTCATACTATTGGTGCTAAGCTCTTAAGACCAAATACATCAAGACTTCAAGCCACATAAAAGGTATGTTTCCCTAACTAGTATATTATATGGTTTATGTCAAATGCATGCTAGTTATAGGTTTAATGCCTTGGAAACCATTTGCATGTATAATAGAGAAAACATAGATCCAAGGTATTTAGGGTTGTATGTGCACCATAGGATGTTGTAGTATTCTAAAAGCCAACAGTGCTATCAGAGCCATGGGTTGTTTTCTATTATATTTGATGCAAATGTATTTTTTTTTCAAGTTGAAGGAAAAAAAAAAGAAAAAAAAAACATGAAGTTTGTCAAATTTTATGATAATTACTTGATTTTATGAAAAACTAATTATTTATAAAATTTGAGTCACTTTACTACAAGAGTTGAATTAGGTCAATTTATTAAAAGATAGAATGATATGATTATTTTATTCGTTTTAAAAGTTTGATCTAAATAGTTTTAAGGAGTTACAAATTTTGTCATAAAATTTTGGAACTCAAAAGTTTTTTTTAAAGTTATGATCTTAAGCGTTTTGAAACTTCCATAAGTTATGGATGTGAAATGTCTCATTTATTAACTCTTTAGGTTATGAATTCCAAGAGTCTTCAAAGGATAATTGCCAAAGTTTCAAGATTTGTATTAGTTTATGATTATCTAATTTCTTGAAAATTATTGATGTGAATTATCTTTACTTATGAGTTTAATCTAGATCATAGAAAAATTATTTGATTATTGTGTTAATTGGAATATTTGATCTTAATGGTTTTTATGAACTCCATAACGTGTCCTCAAGTTATGGAAAGTGAAGAGTTTTTCTTTTTAAAGTGTCATTAAGTCTCATAGGTTATGAAAATAGAAGAGTCACTATTTTTAATGTCATCATTAAATGATTTAATGTCTTCCATAACTTGTCCTCAAGTTATGGAACTTGAATTTTTTTTTTCATTAAACCTTAATTAAACTCATAAGTTATGAAAAATCCAAGAGTTTTGAAAGGTTTCAAAAACTTGTCCTCAAGTTTTGGAATTTGTAAAGTTACCCCCATGTATACTTTAATTCCAAACTAGACCTTAGAATTTTAAAAGTTTAAAATTCAACCCTTATACTATTATTATAATTTTAATTATATAGATATGTATAAGATAAAGTCGTCTTACCATTAGTAGGTCTCATTCACGAAGCCGGTCTATAAGGGGGGTATAAGGTTACTGCCTATAAAATGACAATTTAATGGGTGTCCACTCTCACTCACCGCTTCCTTGACCGGTGGAGGGTCGTTAGCCGAACAGGTAGGACAAGGACTATAATTCTCCCTTCATTATAAGTATAATGATAAATACTAAGTAACTAATCACTTATAAATTCCCAATCTTAGTTACTTAGGAAAATGTGAATAAGGTGCTAATCCATGAAATTACACTTTGCACTTTGTTTAAGCTGTTAGTGGAGCTTGTGTGGTTAACCGACATACTAACCTGGACTTAACAAGGTAGGCAAAGGGTAACTTAATGTTTATCATAGTATCGTTGGAGCGTGTGTGGTTAACCGGCACATCGATTGAGAGGTAAATATTAAGGGTACCAAGTATATTTGCATGGTTACTTCACACCTTGTTTTGTGATCCTCGGCATCCCAGTTACAAAACCTGACGGGCACACTCGAGATTGAAACATGCCATTGAAAATTTCAATGAATCTCAAAAGAATCTAGGAGTTTCAAAACCAATTAAAACCTAATAATACATTTCGTTTATCTTGGTGGAAATTGGTGAATCGTCATTCACCTACCTTCAAATATTTTATAGCTTGGATTACGGCATCCCTCTTCCAAGTTATAAAATAGTTTGTTGGGTCCTAGCCTTAATATATCATATTGGGTGTTATATTAAGGACTTAAATCAACTTTACATGAATTTCTCCCATTGTTGATGTCTGGTTTAGACAACAATGATCTTCCCAAACCAAGCTTTCCTAATGAATATGACTTCCCGAGTTTGGCTCATGAAAGTCATACTTCTATTCCTCCACCTCCTCAAATTATTCTCCCTAACCCACAAGTTCAAGGTCACTCAAGCCCTAATGGCAAGCAAGGTCTATGTGTGATCACATCTTAGAGATGAAGTCACATATTGACAAGCCGGGAGAGTTAGGTGTCAAAGTCTTGAGAAAGTTGGATGTTCAATCACTTTCTAAGTCACATAGTGAGTTCCTTTGGGACTACTATGAAACAGACTATGACATGAACCTTAATGATCATATCTATTTGCTTGGTGCTGCTGAATCAGCAATGATTTGGAACGATAGTAAAGCAAATTTGATTAGAAGATCAACTTCCAAAAAAAATTTATGGACAGTGACAATAGTGACACTGGAAATCCAGAAAAAGCATTCTCTTCCCAATGGAAAGGGATTGGCCATAGTCAACCCGGTTGACCAAATGGTAAAGAGAAAGGCTAAGTCTGAGATAGTCCCATTACCAAAGGGTCCATATGTTTATTTTGCCAAAGGAAGGGGCGTTGATTGCAAAGCTGCCAAATTTACCTAAGGATGTTAAAGTCAATAAGTTTGACTCTACATCAGGTAGAGCCCATTATCTGACTCTGTTAAGTTCTATTCTGAGATCGTCATTACATGATGTGACTGGGTCACATGTTGATCTCTTAAGAATCAAAGAATAGAGAGAAATCTTAAAGGAAGTATATGTTGATTCTGATCGCGAAGGTGGATTTCGATCGCATCAGAATTTTGAGCAGTTGCTTAAGACGTTATGATATATTGCTAAGGAATAGATAACAACAATTTTCCGTGTGGATTGTAAGGATAAGTTTTTCCGCAAAGTTTTAAAATAAAAGAAAATTGTTTAATTTTATTTATTTGAAGTATCCTTACAATGGCATTTGTGGAAAATTGTTGCTTATATGATTCCACTGACAGCAATATTGGAAAATGGATTTGATTCTTTCATTTGTGGTAGTGTCTAAATTTACCAAATCAGGAAAGTTCCTCATCACCCAAGTTTCAATTGGACCGAAACTTGGAATCATGCAAGTTGAATAGTATGATGAATGAGAACTTTCAAGCATTGGAAAATCAAGACTAATTACTTGTTCACATGGATGTGTGAGTCAAGTGAAGGACTAAAGGGATCGAGTACACATTCTTGTGCACTGGTCATGTCCACCACAAAGCTCGTTAAGACTATTTGATTTACTAAAGTTTAGTAAATATGGTTATACTTACAAGTTTAAGTATAATTCTGAAACATTGGAAAAGTCTCAATGTATGGCAGAACGAATGGGAAGAATCAAATTAGGCAGAAAGATAAAAGTTTCTCAAATCTGAAAAGATGGGAGAGTACTTTAGTATCATGTTTGTGATCATCTTAATGATTTAGAAATCATATCACAGTTAGTCCTCTAAAGGTCATCTTAGTGCATTCTTATGACTACGAAGAAGAGTCATGAATTGTTGAAATGGTTAGATCAGGAAGATGAGTCATACTTCGTTCCAAAACAATTCTTAGAGTCATACTCCAAGATTGTAACTTGAGTGACATATCTTAAAGAAAGGTTTAAAACACTTGTCAAATGTAAGAGTAAAAGTGTCCCACTCTTGTACATTTGAAATTGGTAAGTTGTGATGTTTTGGATAAAACAAAGACCAACTAAGTCCAATTGTGTGAAGTGTTTGTCTTGATAAAGAATCTGCACTATCTCTTGAATATTTGGAAAGATAGTCTTATATGTCAAGAGGATAGTGGGAGTCTTAAAGATCATAAAAAGAATTTCAAGAACTAATCAAGAATAAAACCTGAGGTTCTTCACTAGCACACGACTTGAGGTTTATAACCTATCGTGTTGACATATTCTGTGCCCATTCCAGTTAAAGTTGGCTTTGCATAGGAGTTCTGAAAGTTCTCAATTGGTTGCATAACAACTTGGAAGCAATGACAGGCCCTGTACTGCCAGGTGGCAAGAAGTTAAGATTGCATAAGTTCAGTCCATATGAGTTTGGATTTGTCATTATCCTTGTCTTGTGACTATGGTTTTGACGATTCACATAGATAAGAACACATACACCATAAAATCTAAGGGTCATAAGGTTTCTCTCCGATTCATGAAAATGATGGTGAGGAAACACTTCCACCAAGTATATTTGAAGCAGATGGCAAAAGGTCTAAACAATTAAGACTATGATTACGACATCCCTTTTCATAGTTCTGAAATTGTTTAGACACACATGCATGCTATCTAAGGAAAGGTGTATGATTTTGATAAAGTTTTATCAAAGCATCTCGTATCAGAAATCTGAACTTTGGTAAGAAAGTCAATAAAGTATTGATTTCTAGAAGTCTAGCTGATTTCTGAGTACATGTCAAAGCTAGTGGGAGCATAAGTGTTATGCTAATAATCATCATGTTAGTGGGAGCATGATAATTATTATTAGTGTTGCAAGTTAGCAATGTTAATTATAGAAAACAAAAGTTTCAATTCGTGAGGCTGCAGGGATTGAAAAAGTTGTTTTGCTATAATTAAGGGAGAGGATCTACTTCATTTCAGTTCTAAAGGCTTAGATTGAGACCTTAATCATCTTTAGTCAATAATATATATATATATATATATATATATATATGAATTTCATGTTGGATTGGTTCAACTTAAGGAAATTCTATATATTGCGTTCTCAAAATTCGATTATGATTACGGCATCCCTCTTCATAGTCAAATTTTGAAAACATGGCAAATAAAAATATTGTAGCAAAAGACTGGTCTAGAATCATGTCTTTATATGAGACATCATGAATCGTGTACCATTTGCTTTGGGTACAGGATCGATTGCATGTGCTATAATATTTGTCATTTCTAAATTTTTCCAAATGCCCAGAGGCATTAAGAAGGGAAAAGGTCTAGAATTGGATATGACTAAAATGATTAAACAATTGTCGAGGACAATCTGAGGTTTACCAAAGATTGGTTGCTCAGGGACAGTTGGAAGTATAGTGCTAATTTTGGAAGGACCATATTGACATATTCTGAAAAGAGGCATCTCTTATTCAGAAGTGATAGTCAAAATGAGAATATGGAGTTGTCTCCATAGGTGGAAGTTATCTGTGTAAGATTAGAAAACTTAATGCAAGAAGCATGTCCAAAGCAATGTACTTTGAATATGAGACTTAGTTTCCATGGAGTTGATCTCCATTGGAATACCTTATAATGACTGTTGACAAGTCTTTGTGACTTTGTACATATTCATTACAGTAGGGTCAGTGCATATAAGTTTAAAATCTAAACAGATTTCGATAAATAATAGGAATTTGAGATTCTCACATTTTTCGATAAGGATTTGGGAGTGTGAAATTAGAATCATTGAAATTATGTTCAATTGGTTTATTTCAAAAAGTAAGGATCATAGACAAACATAGAGTGCATACTTGGTGTATGGCAAAGCTATTGTTTAAGAAAAACATAGTGTACATGCTTGGAGCATGGGACAACTAGTGTTTTTAATTCAAGTATAAAGTTGATAAAACCGAAACAATGAATAATGAGTAATCAGTATGGTGATAAATAAAAGTGTTTATTTATATTCATAGGGTTTGATACCATATTTGATTCATTTACTCTTGTGTTTCACTTTGCATGTTTTGACTTCCAGAATAACTAAGTCGCTCTTCCTGAATGATTAAGTTATTCAAACCATCCACAGTCGGTCAAATGTTGGAAGTAGATATGAATCAAGACTGTCATGGGTTGGTTTGTAGAGGTCCAAGTTGGTGGACAAAGTGGTGCTACAACACTCATGAGTGCTCATAAGTTCTGAGTATTGGATTCAACCCGCGCTCATTTGAATCACTTCATGGATTTTATCACGAGTGATCATGAGACGATAATATCTTATATTCTTCAAACCTAGAGATATGAGTTGTTACTATGAGTTGGTTATACATTGATTGCACGAAAATGCATTTGGTGACTCGATGTTATAAAACGTGCCTTTGTGTATGATTCAACAAGTAGTAGAACAAGCCATATGAGTCGAAGTTTATCCATTCCTTTTACCTTCGGGATAAAAGCGATATCTGTGGGCCCCTCGATGATTTAGCGATGACACATGTGAGTGCTTGGCCAAGCCAGGACTGATTTGATTTGTTCAATCAGTCAGTCATCATAAATCGAAAATCGGGAAACAACAAATGGACAGAGAGAATGATTATAATCCATGTCTCAGTCCATATGATATCTAGAATGGAGGAATATATGATCCCTTATCTAATGGACGTGTCATTGATTTGTTCAGAGTTGGACAGCGGCTTTAAGAGCTACGATTGCTAGCCGGGTTATGAAGTCGTACTTAAAATAATAGTTTTAGACTTATCCAAGTGGGAGACTGTTGGATTAGATGTCTAAGCCCATAACTATTATTGGTATGTACTTGACCCGAGAGTAGCATGGTCCATTTGGGTTGCATATCATCAGGACAATTTGTTAGGATGGACTTTTCAGAGAAGGTTATTTATGGTTTATTAATATATTATAATATATTAATATGAAATCATATGTTTTAATTAGTATCGATGAAGAATTAATTTGGAATTAATTTAGTGATCAAAAGAGACTAATTAAATCTATGGGGACTAATTATGATAATTAGTTATATTTATATGTGTTGGGCTTATGATCCATGTTGGACCAAGTTTACGTATGGATACATAAAGAGTTGGGCCACATGAAGCATGGATCATAAAACCCATGGGTATGGATTATGGGTTATACCCATGACCCTTGGAATCCTACATATAAATAGGTTACTCCATAGCCAAAATCACCACTTCTTTTCTTAGAGAAATATGGAGGTGTTTTGGTGCATGTAATTCTCTCTCAAGAGCCACCTTTGTCCTAGGTGTGTTGTGATTCCATTTGAGGCATTTCATACTATTGGTGCTAAGCTCTTAAGGCCAAATATATCAAGACTTCAAGGCACATAAAAGGTATGTTTCCCTAACTAGTATATTATATGGTTTATGTCAAATGCATGCTAGTTATAGGTTTAATGCCTTGGAAACCATTTGCATGTATAATAGAGAAAACATAGATCCAAGGTATTTAGGGTTGTATGTGCACCATAGGATGTTGTAGTATACTAAAATCCAACAATGGTACGTTGTCGGTTGGCCATCATCCTTGGTAGATGTACTTTAAAGAAGCCGTGAAATGGCTAAAATCAAGACGACGCTCACCGTTGAATCATTCTGAGCTACTCAGTCAATGCCGCCTCCTATCCCATCTCCGAGAATCATCCCAATTGATGAAGGTTATCCTACTTGGAAACCAGATGATATTCCAGAAGAACCCCTGATCACTCCTCCTCCAGAGTTCATTATCTCGGAAACCATTCAACAAGTCATTTTTGACTTAAACAAATTGCCTCAAGACAAAGGGAAGAAAGTTTCCTCGGAACCAAACAACCCTCCAAGGACCTTCATAAAGTCTGAAGGTTGGTCTCAAGCTCAAATGGATCAAGCACTTGAAGAAAGCATCCGGATTCAAGCATTGAAAGATAATCCAAATCCGATGTTGGGCATATCCTCACTCTTCTGAGAAGGTATAATTCATGATCAAGATATTGTGCCCTTCATGTACTTCGTTCTGCCCATCCAAGACTCCAACTAGATCGATCTTCCAATCTCTCCCTTCGGAAAGTACTACATCACGTTCGCTCCACTTTATCCAAATGATAATCCTCAGACTATCATCTTAACTGAGCGAGAGAGGTTGAAGACATTCTATTTCGTTAACACACGTCCCCAGAAAGAAGTGTGGTCTCGGAAGCGAATAACAAAAATTGTTGGGTTTGAAAACAAGGTTCAACACAAGTTTGACCTAAATTTCATGTGGTACAGATATCACAATTCTCGGAACAAAGAAGACGCCATCACTATCACGGACGCAAACTTTCCATCTATCAACCCTAACGATATTGTCACAATTGCTGCTCATTTCCTAAGTCGTCAAGCTGATCAATTGAGCATTGGAGCTTATATTACTGCAATTAACTTCTTGAAGGATTATGTAGCTGAATTCTGTAGATCCGACATCGAGTTTGCACACTTGTTTGGAACAGAAAAAGTGTTGGCGAAAATTTCTTGTGAACTGCCTGAAGCTCAAATATTGGCAGAAGGTCCGATTGAAGAACCTGAGCTCGGATACATCTATCTGGGAAAGAAGACCAACAAGAAAGAATTTTTCCAAGTCGTGGATAAGAATCTTGTTCCTTCAACCGTTCTGCAAAATTTCATCGCCAATACTGCCAAGAGTGATGCTCCTGAGCATGTGAAGAATAAGTTTATCAATCATCTCAAATGGTATTTGGAAGTCCGAAGTTGGCTCAATAGTACTTACCTTTTCATATCTGAAGAAGCCAACTAAGTTGACTGATTGCTAAGTTCATTTAGGGGGAGAGTGTTGATACATGAAAAGTGAACCTCTATCAATCTGAAGCAATCAAGATCTAAAGTAAACCTGTGTCCGAGATGTGAAGAAGTTCTAAAGCTGGATTGAATCCGAGATGAAGATATTTAGAAGTCAGAAGTCTGTACAAGCATTTATTGCTTTTTGTCTTTATATATATGTAAGAGTTCTTACGACCAAATCGTGTGAATCTTTTAAGTGTTTGATTGCCAAACACTTAGTTGTAACTAGTCCTTAGAATGTGTTAGCGGTTTGTACCAAGTTCCTCCTTTGCTATTTAAGGAGTGAATGTTTCATGAGTTAAACACCAAGAGTAGAACTATCGATATTCTCTTCACACCAATTCAATATCTCTTGCAAGTCAAACTTCTTTCATTTACATTATTCTTGTCTTGAATTATCTTTGCATTGATTATACTCAATCTAACTTCATTTATTACTTGAGTACTTTGTTGATTGTTTATCTTTAAGTCGTGACTGGTTTACCAGACTTGACTGGAACTACTTATTAAGAGCAGACATTGATCTTAAAGATTAACTCAAGCTTTGAGTTTTCAAACCTTTTCCGCACATTAATTCTTGTTCTCACAGGTTATTCATGTCCCTGACCTCCTAGTCTAAGGTATGACATGGTACCTTTATGAGTTGACGGTGAATCTTTGATTCTAGATTGCAACTTACTCTATGATACGAAAGTTTAAACCACTTCTTGTTGATGAGTTAAACTGTTAATGATTCATGATGATTTTACCTCAGCATGATTCAAACAATCCATTGTCACCTTTACCTCCTTAATAAAACTTAACGATTCACTATGTTATACCATACACTGATAAAAGTTTGAAAATTTGTGCTGATGGTTAGTCTATGTACCATAGGCTATCACACGCATCAATCCATTCCTTCCCTGATATTCTTCTTTAAAGTTTTATGATTCAACGTAATGTACCATATGCTGATGAGAGCTTGACAAATCTATGTCGATGGTTAAGCTAAAACACCACATCTTATCACACACATCATAACACTCTTTCCATTTTCTTCTAATAAAAGTGATTAATGAGTCAGCGTATGAAACCACAAGCTGATGAGATCTCGCAATACTATGTCAATGAATGATAGTCTAAGCCCATAATATTAGGATACATCACAAACTTATCGTTTCAAGGCACTCGCTGATCTTTTACGCTGATGTTCATTACCGCTGATGACGTGTCTCACTAATGTATCGTTCTTATCTTAGTGATAACTTTTTGGATGACGATTGAAAGATCCATCGTTATCTTGGGATACGAGATTTTTACAACGAATATATCTTCATTTATGATTTCAAAAAGGGGAAGAAACCTTTTGGGTATATATTGGGAGTTCTTCGTTCTAGGTCACTTTTATAAGCAATTCAAGCAATTAAACTCTCCATATCAAAAAGACTTCAAATCGTCATCTTCCTCCAATCTCTCACCATGTCAAAGCCTCTGTACGAATTTGCCCCCAGCGCTAACCTCATCAAAGGTCATCATGCCCCTGACTTAACCATCATCATTTAATCGAACATTGTGGCATTCTTGGATGAAATCCCAAAGAAGTTAGTGAACTTAGTAATCGAAGACTTTGTCAACCATGTCAAGAGCGGTCCTCTTCGATATGCATTCTGTGACTTACCTGATCCTTTCTACCCTAAACAAGTATGTGAGTTTTACTATACATGCTCTGTTGACACTGTTGCTCGAACCATCACTAGAACCATTGGAGATGGTCTATACAGAGTTGCTATTGATGTGGAATCACTTAAAACTGCTCTTCATCTTCCTCGATTTGAAAGTTACTCCGAAACTCCTTTTGAAGAAAGTTGCAAATATGTTCGTGAAAAATTAGGGTATAATTTCAAACTTCAGGGAATCACTCGTGATCCATACAAGAACACTCTTTGTCAGTGTTTTAATGTAGGATGGAAGTAATTAACATGTGTGATTAGTAAAACTGGAAGTTTGGATCAATTGAATCTCTTTGAGCAAAGGATCTTATACTCTATTGTTTACAATAAAAGACTCGATTTTGCATAACTTTTTCTTGATCAAATGATTAACTGCATTACTGGGAACAAGAATCCATTACATGTTCCCTATCCTCGTTGGCTTGGATTGATCTTATCTTGTAAGGAAGGCTATGTTGAAATTCATGGGATCATCATTCCAATTCCTGCTCTTTCTTGAAAAATCATTAATGTTGCTCCATCTAAAAGTGACTTTCCTATTACTACGAGGATGCAAAAGTGGATTGAAAACCCTGTCAATTTGAATCCACAGACTCTAAAGAGGATGATGATAATGGTAAGGAAGACACTGATTCATACACTGACAAAGAGAATAGTGGATATGATTATGAAGAAGGGTCGGGTAATAAATAAGGGGCAAATAAGGAAGAAGACACTGATGAAGATGAAGCAGAATCAGCCGTTGATAAGGGAGAAGACTTTGCTCATGGAATGAATTCTCCACCAAAGAACTCTCCTCCAAGGATGAACAAGCACATTCGTTTTTCAACTACCTCTTCATCCTCTTCTTGTGCAGATGATACTGCACAAACTTGGATGAAGCCCTCCTTTTGTGGAAACTGTTGATCCAATTGTTCAAGATGTCAATTCTCATAGGCTAGCGTTTCCTCCTCATCAAGCTGAGACTAATCCTATCATGACTGTTGCCTTTCATCAGGATAACCAGGAAGAATCCAACTCTAAATTTTAGACTCTCATGCTTTCCCAACTTTCTCTAATTGTGTAGATTACTCAATCACTGGATAAAAGGTTAAGTAAAGTTGAAAGAGATGTGGCTATAATGAAGCGACTTATTACTTTGGGTGATGATAGACCTGGAAAATGTGTCGTGTCGTGTAGGGTTCGTGCCGTGTCAATACATTAAATGGGTTGAAAGGGCTTGACCCTAACCCGAACTATTTAATTATCGTGTCGTGTTGTGTCAACCCATTTATTTTCGTGTCGGTTTCGGGTTAAGGTTTAGACCTTGTAAATATGTTGTGTCATGTCGGGTTGAAATATTTTAAAGGTTGGAATGTAGGAGTTGTGGAGACAAAAAGGAAAAAGTGAAACACTGGAGTTATGAGATGGAATGACAAAATTTATAGTAAGCTTAGAAGGAAAAATGAAAAGAGTTAAAGTTGGGGCGCAAAGGGATAGTTGGTGAGGATGACTAAAATTAAGTAACTTTGAAATTTTGAATATTACTTCTAATTATTGAGTTTGGCCAATTATAAGTCTATAACGTATAATATATTTATAAAAATATGAAATTTAAAATAAATAATATATAATTAAACGGGTCATATTCAAGTCATCTTCGAGTTGAAAATCTTGACCCTAACCCTACCCGTTTAATTATCGTGTCGTGTCGTGTCAACCCGTTTACATAAACATGTCGAAATCTCTGACCCTAATCCTCTAATTTCGTGTCGGGTTCTCGTGTCGTGTCATGCTTTTCCAGGTCTAGGTGATGATAATGATGATATGATTGTTGATGAATCTCCACCAAACTCTCCAGATGATAATCCTCCTCCACCTACACATCCATCAACAAATCAGTGTCCATCATCTCACTCTCATCCTCGCATTCCTCCACCTCCTCCTAACTCTCCTCCCCAATCTGATGTTGCCAAAAAAGGGGAGAATAATCAAGAGGGTCCTCAGCCAATGAAAATGCAAGTGATGATTATACCAACTCCATCTCAGTCTGAGATGACTGGAAGGGTTGAAGTTGAAGTTTATCCTCAAAAACAAATTGTTGTTACTTATATTCCACACGCTGATGCTACAACTTATCATACCATTCCAGACGATGGTGACCAATCAGAGACCGAGGTCTTTGAAGGGTTTCTTGATCTTGGTTTCATGCCGTAAGCTGTTGTTTCTATTGTTCCCTTAAATTTTGTCTACCCTGGATCTTACTTTGAGGGGGAGATTGTAACAAATCGTAATTTCAAACCTATGTAATAGTTTAGGTCAATGTATAGTTCTTTTTATAATAATAAAGAGAAATTTTAGCATAATGTGCATATTTACATAATTGACCCTCAAAAATAAATTATTTAGCAATCTCGATTGGGATGAACCAAGTGATGGAGATTGTAACAAGGTTTCCAAAAACATAAAGAACACTAAAATCCGAGTTATAACGAAGAAGTTATGACCAATCGAAAATCCACGACAAAACCGACAAAACATTGTTCAGTGTAAAAACTGAATTTTTGATAAAAAGGCTTTTTAGCCTTAACAATCTAAATGAAAGTTGTAGTTTATGTTAAACCGAGAACTTTCATAAAAAGAACGGAAAAATCTGACTTCGTATGAGGAAGTTATGATTTTTCTAAGTTTCAGTATAGCAGTGTACAACTAAAAACTCGAAATAAAGATCGAGCGATTTTTAGCCGACACAACCTAAACGAGAATTGAAGGTCTCGTCGGTAGTAGTACAATGGTAAAAAGACAGACGAAAACGGACGTCGGATGAAGAAGTTATGAATTTTTAACGGATTCCCGTCCTGGTCTGTTTAAAATAATAATATTAAAAATAAGTCAAACTTAGCCGACGAAGTCTAAACGAAAGTCGTAGATTATGATTTTACCTACGCGTGCATATAAAGAACGCCAAAAACGGAGCTCGTATGCGAAAGTTATGATTTTCGCAAGTTTGGCACAAAAATAAAGAAAAAATGGGAAAAATCAGGCAATTTCGCATGCCACGTCACCCTCGCACGTGGCAGCTGCTGAGTGGACCGAACCCATGCGTGGCACTTCCTGATTGGACCGCAGCTGAGGTCCACTTAGAAGCGAACAACTTCGCAGGAGATGCCCCGGAGACACCCCTCGCACACGCCTCGGACCCTCCCCTTCGCACGTGTCTCCTTCCCATTGGACCGAGGGTTGGTCCAATCCGAGCCAGCGAGCAGCGAGCCTCCGGTCCGAAGAAGCCCCCTCGCCTCGCCACCTGTCCGACGCGTGTCACCTTGGCGCAGCTTCGGGTCCAAACCTTCGGACTATATATAGCATGCGAGGGTTCCGGATTTTTTACACTTTTTCACCCCAAAAATCATTCTCTTTCACATTTTCCACTCCCCTAAGCTCATATACAACCCCTAAAGCCCCGGTATCAAGTCTCGAACCCTAAGCAAGCCTCGAAGCCTCGAGATTCCCGAGAAGTAACCTCTCTCCTGTCGAAACTCTGCCCAATTTGAGCCCGTTTCTCGACAAATAAAATCCTTTTCGTGAAACGAAACTCTGTCCGGTTCACCATCTATCAAGTGAGTTCATACCCCCGTATTTTCATAATTTCTACTGTTTTAAGGGGGGGAATACAAGCATAACAGAAGAACTTTGTGTTATAAAATCATGATTCAAATCATGATAAAATAACATTAAATTATCTAAAAATACTCAACACATCAAACTCTTTTATAATCTTATATTTTTTCCCAAAAGTCATATTTGTATATATATATATATGTATATAAATAAGATTTAAAAGGCTTAGGACTGATAACTCATTCTGGGTCCTTTTCCTTGTTTGGATGTGGGCTTAAAGTACCGGTTACTTGTCCGAGTGTCGTTTAAAATTTACTTATATATAAAATTGTATATGTATATAAATATAATAGTTATTTCATCAGTTTAACTACCTTTGTAACATGCTGAGCAAGGGATTACATGCAAACATGGTTAAATACACAATCAGGGAGTACATATAAATTATAATAGGTATAATTTATACATAGAACAATAATTCATGATACAAGTATACTAGAATACACAAGAAACTAGGGTTTTGATACAGAACAAATCAAGGTTTACACTTATCAAATACATGTTTGGAAATACTAATTCAAGGACATACTGTCAATCATTATTTCAGAATGATTGGGTTTTGATTCAAAGAATATACTGTCAATCATTATTTCAGAATGATTGAGTTTTCAAACTAATATACATGTAACGTTTATATGCTTTTTATGAGACACTAGATTCAGGTTGTTTAATTCATTTTAGACAACATAGAAAAGTCCTGACATTATAACCAGAATCTCCAGCCGGGGATCGAAACAAGCGTGTGTAGATCTATATCGGGATTGACAACCCCGCACTCAGGCTGCTAGGTACAGTTAGATGAGTAGCAATTGTTATAACCAGTTTAAACGCCCACAAAGCGTTTGTTTCAGGCCATCAGTCATAGTATGGTTATAATAACTCATTAAAAAAATATTAACAATACGTTAGTGTATAAATAACTAAACGAAAGTACACCTTCAAAGTACTAGTTTACAGAATACAAAATACAAAGATTCAATACAGTTTTCAACAACAGCTGGTAGAGCAAGGCACACTCTCAGTTACAAGTTTTCATAAGTAATACAAATACAAAACATTAATACACAGAGAAGGGTTTTGTGGGAATAAAACTACTTTTCATATACAAACAGAAAATATTGGATTTTCTGGAACAGTTTACATATACAAGATACAGAGATACTCTTTCAAACATAAACATTTATGCACTCACTCAACTTTATGTTGATACTCTCTTTTCAAATTACTTGTATTCTCAGGTAAATAATACACAGGTACTCCCCGAGCTTTTGAGAAGATGGAGCTTTGTTGAGTCATATCTTCTTTTGTATAACTATATTTTGGTTCAATATACAATGATTGAACACATGTAAATATTTATATTTTTTTTAAATACAATGGTTGTTTCTACTTTGATTACTATGATGCATGTGTTGTGATACTACAATTCAAGTCCTCCACCTCCAGACGTTTCCGCCGTCTGGTTTGGGGGTGTGACAGAGATTTCTCAAGAGGTTCCTCAAGGAACTGATAGTGACATTGACTCTGACAATGATCAGCTCAATCCTCGAAAGAGGAAGGATTCCTTCTCAGGGGGAGCTCATGACGCTGAAGCTGGAAGCTATTCTGCTGCTGATCCTTCAACATCTCCTCCTAAAAAGAAAAGCAAACTCATCTACGATCTAAATGAATTAAAAGAAAACTGGATGTTACCTATTGAGGAAGTTAGAAAAATTATGACAGAATATAATGTTGCTATCCGACAAAAGAAACAAGTAAGAAAAGAAGAACGTCTGTCTACAAAACTTGTTCAAGCTCTTGCTTCCGCTGATGAGAGTGCTAACGTTCAAAGCACTGATAATCAGGTCAAGAAAATATTCATTAATAATGTGGAGAAACAACACATTGTTTCAGACCTGAATGATCGGATTGATAGGAAGAAGTTTGGAGATGTTCTTACTCTTAGGTCAAAGCCTGATCCTATTGTCAAAGTGAGATGCACCAAACCAAGAAATGAGTCACTGAAACTTCACTTGGTTAGAAAGAAAATAGAATATTAATACACTCAGGTTGTATTTTCTTGTGAGCTAGTAAATTTTGGATACAACGAGTGGATGCAAATTCAAGAAATTATCGACAAACACAAGGGTATTCATGCTCAAGAAGTAAAGTTGGCAATTTAGCAGCTACTCAACAAAGTCAAGAAGCTGAACCTTGTGCCATAAACTGGTTCATCTAGACCATCATCCTTAAAAAGAACAGGTGCTCCCAGATAGTCCAAGAATACCAAGTTTTTCTTTCTTATGGAACTTGGTATATCAACAATGAATTACCAATGGGTGTTGAACCAACCAGATCATGGGATATTTTATCTTGATAGTTATAATCAAATGTGCTTTCAACGCACTGATGATCTTCCTTCTGCTCCAACTAAACATTTGTTTCATCTTCGCTTAGAAGGACTTGGTCATTTTAAACTAGAAAGAGGATATCGCATAGTGATATCTTTGGAGCTTAGTAGAAGGATGGATGAACTTAAAATTGATAAATTCAGATGGGTGAAGCCTGAGATCTTGAAAGAAGTTGACAAGTTTTACAATGGCTCTTCAAATGACTCTGAAGAAGATTAGTTTTGACATCATCAGATAAGGGAGATTGTAAGGTCACACCTTATGATTTGATGAGTTAAAACACTCTACACATCCGTCAGTGTCAGCATGTACTCTACAACCAACGCCAACGTATAAAGCTAATCAACGTCAACGCATAGTATAGTTAATCTATGTAAACTTTTGCATATTAGGTAATGATATAGATAAGTATAGAATAGATCATAGATCTGATTTCTTTATGATAAGATCGGTTCTTAGAATAGATTAGATGCAATCTCTTTAATCAAAGGATATACTTGTAAGATTAGTATATAATCAACACTAGGGTAAACCCTTATGTTGAGTTCGTCTTGGTGCTCGTCTTTGTGACAAATCGTCTTCTTGGTGAAGACAAAACCCTTTCTTGGTGAAAGAACAATTTGGAGAACTCCCTTTATTATTTACTTTCTGCTTTTTTTTCTTTGATTAAGTTTTACTTTCGTCTTTATACTTGAAGTGTATCTGATCGATACAAACCTTCAAAGTTAATATCAAATATTTAGTTTGAAGTTTGAGCATTATAGAACCTTTTATAATTTTAATAAAATTTTCTTTTATTATTAAGACTTTGGATTTTGGAGAAGTTTCAAAATCATAATTTTAAACTTTTAATTTAATATTTCAAAATTTACCGTTATTAAGGTTTTATAAAAAAATTTATTTAAAACCATAATTTGTTACATCTTATATTCACAAGTTCAACTTTGAAAACCAGACACCATGTGATGTTATTTTTGTTCAAAATATTATTTAGCATGTGAAATCTAATTTACAACCATAACATAATATCAACATAAAATAAACAACATATGTATGCATACTAGCAAAACACAAGCCATGATCAAGTGACACTTTTGTGAGCCTACACAAAACTGTCAAGTCCTTTCGTATGGGACACTATGGACTAAATAATCTTCATGTTGTTCTCCATGCTCTCACTTTCTTTGACAATCTCCTTTGTAGCAATTTTACAAGTCTTTTAATGGATTAAGTCAGAAGTGAAGTCCCAAGGAAACTGGGTTGTACGCTAAGCGTACACCCTGGTACGCTGCGCATACTGGGGTGGTTCACGGTCTGTAGCCGTTCGCAGTCCGTTACCATTCACGGCCAGTTACCATTTACGGTCAACCTCCGTTTGCGGCCAAGAGTATGCTGGGTGTACTTGCCAGGTACGCCGCGCGTACGTGTGCAGAATGACAACCATGGGCTTTTGGGCCTTAAGGATCTGAGCCTGGGCTTTGGGCCTTGTGGCCCACTGATAAGTATAACTTTGGAGTTAGAAACCTTGAGCTAGAGCATTGGGCGTATTGGGCCAAGATTGAACCCTTTGGTATTATTACATTTGGACTTGGAGCTTTTGGGCCCAATTTGGGGGGGGGGGGGATAAGGCCCAATTCAGGAATTGGGCAATTAGTGGGCCTTAGGGAGTCTTTAATGGGCCATTGGAGGACTGGGATTAATAGGTTAGAATTGTTGGATAAGGTGTCTAAGTCCATAACTATTTCTGGTATGTACTTGACCCGACCCGACATGGTCCATTTCGGGTTGCATGGCACCATGCAATTGGATAAACTAAAATGAGAGAAATAACACTTATGGTTTATTAATATATTATATGTTCTAATATATTAATAATATTATTTAATTAGTTTGATCAAGAATTAATTTAGAATTAATTAAGTCATCAAAAGATAACTAATTAAATATATGGGTAGATTATGTAAATCTTCCATATCTTATATAGTGGGCTAAGAGGCTCCATAGATTATCAAGTTGGTTTCCACCCACAGGATGCTCCATGGATGCTCCATGGGAGTTACAAACCCATGGGTTATGGAAATGAAGAGTCATGACACATTAGGGTTTACATGGTGTAACCCTAGATGTGTCAACACTATATAAGAAACCCATTCTCCACCAAAATCGGCTACACATAAGAAACAAGAGGGCTAGGCCGATTTTAGAAGTGTGTATTCTCTCTAAAGTCATTCCAAAAGCATTTGGTGTTGTGTGAAGCATTTGAGGCATCACACTTGGGGTGCTAGGCTCACAAGGTTTCAAGGATCATAAGCAACAACAAGGTAAGTTATTCTATCTTTCATGCAAGTTAAAATTTGTTCCCCATGTATGCTAGATAGGAATATAACCTTGGAATTCAATTTTGCATGATAATTAGACAAACATAGATCCAAGGTTATTAGGGTTGCATGTACACTTAGGAAGTGTTAGAATGCTCAAAACCCATCAGTGGTATCAGAGCCTAGGTTTGTTTGTTGTTTTTTTTTGTGTGCAAACAGCTTGAAAAAAAATCGTTTTTCTGTTTTCTGCTCGTATGAAAGTTTGCACATTTGTTGCTGGAAATGGACTAGAAACATTACCCTAAACTGTTTTGATGTTTTAAAGCTTGTTTTAGATGGTGTAATGTTTATGCTAATCCATTTACAATGGCAATTATTAAAATTACAAGTTTTTTTAAGTGTAATTTTTGATTCTTGAAAGTGTTCATATTCATGTTCTTGAACTTATGAAGATTAGATGATCATAGGAATTGTTTGTAACCTTCATGGTAGTTTAATTCATGATCATAATGTGTTTTAATGGAGTCCATAACTTGTCCTCAAGTTATGGAAAACCAAAAGTCTCACTTTTATTAAAGCCATTAAAAGAACACAAGAGTTATAAAAATGAAGAGTCTTCATTTTTATTACTCAATTAATTCATAAGTTATAAGAAATGAAAAGTTTTGGAAGTTTACAAAACTTGCCCTCAAGTTTTGGAACATGTAAAGTCTTGATTAAAACTTTAGTTCCAACCCTTAGAATTTTAAAAGTTAAAATTCAACCCTTATACTTTATAATATTATAAGTTACTAATATATATATGTATAACGTCAAGTCGTCTTACCGTTAGTACGCCTCATTCACGAAGCTGGTCTATAAGGGGGGTATAAGGTTGTTGCCTATAAAATGGCAACTTAATGGGTGTCCACTCTCACCCACCGCTTCCTTGATCGGTGGAGGGTCGTTAACCGAACGGGTAAGACAAGGACTTATAAATTCTCATTAAAAGTATGATGAATATTATAAAGTAACTAAATGCTTTTATTAAATTCCCAATCTTAGTTACGTTAGGAAAATGTGAATAAGGTGCTAATCCATGAAATTACACTTTACACTTTGTTTAAGTCGTTGGTGGAGCGTGTGTGGTTAACCGGCACACTAACTTGGACTTAACAAGGTAGGTAAAGAGTGACTTAAGGTTTACCATAGCATCGGTGGAGCGTGTGTGGTTTAACGGCACATCGATTGAGTGATAAACCTTGAGGGTACCAAGTGATTTGCATGGTTACTTCACACCTCGTTTTGTGATCCTCGGTATCCCAGTCACAAAACTTGGAGGGCACACTCGAGATTGAAACATGCCTTTGAAAAGTTCATTGAATCTCAAAAGAATCTAGGAATTTCTAAGAACCAATTAAAAACCTAATATTTATATTTCGTTTTTCATGGTGGAAATTGGTGAATCGTCATTCACCTACCTTTCAAATATGTTATAGCTTGGATTAGGCATACCTCTTCTAAGTTATAATATATTGTGATTGGATCCTAGCCTTAATATTACATTTGGGTGTTTTATTAAGGACTCTCTTAATATCTAAACTAATCTTGTTCTCTTCTTTCAGATGTCTTCAAACAATGCTGCTTCTGGCTTTAATCCTAATGGCTCCTTTACCCTTATGAACTTGTGTGGGAAAGTCACTTTTGATGGATCCAACTTCAATGAATGGATCAGAAACATCAGGATGATTACCCGCTACGAGGACAAAGAATATGTCCTTGATAAGGAGCTTAAGGAGATTGATGAGACCACTGCAACTCCCCAGGAGATCGCTGACTTCCGGGCACATGAAAGGGATGCTACAAAAGTGGCATGCATCATGTTGGCCACCATGACAGTGGAACTCCAAAAGTCCTATGAGGACTTCTACCCTTTTGAAATGCACCAAGATCTGATGGAAAGATACCATCAAAATGCATGACAAGAGAGGTATGAAATCATATGCTCTATCATAACAACCATGATGAAGGACGGGGAATCCGTCACGAGCCACATGCAGAAAATTCAAAGGTATGTGGATCGGTTGCTGAAGCTTAATGTGAACCTCCCTGAGGAGCTTGCAATAGATATCATTTTGCACTCCTTACCATCGTGCTATGATCAATTCCGCATGACATATCACATGAATAAGGAAGAGGTCACACTCAACAAACTTCAGGTACTCCTCAAGACCGCAGAAACAGGTCTTAAGGGTAAGTCGGTTGTTAACACTCCTACGCCAAACTCCGCCCCGGTTTTGGCAATCGGGAAAGGTAGAGGGAAGAAGAGGAAGAGCTCTTCGAAGGGTACCAAGGCTAGGACCCTTGATGGCTCTTCTTCAAGTGGAACCAAGAAAGGTTTTTTCACTCCTTCTTCTGACCCTAAAGAGGCTGAATGCTTCTATTGCCATGAAAAGTCACATTGGAAGCGGAACTGCCCAAAGTACCAGCAAGATGTGAAGGATGGGAAAGTTAAACCCAACCATGCAGGTATTTACACTATCTTATCTAATAACTCACCCCATTCTAACTCTTGGGTCCTTGATACCGGTTGTGGTATTCATATCTGTTCTGATTTGCAGGGACTAAGAAGAAGTGAGAATGTGGAGCATGGAAGAATAAACTTAATCATGGGGAATAGCAAAGATTTACCTGTCACCAAGATTGGAGTTTATACTTTATCGCTAAGTAGTGGGTTTAGTTTAGATTTGAATAAATGTTGTTATTCGCCAGAAATGGCAAGAAATATTATTTCCTTTCATGCATTGTATAAACAAGGTTTCACCTTTTCATTTGATAATGAAGTTGGTTCGATTAATGCTTTCGTTAATAATGTTCTTTATTTTAAAGCATTACCTTGTGATGGTGTGTATGAAACTGTATCTGTGGTTGATAACTTAGGAAATAATGTATTGTGTATTGATTCTGTTAATGATAATAACTTGGATAAAGCATCATTATGGCATTGTCGTCTTGGACATATAAGCAAGAAACGCATAGGCCAACTCCAAAAGGATGGAGTATTGGAGTCATTTGACCTAAAGTCAGATGATAGTTGCGAATCATGCTTACTTGGAAAAATGACAAAGTCACCCTTCACAGGTTCTTGTGAGAGGGGTGAAGGTTTGTTGGATCTTATACACACGGATGTGTGTGGGCCCTTCAAACATGCCACAAGGGATGCTAATCGTTATTATTTGACTTTTACTGATGATTACAGTAGATATGGATATGTCTACTTAATAAAGCATAAGTCAGAGACTTTTGAGAGGTTTAAAGAGTTTAAACAGGAAGTCGAGAATCAATTGGGCAGGAACATTAAGATGCTTCGATCTGATCGAGGTGGTGAGTATCTTAGTTCAGAGTTCCTCGACTATCTTAGGGAATGTGGGATTGTCTCACAATTGACACCTCCCAGGACACCGCAGTTGAATGGTGTAGCTGAGAGGCGTAATCGAACCTTGTTGGATATGGTTCGTTCCATGATGAGTCGAGCTTCGCTACTAATCTCATTTTGGGGGTATGCCTTAGAGACTGCCGCCCATATCCTTAATCTAGTTCCCACAAAGAAAGTTGCCAAAACTCCTCATGAGATGTGGACTGGTAAAGTACCCAAACTAGACCACATTAAGATTTGGGGTTGCGAGGCTTTCGTGAGACGCGAGACTCATGATAAGCTCGAACCTCGAAGTGAGAGGTGTATTTTCATCGGCTACCCACATAAATCCTTTGGTTACCTCTTCTACAGACCTAGTGAGAATGTGGTCTTTGTAGCTAGGAGGGCTTTCTTTCGAGAGAGAGAGTTCATAAGCCAAGGAGATAGTGGGAGGCAAGTTGAACTTGAAGAAATTCAAGAGTCAAGTGGCGTAGGAACTTCAAACCCTAGCACTCAACTTGAGGAGGAAACTTTTGTTGAGCCAATTGACAAGTCTGTACCTCTGAGGCGTTCCACAAGGGTTAGGAATGCACCTGAGCATTACTATGGATTCCATATTACTGCGGAAGGTGATACACTTATCAGTGATGAGACACTGATAGGTCTGGATGAACCTAACAGTTATGCGGATGCCATGGCAGGCCCTGAGTCAGCCAAGTGGAAAGAGGCAATGGACAGCGAGATACAGTCCATGTATGACAATCAAGTTTGGAACTTGGTTGAGAATGTACCAGGTCGTAAGACTGGAGGGTGCAAATGGATCTTCAAGAAGAAAACCGACATGGATGGTAATGTACACACTTATAAGGCACGACTGGTTGCAAAGGGTTTCTCACAAACTCCGGGAGTTGATTATGATGAGACCTTTTCTCCAGTGGCCAAGATTAAGTCTATTAGGGTTCTGTTAGCCATAGCCGCATTTCATGACTATGAAATATGGCAAATGGATGTCAAAACCGCTTTCCTTAATGGAAAGTTGGCTGAGGATGTTTACATGAGTCAGCCAGAGGGTTTTGTCAACACAGAGTACCCTAATAGAGTGTGTAAGCTTGAGAAATCCATTTATGGGTTAAAGCAAGCACCTCGCAGATGGAATCTTTGCTTTGATGAGACAGTCAAGGAATTTGGCTTTTCTAGGAGTGAAGATGAATCTTGTGTATATGTCAAGGCTAGTGGGAGTATAGTTAGCTTTTTGGTATTGCATGTGGATGACATACTACTCATAGGAAATGACATCCCAACTCTGCAGGAAGTTAAGTCCTGGCTTGGGAAGTGTTTCTCTATGAAGGACCTAGGAGAAGCTGCCTATATTCTAGGGATAAGGATCCTGAGAGACCGGAGTAAAAGACTAATTGGACTTAGTCAGAGTACTTACTTGGATAAGGTGTTGAAGAGATTCGGCATGCAGGACTCCAAGAAAGGAGAGTTACCCATCCAGAGTAATGCCAGATTGAGTAAGACACAAAGCCCTAGTACTGAGGCTGAGATAGCAGAAATGAGTCGAATACCTTATGCTTCGGCTGTAGGATCGATCATGTATGCTATGACGTGTACTCGACCTGATGTAGCCTTTGCTTTGAGCATGGTTAGCAGGTATCATGGGAACCCTGGCAAGGCACACTGGACTGCGGTAAAGAATATCCTCAAGTACCTACGGAGGACTAAGGACTGGGTCCTTACCCTCGGTGGGAGTGAAGACTTGAGAGTTGTAGGGTATAGTGATGCTAGCTTTCAGACTGATAGGGATAATTTCCGCTCTCAGTCAGGCTGGGTCTTTACGTTAAACGGAGGAGCAATTTCTTGGAAGAGTTCCAAGCAAGAGACAGTGGCTGATTCAACTTGCGAATCAGAGTATATAGCAGCTAGCGAGGCAGCAAAGGAGGCAATATGGCTGAAGAACTTCATTGGAGACCTTGGAGTTTTACCAGCTATTAAAGAGCCAATGGAAATTTTCTGTGATAGTGAAAGTGCAGTTGCCTTAGCCAAGGAACCAAGGGATCACGGGAGATCCAGACACATCGACAGAAAATACCATTTCATCAGACATCGAATAGAAGAAGGACTCCTCATGGCAAAGAGGGTATCATCGGATGAGAATCCAGCAGATCCCCTCACGAAGGGACTGACTCGGGTTAAGCATCTCCAACATGCTCGGAGCATAGGGCTGAAGGATGATATTAGATTTAGTAGTTAGATAACCTTGAAATTTGTAAAGTGTAATTGACATTAGATGATGAATAAAAGGTGTTTTATTTATGAGTAAAGTGTTGCTATCTCTTGTCGATCGTTTTCTATATTTCTTTTGCATGTTTTGACTTCCAGAATAATTATGTTTGGTATATCATATTATTCGAACCTCCACAGTCGGTCATATGTCGGAAGTAGGTATGAATCAAGACTGTCATGATTGGTTGCAGAGGTCTAAGTTGTTGGACATGGCTACAACACTCATGAGTGCTCATAAGTTCTGAGCATTGGACTCAACCCACGCTCACTGGAATCAGTTCATGGAATTTATCTCGAGTGATCGTGAGACGGTAATATCATATAAGTCTTCAAACCTAGATATATGATTTGTTACTTATGAGTTGGTTATGCATTGATTGTACGAAAACGCATTGGTAACTCGATGTTATAAAACGTGCTTTTGTGTATAATTCAATGAGTGGTAGAACAAACATATGAGTCGAAGTTTATCTGTTCCGTCTTGGATTAGAAGCTGATATATGGGCCCCTCGATGATTTTGTTTTGACCTATGTATCGGGCCCGGTCAGAACTAAGTTGATGTGTTCAATTGAGTTCTATGTCAAACAAATCGGAAATCGGGAAACAAACTGCTGGACACAAAGTAAGACACTGTTCCATGTATTTGTCCGGCTGATATCTAGAACAGAGGATTATATGATCACTTATCTTAAATGGCGTATCATCATCTTCTCAGTTCCGAGAGACCTTGAAAGAGCTACGATTGCCGATCGGTTCCTGAAGTATTGCAGTAATAGTTATTAGACATATCCAAGTGGGAGACTGTTGGATAAGGTGTCTAAGTCCATAACTATTTCTGGTATGTACTTGACCCGACCCGGCATGGTCCATTTGGATTGCATGGCACCATGCAATTGGATAAACTAAAATGAGAGAAATAACACTTATGGTTTATTAATATATTATAAGTTCTAATATATTAATAATATTATTTAATTAGTTTGATCAAGAATTAATTTACAATTAATTAAGTGATCAAAAGATAACTAATTAAATATATGGGTAGATTATGTAAATCTTCCATATCTTATATAGTGGGCTAAGAGGCTCCATGGATTATCAAGTTGGGTTCCACCCATAGGATGCTCCATGGATGCTCCATGGGAGTTACAAACCCATGGGTCATGGAAATGAAGAGTCATGACACATTAGGGTTTACATGGTGTAACCCTAGATGTGTCAACACTATATAAGAAACCCATTCTCCACCAAAATAGGCTACACTAAGAAACAAGAGGGCTAGAGCCGATTTTGCAAGTGTAAGATTCTCTCAAAGTTTACTCCTTTGCATTTGGTGTTGTGTGAAGCATTTAAGGCATCACATTTGGGGTGCTAGGCTCACAAGGTTTCAAGGATCATAAGCAACAACAAGGTAAGTTATTCTATCTTTCATGCAAGTTAAAATTTGTTCCCCATGTATGCTAGATAGGAATATAACCTTGGAATTCAACTTTGCATGATAATTAGACAAACATAGATCCAAGGTTATTAGGGTTGCATGTACACTTAGGAAGTGTTAGAATGCTCAAAACCCATCAATATCTTCTTTTGTATAACTATATTTTGGTTCAATATACAATGATTGAACACATGTAAATATTTATATATTTTTTTTACAATGGTTGTTTCTACTTTGATTACTATGATGCATGTGTTGTGATACTACAATTCAAGTCCTCCACCCCCAGACGTTTCCGCCGTCTGGTTTGGGGGTGTGACAGATTGGTATCAGAGCATTGTTTATAGTGAACTCAGTATATCAATCAATAAAATATATACAAACTATAAATACATCGGGGCAAGGAGCTCTGACTACAAGTATACTTTTAAAGATTTAAGTATTTTTATAAGAAGTATACTAACACTCACAAGTAAAGTATCACAGTCATAAGAGCTCACTCATACTTACAAGTATAATATCACAAACATAAGAATTTAAAAGTATTTGGATGTTGAGCACTATAGTCAGACCTGAGCAGTTATGTAATCATATCTGGAATTAATATAGCCTGATCAACTATATTGATTTGAGATATGACCAACATGTGTTTGGGAGTGATAGTAGTGTTGAGACATGTCTAAAACTTACCATACATATTCAGAAGAACTATAGAACAGAATACAAAGATTAAAATACTATGGAGAGTATTTTACTAATCTTATTTCTAATACAGAACCTATGGCTGCACCCAATTTACCGGGAGACCCCTACAATCCACAGAATGCAGGCTGGATCACAGACTCAGACGAAGAACCCTTTGAGGACAGCGAGTCAAGTGGTACGGATACAGAGCCACAAGTCTGCAACCCTGGGGAGCGTCCCCAGAGGCAAGAGGACGCAGAACCAATACCTGAGTGGGGCCAATACATAAACCATTGGAGTCGACAAGACGGCCAACGCCCTCCATACGGAATGGCACGAGGTTTCTATAACGTATCTATAGGAGGAACTGCTGACAAAGCTCTTCCAGTTATAGTAAACCGAATAGCCCGACAATTCGATCAATCAAGGATGTCGATCAATCGAATCCTAGAGGTGAATGCGGTTGTGCAGGCAAACACTACAGATATCCTTCGTCTTGACGAGATGCAAGATGACACCCAGCACCATACTGAAGCCCTTCAAAGGCAACTTTGTGCTGCTGAATCAGAGATCAGAGAACTGAGGGAGCACCAAGCTGCCCAAGAAAGGCGTTGGAAAGCGCAAGACGAAGCAGAACCTAGCAATCGTCGTAGAAACCATCGCAAGTAGTGTTCGCACTACTTCTACTTTCTACTTTCTATATCGAATGTGTATACTACTTTCTATGTTATGTACAAATCAAGTATCAATAAAACGATAAGCACGTTACTTCAACAAGAGTTATTACAGTTTTCATAATCATCTTATTCCAAAGTTTTGGATCACAGAAACGTTCCAGTGTTATTTTTCATGCTTTCACTACGACCGCGGAAATGTTATTTTCGGTAGGTCGGTTTGATGTCGACACTTTCTTAGTATTGGAGTATATTATAATCCTGCTTTAAGGTCAAGTTTTGTGGACCTTATATACTTAATATACCAATACAATTGACATGTACATTCATACTTTTTGAAAAATAACCATTCAATTTCATATTATCCTGTTGCAAGTTGTACTTGCAGTGGATTTCTATTTCCAATTCTTTGTAAGATTCATGTTGAATTAAGTGTTTAGTTCGGAGATATCAAATTCATATTCCTTCTTGATATCTCACTATCTTTTTTATCTATTTGACTTTTATAGCAAGAGATTCCTCCTCGTAGAAATCCAAGACGTATCAACACCAATGAAGCACCGACGCCACCCCCACCACCACCTCATCAATTCGATCCCGTTGTGTTTCAAGCGGCGGTCACGGCGGCTGTAGCGGCTGCCATGTCTCATGTTCATACTCCTGGTGTTAGTGGGTCGGGAGTCGTTGCACAACCTTCTAACCATGGCGAAAGTCATGGGCATTCGCGAGAATGCACTTATAAGGATTTCTCTAATGCCAAATCCAGGACCTTTAATGGGACTGGGGGAGTTATGGCACTAAGGCAGTGGATAGAAAAGACGGAAGCAATCTTTGAAATTTGCTCCTGTCTTGAGGGTAGCAAGGTTAAATTTGATGCCTGTACTTTTTCTGATAGGGCTCTAACGTGGTGGAATGGCCACATTAAGTCACTTACTCTAGTTGTGGCTAACTCCATCAGATGGGAGAGCCTAAAAGCCATGTTAATGCGGGAATACTGCCCGCGAGGGGAGATACAGAAACTGGAGCAAGAACTATGGGCTCTTATAATGGTTGGTTCTGATATATCAACCTATACCAATAGGTTCTGTGATCTTGCAATTCTTTGCCCGGATATGGTTCCTATCGAGAGCAAAAAGATTGAGAGATATATTTGGGGTATGTCGCCCCAAATTCAGTCAAGTGTTTTAGCTTCAAAGCCTATTACTTTTGACAGTGCCAAAGAACTGGCACAATCTCTTATCGAGCACGGAGCCCGTCAAAACTTTGTGGTCTCTGCTCCAGAACAACCCAAGGAGAACAACAACAACAGCAAGAAGAGGGTTTGGAACAAGGGGAAGGGCAAATCTCCTTTGGAACCAGCAAAGAAGCAACTAGTAGTGGCAGTCCATGCTACTACTGTACCTGCTACCATACCCGCTACTGTACCTACTGTTGTTCCCAATAATTCTGCACCAACAAAGCCTTATGCTGGTACCCTCCCTAAATGCAACAAGTGCAACTTTCACCACAATGGAAATTGTCGAGACCTACAGTGTCGTAACTGCAACAGGAAAGGGCATACTGCCCGATTCTGTAAAATGCCACCCCAACCACTTAACCAAGCACCTGCCGCTGGAGTAGGCCGAGCATGCTACCAATGCAGTGATGTGGGGCACTTCATGAAGGATTGCCCAAAAGCTAGAAATGCCGGTGGAGTTGGGAGAATACTAGCCCTGGGTCATGAAGAAGCGGTGGCAGACCCTGCTATGGTCACGGGTACGTTCCTTCTCAATAATACTTATGCATGCATTCTATTTGATTGTGGTGCTGAGAGGAGCTTCGTGAGCCATAATTTTAAACAGCTACTAAATCAAAACTCCCAACCACTCAATGAAACATTTACAGTAGAAATGGCTAACGGGAAATCTGAATCCACCAATGATATATACATAGGATGTATCCTTACCTTGAATGACTTGTCTTTTCCAATAGACCTTATGCCGGTCTCTATCAAAAGTTTTGACATCATAATAGGTATGGATTGGTTGTGCCCCAACCATGCCGACATCCTATGTTATGAAAGAGCTGTTCGTTTGAACTTACCAACTAACGAAACTCTTGTTATCTATGGCGACAAACCCGGAACGAACCTTAGACTCATTTCTTGCATCAGGGCACAGAAGTACCTTCGCAAAGAGTACTGTGCTTTCTTAGCTCACGTCGTAGACAAAAAGCAAGAAGTAAAAGATATCGCGAGCATTCTAGAGGTTTGTAACTTTCCCGATATCTTTCCTGATGATCTTCCAGGAGTACCTCCCGAACGACAAGTCGAATTCCGAATCGACTTAATCCCTGGAGCTACCCCTGTAGCCAAATCCCCCTATCGTCTTGCACCTTCTGAAATGCAAGAATTATCCAGCCAACTTAACGAACTCCTTAGTAAAGGTTTCATAAGACCAAGCTTCTCACCTTGGGGAGCACCGGTTTTGTTCGTAAAGAAGAAGGATGGATCATTCCGCATGTGCATAGACTACCGCGAGCTGAATAAACTTACCATCAAGAACCGATACCCTCTACCTCGCATTGACGATCTGTTCGACCAACTTCAAGGTGCGAGCTACTTCTCGAAGATAGACTTAAGATCCGGGTATCACCAATTACGGATTTTGTCGGAAGACATTCCCAAGACCGTGTTTAGATCTCGTTATGGTCATTACGAGTTTATTGTGATGCCATTCGGATTGACTAATGCACCTGTTGTGTTCATGGATCTAATGAACAGAGTGTGTCGTCTATTCCTGGACAAATTCGTCATAGTCTTCATCGACGACATCCTTATCTATTCAAGAAGCAAAGAAGAACATGGCCAACATCTTCGTCAAATATTACAAACCCTTAGGACCGAAAAACTTTATGCGAAGTTTTCAAAGTGCGAGTTTTGGATTAGGAAGGTTGAATTCCTAGGTCACGTCGTCAGTTCAGAAGGAATACACGTGGACCCTTCCAAAATCAAAGCAATTGAAAATTGGCCAGCACCCACGACTCCTACAGAAATCCGACAATTCTTAGGTCTTGCTGGCTACTATCGCAGGTTCATCCAAAATTTCTCCCGAATCGCTAAACCACTTACCACCCTGACGCAAAAGAGTGTAACCTACAACTGGGGAGAGAAGCAAGAAACCGCATTCCAAACGCTCAAACAAGCCTTGTGCAGTGCACCGATACTGTCCCTACCCGAAGGGACAGAGGACTTTGTAGTGTACTGTAATGCTTCAAATCAAGGGCTTGGGTGTGTACTTATTCAAAGAGGAAAGGTTATCTCCTACGCCTCATGACAACTTAAGATGCATGAAGTCAACTATACAACACACGACCTTGAACTAGGAGCGGTGGTGTTTGCTCTGAAGATTTGGAGACATTACCTATATGGCACGAAATGCACAATATTCACGGACCATAAAAGTCTCCAGCATATCTTCAATCAGAAAGAGCTGAACATGAGACAACGACGATGGGTGGAGCTACTGAACGACTACGAATGTGAAATTCTTTATCACCCTAGTAAAGAAAACGTAGTAGCTGATGCCCTTAGCAGAAAAGAATACTTGGGACGCCGAGTAAAGTCGTTGACCATGACAATCCATTCACATCTGTCCACACAAATCAAAGAAGCTCAACTAGAAGCCTTGAAACCTGAAAACGTGGCAGGTGAAACTCTAAGAGGAATGGATAAAAACTTCGAAGTCAGGGATAATCCATTCACATCTGTCCACACAAATCAAAGAAGCTCAACTAGAAGCCTTGAAACCTAAAAACGTGGCAGGTGAAACCCTGAGAGGAATGGATAAAAACTTCGAAGTCAGGGATAATGGAGTCTATTATTTCATGAACCGGATCTGGACACCAAAGTTCGGTGGTTACAGAAACATGGTTATGAATGAAGCACACAAAACCCGATACTCCATTCATCCAGGTTCAGACAAGATGTATCTGGACCTTAAGAAACTATACTGGTGGCCTAATATGAAGGCCGAAATCGCTACCTTTGAGGCCAAGTGCCTTACTTGTGCCAAAGTCAAGGTAGAATACCAGAAACCTTCAGGTTTATTACAACAACCTGAAATCCCTGAATGGAAGTGGGAGCGGATTACAATGGATTTCATAACCAAATTACCCAAGACTTCGGGTGGTTATGATACTATTTGGGTAATCGTCGACAGATTAACCAAATCCGCGCACTTCTTGCCAATAAAAGAAACCGACAAGATGGAGAAACTAACCCGAACTTACCTCAAGGATATTGTTAGATTGCATGGTGTACCAATATCTATTATTTCGGACCGAGATAGTAGATTCACCTCTCGTTTCTGGCAGTCTTTACAAAACTCTTTGGGAACTAGGCTGGACATGAGTACAGCCTACCATCCTCAAACCGACGGACAAAGTGAGAGGACGATTCAAACACTAGAAGACATGTTGCGAGCTTGCGTAATAGACTTTGGAAAAGCATGGGATATTCACTTACCCCTTGTTGAATTCTCTTATAACAATAGTTATCACACTAGCATTAACGCTGCTCCATTCGAAGCTCTCTACGGCCGCAAGTGCAGATCCCCTCTGTGTTGGGCTGAAGTGGGTGACACGCAGCTAGCTAGAGGTCAAACTCCTGACAGTGCTCTCACTGGTCCGGAAATCATTCGAGAAACCACCGAGAAAATCACACAAATTCGGGAGCGACTTAAAGCTTCCAGAGATAGACAGAAAAGCTACGCTGACAAACGAAGAAAACCCTTGGAATTCCAGGTTGGTGACCGCGTCTTGTTAAAGGTCTCACCCTGGAAGGGCATGATACGCTTTGGAAAGCGTGACAAATTGAGTCCAAGGTACATAGGACCCTTCGAAATTCTTGCTAGAATTGGTCCTGTAGCTTACAAACTTCGACTACCCCAAGAACTAAATAACATTCATCCTACCTTCCACGTTTCAAACTTGAAAAAGTGTTTATCTGATGAGACTCTTGTGATCCCACTCGCGGAAATCGAGTTAAACAAGAGCCTCAACTTTGTGGAAGAACCCGTAGAGATTCTAGACAGGGAAGTTAAGAAAACCAAACAAAGCCGTATACCGATAGTGAAGGTTCGCTGGAATGCAAAACGGGGACCTGAATTCACTTGGGAGCGGGAGGATCAAATGAAACAGAAGTATCCACATCTTTTTCCCTAGTCTACCTGAAATACTAATTCCGGGACGAAATTCTCTCTAACGGGGGGATAATGTAACAAATCGTAATTTCAAACCTATGTAATATGTCACACCCCGCTAAAGCGGAAACACGAGGCGTGACAGTATAAAGGGTTTCATAGCAAAAGTTAAAAGACAACACCAACCATAGTATTAAAAATCATTACAATTTTACAATGGGTTTGAACAACTTTTAAAAGAAATTACAATGTAAATTGAAATACAACACATGCGAATGCTCCTAAAAGTGAAGTGTCCCTAAGTGCCACTTACTCGATGATTCCTGAAAAAGCATGTAAAACGAACATCAACTATAAAAATAGTTGGTGAGTACTCACAAATAAACAAAATAATATTGGTTCCATGAATTGTAATCAAAGTTTTGATAAAAGTTTCCAATAATAAAAGTATATTGTTAAAATGAGTAAATAAGTTTGTAAAAACAAAGTTCTTTGTCATCATGAGAGATAAAGTATGTTGCCCAAATAAGATGCAACATTCATATTCTCATGGAAGATAAAGTTCGTTACTCAAACGAGTAAACAAGTTCCATTGCTAAAATGAGCAATCAATTTCGTTGCTACAAGGAGCAAACAATTTCATTGCTAAAACATGTATATAAGTTTTCAGTAATAAAAGTTCGTTGTTGTAATGAGAAACAAAGTTCATTGCTATAATTAATAACAAGTTTATTGCTATAACGAGAAACGAGTTTGTATGTGTATGAGCAAACAATGAGTCTCAACCAAACCTATGACTGAAGCCCTATCAAGATCTATGCTTATCATTCCATAGATGAATATGGTATCATGCACTCCAGCAATAGGGCGAGTGAGGAGTTGTCAATTCCTAATAGCGCTATCCATAATGACCATTGGCTCAAAGAGTTAATGGTTAGAGATAAGGGAAGGGCCTTAGTACGATAAGTTCTCATGTTCCGTGTTGCATAGACATACATAGAGAGACATAGCAATAAAATAGCAATCATGTTTGATACAAATCAATTTAAATACAACATTCAAATAATAGTTTTTCGGGACATGCTTTTCCACCCCAAAACATAAAAACTGAAAATAGGGGAGTGCGTGAATACTCACTATGCATTGAGATGATGCAAATGATGCCTTGAACTACGTTCCACGTGTACCACTACCGATTCCTACAATAATGGTATTCGCTAGTGAGTCTCTAGTCGAAATCTAACACTAGTATACTTACTACTACAATAGAATTATGCCAATAATGTGTCAAAATTTAATATTGATAAGTTACAAACATTTTTCTGTGGAAATTAAGTTTCAAAGAATCAATTGTTATATAACAATTTAAGTGGAAAATTTCCATTATTGAAATGTTAATATTTAACATTTTAGAGGTGTTCCAATGATTAAATATTCAAAACTAAATCAATTTAGTTATAAACTTTCCCAAACTTTGCATTTCAGTTTTAATTGAAGTCAACGACCTTAAGATAAATTTTCTTGAATTTTTGATTTGTCTGACTATTTTTCACGATTTTAGTTTCTTGAATAACCATAAAATCATGAAAAATACTAAACAGTTAATAAAAATTACCAAACTTCAGATTTTGGTTCTAAATGTACTAAAAGACTTCTAGATAAATTTTCGTGGATTATGAATATGTATAACCAGTTTTCACATATTTAATTCTCTAAATAGATACAAATTCATGAAAAATAGAAATCAGTTACGAAAATACCCCAAACTTTTTATAACAATGGCATTACACATACTTAAGCTGGGAAAAATATAAAAAGGGGTTTCTAAACTGTGTAACCCAAATTTTATGATTTTTATGCATTTATTCTAATAAAATGGGGATAAATAGAAAAACAGTTTCCAAAATTACCCAAACTTTTTATGATATTGTTATTAAACATTCTTAAGTTGGGAAAAATATACAAATTGATTTCTATACTGTTTAACCCAATTTTATGATTTTTGAGCATTTATTCTAATAAAAATTGAAATAAATAGAAAACAGTTTCCAAAATTGCTCAAAATTTTTGTAACACTTTTATTATACATGTAGAAGCTGTGAAAAATATAAAAGATATTTTTCAATTAGTCTTTCTATTTTTCTTTGTTTTATCCTCTTAAATAATCATTAATTGGAGAATAATTATTAAACAATTAAAGTAAATTACCAAAAATTTTGTACACTTCATTTACAGAGTAAATAATCTGGGAAAAATACCAAATGTGATTTGTATATACTGAAATCCGATTTTGTGTATTTAAGTGTATTTAATCTTAGAAAATAGGAGAAAAATAGTATACAGAAGAGAAAAATCATCACAAATTTTATGTAGCATCCTAATGTACTACAAGGTGTTCTGGTAAATTTTTATGAATTTTGGATAAGCAGAACTATTTTTCCTGTTTTTAGTCCATAATATACACAAAAATCGGGAAAAAATAGGAATACATTATGAAAAATTCTGAAAATATTTTTCTAAGTCTTCCACAGAGAGTATAAGCTGCAAAAATTATTATATAACCTTTTCAAATTATCTAAAGGGGTTTTATAATTTATTGGGGCTAAACAAAAAGAAAATTCAAAACCATATTAAACAGTAACAAAAATCGATGAAACTTAATGAGCTATCGTTATTTATCATAGGGGTCATCCACAAATTTAACTAGGATTTATAGACCCCAGAAAGTATTTTATATGATTTATTGCCCTATTTTCTTGCATTAATTATAGTAATTCGAGATAAATGAATTATCTTCTAGAAATTTACAGAGCATCTTATTTTGTTGATGGGAATCTGGGAAAAATCGGGTTTGGTCAGAAAAGGAGTTTTAGATATTTATTTGGAAATAAATCCTTGATGAACATATTTGAAAGCTTTTAACAACATACTTTGATGATCTAGCATCTAAGCTTGAAGATCATCACATGCATGTTTGTTTGAAGACCATTCATGAGTTTGAAATGTTCAAAAATCGTTTTTGATAGAAAACTTAGGGTGCATGTGGTGATTTTTACCCAAAACTTGTAGAAAAGTGCATTATGTTGATTTTGACTTAGGTTTTGGTCCTTGGATTTCACCATTAACAACATGCATGTTGTTTTTGGGTGAAATCCTACCACCATCATCATCAAAACCGTGAGTTTGTGTGTGTGTATGTTTATGTGTTCATGATCTTTCATTAGAATGGAGTAGAAGATGGAGAAAGTCCATGAAAAACAAGTAAAACTTGAAGGAAAAGAGAAGGAAAATGAATGATTTTCGGGTTTACCTTTAAGAACACCTCAAGATGATTAAGATTTAGAGTTCATGGTGTGTTCTATGACCCATTTTCTGGAGAATTTCGTGGTTGAGGGAGAGAGGAAGAGAGAATAGAGAGAAAATGAAGTGAGGGAGTGTGAGAGAGAAAGAGATGGAGTGGGTGAGTGAAATTGATTAATGACTTGGGAAAATGGTGTATTGGGGGGGGGGGGGGGATGAGTCCGATTTTTGGGAGGAGGAGAGAGGATTTCTCTCTCATAAATCCCATTCAAATCATTTCTCCCAATTTTTATAAATTTCTAAAGTTTTTATAAAATATGCTTAAGCTTTACATTGTTTTATAAAATCCTTGATTTTCCACTTATAAAATAAGGATAAATGTTGGTACATTAAACTATAATTTCCTTGATTATATTTCCCAACTTGATTATTTTAAGATAATTTTATAAGTTTCATAAAAAAATTTATATAATTCTTGATGTTAAACTTTATAAAATTTAGGTTTTAGGGTTTTTAGGGTTTTTGGAGTTTAATAAATCTTTGGACATCAAAGTGAATTGTATCTTTGAGACTTCAAATTATTTTATGGTATTATAAGTCTTTTATAGTTATAAATAATGTTTGTAACTTATTTTATCGGTTTATTAGCATTCTATGTAGTGGTTTCGAGATTCAAGCGAAATTGAGGAATCAAGTATACTAGTCCTACTCTTAACCTTTGACTTAAGTTTCTATGAGACTTTGACCTAACTTCTACTTCTAGGTCAAGTGCATGATGTGTGTATATGATTCATGAAATGTTGTTCGAGTCAAAGAGTGACCCAAATATAGATAGTCACTACAACTCAGTAGATGTAGAATTCACATATCAATGTGAAATCTAAGTACACTATCCATTGATTCTAATTGTTTCCAAGTTTCTAGTAGGTTATAACTTAGCTTCTAGTTACTAAGTTTATTATGTGTAGTGCCTATATGTGCAACTAAGTCTAGTCAAATCTGGAACCGAATCGAATTTTGACGGTTGTCACATAATAGTTTAGGTCAATGTATAGTTATTTTTATAATCATAAAGAGAAATTTTAGCATAATGTGCATATTTACATAATTGACCCTCAAAAATAAATTATTTAGCAATCTCGATTGGGATGAACCAAGTGATGAAGATTGTAACAAGGTTTCCAAAAACATAAAGAACACTAAAATCCGAGTTATAACGAAGAAGTTATGACCAATCGAAAATCCGCGACAAAACCGACAAAACATTGTTCAATGTAAAAACTGAATTTTTGATAAAAGGATTTTTAGCCTTAACAATCTAAATGAAAGTTGTAGTTTATGTTAAACCGAGAACTTTCATAAAAAGAACGGAAAAATCTGACTTCGTATGAGGAAGTTATGATTTTTCTAAGTTTCAGTATAGCAGCGTACACCTAAAAACTCGAAATAAAGATCGAGCGATTTTTAGCCGACACAACCTAAACGAGAATTGAAGGTCTCGTCGGTAGTAGTACAATGGTAAAAAGACAGACGAAAACGGACGTCGGATGAAGAAGTTATGAATTTTTAACGGATTCCCGTCCTGGTCTGTTTAAAATAATAATATTAAAAATAATATCAAAATTAGCTGACGAAGTCTAAACAAAAGTCGTAGATTATGATTTTACCTACACGTGCATATAAAGAACGCCAAAAATGGAGCTCGTATGCGAAAGTTATGATTTTCGCAAGTTTGGCACAAAAATAAAGAAAAAATGGGAAAAACCGGGCAATTTCGCATGCCATGTCACCCTCGCACGTGGCAGCTGCTGAGTGGACCGAACCCATGCGTGGCACTTCCTGATTGGACCGCAGCTGAGGTCCACTTAGAAGCGAACAGCTTCGTAGGAGATGCCCCGGAGACACCCCTCGCACACGCCTCGGACCCTCCCCTTCGCACGTGTCTCCTTCCCAGTGGACCGAGGGTTGGTCCAATCCGAGCCAGCCAGCAGCGAGCCTCCGGTCCGAAGAAGCCCCCTAGCCTCGCCACCTGTCCGACGCGTGTCACCTTGGCGCAGCTTCGGGTCCGAACCTTCGGACTATATATAGCATGCGAGGGTTCCGGATTTTTTACACTTTTTCACCCCAAAAATCATTCTCTTTCACATTTTCCACTCCCCTAAGCTCATATACAACCCCTAAAGCCCCGGTATCAAGTCTCGAACCCTAAGCAAGCCTCGAAGCCTCGAGATTCCCGAGAAGTAACCTCTCTCCTGTCGAAACTCTGCCCAATTTGAGCCGGTTTCTCGACAAATAAACTCCTTTTCATGAAACGAAACTCTGTCCGGTTCACCATCTATCAAGTGAGTTCATACCCCCGTATTTTCATAATTTCTACTGTTTTAAGGGGGGGAATACAAGCATAACACAAGAACTTTGTGTTATAAAATCATGATAAAATAACATTAATTTATCTAAAAATACTCAACACATCAAAGTCTTTTATAATCTTATATTTTTCCCTAAAATTCATATTTGTATATATATATATATATATATATATATATATATATATATATATATATATGTATATAAATAAGATTTAAAAGGCTTAGGACTGATAACTCATTCTGGGTCCTTTTCCTTGTTTGGATGTGGGCTTAAAGTACCGGTTACTTGTCCGAGTGTCGTTTAAAATTTACTTATATAAAAAATTGTATATGTATATAAATATAATAGTTATTTCATCAGTTTAACTACCTTTGTAACATGCTGAGCAAGGGATTACATGCAAACATGGTTAAATACACAATCAGGGAGTACATATAAATTATAATAGGTATAATTTATACATAGAACAATAATTCATGATACAAGTATACTAGAATACACAAGAAACTAGGGTTTTGATACAGAACAAATCAAGGTTTACACTTATCAAATACATGTTTGGAAATACTAATTCAAGGACATACTGTCAATCATTATTTCAGAATGATTGGGTTTTGATTCAAAGAATATACTGTCAATCATTATTTCAGAATGATTGAGTTTTCAAACTAATATACATGTAACATTTATATGCTTTTTATGAGACACTAGATTCAGGTTGTTTAATTCATTTTAGACAAAATAGAAAAGTCCTGACATTATAACCAGAATGTCCAGCCGGGGATCGAAACAAGCGTGTGTAGATCTATATCGGGATTGACAACCCCGCACTCAGGCTGCTAGGTACAGTTAGATGAGTGGCAATTGTTATCACCAGTTTAAACGCCCACAAAGCGTTTGTTTCAGGCCATCAATCATAGTATGGTTATAATAACTCATTAAAAAAATATTAACAATACGTTAGTGTATAAATAACTAAACGAAAGTACACCTTCAAAGTACTAGTTTACAGAATACAAAATACAAAGATTCAATACAGTTTTCAACAACAGCTGGTAGAGCAAGGCACACTCTCAGTTACAAGTTTTCATAAGTAATACAAATACAAAACATTAATACACAGAGAAGGGTTTTGTGGGAATAAAACTACTTTTCATATACAAACAGAAAATATAGGATTTTATGGAATAGTTTACATATACAAGATACAGAGATACTCTTTCAAACATAAACATTTATGCACTCACTCAACTTTATGTTGATACTCTCTTTTCAAATTACTTGTATTCTCAGGGAAATAATACACAGGTACTCCCCGAGCTTTTGAGAAGATGGAGCTTTGTTGAGTCATATCTTCTTTTGTATAACTATATTTTGGTTCAATATACAATGATTGAACACATGTAAATATTTATATTTTTTTTAAATACAATGGTTGTTTCTACTTTGATTACTATGATACATGTGTTGTGATACTACAATTCAAGTCCTCCACCCCCAGACGTTTCCGCCGTCTGGTTTGGGGGTGTGACAGAGATTTCTCAAGAGGTTCCTCAAGGAACTGATTGTGACATTGACTCTAACAATGATCAGCTCAATCCTCGAAAGAGGAAGGATTCCTTCTCAGGGGAGCTCATGACGCTGAAGCTGGAAGCTATTCTGCTGCTGATCCTTCAACATCTCCTCCTAAAAAGAAAAGCAAACTCATCTACGATCTAAATGAATTAAAAGAAAACTGGATGTTACCTATTGAGGAAGTTAGAAAAATTATGACAGAATATAATGTTGCTATCCGACAAAAGAAACAAGTAAGAAAAGAAGAACGTGTGTCTGCAAAACTTGTTCAAGCTCTTGCTTCCGCTGATGAGAGTGCTAACGTTCAAAGCACTGATAATCAGGTCAAGAAAATATTCAATAATAATGTGGAGAAACAACACATTGTTTCAGACCTGAATGATCGGATTGATAGGAAGAAGTTTGGAGATGTTCTTACTCTTAGGTCAAAGCCTGATCCTATTGTCAAAGTGAGATGCACCAAACCAAGAAATGAGTCACTGAAACTTCACTTGGTTAGAAAGAAAATAGAATATTAATACACTCAGGTTGTATTTTCTCGTGAGCTAGTAAATTTTGGATACAACGAGTGGATGCAAATTCAAGAAATTATCGACAAACACAAGGGTATTCATGCTCAAGAAGTAAAGTTGGCAATTTAGCAGCTACTCAACAAAGTCAAGAAGTTGAACCTTGTGCCATAAACTGGTTCATCTAGACCATCATCCTCAAAAAGAATAGGTGCTCCCAGACAGTCCAAGAATACCAACTTTTTCTTCCTTATGGAACTTGGTATATCAACAATGAATTACCAATGGGTGTTGAACCAACCAGATCATGGGATATTTTATCTTGATAGTTATAATCAAATGTGCTTTCAACGCACTGATGATCTTCCTTCTGCTCCAACTAAACATTTGTTTCATCTTCGCTTAGAAGGATTTGGTCATTTTAAACTAGAAAGAGGATATCGCATAGTGATATCTTTGGAGCTTAGTAGAAGGATGGATGAACTTAAAATTGATAAATTCAGATGGGTCAAGCCTGAGATCTTGAAAGAAGTGGACAAGTTTTACAATGGCTCTTCAAATGACTCTGAAGAAGATTACTTTTGACATCATCAGATAAGGGAGATTGTAAGGTCACACCTTATGATTTGATGAGTTAAAACACTCTACACATCCGTCAGTGTCAGCATGTACTCTACAACCAATGCCAACGTATAAAGCTAATCAACGTCAACGCATAGTATAGTTAATCTATGTAAACTTTTGCAAATTAGGTAATGATATAGATAAGTATAGAATAGATCACAGATCTGATTTCTTTATGATAAGATCGATTCTTAGAATAGATTAGATGCAATCTCTTTAATCAAAGGATATACTTGTAAGATTAGTATATAATCAACACTAGGGTAAACCCTTATGTTGAGTTCGTCTTGGTGCTCGTCTTTGTGACAAATCGTCTTCTTGGTGAAGACAAAACCCTTTCTTGGTGAAAGAACAATTTGGAGAACTCCCTTTATTATTTACTTTCTGCTTTTTTTTCTTTGATTAAGTTTTACTTTCGTCTTTATACTTGAAGTGTATCTGATCGATACAAACCTTCAAAGTTAATATCAAATATTTAGTTTGAAGTTTGAGCATTATAGAACCTTTTATAATCTTTTAATAAAATTTTCTTTTATTATTAAGACTTTGGATTTTGGAGAAGTTTCAAAATCATAATTTTAAACTTTTAATTTAATATTTCAAAATTTACCGTTATTAAGGTTTTATAAAAAAAATTATTTAAAACCATAATTTGTTACATCTTATATTCACAAGTTCAACTTTGAAAACCAGACACCATGTGATGTTATTTTTGTTCAAAATATTATTTAGCATGTGAAATCTAATTTACAACCACAACATACTATCAACATAAAATAAACAACATATGTATGCATACTAGCAAAACACAAGCCATGATCAAATGACACTTTTGTGAGCCTACACAAAACTGTCAAGTCCTTTCCTATGGGACATTATGGACTAAATAATCTCCATGTTGTTCTCCATGCTCTCACTTTCTTTGACAATCTCCTTTGTAGCAATTTTACAAGACTTTTATAAAATTTATAAAAAGCTTGTAAAAATATGGGTATAAAATAAACTAGTCTAATACTAATCTATTGCTTACAAAATTATAAAGATGAAAACTAACTATTTATTATTACATATCATATAATAAAAGAATATTACAACAATTTTATAAATAATCACAAAAAACAAAACAAAAGGTCCATGACTTGTTTATGCATTCTAAAATATATTAACATACGAAAACATTTTTTTTGTCACATAAAATAACAATTATAAATTTGCATGTAAACTTTTGTCACATAATAAATAACAATTATATGCATGTAAACTTTTGTCACATAAAATAACAATTATAAATTTGTCATAGAAAATATGTATGGTCTCATTTTTAACAAAAACTAGTCACCCATGTTTTCCAAAAACTAAGATTATCCAAATAATCAAAATATTAAGAAAGCTTGCAAGATGGATTTGATACCAATTATTGGGGTTTTATTCAAAAATTAGTTTATAAAACAATAGATTAGCTACAGAACGATTTAAAATTTAAATAACATAAACTAGTTTTATTCCTACCAAAGGATCGACTTGCAGATTATGAAAAAAGTACAACCTTAGAGGGAAAAAGATTAACAACCTTTGTAGTACTTTGAGTCCTCAAGGGGAGGCTAGAAAGTTGATGAAAAAGACAAAGAACCAAAATGGAATTTCTCAATGTGTATCACCAACAAGTCACCAAACAACTTTAAGATGATAGTATTCAATCGTAGTTAGTTGTTCTTAAGCCTTAAAGGACTTATATGAAATAAGCCTTAAAAGGAGAAGGAACTAGAACAATCAAAAGCTCACAACAATTTGCAAGAGAGAGAGAGAGACAGGAGGGGAATTTTTGCTCTTAGGTTTCATTAATAAAAAAAGAAGGAAGCTCAGTTTGGCAAGCCTTTAGTTTTATCATATACTCACTCACATGATTATAAGACAATACATTCATTAAATGCAATGCATGACTTGTAACCAACATGTGTGGTGTGAGAGATGGTCAAAACAAGCAATCCACCCATACTTTTATGGGGTGGACAGTTTCTTTGAGAGATAAAGAGGAGAAGTGTTAAAAACTTATTATTATTATCTAAATGTACAAGTGTTGATAGTATTTATTAATAATCATTTTTTTAAATAAATAATCAATTAGTGTTTACTTGCTTAAGTTGTGACCGTATATGATCATATGTTATTAGAAAATATCATTTCATAATAATTCTTGAGCATATAAATCTTTCAGGTTATGCTTCTATTTGGTTTATTTGGAGGTCCCATAACAGTCTCATCTTCTGGAATCAAAGGCGAGAGGTTTTGCTTCTGGCAGATGATATTAGCATTAGCACCTTTAACTGGATCAAAAATAGGTCCATATTTTGTAATCTCAAATGGTTTACTTAGTGGATGTCTCCTTTTTGAACTTTCGTTGTAATTAACTTGAGTTTTTCACTTAAGTTGTTTTTTGTGCTAATATATTTGCTTGCCATAAAAAAAATATTATATCACCCATTAAACATTAGAATATAAAATATCTTAATCCTAATGTAACAAACAATCTAACAAAGAAATCTAAATAAGATCAATAAGAAATATGAAAAGGATTAAAACTCCACCAAACTAGAGAACCACAATGCATATACCATCTCAAAAATCATATATATATATATATATATATATATATATATATATATATATATGTGTGTGTGTGTGTGTGTGTGTGTAACATCCGGGATTTTTCCAGGTATTATGATTATTTACCTTAATTAAATGAGGGAATTGTTTGGTTGGGCTTTGACCTTGGGCTCTTAAGAGAGGGCTGAGGAACATGGTACGCGGGGCGTACATTGCCATGTACGCTCAGCGTACTCATGAGAAGGAAACGCAGAATCCATGCACGTACGACCAATGTACCAGGAGTACGCCCATCGTACGTGTGCAGATCGTTGAACCCTAAAATTAGAGTTTGCTCCCTATATAAAGAACATAACCCCTGTTGGTTCAGCCTCGCTTCACTCTTATCCAGCCACCACGAAAACCCTAGCTTCCTTTGTGTTCTAGAAGCCATTTGAGAGTGTTTATGTGTTGCTTTAGTGAGAAAAAAAGAAATGAGCTTGAAGAAGAAGCAGGGATCCACCAAGAGCTTGTAGATCCAGAGGATTGACACCATTTCTGACTCTTTTGAGGTATCAAGCTCCATACTTGACCATTGTATCCTTAGATTTGTTTATTTGGGGTTTTGATGTCCTTTTTGAACCCATTGTTGGGAGTGCTTGGGTATTGTTGGTTCCAGAGCAAAAGAGTTGTCCTTTTGGACTCTTAGAAGCACCTAGGGTCATAAAAATCGGATCTTGGTGGTTAAGCCAAAACCATGCAAGTGTTAGATGGTCTTAAAGCTTGTATAATGGACCAAAATCATGTTTTGACCCCAACCATGCATGCAAACACCTAAAGTTCGTAACTTCATGGCTTAGGAGGCCTAAAAGGACCTGGATCTACATTTTGGACGTAAAGACTTAATTGATTAAGTCAGAAGTGAAGTCCCAAGGAAACTGGGTTGTACGCTAAGCGTACACCCTGGTACGCTGCGCGTACTGGGGTGGTTCACGGTCTGTAGCCGTTCGCAGTCCGTTACCGTTCACGGCCAATTACCATTTACGGTCAACCTCCGTTTGCGGCCAAGAGTATGCTGGGTGTACTTGCCAGGTACGTCGCGCGTACGTGTGCAGAATGACAACCATGGGCTTTTGGGCCTTAAGGATCTGAGCCTGGGCTTTGGGCCTTGTGGCCCACTGATAAGTATAACTTTGGAGTTAGAAACCTTGAGATAGAGCATTGGGCGTATTGGGCCAAGATTGAACCCTTTGGTATTATTACATTTGGACTTGGAGCTTTTGGGCCCAATTTGGGGGGGATAAGGCCCAATTCAGGAATTGGGCAATTAGTGGGCCTTAGGGAGTATTTAATGGGCCATTGGAGGACTGGGATTAATAGGTTAGAATTGTTGGATAAGGTGTCTAAGTCCATAACTATTTCTGGTATGTACTTGACCCGACCCGGCATGGTCCATTTGGGTTGCATGGCACCATGCAATTGGATAAACTAAAATGAGAGAAATAACACTTATGGTTTATTAATATATTATAAGTTCTAATATATTAATAATATTATTTAATTAGTTTGATCAAGAAGTAATTTAGAATTAATTAAGTGATCAAAAGATAACTAATTAAATATATGGGTAGATTATGTAAATCTTCCATATCTTATATAGTGGGCTAAGAGGCTCCATGGATTATCAAGTTGGGTTCCACCCATAGGATGCTCCATGGATGCTCCATGGGAGTTACAAACCCATGGGTCATGGAAATGAAGAGTCATGACACATTAGGGTTTACATGGTGTAACCCTAGATGTGTCAACACTATATAAGAAACCCATTCTCCACCAAAATCGGCTACACATAAGAAACAAGAGGGCTAGGCCGATTTTAGAAGTGTGTATTCTCTCTAAAGTCATTCCAAAAGCATTTGGTGTAGTGTGAAGCATTTGAGGCATCACACTTGGGGTGCTAGGCTCACAAGGTTTCAAGGATCATAAGCAACAACAAGGTAAGTTATTCTATCTTTCATGCAAGTTAAAATTTGTTCCCCATGTATGCTAGATAGGAATATAACCTTGGAATTCAACTTTGCATGATAATTAGACAAACATAGATCCAAGGTTATTAGGGTTGCATGTACACTTAGGAAGTGTTAGAATGCTCAAAACCCATCAGTGGTATCAGAGCCTAGGTTTGTTTGTTGTTTTTTTTTGTGTGCAAACAGCTTGAAAAAAAATCGTTATTCTGTTTTCTGCTCGTATGAAAGTTTGCACATTTGTTGCTGGAAATGACCTAGAAACATTACCCTAAACTGTTTTGATGTTTTAAAGCTTGTTTTAGATGGTGTAATGTTTATGCTAATCCATTTACAATGGCAATTATTAAAATTACAAGTTTTTTTTAAGTGTAATTTTTGATTCTTGAAAGTGTTCATATTCATGTTCTTGAACTTATGAAGATTAGATGATCATAGGAATTGTTTGTAACCTTCATGGTAGTTTAATTCATGATCATAATGTGTTTTAATGGAGTCCATAACTTGTCCTCAAGTTATGGAAAACCAAAAGTCTCACTTTTATTAAAGCCATTAAAAGAACACAAGAGTTATAAAAATGAAGAGTCTTCATTTTTATTACTGAATTAATTCATAAGTTATAAGAAATGAAAAGTTTTGGAAGTTTACAAAACTTGCCCTCAAGTTTTGGAACATGTAAAGTCTTGATTAAAACCTTAGTTCCAACCCTTAGAATTTTAAAAGTTAAAATTCAACCCTTATACTTTATAATATTATAAGTTACTAATATATATATGTATAACGTCAAGTCGTCTTACCGCTAGTACGCCTCATTCACGAAGCCGGTCTATAAGGGGGGTATAAGGTTGTTGCCTATAAAATGGCAACTTAATGGGTGTCCACTCTCACCCACCGCTTCCTTGATCGGTGGAGGGTCGTTAACCGAACGGGTAAGACAAGGACTTATAAATTCTCATTAAAAGTATGATGAATATTATAAAGTAACTAAATGCTTTTATTAAATTCCCAATCTTAGTTACGTTAGGAAAATGTGAATAAGGTGCTAATCCATGAAATTACAACTTTACACTTTGTTTAAGTCGTTGGTGGAGCGTGTGTGGTTAACCGGCACACTAACTTGGACTTAAGAAGGTAGGTAAAGAGTGACTTAAGGTTTACCACAGCATCGGTGGAGCGTGTGTGGTTTACCAGCACATCGATTGAGTGATAAACCTTGAGGGTACCAAGTGATTTGCATGGTTACTTCACACCTCGTTTTGTGATCCTCGGTATCCCAGTCACAAAACTTGGAGGGCACACTCGAGATTGAAACATGCCTTTGAAAAGTTCATTGAATCTCAAAAGAATCTAGGAATTTCTAAGAACCAATTAAAAACCTAATATTTATATTTCGTTTTTCATGGTGGAAATTGGTGAATCGTCATTCACCTACCTTTCAAATATGTTATAGCTTGGATTAGGCATACCTCTTCTAAGTTATAATATATTGTGATTGGATCCTAGCCTTAATATTACATTTGGGTGTTTTATTAAGGACTCTCTTAATATCTAAACTAATCTTGTTCTCTTCTTTCAGATGTCTTCAAACAATGCTGCTTCTGGCTCTAATCCTAATGGCTCCTTTACCCTTATGAACTTGTGTGGGAAAGTCACTTTTGATGGATCCAACTTCAATGAATGGATCAGAAACATCAGGATGATTACCCGCTACGAGGACAAAGAATATGTCCTTGACAGGGAGCTTAAGGAGATTGATGAGACCACTGCAATTCCCCAGGAGATCGCTGACTTCCGGGCACATGAAAGGGATGCTACAAAAGTGGCATGCATCATGTTGGCCACCATGACAGCGGAACTCCAAAAGTCCTATGAGGACTTCTACCCTTTTGAAATGCACCAAGATCTGATGGAAAGATACCATCAAAGTGCACGACAAGAGAGGTATGAAATCATATGCTCTATCATAACAACCATGATGAAGGACGGGGAATCCGTCACGAGCCACATGCAGAAAATGCAAAGGTATGTGGATCGGTTGCTGAAGCTTAATGTGAACTTCCCTGAGGAGCTTGCAATAGATATCATTTTGCACTCCTTACCATCGTGCTATGATCAATTCCGCATGACATATCACATGAATAAGGAAGAGGTCACACTTAGCAAACTTCAGGGACTCCTCAAGACCGCAGAAACAGGTCTTAAGGGTAAGTCGGTTGTTAACACTCCTACTCCAAACTCCGCCCCGGTTTTGGCAATCGGGAAAGGTAGAGGGAAGAAGAGGAAGAGCTCTTCGAAGGGTACCAAGGCTAGGACCCTTGATGGCTCTTCTTCAAGTGGAACCAAGAAAGGTTTTGTCACTCCTTCTTCTGACCCTAAAGAGGCTGAATGCTTCTATTGCCATGAAAAGTCACATTGGAAGCGGAACTGCCCAAAGTACCAGCAAGATGTGAAGGATGGGAAAGTTAAACCCAACCATGCAGGTATTTACACTATCTTATCTAATAACTCACCCCATTCTAACTCTTGGGTCCTTGATACCGGTTGTGGTATTCATATCTGTTCTGATTTGCAGGGACTAAGAAGAAGTGAGAATGTGGAGCATGGAAGAATAAACTTAATCATGGGGAATAGGAAAGCTTTACATGTCACCAAGATTGGAGTTTATACTTTATCGCTAAGTAGTGGGTTTAGTTTAGATTTGAATAAATGTTGTTATTCGCCAGAAATGGCAAGAAATATTATTTCCTTTCATGCATTGTATAAACAAGGTTTCACCTTTTCATTTTATAATGAAGTTGATTCGATTAATGCTTTCTTTAATAATGTTCTTTATTTTAAAGCATTACCTTGTGATGGTGTGTATGAAACTGTATCTGTGGTTGATAACTTAGGAAATAATGTATTGTGTATTGATTCTGTTAATGATAATAACTTGGATAAAGCATCATTATGGCATTGTCGTCTTGGACATATAAGAAAGAAACGCATAGGCCAACTCCAAAAGGATGGATTATTGGAGACATTTGACCTAAAGTCAGATGATAGTTGCAAATCATGCTTACTTGGAAAAATGACAAAGTCACCCTTCACAGGTTCTTGTGAGAGGGGTGAAGGTTTGTTGGATCTTATACACACGGATGTGTGTGGGTCCTTCAAACATGCCACAAGGGATGCTAATCGTTATTATTTGACTTTTACTGATGATTACAGTAGATATGGATATGTCTACTTAATCAAGCATAAGTCAGAGACTTTTGAGAGGTTTAAAGAGTTTAAACAGGAAGTCGAGAATCAATTGGGCAGGAACATTAAGATGCTTCGATCCGATCGAGGTGGTGAGTATCTTAGTTCAGAGTTCCTCGACTATCTTAGGGAATGTGGGATTGTCTCACAATTGACACCTCCCAGGACACCGCAGTTGAATGGTGTAGCTGAGAGGCGTAATCGAACCTTGTTGGATATGGTTCGTTCCATGATGAGTCGAGCTTCGCTACCAATCTCATTTTGGGGGTATGCCTTAGAGACTGCCGCCCATATCCTTAATCTAGTTCCCACAAAGAAAGTTGCCAAAACTCCTCATGAGATGTGGACTGCTAAAGTACCCAAACTAGACCACATTAAGATTTGGGGTTGCGAGGCTTTCGTGAGACGCGAGACTCATGATAAGCTCGAACCTCGAAGTGAGAGGTGTATTTTCATCGGCTACCCACATAAATCCTTTGGTTACCTCTTCTACAGACCTAGTGAGAATGTGGTCTTTGTAGCTAGGAGGGCTTTCTTTCGAGAGAGAGAGTTCATAAGCCAAGGAGACAGTGGGAGGCAAGTTGACCTTGAAGAAATTCAAGAGTCATGTGGTGAAGGAACTTCAAACCCTAGCACTCAACTTGAGGAGGAAACTTCTGTTGAGCCAATTGACAAGTCTGTACCTCTGAGGCATTCCACAAGGGTTAGGAATGCACCTGAGCATTACTATGGATTCCATATTACTGCGGAAGGTGATACGCTTATTAGTGATGAGACACTGATAGATCTGGATGAACCTAACAGTTACGCGGAAGCCATGGCAGGCCCTGAGTCAGCCAAGTGGAAAGAGGCAATGGACAGCGAGATACAGTCCATGTATGACAATCAAGTTTGGAACTTGGTTGAGAATGTACCAGGTCGTAAGACTGTAGGGTGCAAATGGATCTTCAAGAAGAAGACCGACATGGATGGTAATGTACACACTTATAAGGCACGACTGGTTGCAAAGGGTTTCTCACAAACTCCGGGAGTTGATTATGATGAGACCTTTTCTCCAGTGGCCAAGATTAAGTCTATTAGGGTTCTGTTAGCCATAGCCGCATTTCATGACTATGAAATATGGCAAATGGATGTCAAAACCGCTTTCCTTAATGGAAAGTTGGATGAGGATGTGTACAAGAGTCAGCCAGAGGGTTTTGTCAACACAGAGTACCCTAATAGAGTGTGTAAGCTTGAGAAATCCATTTATGGGTTAAAGCAAGCACCTCGCAGATGGAATCTTTGCTTTGATGAGAAAGTCAAGGAATTTGGCTTTTCTAGGAGTGAAGATGAATCTTGTGTATATGTCAAGGCTAGTGGGAGTATAGTTAGCTTTTTGGTATTGTATGTGGATGACATACTACTCATAGGAAATGACATCCCAACTCTGCAGGAAGTTAAGTCCTGGCTTGGGAAGTGTTTCTCTATGAAGGACCTAGGAGAAGCTGCCTATATTCTAGGGATAAGGATCCTGAGAGACCGGAGTAAAAGACTAATTGGACTTAGTCAGAGTACTTACTTGGATAAGGTGTTGAAGAGATTCGGCATGCAGGACTCCAAGAAAGGAGAGTTACCCATCCAGAGTAATGCCAGATTGAGTAAGACACAAAGCCCTAGTACTGAGGCTGAGATAGCAGAAATGTGTCGAATACCTTATGCTTCGGCTGTAGGATCGATCATGTATGCTATGACGTGTACTCGACCTGATGTAGCCTTTGCTTTGAGCATGGTTAGCATGTATCAGGGGAACCCTGGCAAGGCACACTGGACTGCGGTAAAGAATATCCTCAAGTACCTACTGAGGACTAAGGACTGGGTCCTTACCCTCGGTGGGAGTGAAGACTTGAGAGTTGTAGGGTATAGTGATGCTAGCTTTCAGACTGATAGGGATAATTTCCGCTCTCAGTCAGGCTGGGTCTTTACCTTAAATGGAGGAGCAATTTCTTGGAAGAGTTCCAAGCAAGAGACAGTGGCTAATTCAACTTGCGAATCAGAGTATATAGCAGCTAGCGAGGCAGCAAAGGAGGCGATATGGCTGAAGAACTTCATTGGAGACCTTGGAGTTGTACCAGCAATTAAAGAGCCAATGGAAATTTTTTGTGATAGTGAAAGTGCAGTTGCCTTAGCCAAGGAACAAAGGGATCACGGGAGATCCAGACACATCGACAGAAAATACCATTTCATCAGACATCGAATAGAAGAAGGACTCCTCGTGGCAAAGAGGGTATCATCGGATGAGAATCCAGCAGATCCCCTCACGAAGGGACTGACTCGGGTTAAGCATCTCCAGCATGCTCGGAGCATAGGGCTGAAGGATGATATTAGATTTAGTAGTTAGATAACCTTGAAATTTGTAAAGTGTAATTGACATTAGATGATGAATAAAAGGTGTTTTATTTATGAGTAAAGTGTTGCTATCTCTTGTCGATCGTTTACTATATTTCTTTTGCATGTTTTGACTTCCAGAATAATTATGTTTGGTATATCATATTATTCGAACTTCCACAGTTGGTCATATGTCGGAAGTAGGTATGAATCAAGACTGTCATGATTGGTTGCAGAGGTCTAAGTTGTTGGACATGGCTACAACACTCATGAGTGCTCATAAGTTCTGAGCATTGGACTCAACCCACGCTCACTGGAATCACTTCATGGAATTTATCTCGAGTGATCGTGAGACGGTAATATCATATAAGTCTTCAAACCTAGATATATGATTTGTTACTTATGAGTTGGTTATGCATTGATTGTATGAAAACGCATTGGTAACTCGATGTTATAAAACGTGCTTTTGTGTATAATTCAATGAGTGGTAGAACAAACATATGAGTCGAAGTTTATCTGTTCCTTCTTGGATTAGAAGCTGATATCTGGGCCCCTCGATGATTTTGTTTTGACCTATGTACCGGGCCCGGTTAGAACTAAGTTGATGTGTTCAATTAAGTTCTTTGTCAAACAAATCGGAAATCGGGAAACAAACTGCTGGACAATAAGTAAGACATTGTTCCATGTATTTGTCCGGCTGATATCTAGAACAGAGGATTATATGATCACTTATCTTAGATGGCGTATCATCATCTTCTCAGTTCTGAGAGACCTTGAAAGAGCTACGATTGCCGATCGGTTCCTGAAGTATTGCAGTTATAGTTATTAGACTTATCCAAGTGGGAGACTGTTCGATAAGGTGTCTAAGTCCATAACTATTTCTGGTATGTACTTGACCCGACCCGGCATGGTCCATTTGGGTTGCATGGCACCATGCAATTGGATAAACTAAAATGAGAGAAATAACACTTATGGTTTATTAATATATTATAAGTTCTAATATATTAATAATATTATTTAATTAGTTTGATCAAGAATTAATTAAGTGATCAAAAGATAACTAATTAAATATATGGGTAGATTATGTAAATCTTCCATATCTTATATAGTGGGCTAAGAGGCTCCATGGATAATCAAGTTGGGTTCCACCCATAGGATGCTCCATGGATGCTCCATGGGAGTTACAAACCCATGGGTCATGGAAATGAAGAGTCATGACACATTAGGGTTTACATGGTGTAACCCTAGATGTGTCAACACTATATAAGAAACCCATTCTCCACCAAAATCGGCTACACATAAGAAACAAGAGGGCTAGGCCGATTTTAGAAGTGTGTATTCTCTCTAAAGTCATTCCAAAAGCATTTGGTGTTGTGTGAAGCATTTTAGGCATCACACTTGGGGTGCTAGGCTCACAAGGTTTCAAGGATCATAAGCAACAACAAGGTAAGTTATTCTATCTTTCATGCAAGTTAAAATTTGTTCCCCATGTATGCTAGATAGGAATATAACCTTGGAATTCAACTTTGCATGATAATTAGACAAACATAGATCCAAGGTTATTAGGGTTGCATGTACACTTAGGAAATGTTAGAATGCTCAAAACCCATCAAGAATTGGGACTCTTGGATGTCCCAATTGGACCAATGGGGTAAAATGGTGATTTTACCCTAAGTTGTGTTATAGACTCTGATCGGGTGTTAATGTGTTTATGTTAGCCGGGAGTCATCAGAGCAGCTGTTAGAGACTACTTTCCACGAGATTCGACACGCAGTTTTCCAGGTGAGTTACCTTCCAGTAGAGGTGGGTCTACGGCCACAATGACGGCCCACCAGCAGGGATTGTCTTTAGATGATTGTCTTTGTGATAATTATCTAGGTTGCTATTACCAGATGTGCTTTATGTGCCAGCATGATATGTTGTATGTGATAGCGGTAGTAGGAGGGGAATAGTCCCCCGCCTCGGTCCTAAGGACCGAAGGGTAGGTCAGTAGCCCAGGAATTCTTGACAGTATGATTATGACAGTATGATTATGACAGCATGATTATGATAGTATGATTATGATTTGCTAGTAGTAGGCGGTGAAATAGTCCCTGTTACCGGTTGAGATAGACCAGAGGGTAGGTCAGCACCCCAGAACTGCTTGACATGGGTTGGTCAGCACCCCAGAACTGCTTGACATGGGTAAGTAGGGCTCCCCAGAATTGCCCGACAGTATGTATGTTGTTTGGTATGTGTTATGATGGGGGAATTCACTAAGCTTTGTGCTTACAGTTTCAGTTTTGGTTTCAGGTACCTCTTCATCCAAGGGAAAGGAGTCGGCGGGGTAGCAGCGCATCACATACATACATGATTTCCGTATTCAGAACCCTGGGATCGTACTGACATTTTACAAATTGATATTATGTTTTCGAGACTTGTGATCTATGACTTGATGTTTTGAAATGATATTAATGATGTTTTTCCGTGAGTAAAGTCGAAACCCTAATCTCTCTTAGAACTATTTCTCTCTCTCTCTCTCTCTCTCTCTCTCTCTCTCTCTATATATATATATATATATATATATATATATATATATATATATGATAAAATCTCTAAGGAGTGTATATTGCTAATGTCGACCCTAAAAATATTTCAAACTTATCCTTAAGAGATGTATATTGATAACCTATACTGATATATACTCAACTCTCTACGAAAAGCTTATTGTATTTCAGTGATGTCAAAATATTGTGTTGGAAGCTCTCGAGATGTCGAGTCCCTTGTTAAGGAAATGATATTGGACACTCTGAGATCATGAAATGGAAGATTCGACTACCACATGATGGAAGGCCCGATATTGCCAGCCACTAGAAGGTTTTCTCTAACGGGGCATTTCGGTCGTTGGAAGCTTTCGAGATGCCAACTCAATTTTCAGGTAATCCAATCCTTAGAAGCTTTTGGATTATCGATAAAATCTATAGGGTGGAATCTTTGTTCTACCGAATAACTCATCAAGAACTCCCAAATTGCAAGTTACATCATTTCCAGGCTAGACGCTTTTGCATCGCCATGCAAGCTTTCAAGATGGACGGTCTATGTAACTAGGTAATTTTCAGATTGTGATCTCACTTCGTCGGTGAGTATTCATCATGTAGATCTAAGTCACGGTATTTGTTCCCCGATCAATCTCCAAGAAACGTAACCCAATTTCCTCGACACCTTCTCGATTCAGACATCATTAAGTGATCTTTCTGTTGGATTAGGTGTCTAAGTCCATAACTATAATTGGTATGTACTTGACCCGATAATAGCATGGTCCATTTCGGGTTGCCTTCACCAGAACACTTTGATAGGTTGGATATTTGAGAAATAGGTTATTTGTGATTTATTAATATATTATAAGAATAATATATTAATTGATAAATCATATTATTTGATTAGTATTGATCAATAATTAATTTGGAATTAATTTAGTGATCAAAAGAGACTAATTAAATTAACGGGGACTGATTATGTAAATCAGTGATACATATGGTTTAGGCTAATGATCCATGATTGATTTGTGATGGACTAAGCTTATAAGTTAGTCCATGAAGTGTTAGTCCACATCAATTGTTGGATCATAAGCTTAAGTGTAAGAATTAGGGTTACAAATGACTTTTGGAATTCTACATTATAAATGTGTACCCTAAGCTCTAAAATCGGTTACCACATGCATTCCAAGAAGGGCTAGCCGATTTTGTGTCTCCTAAACCTCTCTCATTATCCTCTAATTGTTTATTGGTGTTTGTGACTTGTTAGAGGCATCACACTTGGGGTGCTAAGCTCTTTTAAGGCCAAGTTCTACAAGCTACATCTAAAGGTAATATTCTAACTAGTTTTTATGATTCAAATATCACATTTGCACGCTATTTAGGCTTCATGCTTTGGAAAATGAATATTGCATGTCTAATTAGAGAAAACTTAGATCCAAAGCATTAGGGTTGTATGTGCACCATAGGGATGTTAGAGTACATAAAACCCAACAGTGGTATCAGAGCCTAAGGTGTTTTCTATTATATTGATGAAATTGTTTGATTTTCAAAACTGAAAAATTGACATTTCTGGCCACTGAACTCTGGACTCGACGAGTCCTATGATTGGACTTGACGAGTTGGATAATCTGGTGATGAACTCGACGAGTCCATTTCCTGAATCGACGAGTTGGATCATCAGATGACAGTTTTTCCGAGTTTTTGGTCTGTTTTGGATTAGGATCATTACCACAAGCTGTTTTGGTTCATAAAATTCGATTTTACTAATATGGTAATGATTATCCCCATCCAATAACATGATGTTTGTCAAATTTTAATATAATTACTTGATTTTGTGAAAAACTAATTATTTGTAGAATTTGAAATTATCTTGCTATATGACTAGTATTAGGTCAAATTGGTAAATGATAAGTTATATGATAATTGTATTAGTTAAATTTGATCTAAATGTTTCTTGAAGATTTTCATAACTTGTCCTCAAGTTATGGAATATTTAAAGTCTCATTCATGAAACATTAATTTTTTAAGTTATAGAATTCCAAAGGTCTTGAGGAGTTTCATAACTTGTCCTCAAGTTATGGAACTTGGAAAGTCTCATTTATGTAACATAAATCCTAAAACTCAAGAGGTTTTGAAAAGTTTCAAAACTTTCCCTCAAGTTTTGGAATTTGAAAAGTCTCATTTATGAAACTATAATTCCAAACCCTACAATTTTAAAAGTTTAAAATCTAACCCTATACTATTATAATATTAAAGTTTAATACTTATATATATGTATAAGACAAGTCAGTCTTACCGTTAGTAGGCCTCATTCACGAAGCTAGTCTATAAGGGGTGTTTAAGGAAGCGGCATATAATATGACCACCATTGGGTATCCACTCGTACCCACCGCACTCTTGACTAGTGGAGGGTCGTTAGTCGAACGGGTAAGATAGGACATTAATTCTCATTAATAAGTATAATGATATTATAAAGTAACTAAACTTTTATAAATTCCCGATCTTAGTTACTTTAGGAAAAATGTGAAAATGGTGTTATTCCATGAAATTACACTTTACACCTTGCTAAGTCTTTAGTGGGGCGTGTGTGGTTAACCGACACACTAATTTGGGACTAGCAAGGGTGGCAAAGGGTAGCTTGATGTTAATCATGGATCAATGGAGCGTGTGTGGTTAACCGGCACATTGATCAAGTGATATGTAACATTAAGAGTACCAAGCACATTTGCATGGTTATTCACACCTTGTTTGTGATCCCCGGTATCTCAGTCACAAACTTGAAGGGAATAATCGAGATTTAAACATGACATTGAAAAGATTCAATGAATCTCAAAGAATCTAGGAATTTCAATTCATTTAAAACCTAATCTTCATTTTTGTTTTTCATGGTGGAAATTGGTAAATTGTCATTTAACTACCTTCAAATATTTTACAATTGGATTACGACATCCTTCTTTCGAATTGTAGAATTTTGTGTTGGGTCCTAGCCTTAATATTTCATTTGGGTGTTATATTAAGGATCCTTATCTAATCTAAACTTTGTCTTCTTTTTTAGATGTCTACTTCAAACACTGCTTCAAATTTAAACTCTTCCGACTCTTTCTCCCTCATGAACTTATGTGGGAGGGTCATATTTGATGGATCGAACTTCAATGATTGGATTCGAAATATCCGCATGGCTATTCGCTATGAGGATAAAGAATATGTCCTTGATAAAGAGATAAATGAGATTGATGAAAACACTGCTACTCCTGAACAGATTGTTGAATATAAGGCTCATGAGAGGGACGCGACAAAGGTGTCGTGTATTATGATTGCTATATGACTGATGAGCTTCAAAAGGCTTATGAGGACTTTTGGCCCTATGAGATGCACCAAGACTTGATGGAAAGTTACCATCAAAGTGCTCGGCAGGAAAGGTATGAAATCATTGCCTCCATGATCACAACTAAAATGAAGGATTGAGAGTCCATCACGACCCACTTGCAAAAGATGCAAAGGTTTGTGGACCGCTTGCTGAAGCTGAATGTCAACTTCGATGAAGAGTTGGCCATTGACATTATCCTACACTCTTTTCCTTCTTGTTATGATCAGTTTCGTATGACTTATCATATGAACAAGGAGGAGGTCACTCTAAGCAAGCTTCAAGGCCTTCTGAGAACTGTTGAAAGTGGTTTGAAAGGCAAGTCTGTTGTACCTACTCCTACTGCTACTACCCCTGTCTTGGCAATTGGACATGGGAAAGGAAAGAAGAGGAAGGCTCCTTCTAAGAGCCACAAGGTAAAATCCCATGATGGATCCTCTTCTAGTGGGACAAATGTTAGTTTTGCTAAACCCTCTTCAAATCCAAAGGAAGCAGAGTGCTTCCATTGTCATGAAAAATGGCACTGGAAACGAATCTGCCGCAAATACTTGTAGGACATAAAGTATGGGAAGATCAAGCCCACCTTCACAGGTATTTACACTATTCTATCTAATAACTCATCACATGCTAATTCTTGGGTCCTTGATACAGGACGTGATTTTCACATTTGTTCTGATTTGCAGGGTCTAAAAAGAAGTAGGGATGTGGAGCACGGGAATATGAACTTGATCATGGGGAAGAGGAAAGTGTCGCATGTCACCAAGATTGGAGTTTATTCTTTATTGCTTAGTAGTGGGTTAAATTTAGAATTGAATAATTGTTGCTACTCGTCTGATATGGCGAGAAATATTATTTCCTCTCATGGTTTGTATGATCAAGGTTTTACTTTTTCATTTAATAATGAGATTGGTAGTATTAATGCTTATTATAATGGTAAATTTTATTTTGAAGCATTGCCTTGTATTGGTATATATGAAACTATGATGGTTGTAGATAACTTAGGAAATAATGTGTTGCGTATCGATTCGTCCAATGGTTTGGATAAAGCATGCTTATGGCATTGTCGTATTGGACATGTCAACAAGAAGCGTATAGCTCAACTCCAAAGGATGGAGTATTGGAGTCATTTGACTTAAGGTCGGATGACACATGTGAATCTTGTTTGCTTGGAAAGATGACCAAGTCACCCTTCACTGGTACTTGTGAAAGGGGTGAGGGTCTGTTGGATCTCACACACACCGATGTGTGTGGACCCTTCAGATCCGCCACAAGGGATGCTAACCGCTTCTATGTGACATTTACTATTGATTATTGCAGATATGGCTATATCTACTTAATCAAGCATAAGTCAGAAACCTTTGAAAAGTTCAAAGAGTTTAAACAAGAAGTGGAGAATCAATTGGGCAGGAAGATAAATATATTAGTATCGAGTTCCACGACTATCTTAAGGAATGTGGAATTGTTTCACAATTGACACCACCTAGGACACCACAGCTTAATGGTGTGGCTGAGAGGCGCAATCGAACCTTGTTGGACATGATTTGTTCCATGATGAGTGGAGCTTTGTTACCTATCTCATTTTGGGGGTATGCCTTAGAGATTGCCGCCCATATCCTTAATCTAGTCCCAACTAAAAAGGTTGCCAAAGCACCTCACGAAATGTGGATAGGGAAGGTTCCCTCGTTAGCACATATCAAGGTTTGGGGTTGTGAGGCTTTCGTAAGACGAGAGACTCACGACAAACTCGAACCTCGTAGTGAGCGTTGTATTTGATGGGTTTTATGTACTCTATCATCCCTATGGTGCACATACAACCCTAATGCTTTGGATCTAAGTTTTCTCTAGTTATACATGCAACAAAAAATTATCCAAAGCATGAAACCTATAACTAGCATACAACTTGATATTTGAAACATAAAACAAGTTAGACAATTACCTCTTTATTGTAGCTTGTAGAGTTTTGGCGTTTCAAGAGCTTAGCACCTCAAGTGTGATACCTCAAATGGTTCACAAAACACCACCAACAATTGGAGAACTTGAGAGAAAGGTTGGAGGCACTCAAAATCGGCTATAGTTTCTCTAAGAAGACTAGTGTACGATTTTAGGCCAAGGGGTTACATATATATAGTGTAGAATTCCAAGGGTTATGGGTAAACCCTAATTCTTACACTTAGGTGTGTAATGGACTAAAACTTTATGGATCCTTAAATTGTTGGGTTTTGAGCATTCTAACACTCCTATGGTGTACATGCAATCCTAGAAACCTTGGATCTATGTTTTCTCTAAATACATGCAAATTTGATTTTCCAAGGTTTACTTCCTATCTAGCATGTCATGGGGAACTTGTAATACAAAATTCAAGTAGAACAACATACCTTTTAGAAGCTTGGATTCCTTGATGACTTTGTGAGCCTAGCACCCCAAATGTGATGCCTCAAATGCTTCACACAACACCACAATTCTTGGAATAACCTTGAGAGAATTACACTATACTCAAAAATCGGCTAGCCCTCTTAATTGCTTGTAGTAGTCCCGATTTTGCTTGCATAAGGAATCTTTATATAGTTGTGACACAAGTAGGGTTACACCATGTAAACCCTAATTGTCATGGCTTTCCATATTCCATGATCCATGGGTTTGTAACCTCCATGGACTATCCATGGAGCACCTTATCGGTTTCAACCCAATCCATACAAACCATGGATCATTAGCCCACTATACAAGAATAGATTATTTACACAATCAACCCCATATATTTAATTAGTCTCTCTTTGATCGCTTAATTAATTCAAGATTAATTCTTTGATCAATACTAAATAAATACTATTATTAATATATTAGTACTTATAATATATTAATAAACCTTAAGTGTCCTTTCTCTCATTTTGATCTATCCAAGTATTGCAATGCCACGCAACCCAAATGGACCATGTCGGGTCGGGTCAAGTACATACCAAATATACTTATGGACTTAGACACTATATCCAATAGTCTCCCACTTGGATAAGTCTAATAACTATAGTTGCATATATGACTTCAGAATCCGACTAGCAATCATAGCTCTTTCAAAGTCTCTTGGAACTAAGATGATGATGATGATACGCCATTTAAGATAAGTGATCATATAATCCTCTGCTCTTAAGATATCGGCCGGACAAATACATGTAAGATGGTCTTACTTATTGTCCAACGTTTGTTTCTCGATCTCTGATCTGTTTGACATAGAACTAAATTGAACACATCAATTAGGTTCTGACCGGGCCCGATACATAGGTCAAAAGAAAATCATCGAGGGGCCCAAATATCACTTCTAATCCTAGAAGGAACAGATAAACTTTGACTCATATGCTTGTACTGACTGCTTATTGAATTATGCACAAAAGCACGTTTTATAACATCGAGTTACCAATGCGTTTTCGTACAATCAATGTATAAGCAACTCATAGTCAACAAATCATATCTCTAGGTTTGAAGATTTACATGATATTACCGTCTCACGATCACTCGAGATAAATTCCATGAAGTGATAGAAGTGAGTGTGGGTTGAGTCCAATACTCAGAACTTATGAGCATTCATGAATGTTGCAGCAACCATTTCTATGTCTAATACACCATAGACAGTCTACAAACCTAATTCATGACAGTCTTAATTCAATACCTACTTCCAAACTATGACTGGCTGTGGAGAGTTTGAATAATATAATTATCCTGGAAGTCAAAACATGCAAAATTGAAACAATAGTAAACGATTAACATAAGATAGTAACACTTTACTCATAAATAAATAACAACTTTTATTTAATCATCAAATCTCAATTACATTTTACAAGTTTCAAACTATCTAATTATTAAAACTAATATCATCCTTCGGCCCGATGCGCCTCGCATGCTGTAAATGCTTAACCCTAGTCATTCCCTTCGTGAGGGGATCTGCTGGATTCTCATCTGATGATACCCTCTTAGCCACGAGGAGTCCTAGTTCTATACGATGTCTAATGAAATGGTATTTTCTGTCAATGTGTCGAAATCTCTCGTGATCCCTTGGTTCCTTAGCTAAGGCAACCGCACTTTCACTGTCACAGAAAATTTCCATTGGCTCTTTTATAGCTGGTACAACTCCAAGGTCTCCAATGAAGTTCTTTAGCCATATCGCCTCCTTTGATGCCTCGCTTGCTGCTATATACTCTGATTCGCAAGTTGAATCAGCTACCGTCTCCTGTTTGGAACTTTTCCAAATAATTGGTCCTCCATTTAGGATAAAGACCCAGCCTGACTGAGAGCAGAAATTATCCCTATCAATCTGAAAGCTAGCATCGCTATATCCTACCACTCTCAAGTCATCACTGCCACCAAGGGTAAGGACCCAGTCCTTAGTCCTTCGCAGATACTTGAGAATGTTCTTTATCGCAGTCCAGTGAGCCTTGTCAGGGTTCCCTTGATATCTACTGACCATGCTCAAGGCAAAGGCCACATCAGGGTGAGTACAATCATATCATACATGATTGAGCCCACAGCGGAAGCATATGGTACATGACTCATCTCAGCTATCTCAGCCTCTGTACTTGGACTCTGAGTCTTACTCAGTTTGGCATTACTCTGGATCGGTAACTCCCCTTTCTTGGAATCCTGCATACTGAACCTCTTCAGTACCTTATCCAAGTAAGTACTCTGACTAAGTCAAATTAGTCTCTTACTCCTGTCTCTCAATATCCTTATCCCTAGGATATAGGCAGCTTCCCCAAGGTCCTTCATAGCGAAACACTTCCCAAGCCAGGACTTAATCTCCTGCAAGGTTGGGATGTCATTTCCTATGAGTAGTATGTCATCCACATACAACACCAAGAAGCTAACTATACTCCCACTAGCCCTAACATATACACAGGACTCATCCTCTCTCCTCGAAAAGCCAAACTCTTTGACTTTCTCATCGAAGCAAAGATTCCATCTACGAGGTGCTTGTTTCAACCCATAGATGGATTTCTCAATCTTGCACACCTTATTAGGGTTCTCTGTACTGACAAAACCCTCTGGCTGATTCATGTAAACATCCTCAGCCAACTTTCCATTAAGGAAAGCGGTTTTGACATCCATTTGCCATATTTCATAAGCATGAAATGCAGCAATGGCTAACATAACCCTAATAGACTTAATCTTTGCTACTGGTGAAAAGGTCTCATCATAATCAACTCCCGGAGTTTGAGAATAGCCCTTTGCAACCAATCACGCCATATAAGTGTGTACATTACCATCCATGTCGGTCTTCTTCTTTAAGATCCATTTGCACCCGACTGTCTTACGACCTGGTAGATTGTCAACCAAGTTCCAAACTTGATTGTCATACATGGACAGTATCTCGTTATCCATAGCCTCTTTCCATTTAGCAGCCTCAGGGCCTCCCATGGCTTCCGTGTAGCTGTTAGGTTCATCCAGACCTACCAGTGTACTATCACTGATAAGTGTATCACCTTCTGCAGTAATATGGAAACCATAGTAATGCTCAGGTGCATTCCAAACTCTCGTGGAACGCCTCAGAGGTATGGGCTCATCTATCGGATCAACAGGAGTTTCCTCTTCAGTTGGTCGCTAGTGTTTGAGGTTCCTTCACCGCTTGACTCTTGAAGCTCTTCAAGGTCAACTTGCCTCCCACTGTCTCCTTGGCTTATAAATTCTCTCTCACGAAAGACTCCTCTCCTTTCCATAAAGACCACATTCTCACTGGGTCTATAGAAGAGATAACCAAAGGATTTATGTGGGTAGCTGATGAAAATACATCTCTCGCTTCGAGGTTCGAGCTTGTCGTGAGACTCGCGCCTCACGAAAGCCTCACAACCCCAAATCTTGATGTGGTCCAAGTTGGGAACTTTCCCAGTCCACATATCATGAGGTGTTTTGGCAACCTTCTTTGTAGGGACTAGATTAAGGATGTGGGCGGCAGTCTCTAAGGCATGCCCCCAGAACGAGATTGGTAACGAAGCTCGACTCATCATGGAACGAACCATGTCCAATAAGGTTCGATTGCGCCTCTCAGCTACACCATTCAGTTGTGGTGTCCTAGGAGGTGTCAATTGTGAGACAATGCCACATTCCTTAAGATAGTCAAGGAACTCGATACTAAGATACTCTCCTCCCCAATCGGATCGGAGCATCTTGATGTTCCTGCCCAGTTGATTCTCCACTTCCTGCTTAAATTCTTTGAATTTCTCAAAGGTCTCTGACTTATACTTGATTAAATAGATATATCCATATCTACTATAATCATCAGTAAAAGTCACATAATACCGATTAGCATCTCTTGTGGCAATTTTGAAGGGTCCACACACATCAGTGTGTATGAGGTCCAAAAAACCCTCACCCCTATCACAAGTACCAGTGAAGGGTGACTTTGTCATTTTTCCAAGTAAACAAGACTCGCAACTATCATCCGACTTTAGGTCAAATGATTCCAAAACTCCAGCCTTTTGGAGTTCGCCTATGCGCTTCTTGTTGACATGTCCAAGACGACAATGCCACAAGGATGCTTTGTCTAAGCTATTTGAAGAATCAATACACAACACATTATTTCCTAGATTATCTACAACATTCACAGCTTCATATACACCATCACAAGGTAATGCTTTAAAGTAAAATACATCACTGTAATAAACATTAATAGCACCATTATCATTATCAAATGAAAAGGAAAACCCTTGTTTGTACAAGCCATGAAAGGAAATAATATTTCTCGCCATTTTAGACGAGTAAGAACATTTATTCAAATCTAACATTAACCCATTACTAAGAAATAAAGAATAAACTCCTATCTTGGTAACAGCTGATGCTTTCCTATTCCCCATGATTAAGTTTATCTTCCCGTGCTCCACTTTCTCACTTCTTCTTAGGCCCTGCAAATCAGTACAAATGTGAATACCACAACCTGTATCAAGCACCCAAGAGTTAGTTTTCAATGAGTTATTAGACAATATAGTGTAAATACCTGCATGGGTGGGTTTAACTTTCCCATCCTTTACATCCTGCAAGTATTTGAGGCAGCTTTGCTTCCAGTTCCCCTTTTCCTGGCAGTAGAAGCATTGTGCTTCCTTTGGGTTTGAAGAAGGAGGAATGGAACCTTTCTTGGTTCCACTTGAAGAGGAGCCATCAAGAGACTTTCCCTTGGTACCCTTCTAAGGGGTCTTTCTCTTCTTCCCCTTTCCCTGCCCAATTGCCAAGATAGGGGCAGTAGTAGGAGTAGGAGTAACAGCTGATTTAAGGCCACTTTCATCGGTCCTTAAAAGCCCTTGAAGTTTACTTAGTGTGACTTCCTCCTTGTTCATATGATAAGTCATACGAAACTGATCATAAATTGGAGGTAAGGAATGTAAAATGATGTCAATCGCCATGCCTCAGGAAAGTCCACATTAAGCTTCAATAACCGGTGTAAATACCTGCATGGGTGGGTTTAACTTTCCCATCCTTTACATCCTGCAAGTATTTGAGGCAGCTTTGCTTCCAGTTCCCCTTTTCCTGGCAGTAGAAGCATTGTGCTTCCTTTGGGTTTGAAGAAGGAGGAATGGAACCTTTCTTGGTTCCACTTGAAGAGGAGCCATCAAGAGACTTTCCCTTGGTACCCTTCTAAGGGGTCTTTCTCTTCTTCCCCTTTCCCTGCCCAATTGCCAAGATAGGGGCAGTAGTAGGAGTAGGAGTAACAGCTGATTTAAGGCCACTTTCATCGGTCCTTAAAAGCCCTTGAAGTTTACTTAGTGTGACTTCCTCCTTGTTCATATGATAAGTCATACGAAACTGATCATAAATTGGAGGTAAGGAATGTAAAATGATGTCAATCGCCATGCCTCAGGAAAGTCCACATTAAGCTTCAATAACCGGTCCACGAACCTTTGCATTTTCTGCAAGTGACCGGTGAGGGATTCTCCCTCTTTCATCCTAGTTGTTATCATGGAGGAAATGATTTCATACCTCTCCTGACGAGCACTCTGATGGTACCTATCCGTTAGATCCTGGTGCATCTCAAAAGGGTAGAAATCTTCATAAGATTTATGGAGTTCTGTTGTCATTATGGCCAACTTGATGCAAGACACCTTAGTGGCATCTTTCTCATGGGTAGTGTACTCAGCAATCTCCTCAGGAGTAGCAGTTGACTCATCGATAACCTTTAGCTCCTTATCAAGGACATACTCTTTTCCCTCATAACGAGTAATCATTCTAATGTTCCTAATCCATTCATTGAAATTTGAACCATCAAAAATGATTTTCCCACACAAGTTCATTAGGGAAAATGAGCCTGTAGGGTTTGAGCCAGTAGCAGTGTTGGAAGACATCTGAAAAGAAAGAAAGACAAGTTTTATTAGATAAAGAGTCCTTAATAAGTCACCCAAATGAAGTATTAAGGCTAGGACCCATCAAACTATTTATAGTTGGAAGAGGGATGTCCTAATCCAAGTTATAAAATATTTGAAGGTAGGTAAATGACGATTTACCAATTTCCACCACGAAAACGAAATAGATTATTAAGTTTTATTGGATTAGAAATTCCTAGAGCTTTTGAGATACATTGAACTTTCAATGGCATGTTTAAATCTCGATTGTGCCCTCTCAAGTTTGTGACTGGGATGCCAAGGATCACAAACAAGGTGTGAATAACCATGCAAATTGACTTGGTACCCTTAACTTTTATCACCTAATCGATGTGCCGGTTAACCACACTTGCTCCACCGATCTATGATAAAATTAAGTTACCCTTTGTCACTCTTACTAGTCCTTGTTAGTGTGCCGGTTAACCACACACGCTCCACTAACGACTTGGTAAGGTACAAAGTGTAATTTCATGGGTTAGCACCTATTTCACATTTTCCTAAAGTAACTAAGATTGGGAATTATTAAAGTGTAGTTACTTTATAATTTCATTATACTTTTAATGAAGATTCAAAGTCCTTGTCCTACCCGTTGGGCTAACGACCCTCCACCAGTCAAGGAAGCGGTGGGTGAGAGTGGACACCCATTAAGCTGCCATTGTATAGGCAACAACCTTATACCCCCCTTATAGACCGGCTTCGTGAATGAGGCCTACTAACGGTAAGACTGACTTATTCTTATACATATCTATATATTTAAACTTTTAATATAATAATAGTATAAGGGTTGAATTTTAAACTTTTAAAATTCTAAGGTTCAATTTGGAAATTAAAGTATTAGGGTGTAAGACTTTACAAATTCCAAAACTTGAGGGCAAGTATTGAAACTATTCAAGACCTTTCATTTCATAACTTATGAGTTTAATGGTTCATTAAAATGAAGACTCTTCATTTTATGTAACCTCTTATTCTTTAATGACACTTTTAAAGAAGTGACTTTTTGTTATCCATAACTTGAGGACAAGTTATGGACTCCATGATTAGCCATTAAGATCAAGAATCATACTTACAAGCAAGTTACACATAATTCCTATGATCTTCTAAAACTCATAAGAACATGAACAATCATATTAACAAATACAAAACATGGAATTTTGATATTAGCCATTGTAAATGGATTAGCATAAGCATTACACCATCTAAAACAAGTTTAAAAACACCAAAACAGTTTAGGGTAATGTTTCTAGTCCATTTCCAGCAGCAAAACTCGAAAATCTGCATTCAGGGGCTCCTACTCGTCGAGTGCAAGAACCTACTCGACGAGTAGGATGAATTTACTCATGGACTCGTCGAGTCCCCCCATGGACTCGGCGAGTTCATGCTGCAGAGTCCAGATTTTTGAGCTTTTTCAACAAGTTTGCATCAAGTATCAAGAAAACAAGACTAGGCTCTGATACCACTGTTGGGTTTTGAGCATTCTTACACTCCTATGGTGTACATGCAACCCTAGAAACCTTGGATCTATGTTTTCTCTAAATACATGCAAATTTGATTTTCCAAGGTTTACTTCCTATCTAGCATATCATGGGGAACTTGTAATACAAAATTCAAGTAGAACAACATACTGTTTAGAAGCTTGGATTCCTTGATGACTTTGTGAGCCTAGCACCCCAAATGTGATGCCTCAAATGCTTCACACAACACCACATTTCTTGGAATAACCTTGAGAGAATTACACTATACTCAAAAATCGGCTAGCCCTCTTACTTGTTTGTAGTAGTCCCGATTTTGCTTACATAAGGAGTCTTTATATAGTTGTGGCACAAGTAGGGTTACACCATGTAAACCCTAATTGTCATGGCTTTCCATATTCCATGATCCATGGGTTTGTAACCTCCATGGACTATCCATGGAGCACCTTATGGGTTTTAACCCAATCCATACAAACCATGGATCATTAGCCCACTATACAAGAATAGATTATTTACACAATCCACCCCATATATTTAATTAGTCTCTCTTTGATCACTTAATTAATTCAAGATTAATTCTTTGATCAATACTAAATAAATACTATTATTAATATATTAGTACTTATAATATATTAATAAACCTTAAGTGTCATTTCTCTCATTTTGATCTATCCAAGTATTGCAATGCCATGCAACCCAAATGGACCATGCCGGGTCGGGTCAAGTACATACCAAATATGGTTATGGACTTAGACACTATATCCAACATACATAAGCTTAGCCCATCACTAATTAATGATGGATTATTAGCCCAACCTATATGTATCATTGATTTACACAATCATCCCCTGTATATTTAATTAGTCTCTTTTGATCACTAAATTAATTCCAAATTAATTTTTGATCAATACTATATAAATAATATTATTCCTTAATTAATACATTATAATATATCATTAAATCGTAAATAACCACTTTCTCAAATATCCATCCTATCAGATTGTTCTCGTGAATGCAACCCAAAATGGACCATGCCACTCTCGGGTCAAGTACATACCAATTATAGTTATTGGCTTAGACACCTAATCCAACAGTCTTCCACTTGGATAAGTCTAATAAATATAATTGTAGGTACGACTTAAAACCGACTAGAAATCATAGCTCTCAAAAGCCGCTGTCGAACTCTGACGTGCCATTTTAGATAAGGGATCATATATTCCTCCATTCTAGATATCGTATGAACTGAGACATGGATTATAATCATTCTCTTTGTTCATGTGTTGTTTCCCGATTTCTGATTTATGACGACCGACTAATTGAACAAATCAAATCAATCCAGGCTTGGTCAAGCGCTTAGGGTTTCGTCACTAAATCATCGAGGGGCCCACAGATATCGCTTTTAGCTCTCTTATGGTAAAAGTAATGGATAAACTTCGACTCATATGCTTGCTCTATTTACTCATCAAATCACACACAACAATATGTTTTATAACACCAAGTTACCGGTGCGTTTACATATCATCAATGTGCAACCGACTTGTAAACTGCAACTATATGCCTCTGTTTTAAGAATATAAGATATTATCGTCTCATAATCACTCGTGATGAAATCCATGAAGTGATTCAGATGAGCGTGGGTTTAATCCAATTCTCAAATCTTATTACAGGAGTATCATGAACACTGTAACAACCTTTGTTATGTCTAAACAGTTTAGACAGTCTACAGACGGATTCATGACAGTCTTACCTCAATACCTACTTCCAATGTATGAACGACTTTGGATAGTTTGAATAATCTTATTATTCGGGAAGTCAAAACATGCAAAGTGAAACACAAGAATAATCGAATTCAATATGGTCTCAAAACTTTTGAATATAAATAAAACACCTTTTATTTAATCACCATATTGATTACACATTATTCGTTGTATAATGTTTCGATTAATCAACTTAATACTTGATTTAAAATAATAGTTATCTCATGCTCCAAGCATGCACATTATGTTTACCTATGGTCCTTCTTTGTGAAATAGATTAATAGAATAGATTTCCAATGAAACTCATTTCACAATCCCAAATCTTTATCAAAAGTCTTAGATTCTAAACTATCATGCAATGATTCCTTTTGTAATGTCGAGGTACCAAAGTCACAGAGACTTTGCCAACGGTATTACAAAACTTTCCACTGGAGATTGATAACAAAACAATTCCAAGGAAAGTCTCAAATTCAAAGTACATTCCTTTGAACATCCTTCTTGCATAAAGATTTCTAACCTATACATAGATTCTTAATATCCAACTCCCATTATGAAAACATTTCCATATTTGCCATATGAAAATGCATTATTAATAGAATTATGTGTATTCATAATAATGTCAATATGGTCCATCCATTACTATACTTCCAACTGTCCTTAAGCAACCAATCCTTAGCGAACCTTAGATTGTCCTTGACATTTGTTTAACCACCTTAGTCATATCTTGTTCTAGTCATTTTTTTCCTCTTAATGCCCTAAGCATTTGGAAAATTAGAACATGGGAATATTATAGCATATGTGATCGATCCTATATCCGAAGCATATGGGACACGATTCATAATGTCAATCGATCCTATATCTGAAGCATATGGGACACGATTCATAATGTCTAACATAAAGACATGATACTTAACCAGTCTTTTGCTATAATATTGCCATATATAGAATTTCCAATGTTGAAATACTTAAACATGGTATTCATATATATCAACGACTAAGTTTGATTAATACTTCAATCTAAAATTTTAGATTCGAAATAAAGTATAAGTATCCTCTCCCTTACTATAGCGAAACAATTTTTTCAACCTTTGCAACTTTGGAAATTAGAACTTTGTTTCCTATTAATAGTATTGCTAACTTGCAACACTTACCATAATAATTATGCTCCCACTAGCATAACAATTATTTTTGTAAATCCCAAAATCTGGAACCAACAAGTGATCAACAAATAAACAAACCAAAATGATTAAGCACAAGAATGAGTAGAAAACAGAATTGATCCAAATTGCACACGTTTTATATATAGCTGAAAACGTCTGGTACAATGGACACTAAACACACTTGACCACAAACAACAACTGACAACTGACAAGAAAGGACACTATATTTAGTGAACAGTAAAAGCAAACTAGTTTGCTGCCGTAAACACCACATGGACCGAAAACGAAACGTTTTCGGTCCACCCAACCGAAAACCCACAAAATGCCTATACAAAGTGTAACAAAGCCTACAAAACATAAATGCCTAGCTCAAAGCAATAAAACATGTCCTAACAGTATCCCCCTTGGTTTGAGGCTAGCATGAATTCAATCCTTGTCAACTATAAGCACATCTGATTTTCCCATGACACCAGCCCACATGCGTTTGTTGATAATTTCAGCAACCATGCTCGTAAATTCTTTAGTTGCAACCTCCTAGAGCTCATTTTAGACCATAATTTGATTATTTGCCAAGGTACGGATGTCGCGCTCACCAAATGGAAGAAGATCCTTTGCTTCAATAAGGCAGATTGTACCGGTCGGGAATTTGATAACAACAGAGGTAGTGGCCTCATCAAAAACCCAAAATTCCATATCGTTCAGATGCCCATCAGGAAACCGTTGAACAATAGGAATTCGTTCCATCTGTTGAGTAGCAGGCCACATCACATTTTTAAAGGTTCGATTGGTGCTGGGATCAATTACTCCTATGAATCTCTTCACAATAGAATCAGAAGTCTTCATTACGTCAAAATTCTTGTTGACTTGATTCTCCGGAAAGAGTTTGAACTTTGTTCCGCGAGGATCACATGAAGGATTGTGGAAAGGAGCTTCAGATAGTTATGTAAGATCAACTTTAGTCCAAGAACTAAAGTCATTCTGATGAGAATAGTACTCCACGTTTCCACTCTTCCTCTTAACCACCCAGATATTTAATCCTTCGTGAAATCCCCTCACCGTAATACCCGATCGGTCTCCGTATTTGGATTTGAATCGCCGTCGCCCGAGCTCAGAAATGCTTAGTTGAGGCCGATCTCCACGGATGTTTTGATCAGAATTTTTCATGAAAAGCAATCCTCTTTTTCCTTGAGACTTGGCTTGTTTCTGAGCTTGCTTTAGAATTGCTCTTGGATCGGCTTGAGTAGGTTCTTTGTCAAATCGATCAACTATACGAGTTGTACGGGCAGGTTGAGAAATATCTTGAGAAAATTGAGTTGTTTGTACAGGGCCACCATAGGATGTCTCGGCCTCACTTGGCTCACCATCGGATGTTTTGAATTTCTCGCCAAATTCACTTATCAGCTTGCTCTTCAATTCGAAGTATCCGGCAGAAAGAGCGTCGAGATTGAGCTGCAGATCTAAAATTTGCTTTGATTTTTGATGATTTTCTTTTACAAGTTCAGACACTCTAATGTCTAGAGTTCCTATCAAAACAACTTTCTCAATGATCTTCTGATTTAAAAGTCCAATATCTGCTTTGAGCTTAGAAATTGTTGGATCAACTCCCCCTGAACTCCCTGCACCAATAGATATCCCTTTGCCTCGGGGTGTAGGGTCAATATCCTATTGAGCTAAGAACCTGGCAAGCCTCTCGGAGGCAACATCATGCGCAGGTTGAGGAATTGACGAGCCACCAAGAGCTGAAGAGCTCCCGGCTTCAAAGAAGGAATGGACAACATTGGGCCCTTCATTCAGTACTGGGCAATCCACATTAGCAGGTTGGGCTGGAGTAACGGCTGCAATAGATTGTTGAACATGCTGAGCTTGTTCCCTAATTAGCACTCCCGGCCTTGGATCAGCTTTTCTTCTTTTGAGTGGAGGATGGGAGGCTTGTGTCTCTTGTGGATTACTCTCAGATGGAATAATAGTTGGAGTAGCAACTGCTTGGGGAGGAATCCTCACAGTTGAATCCAAATCAGCAAAAAAAATTGTCCATCTGATCGGGTGTTTGTTGTGGAAGCTTGAGAATATTGGTTTCTCCCTGAGTCTCCGTTGGAGAAATTCCAACTTCATTGACATTATCAAAGAACGAACCAAGTTCATCATCATTCGGCCCGTAATCAATGTATACATCATCATCATCAAAACCTGATAACTCACCTTCTTGACCCATTTCAGCTCCATCATCATCCCTATTATTATCAAATCCTAGGGCGTTATCCCCTAGAACTATCTCATCATCATCTTCATCATCATCATTAACATTTATCATTGGAACATGCTCCTCTACAACAATTGCTACAGGAGGAGTATTGTCATCTTCCTGTTCAGAGACAATAACTTCATCTGAGTCTGAATCCTCACCAATTTTAGCAAAACAACCAAATTTCACTAAGGGCTTTGTTCCTTGAAACACATATTTTGAAGTTTTGCGGTTCTGCTTCATAAGGCCAAAAGTGCTAGGACCCAGAGACTTCAGATCCAAATTTTCTCCTCTTCCTTTCAATTTAGGATATTTAGCATTGATGATCATCTGTATGAACCTTGGGTACATTAAAAAAGTGTCATTTATCTTCCCTGGTAAATTATTCTTCATTTCATTCAACACATATCTTGAAAAATTGAAGTCAAGATCCATGACTAGTGTAAATTTTCTCCTCTTCCTTTCAATTTAGGATATTTAGCATTGATGATCATCTGTATGAACCTTGGGTACATTAAAAAAGTGTCATTTATCTTCCCTGGTAAATTATTCTTCATTTCATTCAACACATATCTTGAAAAATTGAAGTCAAGATCCATGACTAGTGTAGTGATGGCGCCGGTATTCAATAAAGAAATTTCATCTGCACCTGCTTTCCTGCCAGAGATGCACATAACAAAGCAATGGGCAAGAAAACGCCAGTATGGAGGTAGCAGCTTCTTTATTGTGGGAGGGAAGACTCCTTCATAACCCATCCTATCTAAGATCTCTTTGACCTGATCCATTGGAATTTCAGTTGGAAATCATGGTTGATCCTCAAGTCGAAGCACTTCTCGGATAATGTGTTCAGGCACCAAAATCTTTCTCTCTTAGATAAAGGATTCCACTTTACCTTCTCCATTTTCTCATTCTTTGTTAACTGAAGCCTTGTCCCAAAACTGCCTTACTAACTCCTGATAGATAATTGGATTTGTTTGGAAGGCATGAGCAAGTTTGCAGTTTTTAAGTCCATGAACCATAGACCTAAACTCTTGATGCGCCATTGGAGGATCTGACAAGCACGTAGCAATGTTGTGGTTTTCCGAAAACTTTAGATCTGCCATTTATCTGCATCAAACAAACCAAGTGAGAAAATTTAAAAAACTAAACAATTTAGATTAATTTTCTCAAATATAGGTTGACTAAGGCTCCAATTTTAATTTTATCTCGGTCAAAATGAGTTAATTTAGCGTTTACAGCCGAAAACAATAATCAAAGTCAAAATTTGGGTTTTCGGCCACAAACGAGTTTTTGGTCGAAAAAGCGTTTTCGGCCGCAAACGCCTATTTCCAGATTTTAACGAAGAACACCGTCGAAAATGCGATTTTGCCTCTAAATCCTGCAAAAAAAAGTCGATTTGAGTGAGAAAAAGCTGTATGGTGGTCGCCAAGTCATTACCTACAAGAATCGTGAATCAATTTCTGATTAAAACAACAAACAGATGATGAATCGGTGATAGTGAGCAAGAACTCGAGAGAGAAAATGAGAGGGGTTTTCCGCCGCAAATGATAAAGTAAGGATTATCAACCGAAAATCCCCCTTTTAAACCCGAAAATCCATTCTCGGCCCAACACCCATAAACAAATGGACTCTAAACGGAAACCTTTAAGATAAAAACCAATAAATCCAAAATTAATTAAGAATGAAAACATTTTGAAGACATAAAATTAAAAATTAAAAATAAAATAAAATAAAATAAAAATAAATTCTAAAAACTTAAATTCAAAAAAAAAAACTTAAATTCAAACCATTTTTTTTAATTTTTAGAAAAAAATAAAATAAAAATAAAATAAAAAATAAAATAAACTAGCACTAATTTCTTTTCACAATTACGAATTTTGATATTTTTGGGATCAAAGTTTTAAGACAGTCTTAACCTGTTTTTCAGTATCTTCAACTTCATGAATAGATACAGTCAATCGCCGGTATTGTGGTCCACTTAAATACGAAAGATATTGACAAAATGGACAAATTATAAGTGACAAAACCTTGCACCTATATTCCTAAATGGGCATTTAGCTGACGAAGACCAAAGATATTATTTTCCACTTAAATTCAACAGCGAGATCTACAGACAACCTTTTAAGTAGTTCAATTTTAGATGTACTAGAACGTATTCCCCACTTCCTGACATACCTTGGTAATCAAGAACATCCAAAGAACTCTTTACTTTAGGCGAGTAGACAATCATTAAGAAAGAAATCAGAAGTAGAAGCGCATATGTTGTATACCTTGGTCAGATCTCTTCCAATCATGCAGAGGGATAACATATGACTAACTGAAATAGAGGGATTGAGAGGTAGAATGTTGCATATGATGTGTTCCAGGTCGGATCATTTCCAATCACGCAAAGGAGACAACATATGACTAATAGATAGAAAGAATAACATAGAGAAGAAGATGCATAGAGATAGAGTTGCATATGTTGCATTCCACGTCGGATCTCTTCCAATCACACAGAGGAAGCGACATATGACTGACAGATAGAAAGCAAGAAAATAATTTCCTACAGACCTACTTTATCAGAACCCCCCAGTCACCCTATCAGTACAAGAATTAAGGACATGAGTCCATACATCGAGGAAATGTTAAGCCACAATTCTAGATACATGAGTCTTTTAGTGTATCCCGCAGGTTCCCATGTTTATATCACTGCTCAATCTACCCAAGCGTCGTATTGTCAGTCCAAACGAAACTATCTAAGTTCACATTATCAAGTCCAGTCAAATCCTTCGTGCCTACCAGCGCATTAAGCACAGAGTCTAGACAATTCATATTCAGTACTTTACACAAGTTAACACTGCATGTTATCACTTTCTCTTGATATCACTTCCCAAATGATCACCTACAAACAAGCACCATAAGAACATATTTTTGGATTTTTTTTGTTTTATAATTTTTTTTTTATTTCTCCCCCTAAATTTGTGCATGTGAGAGAAAGTTAATGAAAATGAAAATAAAATGCACAAATTTAAACTAAGCTAAAAAATTAGTCTTCAAAACGGATCATTTTGAGAAAGCTCACAAGCACATCGAATCGAGCTTTGTTGAAGGGTTTGGTAAAAAAAAAATCTGCCACATTATTATCAGTGTGGATTTGTTCCAAACGAATGAGCGAACGCTCATAACAATCTCGAATAAAATGAACTTTGATGTCGATGTGCTTGGTTTTGGAATGTTGGACTGGATTTTTAGCAATTTGAATGGGGGATCATTATCACAGAAGATGGGAGTGTCAAGAAAATTCAAACCATAATCCAGAAGTTGATGTTGAATCCAGATGACTTGGGAGGCAGAGGCAGAGGCAGCAACGTATTCAGCCTCAGCCGTTGAGGTTGACACAGTTTGTTGTTTCTTACACTGCCATGACACCAACCAGCCTCCTAGAAGTTGGCACCCACCCGATGTTGATTTCCTGTCAAGCTCACATCCTCCATAGTTACTATCAGCAAATGCATATAAATCGAAATCCGGATTTTTAGGATACCAAAGACCCAATTTAGGGCTACCTTTAAGATACCTAAAAATTCTTTTGATAGCAATTAAATGAGAAAGTTTAGGATTACCCTGATAACGGGCGCATTGACAGATTGCAAACATGATGTCGGGTCTGCTGGCCGTCAGATACATCAGGGAACTAATCATCGAGCGGTACTCTGTTTGATCAATGGATTCCCCTTCAGGGTCAGGAGTCAACAGCGGTCTTTTAGCCATTGGGGTCAAAGCGATCTTTGAATCTTTAAATCCAAACTTTTAGCCTAGGAACATGGTCATTTCTCCCAGCGAACTCATCTCAAATCTCTTCTTCATAATAGCCTCGAATTCTTTACATAGCTCTGGACTTGTCGACCCAAAAATGATATCATCAACATATTCTGTACAAGAATTAAGTCGGCATCCACATGCTTGATGAATAAGGTCTGATCAATCATTCCCCGTGTATATCCATGCTCAAGAAAATGCTCAGTGAGGGTAGCCTACCAGGCTTTAGGAGCCTGATGTAACCCATACAGAGCCTTGTCCAACTTGTAAACATTATTCAGAAACTTTGAATTGACGAACCCAGGAGGTTGATCAACATAAATTTCTTCTTTTACAGCGCCGTACAAGAAAGCGGTATTGACATCCATTTGATAGACTGTAAAGCCCATGTATGAAGCATATTCTAGGAATATTCGAATGGCTTCCAAGCGAGCTACCGGTGCTTATACTTCTGTGTAGTCAAGACCCTCTATTTTCCTGAATCCACGAACGACCTATCGAGCTTTGTTGCGCACAATCACCCCGAAATCGTCTTGCTTGATTATGAACACCCAGCGCGTGTCTAAAGACTGCTTGCCTTTTGGTAACTCAACCAGCTTCCAAACTCCCAATTTTTCAAATTGATTTAACTCTTCGTGCATCGCATCAACCCAACTTGGTTCATTTAACGCCATTGCCACACTCTTGGGCTCCATCTGAGAGATAAAGCAAGAGTAGATACATGAATTGACATCTCCACTCTGAGTCCTTGTTTTAACGCCTTCTCCTAGAGGGTTGATGACATTTTCGATCGGATGATCGCATTGAATTCTAGTTGGGATCTCATGGATGATGTCATTGATTGTGACAGGAAGATTGTTGATGTTGATAAAACTGTCGTCTACTGAATCATTCGCCTCAGACGATCTAGGACCGTGAGAGGTACTCGCCATGTATTCGTTTGAAATAGGTTCAGGGAAGAGAAGATTCATGAACGATTGAGTAGCAGCGGAAGAATCCCTTGTAATGATTTCTCTTTCTTCAGGTGAAAGGGGATCAACATCAGCATCAGAATAGGTTCTTTGATTTGGGGAAAAAGAGGAGGTACTTGGAACAGAAGAATCCACTAGAAGAGACTCATGAGTCACCAGGGGTGGTCTGTAAACAACTTCTTCTTCTTCATCGTCAACAACAGCTTTTGTACCTGAGCAAGAACCTGAAACATTATCTGAAAACACATTAAATGATTTAAATAATAATGCATAATCAAATAACCAGTCAGGTCCAACTCGTGCATCTGTCTCATTCTCTTCCAGCCATCACACATCAAAATACTCCACAATCTGCTTGGTGGTCTCGTTCTATAATCGGTAAGCTGTGCGTGCGACATATCCCACAAAATAGCAGTCATCAGCCTTTGAGTTGAACTTGGGGTTGGACTCCAAGTGAAGGAGGGTGCAAGGACATCCAAAGATTCTGAAGTGTGCAACTGAGGGCTTGTGATTATATAAGATCTCATACGGGGTCTTCATCTGAGATTTGTTGAGCAGAACTCGGTTCTGAACGTAACAAGCAGTGTTGATCGCCCTAACCCAGAAGAAGACTCGTAATTTAGAATCATAGAGCATTGTCCTTGCAGTGTCCATCAAAGTACAGTTTCTTCTTTCTGCAACACCGTTTTGTTGAGGTGTCCGAACAGAGCTGTATTGACGCACTATACCCTTTTCTGCATAGAAGTGATCCAGAACTGAATTCTTGAACTCTGTGCCATTATCAGTTCGAAGCGCCTTCACCTTTTCATTTGTCTGATTCTCAATCATCACAATGAATTTCTTGATCAGGTCTGCAATCCCACTCTTGTTGGATAAGAAGAAGACCCATGTGAACTGTGAGAAATCATCAATCACAACCAGGCAGTAAGAATTCCTGTTGATGCTGAGGATGTTGACCAGACCAAATAAATCCATATGTAACAATTGAAGAACCTTGCTGATTGAGTTGACCAACTTTGGCTTATGTGTCTTGCGATGATGTTTGCCCTGAGCACAAGCAACCCATTTCTCAAATGTTATGAAGTCTTTGATTGGAAGATCACGCACAATCTCATTTTTAGCAAGACGATTGAGGTTCTTGGCGTTTGCACGGCCGGGTCGACGATGCCAGAGCATGGAATTGTTGATTAGAGACTTTTGAGAAAAGACAAGTGACTTCTTCGGGAATGTTATGATTCATGTCAATGATGTAAACATTTATGTCCCTCTTCGATCTAACCAAAATCCATTCTTGAGGTATAATGATTTCGGGCTTCAAAATGAGACACTCTTTGTTCGTAAAATCAGTGGAGTAGCCTTTATCACAAATTTGAGAGACGCTCAACAGACTGTGTTTTAGCTCAGGAGCATATTTAACATTCTCAAAGCTAAGCACACCATTTGTCACCATACCCTTCTGAGTGATCTTCCCACCATCTCCTCCTGCAAAGGAAACAAACCCCCCATTAAAATTCTGAATGTCTTGCAATTGGGAGATGTCTCTTGTCATGTGCCTGGAACAACCACTATCGACATACCAAGGTCTGACGATATTCCTCTGTAGCTGTTCCTGCACGATGATCGGGATTAATTAGATTTTGGGACCCAGGTCATAGAAAGACTGGGTTTTCCCTTGTTAGCAACAAATTTGAGTTTTTCACATTTTGAATCAGATTGATTACCTGATGCACATAATGGACGTTGAGGTGATTGGCCATTTGAGTTTTTGGGCACCTATTTATAATTAGGTTTAGAAAATTTACAGGTGTTTTCGAAATATTTTTCTTATGTTTTGGTCGTTTGGGTTTCCGTCTAAGATTTGCCGACGACCCAGACGATGTCTTTGACGATACCGATCTTGGCGTAACCACTTTCGGTCTCGTTAAAGTACCTACTGAATTTTTGTTTAAAACTCGTTTGTTCTTTTCAAGATCAGCCCGTTTTCTTTCTTTATTGATGTTCCAATCACCATCAACTGAGTGAGATCTCAAGAATTTTCTCTTAAGAGATCTCCCTCGTGACTCATTCATTCTTCTTTGTGCATAAAAAATAACAAATGCCCGGTTTGGACAATTTCGCACAATATGACCAGGAATTCTACAATTGAAACATGTTTGTTTCTTCATATAGAAACTGGTACCACTCTTTCCAGATTTAGTGTCCTTATTCAATTCTTTTGTTTTCCCATAAGTGCACGTTCATAGATCAGATTGTGTGGCTAGCTTAGGTGGCTGGTATTTGTTAGTGATATGTTTATTAGATTTATCAGACACATCACCACACTTATCAGAAACATCCGAATCATCATATTTCAAAACATAATCATCAAAAACTAAAGCATCAGTTTTCAAGTTAGAAACAGAAACATCATTGTTTGAATCGGAAACATCAGTTTGCAAAACAAAATTATTATCAGAAACACTCTCTCCAGCTGCCTGCTTGCCTTGAACTAAAGGTGAATCTGCATATGAAGTAGAAACATTAGTATCATTCACCCAAGAGCTACTTTCTGGCACCACCACAGCAGGTTTGCCATACTGAAGATATGCTTCTCTTTCTATTTCTTCTTTAGATAGAGGAATGTTAGTGTAAGTATGGTTAAAAGGAGGTGGAACACTATCATACCCGCTACGTACTTTCTTCTTGTTCTGCCATTTTAATTGTGTTTCTATCATGCCCTCAACTGTCTTACTTGACTCATCATACTTTCTGAAATTAAAATATTCATTTGCAAATCTAATCTTCAATGTGTCAAGTTCGACAGTCAAGTTAGCAAGCTGTCTAAAGTCCTCGGTTTTGGCCTCTAGTTGTTCTTTTAGTGGTTTTTTTGCCCTTCCTAAGAGTATAGGTTTCATACCTAAGGTCCTCATTGTCTCTCCGTAACAAATCAATTTGATCACGCAAAATTTTAACAGTATCCATGCATTTTTTAGAGCAAGAAATTTCACAGACCTATTTCTTCTCTGGAGTGGTAGATACCATGAAAGCAAATTGAAGCTGCATCATTTCTGTTTCAACATCCTCTTCAGCTTCTTGATCTGGAAGTTCATTTATCTGTGCCAAAGTAGCAGTTTCAGGTCCTGAGATGTTCAATATATGAATCTGATCCTCGTAATCAAACGCTTGAGCCACAACTGCCAAATTTGCAGTTTCACCGTTGGATGTTGTTCCTCTGTTGTTCACCACTGGCACCATTGTCATGTCATAATTTTCCCTTCTATCTAGTTTTGGGCACTCACGAGCAAAATGACCAGGCTCATGACAGTTGAAGCACCTAAGCTTGCCCCTATTAAACCCAACTTTCTTGTCTCCATTCATGCCCCAGTTGTTCTTTCCCGTCTTCTTGGCAAACTGTTTAGCTCTGAACACCGCCATGTCACAGGTGATATCCATTTCCTCAACGTCTTCAGAGTGAATTTGATCAATATCAGCAAACGAGAGTTGAGGAGGAAAATCTCCAGCTAGAAAAGCATTGTAACAATTCACAAGACCAGAAGCTAAAGCCATATTTTCTTCAGCTTCCTTGGAGTTTGAGACAACAGCATGAGTTTTTGAAGAGGAGGCTGAATGTGGAACAATATGGGTTTGTGAATAAGGCATGGATGATGAAATAGCATGGGTTTGTGGTACAGTGAAAGCTTGAGTTTGTGGAACAGTGAAAGCTTGAGGTTGTGGAACAGTGAAAGATGAAAAAGCATTGTTCGATGAAATTCCAAGATTAGTTGTCGAGTAGGAATTCACATGGTTTATCTCGCATTGCTTATCATCTAAATCACAAGCTTTGATGACAGCCATTCTTTCAGCAAGAGTAAGACTATTAAGATCTTTGGTTTTCTTGATAACAGAGACATTCATGTCCATGACTTGGGGAGAGAATTCAGCAGCTTTTTGTTAATATCTGAGCGTGGTATAGAAATTCCAGCAGTGCTCATCTCAGTGGTAAGAGTGATGAATCTCTACAATTGGGTTTCAAGAGTTTCTCCCAGAACATGGTTAAACAAGTTGAATTTTTGACGAAGCATGTCCTGTCTACTTTGTTTCATGTCATTATTTCCTTCGTAAACCTCTATCAATGCTTCCTAAAGTGCTTTTGCTTAATCATACTCCCTGAATCCCTGAGCAATATCAGGGGATAGAGCCATAGTTAGAGTTGCCAGTGCCTTTTCCTGTTCCTCAATTTTTTCAAAGTCAGCATGAGTATAGTTGTGATTCTAACAGGACCCCTAAGAATGCTTCTCCAAATCTTAAAATCTTTCATTTTGATGTACTTTTCGATCCTGTATTTCCATTTAGGAAATCCTTCTGCGGATAAGAGATGCGAAATTCTCATGGTAGTTCCCATGATTGAGTCTAGTTCTTGATGAATTGCACTGTGTTGAGGTTCCATTTTTTTTAATTTTTTTTAATTAGAAATGAAACTTGTTTAAAAGTCAAAGAAAATCACAACTAAAAACATTTTACAACCGAAAGTGGTTTACAGTCGAAAATGGTTTACGGCTGAAAGGGATTCACAACTGAAAATGATTTCATAGCTGAAAAGGGTTCACAGTCGAAAAGAGTTCACGGCTGAAAGGGGTTCACAGCTAAAGACGGTTTACAGCTGAAAGCATTTTCAGCCGAAAATGGTTTACAATCGAAAACTGTTTTTCAGCCTAAAACTGATGAACAGAAGTCAACCGAAAACGCCCAGAATTTGACGAAAAAGACGATTTCAAGCAGATTTCAATCCTTTTGGTCTTGAATTCACGATCAACAGCAAAAACCAAGCAACAATGACAGCAACACCGAAAACAATCTTGATCAACACCGAAAATGGATACCAAACAGCCAAAAATAAGCTTGATCAAGTTGACACTAGATTGGCTCTGATACCAATTGTAAGTCCCAAAATCTAGAACCAACTAGTGACCAACAAATAAACAAACCAAAATGATCAAGCACAAGAATGAGTAGAAAACAGAATTGATCCAAATTGCACACGTTTTATATATTGTCGAAAATGTCTGGTACAATGGACACTACACTCACTTGACCGCAAACAAAAACTGACAACTGACAACCAAGGACACAATATATAGTGAACAGTAATAGCAAACTAGTTTGCAGCCGTAAACACCACATGGACTGAAAACGGAACGTTTTCGGTTCACCCAACCGAAAACCCACAAAATGCCTATCCAAAGTGTAACAAAGCCTACAAAACATAAATTCCTAGCTCACATCAATAAAACATGTCCTAACAATTTTGTTACTAGCATAACATTTATGCTCCCACTAGCTTTGACATATATCCAAAATCAGCTGGACTTCTAGAAATCAATATTTTATTGACTTTCTTACCAAGGTTCAGATTTCTGATATGAGATGCTTCGATAATTATTTTTCTAAGCTCACACACCTTTTATTAGAAAGCTCATATGTGTATCTAAACTATTTTAGAACTCACAGCAATAAGTTCTGAATGTTCAAACTATTTGCCATTTCTCACAATTCAAACTATGAATAGGGATGTCGTAATCATAATCGAATTTGAGAACACAATTAACACAACTGCTATCTCCATAAAATCTACTTAGTGAAAGCGTTTCCTCACAATCATTTTCATGAATTGGAGAGAAAACTTATGACACTTAGATTTTATGGTGTATGTGTTCCTATCCATGTGAATCTGTCATTCCTAACCATTATCATAAGACAAGGTCTATGACAAATTCAAACTCATATGGACTAAACTTGTTCAATCTTAATTTCTTTCCACTTGGTAGCACAAGGGCCTACCATGTCTTCCAAGTTATTAAGCAACTCACATATACAGATCAATGAACTTTCACTGATCAAGGTCCTTCGCCTTATGCAAACAATTTAGAACTCATAGAACTCACATGCATAATCAACTTTTAACTAGAATGGGAACAGAAACAAGAATATGTCAGCACGATAGGTTGCAAACCTCAAGTCGTGAGCTAGTGATACACAATAGGTTTATTCTTGATTAGTTCCTGAAACTTTTCAAGATCTTTAAGACTCCCACAGACTTCTTGACATATAAGATTCTCTTTTCAAGAAACACTCCTTGACAAACAAACATTCAAGAGTTAGTGTAGATTCTTATCAAGGAAAAACACTTCATATAATTGGTCTTAGTTGGTCTTTGTCTTAAAGACATCACAACCAACAATTCTAAATGTGTTATAAACCTACTTAAGATATGTCACTCAAGTAACAATCTTGGAGTATGACTCTAAGACTTGATTTTGGAACAAAGTATGACTCACCTTAATTGATTTAACTATTTCAACAATTTTCGATTCCTCTTCTTAGCCATACAGGTGCACTAAGGTGTCCTTAGAGGATCAATTGTGATATGGTTTTCATAATCATTAAGATAATCATAAAACACGATACTTAAGTACTCTCCTTTCCTTTCAGATTGGAGAAACTTTTATCTTTCTGCCTAATTTGATTCTTCTTATTCGTTCTGCTATACATTGAAACGTTTTCAATGTTTCAGAATTACACTTAAACTTGTAAGCATAACCATATTTACTAAACCTTTAGTAAATCATGACGAATAGTCTTATCGTTCTTTGTGGTGGACCTGACCAGTGCACAACCAAGTGTACCCGATCACCTAGTCCTTCACTTGACTCACATAAATGTGAACAAGGAATTAGTCTTAATTTCCCAAAGACGAAGGTTCTCATTCATCATACAATACAAGTCGCATGATTCCAAGTTTTTATCCAATTGAAACTTGGGTGATGAGAATCTTTCCTTATTTGGTAAAATTTTGACACTACCACAAACGAAAGAATTAAATCCATATTGCTAAAAAAAGATACATACAAACATCACTTTTCACAAATGCCATTGTAAGGAAATATAAAATAAGATAAAATCAAATTTTTCTTTATAAAATTGCGGAAAATCTTGTCCTTACAATGCAATTACAAATGAAAACTATGTTACTACATATTTCTAAGAAATCTATCATAACTCTTAAGTAGCAGCTCAAAATTCTGATCATCGAATCATGCAATCGAAATCCATCTCTTCGCGATCAGACTCAACATGCTTTTCCTTTAAGCTTCCTTTCTTTTCTTTGATCCTACAAAACATCAAAATGTGATTTCGTCACATCATGTATTAAGAATCTTCAAATAGGAACTTAATAGAGTTTGATAGTCGACCTACCTGAAGTAGAATCATACAGTTTGATTTTACCTTCTCTTAGATCTCTCAGGTAGTCAGGGCAGCTTCGCAACCCATGCCACTTCTCTTGGCAATAGAAACAAACAGACTCTCTCGGAATGGTACACGGGACAATCTCAGACTTAGCCTTTCTCATTACCATTTGGTCTAATGGTTCAACCATGGCCGATCCCTTTCCATTGGGAAGATAAAACTTTTATGGACTTCCAACGTCACCATTGTCAATGTCCATGGAAATTTTGGAAGTAGATCTTCCAATAAAATTTGCATTACCAGTGCGCCAAATCATTTCTGATTCAACAGCAATTAGCAAATAGGTAAGATCGATAAGGGTCACGTTGTGGTCTGTCATATAGTAATCTTTAACGAACTCACTATATGACGTAGGAAGTGATTGAAGAACCAAGTCAACAACCAGCTTCCTCGAGACAATGACACCTAACATTCCCAGCTTGTCAATGTGTGACTTCATCTCCACGACGTGTGCACACACAGACTTTCCATTTTTGTGTTTGCTAGCCAATAGGGCTTGAGTGACCTCGAACTTTTTAATTCGACGAACATGTGGGTCAGGGAGAATTATTTGAGGAGGTGGAGGAACTGAAGTATGATTTCTGGGAACATCATCTTCATGAGGAAAGCTTTTTCCATAAGATTCGGGAAGACCATAACTGTCAGAAATAGACATCTACAAGGGAGAAATTCAAATTAATTGTGTTAAGTCCTTAATATAACACCCAAAATGAAATATTAAGGCTAGGACCCAACACAATATTCTGAAATTGGGAAGAGGGATGATGTAATCCACTTGCAAAATATTTGAAGGTAGGTAAATGACGATTTACCAATTTCCACCATGAAAAACGAAAATAAATATTAGGTTTTAAATGAATTGAAATTCCTAGATTCTTTTGAGATTCATTGAACTTTTCAACGGCATGTTTAACCTCGATTATGCCCTTCAAGTTTGTGACTGGGATACCGAGGATCACACACAAGGTGTGAATAACCATGCAAATTAGCTTGGTACTCTCGATGTCATTAATCACCTAATCAATGTGCCAGTTAACCACACACGCTCCATTGATCAATGATAATTTATAAGAAACCCATTGCCATCCTTCATTATTCCCATATTAGAGTGGCGGTTAACCACACACGCTCCACTAACGACTAATAAGGTGCAATGTGTAATTTCATGGGTTAGCATCAAATTCACATTTTTCCTAAAGTAACTAAGATTGGGAATTTATAAAAGGTTTAGTTACTTTATATTTCATTATACTTTTAATGAGGATTTATTTGTCCTATCAAACCAGTTCGGCTAACGACCCTCCACTGGTCAAGGGTGCGGTGGGTAAGAGTGTATACCCAATGTCGGTCATTTTACAGGCCCCTTCCTTAAACACCCCTTATAGACCAGCTTCGTGAATGAGGCCTACTAACGGTAAGACTGACTTTTAACTTATACATATATCATATATTAAACTTTTAATTTTATATAGTATAAGGGTGTATTTTAAACTTTTAAAATACTTTGTGGTTTAATCTATTAATTAAACTCTACTCTTAATTTACTTAAACTTAAGCCATGTGATTATGGATTTATTAATCTTCTCTTTTAATTAAACATTTAATTAATTTAATGAAATCCATAAATATGTAATTTGAACTATTCAAAACATCAAGGTGCTTAATATAAAAATTCAAAATTAAAAACTATTTAATTAATTTTTAAGTTATGAACATAAAAGTTGCATCTTTTGAAACCTTTCAATTACAAGAGTTAATGTTTTCATGAATGAGACTTTTCATATTCCATAACTTGAGGGCAAGTTATGAAACTCTTGAAAACCTTTGGATTCCATAACTTATGGACTTAATTTTGTAACTCCTTAAAAACTTTTGAGTTCCAAAACTTGATGACAAGTTTTGTAACCTCTTAAAACATATAGATCAAATTTAAAACTAATAAAAATAATTATATATTCTTTATCTTTTACCAATTTGACCTAATGCAGCTCTTATAGCAAAATGATTCAAATATTACAAATAATTAGTTTTTCACAAAATTAAGTAATTATCTTAAAATTTGGCAATCATCATGTTATTGGATGGGGATAATCATTACCATATCAACAAAATCAAAATTTTATGAACCAAAACAGTTTGTGGTAATGATCCTAATCCAAAACAGGCCAAAAAAACCCGAAAAACTACAAACAGGTTGTCCGACTCGCCGAATCAGCTTATGGACTCATCGAGTTCACCATAAACTCATCGAGTTGATGTATGGACTCGTTGATTCATTCTGTCAGAGTGCAGTTTTTCGACTTGCTTCAACTTTGAACAATTAGCCATGCATCAATATAACAGAAAACAACTCAAGGCTCTGATACCACTGATGGGTTTTATGTACTCTAACATCCATATGGTCCACATACAACCCTAAAGCTTTGGATCTAAGTTTTCTCTAGTTATACATGCAACAAAAAACTATCCAAAGCATGAAACCTATAACTAGCATACAACTTGATATTTGAAAAATAAAACAAGTTAGACAATTACCTCTTTGTTGTAGCTTGTAGAGTTTTGGCCATTCAAGAGCTTAGCACCTGAAGTGTGATGCCTCAAATGGTTCACAAAACACCACCAACAATTGGAGAAATTGAGAGAAAGGTTGGAGGCACTCAAAATCGGCTATAGTTTAACTAAGAAGGCTAGTGTACGATTTTAGGCCAAGGGGTTACATATATATAGTGTAGAATTCCAAGGGTTATGTGTAAACCCTAATTCTTACACTTAGGCTTGTAATGGACTAACATTTTATGGATCATTACATAAACTTAGCCCATCACTAATCAGTCATGGACTATTAGCCCAACCTATATGTATCATTGATTTACACAATCAGCCCCTGCATATTTAATTAGTCTCTTTTGATCACTAAATTAATTCCAAATTAATTTTTGATCAATACTAATTAAATAATATGATTCCTCAATTAATATATTATAATATATCAATATATCATAAATAACCTATTTCTCAAATATCCATCCTATCAGATTGTTCTGGTGAATGCAACCCAAAATGGATCATGCTACTCTCGGGTCAAGTACACACCAATTATAGTTATGGGCTTAGACACCTAATCCAATAGTATTTTCATCGGCTACCCACATAAATCCTTTGGATATCTCTTCTATAGACCGAGTGACAATGTTGTCTTCGTTGCGAGGAGAGGGGTTTTCCGCGAAAGAGAACTCATATGCCAAGAGGACAGTGGGAGGCAAATTGACCTTGAAGAGCTTCAAGAGTTAAGTGATGAAGGAACCTCAAACACTAGCACTCAACCCGAGGAGGAAACTCCAGTTGAACCAGTTGACGAATCCTTACCTCTGAGACGTTCCAGTAGAGTTAAAATGGCACCTGAGTTTTATGGTTTCCATATTACTACTGAAGGTGATACATTTATCAGTGATATTACACTGGTAAATTTGGATGAACCTAACAACTACAAGGAAGCCATGGCAGGCCCCGAGTCTGCAAAATGGAAAGAGGCGATGGACAGCAAGATTCAGTCCATGTATGACAATCAAGTTTGGAACTTGGTTGAAAATGTACCAGGTCGTAAGACGGAAGGGTGCAAATGGATCTTCAAGAAGAAGACCGACATGGATGGGAAAGTACACACTTATAAGGCACGATTGGTTGCGAAGTGCTTTACTCAAACTCCTGAAGTTGACTATGATGAGACCTTCTTACCAGTAGCGAAGATTAAATCTATAAGGGTTATGCTAGCCATAGCTGCAGTTCATGATTATGAAATATGGCAAATGGATGTTAAAACCGCTTTCCTTAATGGGAAGTTGGCTGCAGATGTTTACATGAATCAGCCAAAGGGTTTTGTAGATGCAAAATACCCTAATAGAGTGTGTAAGCTTGAGAAATCCATTTATGGATTAAAGCAAGCATCTTGCAGATTGAATCTTTGTTTCGATGAGAAAGTCAAAGAGTTTGGATTTTCGAGAAGCGAGGATGAGTCTTGTGTATATGTCAAAGCTAGTGGGAGTATAGTTAGCTTTCTTGTATTGTATGTGGATGACATACTGCTCATAGGAAACGACATCCCAACCTTGCAGGAGGTTAAGTCCTGGCTTAGGAAGTGTTTTACTATGAAGGACCTTGGGGAAGCTGCTTACATTCTAGGGATAAGGATATTGAGATATAGGAGTAAAAGACTAATAGGACTTAGTCAAAGTACCTACTTGGACAAGGTGTTGAAACAATTTAACATGGAGGATTCCAAGAAAGGAGAATTGCCCATCCAGAGAAATACCAAACTGAGTAAGACACAAAGTCCGAGTACAGATGCCGAAATAGCATAAATGAGTCGAATATCATATGCTTCTGCCATTGGCTCGATTATGTATGCTATGACATGTACTCACCCTGATGTAGCCTTTGCTTTGAGTATGGTTAGTAGATATCAAGGGAATCCTGGTAAAGCTCACTGGACTGTGGTAAAGAACATTCTTAAGTACCTGCGGAGGACTAAGGACTGGGTCCTTACCCACAGTAGGAGTGATGACTTGAGGGTGACAGTGTATAGTGACGCCATCTTTCAGACCGACAGAGATAATTCCCGCTCTCAGTCAGGCTGGGTATTTACCTTAAATGGAGGAGAAGTAATATGGAAAAGTTCCAAACAGGAGACTGTAGCCGATTCAATGTGCGAATCAGAGTACATAGCAGCAAGTGAAGCGTCGAAGGAGGCAATATGGCTAAATAACTTTATCGGAGACCTTGGAGTTGTACCAGCTGTAAAGGAGCCTATGGAGATTTTCTGTGACAAGGAGGGTGCGATCGCGTTAGCCAAGGAACCAAGGGATCATGGCATATCCAGGAACATCGACATAAAATATCACTTCGTAAGACATAGAGTAGAAGAAGGACTCCTCGTAATGAAGGGGGTATCGTCAAAGGAGAACCCAACAGATCCTCTTACAATGGGACTGAGTAGGGTTAAGCACTTGCAGCACGCTAGGAGTATCGGGTTGAAGGACGATATTAGTTTTTAATGATTAGATATATATTTAGAAACTTGTAATAGCTAAAATGTAATTGACATTTGATTATTGAATAAAAGGAGTTTTATTTATAATTAAAGTTACTATCTTGTGTCAATTGTTTACTACTGTTTCATTTTGCATGTTTTGACTTCCAGAATAATAAGTTTATTCAAACCATCCACAGTCGATCATACTTTGGAAGTAGGTTATGAAAGTAGACTGTCATGAATGGGTTTTGTAAGATTGTCTAAGGTGTTAGACATAGCAAATTTTGTTACAAACATTCATGAGTGCTCTTGAAATAAGATTTGAGTATTGGACTAAACCCATGCTCACATGAATCACTTCATGGAATTTATCACGAATTGTGAGACGATAATTAATCTTCAAACCAAGATTAATGAGTTGTTGATGATGAGTTGGTTGTACATTGATAATGCGTAACCACATCAGTAAATTGATGTTATAAAATGTATTATTGTGTATGATTTGATGAGTAGTTAGTACAAGCATACAAGTCGAAGTTTATATGTTCCTTTTATCCTAAGAGGATTAAAAGCAATATGTTGGGCCCCTCGGTGATTTTGTCTTTACTAATATATTATAAGAATAATATATTAATTGAGAAATCATATTATTTAATTAGTATAGGCAAGAATTAATTTGGAATTAATTTAGTGATCAAAAGAGACTAATTAAATTAACAGGGACTAATTATGTAAATCAGTGATACATATGGTTTGGGTTAATGATCCATGATTGATTTGTGATGGGCTAAGCTTATAAGTTAGTCCATGAAGTGTTAGTCCAAATCAATTGTTGGATCATAAGCTTAAGTGTAAGAATTAGGGTTACAAATGACTCTTGGAATTCTACACTATAAATGTGTACCCTAAGCTCTAAAATCGGTTACCACATGCATTCCAAGAAGGGCTAGCCGATTTTGTGTCTCCTAAACCTCTCTCATTGTCCTCTAATTTTTTATTGGTGTTTGTGACTTGTTTGAGGCATCAAACTTGGGGTGCTAAGCTCTTTTAAGGCCAAGTTCTACAGGCTACATCTAAAGGTAATATTTTAACTAGTTTTTATGATTCAAATATCACCTTTTTATGCTAGTTAGGCTTCATACTTTGGAAAATGAATATTGCATGTATAATTAGAGAAAACTTAGATCCAAAGTATTAGGTTTTTATGTGCACCATAGGGATGTTAGAGTACATAAAAACCAACACTTTCTTCACCAGTATTGATCCTTGATATCGACCAAATATTCTTCCGTGTCCTCTCTGATGAATTTCGATCACCCAAATCAATGTTTCCTTGATGTTGATGTCAAACACGTACTAGAGACTACCTGGATAGAGTACAAGAAAGTAATGCACAAACCTTGACCTAGTTTTCCACGTGCATCTCACATGCTTCTTTCATGACTTCAATCAAACACATACAACACCGATTTTTCCTTTTCAATTGGAATAACTATAACATGCTTCTCAAGTAAATTACCTTGAGATCAACCATTCTCCAAATGGTGTCATACTGTAAGCTGGCAAAACTAATCTTTATTTCTAGAATTGTTTTTTCTGAATCCCACTTAGTGTATTTTACTTAATACACAATGTACCATTCCCTATTGCATAATTTTCTGAACCAGTAAAAATTAAATTTATACATTTACCCAATTATCATTTTCTACGTAACTAAGAATAAAACTTTCATCCAATTAAGATTTTACATCTCACAAATTTCATGTCATCCTATAAGGCTAGAGGGAGTGGCTTGGTGCCACCCCTAGACATGATAACATGGACTCGACAGTTCCAAGGGAACACTGCCCCTTGGCCTCAACATGGTGAGCTCGACAAGCTCTCAAGGAAATTCCCTATATATGAAAGAGAAATTCCAAAATTTAGATTTGTTCTCATTTTTTCCAATAATTCAAAAATGCTCAATATGTCATGACAACCCATCCCCTCTAAATCGTGACATTTTAAAAAGGCGTGGCAAATATGGCGTAGCATCTACGTGGTAGGAAAATTAGTATGGCAAGAGTTGCACCACTTCCTCTAGCCTAAATTAAACAATACACCCCATGCTCATTTTAGTATCAATAAGCACTAATGGATTCAATGGCTATGATAATTTCTCACAACATGTCGCGTCATACGCGATTGAGAAAAAACAATCTCCACCCTCATAAACCTTAAATTTATCCTATATATACTGATTCCTTACATCACCATTTATACCCTTTTATTCAACTTCCTGCTTATATACACGTGTATTTTCCTATTACTTAACTAAAAATCCCAACCTTCCAATTATCATCTATTGGATTATGGGATACAAACAAACAAACAAACAAAAAGGTCATAAAGGCGCAACAGAAGCAATACAAAAATAAAATTAAACTAATTCTATAACTCAAGAGAGGATCCATGTTCAACCAATCTAATGCAACTGAATACGAGATATATCAACACAAACATACCCTTAATGCCTTTGATTAATTGCATGCTAGTTCTTAATGGAAAGAGGATGTAAAAATCCCAAACCAAAACTCCTTAGCCATAGTCGCACCCAAGAAACATATCAACAACCTTTGACAACCATTTCTTGAATCGCAGAGCACTCAACCCTAAATGATTAGGATTCTTCCATCATCAACACACCATGTAAGCAAGCTTTATGTGCTGTGTAATCGAGATTTGGGAGGTTTTCGAGAGCGAGGAAAGGATAGTTGATTTTAGGGTTAGAAATCACTTAAATTTTGTTATTTAGGTTCCCTTATTCATAGGGAGGGTTTTGAACCCTTATGTGAAAATTAATTGGTCACTAAGTAGTTATCCATAAGTTTGGTATTTATCCTAAAGATCTGACTTTCCAATATTTACACTTAAATCCCTTAAGTCTACAAGTTTTTTATTAATTAATTAAACCCTTAATTAATTAACAACCAAGACCCCAATAAAACTCTCATGATATTTGTTGCTAAAATCTATCACCATGAGTAACCCAAAATGACCCTACTATTAATAGTAATATTACCAATTGTTGTGACCGTGGGCACTATTTCCAATAGTCTCCCACTTTTACAAGTCACACAACACTCTTTGGTCCAATATTCACTAATAATAAGTAGAGAGTGTGCCATCCAATGGGTACTTCCATACTCATCACTCCAACTTGTGATATAGTCCTTAGATAACTAATAAAATATTCCTTTGTTCTCCATGATATCTATATGAATGTGAGACATGGTAATATGTCAATCTCAAACGTTCAAAATTATGTTTCATGATAGAGGCTTGTGTCAACCATAACAAACTGGATATTTGATCCATTGTCAATTCAATATGAGCACGACCATGCATTTCGATGCTAGCACCAAATCATTAAGGGGCCCAAAGATATTGACTTCCCCTATTAAGGAAGAATAACCAAATAAACTTTGACAATATAGATTTTTCCTATTACTCAATTCATATTTATTCAATACCTATATGGATTCCAGTAACGAACAAAGTTGGAGCGAAACCAAGATACAACAAATTATGCATGAAAAATTGAAGAATGCTAAATCTAATGTCGCCAGGCTACAAGAAGAGAAGCTCTCCATCAAGGCTCGCAATTCCAAAATTCATCAACGACTGTTGAGAATTGTTGAGACCAAATCTCCTCCATTCAATGATACAGTGCGCCTTGCTCTCTCTGAAAAACTAAAGCATGTGTTCGCTCTGCTGAATCAAATCCATGGTGTTTTGGGGAGCGGTGAGTCTTCGAAACAAGAGGGGGACGAAGAGGTTAATGTGAAAAAAGATTTTGATCAAAAGGGTAATGAAGCTTCTGTTGGGTTTTGAGCATTCTAACACTTCCTAAGTGTACATGCAACCCTAATAAACCTTGGATCTATGTGTGTCTAAAATACATGCAAAATTTGTTTTCCAAGGTTTATAACTTATCTAGCATGGCATGGGGAACTTTTAAACATAAAAGAACTAGATGAATTACATACCTTTGTTTGTGAATTGATTCCTTAGGAGTTTGAGAGCCAAGCACCAATAATGTGAATGCCTCAAATGGAAATCACAAATCACCACAAACTTGGAAAACTTATGAGAGAGTATATCTATGCTCTAGAAATCGGCCACCTTTCTTCACACACACTAGGGTGTCATTTCATGCATCACAAGCTTGTTTATATAGTGCACATGATTAGGGTAAACCCTAATAACCCATGTCTTTTCCTTTCCAAGGATCCATGGGTTAAGAGCTCCATGGATCATCCATGGACTCCCATATAAGCTTAGCCCATTACCATAATGAGTGTTAGCCCACACTATATAAATATAATAGCCCATGTTTAATTAGTCACCATTTGATCACTAAATTAATTCATAATTAATTTAAGACGAATACTAATTAAATAATACAATTTCATATTAATATATTATAACTTATAATATATTAATAAGCCGCAAATATACTCTTCTCATAATATTATCCATATAAATAGTTCGGGTGAAGTGCAACCCAAATGGACCATGCCGGGTCGGGTCAAGTATATACCAAATAAGTTATGGACTTAGACACCTTATCCAACAGTCTCCCACTTGGATAAGTCTAATAACTATATTTGCCTATATGACTTCAGGAACCAACCGGCAATCGTAGCTCTCGAAAACTTTGTTGAACTATGAAGCGCCATTTTAGATAAGTGATCATATAATCCTCTGATCTCATGATATCAGCCGGACAAATACATGGAACAATGTCTAACTTATTGTCCAACAGTTTGTTTCCCGATTTCCGATTTGTTTGACAAAGAACTTAATCGAACACATCAATTTAGTTCTGACCGGGTCCGGTACATAGGTTAAAACAAAATCATCGAGGGGCCCAGATATCGCTTCTAATCATCCAAGGACTAGAAGGAACCGATAAACTTCGACTCATATACTTGTTTCTACTACTTGTTGAATTATACACAAAGGCACGTTTTATAACATCAAGTTACTGATGCGTTTACGTGCAATCAATGCACAACCAACTCATAGGTAACAACTCATATCTCTAGGTTTGAAGACTTATATGATATTACCGTCTCACGATCACTCGAGATGAATTCCATGAAGTGATGCAAGTGAGCGTGGGTTGAATCCAATACTCGTAACTTATGAGCACTCATGAGTGTTGTAGCCATGTCCAACATCTTAGACCTCTACAACCAACTCATGACAGTCTTGATTCATATCTACTTCCAACATATGACCGACTGTGGATGGTTTGAATAACTTAATCATTCGGAAAGAATAACCTAGTTATTATGGAAGTCAAAACATGCAAAGTGAAACACAAGATTAATTGAATCCAATATGGTCTCAGCACTTATGAATATAAATAAAACACCTTTTATTCATCACCATATTGGTTCCACATTATTCTGTTTCGATTTATCAACTTAACACTTGAATTAAAACAATAGTTGTCCCATGCTCCAAGCATGTACACTATGTTTTCTAAACAATAGTCATGACATACACCAAGTATGCACACTATGTTTGTCTATGATCTTTTTACTTTCTGAAGTAGATCAATTGAACATGATTCCAATGATTCTCATTTCACAGTCCCAAATCTTTACCGTAAATGAAAGAATACCAAATTCTTGTCATTTACTGTAATCTGTTAGATTCCAAACTTATATGCATTGATCCTCTTGCAATGACTATGCACAAAAGTTACAAAACTTGTCAACAGTCATTACAGAGTATTCCAAAGGAGATCACTTCTATGGAAACGAACTCTCATATTCAAAGTACATTGCTTTGAACATCCTTCTTGCATAAAAGTTTCTAACTTTCTCATAGATTCTTAATATCCAACTCCCAATATGGAAAATTTCCATATTCCCATTTTGATTATCATATCTGAACAAGAGCTACCTCTTTTCAGAATATATCCATATGGTCCTTCCAAAATTTAACACTATACTTCCAACTGTCCCTGAGCAACCAATCTTTGGTGAACCTTAGATTGTCCTCGACAATTGCTTAATCATTTTAGTCTTATCCAATTCTAGACTTTTCCCTTCTTAATGCTCTGAGCATTTGGAAAATTTAGAAAGGATGAATATTATAGCACATGTGACCGATCCTATACCCGAAGCATATGGGACACGATTCACGATGTCTCACATAAAGACCTGATACTAGATCAGTCTTTTGCTACAATATTTTTTTATTTGCCATGTTTTCAAAAATCGACTATGAAGAGGGATGTCGTAATCATAATCGAATTTGAGAACGCAATATATATAGAATTTCCTTATGTTGAACCATCCCAACATAAAATTCGTATACATATCCTTGACTAAAGATGATTGAAATCTCAATCTAAACTTTTAGGATTGAAATGAAGTATAATCTTCTCTCCCTTAATTATAGCAAAACAACCTTTTCCAAGTGAAATTCTTGTTTTCTATAATTAACAATACTCATCATAATTGATTATGCTCCCACTAGCATAATAATTATTTAGCACAACAATTATGCTCCCACTAGCTTTGACATGTACTCAGAAATCGACTTCTAGAAATCAATACTTTATTGACTTTCATCACCAAAGTTCAGACTTCTGATACGAGATGCTTCGAAAAAACTTTATCTAAGCTTCTCAGACTCATACATCTTTCTTTTGATAGCTCACATGTGTGTCTAAACAATTATGAAGAGGGATGTCGTAATCATAATGTTTAGACCTGTTTGCCATTTCTCACAAGTCCATGTTAGTGTGCCGGTTAACCACACTTCACATAATTGGTGTCAGTTGGTCTTTGCTTTATCCAAAACATCACAACTTACCAATTTCAAATGTAAAAGAGTAGAAAACATTTTACTCTTACATTTGACAAGTGTTATAAACCTTCTTTAAGATGTGTCACTCAAGTTACAATCTTGGAGTATGACTCTAAGACTTGTTTTGGAACAAAGTATGATTCTTCTTCTTGATTTTAACCATTCCAACAATTCATGAATCCTCTTCTTAGCCATAAAATTCACTAAGATGTCCTTAGAGGATGAATTGTGACATGGTTTCTTAATCATTAAGATGATCATAAAACAAGATACTAAAGTACTCTCCCATCTTTTCAGATTTGAGAAACTTTTATCTTTCTGCCCAATTTGATTCTTCCCATTCGTCCTGCCATACATTGAAACTTTTCCAATGTTTCAGAATTGGACTTCAACTTGTAGGTACAACCATGTTTACTAAACTTTAGTAAATCATGACGAATAGTCTTATCGATCTTTGTGGTGGACTTTGACCTGCACACACCCAGTGTACCCGATCCTTTAGTCTTTCACCTATCTCACATATACATGTGGTCAGGGAATTAGTCTTAACTTTCCAAAAATGAAAATTCTCATTCATCATGCAATACAACCTGCATGATTCCAAGTTTCAGTCCAATTGAAACCTTGGGTGATGAGAATCTTTCCTTATTTGATAAATTTAGACACTACCACAGATGAAAGAATCAAATTCTTTATTGCTAGAAACATGCAAACATTAACTTTCCATGAATGCCATTGCAAGGAGATATAAAATAAAGTAAAACAAAATTTTATTTATTTATAAAATGCTGAAAAACTTTTCCTTACAATGCAACTTTAAATGGAAACTATGTTATTACATGTTTCCTAGCAATCTATCATAACTTCTAAGTAGTAGCTCAAGAATCTGATCTTCGAACCATGCGATTGAAATCCATCTTCGCTATCAGATTCAGCATAGTCCTTTTATTAAGTGTCCTTCCCTTTGCTTGAACCTGCCAAACACCAAAATGTAACCGAGTCACATTTTGTATTAAGACTCATCAATAAGGAACTTAACAGAGTTAGATAGTGGACTTGCCTGAAGCAGAGTCAAACATTTTGTTTCTACTTGCTTTCAGATCTTTCAGGTATTAAGGGCAGCTTCGCTTCCAATGTCCCTTCTCATGACAATAAAAACATATAGACTCTTTGGGAATGGTACACGAGATTATCACAGACTTAGCCTTTCCTTTTGCCTTTTGGTCAACCGGGTTGACCAAGGCCGATCCCTTTCCATTGGGAAGAAAAGGCTTTTCTGGACTTCCAATGTTACCATTGTCCATGTCCATGGAAGTTTGAGAAATAGACCTTCCACCCATATTTGCTTGACCATTGCGCCACATCATTTCTGACTCAGCAGCAACAAGCAAATAAGATAGATCTATTAGGGTCATGTCGTGATTTATCACATAGTAGTTCTTAATGAACTCACTATATGACTCTGGAAGTGACTGAAAAACCCAGTCAATAGCCAACATCCTTGGGACAACGACACCCAACATTCTCAACCTGTCAAAGTGTGACTTCATTCCTAAGACATGAGTGCACACAGGTCTTCCATCTTTATGTTTCATTGCTAGTAGGGCTTGAGTGACCTTGAATTTTTCAAGTCTTCGAGCTTGTGGGTCAGGGAGAATAATTGGAGGAGGTGGAGGTAGAGAAGTATGATTTCCATGAGATTTGGGAAGATCACAGTTGTCTAAACCAGACATCTACAATGGGAGATATTCAAGTTAGTTGATTTTAAGTCCTTAATATAACACCCAATATGAAATATTAAGGCTAGGACCCAACACAATATTTTATAACTTGGAAGAGGGATGTCGTAATCCAAGCTATAAAATATTTGAAGGTAGGTGAATGACGATTCACCAATTTCCAGCATGAAAAACGAAATAAATTATTAGGTTTTAATTGGATTTGAAACTCCTAGATCTTTTGAGATTCATTGAACTTTAAATGACATGTTTCAATCTCGATTGTGCCCTTCAGGTTTTGTGACTGGGATGCCGAGGATCACAAAACAAGGTGTGAATAACCATGCAAATTCACTTGGTACCCTTAATATTATCACCTAATCGATGTGTCGGTTAACCACACACGCTCCACCGATCTATGATAAACATTAAGTCACCCTTCGTGATCCTTACTAGTCCAAGTTAGTGTGCCGGTTAACCACACACGCTCCACCAACGACTTGGTAAGGTACAAAGTGTGGATTTCATGGGTTAGCACCATATTCACATTTTCCTAAAGTAACTATGATTGGGAATTTATAAAAGGTTTAGTTACTTTATAATATTCATTATACTTTTAATGAGAATTTAAAGTCATTGTCCTACCCGTTTGGCTAACGACCCTCCACCGATCAAGGAAGCGGTGGGTGAGATTGGACACCCATTAAGTTGCCATTTTATAGGCAACAACCTTATACCCCCCTTATAGACCGGCTTCGTGAATGAGGCCTACTAACGGTAAAACGACTTGATCTTATACATATATATAATAATTAACCATTAATGTTATAAAAAGTATAAGGGTTGAATTTTAACTTTTAAAACTCTAAGGGTTGGAATTAAAGTATATTAAAGTGTGTGTAACTTTACAAATTCCAAAACTTGTGGGCAAGTTTTGAAACTTTTCAAAACTTTTCATTTCATAACTTATGAGTTAATGGTTCATAAAAGCGAAGACTCTTCATTTTTTATATGTAACTTAAGTGTTTAAATGTGTGTTTAAAAGAAAGTGACCTTTGGATATCCATAACTTGAGGACAAATTATGGACTCCATTAAAACACATAAATGATCAAGAATTAATGATAAACAATTCAGCAAATAATTCCTATCATTTTTCTGAACTCATAAGAACATGAACATGATCATCAAGATTTCAAGAATTATATGAGCACATAAAAGCATGGATTTTTGATATAAGCCATTGTAAATGGATTAGCATAAACATTACACCATCTAAAACAGGTTTTAAAACACCAAAACAGTTTAGGGTAATGTTTCTAGTCCATTTCCAGCAACAAAAGTCGAAAATCTGCTGTCAGTTCATTCTACTCGTCGAGTGCACGAACCTACTCGACGAGTAGGATGAATTTTCACTTGGACTCGTCGAGTCCCCCCATGGACTCGGCGAGTCCACTGTTCAGACAGCAAACAATTTCGATTTTTAACACAATTTTGCATCAAATATCAACAAACAAGCCTAGGCTCTGATACCACTGTTGGGTTTTCAGCATTCTAACACTTCCTAAGTGTACATGCAACCCTAATAAACCTTGGATCTATGTTTGTCTAAAATACATGCAAAATTTGTTTTCCAAGGTTTATAACTTATCTAGCATGGCATGGGGAACTTTTAAACATAAAAGAACTAGATGAATTACATACTTTTGTTTGTGAATTGATTCCTTAGGAGTTTGAGAGCCAAGCACCAATAATGTGAATGCCTCAAATGGAAATCACAAATCACCACAAACTTGGAAAACTTATGAGAGAGTATATCTATGCTCTAGAAATCGGCCACCTTTCTTCACACACACTAGGGTATCATTTCATGCATCACAAGCTTGTTTATATAGTGCACATGATTAGGGTAAACCCTAATAACCCATGTCTTTTCCTTTCCAAGGATCCATGGGTTAAGAGCTCCAGGGATCATCCATGGACTCCCATATAAGCTTAGCCCATTACCATAATGAGTGTTAGCCCACACTATATAAATATAATAGCCCATGTTTAATTAGTCACCATTTTATCACTAAATTAATTCATAATTAATTTAAGACGAATATTAATTAAATAATACAATTTCATATTAATATATTATAACTTATAATATATTAATAAGCCGCAAATATACTCTTCTCATAATGTTATCCATATAAATAGTTCGGGTGAAGTGCAACCCAAATGGACCATGCCGGGTCGGGTCAAGTATATACCAAATAAGTTATGGACTTAGACACCTTATCCAACAGCTTCTGGATCAAGGAAAGATAAAGGCAAAGCCATTTCTAAAGAAGAGGATGAAGAAAATATGACTGAAGCGAAAAGGGTTGAAAGAAAGAAACAAGATAAAGAGCTTGATGAGCTCAATGCTCTCCGACAGAAGCTAGACGCAGAAGATGCTAAAGTTAAAAATTTAGCTTTTATTTTAGAAAGTCAGAATTCCTTGTTTCCTGCTTGGACTTTACAGCGAATTCAAAAGGAAGCCATTGATCTTCCGGAGATATACTGGCTAGAACCGAAGACGTCATTTGACACCAACAATGAGATTGAATGCCAGTTAAACTTCCCCCTCACCCCACGAGCGTTTCTTTTCCGATGCTTCTAGAAGATTGAAAAGTCACCAATCTCCAACAACGCGATCAACAGAAAACTCTTCAATTTTTATCTCAAGTATGGGAAGCCTCAGTATGAGTCCTGGAGTCTAAAGAGGATCGTAGGTTTGAAGGTCGGATTACCTATGGAAACTAAAGATTTTCTGAACATTCACCTCAAAGGATATCGGGGTTCGAATCTTGTGCTTCATGAGTTTACTTAGGTTGATTTGCCTTTCATGAATCCATATGATTGGATTTCGTTATTCAACATTATTGCGAAGGATGTGAATAAATATGAGCGTATTTTCAACCATCTGAAGAGGATGATTAAAAGCTACATCCTGTAGATTGCAAAGATGGATATTGAGATCGGCTTCGTTCTGAATAAAAGACCCATAATGAAGCCATTTGAAGAACCTGAGGACATCCAACAACTGCCAGGGGGACTGATCGACAAGGAAAATTGGAGCATCGTGTATAAGAAGATTGAGGGTGCAGTTCTGAAAATTGCATGTTCTTTTTAAGGGACAAACATTTGTATTCCACAAGTGCTATGAATCAATTTCTGGAAAGGGCTAAAGCGAACCAAACCAATTCAGCTTCTGATATAAAATGCATGTCGGATATGATTAGGTGGTATCTGGCTGTCAGGGCATCCCTTCTGAAAATAATGCGTTACGATTTGAAGCATAAAGACAACAATGAAGGACACCTTACGATTTGACACAAAGGGGGAGATTGTTAGGCCTAATAGTGTGTTGTGTCAAATGTATGTTATTAGATTCCAAAATGGGTATGTCCATGTTCGGAACCGCTGTATGTTTCAGTCTATATATAGCGTGCATGTAGGTTTTAGGGTTACAATTTTTTGAAGCAAGTGCAGAATAATTCTGCCTCAAGAACTTTTCTATTGATGTGATTAGTAATCATTCGGCACCTTTTTGATCATTGTCGTTTCTTGTCTTTAATTCATCTCATAAATATACATTCTATCGATCTTTATTGTTTCTCACAATTAGTGTTTAATGCTTAGTGATGTGGAGTGTTTATTGCAACAAAATCTGGTGTGGCATGCCCGACCGGTTGGTTAAATGCTTGAACTTGCAGAGCATAGGTCCTGGTTCGAACCCTGACCTATGTTTTTTTTCTTAATTTTTTTCTGGTGATGTTTGGCGGCAGAGGGTTGCGACAGTTAGCTATTGTCACATTGTGATTGTCGAGTAGACTGAAGAGGAGGATGTACCACAGAGTGGGGGGTATACAACTTCAATAATGGTCCTTGAGGTATGGAAAAGACCATTTTACCGTCACATTAGTTAGACTAAACAACAAAAAACTGATAGAAAGAGAGAAATTATAAAAAAAGTTCCAATATTTTCGGAAAAGTCACTTTAGTCCCAAAAAAAATTTGAACATAAAAGTCTCCATTATTTTATTTTGGCTCAAATTAACAAAAAACTCATTTTTTTTTTCTTTTAACAGGAAATGACATATTATCGTGTAAAATCAAATAATCGAGATTTTTTTGTTCAAATTTTTTTTTTGGGACTAACGTGAAACTTTTCTGAAAATATTCGGACTTTTCTGCCGATTTCTCATAGAAAGACCACCGTTAAAAGTTTTGAAACCATACACACGAACGTTGATGACGTAAAAAGTTAAGAGCTGAACTCGATTTTTTTGAAAACTCTAGGACCAAGATTTTCCACTCAAATTTTAAAATCCATTTTAAATTGTCTTGGAAAAAGTTCTGAAGTTCAAATATTAAAGTCATAAGTCTACTCGTTTTCGGGTTGACTCGATGTGACATTTGAAATAATGGAGACTTTTATGCGGATTGAACATAAAAGTCCCTCTTATCCAAATTTACCCCTCTTAAAATCAATCAAATCAATTTTTTCACATTTGATTTGAAATCATTTTTTTACTTTTTTTTTCTTTTGTTGTTTTTTTTTCCTATTTTGTTTTTTTTTGTTATTTTTAATTCTTTTTTGATTATTATTATTATTATTATTATTATTATTATCATCGCACAAAATTTTAACATTCGGACGACATTATAAATTCGAACGGCTATATAAAATCGGTTATTAATATTTTTTTATATTTTAATATTAATATTATTATTGTTATTATTATTATAAATACGAACAGCTATATAAAATCGGAAACATAGTATAGTGCTCAACTAAAATATTTTAATCCGCATAACGCACCACGCAATTGTAATACCGTACCAATTAATATCCGTAATTAATAGGGACAAACTTTGTTTTTGTTCCGATTTTATATAGTCATTCAAATTTATAATGCCCGATTTATAAAATGTTATTCGAAATTTATAATAATAATAATATTAATATTAAAATATAAAAAATATTTAAAAACCGACTTCATATAGACGTTCGAATTTATAATTTCGTCCAAATGTTAAAATTTTGTGTGAAATTTATAACAATAACAATAATAATAATAATAATAATAATAATAATAAATTAAAAAAGAATTAAAAACAACAAAAAAAACAAAATAGGAAAAAAACAAAAAAAAACAACAAAAGACAAAAAGTCAAATCAGGGGGTTGGAATTGGAAAAAGAGAGGGTACTTTTACAAAACCCCTTATTTCATATAATAGTAATTGTTAACTAGCTAGTTTGACAAACTATTTTATAAACTAGAACCAACATTTTAAGATCAGGTTGTTTACCCACATTTAATATTAACAATTGGTCGATTTGCATAAAATTTAATAAATTAATATCATTTTCTTGAAAATAATAATTAAGCATAGAGGAATGATTGAACCACCATATAAATAGACAATGATTTGGCATGTGGTCGATGCCCATAGACTTTGATTCCTTCAATTTCATATTAGTTAAAGGATAAGTAAGTAAAACAATAAAGAAATAGTTAGATAGATTTAATTTTAAAAGAAGGAAATCTCGGGAAAAGTCATAATCTTTCATCTTAATTTATGAAAAAGTCTTAATTATCGGTAAAAACGATGATGGACCATTTTTTCCGGTTTCATTACTTACCTAGTTTCATTAAAGTCTCATTATTTTACCATAATTTACAAATAAATCCAAACTAAAATTAAGTGATGATTTAGCCATTTTTTCCCTTTAACATACATATTATCAGTGTCATTACTGACCTGGACGTATAGTCATTAAATGAGTCGATAATATGGGTATATTGTGTTATATAATGTTATGTTTACCATAAAAAAATGATATCATGATCCATTGTATATTTTTTGAAATATAAAATGCATCCAACGAAAACTGCAATAATTACATAAACTAACAACAAATTCGTCATTTTTAAGTTTATAAGAAATTTCAAATTGTCTATCTAATCTTATGTAATCTAGTATATCTATCCCATCAGCTAATTTCCTCCTCTTTTCCCAAAAACAAACATTTTACCGGTTTCATTATTGATCTGGATATATAATCATAAATGAGCCGATGAGATGGATATCAAATTTTACGGTAAACGTAGCATTATATAACTCATTATATCCATCTCATCAGCTAATTTAATGACTACACGTCCAGATCAGCAATGAACCCGGTAAAATGTATGTTAAATGGAGAAAAGGGCTAAATCATTACTTAATTTTATTTTGGGACTTATTCATAAATTATGGTAAAATAATGGGACTTTAATGAAACCGGTAAACTGGGAAAAATGGGTCAAATCATCATTTTTACCGGTAACTGGGACTTTTTCGTAAACAAATTTTAGTTTGCTACTTTTTCATAAATTAGGGTAAAATATTATGACTTTTCTGGAGATATTCCCTAAAAAGCAAATAAGCGAGACACTCAATTACATCTCATAAACCAATATTCTTTTTGAAGGGCGGATGTCTCATAAATTAATAGGCCGGTTACAAATAAGTCGGGGGCATGTTGACCATCTCATACTCGAGTTGTGTCATCATGGGTAATGTTAGAGAGGCTCATGTTATTGCTAACTCATTCAAGATTTACAAAAAGGAAGGATGATGTTATTGCTAACTCATTCAAGATTTACAAAAAGGAAGGATGTGAACATATTGAGATTAAGTAGATTGGATGAACATGGGTGCCAATGTAATTTAAATCGACAAGTGAATGTGTTAACTTTAACAAAAATGTTGATGTCACTTGTTATTTCACACAAATGAGTCTACGGACCTGTTAACTATCTTAGGCTCCAGTTGCATTGGCTTGGGTAATGTTAGAGAGGCACAAGCTATTACTAACTCGTTCAAGATTTGCAAAAAGGAAGGATGTGAAGATATTGAGATTAAGTAGATTGGATGAACATGGGTGTCGATGTAATTTAAGTCGACAAGTGGATGTGTTAACTTGAGCAAAAATGATGATGTCACTTGTTATTTCACAGAATTGAAGCAATTAATGACCAACTTTAAAATTTAAGAGTGTATGGTGTGGTTAGGAGTAGAAGGTTTTCCGTTATGTGCATAGACATCAAGTGCACTTGACACGGTGGCGAGCATGTGGGAAATGGTGATGTTTACATATGAAGATCAACACAATAACATGGCTAATGGTATTGTTTGTGTTAAAACCAAAGTTAAGAATATAATTTTAAAAAATATTAATGTTTCAATTAATGAGATTGAGAATCATGTAAGAGAAAGAGAGATATTTTCTTGAGTTCCAGTTATAATAAGATAAGAAGATATAAATGAAGGTCACATGAAAATGAAATGAAGTGACTACTCATATCAAGAAGAAAGTGAGTATAGCAGTGAACAAGGTAAGATTAGGACGTCCCATATAGGATGAAGCTAAGAGTGTAATGGTTGATGGGCCTACCTACTTAAAAAGAAACATGTTGATGTTCATGGGGTTGTTGTAAATATCGTGGCAAAATGAAGGTCACATGAAAATGAAATGGAGTGACTACTCATATCAAGAAGAAAGTGAGTATAGCAGTGAACAAGGTAAGATTAGGACGTCCCATATAGGATGAAGCTAAGAGTGTAATGGTTGATGGGCCTACCTACTTAAAAAGAAACATGTTGATGTTCATGGGGTTGTTGTAAATCTCGTGGCAACAAATGAAGGTCAAAATCATAAAATGAAACTAAAGATGAATTGGTTTTTCGTTTGTATTTAATTTCATTATAAACTTGAAATCACATGTTTTTATATTTATGAGATTATAATAAGTGTTAACATTATTGGAAATACTTGTAATAAACTTAATGTTACTTTCAAATGAATCTAAAAGCCTTTTTGATTAGGTTGGTAAAGTTAGATTTAGTTAAAATGTTTGTTTTGACAAAATAACCGACAATTAGGTGACATTAGAGTTTGTTAGTGTTTTTTAGTACCAACATAGATTAATAACAATTTGAGCGTCAATTCATAATCAACTTGCATTATAGATGGATTGAACTTGGTTGATTATGAATTGACGTCCAAATTGTTATTAATCTATGTTGGTACTAAATAACACTAGCAAACTCTAATGTCATTTTTAGTCTTGATGCATTGCTTGATGATGTCAGCACTAGTAGGAATGGAAGTATGATGACATCAGCGTTAAATATGCCGAAGTGATCCAACAACTCGGAATTTGACGAAATTCGTACACGACATGTAAAATGGGATGATTATGAAAACTCATCGTTTCGCCATGACGTGTGGTGTTTTTTATCCATTTGGGTTCGTTTGGGGCCTCAAAACGCATTGTTTCTGTTTTTTTGTTTTTTGCGGCAACTTTTTATTTTGAGTTTTGATTTAGATAATTGATTGCGGTTCTTTTCCTAATCAATTATAATCTCCTAGGGTTAAGAAATTATGTTTGTCTTATCCTCCTTATATGGATCTCGTTTTCATTGTGTGAGGGACAATTTTCGATTGATAATTAATAAAGAATCCAGTTTTGGAGTTATCTTTGTTCTTTGTGTTCCTGTTGTTTGTAATTTTCCATTCAATTCGATCGTCTTGATATCATTTGGTATCATAGCAAACGAACGAATGGTTGAACATATGGTTTGTGGTCATGGAGGAGCTCCTAGTCATTGTGGTGGCGAACGCATTCCACGGAATGACTGAGATGATTTACGAGATCCACATGACATAGAGATTGAACGCTTGCAATTACGGATCCAAGAACTCGAGTTGTTGCATCACGACTCGCTGGACAAAGAGACTGAATTGGAATCAAGCGTCTGGGGAGACGGTGATGAGGTGGTCAATCCTTTTGTCGGTCCAAAACAAGATCACCACCAAGGAGGATATTGTGATGATCCTTTGAGGAATATTGGTGTAAAGGTTGAGATTCCCGAGTTCACAGCACATGCTCATCATGATGAGTTCATTGAATGGTTAAGCACCCATTAGTGGGTGTTTGATCTACGAGACAACTCGAAACAGTTAAAAGTGAAGGTGGCGGCCATCCGATTAAGGAAACACGCCTCTTTTTGGTTGGATCACGTGAAGAAACAATGAAAACTTGTAGGAAAAACAAAGGTCTTCACATGGGAAAATATGAAGAAGTTATTGAAGAACAACATTTGACGTCAAAATCACTAGCAAGAAGCTTTCTTAGAGTACCATAATTTGTTCCAGAAAACAATGTCGATACAGGAAGTTATCCATGAGTTTAACCGGCTTCAGATGCGGTGTGGTGTGGTAAAAGAATAAGTACAAGTTATTGCTCTATTTTTGGGGGTGTTGACACCCAAGATCTCGGATGTGGTGAGTCTCCAACCATATTGGACATATTTATATGTATACCAACTTGCCTTAAAACTGGAGAAACAACTTAAGAGTAAGGCTCGCACAATGAGTAGTCGATTCTTCCCTGTAAATAAGACCACTGGCCCCACTGGCCCTAAGGTTGCTCATGTCCCAAAATCCTCTTCCTACGCCTAATGTACCAGGAAGTACCAATAACTGACCCCCATGATGTTACAAATGTCAAGGCATATGCCATTTTGCTAGTGAATTACCGAACCATCAGTTGGTGACTTTGACCGAAAAGGAGCCAGTTCCAAGATATGATACTGAGGGGATGTGTAGTGAACCGATTATGATGACAAATGCAGAATTGTAAAGATCAAGTGAATAAATCAACCATGAAGAACTCAAAGAGTAAATAAAATTGTTTTAAGCTCCATTACAATAACAAGATATTACAAGTGGGTAATGTAAATTCTCTCACTATACTAAACTCTCCAAATGGGTTCTTACATAAAATGGGAGACACTCACTTCCTATTTATAGGAAATGCTAAACCCATTACACATCGCAAGAGCGTAAGCCACATCCGATGAGAACTTTGCACCCTAACATTCTCCCCCTCAAAGTTAGGATTGGATGTCTCAGATTTAATTTCCAAACGAGCTCCAAGCGATCAAGACCAACTCCCCCTTGATGTAATACCGGTGTTCAAATCCGCTTTGAAAAGGAAGATCCAAGAATCTTCGAATACCCATTTCATCATTCTCCCCCTTTTTATAATCAACAAATGATTATAAACCCCACAAGGGTATGAGAAGCGCTCGAGGAATAAACATGACGAAACTCCCTCTCGATGTGTAAGAATATTGAAACCACGAAAATCTTGAACGAAAAACAATCACGAAAAGTCGAGGAAAAAATCTTCAAAAGTTGGAAAGATTTCGAATTTTGGGTGAGAGTTGCAAGAAATTCGAAAACTAGGTAAAAACTGTCATTTTCACAAATTTTGCAGGGATGCATTGCGACAAATCAGCTTCAATGCAAAACTTTACCCCAAATGTGAAAATGGGTATAAAGTGTCATTTCGCATCAACTGTAGGGACTGAATCTGAAAAAGCTTCCCACTTCACAGAATTATACCCCCAATTAGAAATTGGGTATAAACTGTCAAAACTCTTAAACGGCATGGACTCGAAATACAACATCGGATCTTCTTCTTCCCCAATTGCTCCCAGATGCGAACTTGGAACATATACAACGACTCGAACGACTCCAATTCAACACCATACAAGTCGAAATCACCCTTGATTTTCGACCCCAACTCGTTTCCAATTTGTTTCCAGGACACGAACAACAACATCACTCGAATACGAGTTCGACTCCAAGTAAGGAACTTTTGACTATTCATCAAAAAATCGTTCGACTTAACCATAATTCCAAAATCCGTTCGACTCGATTTAATTTTGATTCCAAATGCGTTCGACCATTAACCAAAAAATCAATACTTCAATTCTTGATTCAAACATTCACCGTTAAACTCCAAATGATACCATCGAAATCAGTTTCAATTTTAACTTTGGTTTGACTTTAAAATCACGCATTCGTCCGTGGAATTCACTCTTGACTTAGCTAATCCAAATCAAAATCGACATCTATCAATCATAGGTACCAGTTGAATTTGACTTTAAACACCATGAATCAAGTTTCGACTTCATCAACTATAATCGTGATGCACAACTTGAATCAACAACCAAAATTAACCCAAGCAATACTAACATTCGCAATCAAAATCGGCATCAGTCAAAATTAATTCGACTAGAAAATACCAAGCAGCTCGATTCGATTCCAACCTAACACTGCTACTATCAAAATCGAAACTCGTAATCATCCCTTTGATGTACCATAATCGATACCAATATCAAGAATCCTTCCCATTCGATATCAACAGGTGAGTCTTCATTCAATCTATTTTTAACCATTCTATTCGAGTAACCCAACGATTGCAGAATATCAAACCAACAACACCGAGTTCTTCAATTCGTTCCGATTACAGTCTACTTTAACTGTAAAATTTTCAATTAGAATGAACTTCATCGATGTACAATCTCAGAATCATCGAAATCAAGTTTCTAGAACCATTCGATTGAATCAATTAAGAATCAATCGACTTAGATATCCTAGATTTGAAAGTCAAATTTTTTACTTTGTGTTTCCGTTTTTTTTAATCGATAACACTGAATATCTATCCGAATTTAAATTATCCAATTGACTTCTCATCAAATCAATGAATCTTATCGGAAGAGTTGAATTTAGAAATTATATGAACGGTTTCGGATGAATTGAAATTGGGCTCAATAGGAACAATAACAGATAGCACAAGTTGGGCTCAAAATTTTGGATCAATGGAATAGATCGAAAAAAATATCAGATCAACAATGGGGCTCGAAACAAATTAGATCCAACGAATCGAAACGATAAAAAAATCAATAATGAAAGCACAAATGAAAATGTGACTGGATTTGAATTCCGAGAAAACCTGAATCATTCATCATCGGATCTCCAAGAACAAGGTATTGATCTTAACACGAATTTTTTGGAATCCATTTTAGAATTTGAGAAACCTTCTTGATAATTCTTTTTCCATTTTCAATACTCGAATCGATCATTGAAGATCTCGGTACCTTGGTTGGAATTAGAAAATTACCCAATTGCACATTGTACCACCCATGATGCACATTGTACAATCCATAGACTTCTTCTCATTTCTCCAAGATTTGACTTCATCTTCATAACGATTTTGAGAATCTTCAACAGTTTTGGGTTTGGAATTTGAAATCATTGCAACATTTGATTATTGTTGTTTAGGAACCCAAATTTGCTTCATTGATTTCGGCTTCAAGACAACATTTAAAGAATTTTGTTAAGAAACCCAAATGTTCTTGTTTTTTTATCTTTTTCTTCTTCATCTTTTTGGATCTTGAAGATTTGAATTCAAGAACAACCTCATTCTTCTCAACTTGAACATGGCAACTTTGAATCAAATCTTTTGGAGTTTGATACATTTGAACATCTTGGATTGAAGGCTTTCTATATAGCACCATTCCTTCAAACGAGTCACAAGAATTCAAGCAATCATCGGTTTGAACTCCAATTGAACGAAAAACTTTCACAACTTCATGAAAATCACATTGAATTCCCTTGTCTTGAACTTCAAGAACATCATGAGCATGATGAACTTCTTTAAGAACATCTTCAACAAATTGAAGAGCATAAAGATCATTTGGGTCTTCAATAAGAGAAACATATTCCTTTTTGAATAATTCTCTTTCTTTTCCTTCCTTTTGATTACTACACCAACATAACATATTCATGGAAATGTTAACCAAGCTTTCAATATTACAAAGAGGTTGAAATATACATTTTCCAAAATCATCTTTCTTATTTCCATAAGAGATTAAAGAATCCCATGTAATAAACCCACCATTCAACAATAATCCATAAAATTGCATCTCATTGACTTTGTACTTAACATCTTCAATCATCACGATCCAAGAATCATAATCCAAACACACCATTTTTGATCAATTAACAAAAAACATCACAAGAACTTGGATATTTCTAGAGACAGAAAGTGATTATGAATGAAATCTCTAGAGCGAGAAAGTGAATTCGAATGAATTTTTAGAGAGAGAAAACAAAAATCACATGAATTCTTGATTGAGAAAATCGAATTTGAATCAAGATCAAAGAACAATTCGATTTCTAGAATCAAAAACACTCTAAAAGATGAAGAGCTTAGAACAATTTTAGATTCACCAAATCATGTTGTCATCATGGATCAAATTCTTGAAAACTGCAAGAACACCAGCTCTGATACCAATTGTAGTGACCCGGTTATGATCACAAATGCGGAATTGTAAAGACGAAGTAAATCAATCAATCATGAAGAACACAAAGAGTAAATAAAATCGTTTTAAGCTCCATTAGAATAGTATGATGTTAGAAGTGGGTAATTTAAATTCTCTCACTAGACTAAACTCTCCAAATGGGTTCTTACATAAAATGGGAGCCACTCACTTCCTATATATAGAAAAGGCTAAACCCATTACACATCACAAGAGGGTAAGCCACATACAAGGAGAACTTTGCACCCTAATAGGTTGAGATTGCCGACAAGGCATCCACAGTAATTGAACCTGATCATGGAGAATTGTTGGTGATCCAACAAGTTCTGAATGTTGTTGTTTCCAAGTCCATTGATGATGATTCATGGTTAAGGAACAATATCTTTTCACACCAAATGCACTGCCAAGGGCAAGGTGTGTAGAATGATCATTGATAGTGGAAGTTGTGAGAATGTGGTTTCAACCCACATGGTGCAGAAACTCAGACTGAAAGAGGAAGATCACTTGGAATCCTACCAACTTACTTGGCTAAAAAAGGCAATGTTGTTAAGGTTATTAAGCGTTGTTTAGTGCAGTTCTCCATTGGTAAAAGGTATTCAGATGAGGTGTGGTGTGAATTCATTCCTATGGATTCGTTCCACATTATATTGGGAAGACCATGGAAGTTTAATAGGCATACAAAAAATGATGGGTTTCAAAATACCTACAACTTTCAAAAGTATGGGGTGAATAACACGTTGTTCCCATTGGATACATGTGGGTTCTAGAAAAGGAGACTACGTTGTTTCTTTAACGCATTGATTTTGAGGCGGTAGCGAAGAGTAATCCTTTTATGTTTGCTTTGGTAGTGGTGGATGAGAAAAAATTGGGGGGGGGGGGGGGTTCAGTTGCAGTCCAGCCTTTGGTCGAAGAATTTATGGATATCCTTCCTGACGAGATCCCACATGGATTACCATTGTTAAGAGATATCCAACATTGTATTGACTTCGTCCCAGGGTCTTCCCTTCCGAACAAGGTAGCCTATCAGATGAACCCAAAAGATTATGAAGAAATTCAGCGAATAGTTTCAGAACTATTAAAGAAGGGTTTGATTCGGGAAAGCATGAGTCTGTCTGTTGTTCCCACTTTATTGGTTCCATAGCATGGTGGGGCCTTTCGTATGTGTATCGATTGTCGAGCTATTAACATGATAATAATCAAATATCGTTTTCTTATTCCTTAGTTAGATGATATGTTAGAACAATTGCATGGTGCGAAAGTGTTCTCAAATATTGATTTGAGAAGTGGATACCACCAGATTAGAATGAGACCGGGCGATGAGTGCAAGACGACCTTCAAGACTCGTGATGGGTTATACGAGTGGATGGTTATGCCATTTGGACTATCTAATGCCCCAAGAACATTTATGCGCCTCATGAACCAGATTTTTAACTCATTTATTGGGAGATTTTTAGTAGTGTACTTTGATGATATTTTTATTTTTAGCAAAACTGTGAAGAGCTTCTCCCACATCTTCGTCAAGTTTTCTCAGTTTTACGTGATCATAGGTTGTATGCCAATGGAAAGAAATCTTATTTTTTGGTTCATGAATTTACTTTCTTGGGATATTGTAACACCCTATCCTTTCAGTTAAAATCCTTCCATTTGTTCTTAAGTTTTAGTATTGGGTGTTTATCTACGCAGGGCATAGATAGCCTTCTACGTGCGACATAGATGGTTAACTTGGAGACGTGGCTCTAATGATCTACGCAGGGTGTAGATCTTAGTACGTAGTGCGTACTTGCCCAGAGCCCAAACCCTAATTTCAGTATTTTGAGCCATATTTAAGGACTCTAACTTTCATGAAGTCGTCCATTCTCAGCCTTCATTCCACCAAACGTCTCCATTGAAACCCTGATTCCATTTTGGTGCATTGTGAGCTTAAAGAGTGTTTTTGGGCACCTTTAAAGAAACAATAAGGTGATGGAGTTGCTTGGAAGGTTGAATAAGCCTTGGATCTGGAAGTTCTTTTCCATCATACATCTCCAGGAGGTATAAAGTCTCCACTTTTATGAGTTTTATGATAGATCTAGTTTATGCATAAGAATTCCCATATTGTGTCCCTATGACTTGGTTCTTATGAGTATAAGCTACTCTTGGCCATTAGGGAATTATTTCCAGACATATGTGAGATTGTTAAGTCAAAAAAATGGGATCTTGGTATTTCTAACCATCTATGCATGAGTTTTAGTCTTTAGAAGTTGTCATGAGATTAGGGTTTGTTCTTTAGCCTTGGTAAGCCATGCAAATGCATAATGTTTGGAACTTTATTACTTAGGACATTTATTTAGACCAGATCTGAGAGTCGGACGTTATGTCTTTATATATTAAGCACTTAATGGGGAAAGTGCTTATTAGCGTTGTATGCATGGCGTAATCATGACTACGCAACATGTAGCCTTGTATTGTCCTATAAAAGCAACTTGATGCTCTACGCAGGGCATATAGATGTTACGTATGGCGTAACCTAAATGATGTTCACCTTTGATTTTTGACCATTTACCGTTGACTTTGACCAAGTTGGAGTTTAGGTCAATTGGGGTAATTTAATTAGTAGATTGAGGCTTCTCACTGTTTGTTGTTTAGGTGACCTGTAGAGATGGTATTTGGAGCATTGATCAATTTAGCTATCTTCTAGACTTTGATGTGAGTCTTCCTCACTTTACTCATGGGTCGAAGGCACCAACGTAGGCCCACTAGGTTGTGTTACGTATCCTGGTATATAGGATGTTATTATGATGTAGTGAGTTGTTATATTGGTAGATATGTATGATTATTTGTACTTGTTTTTTATATGTTTATTTGTTGCATATGTGGACATAGTGTGGTTTGGTTGAGGCTTTACTGCTTTGCTTCATAATCCAAGTAACCTGGGGCAATCCAGTCCAATAAATGTGGGTCGAGGCAATCCAATCTGATGGTTGTGGGTCGGGGGTAATCCAGTAGACTATAGACCCGAGGGTAATCCAGTCTGATAACTGTGGACCCGGTGTGCAGGGAAATCCAGTCCAATGACTGTGGACCGTAGGTAATCCAGTCTGACGATTGTGGACCCAACATACACGTTTATATATGTTTTATTATATGGGGTATTTTTCGGTAACTCACTAAGCTTTGGCTTACAGTTTGATTTCATGTTTCAGGTACGTCAGAGGATCGGGGAAAGGTGAAGGCATGATTGTGCACATCATCCTTGGATATTTTGTTGATTGGTGATTTTGGGATACTCTAATTTTGACTATGTTTTTGAAAACAATGTTTTTGTATTGTTTATGGATTATTAAAGGGTTTTGAAAAATGAAAATTTTTACTATGATTTTTGTGATGTTACAAGTTGGTATCAGAGCAATGGTTTGAGAGAATTTGATGAACATTTGTGGGATTCCGGACTCAAACTATCGATCTATAAAATTAAATTTCAAAATTAACTCTAAAAATATTGACAAGAAAGATGTGATGTGTACAATTAGTCAGAGCCAAGGAGAGTATTCCCCAAAATACCCACACTTGTTCAGTGTATTGATGATATAATATAATTGCATGCTAGTTTGTAGGCTATGGATGTTCAGGAATTGTATGATTATAATTGCCTGATTTATGATGCCTGATAGCCTAGGAGAATTTCTTGATATGCTATATTGAACTGAAATTATTATTATGGTTGCTTAGTGTGTGCATCATAGATTGTACATAACTAAGATTTTATAGCCTGAGAATGTTTGATTTAGCCTTATTTCATGTTCCTTGTTTGGTTGTGGGCTTAGGGTAGAATCAAGTATTCGATTGTCTATCGAATCCAGTGTTATGTATGATTAGCATGCACGAGCGGGTGCAAGGTTAGTGGAAGTTTCATGAGTGGGTGTGGGTTATAGAAAGCCAACATAAGGAACAACTAGCCACTCTGGATAGAGTAAGTATATGATGTATGTGTATATTAGTTTAGGATTTGTGGGCGGGTGTTCCGTGACGATCCCTTGAGACAAATATGTGTAGGTTTGGAATATAGTATGGGCCCGTACTACTGGATGCATAGGACCCGTACGTGTATCATAGAAGTCACGAATCATGAGGGTTTAGTAGTTCTGTGATGATATAATAGTATGTATTATGATTATTTTCTTATGTTTTCAAGTTTATTTTCAGTATGCCGATCACTAGAGGGTCAAGATCAGGAACTAGCGGCCCGGCGAGGCGAGGACTGACTGATGATGAGATTTGTGAGCTGATCACCACTCAGATGACCATGGTTGTTAGGGAGGATATCCCGTAGGTATTTGGGTCTATTAATATCGCGATGAATGAGATTTTCGATGAGCGATGTGTCGTTATGTCTGAGGTTGTTGCTGCTACAGCCACCACAGCTGTTGCTGCTGCGGGACTCCATGGGAGAGGGATGGTTAAGTATCGGGACTTCTTCAACATGAAGCCCCTAGAGTTCGACGGGGTCAAGGACCGGATCATTTCCATGAGGTGGCTATCTGATGTAGAGGGTTGTTTCTTCACTTTCTCGTGCCCAGAGGACCAAAAGGTCAAGTTCGCCTTGAACCCTCTTAGTTTGGGGGAAAATGAATGGTGGAAGCAGGTGACTAGTGCTTATTCTCCTGTGGAGAAGGCTGCAGTGACTTGGGAGCAGTTTACGGAGATGTTCTGTACTGAGTATGTTATGCTGGTAGAGAGGGAGAGATTTTTCCAGGAGTATAAGTCGCTAAATCAGATGACAGATTCGGTGACATATATCACCAAGATGTTTATAGAGAGAACCCTTTTCTGTCCCGAGTATGCTACTTCAGAGCGAGTTCAGATGTCCCATTACTTGAGCATGCTCAAGACGGAGATCCGCGAGTTCGTATCGACTCATAGGTATAGTTCTCTCTCCGAGATGCAGTACTTCGCTCGGAGGAGAGAGATTGAGATTGAGACCCAGACGGGAGATAGGAGGCAGACCCCGGTTCAGACACGACCATCAGCAAAATGGTTTAAGCCTGCTAATTCATGATCTGAAAGTCAGAGGGTTCGTATTTATCGAAAGTGAGGTAAGATACATGAATGAGCATGTCGGTCAGCGATCGGATGCCAAAAATGTAGCAAGGAAGGGAATCTTGCTAAGGATTGTCTTCAGCAGGCCCCATTGGCGAGCACCAATATTGTCTTCCATTGTGATCAGGTTGGCCATGTGAAGGCTAGTTTCCTATTGCTCGCAGCTAGACCAGTGCAAGCACTAGCATCGACTACTATCAGGATTACTGATGAACGTCAGGGGAGGGCTGAGTCCCTAATGGCCAGGGGTCGTGCCTATCAGCTCACAGCGGAGGAGGCCAAGGCGGCGCCTGACGTCGTCACTGGTATGTATTCCTTAATTTTCTGTTCATTTATTTCATGTATGCTTATGCTTGTATTTCTGATAAGTACCTTCTTAGTGAATTCTTTGCCTGCTCTTGTGCTTTTTGACTCGGGTGTGAGTCGGTGTGTTGTAGCTTAGTCCTTCAATAGGGATTTTGGCATGAATCTTGGAGAGTCAGAGTGTCTGTTATGGGTTTCCATCGCTAACGAGCACGTGGTCTCTGCTTCAAGTTTTTTTTCGAGATTGTACTTTGGAGATATTCGGGGTGAGCTACCCGATTGACTTGATTCCCATCACTATGAGGGATGTGTGTGTGATTGTAGGGATGGACTGGTTGAGCAAATTCAGAGCCATGATTGATTGTGAGAGGCAGTTGGTGGTAGTTCGAACCCCAAGTGGGGGAGAACTAACTATTTATGGAGAGGATACCAGGGTTGGTTTGGCCTTTTGTTCAGCTTTCAGGGCTCGTCGGTATCTTCAGCATGGGTTTTTGCGTTATGTCGCTTACGTGGTCAACACTCGAGATGAGGGAAGAGTTTCGGTTTCAGATGTGCCAATGGTTAGAGAGCTTCCAGATATATTTCCATAGGATTTACCCGGTATGCCTCCCGTAAGTCAGGAGAGTTCTTGATCGATCTGATCCCCGGTGTGGCACCGATTGCAAAGGCACGGTATCCCCTCGCACCACCAGGGATGCATGAGTTGTCCTTTTTGGATTAGGTGTCTAAGCCCATAACTATAATTGGTATATACTTGACCCGATAGTAGCATGGTCCTTTTGGGTTGCCTTCACCAGAGCAATTTGATAGGATGGATATTTGAGAAAGAGGTTATTTGTGATTTATTAATATATTATATGAATAATATATTAATTGAGAAATCATATTATTTAATTAGTATTGATCAAGAATTAATTTGAAATTAATTTAATGATCAAAAGAGACTAATTAAATTAATGGAGACTGATTAGGTAAATCAGTAATACCTATAGTTTGGGCTAATAACCAATGTTGATTAGGGATGGACTAAATCTATGTGTGAGTCCATGAAGATTTAGTCCAAAGGGCCTAATAGATTATTGGATCATTGGAATACTTAAAGGATTAAGTAAATTAGGGTTTTATGTATGAAACCCTAGGGATTACACACTATAAATTGAACCCCTAAGATCCTAAAATCGGCCAAGCGATCCATATGTGAAACCCTAGCCGATTTGGTGCCTCCTTACCTCACTCTCTTTATCCTCCATTTGTTCATGGTGTTTGTGACTCCATTAGAGGTATCACACTTGAGGTACTAAGCTCTTGAAAGGCCAATAATCACTAGCTACACAAAGAGGTATTCATCTAACTATTTTTTTTTTATGTTATGTATCTCAAATTGCATGTTAGTTAGGGTTTGTGCTTTGGAAAATAAAATTACATGTGTAACTTGAGAAAACTTAGATCCAAAGCATTTAGGGTTGTATGCACACCATAGGATTGTTATAGTGCTTAAAACCCAATAGTGGTATCAGAGACATGAGTGTTTTCTGTTATATTGATGCATTGGTTAATTGTTCAAATTTGAAAAAATTGGAAAACTGCCTTCTGATTGCTGGACTCGACGAGTGTATTGAGTGGACTCGACGAGTTGGATCATATGGTGATGAACTCGATGAGTCCATACCCTGGCTCGACGAGTTGGACAGTCTGGTGGCAGATTTTTCAAGTTTTTGGCCAGATTTTGGATTAGGATCATTACCACAAACTGTTTTGACTTATGAAAATCATTTTTTTTTGGTAAGGTAATGATTATCCTCATCCAAATAAAAGATATTGTCAAATTTTAAGATAATTACTAGATTATATGATAAGCTAATTATTTGTATTATTTGATTTGAAATTATCTTGCTAATTATTTGTATTATTTGATTTGAAATTATCTTGCTATATGAGTAGTATTAGGTCAAATTGGTAAAAGATAAAATTATATGATTATTTTATTAGTTTAAAATTTGATCTAAATGGCTTTGAAGAGTTACAAAACTTGCCATCAAGTTTTGGAATTCAAAAGGTCTTGAAGAGTTACAAAACCTGCCATCAAGTTTTGGAATCCAAAAGGTTTTGAAAAGTTTCAAAACTTGCCCTCAAGTTTTGGAATTTAAAATTTGATTAAAAGTTTTCATTGTGAAATATTAAATACTAAAACTCTTTGGTTTCATAACTTAAAGTACTAAAACCCTTTGGTTTCATAACTTAAATTTAGAATTAAAAGGTTTTAAATTATGGCTTTGTTGATAATTAATTAAAAGATTAATTAAAAGAGTATTAATAAATGCATAATAGAAAAGTTTAATGTTTACTTGAATTAAAAGACTAATTTATTTAAAATATTAAACCTCCTAGTATTTTAAATGTTTAAAATACACCCTTATACTATATAAAATTAAAAGTCTAATATATTATATATGTATAAGTTAAAAGTCAGTCTTACCGTTAGTAGGTCTCATTCACGAAGCTGGTCTATAAGGTGTGTTTAAGGAAGCGGCCTGCAAAATGACCGTCATTGGGTATCCACTCTTACCCAACGCACCCTTGACCAGTGGAGGGTCGTTAGCCGAACGGGTAAGATAGGACACAAACTTTCATTAATAAGTATAATGAAATACAAGTAACTAAATGTTTTACAAATTCCCAAATCTTAGTTACTTAGGAAAAATGTGAATTTGGTGCTAATCCATGAAATTGCACATTTCACCTTATTGGACGTTAGTGGAGCGTGTGTGGTTAACCGGCACACTAATCTGGGACTAATGTAGGATGGCAATGGGTAGCTCGGAGATTATCATAGATCAATGGAGTGTGTGTAGTTAACTGGCACATTAGTTAGGTGATAAATGTCTTCGAGAGTACCAAGCTAATTTGCATGGTTATTCATACCTTGTTTGTGATCCTCGGTATCCGAGTCACAAACTTGAAGGGCATAATCGAGATTAAACATGCCATTGAAAAGTTCAATGAATCTCAAAGAATCTAGGAATTTCAATTCATTTAAAACTTTACTTTCGTTTTTCATGGTGGAAATTGGTAAATCGTCATTTACCTACCTTCAAATATTTTACAATTGGATTACGGAATCCCTCTTCCGAATTGTAAAATATTATGTTGGGTTCTAGCCTTGATATTTCATTTGGGTGTTATATTAAGGACTTAAATCAATTAATTTAAATTTCTCCCTTGTAGATGTCTAATTCTGACAACTATGGTCTTCCCGAATCTTTTGAAATAGCTTCCCTCATGAAGTTGATGTTCCACGCTTCAATCATGAAAATGAAAATCATTCTTCACTTCCTCCACCTCCTCCAATTATTCTCTCTGACCCATATGTTCGTCGACTTGAAAAGTTCAAGATCACTCAAGCCCTATTGGCAAGCAAACATGAAGATGGAAAGTCTCTATGTGCTCATGTCTTGGACATAAAGCTACATATTGACAGGCTGGGAATGTCGGGTGTCGTGTTCCCAAGGAAGCTGGCTGTTGACTTGGTTCTTCATTCACTTCCTAAGTCATATAGTGAGTTTGTCAAAGACTACTATGTGACAGACCACGACGTGACCCTTATCGATCTTACTTATTTGTTTATTGCTGCTGAATCGGCAATGATTTGGCGCACTAGTAAAGCAAACTTGATTGGAAGATCTACTTCCCATACTTCCATGGACATTGACAATGGAGACATTGGAAGTCCATAAAAGCTTTCTCTTCCCAATTGAAAGGGATTGGCCAAGGTCAAACTGTTTGACCAAATGGTAAAGAGAAATGCTAAGTCTGTGATTGTCCCGTGTACCATTCTGAGAGAGTCTGTTTGTTTCTATTGACAAGAGAAGGTGCATTGGTTTCGAAGCTACCCTGACTACCTGAGAGATCTAAGAGATGGTAAAATCAAATTGTATGGTTCTACTTCAAGTAAGTTCACTATCTAACTCTATTAAGTTCCTACTTATAGATTCTTAATACATGATGTGATAAGATTGCATTTTGATGTTTTGTAGGATCAAAGAAGAGAAAGGAAGCTTGAAAGAAGAGTAAGCTAATTCTGATCGCGAAGAGATGGATTTCGATCGCATGGTTCGATGATCAGATTTTTTGAGTTGCTGCTTAGTAGTTATGATAGATTGCTTAGGAATATTTAGCAACATAGTTCTCATTTAAATTTGCATTGTAAGGACAAGTTGTTCGCATTTTATAAATAAAGGAAAATTTGTTTTTATCTTATTTTATGTTTCCTTGCAATGACATTTGTGAAAATTGTTGTTTGTATGTTTCTAACAATATTGAAAATGGTTTGATTCTTGGTTATATCAATTGTGGTAGTGTCGTAATTTTCTAAGTAAGGAAAGATTCTCATCGCCTAAGTTTCAATTGGATAGAAACTTGGAATCATATGATGTATGAAAATCTTGGTACTTGGGAAATTAAGACTAATTCCTTGTTTACATATGTATGTAAGTCAAGTGAAAGATGAAAGGATCTAGTACACATTGATGTGTACTAGTCATGTCCACCACAAAGGACGATAAAATATATTCATCATGATTTACTGAAAGTTCAGTAAATATGGTTATGCTTACAAGTTTAAGTGTAATTCTAATACCTTGAAAAGTTTCAATGTATAGCAAAACGAATAAGAAGAATCAATTAGGCAGAAAGATAAAAGTTTCTCCAATCTGAAAGGAAAGGAAAGAACTTTAGTATCGTGTTTTATGATCATCCTAATGATTATGCAACCATATCTCAATTGATCCTCTAAGGACACCTTAGTGCAGTTGCATGACTAAGAAGAGGAATCAAGAATTGTTGAAATGGTTAAATAAAAAAGGTGAGTCATACTTCGTTCCAAAATCGAGTCTTAGAGTCATACTCCAAGATTGTGCCTTGAGTGACATAATTTTAAGTAGGTTTATAACACATCATGAAATGTGAAAGGTGTCTTACTCTTGCACATTTGAAATTGGTATTTATGATGTTTTAGATAAAACAAAGATCAACTAAGACCAATTACATGAAGTGTTGTCTTAATAAGGTCTCACACTAACTCCTGAATATATGGTTGTCAAGAAATGTTTCTTGACAGAGAACCTTATATGTCAAGAGGTCAGTGGAAGTCTTAAAGGTCTTGAAAAGTTTCAAGAACTAATCAAGAATAAACCTATTGTTAATCACTAGCGCACGACTTGAGGTTTGTAACCTGTCGTGTTGACATATTCTTGTTTCTGTGCTCATTCCATTTAAGTTAACTATGCATGTGATTTCTATGAGTTCTCATTTGAATGCATAAGGCAAAGCACCTCAATCAATGGAAAGTACATTGATTTCTATAGGTGAGCTGCTCAACAACATGGAAGCAATGGTAGGACCCTTGTGCTACTAGATGGCAGGAAATTAAGATTGAACTAGTTCAATCCATATGAGTTTGGATTTGTCACAAACTTTGTCTTGTGATTATGGTTTTGACAAATTCAATGGATAGGAACACATACACCATTAAATCTAAGTGGTAAAGTTTTCTCTCCGCTGCATGAAAATGATTGTGAGGAAACGCTTTCACTAAGTAGAATTTAAAGAGATCACAGTTGTGTTAATTGCATTCTCAAATTTGATTATGATTACGGCATCCCTCTTCATAGTTCGAATTGCAAGAAATGGAAAAAAGTTTGAACATTCGGGACTTACTGCTGTAAGTTCTAAAATTGTTTAGACACACATGTGAGCTTTCTAATGAAAGGTGTATAAGCTTCTGAAGTCTAAATAAAAGACTTTTCGAAGCACCAAGTATCAGAAATCTAAACTTTGGAAAGAAAGTCAATAAGTATTAATTTCTAGAAGTCCAACTGATTTCTGGGTACATGTCAAAGCTAGTGGGAGCATAAGTGTTATGCTAGTAAGATAATTATTATGCTAGTGGGAGCATAATTATTATGGTAAGTGTTCCAAGTTAGCAATGTTAATTATAGAAAACAAAGGTTTCAATTCGCAAAGTTGTGGGTTTGAAAAGTTGTTTTTGCTATAATTAAGGGAGAGGAATTTATACTTCATTTCAAATATAAAATCTTAGATTGAGTTTTTAATCAAATTTAGTCAAATATATATATGAATGTTATGTTGGAATGGTTCAACATAAGGAAATTCTATATATGGAAATGTTATAGCGAGACTGGTAAAGTATCATGTCTTTATGTAAGACATTATGAATCATGTCCCATATGCTTCGGGTATAGGATCATATGCATATGCTATAATATTTGTGTGTTTTGAATTTTTCAAATGCCTAGGGCATTAAGAAGGAAAATGGACCAGAACCATATATGACCAAAGTTGTTAAACAACTGTTAAGGACAATCCAAGGTTCACCAAAGATTGGTTACTTATGGACAGTTGGAAGTATAGTAATGGATGGACCGTATTGACATGATAATGAATAGATAGGATTGTCACCTGGAAAATATGGAAATGTTTCCATAATGGGAGTTGGATATTAAGAATCTATGTGTAAGTTAGAAACTTTCATGCAAGAAGGATGTTCAAAGGAATTGACGGGTTTTGAGCATTCTAACACTCCTAAGTGTACATGCAACCCTAGAAAACCTTGGATCTATTTTGTCTAAAATACATGCAAAATACTTTTTCCAAGGTTCATAATCCTATCTAGCGTACATGGGGAATTTTAATCATAAAAGATGGCTAGAATTACATACCTTGCAGTTGTTTTGATTCCTTGAAAACCTTGAGAGCCTAGCACCCCAAGTGTGATGCCTCAAATGTTTCACACAACACCAAATGCTCTTGGAACAAACTTTGAGAGAAATGTATAACACTTGAAATCGGCCTTGCCCTCTTGTCTCACTAGTGTAGCCGATTTTGGTGGATGTTATATTCCTTATATAGTGTGTTACACTTAGGGTTACACCATGTAAACCCTAATGTAACATGGCTCTTCATTTCCATGACCCATGGGTTTGTAACTCCCATGGAGCATCCATGGAGCATCCTATGGACCTTATCCCAACTAGATAATCCATGGAGCATCTAGCCTACTATACAAGTATGGATGATTTACACAATCAACCCATATATTTAATTAGTCTCCTTTTTTATCACTTAATTAATTCTAGATTAATTCTTGATCAATACTAATTAAATAATATTATTAATATATTAGAACTTATAATATATTAATAAACCATAAGTGTTATTTCTCTCATTTTAGTCTATCCAATTGCATGATGCCATGCAACCCAAATGGACCATGCCGGGTCGGGTCAAGTACATACCAGAAATAGTTATGGACTTAGACACCTTATCCAACAGTCTCCCACTTGGATAAGTCTAATAACTATAACTGCAAGTATGACTTCAGGAACCGATCAACAATCGTAGCTCTTTTCAAGGTCTCTCGGAACTGAGAAGATGATGTTACGCCATTTAAGATAAGTGATCATATAATCCTATGTTCTAGATATCAGCCGGACAATTACATGGAACAATGTCTTACTTTTGTCCAGCAGTTTGTTTCCCGATTTCCGATTTGTTTGACATAGAACTTAATTGAACACATCAACTTAGTTCTGACCGGGCCCGGTACATAGGTCAAAACAAAATCATCGAGGGGCCCAGATATCGCTTCTAATCCAAGAAGGAACAGATAAACTTTGACTCATATGTTTGTTCTACTACTTGTTAAATCACACACAAACGCTCGTTTTATAACATCGAGTTACCAATGCGTCTTCGCACGATCAATGCATAACCAACTCATAGACAACAAGTCATATCTCTAGGTTTGAAGACTTATATGATATTACCGTCTCGCGATCACTCGAGATAAATTCCATGAAGTGATACCAGCGAGCGTGGGTTGAATCCAATACTCAGAACTTATGAGCACTCATGAGTGTTGAGGCCATGTCCAACATCTTAGACCTCTACAACCAACTCATGACAGTCTTAATTCATATCTACTTCCAACATATCACCGACTGTGGATAATTTGAATAATATGTAAAACATAACATAAATATTCTGGAAGTCAAAACATGCAAAAGAAATAATAGTAAACGATCGACACAAGATAGCAACACTTTACTCATAAATAAACAGACCTTTTATTCATCATCAAATGTCAATTACACTTTACAAATTTCAAAATTATCTAACTACTAAAACTAATATCATCCTTCAGCCATATGCTTCTTGCATGTTGGAGATGCTTAACCCTACCCAGTCCCTTCGTGAGGGGATCTGCTAGGTTCTCATCCGATGATACCCTCTTTGCCACGAGGAGTCCTTCTTCTATTCGATGTCTGATGAAATGGTATTTTTTTGTCAATGTGTCTGGATCTCCCGTGATCCCTTGGTTCCTTCGCTAAGGCAACTGCACTTTCACTATCACAGAAAATCTCTATGGGCTCCTTTATAGCTGGTACAACTCCAAGGTCTCCAATGAAGTTCTTTAGCCATATCGCCTCCTTTGCTGCCTCGCTTGCCGCTATATACTCTGATTCGCAAGTTGAATCAGCCACTGTCTCCTGCTTTGAACTTTTCCAAGAAATTTCTCCGCCGTTTAAGGTAAAGACCCAGCCCCACTGAGAGCGGAAATTATCCCTATCAGTCTGGAAGCTAGCATCACTATACCCTACAACTCTCAAGTCATCACTCCCACCGAGGGTAAGGACCCAGTCCTTAGTCATCCGCAGGTACTTGAGAATGTTTATTACCACCGTCCAGTGAGCCTTACCAGGGTTCCCCTGATACCTGCTAACCATGCTCAAAGCAAAGGCTACATCAGGACGAGTACAAGTCATAGCATACATGATCGAGCCTACAGCTGAAGCATAAGGTACTCGACTCATTTCTTCTATCTCAACCTCGGTACTCGGGCTCTGAGTCTTACTTAATCTAGCGTTACTTTGGATGGGTAACTCTCCTTTCTTGGAATCTTGCATGCTGAACCTCTTCAGCACTTTATCCAAGTATGTACTCTGACTAAGTCCAATTAGTCTTTTACTCCGGTCTCTCAGAATCCTTATCCCTATGATATAGGCAGCTTCTCCAAGGTCTTTCATAGCGAAACAACTCCCAAGCCAGGACTTCACTTCCTGCATGGTTGGGATATCATTTCCTATGAGTAGTATGTCATCCACATACAGTACCAAAAAGCTAACTATACTCCCACTAGCCTTAACATATACACAAGATTCATCTTCACTCCTCGAAAAGCCAAACTCTTTGACTTTCTCATCGAAACAAAGATTCCATCTGAGAGGTGCTTGTTTTAATCCATAGATGGATTTCTCAAGCTTACACACTCTATTAGGGTACTCTGTACTGAAAAAAACCCTCTGGCTGACACATGTAAACATCCTCAGCCAACTTTCCATTAAGAAAAGCGGTTTTGACATCCATTTGCCATATTTCATAATCATGAAATGCAGCAATGGCTAACAATACCCTAATAGACTTAATCTTGGCTACTGGTGAAAAGGTCTCATCATAATAAACTCCTGGAGTTTGAGAAAAGCCCTTTGCAACCAGTCGCGCCTTATAAGTGTGTACATTACCATCCATGTCGGTCTTCTTCTTGAAGATCCATTTGCACCCAACTGTCTTGCGACCTGGTACATTGTCAACCAAGTTCCAAACTTGATTGTCATACATCGACTGTATCTCGCTGTCCATTGCCTCTTTCCATTTAGCAGACTCGGGGCCTGCCATGGCTTCCGCATAGCTGTTAGGTTCATCCAGACTTACCAGTGTTTCATCACTGATAAGTGTCTCACCTTCCGCAGTAATATGGAAACCATAGTAGTGCTCAGGTGCATTCCTAACCCTTGTGGAACGCCTCAGAGGTACAGACTTGTCAATTGGATCAACAGGAGTTTCCTCCTCAAGTTGACTGCTAGGGTTTAAGGTTCCTTCACCACTTGACTCTTGAATTTCTTCAAGGTCAATTTGCCTCCCACTGTTTCCTTGGCTTATGAACTCCCTCTCTCGAAAGACACCCCTCCTTGCTACAAAGACCACATTCTCACTGGGTCTGTAGAAGAGGTAACCAAAGGATTTCTGTGGGTAGCCGATGAAAATACACCTCTCACTTCGAGGTTCGAGCTTATCGTGAGTCTCGCGTCTCACGAAAGCTTCGCAACCCAAAATCTTGATGCGGGCTAGACTAGGAACTTTTCCAGTCCACATCTCGTGAGGTGTTTTGGCAACCTTCTTTGTAGGGACCAGATTAAGGATATGGGCGGCAGTCTCTAAGGCATACCCCCAGAATGAGATTGGTAGCGAAGCTCGACTCATCATGGAACGAACCATGTGAAATAATGTTCGATTACGCCTCTCAGCTACACCATTCAACTATGGTGTCCTGGGAGGTGTCAATTATGAGACAACCCCACATTGCTTAAGATAGTCGAGGAACTCTGTACTAAGATACTGACCACCACGATCGGATCGAAGCATCTTAATGTTCCTGCCCAATTGATTCTCTACTTCCTGTTTAAACTCTTTAAACCTATCGAAAGTCTCTGACTTATGCTTGATTAAGTAGACATATCCATATCTACTATAATCATCTGTAAAACTCACATAATAACGATTAGCATCCCTTGTGGCAGTTTTGAAGGGTCCACACACATCTGTGTGTACTAGATCCAACAAACTTCACCCCTAGCACAAGAACCTGTGAAGGGTGACTTTGTCATTTTTCCAAGTAAGCATGATTCACAACTATCATCTGACTTTAGGTCAAATGACTCCAAGACTCCATCCTTTTGGAGTTGGCCTATGCGTTTCTTGCTTACATGTCCAAGACGACAATGCCATAATGATGCTTTATCCAAGTTCTTATCATTTGTAGAATCAATACACAACACATTATTTCCTAGATTATCTACAACAAACACAGCTTCATACACACCATCACAAGGTAATGCTTTAAAATAAAACAAATTATTAAAGAAAGCATTTATTCCACCGACTTCTTTATCAAAAGAAAAGGTAAACCCTTGTTTGTACAAAGCATGAAAGGAAATAACATTTCTTGCCATTTCAGGCGAATAACAACATTTATTCAAATCTAAAGTAAACCCACTACTTAGCAACAAAGTATAAACTCCAATCTTGGTGACAGGTGAAACTTTCATATTCCCCATGATCAAGTTTATCTTTCCATGCTCCACATTCTCACTTCTTCTTAGTCCCTACAAATCAAAACAAATATGAATACCACAACTGGCATCAAGGACCCAAGAGTTAGAATAGGGTGAGTTATTAGATAATATAGTGTAAATACCTGCATGGTTGGGTTTCACTTTCCCATCCTTCAAATCTTGCTGGTACTTTAGGCAGTTCCGCTTCCAGTGCGCCTTTTCATGGCAATAGAAGCATTCAGCCTCTTTTGGATCAGAAGAAGGAGTGACGAAACATTTCTTGGTTCCGCTTGAAGAGGAGCCATCAAGGGTCTTACCCTTGGTACCCTTAGAAGGGTTCTTCCTCTTTTTCCCTCTACCTTTCCCGATTGCCAGGACAGGTGCGTAGTTTGGAGTAAGAGTAGGAGTGGTAACAACTGACTTACCTTTAAGACCTAATTCTGCGGTCTTTAGAAGTCCTTGAAGTTTGCTAAGTCTAACTTCTTCCTTGTTCATGTGGTATGTCATGCAGAATTGATCATAACACGATGGTAAGGAGTGCAAAATGATATCTATTGCTAACTCCTCGGGGAAGTTCACATTAAGTTTCAGCAAGCAGTCCACATACCTTTGCATTTTCTGCATATAGCCCGTGATGGGTTCACCATCCTTCATCCTGGTTGTTATCATGGAGGAGATGATTTCATATCGCTCTTGATGAGCACTCTGATGGTAGCGGTCCATCAAATCTTGGTGCATCTCAAAAGGATAGTAGTCATCATAGGACTTTTGAAGCTCGGATGTCATAGTGGTCATCATTATGCATGCCACTTTGGTAGCATCTCTTTCATGTGCCTCATATTCAGCAAGCTCCTCAGGAGTAGCAGTTGGCTCGGGTACCTTAAGCTTCTTGTGGAGAACATATTCTTTGTTATCATACCGAGTGAGCATCCTGATGTTCCTGATCCAATCTGTAAAGTTGGATCCATCAAAGATGACTCTCCCACAAAGGTTCATGAGAGAGAAGGAGCCGGTAGGGTTTAAGCCAGAAGCAGCATTGTTGGAAGACATCTGAAAAGAAGAAATGAAAAGTTTAGTTTAGATGTAAATATAGTCCTTAATAAAACACCCAAATGTAATATTAAGGCTACGATCCAATCACAATACATTATAACTTAGAAGAGGGATGTCGTAATCTAAGCTAAAACATATTTGAAAGGTAGGTGAATGACGATTCACCAATTTCCACCATGAAAACGAAATATATAAATTATTAGGTTTTATTTGGTTTTTAGAAACTCCTAGATTCTTTTGAGATTCATTGAACTTTTTTAATGGCATGGTTCAATCTCGAGTGTGCCCTTCATGTTTTGTGACTGGGATACCGAGGATCACAAAACAAGGTGTGAAGTAACCATGAAAATTACTTGGTACCCTTAATGTTTTCACTTAATCGATATGCCGGTTAACCACACGCGCTCCACCGACCTATGAAAAACCTTAAGTCACCCTTTACCTACCTTGTTAAGTCCAAGTTAGTGTGTCGGTTAACCACACACGCTCCACTAACGACTTAATCAAAGTGCAAAGTGTAATTTCATGGGTTAGCACCTTATTTACATTTTCCTAAAGTAACTAAGATTGGGAATTTATAAAACATTTAGTTAATTTATAATAATCATTATACTTTTAATGAGAATTTTAAGTCATTGTCCTACCCGTTCGGCTAACGACCCTCCACCAGTCAAGGAAGCGGTGGGTGAGAGTGGACACCCATTAAGCTGCCATTTTATAGGCAACAACCTTATACCCCCCTTATAGACCAGCTTCGTGAATGAGACCTACTAACGGTAAAACGACTTGATCTTATACATATATATATATATATATATATATATATATTATTAAACTTATAATATTATAAAGTATAAGGGTTGAATTTTAACTTTTAAAATTCTAGGGGTTTGAACTAAAGTTTACTAGATGACTTTACATGTTCCAAAACTTGAGGGCAAGTTTTGTAACTTTACAAAACCTTTTCAATTCATAACTTATGAGTTATTAAAAATGAAGACTCTTCATTTTTGTAACTTATGTGTTCTTTTAATGGATTTAATACAAAGTGACTTTTGGTTATCCATAACTTGAGGACAAGTTATGGACTCCATTAAAACACATAAAGATCATGAATTCATCATTAAACAAGTAATTCCTATGATCTATCAAGAACTCATAAGAACATGAATAATCATATCAAAATTCCAAGAACATAAGAACACATATAATCATGTAATTTTGATATTAGCCATTGTAAATGGATTAGAACAAACATTACACCATCTAAAACAAGTTTTAAAACACCAAAACAGTTTAGGGTAATGTTTCTAGTCCATTTCCAGCAGCAAAACTCGAAAAACTGCATTCAGGGGCTCCTACTCGTCGAGTGCAAGAACCTACTCGACGAGTAGGATGAGTTTGGTCATGGACTCGTCGAGTCCCCCCATGGACTCAGCGAGTTCATGCTTCAGAATGCATAAAAACGAGTTTTTTTCACAATTTTGCATCAAGTATCAAACAAACAAGCCTAGGCTCTGATACCACTGATGGGTTTTGAGCATTCTAACACTCCTAAGTGTACATGCAACCCTAGAAAACCTTGGATCTATTTTGTCTAAAATACATGCAAAATACTTTTTTCAAGGTTCATAATCCTATCTAGCATACATGGGGAACTTTAATCATAAAAGATGGCTAGAATTACATACCTTGTAGTTGTTTTGATTCCTTTAAAACCTTGAGAGCCTAGCACCCCAAGTGTGATGCCTCAAATGTTTCACACAACACCAAATGCTCTTGGAACAAACTTTGAGAGAAATGTATAACACTTGAAATCGGCCTTGCCCTCTTGTCTCACTAGTGTAGCCGATTTTGGTGGATGTTATGTTCCTTATATAGTGTGTTACACTTAGGGTTACACCATGTAAACCCTAATGTAACATGGCTCTTCATTTCCATGACCCATGGGTTTGTAACTCCCATGGAGCATCCATGGAGCATCCTATGGACCTTAGCCCAACTAGATAATCCATGGAGCATCTAGCCGACTATACAAGTATGGATGATTTACACAATCAACCCATATATTTAATTAGTCTCCTTTTTTATCACTTAATTAATTCTAGATTAATTCTTGATCAATACTAATTAAATAATATTATTAATATATTAGAACTTATAATATATTAATAAACCATAAGTGTTATTTCTCTCATTTTAGTCTATCCAATTGCATGATGGAATGCAACCCAAATGGACCATGTCGGGTCGGGTCAAGTACATACCAGAAATAGTTATGGACTTAGACACCTTATCCAACAGGAATGTACTTTGAATATGAGACTTCGTATCTGTGGAATTGTCCTGTAACAATCTGCAGTGGAGTAATTTGTAATATCATTGTCCAAGTCTCTGTGACTTTGGTGCATTGACATTACAAAAAGGTCATTGCATGATCGTTTAGAATCTAACACATTCTAATAGTTGCAAGAATTTCGTATTCTTACACTTACGATAAGGATTTTGAATTGTGAAATGAGGGTCGTTGGAAATGTTTACAATTGATCTATTTCACAAAGTAAGGACCATAGGTAAACATAGTGTGCATGCTTGGAGCATGGGATAACTATTGTTTTAATTCAAGTATTAAGTTCATTAGTCAAAACATTATACATTCAATAATGTGTAATCAATATGGTGATTAAATAATAAGTGTTTATTTATATTCAAAAGTTTTGAGACCATATTGGATTCAATTTTTCTTGTGTTTCACTTCGCATGTTTTACTTCCCGAATAACTAGGTTATTCAAACATCCACAGTCAGTCATACTTTGGAAGTAAGTAATGAGGTAAGACTATCATGAATCCGAATGTAGATTGTCTAAGTGCTTAGACATAGCACAAGTTTGTTGCAGTGTTCATGAGTACTCCTGTAATAAGATTTGAGTATTGGATTAAACCCACGCTCACGTGAATCACTTCATGGATTTTATAACGAGTGATTGTGAGACGATAATATCTGATATTCTTGAAACGGAGACATATGAGTTGTAGTTTACAAATCGGTCGAACATTGATGATATGTAAACGCACCAGTAACTTGGTGTTATAAAACGTATTGTTGTGTGTGATTTGATGAGTGAATTGAGCAAGCATATGAGTCAAAGTTTATCCATTCCTTTTACCCTAAGAGGGATAAAAGTGATATATGTGGGCCCCTCGATGATTTAGTGATGACAACCTAAGCGCTTGGCCAAGCCTGGACTGATTTGATTTGTTCAATTAGTCAGTCATCATAAATCGAAAATCGGGAAACAACACATGAACAGAGAGAATGATTATAATCCATGTCTCAGTTCATATGATATCTTGTAGAATGGAGAAATATATGATCCCTTATCTAAAGGACGTGCTATTGATCAGAGTTGACAGCGGCTTCGAGAGCTACGATTGCTAGTCGATTTTTGAAGTCGTACTTGCAGTTATAGTTATTAGACTTATCCAAGTGGGAGACTGTTGGATTAGATGTCTAAGCCCATAACTATAATTGGTATGTACTTGACCCAATAGTAGCATGGTCCTTTTGGGTTGCCTTCACTAGAGCAATTTGATAGGATGGATATTTGAGAAAGAGGTTATTTGTGATTTATTAATATATTATATGAATAATATATTAATTGAGAAATCATATTATTTAATTAGTATTGATCAAGAATTAATTTGGAATTAATTTAGTGATCAAAAGAGACTAATTAAATTAACGGGGACTGATTAGGTAAATCAGTAATACTTATAGTTTGGGCTAATAATCCATGTTAATTAGGGATTGACTAAATCTATGTGTGAGTCCATGAAGATTTAGTCCAAAGGTTCTAATGGATTATTGGATCATTGTAATACTTAAAGGCTTAAGTAAATTAGGGTTTTATGTACGAAAACCTAGGGATTCCACACTATAAATTGAACCCCTAAGCTCCCAAAATCGGCCAAGCACTCGATAGGTGAAACCCTAGCTGATTTGGTGCCTCCTTACCTCACTCTCTTTATCCTCCATTTGTTCATGGTGTTTGTGACTCCATTAGAGGTATCACACTTGAGGTACTAAGTTCTTGAAAGGCCAAGAATCACTAGCTACACAAAGAGGTATTCATCTAACTAGTTTTTTTTCTATGTTATGTATCTCAAATTGCATGCTAGTTAGGGTTTGTGCTTTGGAAAATAAAATTGCATGTGTAACTTGAGAAGACTTAGAACCAAAGCATTTAGGGTTGTATGCACACCATAGGATTGTTATAGTGCTTAAAACCCAACAGTTCTCTCAGCTTCAGGATCTGTTGGGCAAGTAGTTTATCAGAACGACCAGTTCACCCTGCGGAGCACCAATTCTGTTTGTGAAGAAGAAGGATGGATGCATCGTATGTTCATAGATTATCAGGAGTTGAACAAGTTGACGGTGAAAAATCATTACCCATTCCCCAGTATTGATGATCTTTTCGATCAGTTGCAGGGTGTATCTTGGTTCTCCAAAATTGATTTGAGGTTGGGGTATCATCATATAAGATTCATAGAGGAGGACGTAGAGAAGACAACATTCCGAACTCGTTATGGCCATTACGAGTTTGTGGTGATGTCATTTTGGCTCACCAACACACCTGCGGTGTTCATGGATTTGATAAATCAGGTATGCAGGACGATTCTCGACCGATCGGTTATTGTTTTCATTGATGATATTATGATCTACTTCAAGACCAGGGATCAGGATGAGGAGCATCTTAGAGAGCTACTTGGGGTGTTGAGACATGATAGGATTTATGCCAAGTTATCCAAGTGTGAGTTCTGGTGATGAGACGTCCAGTTTCTAGGAGACCTCGTCAATCAGACCGGGATTCTGGTCGATTTGACAAAGATTGGGGTAGTGATGCAGTGGGAGGTCCCGAAGTCCCCATCTGAGATTAGAAGTTTTCTGGGATTAGCTGGTTATTATTGGAGATTCATTCAGGATTTCTCCAAGATTGATGTTCCACTGACCCGCTTGACGAAGAAGAGTGTGGATTTCTGCTGGGGGCCTGAGTAGTAGGATGAATTTAAGACTCTGAGGAGAAAGTTATGTGATTCCCCAGTTCTGACCCTTCCAAAGGGTGTTGAGGATTTAGTAGTATTTTGTGATGCGTCAATCACGGGTTAAGGGTGGTTCTCATGCAACGGGGTAGAGCCATAGCATATGCATACATGCAGTTGAAGCCTCACAATCCTATGTATCCGCCGCATGATTTGGAATTGGAGGCTATGGTTTTCGCCCTCAAGATTTGGTAACATTATCTCTATGGGATCTGATATACCGTCTACACGGATCACAGGAGGTTTAGATATCTTATGGATCAGTCGAGTTTGAACATGAGGCAGCGCAAAATGGCTTGACGTGGTCAAGGATTATGATTGCGAGATTCTTTATCATCTGGGGAAGGCTAATGTGCTCACTGACGCTTTGAGCCGCAAGGCGGCTGGTACTCCTGCCCGAGAGCACTGTTTGAGGATGACCATTGACTCCCCACTTTCGGATTTGATCAGGGAGGCTCAGGCCAAAGGGATTCAAGAGGGAAAAATGGAAGAAGGAGAGGTTCAGAGGTAAGATTGACAAATTTTCTACCGATAGTCGCAGACTTTTGACCCGGTGGTTTGGGTCCCATTTTCTGGCGAGGTCCGCCAGATAGTATTGGAGGAGGCACACAAGTCCAGTTTCTCGATCCATCGTGGAGTCACAAAGATGTATCAGGACTTGAGACTTAGTTACTGGTGGCCATGCATAAAGTAGGAGATAACATGGTACGTGGAGAGATGTTTGACCTGTCGGATGGTCAAGGTTGAGAATCAGAGGTTGCATGGAAAGTTGCAGTCCTTAGAGGTTCCCATGTGTAAATAGCAACATATCACCATGGATTTCATCACCAGGTTTCCAAGGACGGCCAATGGATTCGATGCTATTTGGGTCATTATCGATCCTTTGACCAAGACTGACCATTTTCTCGCCATTCGAGAGAGTTCTTCAGCCGAGAAATTGGCCGATGTGTATGTATGCGAGATCGTTGCTCGTCAAAGTGTACCGGTTTCTATAGTCTCCGACCGTGATATATGGTGTATTCTTGATTTTGGCAGAAGTTTCACGAGGAATTGGGTACGAGACTGCATTTCAGCACCGCTTATCACCCTAAGACTGATGGACAGTGTGAGTGGACCATTCAGATGCTCGAGGATATGTTGAGGGCTTGTGTCATCATTTTCGGTGGGATTTGGGACTCCTACATTCCCTTAGCTAAGTTTTCTTACAACAACGATCATTCTTGTATTGGTGCACTGTGACATCCCCTAATTTCTCGGCCAGAAAAGACCGATTTAATTTATGCTTTTTAAAATAAAATCAGAGAAATCTTTTCAAAAGATGTTGCGGAATAGGTCCCCAAAATAAAACATGATAAAAGTTTATCAAAACCCTTCTTTAAGAAGGTATATATTTTTCATATATATCAAAACCTCAGGATGTCATGTTCCGATACAGATCAAAAGCATAAACAAGACATTATAAGCCTTTCAACAGTTATTTACAACTACTGGCCTATAATCGAAAAATCTCTCCTCATCCACCGACTATGCTCGGGGTCCACTACCTGTAATCATAAAAAGCTGAGTGAGTCGGGCTTGGGAGCCTGGTGAGCATATAGGGTTTTCAACCCACAATAATAATAACTTATTAAGTTCACCAATTAACAATAACCCTGATTACCCATTCCCGTTGTCCTCACTTTACGTCCCTAAACACCTAACACAAGGGACTTAGCCTAAGGAATATCATCGGGTTGGACACTACTGCTAAGGGGACTCCTCAGCCATACATGTCCTAAAGGCAACCATGAGGGGGATTGGAGTACACCAATGAACATTTAGTTCATCAACACCTAAAAGTTGCGAACTTGCTAGTGTACCACTGGACTGTCTAGAAAGGTCTGTGATCGTCATCTATACTCCGCTAGACGACTACAACAACACCAACAACAACACCGACACCGAGGCCTCTCATCATTTTAACACCCACCGACTATTTTGTCTACCCATGTTCTACCCAACATATGTGTAGATAAAATACATATACAGTTTAAAACTTGTATAAAACATCAATTCAACAGTCACCACAAATAAACAATTAACATATTTACACATAACACGTATTTTAAGGTAAATACTTCATATATATGTGTAAATTGAAAGTAACTACACACTCACATGTTTTGATAAAATCGGGCAGCAATTCGTTTCTTAAAATGTTCGTTTCTAATAAAACCGAGAGTTTTATTGAGAAACCGGGCTCTGCAAAGGTCGGGCTTCGAAACCGAAAAGATAAATTTTTCGGGCTTCACGGGCACTTCGTGGCGTATTCCGGGGCTTATAATCGATATCGGGGCTTTGGGGGATGTTAAGATGAAGAAAATATGAAGAAAGGGGTGAAAGATGGTGATTTTCTAAATGTATCCGATAAAGCTCGCAGCCTTCTATTTATAGGGGCCGAAGCTCCTGATCCGACGGCTGAGAAGCCTCCAGGTGGTGAAGATCCGAAGCTCGCAGGGGAAGGCTCGCACATGGGCTGCGCGTGCGAGGGGGCTGCTGGCAGTTCCTGATTGGACCGAAGTCCGAATCCGAGGAGGGGGTGTCTGTGGCTTCATGCGAGGGCTCGGTCACGTGAAGGAGGGTACGTGTCGTCTTCTCAGTGGACCACTTCGGATCAGGCCAGGAGCTCGGATGACTCAGCAGCTCGGACACGTGGCTCACATGACTCACCAATTTCGGACACGAAACACGTTCTAAGCGAGGGTGACGTGGCCAATGCCACCTATGCGAATTTTCTCGGTTTTTGTGCAAAAACTTCTAAAATCCATAACTTTCGCATACGAGCTTCGTTTTTGACGTTCTTTATATGCACGCATAGGTAAAATTACGCTCTACAACTTTCATTTAGACTTCATCGGCTAATTTTGACTTTAATTTTTAAATTATTATTTTTAACAGACCGGGACAGGAAATTCGTTAAAAATTCATAACTTCTTCATCCGACGTCTATTTTCGTCAGACTTTTTACCGTTGTGCTACTATTTACGAGACCTTCGATTCTCGTTTAGGTCGTGTCGGCTAAAAATCACTCGATCTAAAATTCGAGTTTTTAGCTGTCTACTACTAAGCTGAAACTTCGAAAAATCATAACTTCCTCATAAGAAGTCAGATTTTGGCGTTCTTTTTATACCTACTCTCGGTTTAACGAACACTACAAGTTTCGTTTAGATCACTAAGGCTAAAAAGTAGTTTATCAAAAACTCACTTTTTACGACATTCAACACCGAGCCGGTTTTGTCGTGAAACTTCGACAGGTCATAACTTCTTCGTTATAACTCGGATTTCGGCATTCTTTATATATCCGTAATCCTTGTCACGACCACTACAACTTTCTTAACAGATATCGGCTTTATCTAAAATTTATTTTCGACGCTCATTTTTATTCTTAATTAATTAACTCCTAGTAATTAAGCAATAAACACATAAAACACATAGAATTCACATAATCCCTTTTTCATTTCTCCAAAATGAGTTACAAAGGTTAACCTAGACTATCACCTTAATATTAATGCCTAGGCTAGAAACACAAGTGTTACAATTCTCTCCCCCTTAGGATGATTCCGTCCCCGGAATCACACATCACCAAATAACTGCGGGTGGTGACTCATCATGTCACTCTCCGTTTCCCAGGTGAGATTTGGTCCATTCGTATGTTTCCAGGGCACAAGCACTAAATCAACCATCTTGCACCGCAACTTCATCGTCTTACGGTCAACTATTGCCTCAGGTTCTTCAATCAACCTTTTGTTTTCATCCAACCTTAATTCAGAAATGGGAATTATGTCGGGCACATCTCCCGTGAACTTCCTCAAATAACACACATGAAATGTGTTATGAATACCCTCCAGTTCTTCCGGTAATTCTAGCTTGTAAGCTTGATTCCCGATCCTCTAAAGAACTTTAAATGGTCCAATAAACCTTGGAATCAACTTTCCCCTTTTACCAAATCTTATAAGTCCCTTCCACAGCGAGACTTTAAGTAAAACCGAATCTCCAACTTCGAAGGATATCGGTTGTATTTTCTTGTCAGCATAGCTCTTTTGTCGATCTTGAGCAGCTAACATCCTCTCCCTTATCACTTTCAACTTTTCAGCAGTGTGATGAACTATTTCAGGTCCCATAAACTGCTTTTCCCCAGCTTCCAGCCAACATGATGGCGTTCGACACTTTTCCCCATACAAAGCGTGATAAGGTGCCATCTTAATGCTTGAGTGGAAACTATTATTATAGGAGAATTCTACTAGAGGTAAGTGTTCATCCCAGTTACCTTGGAATTCTAGGGTACATGCTCTCAGCATATCCTCCAATGTTTGAATCGTTCGTTCGCTTTGACCATCAGTTTGCGGATGGTAAGCTATACTCAAACACAACTTGGTACCCAATTCCTCTTGTAGACTCCTCCAAAACCTTGAGGTAAAACGGCTGTCACGATCGGATACAATCGTTAACGGAACACCGTGTAGCCTCACAATTTCCTTCACATAAGAATTCGCACGTTTATCTATAGACCATTTCTCGTTAGCGGCTATGAAATGCGCACTCTTAGTGAAGCGATCAACGACCACCCAAATCATGTCGTGACCATTCCTTGTTCTGGGAAGTTTAGTCACAAAATCCATGGTAAATGGGTACATGTAAAGGTTCTAAACTCCCATACGGTTTCTGATGTTGTGCCTTAACCCTAGCACAAGTTACACACGCGGCCACATACTTGGCAACATCGAGCTTCATCGTCGACCACCAGTAATAGGGTTTTAGATCCCTACACATTTTCGTACTGCCGGGATGAATCGAGTACATGGTTTTGTGAGCTTCTTCTATCAAAAGACCTCTTACTCCTCCCGTCTTAGGTACCCAAATCCTATCTTTGAATACCTTCAATCCTTGATCGTTTGTATCAAACACCAACGTTTTTCCCAAACGTTCCTCCTTCCGGTCATTTTTCTCCAAAGCTTCCTCTTGAGCTTTCTTTATACTTTCCACAATTATAGAGACAACTTCAATTCTCAACGCTCTTGACCTTTTCTTTTCAAGATTTACCATCCGACTGACAGCATCATCAACAACATTTGCTTTACCAGGGTGGTAAAGTATCTTACAGTCGTAGTCCTTGAGTAATTCCAGCTAGCGCTGTTGCCTCATGTTCAATTCTTTCTGATTAAAGAGATATTGAAGACTCTTATGATCAGTGAAAAGTTTACATTTAGTACCATAAAGATAGTGCCTCCATATCTTTAAGGTGAATACTACCGCTGCCAACTCTAGATCATGAGTGGGGTAGTTCTTTTCATGCTCTTTCAACTGCCTCGATGCATACGCTATCACTTTATCCCTTTGGGTCAGAACACAACCTAACCCAACTCCAGAGGCATCACTATAGACTGCGAAGTCATCAACTCCTTCAGGTAATGAAAGAATCGGTGCTTCACACAATCTCTTCTTTAACTTCTCAAAGGCTTCCTTATGCTTCTCATTCCAAGCATAAGTACCTCCTTTGTGGGTCAAAGCTGTTAATGGAGTAGCAATCGAAGAAAAGCCTTGGATAAATCAGCGATAATATCCAGCTAATCCTAAAAAGCTTCTAATCTCCGTATGACTTTTTGGTTGTTCCCACTTCATCACAGCTTCAATCTTTGCTGGGTCAACCATTATCCCTTCTTGGTTAATCACATGACCCAAAAATTGGACTTCTTGAATCCAAAATTCACATTTGGAGAACTTTGCATACAGCTTCTCCTTTTTCAAAACTTCTAGCACTTCAAGCAGATGCTTATCATGTTCCTGCTTGCTTTTCGAATAGATCAAGATATCGTCTATGAATACTATCACGGATTTATCAAGGTATGGTTTACAAACCCTGTTCATCAAATCCATGAAAGCTGCTGGGGCATTGGTTAATCCGAACGACATAACCAAAAATTCATAGTGTCCATATCTTGTTCTGAACGCGGTCTTCTCGATATCCTGCTCCCTCACCTTTAGTTGATGGTACCCCGACCTAAGATCGATCTTCGAAAAATAGCTCGATCCTTGCAACTGATCGAACAGGTCATCGATCCTCGGCAACGGGTACTTGTTCTTTATCGTCGCTTTATTCAGCTCTCTGTAATCGATGTACATTCTCATGCTCCCGTCTTTCTTCTTTACAAACAACACAGGGGCTCCCCAAGGTGATGTACTAGGTCGAATGAAACCTTTGTCCAATAACTCCTGAAGTTGTGTCATAAGTTCTTTCATCTCTGTTGGTGCTAATCGATATGGTGCTTTGGCTATCGGCGTCGTTCCTGGTAACAAGTCGATACGGAATTCTACTTGTCGATCAGGGGGCAATGCGGGAAGATCTTCGGGAAAGACTTCCAGATAATCACACACCACCGGAATATCCTGCACCTCCTTCTTTTCCTTCTGAGCATCGATCACGAACGCTAGATATGATGTACACCCCTTGTCCAAACACTTTCTGGCTTTCATTAGGGAAATGATTCCAGAATTTACTCTGCGTTTGTCTCCATACACCATAAACGACTCTTTCCCTGGCGGGTTTACTTTAACTATCTTCTTCCTACACATTATTTTGGCATCATTGGCGTTAAACCAATCCATTCCTAAAACTATGTCGAAACCATTTAACTCGATAGGCAATAATTCCTCATGGAACTTATTCCCATCCAAGTCAATGACGATGTTTTTCATACGATGGCTAACAGGTACAAACTTGCCACTAGCAATTTCGACTATAAAGCATTAACTAGTCTATCAACAGGCAAAGCTAGTTTTCTACCAAATTCATGCGATATAGGAATAATTAGCTCCAGAATCAAACAAATTTTGGGCAGGCAATTCGTTTACGAGAAAGGTACTTGAAGCGACATCGGCTTCTTCTTTTGTAGCTTCGAGTGTCATCTGAAAGGCTCTCGCCTTCGGCTTTGGTGGCAGATTGGGTTTCGCTGCGTCCTTCTTCTTCGGGCAATCCCTCAAAATATGCCCTTCTTCATGGCACCCATGACAGACGCTATTAGTGACGGTGCAATTATTGGCATAATGCCCTGACTTTCCACACTTGTAACAAGTGAGTTCCACGCTGCACTTCCCAGCATGTTTCTTCTTGCACCTGTCACACCACTTGGCTTCGGCTCCTCCTCCGAATTTTCTCGAACCAGACTTCGAGAATTTGTTCTTTTTAGTGGAATCCGACGTTCCTTCAAACTTTCTCTTTTCGCCAACTTCAACCTTGCTGGCGGCTCTCCCCTTTATCATATCTTCAACAGACGTTGCAGCCCACATAGCTGCCTCCAAAGTAAGTGCCTGATATACTGGCACTGCATACTCCCATGGAAGTCCCTTTGCGTACCTGTCAATTTTCGCCAGCTCATCTGGGACAATACACAAAGCAAACTCCATTTTGTCTGTGAATTTATTTGTATACTCGTCAACGGTCATACTCCCCTTCTGCAACGTTAGAAATTGGTTTTCTAACTCAAGTACGTTTTAGGCCGAGCAGTACTTGTGCTTAAAGTGCACCAAGAAACCTGCCCAAGTCACTTGTAGTGGCTCATTAGGGCTTAGGGTTTTCCCCAAAGTGTTCCACCAACGAGCAGCACTACCCCTGAACTGACGTACTGCAAAAGTGGTTTGTAACTTGCCTTGGCAATCACAAGTCATGAAAGTCAACTCCATTTCCGAGATCTAGTCCATTACTCCGATAGGATCTTCTTTTCCAGTGAAGGTTGATGGCTTGCAAGTCATAAAGTCCTTATACTTGCACCCATTTCTCTCCACTCTGCCCTCGTGGTTATTCCTCCCAACCACAAGCGGTTCACTATGACCAACCGATCTGCTGTTGTTCCCTTATTCAGATCGATCGTCATTTAGTTCACGTCGTTCAACAGGAACTGAAGGTTCATCCCTGTTGTTCAGCAACATTTGCCTCAACTCCTCCCTCTGTTCAGCCATCATGGCCTGAATCACCGCTCGTACTCCAGCCATGGTGATGGGTTCTGGTGCAGCTCCTACTATAGGCACCTGTTCCACCACTTGAGGTTGAGGTTGCTGGTTTCTGTTTGCATTTCCCGCTCGTTTTTGCTATTATAATCTATATACCGAATAAGGCGAATTTAGGTCTTTATCCTTGTTAGACATGTCAATTCCCTTATCACTCCGAAACGTTTACATGTTAGTTCTAATCTCGTAATCATACGCTTAGAATCCTACACATATAAGGTTTCCAGATCCGGTCGACAACAGACCATAGATCCGAACAAATAATGGCATATATGGCAACATATAGCATTTAGCACATAAAGGCATTTTAGGCACCTTTCCTAAAATAAACTAGTGCTCATGTCTAAAATATGGTAGACACTCACCTCACAATAATCACTTAGCATTCTAAGTTTAAGTCTAGAAATCGTAGGATATTTCTTAGTTCGCTTAAACTAATGCTCTGATACCAACTGTGACATTCCCTAATTTCTCGGCCATAAAAGACCGATTTAATTTATGCTTTTTAAAATAAAATCAGAGAAATCTTTTCAAAAGATGTTGCGGAATAGGTCCCCAAAATAAAACATGATAAAAGTTTATCAAAACCCTTCTTTAAGAAGGTATATATTTTCCATATATATCAAAACCTCAGGATGTCATGTTCCGATACAGATCAAAAGCATAAACAAGACATTATAAGCCTTTCAACAGTTATTTACAACTACTGGCCTATAATCAAAAAATCTCTCCTCATCCTCCGACTATGCTCGGGGTCCACTACCTGTAATCATAAAAAGCTGAGTGAGTCGGGCTTGGGAGCCTGGTGAGCATATAGGGTTTTCAACCCACAATAATAATAACTTATTAAGTTCACCAATTAACAATAACCCTGATTACCCATTCCCGTTGTCCTCACTTTACGTCCCTAAACACCTAACACAAGGGACTTAGCCTAAGGAATATCATCGGGTTGGACACTACTGCTAAGGGGACTCCTCAGCCATACATGTCATAAAGGCAACCATGAGGGGGATTGGAGTACACCAATGAACATTTAGTTCATCAACACCTACAAGTTGTGAACTTGCTAGTGTACCACTGGACTGTCTAGAAAGGTTCGTGATCGTCATCTATACTCCGCTAGACGACTACAACAACACCAACAACAACACCGACACCGAGGCCTCTGTTAACACGCTGTCGCGCACGTATTAAACAAATAAATTTATCACTGTTGGTTGCACTAAAAATATAGCACAGTGAAGCAGGGTCGAATCCTCAGGGACACAGCCTAAAAGTCAATGTCTTTTTGCATCAGACACATCTAGTCAAGAAACAGAATATAAAAGGGGGATTTTTAATTAAAAACTAAAAACTAAAAATGCACTGATATTAAAATTAAACGAATATCAATATTAAAAACGATTTCAGTTCTGTTGCGACTTTCCTAATCATGCAACTAACCCAGATCTGATTATTTGAGATGTGTTCTATCTAAGCTGGTACTGAGAAAAACTAACAAGCTCTAGTAATTTCTCTTTTACCTTATTTAGTTAACCAAAACAAGCACTTCAATTAGCCCTAACTTTTTACTGTCTAATCAAACAAGCTCTTAATTAAGATGAGAAAAGTTGCATTAAGTTCTTTGTAAAATTCCCAGCAATACCCAATACTTCTCACAAGCTCGGAAGCGTAAAGGTATGATTTTTACAGTTTATAATAAAGTCAAATCCCAAACACGGAACCGGTTTATTACTTGTTACTTATTACCAATTAATTAGAACAATTACGGATTCTATTAACTGATTAACTGGAATGATAAAACCCTAGCTAGGTGATCAGACTAACAAGAATTCAAATCAAACATTCCTTAAGCTCAAAACTGAAGAATCTAGATAGAAACACAAATCAAAAACCAGATCTAATTATCAATCACATGAAAAGTAATTGTCTTTGCAGAACTGAAAACTAGGGTTTAGCCAGACATGGCTAAAATCTGATCTAAAACAATAAAAAGAAACATTAAACTACTAAATCTTACTAAACTAAATGTAGGAGATGATCCACAGTCTTCAGATCTTCAGAAATCATTGAAATCGGAGAAGAAACGCCTCCAAAATCGTATTTTCGTCGTCTGGTACCTCTGGAATCGCCAACTTAGGTTACAGGAATGCTATCTGGGTCTATTTATACGTCCAACAGCAAAAATGGCGCACCTGCGATCGCATGTACACAACCTGCGATCGCAGGTTTTGAAATAAATGCGTTTGGTGCCTTTTTAATGAAGTAGGATGCTATTCTGGAACTTTTTGGCCAACCTGCGATCGCATGTACACAACCTGCGATCGCAGGTATTGATTTTTCACTCCCGGATTAATTTTGGGCACAAAAGAACCTCGAAGGCAACCTGAGACCAAACCTGCGATCGCAAAAAGGGTCACCTGCGATCGCAAGGAGAGAACCTGCGATCGCAGGTTGTGCCTATGACGTCTGAAATTTCGTCTACTTTCCAGATCATTTTGAATCGCCTCAATCGGAGTTACGGTTCTCGAGATATGGTCAAAATACTGACAGGGGGTCAAAGCTGCCAGCAACATCCTTTAACTTTAGATTGCAAATTCTATCTTTGTGTGATCAGTTCGATCGGATGTTTCTTGACCAAAGCATCTTGAAAGCATTCCTTATAATCCTTCATAAGTCCCAAGCTCCACTTTAAGCTCCAAACGCGCATCCAACTGCTCCCAAAGCACTGCTCCACTCGAACTATCTGAAATTGACATAAAAACATGAGCAGTATGAGAATTCTAACGAAAGACATGAGCTGAACATTATTTATCTAAATGACATGCAAATGTACAAAATATGATGCTAAAATGATGATAAAAACTACCCTATAAGATGCATAAAATGGCATCTAACAAATCTCCCCAAGCTTAAACCTTACTTGCCCTCAAGTAAGAAAAAGATATAACATTATAAACAAATGGAAAGATGTAGATGACCTAAAATGAATTTAAAATAAAATAAAACAAAAACTTAAACTAAAGTACTTTACTCTTTTTTTGTCACATGATCAGATTTCACAACGAGGAAGCTCCAATGAAATCACTACCTCCTAGACAACATTCTCAATACTTTATATTAACAATTCAGATTTATATTTAATAAGTTAAACCAAGCTTGAGCAGATAAATTTACGCCGAATTAAATTTGTGAAAACAGTGTATTTTTAAAAATAATTTCACGGAAATTCGTTTATAAAAACTTAGCTTGACTAACCCCTCCTTTTTTTCAGAACTCGTCCAGTAAACGCGGTAAGCTCCATTATGGACAGAAAATCCAAGCTTACCCCTATGATTCCACTGTCGAGGGATCAATCTCATTATACCACACATCTTCTTTGTCTCGATCAAATCTTCAGATGTAACTTGCTTGCTTCTTGATTTCGACTTGAACTTGACTTGGATTTGACTTTGAATTGTAGATTTCTTCAAGTTGCTTGATATATCATTTCTAACATATATATATATATATATATATATATATATATATATATATTGACTGGGCGCGAATTTTACTTTGAGGCCCACCATATCTTCAATACTTCAAAAATGATAACAAATTGTGGGTATAACAAGAGTTCCCTCCCAACCTCAAAAGGCGCAGAAACTATAGGGTTCAATACTTCAAGGAATGAGGGTTATCCAATCTAGGTTCTTTTTAAGGCATTTAAGGAAATTATTTTCAAAACACTGTTCATTTTTCCATCTCACACTTTCATTGTTAAAATTATCTGACTCTTATGTTGGTTCATATTGAAAACATTTAAAGCACTTGAAAAGATAATTCTTAAAATTCATTGTAATGAGACCGTTATTTTTGGTAACTATCACACTTCATCTTAACAGGGTTATCGAATGTAAAAAAATATCCTCATCTCATGTAAAATATAAAATTTTTATTTTTTAATGATTTTTTTAAAATTTTTATATGTAGAAAATAAAAATAAAAATAACTAGAAATAAAATATTTTTGGGTTTTCTTTGTGTTTTTTAATGCAGAAAAATAAAAAGGAAAATATAATATTTTTTGGAATTTCGAATTTTTATGTGCAAATGCAATGCAGAAAATAAAATGCAAAAAGAAAAACTAAATTTGAAAATTTCAAATGAAAAACTGAAAATTTAAAATTTTAACAAAAAATGCAAAATTTTTACACTAACCCCCTCCCCAAGCTTAAAATGATGCATTGTCCTCAATGCTCAGAGAGGAATGAACAGCTCAATAAAGAAAATAAAAGCAAAAATGGTGCAGCTAGGAAAGAATGTACCTGATAAGTTGGCAGAAATCTGATTTTGACGACAATGTAGCGAAAAATCTGAATTTTAGTGACTTTGAAGATCCTCTGATTTCCCTAAGCTTGCTCGGAACTGCGACCATCTCTTTATTGAAAGCATAAAAACTAAAAACTACTCATCGGGTTGCCTCCCGGAAAGCCGCCCTTTTTTAAAGTCGTTGGCTCGACTTTGCCCAACCAGATTATCTAACTGGTGTAGTTGGGACTTCTCTGAAGCTCAACTCTTTTTCTTGTGACTCTAGATCCCTTTAAATATGGAAAGATTGGTGGATCTGGAACTTGTTCAACAGCATGGAAAAACTCCAGATTGTCTTTAGATATATCTTTCAAATTATTTTCAAACTTCTTCCGTTTTCTGATCTTCTTCTTTTTCTTCCCAAAATTATTGTTTTCAGATTCCTTTCTTTTCAAATTTATATCAGAAATCACATTTCCCTCTTTTTCTTCCAAAAGTTTGTTTCTTTTTAACCCCGTCTCAGCCCCTTCAGATAACTTCTTTTCAGGTTTATCAGCTTCTACAAATTCCTTTTCAACAACCAAGATCCCTCCTTTGTTTTCCCCAAGCTTATCTATAGCCAGCTCCCCTGATGTGTATGATAAATTCCTATCTGCGAATTTTTCTTGCACAAAGACATTAGAAAACTCACAGCAGACCTTTAATAAGGGACTGTTGGTACCCATATAATTGACAGAAATACTTTCAGAAGGAAAATCATCATTATTAATTTGAAATTTAACCACTTCCTCATCAAACTCCATTGAAATCATTCCATTAAAAACATCAATTTTTGTTTTTGCAGTTTTCATAAAAGGCCTTCCCAAAATAATAGAGTTTGAATCTGAAGTGTCCAAGTTCCCCATGTCCAAAATGTAAAAATCAGCGGGAAAAATTAGATTATCCACTTGGACAAGAACATCCTCCAGTACACCTTTTGGGTGTACTGTCGAGTGGTCAGCCAACTGTATAAATGTCCTGGTCTTTTGTAAAGTTCCCATTTTTTATTTTTCAAAAACAGAATAGGGAAGAACATTGACTGAAGCTCCTAGATCAAGCATGGCTTTTGGAAAATGAAGGTTCCCCAATTTACAAGGAACAGAGAAAATCCCCGGATCCTTGCACTTTGGAGGCAAACCTTTTTGCAAAATAGAAGAGATATTTTCACCAGCTTTTACAGTCTCATTAAATTTCATTTTTTTCTTTGAAATACATAAATTTTTCAGAAATTTAGCATAGCGAGGGATATGTTGGATAATATCTAAAAGTGGGATATTTACCTCAACCTTGCGAAGAATTTCCATAATGTCCTCATCATCTCTTTCGCACTTCGTGCTCCTCAGTCGCGATGGGAAGGGAGGTAATGGCTTGTACTCCTTCAGAATTGGCTTGGGTAGTGTTGGAGTTTCTTTTCCTTTATCTTTTTCAGCGAATTCTTCAACTAACACTTCTTCATACTCTTCTGTTTCAGCTCCTTTTTCTGTTTCTTCGATATCTCCTTCTTCTACCAGAACTTCTTCAAATTCGTCTTCAGATTCGTTTTTTGGTTCAGATGCACTTAGGCCTTTGTATGTTTTCCCACTTCTCAAGGAAATAGCACTAACATTATGCTTCGGATTGTTTTCGGTGTGGCCCGGTAACTTTCCTTGAGATTCCAGAGGACCCACAGAAGTGGCAAGTTGAGACACCTGCTGCTCCAGATTCTTGATACTAGCTCTGGTTTCTGTTTGGAATGCTTGGGTGCTCGTGGCAAGACTATTCACTATATCTTCTAAGGCCATGCTGGAACTATTGGGTTGCTGTTGTGTGTTCTGATTTTGGTAATTCGAATTCTGGAAGTTGGGCTGAAAATGAGAATTCTGCTGATTCTGAAAATTTTGCTGAAAACCCGGCTGCTGAAAATTTCGCTGCTGCTGAAATCCGGGTGGAGGCTGAAATTGTTGTTTCTGCTGATAATTATTCTGAAAATTCTGTTGGTAGCCCCTGACAACTTTGACTGCAACTATATCCTCTTGAAATATTGGGTACATATCTGTAGGGTGATCAGTCTTCAAGCAAATCCCACATTGTTTCTTTGCAGCTGCTTTTTCTTTAGTCAAGAGCAGAATAGCTTTTGTCAATTCAGATATCTGAGCTTCCAGATGAACACTGCTGACTTCCTTAACACCCCTTGGTTGATATGGATACCACTCGTCTTCATTTCCAGAGTGTTTAGACTCGATTTCCAGCTTTTCGATCAACTCTCTAATTTCAGTTGGTGTCATATCACCCAAAGAACCACCACTGGAAGCATTTATAAGGCGTCTTTCCATGGGTGTCAGACCTTCACAGAAACAGTTATAGAGCTGGTAATCACTAATTCCATGTTGGGGGCAACGGACCAACAACTTCTTGAATCTCTCCCAGTAGGTATGTAAAGCTTCTCTTTTTCCTTGTTTGATACCAAGGATTTCTCTTCTGAGACTGGAGACTCGCGTTTCTGGAAAGTATTTCTCTAAGAACAGCTTCGCGAGCTCTGTCCAAGTGGTGATGGAACCAGATGGGAGTTCATATAACCATTCCCTTGCAGAATCTTGAAGCGAAAAGGGGAATGCCCTTAACTTTATCTGGTCTTCTGTGACAGCATGAGGCTTCATTCCTGAACAAACCACATGAAATTCCTTGAGGAATTTATGTGGGTCTTCGTTTTCCAATCCGCGAAATGTGGGAAGAAGATGAATCAGCCCAGATTTGAGTTCGAAGTTCTGGGCTTCTGGAAATGTAATGCAAAGGGGCTACTGGTTGACCTCTTGAGTGGCCCACTCTCTAAGGGTCTTTTCAGCATCGTCTCCACTCATGTCTGATTCTTCATATTCGGTTTCTGAAGAGTCTGTGGTTTCAGATTTAACGGAGGAAGGTGGGGAATAAGTTTTATAAGGGTTGTTTTGAGGAGAAGATGGGGGTACTTTAGGAAAAATCGGATCGGGTTCGTTCCACAAGGGAGTGCCTTGTGGTGTGGAGGTTTCTGGGGGTATGGAAGATGATGAACCAAAGAGACCAGCTGATTGTTTTCTCTTTTTTGCTTCTTTCTTCACTTTCCTTGCAGTTCGCTCAATTTCTGGATCAAAAACTAAAGGTGCACCTGAACGAATAATTCTTGGCATAAAACTATTAGAAAGCACTGTGTCCCCGGCAACGGCGCCAATTTGTTAACACGTTGTCGCGCACGTATTAAACAAATAAATTTATCACTACTGGTTGCACTAAAAATATAGCACAGGGAAGCAGGGTCGAATCCTCAGGGACACAGCCTAAAAGTCAATGTCTTTTTGCATCAGACACATCTAGTCAAGAAACAGAATATAAAAGGGGGATTTTTAATAAAAAACTAAAAACTAAAAATGCAGTGATATTAAAATTAAACGAAAATCAATATTAAAAACGATTTCAGTTCTGTTGCGACTTTCCTAATCATGCAACTAACCCAGATCTGATTATTTGAAATGCGTTCTATCTAAGCTGGTACTGAGAAAAACTAACAAGCTCTAGTAATTTCTCTTTTACCTTATTTAGTTAACCAAAACAAGCTCTTCAATTAACCCTAACTTTTTACTGTCTAATAAAACAAGCTCTTAAGTAAGATGAGAAAAGTTGCATTAAGTTCTTTGTAAAATTCCCAGCAATACCCAATACTTCTCACAAACTCGGAAGCGTAAAGGTATGATTTTTACAGTTTATAATAAAGTCAAATCCCAAACACGGAACCGGTTTATTACTTGTTACTTATTACCAATTAATTAGAACAATTACGGATTCTATTAACTGATTAACTGGAATGATAAAACCCTAGCTAGGTGATCAGACTAACAAGAATTCAAATCAAACATTCATTAAGCTCAAAACTGAAGAATCTAGATAGAAACACAAATCAAAAACCAGATCTAATTATCAATCACATGAAAAGTAATTGTCTTTGCAGAACTGAAAACTAGGGTTTAGCCATACATGGCTAAAATCTGATCTAAAACAATAAAAAGAAACATTAAACTACTAAATCTTACTAAACTAAATGTAGGAGATGATCCACAGTCTTCAGATCTTCAGAAATCGTTGAAATCGGAGAAGAAACGCCTCTAAAATCGTATTTTCGTCGTCTGGTACCTCTGGAATCGCCAACTTAGGTTACAGGAATGCTATCAGGGTCTATTTATACGTCCAGCAGCAAAAACGGCGCACCTGCGATCGCATGTACACAACCTGCGATCGCAGGTTTTGAAATAAATGCGTCTGGTGCCTTTTTAATGAAGTAGGATGCTATTCTGGAACTTTTTGGCCAACCTGCGATCGCACGTACACAACCTGCGATCACAGGTATTGAGTTTTCACTCCCGGATTAATTTTGGGCACAAAAGAACCTCGAAGGCAACCTGCGACCAAACCTGCGATCACAAAAAGGGTCACCTGCGATCGCAAGGAGAGAACCTGTGATCGCAGGTTGCGCCTATGACGTCTGAAATTTCATCTACTTTCCAGATCATTTTGAATCGCCTCAATCGGAGTTACGGTTCTCGAGATATGGTCAAAATACTGACAGGGGGTCAAAGCTGCCAGCAACATCCTTTAACTTTAGATTGCAAATTCTATCTTCGTGTGATCAACTCGATCGGATGTTTCTTGACCAAAGCATCTTGAAACCATTCCTTATAATCCTTCATAAGTCCCAAGCTCCACTTTAAGCTCCAAACGCGCATCCAACTGCTCCCAAAGCACTGCTCCACTCGAACTATCTGAAATTGACATAAAAACATGACCAGTACGAGAATTCTAACGAAAGACATGATGCATAAAATGGCATCTAATAGCCTCTCATCATTTTAACACCCACCGACTATTTTTTCTACCCATGTTCTACCCAACATATGTGTAGATAAAATACATATACAGTTTAAAACTTGTATAAAACATCAATTCAACAGTCACCACAAATAAACAATTAACATATTTACACATAACACGTATTTTAAGGTAAATACTTCATATCTATGTGTAAATTGAAAGTAACTACACACTCACATGTTTTGATGAAAATCGGGCAGCAATTCGTTTCCTAAAACGTTCGTTTCTAATAAAACCGGGAGTTTTATTGAGAAACCGGGCTCTACAAAGGTCGGGCTTCGAAACCAAAAAGATAAATTTTCCGGGCTTCACGGGCACTTTGTGGCGTATTCCAGGGCTTATAATCGATACCGGGGCTTTGGGGGATGTTAACATGAAGAAAATATGAAGAAAAGGGTGAAAGATGGTGATTTTCTAAATGTATCCGAGAAGGCTCGCAGCCTTCTATTTATAGGGGCCGAAGCTCCTGATCCGACGGCTGAGAAGCCTCCAGGTGGCGAAGATCTGAAGCTCGCAGGGGAAGGCTCGCACATGGGCTGCGCGTGCGAGGGGGCTGCTGGCAGTTCCTGATTGGACCGAAGTCCGAATCCGAGGAGGGGGTGTCCGTGGCTTCATGCGAGGGCTCGGTCACGTGAAGGAGGGTACGTGTCGCCTTCTCAGTGGACCACTTCGGATCAGGCCAGGAGCTCGGATGACTCAGCAGCTCGGACACGTGGCTTGCATGACTCACCAATTTCGGACACGTGGCACGTTCTAAGCGAGGGTGACGTGGCTTAAGCCACCTATGCGAATTTTCTCGGTTTTTGTGCAAAAACTTCTAAAATTCATAACTTTCGCATACGAGCTGCGTTTTTGACGTTCTTTATATGCACGCGTAGGTAACATTACGCTCTACAACTTTCATTTAAACTTCCTCGGCTAATTTTGAATTTAATTTTTAAATTATTATTTTTAACAGACCGGGACAGGAAATCCATTAAAAATTCATAACTTCTTCATCCGACGTCCGTTTTCGTCAGACTTTTTACCGTTGTGCTACTATTTATGAGACCTTCGATTCTCATTTAGGTCGTGTCGGTAAAAATCACTCGATCTAAAATTCGAGTTTTTAGCTGTCTACTACTAAGTTGAAATTTCGAAAAATCATAACTTCCTCATACGAAGTCAGATTTTGGCGTTCTTTTTATACCTACTCTCGGTTTAACGAACACTACAAGTTTCGTTTAGATCACTAAGGCTAAAAATTAGTTTATCAAAAACTCACTTTTTACGACATTCAGCACCGAGCCGGTTTTGTCGTGAAACTTCGACAGGTCATAACTTCTTCGTTATAACTCGGATTTCGGCATTCTTTATATATCTGTAATCCTTGTCACGACCACTACAACTTTCTTAATAGATATCGGCTTTATCTAAAATTTATTTTCGACGCTCATTTTTATTCTTAATTAATTAACTCCTAGTAATTAAGCAATAAACACATAAAACACATAGAATTCACATAATCCCTTTTTCATTTCTCCAAAATGAGTTACAAAGGTTAACCTAGCCTATCACCTTAATATTAATGCCTAGGCTAGAAACACGAGTGTTACATGCACCGCTTTTTGAGCTTCTCTATGGGAGGAAGTGTCGTACACCAGTATGCTGGGGAAAGGTCGGCCACAAGGTCATGGGGAAGATTGAGGTAGTCCTCCAGACAATGGAGCCCATCCAACAGATCAGGAAAAGATTGCAGACGGCCTAGAGCCAACATAAGAGTTATGTCGACAGACGGCGATCCGAGATAGAGTTTCAGGTGGGAAATATAGTTTTTCTGAATGTATCACCCTGGAAGGGTGTTATACGCTTTAGGAAGAGGGGCAAGTCTGGTCCCCGATTTATGGGACCGTTCCGAGTAGTGGCCAGAGTAGGAAAGGTGGCCTATTGATTTGATCTTCATGAGGAGGTTAGTCAGATTCACAACACCATCCATGTTTCTCAGCTTCGGAAGTGTGTGGTTGAAGATTCGGTGGTAGTTCCTTTGGATGACATTCAGGCCGATGAGTTCCTAAATTATGTAGAGAGACCAATGACGATTCTAGACAGGAAGTCGAAGGCCTTGCGCAACAAGGTGGTACCTTTGGTCAAGGTCTAGTGGCAAAATCGAAAGGGTTTCGAGTGGACGTGGAAACCCGAGGCAGAGATGTGCGTGCACTACCCAGATTTATTCGCAACATTAGACTTCAAGGATGAAGTCTGATTTAAGTGGGGGAGAATTGTAACACCCTTTCCTTGTAGGTAAATTCCTTACCTTTGTTCTTAAGTTTTAGTGTTGGAGGTGTATCTACACAGGGCATAGATAGCCTTCTACGCACTGCGTAGATGGGTAACTTAGAGACGGAGCTTTAATGATATACACAGGGCATAGATCTTAGTACAGAACACGTACTTGCCCAAAGCCTAAACCCTGATTTAGGGGTTTTGAGCCCTATTTAAGGACTCTAACTTTCATGAAGCACTTCCATTCTCATCTTCCATTCCCCCAAATGTCTCCCTTGAAACCCTAATTTCGTTTTCGTGTATTGTGAGCTTAAAGAGTGTTTTTGGGTGCTTTTGAAGAAATAAGAAGGTGGTTGAGTTGCTTGGAAGCTTGAATCGGCCTTGGGTCTGGAAGTTCTTTTCCCTCACACATCTCCAGGAGGTATAAAGTCTCCACCTTTATGAGTTTTATGATATATCTAGTTTATGTTTAAGAATTATCATGTTTTGTCCCAATAACTTAGTTCTTATGTGTATAAGCTACTCTTAGCCATTAGAGCATCATTTCCAGATTTATGTGAGATTGTTAAGTCATAAAAATGGGATCTTGGTTATTTCCAGCCATACATGCATGAGTTTTGGTCTTTAGAAGTTCTCATGAGATTAGGGTTTGTTCTTGAGCCTTGGTAAGCCATGAAATGCATAAAGTTTGGAACTTTATCACTTAGGACATTTATTTAGACCAGATCTGAGAGTTGGACATGGTGTCTTTCTGTATCAAACACTTAATGAGGAAAGTGTTTATCAGTGTAGTACGCATGGCATAATTATGACTACGCAGCGTGTAGCCTTGTATTATCCCGTAAAAGCCACTTTGCTCTACGTAGGGCATAGAACTATTACGCATGGTGTAACCTGGTTGATGTTGACCTTTGACTTTTGACCATTGACGATTGACTTTGATCAAGTTTGACTTTAGGTCAAATGGGGTAATTTGAGTAGTAGATTGAGGCTTGGTCTCTGTTTGATGTTTAGGTGACCTGCAGAGCCGGTATTTGGAGCAGTGATCAGCTCAACTATCTTAGACTTTGAGGTGAGACTTCCTCACTGTACTCGTGGGTCGAAGGCACCAATGATGGACCACTAGGTTGTGTTATGTATCCTGGTATATAGGATGTTACTATACTGTAGTGGTGTGTTAAGTTGGTAGATCTATATGATTATTTGTACTTGCTAGATATATGTTTATCTATTGCATATCTCGACTGATCATGAGAAATGGACTTTAGTCACATGGTTCGAAGATCAGAGTTTGGAGCTACTACTAAGGATTTGGGATAATTTAATAGATTTCTATTAATCTTAGGAGATGTATAGAAACATAGTTTTTCATTTTATGCGTTGTAAGGACAAGTTCCAATTTTTCGTTTATTTTCAATAAAAGTGAAATTTTGGTTTATCTGTTTTCCTTATTTATATTTCCTTGCAATGGCATTTATGAATGTGTTAGTTACATTTCTAATATTAGCAATATTAATTATGGATTTTATTCTTTTCATATCGCTTGCGGTATTGTCATAATTGACCAAGTGAAAAGAAATCTCAACACCAACTGGACATATACCTGGTGTTGTACAAGTCGCATTTTATAGTATATGAGAATCTTGTTCATTGAAAAATTATGACTAATTCATTGATCACATGTTTATGTGAATCAAGTGAGAGACTAATGGATCTAGTACATGTTGATATGAACTCTTCAGATCCACTACAAAGGACGATAACTCTATTCGTCATGATTTACTGATGTTAAATATGCATGGTTGTGTTTATAAGATTAAGCATAATTTTGATACTTTGAAAAGATTCAAAGAGTATCAGAACGAATGAGAAGAATCTATTAGGTAGAAAGATAAAAGACTCTCCAATTTGAAAGGAAAGGAGAATGCTTTGGTATCAAGTTTTATGATCATCTTAATAATTGTGAAATTGTATCACAATTGACTCCTCCAAGAACATCTTAGTGCAATTCTATGACTAAGAAGGGGAATCGAACAATTTTTTGGAAATAGTTCAATCAAAAATGAGTCATACTTTTATGGGTTTGAGCCATAAGAACTTTCCTATGTGCACATGCAAATCCTAATGCTTGGATCTAGGTTTCTCTAATTGAACATGCAATGTTTCCAAGGCTTATAATGCTAGATCTAGTGTAAACAATTGAATCATAACATATGAAATCAGATCTAGAAGAATACCTTAAGTTACTTGCTTGAATCTTCTTGTTCTTGGAGCTTAGAGTCACAATTGTCACTCCTCTAATGGCTTACAAACACCAACTAGCAAGAGGATGATTTGGAGAGAGAGGAGAGATGATAAAATCGGCTCTAGGGTTACCAATGCAACAAGGTGGTCGATTTCCCTCACCCATAGGTTCTATTTATACTATGAGCTACTAGGGTTACATCCTTAACCCTAATTGAATAACTTAGGCCCTAAGCAATCCAAGGATCCTTCTAGATTAAGGCTTGGACGAATTCAAGGAGCCCATACTCCTTAATTTCGGCCACCCTGGATCTATAAGGATTCATAGCCCAAAACTCAACTATCACACATTTGACAGTTTAAGCCCCTTTATTCAATTAACCTCTCTTAGTCACCAAATTAATTCCTAATTAATTTATAACTAATATTAATTAAATAATATTATTATTCCTTTAATATATTATTCTTATAACATATTAATATAATAATACTCTTCTCTCTATACAAATCACCCTGTCAAGTTGCTATGGTGAAGGCAACCCAAAAGGACCATGCACAACCGGGTCAAGTACTTACCAAATATAGTTACGGGCTTAGACACTAATCCAACAGTATCCCACTTGGATAAGTCTAGTAACTATAAATGCAAGTCTAATCCGATTAGCAATCGTAGCTCTCAAAGACGCTGTCAAACTCTGATCTTATCAATAACCTGTCCTTCAGATAAGGGATCGTATAATCCTCTGTTCTAGATATCGTGCGATCAATTACATGGAACATTTTCATACTTATTGTCCAGCAATTGGTTTCTCGATCTCAGATTCATTTGACATAGAACTTAATTGAACACATCAATTCAGTCCTAACCAGGCCCGACACATAAGTCAAATCAAATCATCGAGGGGCCCTGATATCGCTTTTACCCTCTTCGGATAAAAGGAACAGATAAACTTCGACTTATATGCATTTACAATCCATTAATCAAATCATACACAACAATGCGTTTTATAACATCAAGTTACTGATGCGTTTACGCATTATCAATGCACAACCAATTAACAAACAATAAACCATATATCTAGGTTTTAAGACCATATGATATTACCATCTTGCGATCACTCGTGATAAATTCCATGAAGTGATTCCAGCAAGTGTGGGTTTATTCCAATGCTCAAATCAAGTTCATAAGTACTCATGAACGTTGTAGCAAACCTTTTCCATGTCTAATACACTTTGACAATCTACACACCAATTCATGACAGTCTTCATTCATATCTACTTCCAACATATGAACGAATGTGGACCGTTCGAATAATTTGATTATTATCAAATAACTTAATTATCCAGGAAGTCAAAACATGCAAAATGAAACAATAGGTAAAAGATTAACATAATACAGTAACATTACTAATAAATAATACTCCTTTATTTAATCATCAAATTTTAATAACAACTTATCTATTACACGTTTCCAAACTATCTAATCTAAACTAATATCGTCCTTCAGCCCAATGCTCCTAGCGTGCTGCAAATGCTGAATCCTGCTCAGTCCCTTCGTAAGCGGATCTACTGGGTTATCTTCTGACGATACCCTCTTCACTACGAGGAGTCCCTCTTCCACCCGGTGTCGAATAAAATGATATTTTCTGTCGATATGTCGAGATCTACCATGATCTCTTGGTTCCTTGGTCAAGGCAACCGCTCCTTCATTATCACAGAAAATCTCCATGGGCTCCTTTATGGCTGGCACAACTCCAAGGTCTCCAATGAAGTTCTTCAACCATATTGCCTCCTTTGACGCTTCGCTTGCTGCAATGTACTCTAATTCGCACGTTGAATCAGCTACAGTTTCCTGCTTGGAACTCTTCCAAGTTATTGCTCCTCCATTGAGGGTAAAGACCCAGCCCGACTGCGAACGATAGTTGTCCCTGTCGGTCTGAAAGCTGGCGTCGATGTACCCTCGCACCTTTAAGTCATCACTCCCACCGAGGACTAGAAACCATTCCTTGGTCCTCCGAAGGTACTTAAGAATGTTCTTGACTACGATCCAATGCGCTCTGCCACGGTTCCCTTGATATCTGCTGACCATGCTCAAAGCGAAGGCCACATCAGGGTGAGTACAAGTCATAGCATACATGATTGAGCCAACTGCGGAAGCGTATGGTACTCGGCTCATCTCTGCTATCTCGACTTCAGTACTCGGACTCTGAGTCTTACTCAACTTGGCATTACTCTGGATTGGTAACTCCCCTTTCTTTGAATTCTCCATACTAAAACGTTTTAGTACCTTGTCCAAGTAAGTATTATGACTAAGTCCTATTAGTCTCTTACTTCTGTTTCTCACTATCCTTATTCCCAGAATATAGGAAGCCTCTTCGAGGTCCTTCATAGCGAAGCACTTCCCGAGCCACGACTTAACCTCCTGCAATGTCGGGATGCCATTTCCTATGAGTAGTATGTCATCGACATACAATACGAGGAAGCTTACTACACTCCCACTGGCTTTGACATATACACAAGATTCATCTTCGCTTCACAGAAAACCAAACTCTTTGACCTTCTCGTCGAAACAAAGATTCCATCTGCGAGACGCTTTCTTAAGTCCATAAATAGACTTCTCAAGTTTACACACTCTATTGGGATGCTTCGCATTGACAAAACCCTCTGGCTGAGCCATGTAAACATCCTCATCCAACTTCCCATTAAGGAAAGCGGTTTTGACATCCATCTGCCATATTTCATAGTCATGAAATGTAGCAATGGCCAGCATCACCCTGATAGACTTAATCTTCGCAACTGGTGAGAAGGTTTCGTTGTAGTCAACTCCAAGAGTTTGAGTGAAACCCTTCGCAACCAATCGCGCCTTATAAGTGTGCACGTTCCCATCCACGTCAGTCTTCTTCTTGAAGATCCACTTGCACTCGACCGTCTTACGACCTGGTACATTATCAACCAAATTCCAAACTTGGTTGTCATACATGGATTGGATCTCGCTATCCATAGCCTCTTCCTACTTCACAGACTCTGGGCCTGCCATGGCTTCCTTATAGCTGTTAGGCTCGTCCATATTCACTAGTGTACTATCACTAATGAACGTATCCCCTTCCATAGTAATATGAAAACCATAAAACTAGGGTGGAACACTAACTCTTTTGGAACGTCTAAGAGGTAAGGACTCGTCAATCGGCTCAACTGGAGTTTCCTCCTCGGGTTGAGTGCCAGTGTTAGAGGTTCCTTCATCGCTCGACTCTTGAATCTCTTCAAGATCGATCTGCCTCCCACTGTCTCCTTGGCTTATGAGTTCTCGCTCTAGGAAAACCCCTCTCCTCGCAACGAAGACTACATTATCACTCGGTCTGTAGAAGAGATATCCAAAAGATTTTCGTAGGTAGCCGATGAAAATACACCGCTCACTATGAGGTTCGAGCTTGTTGTGAGTATCTCGTCTTACAAAAGCCTCGCAACCTCGAACCTTGATATGTGCTAACGAGGGAGCCTTCCCTGTCCACATCTCGTGAGGTGTTTTGGCAACCTTCTTCGTAGGTACTAAGTTAAGGATATGGGCGGCCGTCTCTAAGGAATACCCCCAGAATGAGATAGGTAGCGAAGCACGACTCATCATGGAACGAACCATCTCTAGCAAGGTTCGATTACGCCTCTCAGCTACACCATTCAATTGTGGTGTCCTAGGTGGCGTCAATTGTGAAACTATTCCACATTCCTTGTGGTAGTCGTGGAATTCAAGACTTAGGTACTCTCCACCTCGATCAGATCGAAGCATCTTGATTTTCCTGCCCAATTGATTCTCTACTTCTTATTTAAACTCTTTGAACTTTTCAAAGGTTTCTGACATGTGCTTGATTAAGTAGATATACCCATATTTGCTATAATCATCTGTGAAAGTCACATAGAAGCGATTCGCGTCCCTTGTCGTGGATCTAAAAGTCCCACATACATCTGTATGTATGAGATCCAATAAACCCTCACCCCTCGCACAAGTGCCAGTGAAGGGTGACTTTGTTATCTTTCCAAGTAAACAAGACTCGCACACGTCATCGTCCCTAAGGTCGAATGACTCCAACACTCCATCCTTTTGGGGTTGGGCTATGCGTTTCTTGTTGACATGTCCAAGACGACAATGCCACAAGCATGCTTTATCCATACTATTGGAAGAATCCACACACAATACATCATTTCCTAAGTCGTCTACAACCATCACAGTTTCATATATTCCATTACAAGGCAATGCTTCAAAATATAAAACATTATTAAAATAAGCATAAATAGAACCCTTTTCATTATCAAATGAATATTTAAAGCCTTTTTTATATAAACCATGAAATGAAATGATGTTTCTAGCCATATCTGGCGAATAGCAACAATTCTTCAAATTTAAATCTAAACCATTACTAAGCACTAAAGAATAAACTCCAATCTTGGTCACAGGCGACGATCTTCTGTTTCCCATGATCAGATTCATCCTTCCACGCTCCACATCCCTATTTCCTTTTAGTCCCTGCAAATCAGAACATATGTGAAAACCACATCCTGTATCAAGAACCCAAGAAGTAGCATGTGATAAACTATTAGATTTAATTGTGTAAATACCTGTGAAAGATGGCTTGATCTTTCCATCCTTGATGGCCTGCAGATATTCTGGGCAGCTTCTCTTCCAATGCCCTATCTTGTGGCAGTGGTGGCACTCTGCCTCCTTGGGGTTTGAGTTGGGTTTAGCATAACCAACTCTGGTTCCACTAGAAGAGGTGCCATCTTGAGACTTTCCCTTGTGGTGGCCCCTTGAGGAGGCCTTCCTCTTCTTACCCTTCCCTTGCCATATTTCCAAGACAGGGGCAGCAGCTGGAGTGGGAGGTGATGCAACAGATTTATCCTTGAGGTTGCTCTCAGCAGTCCTTAACAAGCCCTGAAGCTTGCTCAAGGAGACCTCTTCCTTATTCATATGGTAGGTCATGCGGAACTGGCTATAGCAGGAAGGCAATAAGTGAAGGATAATGTCGATTGCTAGCTCTTCATCATAGGGGTACTTGTCCTCATAGGACTTTTGAAGTTCAACAGTCATAGTCGCGAGCATGATGCAATGGACTTTCGTGGCATCGCGCTCATGGGCTTCGTAGGCCGCGATCTCATCGACAGTAGCAGTTTCGATATCAATCTCCTTAAGCTTCTCGTCGAGGACATACTCTTTGTCCTCGTAGAGAGTGACCATGCGAATGTTGCGGATCCAATTACTGAAATTGGTCCCATCGAAGATCACTTTCCCACATAAGTTCATGAGTGAGAATGAACCAAAGGAGTTTGACCCAGAAGCATTGTTGTTTGCGTTCGACATCTGATATGAAAAAGAACAAAGTTGATTAGAAATGAATTTCCCAAATTAATCACCCAAATGGAAAATTAGGGCTAGGAACCAACAACATTATTCACGAATTAGAAGAGGGATGCCGTAATCTAATAAGTAAATAATTTGAAGGCAAGTGAATGTCGATTCACTAATTCTCCACCATGAAAAACGAAAAAGAAATTAAGTTTTAAATGTATTGAAAACTCCTAGATCTTTTGAGATACATTGAACTTTTCAATGGCATGTTTAAATCTCGATATGCCCCTCTCGTTTGTGACTGGGATGCCGAGGATCACAAAGTGGGTGTGAATAACCATGCAAATGTACATGGTGCCCTTATTGTTACAGTTACCTATTCGATGTGCTGGTTAACCACACACGCTCCATCGAACTATAACGAACAATGAGTCACCCTTTGCCACCTTTGCTTAGAACCCAATTAATGTGCCGGTTAGCCACACACGCTCCATTAACGTCTTAGCAATGGTACAAAGTGTAATTTCATGGAATTGCATCAATTCACTTTTGCCTAAAGTAACTAAGATTGGGAATTTTGTAAAAACATTTAGTTACTTAATATAGATTCATTATACTTTTAATGAGGAAAGGTTTGCCCGATCCTACCCGTTCGACTAACGACCCTCCACCAATCAAGGAAGCGGTGGGTAAGAATGGACACCCATTAAACGGCCATTTTATAGGCCATAACCTTATACCCCCCTTATAGATTGGCTTCGTGAATGAGGCCTACTATTGGTAAGACTAGCATTTAAGTTATATATATATATATATATATATATATATATATATATATATATATATTAATCTTATAATATTATAAGTATATGGTTGAATTTTAAAACTTGTAAAATTCTAAGGTTTGAAATTTAATTAGTTCAAATTAAACTTTTAATTACAAAACTTAAATTTCAAAACTTGAGGACAAGTTTTGAACTTTTCAAAACATAAAGGATCAAATAGCAAATAATATAAATCAACTAATTAATTTAATGATTATCTAAATTTGACCTAATCAATATTACTTGCAAGACAATTTACCAATTTAATTCAAATAATCAATTATTATCATATAAGGAAATTATTATTCAATCAAATGGTAATTATCTTTTGTTTCGTCAAAGACATACTCAAATATATGATAAAATTCGGAATTTAATGACCCAAAACAATTAAGGCAAGTATCCTCAAGCAAAACAGCAAGAAATCCCGAAATCTGCTCTGACTGACGCTCAGACTCGCCGAGTTCCATTATGGACTCGCCGAGTTCATCCTACTCGCCGAGTCCACAATGGGACTCGCCGAGTCTGTCAGTCAGGGGCACAAAAAAAATGATTTTTTCATGTAAAAACAATTAATTAAAGCATCAATTCAATAGAAATCAATCTAAGCTCTGATACCACTGATGGGTTTGAGCCATAAGAACTTTCCTATGTGCTCATGCAAACCCTAATGCTTGGATCTAGGTTTCTCTAATTGAACATGCAATGTTTCCAAGGCTTATAATGCTAGATCTAGTGTAAACAATTGAATCATAACATATGAAATCAGATCTAGAAGAATACCTTAAGTTATTTGCTTGAATCTTCTTGTTCTTGGAGCTTAGAGTCACAATTGTCACTCCTCTAATGGCTTACAAACACCAACTAGCAAGAGGATGATTTGGAGAGAGAGGAGAGATGAGAAAATTGGTTCTAGGGTTACCAATGCAACAAGGTGGCCGATTTCCCTCACCCATAGGGTCTATTTATACTATGAGCTACTAGGGTTACATCCTTAACCCTAATTAAATAACTTAGGCCCTAAGCAATCCAAGGATCCTTCTAGATTAAGGCTTGGACGAATTCAAGGAGCCCATACTCCTTAATTTCGGCCACCCTAGATCTATAAGGATTCATAGCCCAAAACTCAACTATCACACATTTGACAGTTTAAGCCCCTTTATTCAATTAACCTCTCTTAGTCACCAAATTAATTCCTAATTAATTTATGACTAATATTAATTAAATAATATTATTATTCCTTTAATATATTATTCTTATAACATATTAATATAATGATACTCTTCTCTCTATGCAAATCACCCTGTCAAGTTGCTATGGTGAAGGCAACCCAAAAGGACCATGCACAACCGGGCCAAGTACTTACCAAATATAGTTACGGGCTTAGACACTAATCCAACATACTTTGCTCCAATCAACTTTTATAGGCATACTCTAGTAACTACAAATCGTATCTTGAAACTCATTTCTAACTAGGAAGGTTGAAAACACCTTGAAATATGTGGAGTAAAGATGTTTTCTTACTCTAGCACATATAGAATTGGAGTTGTGTTTTTTTCGTTAATTGAGAAACAAAAGATAAATTGAGACATATTCTATGAAGTGTTTTCTTTTCGAGAAACCACACAAACTTTTGAATATTTTTTAGCTTGTCAAGGAATGTTCCTTGTGAGAAAACTCATATGTCAAGAAGTCAGTGGGACAATCGGCACTGAACCTTTCAGTTATCACTAGAACACGATCTGAGGTTGATAACCTATCGTGTTTGATTGACAAATTCTTATTTCTGTGAACCTTCTAGTTGATGTTTCAATGCTTATGAGTTTTATGTCATCGTTTAACTACAAAATCAAAGCGCGTTGGTAAGTGAAAGTGCATTGATCAATATGGGTGACTTGCTAACAACATGGAAGCATTGGTAGGCCCTTGCGCTACCAGAGGGCGAGAAATTTAAAATAGAAAAGTTCAGTCCATGAAAGAAAGCTAAATTTGAATTTGGTTTTGTCCTAAACCATGTCTTATGATTGTAGGTTGGAAATGATAGATTCACATGGATAGGAACGTATGCACTATAAAATCTAGGTGGAAATGTTTTCGATATAATTCATTAGAATGATTATGAGGAAACACTTTTGCTAGTAGATTTTAAAGGGTCTGATAAAGATCAGTATGGATATTGCTTGTATTAATTGCATTCTCAAATTCACAATATGATTACGACATCCCTCTTCATATTTCGAATTGTGAGGAATGGCAAGGAATTGTTTGAACTTTCAATACTAATAGTTATAAGTTATGAGAGGGTTTGAACACACACATATGTTATCCAATGAAGGTATATAACCATAAGAAGTCTAGTTGGAGACTTATCGAAGCATCGCTTAACAGGAATTTGTACTTCAGTAAGAAAGTCAAGAGTATTGATTTCTAGAAGTCCAGTTGATTTTTGGGTACATGTCAGAGCTAGTGGGAGCATAACTTTTATGCTAGTATTACATGTTGACAATACTGTTCGTAGGGAACAAAGTTTTTCAATTTGCAAATTGCAAAGTTTGGGAGTTGTTTCGCTATAGTAGAGTTAAAGGAGAGGGCACTCATGCTTTTTTCGAATCTAAAGGTTTAGATCGTATAGTTTAATAGAACTTACTCATAGACATATGTGAATATCATGTTGAAATGGTTCAACATAGGAAATTCCATATATAAAAATATTATAGCAAGAGATTGAACATATATCATATATAATGAATCGAGTCCCATATGTTTCGGATATAGGATCGATTGCATATGCTGTAATATTCACTTATTCTGATTTTTCCAAATGCCTTGAGCATTGAGAGGAAAAGGATTAGAATTTTTGTGTGACTATAGTTGTTAAACAACTATTAAGAACATTCGGAGGTTTATTGAAGATCGGTTGCTTGTGAACAGTTGGAAGTATGGTATTAATTTGGACGGACCATAGTGACATGATTCTGTATTGAGATGATTCTTGATTAGAATTGATGGACATGTGGGAATATGGAAATGTTTCCATAATGGGGGTTGATTATTAAATCTACATGTGAGTTGGAAACTTTAATGCAAGAAAAGCGTTCAAGGAGTGTACCTTGAATTTGAACCTTTTTTTTATCATGGAATTGTTTCTAGTAACAAATCATTGGCTCAATCCATATGAATTTGAAGCCTCGAGATTACATAAGGTCAATGCATGTAAGGTTGGAATTCCAATACATTTTAGAGAGTGACAAGAATTTGGAATTGTGAAATAAGCATCATTGGAATAGTGTCCAGTTGATATGTTCATAAAGGAAAGACCATAGAGATACATAGTATGCATGTTCATAACATGGCATGACTGATGTTATTTAATTCAAGTGGTTAGTTGATTACTCGAAACATTATACAATGAGTAAAGTTGTAATTGTTATGGTGATTAAATAATAGAGATTATTCATATTCAATAGGGTTGAGACCATTGTTAATTAGTTTATATTGTGTTTCACTTTACATGTTTTACTTCCTGAATAATTTGATTATTTCAATTCCACAGTCTTTTATAGTTTTGGAAGTAAGTAGTGAATTAAGACTTTAATGAATTGAATTGTAGATTGTCTATAAGGATTGGACATTTCAATAAGATTGCTACAATGTTCAAGAGTACTTAGAAATGGAGATTTTAAGTATTGGATAAACCCACGCTCAGAAAATTACTTCATGGATTTTATCACAAGTAATTGTGAGATGATAATATCTTATACTCTTGAAATGGAGATATATTAGTTATAATTTACAAATCGATTGTGCATTGGTATTGCGAAAACGCATCAGTAACGTGATGTTATAAAACATAGTGTCATGTATGATTTGATGAGTAAAAGATACAAGCATATGAGTCGAAATTTATTTGTTCCTTTTTCCCTAACAGGAAAAGCGATATCTTTAGGATCCTCGATGATTTGATGTCGACATTTAAAGTGCTTGGCCGAGCCCGGACTAAATTGATGTGTTCAATTAGTAGTTTGAATTTAGTCATCATAAATCGGGGAATCGAGAAACAAAATTTTGGACAATGAGATTGATTTCAATCCATGTATCATTCCCATATGATATCTAGAAGAATGAATGAATATTTGATCACTTATTTAAAGGAAAAATATCTGATCGGATTAGAGTTTGGCAGTTGCTTTGGAAAGCACCCTTTGTTGTTTAATTTAGAAGTTATACCAGTAATTTAGTTTTAGACTTATCCAAGTGGGAGATTGTTGGATTAGGTGTCTAAGCCAATAACAAAATTAATATAATCTTGAATTATTAGCAAAGTCCTTTTGGGTTGCCCTCAAACCTAAGTAATTGACTGGAATGTATTTTGGAGAAAGAGACTGATTTATTAATTTATTATATGGTTAATAAATTAAGTAGAAATCAAAATAAATAGTTTATTAATATATTATGAAAATAATATATTAATTAGAAATAGTATTATTTAATTAAGAATTAATTAGAAAATAATTGTAATTAGTTTTGGGATTAATTGGATTAATTAAAAGTGGAAGGACTAAAGGTAACAATGTTCAACAGTTGAGCATTGACCAATTCTAGAACCTACCTAGGAGGGGGATGAAATTCTAGATGGTTATAAGGTTTCTAGATGTTTTTTAGAGCTTTTCTTGGGCTCTAAGGAAACCTGGATGCCTTAGGGGGAAAGCAAAAGGGATAAGGCTTATCCAAGGAAACCTGTCGTATCCTAGCTCCTCTAATCACCTATATAAACCCTCCTAAGGGTTCACAATTTCTTTCATCCCTTCTACAAGAGGTAGAAATGAAAATCCTTCATCTCCTCCTCTCTCCTCTTTAGCCTCCAACTTGCTAGGGTTTGGGTGTGAGCCATTAGAGGCACGATATTTTTGGTGCTTGCTTTCTAAAGCTATATCAAGAAGGAATCGTTGTTTATTTACTTTAATAAACAAAAGGTATGTAATTTCAATAACCCTTTGATAATTTCAAAAATAGTAACATAATTCTAGGGTTCTTGATTTTCAATAGTTGTTTGCAAATCATAGTGAGAGCATAGATCCTTTAGGGTGCATGTGAACTTAGGGTTTATGTTTTTTCGCCAAAAATAGTTTTTTTGTAACATATAAAACCCATCAATGAGTTTCTTCCCTCCAAACTTTCTTAAACAAGATGATCATGGGATAATATTCAAGATCTAACCACCAATAAAGCAAGTAACTTTGACACTTATAAAGGTCTAGAGATGCCCAAAAGAGATCTTTACTTCAGCCAAGAAGTTCCACAATCCTTTCCAAGGCCTCTCTTTCTTCACAAGCAACCAAAGTCACCAAAATGGACTCACAACTCACAAGGGGGAATTAGGGTTAGGGTTTCTGAAACTTGAGGGTGATGGATACTGATAAGGAACCCTAAAATGGATTAAAGTGGTTTAAATACGAAGGGAACCCAAAAGAGTCATGGGTTTGGGCCTGAAGAGCTGCTACGTCGTGGCCTTCTTTGGCCACGTCGTGGTGGTCCAAAAAATCACGCGATCAAATAATTATTGCCACATTGTGGCCTTCCTTGGCCACGTCGTGGCACAAAGTTTCTTTCAAAACTCCATCTTCGATCCTTGATACAAGTAAACTTAACCAATCTGGAACACGAGTGTTACATATTTTCTCCTTGCTTTTCAAAAATCAATAAATGGTCAATTTTCACTTCCATTTATTTTTTTAGTATTTTTAAAAATATATTTTATACCAATATTATATTCTTTTTGTAGAAAACTAAAAACCGTAAATTTTAATATATTTTTTTATATTTTTTTAAATATATATATATATATATATATATATATATATATTAAATAAATATTATAAAAACTAAAAAAAATATAGCATTAGCGGATAAGAGGAAGAGAGAGAATACGGAAAGGCTACCCCGTATAAGAAAACCATCATTTGTTTATATATAACTAGACGAATGCCCGCGCGTTGCGCAGAAGCATCTATATAACTGAAATCTTTACAAATATAAGATTTTTTAAATATAATGTTACAAAAAAAAAAGGATTTTGAATAATGTTATTGTAATAGGATATTTTACCATTTCATCCATTAATATCATTTCAACTGATTTGACAACAGTGGGGTTAACTTCGGAAACTAATCTCCACAGCCGGATGATACACACTTTTAGTGTGTAATCATCTCTCATATTGTCTAAGTCGCTGATCAAAGTGATATTTCTATCTGCCATTGTCACTGCAACAGAAAGACATACAATATTAAGGAGAAATAATGGAAGAAAATTACATATAGAAAATGTAAACACAAACATAATTACAATTATGTCCCTAGAGTAGTAAACATATAAAAACAGATTTGGCCTTTACAATTAACAAACCTTATAATATGATGAACCAGCAGGACAGATTTGGCCTTTACAATTAACAAAGACAGAAAATGAAAGTATGCTGCTATTGATTGTACATAAATGCTAATATAGAACCACAAAAACAGATTTGGCATTTAGAATTAAAAAACTGTATAATATGATTGTACATGACAGGGGTTAACACAAAATAAACATTAAATTAATAAAAATCAGGCAGGGGTAGGGGTATATTAGTCCAATTTGATCTACTTCATAGTTAAAGAATGCAGAAAATCGAAATTGGAGTATATTTCATAGTTAAAAAATGTAGAAAATCGAAATTGGAGTATATTTCATAGTTAAAAAATGTAAAACAAACATAGAGATGGAGTGACATACAGACACAGAAACAGATATGCCCAAGGGTAAATACGGTATTTTACAAATATAGAACAACAATTGGAGTATACAAACATAGCTAAAAAAATGCAGAAAATCGAAATTCAAAACAATTGGAGTATAGTTAATAGTTAAAAAATGCTAATATATAACCACAAAGACAAATTTGGCCTTTACAATTAAAAAACCGTATAATATGATCAAATATAAATAAAGGGTAAAAAGGGTATTTTACCAATATAAAAATAAGTAGCAACAGCAGGACAGATTTGGCCTTTAAAATTAACAAAGACAGAAAATGAAAGTATGCTGCTATTGATTGTACATAAATGCTAATATAGAACCACAAAAACAGATTTGGCATTTACAATTAAAAACCCGTATAATATGATTGTACATGACATAAAGGGTAAAAAGGGTATTTTACCAATATAAAGATAAATAGCAACAGCAGCAAAGGACATTGAGAAACAGGGGCTTACACAAAATAAACCTTAAATTAATAAAAATCCAGGCAGGGGTAGGGGTATATTAGTCCAATTTGATCTACTTCATAGTTAAAGAATGCAGAAAATCGAAATTGGATTATATTTCATAGTTAAAAAATGTAAAACAAACATAGAGATGGAGTGACATACAGACACAGAAACAGATATGCCCAAGGGTAAATACGGTGTTTTACAAATATAGAACAACAATTGGAGTATACAAACATAGCTAAAAAATGCAAAAAATCGAAATTCAAAACAATTGGAGTATAGTTAATAGTTAAAAAATGCTAATATAGAACCATAAAGACAAATTTGGCCTTTACAATTAAAAAACCGTATAATATGATCAAATATAAATAAAGGGTAAAAGGGGTATTTTACCAATATAAAAATAAGTAGCAACAGCAGCAAAAGACATTGAGAAACAGGGCTTACACAAAATAAACCTTAAATTCAAAAAAATCCAGGAAGGGGTAGGGGTATATTAGTCCAATTTGCTCTTCTTCATAGTTAAAGAATGCAGAAAATCGAAATTGGAACCACAAAGACAGATTGTACAAAGATTAATTCACATACAAATAGAGGCACATAGAGATAGAGTGACATATGACATACAGACACACAAACAGATATGCCGAAGGGTAAATACGGTATTCTACCAATATAAAGATAATAGCATTCCAGTCAAACAGTACAGGTGATCAATGTCTGTGATGATTAACACAGACATACGTAAGCACATGCTTATTTTTACACATACACATACACATTGATGATCAATTTAGTGGATCGAATAAAGAATTTAAGATAGAAAACAATTAATAAACAACTTCTGAATCAAAGATAAATAGAAACCTTGATTAACAAAAACAATGAGAAGCAGAATTGAAGTCACAGAATTGAAGTCGCAAAATTCAGAAGAAGAAAAGAATTTTCAATTATACGATTAACACAAACATTGAGAAGCAATCATATATAATCATGAGAAACTTACCGAAGGATTGAAGTCGCTGATTGAATATCCGAAATTAAGAAGCAGAATTGAGATGCAGAGACTGTCCTAGGGATTGAAGTATGTAATTAAATATTCGAAATTCAACTTAAGTATGATTGATATCGTATGTTATTGTTATGCGCATAATAATTGATTGATATGCATACCATTTTTAGATGCTCTTAATCGGGCATGTAACGAAATTGAGCTAATGTGTACAACAGTTATTCGATATTCAAAATTCAAATTACAAAATCTCCATATTTCCTGATTCCATATTCCATATATTTCGATATCAATATCCATATTTCCATCCATATTCCATATCTAATGTTATGTGAAATTCCATATGTAATTCCATATCTAATGCTACGTGAAAGGATGAAGGGGTAAAAGAGGAATTTAACATTGGGCGAAAAATGAATGATTGGAAGGACACGTGTCCAAATGGTTTTGTTTATTAGATAGGGAGATATATATATATATATATATATATATATATATATATATATATATATATATATATATATATATATATATATGCTTAGGTTATTCTATTCAAAGTAATTATTGTGTTATTGTATGCATAAATAGGTAACATTCACTTTCTTAATTTACCAAAAAGTTACTAATTAGGAAACACAAGTTTAATTAATAAAAAGTTTCGAATTTTCAGATATATTTGATTTTCTTAATTTTGAATTGTCATTTTTTTAATTAATTAGATTATAATTCTAATATAATTCTGTAGAATGATATTCTATGAGAATGTCAGATTATCTATTCTGACAAAATAAATGTTTTGAATGAATGAATATTTTGAAGACAAACAATAGTTTTGAACCATCAGTTTAAAAATAACTTTAAAAACTTCTTGGAGAATAACAAATTATTGAACCATCAATTGAAGAATAAAAACAAACATTACATTAATTCTTATAGAATACGGGTAACAATTGCTAATAATTACATTTATTGTTAAAGAACAAAACTAAAAAAACTTTCAAATCGGGAAAAAAAACATCAAAATCTAACGAGTAATACATTCTAAAAGAATAATGTGGTTCCATTCCAACAGAATTGGAATTCGTGATTCCATTCCAACAGAATTGGAATTCGTATCTTACCTAACCAATTGCAAAAAAAATCATATTCCCCAGCATAAACAAGCACCTGAATACCATCTTCCAAAAGCACTGGAATCCCAACCTTGAAGTTGGAACACAAGAATACCCCGTTTGACTTAGGAAAAGTCAAAATTGAACCTCTTCACATCTATCATGAATTCCGATTGACATCCATTAAACACGATGTATGTTCTAAATTCAATTCCGATCGTGATTGATCCGGATTTTGAAGATATGATTTCGACTTCCAATGAAGCTTGCAATACATAAACCAATTTTCTATCCTCTGATGCTCGAACAGTGAATGATAATACCGATTTTTTCTTATGAATGATTTTAGATGCAACATTCAATCCCAAGTTAGTAATATTCGAAATCGCTGAAGGCTGATACGATCGATTTCTGTTTTACCTCCCGATTCCAAATCAATTACACATTCAATTATAAGCGAGCCTTCGTTTAGGGTTAATGCGATTTCAAAATCGAGTCAAGAACTGTGATTCTAAAGATTACACATCGTTCCAAGTGTGCGACTGATCTCCGAACGAAAGTGGCTTGTGCGAATTTGATTCCAAGTGCAAATCATAATCAACAAACGAAAGCAAAATATAAAGCTTGAACACGAACGAAAGTGTTACAGAGCGAAACCGATTTCCCCTGACTTTCGCTTCTTGACCTGCAAATTCTGGTGAGTTCGGTGGCGATGGTGGCTCGGTGGTGGCTGATGGTGTTGGTCGGCGAACGGGCAAGCTCCAGCCTCTTATCTTCTTCAATCATCGGCATCGGTTAGGTTGAAAAAGTAGGGATGGATCGGTGATAAAGAAGCAGTAACGGTTTCAAGGGATTTAAAGGAAAGCAATCCAATATTTTAGGGATTAATTAAATTTTTATTTAATTAACAAAATTAATTAATAGGTAAGATTATATATCCTTATTTAAGTTTTTCAAATGATTGGCCCACATTTATGCATACAATAACACAATATTTACTTTAAACACCTGAACCTATCTCTCTCTCTCTCTCTCTCTCTCTCTCTCTATATATATATATATATATATATATATATATATATATATATATATATATATATATATATATATATATATATATATTAAAAACCATAAATTTTGATATATTTTTTTATAATTTTTAGTAGGTATGTAATTTAATAAATATTAAAAAAACTAAAAAAAAAACGGCCAATCACATGAAGAGAGAGAGTAAATGATATGCTCCGCTCACTCTTTTCCTGCACTCATCTTCCATCACCCTCGGTATGGTGTTCCGAGGTGAGGGAAATGTTCTCTCACCCTTTTCCCGCTCCATACCTACCGGCCTTAGTACGGTTCCGTCCAAGTCAACACACCGTACAATCAACACACCGTACATATTGGTTCGTTGTATATTGTATGGCCTAATAACTACTTTATTTATGCATAAGCTTTTATCGTGATGTATCGACTATCATATTTCTTGAAATGAAAAGTAACAATTTTAAATTTTAAAAGCATCTTTTATTGGATATTTGAAAAAATAAAATGAAACTCTCTTAATAAGTAACCCACGTATCCCTTCACTTTTCCATTCTTTTATATTCCAAGTATTCCATATTCTATAAGAGAATTATATACCCTCTCATGTTCAAAGGAATCCTTATTTTTTTTAAATTATATTTTAGATAACCATAAAAATTAGTGGAATATTTCATCTTACTCACGAGTAAAGTAATCAATTACTCTATCTTGACAGGTACATACAAATTGCTTTAATTTTTTTTTTAAGATTAAAATTAATTCGAATGCCAATATTGTCCTTGGATCATTTCTTAACCTATAAGTTTAGTTACTAGATTGGTGCCTTGTCTCAAATGTTGCCAACACACCCTTTCTATAACCGTCCTACCATTACGTTACTCAGATTGCACCTTCTTTGGCAGTGATATAATATTAAATCTTGATATGTTTATTTTATATTAAAAAAAAACATGTTGATATATGCACTTATATATTCTCAAATAAGTATGCCTATATTTTAGATATAAACGCTTTTCAAGAGATGATTGATATATTTTTTATTGAGTCTGATAAAAGGTTAGTTCTAATTCAGTCACATTCAGATTATTTGATATCATATTTAGAAACCTATGAGGTCATGACTCCTCTTATACACCTCTCACCTAATCAGATTTACCCAGTCAAACGTTAACTTAATTAGATTTGTCTCAAACATCATTATCAAGCAAGACAACAATCATTTTAGAAAAATAAAAACTATTGTATTGATGATTTTTGATATTTTGATAATTTTTTGATCAAAAGTATTATTCTTCTAATAATACTTTTTGCAAGCATATGTATCACGCATATTGCACATCTTATATAATATTGCATACAAAAGAGTTCAAAAAGCTGTTCTTCGTAAACCAATGCAAATTGTGAATGTTAAGGGGGCCGTTTGTGTAACATTTTTATAACCAGAGGTCAAATGTGTTAATATTGATGGTTCCGTTGCGTAGGGGGCCGTGGATGTGTGCTTGTGGACCAAAATACTTCGACAGGAAACATAATGAGTAACGAGTCAAACCAGGTTAGGTTACTACTTAAAAGACGCGTTGCCACGACCCGGCGAATTACAGTCTTTTCTTTTCTTTTTTTCTTTTTTTTTTCACCAAACTACCCTTCACTCTAGAAAAAGAGAAAACTCCTATGATTTTTACTTTTATTTGATTATATCCGAATTAAGTTGGTGTTTAGGGTTGCTTCTTAAATTAGTTTATTTCAAAAAAAAAATAGTAAGTTAAAAAATGTTTAGATTGTTTGAGGTGAAACTACCCTTCACTCTAGAAAAAGAGAAAACTCCTATGATTTTTACTTTTATTTGATTATATCCGAATTAAGTTGGTGTTTAGGATTGCTTCTTAAATTAGTTTATTTCAAAAAAAAGTAATAAGTTCAAAAAAATGTTTAGGATGTTTAAAAGCGATTTTTTAATAAATTTTTGGATAAGCAAAATAAAGGAGTTTCAAAAAAGCTAAAATCCTAGCTTTTTGATGATTTTTTAGTTTTTTTAGTGTTTCTTATCATTTTTTACCTCTAAAAAGTTAAGTTAAACACTTTTTAAAACCGACTTATTGACTTTTTAGTCTAATAATTATTAGCATACATTGTACTATATATGTTTATAGGCTTGTTATATTTGTATGTTGTATTAGTAAGCCTTAACATATATCTTATATCTCTTTGTATATATTTGTGGTAGAATGCAAATTATTTGCATGGTATCAGAGGCCTGATTTTTTCTTCATCCTATTTACTCAATATGATCTTATATTCCTTCTCCTTCCCTTTTGGCTTTACTCCTAGGTCGACCATAACCCTAATTTTTCCTTTCTGTCAACTACATTTTTTTCGGACATTATGTTTGTATCAACAACCGAAAATGACTCCACTCATAAATCATTCAACATCACTAACATTTGAACATATGTCCCACACACTCTCAACGTTGAAGAGATAAATTATGACGCATGTCTAAATCTTTTTGAAGCTTATTGCAGTAGCTTTTGGTATCTAATACCACCTTGATGATACCATACCACAAAGTGGCAAAAAGAATGGTTGAAATTGGTATGATACCAGACTTACTTTTTCCTAAACTATATATCGTATCAATTATAGTTAGTATAAAATTTTTGCTACTACTATCGTACCAAGTATAATTGGTACCAACTTGTTTAACTACCAACAAATTTGGTCGGTACATATTGGTAATATTATATACCAACATGTATATGAGTTTTATGAATGAAGATTTTGTCTTTTTGAACATTATGAAACGTGAATGAGCTTCTATGAATGATAGTTTTGTGAATGGTTGAGATTTAAAACTCAATCCAAAATGATTTTATTATATTCTACAACGAGTTTAAATTTTTAAGTAGTGTAGGAAAATGAGACATGCCAAAACGAGTTTAAACTTTAAAATTTCCTAATATTGTAAATGGTAATATCAAATGTCTTAAAATCTTAAACACCAAACACATTTAAATTTTAAATATATGATCTTATATATATATATATATATATATATATATATATATATATATATATATATATATATATATATATATATAGATTATTCCCGTGATATTTAAAACTTTGTGTAATTATCTAACCATATTTACTGAATTGGTATCGTACTACCAACCAAACATGTTGGCTACCACATATATTGGTTATCAACATTATTGGTTCGGTTGATAACATGTTGTTGGTTTTCTGAGGTATATATTTTTCACCCTAGATAAAAGCTTGACTATTTTGTCAAACTTTGGGGTCTATGACATCATGCACAATATTCTCCTACAAATGATTCTCAATAAAGGTATGACTCTCAGTCGTGTATGGAAGAGCGTTGAGAACCTCTTATGTGATAAAAAAAAAAGATAGTTGTCTCATGTAACTCGACAATTAACTCCGTTCCGTTAAAATAGGTCATCTTTTTGTTACCACTTATTATCAACGCATCAAAGTCTTGTCCGGTCTCCTTACCAACATTGAAAAAACCTATATATCCATACTTGATTAATCCATTGGTGACAAATTTGATCAAGTGGCAACTATTATATGTCACAAGTCCCCGACGTCATTATTTTTTACAAGTGCATTCAATGCTCATTCTCTAGGAAACTTGGTTATCTCGCTCACAACCTTGGGATAATGCCTCAGCTCCATCGGTTCTTCAATTCGACATCATCAGAAATAGTCATGCCAAATAAATAAGAAGCTAGTCCTCTTCTCCTCCATTCATTTGAATAAAAATGACATTACGAGAATAGGAGAAACTATGGCTATGTTGATCATTTGAGAAAGAATTGAAGTGGTTCTTGAAGAGTTGGTGTTGGATTTAGTTGAGCTAGAAACATTGAGAAGATACAGTTCTTCATTACACTTTTCTTAAAATTGATCTTGGATTTCGAAAAATCTCAAAATCCAAAAATCTTAAATTTATTACAGATGTTGTAGTGATTCAAGTTATTTTTAGTCACTAAATCACGATCATACTTTTATTGTTCTTATTGATAGCTTTATTTTAGTATAATTAAGGCGTCTTTGACACAGAGCGTTTGAGAGCTTCTAGTTTTTAGCTTTGATAAAACGTTCAAGTTTAAACAAAAACCTTTGTTTGACAGTACAAGCGTTTAACTTTTACTTTAAACAAAATGCTTCACATCTAAAAACTACTTCATGTAGCGTTTAACAAAACGTTAATGTGCTTTTGAAATCAAATTCCATAATTGCCCTTATATATATTTATATATATAAACAATTGTCCTTTTATGTAATTTTATATATTTCAAAAGTTTCCAACTACCAACCATCCGCTACCAGTTTCTAGCTAACAATTACTTTTACAAAACACGGTCTTAGAATTTTGAAAGTATCAAAGCTCTATTGCTGGAATCCAAAATTATATTTGTTCTTGTGAAATTGATGTTTCTAAATTTACTTTAATGTTTCTAGACCTTATTTAAGCTAAGGAATCCACCATTTCTTACTAGCAGTATGCAAATTGATTTAAATTTAATGGAGGTTTTCAAGTTAACTTATGGCTTCAATGGAGTTTTCATGTTTTTTATTTTTATTTTTATTTTTATTTTTATTTTTTTTATTTTTAACCGGCAATATATTTACTGAACCATTTAATCTCAATAAAATGTTTTAATTTTAAACCATTAAATCAAACTAAAACACAAGTGATGATGATTAATAGTTATGTATTACATTGGAACTCATAGAGCTTTAACCGAGAATAACCAATTTTTGTATGTTAAAAATTTAATGCAACATCACTTCTGTACATTTATCTTAGTATAATTACCACAGACAAAAAAAAAAACCTTATAGATTAAGAAAACATTAATTATTACTAACTTTATTAAATGAAACGACAATTATACCATTTTGTTGAATTTAATTTCATGGTAGTTTAACTAATAATGAAGATATTTTAATAAAAATCAGGGCGTATCTAACAAGTAAGAAGCTAGGTCCTAGGACCTACCTAAAATTTGAATTTCATATATAATATATATACCACAAAAATTAGGAACTATCTTAGAAAAAATAGAGAATCTACCTTGAGTTTGTTTTTTTTTAATGTTTTAAAAAACCATTTAAAAAGGTGAAAAAAAAAGTTACATGGGGCATTTGTGCTGTTAAATATATAGGGTTAAATATTATATATAGTTTTTATCAAACAATAAGGTATCAATGTACTAATAATCAACTAGTTTTTTATTAAATCGTTCGGTTTTTTCAATTATATTTCAGTCGGTTTTTATAAAATTTTAATTGGTGTTGCCTGATCCGTTCTTTCAATTATATTTCATTAAATCGTACACGACCCGACCCAACCCGATCCCTCACAAGTGTTGGTTTTTTTATCGGCTTCACTTAATTTGGGAACTACGTGATATTTTGTTCTAGATTCGCCAGTGATAAAAATGATATTTATTTTTAAAAGTAGACTATTAATTTAAGACAAACTAAAAATGAACTATTAATATGGAACATAGAAAATAATTAACATGTTTGGAATATTTAGGTCATATATCTTACACCGGTTGCTCTTGAACTATTCTTTTGATTTGCTTGTATACACTTTTATTAAAAATTTAATATGGAACATAGAAAATAATACTAACATGTTTGGAATATTTAGGTCATATATCTTACACCGGTTGCTCTTGAACTATTCTTTTGATTTGCTTGTATACACTTTTATTAAAAATTTACAACTTGGATTGTTTTACATAAGTTTGAGACCTAATTTTCGCATCAACTCTGTTAAATGTTTTCAAAATAACTGTTAAATAGTAAAATGTTTTCAAAAGAGCTAAAAACACGAGATTTTGTTTAAAAAAAAAAATGTTCGGGTCAAATCCCAAAAAATGAAAAAACTGAAAACCCATTCCAAGGGTAATTTTGTCAAATCCCAAAACATTCCTTTGGAACCCCAAATATATATAGATACAATATTTGTAAAGGAAAAGAGAAAAGAAGGGTGGGGTAGAAGACAAGAGAAACGGCTTCCTTGTAGAGTGTGTATGTGCACAACTGCCATCCATTAAAACCAGACACAAATACACACAAGCCTTTTATTCAGAGAGAGAGAGAGAGTGCTCAAGAACACCTCACGACAGCCTATTCCATATCCCCTATGCTCTTTTAATCTCTCTTGTTTCATTCACTTTCTGGATTTTAGTTTATAATTCATAACTGCAACGATCTACGCTTATCAAATCTTCAATTTCTCTCATTTTTTTTTATCTCGATTTGAAATCGACAAGACTGGGAAGGACTGGTTCGTTTCCACGATTTAGCGCTGATCTGTCTGTTGGGAATTAGGCATTCGAATGACGATGATCAGCTTATCAAAATTTGTCGATAAAGTTTATTTGATGGCGGAAGGTGGATCTCGTTACTGTTCTAAAAAGTCCGATGATATATGCGGTGATGTTTGCGATGAGGTAATTTGATTCGTTCTTAAATTCTCCCTTTTCAATTTCTCAGTAAGCATTGCGAATCTACGTTTTATCCTGGTTTTGTTGCGTTGGATTCAAAATTGGTTTTGTAATGTTTTTTCTGTCTAATTTTTCCCCAAATTTAATTTTTCATCCAAAACTTTGGTGTCATGACTAATTTCCTACTTACAGTGTGTCCCAATTTTGTCCAAATTAGGGCTCTTTCTGTAGTCTATTTGCTTCGACTTTTATTGAAAGATTCAAAAACCAGTAAAACATTACATTTTATTTACTTTCCGCTTATGTGAACTCCGAATTCAAAACGCGTTTCTCAATTATTTCTCTATCAATCAAAGAAACTTCGATCCAGCTAAACAATAAAATCCAGGATTGACGAAATCAACACATTAATTGCAAATTAAAGCGTTTGACTGTTCTTCTCTTCCCCACTCATCATGTTCTGTTTCAAATTGAGACTTTTTTCCGATCATCTATTGCGTAAAAATCTTATCAAACATACATTTAATTCGCAGGATTCAGGAAGATCTTCAACTATATCAAGAGTCCGTTGCATTCTTCGCGGGATAGAATTAAAAACACTCGTCTTCCTGTTCGTCTTAGTCCCAACTGTAATCCTCGGTTTATACGTTCATGGTCAAAAAATCTCCTACTTCTTACGCCCATTATGGGAATCCCCACCAAAACCCTTCCACGAAATCCCACATTACTACCACGAAAACGTCTCCATGCAGAATCTCTGCAGACTCCATGGATGGGGAACTCGCGAGTTCCCAAGGCGTGTTTTTGACGCAGTCTTATTCAGCAACGAAGTTGACCTTCTCACAATCCGATGGCATGAATTATACCCTTACGTTACAGAATTTGTCCTCCTTGAATCAAACTCGACTTTCACCGGATTACCAAAACCCCTAGTTTTTGACTCCCTTCGTGAACAATTCAAATTCGTGGAACCCCGATTAACATACGGAAAAATCCCTGGAAGATTTCGTAAAGGTGAAAACCCGTTTGTTGAAGAAGCGTATCAAAGACTTGCGTTGGATTATCTTTTGAGAAAAGCTGGGATTCAAGATGACGATTTGTTGATCATGTCAGATGTCGATGAGATTCCAAGTAGACACACGATTAATCTATTACGATGGTGTGATGACATACCTTCAATTCTTCATCTTCGATTAAAAAACTATCTTTATTCCTTTGAGTTTTTTCTTGATAACAATAGTTGGAGAGCTTCTATTCATAGATACAAATCCGGGACAACAAGATACGCTCATTATCGACAATCAGACGTTGTGCTGGCGGATGCCGGGTGGCATTGCAGCTTTTGCTTTCGCCACATCAGCGAATTTGTTTTCAAAATGAAAGCTTACAGTCATTTTGACAGAGTCAGATTCAGTAACTTTCTGAACCCGAAACGGGTTCAGAAAGTTATCTGTAAAGGAGCAGATTTGTTTGATATGTTACCCGAAGAGTATACATTTAAAGAAATTATCGGGAAAATGGGACCCATTCCTCATTCATATTCTGCTGTTCATCTGCCAGCTCATCTTATTGAAAATGCTGACAAGTACAGGTTTCTTTTACCAGGGAACTGTTTAAGAGAAAGTGAGTAAAAAAAATGGTAATTTCAGTGTAAAGATTGATAAAGATTGGATCTTTGAAGCTTTTATACAAAACCCATAAAGGGTTTGACCAAAAGATAGTTGACCTGAGAAAAATAGCATCGTACTTTCTGAGGGTGATATTGTACATAATCTTCTTCTTCTTCTTCTTCAATGGAAACATATTTTTCAAGATTTCATCTTCCCTTTTGGCTCAAGGTAAAAGCTTTAAGATTTCTATTTGGTTTTAGGAAATTTTGAGGTGATATGACTCTTTTTGTTAAATATTATTAAATTCAATTTGTTTTTATATATATTTAATTTATGATTTGTGTAACTTGGGTTTGGCGTATTGATGATGATATTTAGAGAGGATTGTTGCTAGCAATGCTTGTGTTGTTTGTTTTGTTCATTTAAAGTGTTTCTGTATACAGCTATGATGAATATATTAATAAAACCTTAGCATAAAGAAATGTTTCAAGAATAAATAAAGAATCTGATTCTTTTGTTGATAATATTCATTATTGTTTGAGGCTGGCATGTCTTAGATATATATCTATTTATGTATCTATTTATATATTTGGTAATACAGCTAATAGTTTATTTTTAAAGAAATTGAAAGTGCTTGCAAAGTGACAGCAAACATGTTCTTTTGTTCCATGATTATTGCCTTTAAAAAGTCGGAACATGATATTTGGTGTTCCTTTTTAATTATTGAGTATGTTTGGTATTCAATTATTGGGTTTTGTTTGGTAAAATGAGTTTGGTTGGGTTAGATTATTTCATGGTGTTGATACGTTGGATGTTCGACATAAAAGGAAGGACCCATGTGACTTCCTTTATATTAACGAGTCTTAAAGTAACCTTGTAAAAGTTGATAAATATTATAACTGAAAATGCCATAAATTGCAAGACACTAGTGGTTAGGGTTGGTTTAAAATAATCTTTAAAACATCATAAAAATAGGTTTGCAAAATAATATATGGAAAAAGTCTCAAACTTGAAAATCTTTTAACAAACAAAAAGGAAGTTGTTAACCAAGTCTAACTATTTCAAACATAGCAAATAGTCTTCCAAAAAATCCTTACAAGTTCCTCAATCTCCACAATATCAGTATAAAACCCTTCTAACATGAGCACTTGTCAAAAACCTTTCTAACATAAGCACTTGTCAAAGTAGTGAATTATGATTGGAAGCGTGATAATTAGTACATGGACTAAACCTTATAAACAAGTATAGAAATAAACACAAGATTTATATAGAAAATAATAGCCATATACTTCGTGAAAACTTCTTTAAACCGACAACAACTTAAGTTTTGGGGAAAAACATTGTAAAGAATAAGTACTCTCTAATAAAACTGTAGTTTTGGGGAAAACATTGTAAAGAATAAGCACTCTCTAATAACATCATTATCAAACTTCATGGAACATCATAAGAGGTAAACAATGTATAAATGTAATGCATTATATGAAACAATGCGCCTAAAATCCCTATGTTAGTTTTGTGTCATCAAAACTCACGTTGTCAATGTCTCTTATCTTTCAAGGGGATTTATGAGGTAACTGGAAGAGAAAGATGGTCTAATGAAACATAAGTATGAAATAGCACATATCACAATAAGTAGATAGGGCCTCAACTTTGTTACTTCCTCATACAAAGTTACATGTGAACCATCACACACGAACCATATGAAGGGTTTGCAGTGTTCCACATTAATATTGGATATCCAAGGTCCTTGTTAGGTGTATGGACTGCACAAGTATGAAAATTCACGCGATGTATTGATATACTTGATAATGATTTAGAAAAAATAAATCATAAATGCCTTAAAATGATAAACGAACATTAAAGACGTCTCCAGTTAAAAATTTAACTTCATAAATATCAACTTGAAATGAATGCACATATAGTACACATAGTATTACAAGCAAGGTGTCTATATATAGTAATGCAAGCACGTGAAACTCAAAAGTACAATGTCATAATAGGTGAAGCTCAAATGGTAATGTACTCACCTCAAATACTTAAGATGCCCTATAAGAATCTTCTCTTTTGTGTAAGAAGGGTTATAGAACACTTACAACATAATTGAGCCAAAGTACTAACATTTAGGGTTGGCTTACACAAGTTATTAACTTTTATTAACTTTAGACCCTAAATCAGTAAACTCAACAAAGTATAAAATGTTTCTTTCTTATTTAATTTTTAAAATGTAGTAAGCAATATGTTTTTGTTCATAATAAAAAAAAAGAAAAAAAAATCTTATTTATGTTTGAAGATTGTCATCCTTTTAACATTCGGTAAGATAAAACGTTTTAATTACGTCTTTTTTTTTGGAACCGGTGGAAATATTATTAAGCCACTACCTAAAAGGAGAAGGTAGAACAAAAACAGAAAACAAAGATACAAGTTACAAAATGTTGAAGGGGGAACAACACCAATCCTCCTATTTACAAACACCAAAGTTACCCCTATGTTTAACCCATTCGAACACCGTGCTAAAAACATTATCCACCAAATTATCGGAAGAAGTCCGAACATCATTAAACCTCTTCGTGTTTGTCGCCTTCCACGTGCACCAAATAAAACCATAACATAAAGCAATCAATTTTTTTTTCGGACACCTCCCCCAAGTTGTTGCAAACTTTACAAGGTCACAAACCATGTTAACGGGAAGGCCTTGAACGCTACACCAATTGAAAATCCACCTTAAAGCATCTCGCGCTATTGAAAATTCACAATAATGTGATCCGCCTCATCATTCCCAACATTACACAACAAGAAAGAGGTAGAGTTAGTGTTGATACATCTACGCGCCAACGCAATGGAAGTGGGAAGATGGTCCAAGCAAGCACGCCACACAAACATAGAAACCTTCAAAGGGACAATTCTGGCCTATACTGTAGGATTGATGACAGGAGTTGTAGTAGAGATCCGGGTCCGGAGATCTCGAACACAAAAGTCACCTTCAGAGGAAAGGTTGGACTTCCAGCTGTCCGGCCCACTAGATAACATGGGTTGCCCAATAAGCCCCGTTAACTTGTAACATCCCAAAAGTCAAGGTAAAATTTTAATTTTTCCAAAACCAACCCAAAACCATAAATGTTTACAAAACATAGTTTCCAAAAGGTCAAAATCACAAATCAGAGTATCCCAAAATCAAATCTCATAAAATCCAAAGGACGTGTACGATCAAGCCTTCGCCTTGCCCCGATCATCTAAAGTACCCGAAACATAACACCTAAACTGTAAGCCAAAGCTTAGTGAGTTCCCCCAAGGTACCACACACAACCGTACACATAACAACATGCCTACATGAGCCTTTAGTATGATTGGAACACCTTGCACGACCTATAACCTATTTGGACCGCTCTCCGAACCTTCGGCCTGACTGGACTGCCTCGCCGGGCCTACAACCTATCCGGACCGCTCTATGGGTATCTTGGCCTTCAGCACAAAGCATGACCGCCTCAACCTAATACCCATAACATGTCGACATATGACAAGTAAACAAGTAAAAGATTCGATTAAATTCAATGAAGTGAAATTGGTTGATTTAGGATACACCACATGGATGACATGGTTGACTTATCATTAGACTAAATAGAATAACGCTTGTGAATTGGTTTAACTTGGCTATAGCAATTCATAAGCACAAATTGCCTCAACTCTTCTTAGATATTAAAATGGCTACAGGAGCTCTTAACACATTTCCTTTATTGAAGTCACAAAATCAATGAAGCATAAAATCTTATGAAAATCAATTAGCTTTAAGTTGAAAGAGTTACCAAGTCCAAAAAATAATCAAATGCTTACATTATCATTATGGAGGAAACATTTCCATGGTCTAAATGAAATGAAAACAAACATATAAACCATTTGTTGCTTACTAATTTGAAAGTCCATTACTTAACCAAGAAATTAGTCAACAAAAATAAGCATTCATTCATCTAAGCTCATGATCAAAGATAAATAAACACAACAAGATGTTTAACTAGAAAACATTTCCATAAATTTCAACACAAGATAATAATAGTCTTCAAAACAACCAATCATCCATGGGATTAAACCCTAATCAACCAAATGAGAGTTTAGCCAAGCATGGCCAAAGTAAAAGAAATGCAATATATTTTAGTGGTACCAAACATTGTTCTAGTTGCAAGATGGAAAGAAATTACTCTAATCTTCAAAAAATCTTCAAATCTTCCAAAACCTCCTTGAGAGAGAATTGTGTGTGTTCTTCAAGTGATCCTCAAGAATGCTCCCAAACTCCAGCAAAAAGGAGCTGGTTTCCGGATTCAAAAAGGTGCCAAAAGCCACCCACTAACCTTCCACAAATAGAGTCAACAAGTCAAAACTCAGGATCAACTCAGCACAATTCACGCGGATGCGAACACGAGTACACTTGGTCCGCGTGAATAAACCTGAAACTATTCTGATTTGCATCATTTACACGCGGATGAACTGGAGAGGATACGCGGTCCATTTGTTTATTAACGCGGACAAGTTCTGGAGTACACGCGGACCGCTTGAATTCTGCTGATTGGGCCATTTGGCCCATTTGATTGGCACACCAACCCAATCTTCTCATTAATGTTTCAGCCCATATGCACAAACTCTTGAGAGCCCAATTATGCCTTCCAAAGCCTTCAAAGATGCTCCAATGCTCCTTTAATCTTCTATAGGCCGAGTACTCGTCGCCTCGTCATCATTCTCACCCAAAAATTAAGTCTAACTCGATTTCTTGTTTATGCTGACACCAAGTTCAATCGCACCACTTCAAGTCCACAAGCAAACTGCAAGCCTCCAAAAGTCCCACACTCCTTCCATATATCCAATGACAAATAGTCTTCGGTAAATCCTGCAATTAAGCTCAAAAGACTGGAAAGCACCCGATAAAGGAGAAAAATAACAAAAAGAGAAAATATGCATGAAGATTAACTAAAATGAGATGGTTTTAACTAAAAATAAACTATGAAAAGAAGTAAATAAAATGAAACTATCAAATCACCCCAAGCTTAAACCTTACTTGTCCTCAAGTAAGACACGACTAAAATGAACTCGGGATGAACTATACTAAGAAAAATAAAAAGAATGGATAGAACCGCGGAACCTGATCACCGTTAGTCAACATGGTCAGAATTAATCTTGTTATTATCTCATAACTTTTTCATCCGATGACAATGGAACCATAAACCACAGCTAGGACAACTCCTCTAGGTGAGTAAGGAGGGATGGTCAGTCGCAGCCCCAATGGAACATGCATACAATGAAGAACATCTGTAGTAGGGAGAAAGCAAATGGATGGGCTCGCGTGGAGCTCTTCTTTTTAGTGTACACTCTTATCACGAAAGTTGTGTGATCTCACGTCTCCCAGCCTCTCTCAAGTGTGATTGGGTTTCATCGCTCGGGCACCATTGTAGGAATCAGTTCACTTAGTGTTGGCCCAAACCTCCCGTAGTATCCGACTCGACAGTCTGCCTAACATCACCAATTTACAAAAACAACTCGATCTATATACAATAAAACATTCCTAAATAAATAAATAAGTATCAAACGCCGGGTGACCAAAATATAGGAAAATTTGTTCAATAATTGAACCGGTCACCTATCTAAGATTATTACAACCATGAACCTTTCTTTCTTTCTCTCTCTCTCTCTCTCCCTCTCTCTCTCTCTCTCTCTCTCTCTCCCTCTCTCTCTCTCTCTCTCTCTCTCTTTTTAAACATGAAGGTAATGCACTAACATATCGATTTTTTTTATGAAGAAAACTTTTTGACTCGAAATTTGGTTCCCAAAATTATGTAAATGGAACCGAAAGATAATAATAACAATCCGAATGGTCTAAATTGTGAAAATGACCATGTGTTGAGCATAAAGATGTAAGCTCCTTTTCAAACTTATGATTTTCCAAAAATAAAGAAAATTTTCAAATGTGGACCAAAAGACTCTCTAAAATCCTAAGAAAATCGCAAAAAGAATATGGTGATGTAAAGAGACTGGATATGGATTCTACTCGGGGACAAGCACCCGTACTTCATCCTAACGGTTCAAACATGATCAAGTGTGATCCTCTCGGCGGCATGGACCGCGGGGCTAAGAACATCCGTTGCTATAGTATATCCTACAGTTGTTAGTATTGCATGCATAATTCTTCGTGAAACTACCTGGCCATGATCACTTACCCCTTTAAGCTTCCAACATCTAATCCCAAGTATGAAGTCCCAACTGCAACCAATGGTCCCTGTTCGGTGGGTGAGATAGCAACAAGATCCTGGACCAATAATGATACAATAATTGTGAACCTGTTCCATGGCATCCAAGGGGGTGAGAATAAACAAATAACAAAAATGCATGAATGCTAATGCCCTAAGCTAAATGTCATGCAAAAATAAAAGTGAAAAAGAAGAAAATAAAATCTTTTTGGAATTTTTATAAAAATAAAAAAAATGAATGCAATTTAAGGCTAAAATGCTATGCAACCTAATTAAAATGCATGAGAAAGCAAAAAGAAAAGGAAATACCCCACCCCAAGCTTAGAAATAAGTATTGTCCTCAATGCTTGGGGCGATACCTAGACCGGGGATCGGGAGGAGGATATGGGTATTGAGGGTAAGGGTAAGGGTAAGGTGGAGGAGGATATGGATGAATGGGAGGAGGGTTTGGGTTAATGGTTTCTTGAGGGAGAAAGAATGCATAGAGAGAGGGAAACAACCGGCATGCTAATGAAGAAGAAGGGTTGCATGTCACATAAGTTATTTGGTCAAAAAGTCAATGGAAGTCAAATCTGGTCAAAGCTGGTCAACGAATCCACGCGGACGGCTCTTCGAGTACACGCGGACCATTTTTATAAACACGCGGACGGCTCTTCGAGTACACGCGGTCCGCGTGAATAAGCCTGAATTCCTTCTGTCTTCTGAAAATGGACGCGGACAGTTTAGGGGACCACACGCGGTCCATTTGTTTATTAACGCGGTCAGGCCCTCGAGTACACGCGGTCCGCGTGTATCGTGCATCAATTTTCTCAATTTTCGCCCTTTGACCAAAACGAACACCGGGCCTTAAAATCCAACACTCTTTTACTGCAAGAAGGAAGAAGAAGAAATGTTAAATGCAAAAAGGATCTATCTACGACATTTATTTGGAACTAGAAAAGATGAAAACTTTAAGTTTTCCAAAAATGTCCTTCTTTAACGTCTTTGGCGAGACGTCCTTCCCTCTCGATTTCAGTATACCGGGGCATCCAAATGGATGAAATCTTGGACATTTGAATCAAAACCTTCATAGAACGGCTTCAATTGATATCCATTAACCTTGAACACCTGCCCCGTGTCGAGATTTTTTAATTTCCACACCTCCATTAGGACTCTTTTCTTGTATTTGACTTTCTTTTTACGGGAGAACCATATCGGACTTAGACCTTTGATGATAACAATCATCCAACTACATTCTATCTTGTACTTGTTCAGTATATTGACCAACTCTTCCCTCTTTGACATGGTGGTTAAGTAGGTGACCGGTTGGGCGTCTTCTTTCTCGGGATACGTATCATTTAAAGGGTCCAAAAAATTTATCGTTTCTGGATCTTGTGGTTGTTCTACCACTGGAGTTAGTTTCTCAATGGTAATGGGTGGCTCAATCTCTCTTTCGTTAACCCCTACACTTCCTCTATAGTTTCATTGACAACTTTCTCAATTTCTTCTTCCTCCTTGATAGCCTCTTCCACTTCTACTTCTTCTTCCATTTCTCCATATAACACTCTTGGGGCATCAAAATTTTTCTCATCTTTCAAAGGAATGGCACATGCATTATGCCATGGGCTCTCTTCAGATGGTAGTTTGTCTTGAGCTTCCATTATACTTATTGTTTGAGCAAGTTGGGGCATCAAATTTTGGCAACGGCGCCAAAATTTGGTGGTTGTCGAGGCCAACAAAAATAAATAACCCTAAATCTTTTACACTAAAATAGTGTATAGTGGTAAAGGGGTCGATCCACGGAGATTGGTTCAATTTATAACTCTATGGAAAATCTCTTTGCAAAAGTACTTGTAAAATGACAATAAAATAAAAATGGGGGGGGGGGGGTTAGTTCTTTTTGATTGCTTGACAAAATTAAAACTAACTAGAAGGTAAATATGACAAGTAAACAAGTAAAAGATTCGATTAAATTCAATGAAGTTAAATTGGTTGATTTAGGGTACACCACATGGATGACATGGTTGACTTATCATTAGACTAAATAGAATAACGCTTGTGAATTGGTTTAACTTGGCTATAGCAATTCATAAGCAAAAATTGCCCCAACTCTTCTTAGATATTAAAATGGCTAGAGGAGCTCTTAACACATTTCCTTTATTGAAGTCACAAAATCAATGAAGCATAAAATCTTATGAAAATCAATTAGCTTTAAGTTGAAAGAGTTACCAAGTCCAAAAAATAATCAAATGCTTACATTATCATTATGGAGGAAACATTTCCATGGTCTAAATGAAATGAAAACAAACATATAAACCATTTGTTGCTTACTAATTTGAAAGTCCATTACTTAACCAAGAAATTAGTCAACAAAAATAAGCATTCATTCATCTAAGCTCATGATCAAAGATAAATAAACACAACAAGATGTTTAACTAGAAAACATTTCCATAAATTTCAACACAAGATAATAATAGTCTTCAAAACAACCAATCATCCATGGGATTAAACCCTAATCAACCAAATGAGAGTTTAGCCAAGCATGGCCAAAGTAAAAGAAATGCAATATATTTTAGTGGTACCAAACATTGTTCTAGTTGCAAGATGGAAAGAAATTACTCTAATCTTCAAAAAATCTTCAAATCGTCCAAAACCTCCTTGAGAGAGAATTGTGTGTGTTCTTCAAGTGATCCTCAAGAATGCTCCCAAACTCCAGCAAAAAGGAGCTGGTTTCCGGATTCAAAAAGGTGCCAAAAGCCACCCACCAACCTTCCACAAATAGAGTCAACAAGTCAAAACTCAGGATCAACTCAGCACAATTCACGCGGACGCGGACACGAGTACACGCGGTCCGCGTGAATAAACCTGAAACTATTCCGATTTGCATCATTTACACACAGATGAACTGGAGAGGATACGCGGTCCATTTGTTTATTAACGCGGACAAGTTCTGGAGTACACGCGGACCGCTTGAATTCTGCTGATTGGGCCATTTGGCCCATTTGATTGGCACACCAACCCAATCTTCTCATTAATGTTTCAGCCCATATGCACAAATTCTTGAGAGCCCAATTATGCCTTCCAAAGCCTTCAAAGATGCTCCAATGCTCCTTTAATCTTCTATAGGCCGAGTACTCGTCGCCTCGTCATCATTCTCACCCAAAAATTAAGTCTAACTCGATTTCTTGTTTATGCTGACACCAAGTTCAATCGCACCACTTCAAGTCCACAAGAAAACTGCAAGCCTCCAAAAGTCCCACACTCCTTCCATATATCCAATGACAAATAGTCTTCGGTAAATCCTGCAATTAAGCTCAAAAGACTGGAAAGCACCCGATAAAGGAGAAAAATAACAAAAAGAGAAAATATGCATGAAGATTAACTAAAATGAGATGGTTTTAACTAAAAATAAACTATGAAAAGAAGTAAATAAAATGAAACTATCAAATCACCCCAAGCTTAAACCTTACTTGTCCTTAAGTAAGACAAGACTAAAATGAACTCGGGATGAACTATACTAAGAAAAATGAAAAGAATGGATAGAACCGCGGAACCTGATCACCGTTAGTCAACATGGTCAGAATTAATCTTGTTATTATCTCATGACTTTTTCATCCGATGACAATGGAACCATAAACCACAGCTAGGAAACTTCCTCTAGGTGAGTAAGGAGGGATGGTCAGTCGCAGCCCCAATGGAACATGCATACAATGAAGAACATCTGTAGTAGGGAGAAAGCAAATGGATGGGCTCGCGTGGAGCTCTTCTTTTTAGTGTACACTCTTATCACGAAAGTTGTGTGATCTCACGTCTCCCGGCCTCTCTCAAGTGTGATTGGGTTTCATCGCTCGGGCACCGTTGTAGGAATCAGTTCACTTAGTGTTGGCCCAAACCTCCCGTAGTATCCGACTCGACAGTCTGCCTAACATCACCAATTTGCGAAAACAACTCGATCTATATACAATAAAACATTCCTAAATAAATAAATAAGTATCAAACGCCGGGTGACCAAAATGTAGGAAAATTTGTTCAATAATTGAACCGGTCACCTATCTAAGATTATTACAGCCATGAACCTTTCTCTCTCTCTCTCTCTCTCTCTCTCTCTCTCTCTTTTAAACATGAAGGTAATGCACTAACATATCGATTTTTTTTATGAAGAAAACTTTTTGACTCGAAATTTGGTTCCCAAAATTATGTAAGTGGAACCGAAAGATAATAATAACAATCCGAATGGTCTAAATTGTGAAAATGACCATGTGTTGAGCATAAAGATGTAAGCTCCTTTTCAAACTTATGATTTTCCAAAAATAAAGAAAATTTTCAAATGTGGACCAAAAGACTCTCTAAAATCCTAAGAAAATCGCAAAAAGAATATGGTGATGTAAAGAGACTTGATATGGATTCTACTCGGGGACAAGCACCCGTACTTCATCCTAACGGTTCAAACATGATCAAGTGTGATCCTCTCGGCGGCATGGACCGCGGGGCTAAGAACATCCGTTGCTATAGTATATCCTACAGTTGTTAGTATTGCATGCATAATTCTTCGTGAAACTACCTGGCCATGATCACTTACCCCTTTAAGCTTCCAACATCTGATCCCAAGTATGAAGTCCCAACTGCAACCAATGGTCCCGGTTCGATGGGTGAGATAGCAACAAGATCCTGGACCAATAATGATACAATAATTGTGAACCTGTTCCATGGCATCCAAGGGGGTGAGAATAAACAAATAACAAAAATGCATGAATGCTAATGCCCTAAGCTAAATGTCATGCAAAAATAAAAGTGAAAAAGAAGAAAATAAAATCTTTTTGGAATTTTTATAAAAATAAAAAAAAATGAATGCAATTTAAGGCTAAAATGCTATGCAACCTAATTAAAATGCATGAGAAAGCAAAAAGAAAAGGAAATACCCCACCCCAAGCTTAGAAATAAGTATTGTCCTTAATGCTTGGGGCGAGGCGAAAGTACCTAGACCGGGGATCGGGAGGAGGATATGGGTATTGAGGGTAAGGGTAAGGGTAAGGTGGAGGAGGATATGGATGAATGGGAGGAGGGTTTGGGTTAATGGTTTCTTGAGGGAGAAAGAATGCATAGAGAGAGGGAAACAACCGGCATGCTAATGAAGAAGAAGGGTTGCATGTCACATAAGTTATTTGGTCAAAAAGTCAATGAAAGTCAAATCTGGTCAAAGCTGGTCAACGAATCCACACGGACGACTCTTCGAGTACACGCGGACCATTTTTATAAACACGCGGACGGCTCTTCGAGTACACGCGGTCCGCATGAATAAGCCTGAATTCCTTCTGTCTTCTGAAAATGGACGCGGACAGTTTAGGGGACCACACGCGGTCCATTTGTTTATTAACGCGGACAGGCCCTCGAGTACACGCGGTCCGCATGTATCGTGCATCAATTTTCTCAATTTTCGCCCTTTGACCAAAACGAACACCAGGCCTTAAAATCCAACACTCTTTTACTACAGCAATTTTCTCAATTTTCGCCCTTTGACTCTGCGATGTATGAAGTCTGCCACAAACCTATTGAATCAGTTTCGTCATTTTGAGTACCACCTCCGTACTCCACATAACCTGCTGGCTGACCTCACCCCAACATATTGGGGTCCTACACTTCCTTCCATAGAGCATCTCAAAAGGAGGTCGATCAATTTCTAGCGTAATAACTATTATTATACGAAAACTCTGCCAAAGGGAGATACGTATCCGAACTCCCGCGAAAATCCAATACACATGCCTGTAGCATGTCCTCCAATGTCTGGATAGTTCGCTCGCTCTGACCATCAGTCTGCGGGTGGAAAGCCTTATTGAAATGCAGACGAGTGCCCAACTCCTCATGAAAAATCTCTTCTAGAACCTAGAAGTAAACCGAAAATCCCTATCTTAAACCACCGAAACCAACACCCCATGCCGTGCCAAAACCTACCGAATATAGATGTCAGCCAGCTTCTAAGCTGATACCTCCTAGATTGGAATAAAGTGTGAGCTCTTGGTCAATCGATCCATGATGACCCATATCGAATCCACTCCGTATGCTGTCCATGGTAAGTTCGTGATAAAATCCATTGTAATCTCTTCCCATTTCCAAACAGGAACACACAACACATCCATTTTGTGGTGAGGTTGTTGATGCTCGGCCTTGACTTTCCTGCATGTCAAGCACCTCTCCACATACCAGGCCATATCCCGCTTCATGCATGGCCACCAATAGTCAGATCGGATATCTATGTACATCTTTGTTGTCCCCGGATAAATAGAAAAAACTCGACTTATGTGCTTCTCCTATCAAGACCTTCTGCACACCCCCGCAGTATGGAACCTAGACCCTCCGATGAAGGGTAAATAATCCCTGACTCTCATAATCAAAAGAAGAAACATGACCCACTATGCGCTCATTCTTCTGGTGTTCTTCCTTCATAGCCTCAACCTGAGCCTCTTGAATCTGCTCTAAGAGCGGGGTAATCACGATCATACTCAAAGACACATCCCTGATCAGGGCAGTAACCGCCTTGTGGCTGAGAGCATCGAACACATGTTGGCCTTCTTTGGATGATAGAGAATCTCACAATCATAATCCTTCACCACATCCATCCATCTACGCCGCCTCATGTTTAGATTCAGCTGACCCATCAGATATCTCATACTCTTGTGATCCGTGTAAATAGTACAATGGACCCCATAGAGGTAATGTCGCCAAATCTTGAGGGCAAAAACCATAGCCCCCAACTCCAAATCATGCGTATGGTAGTTCACCTCATGATGCTTCAGCTGCCTTGAAGCGTAAGCGATCACATGACCCCGCTGCATCAACACTGCACCCAAACCCATGATTGACGCATCACATTATAGCATAAAATCCTCAACACCCTCAGGTAGGGTCAGAATCGGTGCCTCACACAATCTTTGCCTCGATGTCTCAAAAGCTGCTTGCTGCTCAGGCCCCCAACGAAGGTGACAGTCTTCTTCGTCAACCGGGTCAAAGGAACCGCTATCTTGGAGAAATCCTGAATGAATCTCCGATAGTAACCCTCCAATCCAAGAAAACTCATAATCTCGGATGGAGACCTCAGAACCTCCCACCTCATCACTGCCTCTACCTTGGCTGGATCGAACAAGATACCATTCTGGTTGACAAGGTGTCCTAGAAACTGCACCTGGCGCAACCAAAACTCACACTTGGAGAACTTAACATATAACTTCTCCCTCCTCAAAGTATCCAACACCTCTCTCAGATGCTCCTCATGTTGTTCCTGAGTCTTGGAATAGACCAGGATTTTATCAATAAACACAATCATAGACCGGTCCAACATAGGCCTGCATATGTGATTCGTGAGATCCATGAATGTGGCTGGAACATTGGTGAGACCGAAGGCCATCACCATGAACTCGTAATGACCATAATGAGTTCGGAATGCTGTCTTCTACGTATCCTCCTCTCTGAACCTGATCTGGTGATAGCCTGAACGCAGATCCATCTTGGAAAACCAAGATGCACCCTGAAGCTGGTCAAATAAATCATCGATCCTCGGGAGTGGGTAATGGTTCTTCACCATTAGCTTATTCAGCTCCTAGTAGTAAATATACATCCGATACAACCCATCCTTTTTCTTCACAAACAAGATCGGCGTTCCCTATGGTGAACTACTCGGCCGAATAAATCCCTTGTCTACCAGCTCCTACAGTTGTGTAGACAACTCCTGTATCTCTGTAGGTGCTTTGGTTATTGGAGCCGCACCTGGAATTAAGTCAATTCGAAAGTCCACCTGCCTCTCCGAAGGCACTCTAGGAAAATCCTTTGGAAAATCGTCTGGGTATTCCCAAACAATCATACATCACCCACGATCACCTTACCCTCCAACCGGGATCCATCACATAAGCCATAAATCCGGAACAATCTTGCTGAAGATAACGTCTGGCCCTTGCTGCCGAACACAAAGTCGGTCCACGTTGAACACACTCTTTGTGAATCACCAACTCTCCCACACTTGGGTCTGAATACGTACCAATTGATGATCACATCCAACCATTTCCCTACTGGGGCTCAACCAGTCCATCCCCACAATAACCTTGCTCTCGCACAGGGGGATGACATGTTTAGGTTACGCCTTGATTCCGATTACTCAATGCTCAAATGTTGATTGCTTTGTGCTTCTAGGAGTTCCCATTAACATAAGCTAACTAGTAAGCGAATATGTTAAGTTACATATTATTGAGACTATATAATTTTAGAAGGTTAGGTTTTAACTCTATTCTGCAGCTCTTGTTTGAGTCCAACCGTTGTAGTGTGAGACCTTTCATTCGAAGAATTATCTGGTGTTAGTGATATATAACTGTATTCGTGAGCTAGTTAAAGGGTGTTAGAGAGAGTTCCTTCTGCAGTTGATGGCAGAGAGTGGTGAGGTGGTAGCCCTAGGAAAACCTAGGAGGTGATTCGATGTCGAGAGCCTTGTTTTGATGAGGGTTGTTTGGATTTATAGGAAAGTTACTTGGGGGATTCAGGGGCGATCCTTGAGGAAAGTACAGATAGATGTGGAAGGTAGAATGGGCCCATACTACTTGAAGTAGAGGATCCGTACTCGAGTCAAGGAAAACCCTGATGATACCAGAGAGCTTGTAGAGTGTGGGATTTTTCTTCGAGTATGTTCTGATGGTTTATATGGTTTATGTTTCAGTATGGTGGTCAATTGAGGAGGTTCTAGTGCAGATGGGGGTGCCGGTGCTGGTGTCGGTGATGGTTCAGGTTCGGGCTCTTGGGCCGGGTTTATGGATGATCAGATGCGGGAGTTCATGTCAGCAGAGATTACCTGTAGTATTCTTGAGCAGACTCCTATGATATGTGGCAGGGTCAAGGAGGGTATTTTTGGATATTCTAGATGAGCACTTTAGCGCTTTTCATTATGATATGGTGGCTATGATGGGAGGTCACACTTTGACCTTTCGTGAGTTCCGAGCATGTGGAGCCCCAGAGTTCTTCGGGAAGAAGGACCTGATTGCGGGCAGGTGTTGGTTGGAAGACATCAGGAAAGCCTTCCGATCTAGCCTTTATCTTGAGGAGGCAAAGGTCAGACTTGCATCCTGTCTTCTAAAAGACAGAGCTCGAGACTGGTGGGAGAAGGTTAGACATACCTTGGAAGGCGAGGCGGTTGATTTGATGACTGGGGAGGATTTTGTGACGAGGTTTGGGGCTGAGTTTGCACTTGTGATTGAGGTTTAACAGTTGGCTAGGGAGTTGCAGGACCTACACTAGACTACTGAGATGGTGACATAGATCACTGCTATGTTCCATGAGAGGGCGTTAAATGTTCCGCAGAATCTGGAAGACGAGAAGATGAAGAAGGCGAGATATCACGAGATGTTGAGGAGCGATATCAGGTAGTTTGTGAGTAGATCCAGTAGCAAGACATTGGATGATATGATAGCGCGGGCCAGAGAGAGGGAGATTGACTTGGAGATGGAGAGGAAAAGGAAGTCGGATCGGTTTCAGAGGCCAGAGGGTACGGGCAAGAGGCCCATGGTTTTTAACTTAAAGTTGAGGGGATAGCACGGAAAGTATGGCAAAACGCATGATGGGGTGTGCAGGGTGGGTGGTTCTGGCTGCTTCAAGTGCGGCAGGACGGGTCATTTCAGCAGGGATTGCACTGCTGTCACCGCCACCCAGGTATATGATCTGATTTTCTTCCATTGTAATCAGAGGGGCCATAAGACGGCCAATTGCCCGAGTTTAGCAGTAGGGGGACCAGTTGTAGCATCCGCTCCAGCGACTTTGTGGATTATTGACGATCGACAGTGCAAGGTGGAGGTGCCTGTTGTGAGGAGTAGGGCATTCCAGCTGTCAGCCGAGGAGGCTTGTGCAACACTAAATGTTGTGATGGGTATGCATCTTCTCCTTATCTATTTATTTATGTTAATTTTCCTACTTCTATTTTGTGTTTGCTTTTAGGGTCGTTCCATGTGAACGGTATCTCTGCTATGGTTTTGTTTGATTCGGGGGCTACCCGATCCTTTATATCTCTCGTGCTCAGCAAGAGATTTGTCTATGCTCCGGGGGAGCTGGATTGTCCATTAGAGGTTGATATTGCTGATGATTGTCTTGTGCGGGTATCGAGGGTTCATCGGGACCGTGTTTTGGAGTTGTTCAGTGAGTGGTACCTGATTGATCTGGTTCCTATACCCCTTCATGAGAAAAAGGTTATTATGGGGATGGACCGGCTGAGCCCCAATGGGGCAGTGATTGATTGCGAGTAGCAGTTGGTGTGATTCGGACCCCATGTGGGGGATATTTGGTGATTTATGGAGAGGGTGTTCAGCATGGAGCGGTTCTATGTTTAGCAGCTAGGTCCAGACGCTATCTTCAGTAGGGTTGTTCCAGATTTGTTTCCTATGTTATGGATACCTGGGAGAAGGGTAAGACTACTGTGGTCGATGTTCTGATTGTTCGGGAGTACTCGGATGTATTTTCGGAGGATTTTCCAGGAGTGCCTCCGAAGAGGCAGGTGGAGTTTCGGATTGACTTGGTTCCTGGTGCCGCTCCGATAGCCAAAGCACCTTATCGATTAGCACCTCCAAAGATGCAGGAGTTGTCTACACAGCTGCATGCTGTTAGACAAGGGATTTATCCGGTCCAATAGTTCGCCATAGGGAGCATCGATCCTATTTGCGAAGAAGAAGGATGGGTCGCATTTGATGTGTATCGACTACCAGGAGCTAAATAAGTTAACGATGAAGAACCGTTATCCACTCCCGAGGATTGACGATTTATTTGACCAACTAGAAGGTGCATCTTGATTTTCCAAGATTGATCTGCGTTCGGGTTATCATCAGATGAGGGTCAAATAGGAGGATGCACAAAAGACGACCTTCCGGACTCGTTATGAACATTACGAGTTTGTGGTGATGCCATTTGGGCTCACCAATGCTCCAGCCGTGTTCATGGATCTCATGAATCGCGTATGCAGACCTATGTTGGATCGGTTTGTTATTGTGTTTATTGATTACATCCTGGTCTATTCCAAGACCCAGGAGCAACATGAGTAGCATCTGAGGGAGGTATTGGAGACTCAGAGGAGGGAGAGATTGTATGCGAAGTTCTCCAAGTATGAGTTCTGGTTGTGCAAGGTGTAGTTTCTGGGGCACTTTGTCAACCGGAATAGTATTCTGGTCGATCTGGCCAAATTCGAGGCGGTGATGAGGTGGGAGGTTCTGAGGTCTCCATCTGAGATTCAGATTTTCATTGGATTGGTAGGTTACTATCAGAGATTCATTCAAGATTTCTCTAAGATAATGGTTCCTTTGACTCGATTAACGAAGAAGACCGGTCCTGAGCAACAGACATCATTTGATAATCCAAGGAAAATATTGTGTGAGGCGCCGATTCTGACCCTGCCAGAGGGTGTTGAGGATTTTGTGGTTTATTGCGACACGTTGATCACGGGTTTGGGTGTAGTGTTGATGCAGCAGGGTCATGTGATCGCGTACACTTCGAGACAGCTGAAGCCTTACGAGGCTAACTACCCTACACATGATTTTGAGTTGGGGGTTGTGGTGTTTGTCCTCAAGATTTGGCGACATTACCTCTATGGGTTCCGTTGTACCATCTACACAGATCACAAGAACTTGAGGTATTTGATGGATCAGCTAAATCTCAACATGAGGCAGCGTAGATGGCTGGATACGGTGAAGGATTATGGTTGTGAGATCCTTTATCACTCGGGGAAGGCCAATGTGGTGGCCGATGCTCTCATCCGCAAGGAGGTCGCAACTCCAATCAGGGATGTGTGTTTGAGGATGATAGTGATTACCCTACTCCTAAAGCAGATTCGAGTGGCTCAGGTCGAGGCTATAAAGGAAGAGCATTGGAAGAGTGAGCGCATAGTGGACCATGTGTCTTTCTTTGCTTATGATGGTCGGGGGTTATTGACCCTTTATCGGAGGGTGTGGGTTCTGTATTTGGGTGGTGCTCGCCAGGTTTTGATGGAGGAGGCGTACAAGTCGAGGTTCGCTATTCATCCCAGAGCAACAAAGATGTATAGGGATCTCCTGCTCGACTATTGGTAGCCATGCATTTAGTGAGATGTGGCGTGGTAGGTAGAGAGGTGCTTGACTTGTAGGAAAGTCAAAGCTGAGCATCAGCGACCCCACGTCAAAATGGAGCCATTGGAAGTTCCTATTTGGAAATTGGAAGAGATTACAATGGATTTTATCACGTAGTTGCCTCAGACGACGTGCAGGGTGGATTTGATATGGGTCATCGTTGATCGATTGACCTAGAGCGTGCATTTCATCCCGATTTAGGAGACTATTTCGGCAGAGAAGATGGCTGATATTTACATCAGGGAGGTTGTGGCACGACATGGGGTTCCAGTTTTAGTGGTTTCAGACAGGGATGTCTGGTTCACTTCCAGGTTTCGGAATAGGTTTCACGAGGGGGTAGGTAGTCGTCTGCATTTGAGCACGACTCTCCACCTGCAGACTGATGGAAAAAGTTAGCAGACTATCCAGACCTTGGAGGATATGCTTGAGGCACGTGTATTGGATTTTGGTGGGAGTTGGGATACGTATCTCCCTTTGGTGGAGTTTTTGTATAACAATAGTTATCACGCCAACATTAATCAACCTCATTTTGAGATGCTCTATGTGAGGAAGTGCATGACCCCGATATGTTGGGGTGAGGTCGGTCAGAGAGTCATGGGGAGTACTGAGGTAGTACTAAAGACTACTGAGTTGATTCAGCAGGTTCGGGGTAGACTTCAGATAGCACAGAGTCGGCAGAAGAGCTATGTCGACAAGCGCCGATCAGATCTAGAGTTCCAGGTTAGAGACATGGTTCTCTTGAAGATGTCACGTTGGAAGGGTATCATCCGATTCATGAAGAGGGGCAAGTTGGTCCCCAAGTATATCGATCCTTTCAGGGTTTTGGCATGGGTGGGCAGGGTTTCTTACCACTTGGATCTACTTGAGGAGCTTAGTCAGATCCATATCACGTTTCATGTCTCTCAACTACAAAATATGTTTGGTTGATGATTCCGTGGTGGTTCCATTGGAGGATATTCAGGTGGATGATCGCCTGATTTATATTGAGAGACCGATTGCCATCCTTGATAAGAAGACGAAGGCTCTACGGAACAAATCGGTGGATCTGGTAAAGGTGCAATGGCAACACCACAAGGGCTCAGAATGGACGTGAGAGTCTGAAGTCGAGATGAGGGAGCATTATCTGTAGTTGGTCGCAGCGACGGACTTCGAGGACAAAGTCTCATTCAAGTGGGGGAGAATTGTAACATTCACATTTCAGGTATTTCCCATTTTTGCCTTCAACTTAAAATTCTTGCATTTTGGTCCTTAGCCAAGTACGTTGGGCGTACGCTAGGATTACGTTGGCCGTACTGGGTCGATAGCTTAGTCACAAAAGGTATCTACTTACATTAGACGTACGTGGAGTACGCAGGGCGTACGATCACCTTGGACAAACCCTAATTTTTAGGGTTCCAGCTCTATTTAAACACCTTAAGTTGATCTTGGACCTTCTTATGACCAGCCTCCACCTCTCCAAACCCTGAGAACCAAACCCTAATTTCCTTTTGAGTGTTTAGAGCTTGGAAGTGATATTTGATAGAGTTTTTGGTGATCTTGAAGGAAGAAGAGCTATTGAAAGTTGCATTGGTGTGGTTGAAGCTTGTGGATCCAGAATCATCACTAACTTGGAAATATTTGGGAGGTATAAAGATCTTAACTTGATGGCTCTTCATGATAAATCTAGTTTAGGGCATGTTTTGTGCACTTCATGGTCCCATTAGTCCTCCTTGTGGGTTTAAGCCACCCCAGGAGCTATGAATGCTAGATCTTAGCCTCTCTTATGTTCCCTATGCATAAAAATGCTAACTTGATATGTTATATTGGGTTATGCATGAGTTAGGGTTCTTATTATGGGTCTTAATAGTTAAGAATGAGTATTGTGCCCCATTAAGTGTTGGTGATTTTATATCACTAATTAATTTATTGATCAATGTAACTTTGAAAATTACTGAACAAATTGGTATGATGCGGAGTGCACATTTGTTTAATTTTGTCTTTGTTGAAAGTATAATGTTATTTAGGGGCGAAGCCCCTGAACTAACGGGGGTCCGGGGGCAGTGCCCCTTGGAGCGGGGTCCAAGGGGTGGCAGCCGCTGGCGGGGTCCAAGGGGCAGAGCCCCTGAATGGGGTTGATTTATAGACTCGTTTATATGATCCGTATTTTCTGTAAGTACACCTGGTTTTGTGCTTCATTTATAGACCCGTTTTTATGTTAGTTTGTGACAGGCAATGTGACAGTTTTTGGACATGAAGTTGTTTTCCTGTAACTACCATATGGCAGTTTTAAGACAGGAAGTTAGTTCCTGTTACATGATCAATTTTGAAATCTTTTTTGGGTATAAATTTTTATAACATGTTCTTCATTCTCCATTCTAGAAAAGTAAGTTTCATCCGATTAGACATTTTCGAGTGTACCCTCAAAATGCTTTAATCTGATAGTGTTTCACAACTCTCATTGATCCAAGTATATCTATACCCCGATCTTCTAACAAAGATTAAAGAATTTTGTGATCATGGAAAGTGGTGGATCTGTGAAGGACATGACAAGCAAGTTTGACAAACTGATCAAGTTTGATGGGAAGATTTTCATAGATGGCAGAAGAAGATGCACTTTCTCCTCACTATTCCGAAAGCGGTGTATGTTTTGAGTACACCGATGCCATAATTTGCTGATGATGAAACTTTGGAGGAAACAAGGAGAAGATCAAAGTGGAACAATGATGACTACATCTGCTGTGGTTATAGTCACAATGGTATGTCTGATTCTCTACTTAATATTTATCAAAATGTTGAAACTACAAAAGAATTGTGGGATTCTCTTGAATCCAACTACATGACTGAAGATGCTTCAAGCAAGAAGTTTGTTGTCAGTAACTTTATGGGTTACAAGATGACTGACTCTAGTCCTATCATGGAATAATTCCATGAAACGTTAAGGATCCTGGGACAGCTTGCTCAACACAATCTGAATATGGATGAAGCCAATTATGTAGCTGTGATCATTGACTAACTTCCCCCTTCCTGGAAAGATTTTAAACATAATTTGAAACATAACAAAGAGGAATTAAGTTTGACTCAACTTGGAAGCCATTTACGGATTGAAGAGTCCTTAAGGACTCAAGAAATTGATAACAATCTAAAGGCAAGAACCAAGTTGGTTCCTATTCTGTAAACATGGTGGAATGAGAAAATAGAAAAAGGAAGATTGTCGTCTTCATAAAGTGAACAAGGATGGTGCTGGAATTGTAACAAACCAGGTCACTTCAAGAAATATTGTCGTCTTCATAAAGTGAACAAGGATGGTGCTGGACCAAGTGGATCCAAGGATCCAGAAAAACAACAAGGTCAGATTTATGTTTTCATGCAGAATTCTAAATATGTTCCGAATTATATTTCTATGATTTCTGAAGCATTTTATGTTCAGGATGATGATGTTGCATGGTGGGTTGATTCGGGAGTAACAAGCCATATATGTAAAGATCTTCGTTGGTTCAAGGAATGTCAACCAATCGAAGATGGATATGTGGTGAAAATGGGAAATGTTGCAACTGAACCAATCAAGGGTTTAGGATCTGTTTTACTTACTTTACTTCTGGAAAGTGTTTGTGTCTGAACAATGTTTTATATGTACCGGGTATTCGAAAGAATCTTGTATCTGAAATTGTTTTAAATAATTGTGGTTACAAACAAATATTAGAAAGTCACAAGTATATCTTGTCAAGACATGTTTTTTTATGGGTTTCAGATATGTATGTAATGGAATGATTAGGCTTAATATTAATTATCCTAGTCATGATAATTCTGTTTACATGGCTTCTTATAGTACTAGCAATAATTTTAATAAATCTGATTTATGGCATGCTAGAATAGGACACATTTATTACAAGAGATTAAAATACATGTCAAAAATGAGTTTAATTCCTACTTTTGATATAAACAATGAAAAAAGTAAAACATGCATGTTAACTAAAATCACAAGACAACCTTTCAAAGATGTTGTTAGGGAAAGCAAGGTGTTGGAACTTATACATAGTGATTTATGTGATTTCCATGCAACACCTTCCCTTGGTAACAAAAAGTATGTTGTTACTTTTATTGATGATGCATCTAGATATTGTTATGTCTATGTTCTACATTCCAAAGATGAAGCTCTTGATAAATTTAAAATTTATAAACACGAGGTTGAACGTCGTAAAAATGAATTAATAAAAGTTTTACGTACTGATAGAGGTGGTGAGTATTATGATCCGGTTTATTTTGAATCAACTGGAATAATACATCAACCACACCTCCTTATACACAACAACAAAATGGTGTAGCTAAAAGGAAAAATAAAACTTTAAAAGAGATGGTTAATTCCATGTTATCCTATTTAGGTTTAAGTGAAGGTTTCTGCGGTGAGGCTATGTTAACTACATGTTATATTTTGAATAGAACTCCAAACAAAAGGAGTAAGAACACTCTTTATGAACTTTGGTGTAAAAAGGTACCAAATCTGAGTTATCTCAAAGTTTGGGGTTGTCCAGTAGTTGTGAGGCTCACTGAACCCAAAAGGAAAACATTGGGTGAAAGAGGTATAGATTGTATCTTTATTGGATATGCTGAGCATTCCAAAGCTTACAGATTCTATGTTTTAGAATCTAATGACTCTGTGTCTGTGAACACTGTTATAGAGTCAAGAGATGCTATCTTTGATGAAGAAAGATTTACATCTATACCTAGACCAAGGGACATGATTCAACAATCTTTCATCAAGAACACAACTCAAGTTGAAGATGTTTCTAGTGGTACAAGTTCTGTGCCTAAACTTAGATAGAGTACTAGAGCTAGAAAAGCTAAATCTTTTGGATCTGATTTTCAACTATATTTAGTGGAAGGAACAAGGGATGAAACTATGCCTCAACATCAATATTGTTTTAATATTGAGGAGGATCCAAAGACTTTCAGTGGAGCTATGGCTTCTAGGGATGTTCATTTCTGGAAAGAAGCAATTCAGAATGAGATTGATTGTATCATGCATAACAATACTTGGGTATTATCTGATTTACCTCCCGGTTGCACGACATTAGGATATAAATGGATCCTAAAAAGAAAAATGAAGGTGGGTGGCACAATTGATAAGTATAAACCCAGATTGGTTATCCAAGTCTTTAGACAAAAGGAAGACATTGATTTCTTTGATACTTATGCTCCTATTCCAGAATTTCCACTATTAGATTACTATTAGCTCTCGTAGCTATAAATAATCTTGTGATTCACGAAATGGATGTGAAAAATGCATTCTTGAATGGTGACTTGGATGAGGAAATATACATGAAAGAACCTAAAGGGTTTATGATGCCTGGAAATGAACACAAAGTGTGCAAGTTGAAGAAATCAGTATATGGTTTGAAACAAGCACCAAAACAATGGCATCAAAAGTTTGATGATGTTATCTTGTCTAATGGTTTTGCATTGAAACAAACTGACAAGTATGTATATAGCAAATTTGATACTTCTGGTAAAAGAGTTATGATTTGTCTATATATGGATGATATATTGATTTTTGGTATTGATTTTGAAGAAGTTAACAAAACCAAGAAATTCTTATCATTTAGTTTTGAAACGAAAGACCTGGGGGGAGGCTGAGGGAATTCTTTGCATAAGAATTAAACAAGGAAACAATGAGATTTCAATTTCTCAATCTCATTACATTGAGAAGATAATGAAAAAGTTTAACTTTAAGAATTGTTCTCCTGTTAGCACTCCTATAGATCCTATTCTTAAGCTTCTACCTAATAAAGGATCTACAGTGTCTCAACTTGAATATTCAAGGGATATTGGTTGTCTAATGTATGCCATGATTAGTACTAGGCCTGATATAGCATATGCTATGGGAAGGCTTAGTATATATACTAATAATCCTAGTACACATCATTGGCAAGATGTGAGTAGAGTATTCAAGTACTTGAAAGGGACCATGAATTATGGTTTAACTTATGGTGGATATCGTTCTGTTTTGGAAGGTTATTCTAATGCCAACTGTATTAACAACTTAGAGGATCCCTCCTCTACAAGTGGTTGGGTGTTTCTTCTTAGAGGAGGTGCCATTTCTTGGGCATCCAAGAAACTGACTTGTATTACTAACTCAACCATGGAATCTGAGTTTGTTGCATTGTCTGCTGCTGGTAAAGAAGTTGAGTGGCTAAGAAATTTGATTTATGAAATTCCACTATGGCTAAAACCGATATCTACCATTTATATCAGGTGTGATAGTGCTGCAACTTTGGCTAAGGATTATATTGAAGTGTATAATGGGAAGTATAGACATTTAGATGTTAGACATAGAATGATTCGTGAGCTCATCATGACTGGTGTGACATTTTTGTAGTTTGTGAGAACTCAGTTGAACTTAGCCGATCATTTAACCAAAGGGTTAGCTAGAGATCATGTGCACAAGGCAGCTGTAGGGATGGGATGAAAGTCCACCTAAAATCTTTTATATTAAGATACCTAATTCCCATCTAATGCAATATTAGATGTTGAATTCAATGTGGAAAGCTTGATATTTGAAGATTGGAACACATTATTATCATCATCCCAAAGTATGTGTTCAGTACTGCAAGTTAAGGCGGTTGGAATTTTACTTCTTAATAGTTCTTTGAAAAATTGCATTTGTAGGTGCAAGAGCAAAAGAACTACCTATATAAGCATGAAGTTTAGCTGCTTCAAAAAGTTGGGACTTGACTTTGATATGCTTATTGAAGGATGGGACACAAGCTAGTAAAATAAAGTGTCAAGTTAGAACTTTGAGAATGTAAACAGTTGTGTATATTATCTTCATGTATTCACTTGGAATAGAAAGGGTTCAATCCTTAGTGACACCCTGATATTCGAATATTTGGAATGAGTAATATACTAATGTGAAATTCAATCATCACGATATTTCATTTATGCATCAGTTTGTTGTTGTTGTTATGATTTTAATTTTAAGTTAATCAAGATTACACTTAAATGAGGGAGGTTTGTTAGTGATTTTATATCACTAATATTATTTAAGTGTAATGGGGTTAATTTTTTGATCAATGTCACTTTGACATTTATTGAACAAATTGGTATTGTGCGGAGTGCACATTTGTTTAATTTTGTCTTTTGTAATGACCCAAATTTTCAAATAAAATTTTCATTTTTAATTAACCAAGGATTCCCATAAAATATGAAGTAACAATGACCATTGTTTTCAAAATTCATAACGTTAACATTTTATTTCAAACATCAGAGTGTCCTATCAAATCAAATACCAGAGAGTGCATGCAGCGCCATCAAGCCTTGCCCTTGCCCTTAGGCTCAGAAGTACCTGAAACAAATCAACAAACTGTAAGCTAATGCTTAGTGAGTTCCCCAGAGCATACCCCACACAATCCATATAATCACATAATCCATATTAGCTATAAAAGCTATATAAACCATATAAGCCATGCATACAACATATAGGGATGCCGTGGGCTCCCCCAGGGTCTTACTCCCTGATGTCATGGGCTCCTTACTTGGTCTTACACCTAAGTGCCATGGGCTCCCCCATGGTCTTTAATAGGAAAGCCATGGGCTCTCTACATGGTCTTACATCCAAGTGTCATGGGCTCTCCTATGGTCTTTAATAGGAAAGTCATGGGCTCTCCACATGGTCTTACATCCAAGTGTCATGGGCTCTCCCATGGTCTTCCATACAAGCATACCACATATACAACTAGCATACCCCCTAGCACATAACTAGCTAACATGCCACATAACACTACTTCAGTTAGTGTACCACATATAATAAAATGGGCCTGCCTTCGACCCATTGGTATGGTGAGGAGACTCACCTCTCAAGAATGCTGAACTGATAAGATAGGATTAGATAAGTCCCAACGCGCAGCTCCAACTCAAATGCCTATAACCATCATGTGATTAACTTGTCAAAATCCCAAAATACCATAAATACCCTCAAAGTCAAACTTGGTCAACCCTGGTCAAAGTCCAAGTCAACAGTTAAGGTCAACAGTCCTTGTTGACCCCAACTCGTCGAGTGCATCTAGCACTCGTCGAGTTCCTTCAGAGTCTAGAAAACCGGGACAAACCCTAGCCATCTCGCCGAGTTGTCTCATCAACTCGGCAAGTTCACTCAATATCCACTAGATGGGGAAACCCGATCCAACTCGTCGAGTTGCCAGGGCAACTCGTCGAGTTTTCCCTCTGTTTTCTTATTCGGATGATACGTTGATTGCAGGGACTCTATGATGGTTTTTGAGCACTATAACAATCCTATGGTGCACATACAATCCTAGATGCTTTGGATCTAATTTTTCTCAAGTTATACATGCAATTTCATTTTATCCAAAGCATATACCCTAGCTAGCATGCAATTGGAGATATACAACATAAAACTAGTTAGATGAATACCTCTTTGTTGTAGCTTGTAATTCTTGGCCTTGCAAGAGCTTAGTACCTCAAATGTGATTCCTCTAATAAGTTACAAACACCAAAAGCAAAAGGAGGCTTATGAGAGAGAGGTTAGGAAGTGCAAATCCGCTAGTGTTTCACCTTGGAATTCTTATATCTGATTTTTGGGATGCTAGGGGTTACTCTTATAGTGTGGATTTCCTAGGGTTTCTTACATGTAAACCCTAATTCACACTGACTCTTCACATTTGATAGGACCTTTGGACTTAACCTTCATGGACTCTCATATAGGTTTAGTCCATCCCTAATCAACATCGATCATTAGTCCAAACTACAAGTATTAATGATTTACCTAATTAGTCCCCGTAAATGTAATCAGTCTCTTTTGATCACTAAATTAATTCGAAACTAATTATTGATCAATACCAATTAAATAATATGATTTCTCAATTAATATATTATTCATATAATATATTAATAATGTAACACCCATAAAATCATGCCAAATTTAAACTTTTTCAAAACATTTCAAAACCATTAATCATTACAAAACTTGTTTTCAAAATAGTATAATATCATAGTATCCAAGAAACATAGTCATAAAATGTGAGGAGCTGTACGATCACGCATTTGCCTTCCCGCGATCATCCGAGGTACCTGAGACCAAAACTAAAACTGTAAGCCCGAAGCTTAGTGAGTTCCCTCAAAATACCCATACACACAACTATACACATATAATCACAAACATCATACCCCAGGCCATCAACCATCCGGTTGGAACGCCAACACACTATGGGTCCAATCATCCTCGGGATGGAATACCCCAGGGCCACAACCAACAGGTTGGAATGTCCACATACTACGATCCAATCATCCTCGGGATGGAATACTCACGACCCACAACCATCGGGTTGGAATGCCCAGGTCTATTGGCTTTCGCAAAAAGCAGATAAGCCTCAGCCACTAATCAAACATGTGCACATATATCAGCTAATCACATAACAGTCTATAGACAGACAAACCGATCTAACAGATCATAACAGCATAGTAACATCCTATCTACCAGGATACCGATCTAACGGATCATAGCAACATATAACATCCTATTTACCAGGATACTAATCTAACAGATCATACAATACTCAAGCATATAACATAGCAGGATAACAATCCAAAAAGGGTCGGCCTTGGTACCTTAGACCCTTGGGTATAGTGAGGAAAACTCACCTCACAACTGTCGAACTGAAGTGATAAGCTCAAACTCTCAAATCACCGCCACGTACTCCACCGCCTATATTTACCACAAGAGCATATCCATAAATTCCCAATTTACCAAAATACCCCAGCAGTCAACTAGTCAACCCTTGGTCAAATTCCAAGTCAATGGTCAAGGTCAATAGTCCATGTTGACCCGACTCGTCGAGTGCAGTTCACTGGCTCGCCGAGTCCTTCCAGAACTCGAGAAGTCGTGTAATCCCCAGCTGACTCGTCGAGTTTTTCTGAAACTCGCCAAGTTCATGCATGCCCAAATGTCGGTAAAATCCTAGCTGACTCGCCGAGTCAGCCTACTGACTCGCCAGACCCATGCAGAAATCCTTGCACGACAATTTTCATCGGACTCGCCGAGTTGAACATGCAACTCTTCGAGTCCCTTCAGTCCTTTCTCCATTCAGATGCTTTTTAAGCCATTCCAAGGCTCCAGAATGTAGATCTAAGCTCTTAAGCCATACTTCTTACGTAAAGTTGCAAAGTTTACGTACATGCAAGGTGATAATGACCCGAATCAAGCTAAAGAAGAGATTCTAGGCAAAGGAAATGCACTATCATGCTAAAGGCTGAAACTTTATGATTATAAGGACCAAGATGAACCTAGATCTGAAGTTGCAACCTCAGATCTTGGTTCATCGCCAGAAATGAAACACCAACATGCTAAAATGGCCCCAAAACTCAAATATGGCAGGATCTAGCTAGAAGGAAATCAAGGTAACGACTTGATACCTTCAAATGATGCTAAACTGGGGTAGACTTCAGATCCCCAACTGTTCCTTGCTCAAAGCTTCTTGCTCTTCAAGCTCCTTTCACCAAGATCCACCTTCCAACCTTAAACACACAAGTATGGAGAGAAAACGGCGATTTAGGTTTTCTGGACTCCCAAGGGCTGTAAGGGGAGGCTAAGGGGAAAACGATCCTTTAAATAGGGTGAAAAACCCCGAGGATTAGGGTTTCTTATTCCAGCTCCAACTCGCCGAGTCAGGTTCACCGACTCGTCGAGTTGTTTACTTAAACCACGTGGCCAAACGCGTCCCTACTCGACGAGTCTAGGCATCGACTTGTCGAGTAGATCTTCTGATATAGACATAAATATGTAAAGTTACATACCTGGGAGTCGGGGTGTTACAAATAAATCACAATGAACCTTTTTCTCAAATAACCATCCTATCAAATTGCTCCAGTGAAGGCAACCTAAAAGGAACATAAAATAAACAATTGACAGAAGACAATACACTTTACTTATAAATAAAACTCTTATTACTTAATCATCAAATGTCAATTACATTTATTTATTAAAAGTTTGTAACTGCCTATCTAATCACTAAAACTAATATCGTCCCTCAAGCCAATGCTCTTAGCATGCTGCAAATGCTTAACCCTACTCAGTCCCTTCGTAAGGGGATCTGCTGGGTTATCCTCTGACGATACCCTCTTCATTACGAGGAGTCCCTCTTCTACTTGATGTCTTATGAAGTTATACTTTCTGTCGATGTGCCTGGATCTGCCATGATCTCTCGGTTCCTTGGTTAAGGCGACCGCACCCTCGTTGTCACAGAAAATATCCATATGTGCCTTTACGGCTGGTACAACTCCAAGGTCTCCGATGAAATTCTTTGTCCATATTGGCTCCTTCGATGCTTTTCTTGTTGCTATGTACTCTGATTCGCACGTTGAATCAACTACAATCTCATGTTTGGAACTTTTCCATGTTACTGCTCCTCCATTTAGGGTAAATACCCAGCCCGACTGAGAGCAGAAATTATCTCTGTCGGTATGAAAGCTGACATCACTATACCCTGTCACTCCCAAGTCATCACTCCCACTGATGGTAAGGACCCAGTCCTTAGTCCTCCGCAGGTACTTAAGAATGTTCTTTACTGTTATCCGGTGAGCTCTACCAGGATTCCATTGATATCCACTAACCATGCTCAAAGCAAAAGCCACATCAGGGAGGGTACATGTCATAGTATACATGATCGAGCCAGCGGAAGAAGCATATGGTACTTGACTCATGTCTTCTATTTCGGCATCAGTACTCAGACTCTGAGTCTTACTCAGTTTGGTATTGCTTTGGATAGGCAGTTCTCTTTTCTTGGAATTCTCCATCTTGAAACGTTTCAACACCTTGTCCAAGTAGATACTTTGACTAAGTCCTATTAGTCTTTTCACCTATTTCTCAATATCCTTATCTCTAGAATGCAAGCATCTTCCCCGAGGTCCTTCATAGCGAAACACTTCCCAAGCCAGGACTTAACTTCCTGCAAGGTTGGAACGTCGTTTCCTATGAGTAGTATGTCATCCACATGCAATACCAGAAAGCTAACTATACTCCCACTAGCCTTGACATATATACAGGACTCATCCTCGCTTCTCGAAAATCTGAACTCTTTGACTTTGTCATCGAAACAAAGATTCCATCTGCGAGATGCTTGCTTTAGTCCATAAATGGATTTCTCAAGCTTACACACTCTATTAGGGTACTTCGCATCCATCTGCCATATTTGATAATCATGAAACTTAGCTATGGCTATCCTAACCCTTATAGATTTAATCTTCGCAACCAATCACGCCTTATATGTGTGTACTTTCCCATCCATGTCGGTCTTCTTCTTGAAGAACCATTTGCACCCGACCGTCTTAAGACCTGGTACATTGTCAACCAAGTTCCAAACTTGATTGTCATACATAGACTGGATCTCGCTGTCCATCGCCTCTTTCCACTTTGCGGACTCTTGGCCCGCCATGGCTTCCTTGTAGTTGTTAGGTTCATCCAAATTTATCATTGTGCCATCACTGATAAACATATCACCTTCACTTGTTATATGAAAACCATACAACACAGGTGGAACACTAACTCTACTGGAACATCTCAGAGGTACGGACTCGTCAACTGGTTCAACAAGAGTCTCATCCCCATGTTGATTGCTAGTGTTAGAGGTTCCTTCATCGCTTAACTCTTGAAGCTCTTTAAGGTCAATTTGCCTTCCACTATCCTCTTGGCATATGAGTTCTCTTTCACGAAAGACACCCCTTCGTGCTACGAAGACCACATTCTCACTAGGTCTATAGAACAAATATCCGAAGGATTTTTGTGGGTAGCCGATGAAAATACAACACTCACTACGAGGTTCGAGCTTGTCGTGAGTCTCTCATCTTACGAAATCCTTGCAACCCCAAACCTTGATATGCGCTAGGGAACCTTCCATGTCCACATTTCGTGAGGTGTTTTGGCAACCTTCTTAGTTGGGACTAGATTAAGGATATGGGCGGAAGTCTCTAAGGCATACCCCCAAAATGAGATAGGCAACGAAGCTCGACTCATCATGGAACGAACCATGTCCAACAAGGTTCGATTGCGCCTCTCAGCCACACCATTAAGCTGCGGTGTCCTAGGTGGCTTCAATTGTGAAACAATTCCACATTCTTTAAGATAGTCGTGGAACTCGTTAATAAGATACTCACCACCTCGATCGGATTGGAGCATCTTTATCTTCCTGCCCAATTGATTCTCCACTTCTTGCTTAAACTCTTTGAACTTTTCAAAGGTTTCCGACTTGTGCTTGATTAAGTAGACATATCCATATCTACTATAATCGTCGGTAAAGGTTACATAGAAGCAATTAGCATCCCTTGTGGCAGATCTGAAGGGTCCACACACATTGGTGTGTATGAGATCCAACAAACCCTCACCTCTTTCACAAGTACCAGTGAAAGGCGACTTGGTCATCTTTCCAAGCAAAAAAGATTCGCACGTGTCATCCGACCTTAAGTCAAATGAATCCAACACTCCATCCTTTTAGAGTTAGGCTATGCGCTTCTTCTTGACATGTCCAAAATGAAAATGCCACAAGCATGATTTGTCCAAACCATTGGACGAATCAATATGCAATACATTATTTACTAAGTTGTCTACAACCATCACAGTTTCATATATACCATTACAAGGAAATCAAAATAAAATTTATCATTATAAAAATCATTAATAGAACTAATTTCATTGTGAAATAAAATCTAAAACCTTGTTTATACAAACCATGAAAAGAAATAATGTTTCTAGCCATATCAAATGAGTAGAACCAATTGTTCAAATCTAACCCTAACCCATTACTAAGAAATAAAGAATAAACTTCAATCTTCGTGACATGCGGCACTTTCCTATTCCCCATGATCAAGTTCATCTTCCCGTGCTCCACATCCCTACTTTTTTTAGACCCTGCAAATCAGAACAAATGTGAAAACCACATCCTGTATCAAGGACCCAAGAACTAGCATGTGATGAGTTGTTAGATCGAATAGTATAAATACCTGCGAAGGTGGGCTTTATCTTCCCGTCCTTAATGTCCTGCAAGTATAAATACCTGCTTCGTTTCCAATGCTCTTTTTCATGAGAATGGAAGCACTTTGCTTCCTTTGGATTGGATGAGGGAGCAGCAGAACCACCTTTGGATCCACTAGAAGAGGATCCATAATGAGACTTTCACTTATGATTCTTTGAGGAAGCTTTCCTCTTCTTTCCTTTCCCATGTCCAATTGTCAGGACTAGGGCAGCAGTAGTAGGAGTGGGTACAACAGACTTGCCTTTCAAACTACTTTCAACTGTTCTCAGAAGGCCTTGAAGCTTGCTCAGAGTGACTTCCTCCTTGTTCATATGATAAGTCATTCGGAACTGATCATAAAAAGAAGGTAGAGAGTGTAGGATAATGTCAATAGCCAACTATTCGTCGAAATTGACATTCAACTTTAGCAAGCGGTCCACATATCTTTGCATCTTTTGCAAGTGGGCCGTGATGGACTCTCCATCCTTCATTTTTATTGTTATCATGGAGGCAATGATTTCATACCTTTCTTGTCGAGCACTCTGATGGTACCTTTCTGTCAAATCTTGGTGCATCTCGAAAGGCCAGAAGTCCTCGTAGGACTTCTGAAGCTCAGAAGTCAAAGTGGCTAGCATGATGCACGACACCTTTGTCGCGTCCTTCTCATGAGACCTATACTCAGCCAGTTGCTAAGGAGTAGCAGTTTCTTCATCAATCTCCTTTAGCTCGTTGTCAAGCACATATTCCTTTTCTTCGTATCGAATGGCCATGCGAATGTTTTGAATCTAGTCATTGAAATTCAACCCATCGAAAATGACCCTCCCACATAAGTTCTTGAGGGAGAAAGAGCCGAAAGAGTTTGAGTTTGAAACGTTGTTTGAGGTAGATATCTGAAAAGAAAGACAAGTTTCATTAGATAGAAATACCTTAATATAACACCCAAATGAAATATTAAGGCTAGGACCCAACACAATATTTCACAATTCGGAAGAGGGATGTCGTAATCCAATTGCAAAATATTTGAAGGTAGGTAAATGACGATTTACCAATTTCACCACCCAAAACTAAAATTTTAAAGAATTAAGTTTTATGAAATTCCTATTTCTTTGAGATTCATTGAACTTTTCGATGACATGTTTAAATCTCGATTATGCCCTTCAAGTTTGACTGGGATACCAAGGATTACAAACAATGTGTGAATAACCATGCAAATTTGCTTGGCACTCTCTAGTCATTTCCCACCTAATCAATGTGTCAGTTAACCACACACGCTCCATTGATCTATGAAAATTCTCGAGCTACCCTTTGCCACCCTTGTTAGTCCATGTTAGTGTGCCGGTTAACCACACACGCTCCACTAACGACCTGGCAAGGTGCAAAGTGCAAATTCATGGAATAACACCATTTTCACATTTTTCCTAAAGTAACTAAGATTGGGAATTTATGAAAAACATTTAGTTACTTTTATAATTATCATTATACTTTTTAATTAGAATTAATGTCCTATCCTACCCGTTCAGCTAACGACCCTCCACTAGTCAACGGAGCGGTGGGTGAGAGTGGACACCCATTCAATAGCCATTTTATAGGCAATTTCCTTATACCCCCTTATAGACCAGCTTCGTGAATGAGGTCTGCTAACGGTAAGACTGACTATCTTATATATATATATATATATATATATATATATATATATATATATATATATATATATATATATATATATATATATATATATGTATTAAGCTTTTAATATTATAATAGTATAAGGGTTGAATTTTACACTTTTAAAACTCTAGGGTTTAGAATTTAAATATTTCAAAATTAAAACCTTTTAATCAATGTTTTAAAATTCCAAAAATTGAGGGCAAATCTTGAAACTTTTCAAAACTCTTTGGATCAATGTGAAAACAATTAAATTAATCATATAATTAACTATATCACAAAATTGACCTAATCTAATTTCATATAGCAAGATGATTCAAATCAAATTCTACAATAATTAGTTTTTTCACAAAATCAAGTAATTATATTAAAATTTGACAATCATCATTCAATTGGATGAGGATAATCATTACCTTATAAGAAAAATCTAATTTTAATAGTCAAAACAGTTTGTGGTAATGATCCTAATCCAAAACTGGCCAAAAAACTTGAAAAACTACAAACAGATGATCCAACTCGTCGAGTTCATGGCATGGACTGGTCGAGTTGGACCAGATCGTCGAGTTCCCTCATGGGACTCGTCGAGTCTAGCAGTCAGAGGCAAAAAATGAAGTTTTTCCATCTTTGAAAACAATACAATTGCATCAATATAACAGAAAACACCCTAGGCTCTGATACCACTGATGGGTTTTGAGCACTATAATAATCATATTGTGCACATACAACCCTAGATGCTTTGGATCTAAGTTTTCTCAAGTTATACATGCAATTTCATTTTATCCAAAGCATATACCCTAGCTAGCATCCAATTGCAGATATACACCATATAAACTAGTTAGATGAATACCTCTTTGTTGTAGCTTGTAGTTCTTGGCCTTTCAAGATCTTAGTACCTCAAGTGTGATACCGCTAATAAGTTACAAACACCAAAATAAAAAGGAGGCTTATGCGAGAGAGGTTAGGTAGCACAAATCGGCTAGGGTTTCACCTTGGAATTCTTATATCCGATTTTAGGGATGCTAGGGGTTACTTTTTATAGTGTGGAATTCTTAGGATTTCTTACATGTAAACCCTAATCCACCATGACTCTTCACATTTGATAGGCCCTTTGGACTAAACCTTCATGGGCTCTCATATAGGGTTAGTCCATCCCTAATCAACATGGATCATTAGCCCAAACTATAAGTATTACTGATTTACCTAATCTGTCCCTATAAATTTAATCAGTCTCTTTTGATCACTAAATTAATTTCAAACTAATTCTTGATCAATACCAATTAAATAATATGATTTATCAATTAATATATTATTCATATAATATTTTAATAAATCACAAATAACCTCTTTCTCAAATATCCATCCTACCAAATTGCTCCGGTGAAGGCAACCCAAAAGGACCATGCTACTATCGGGTCACGTACATACCAATTATCGTTATCGGCTTAAACACCTAATCAAACACTCTAGGGCTTAGATCTGAAACCTAAAGGTGTCTAGAAGGACAAAGTTTCCAACTTTATCCTCAAGAACCACTTTGAATGCTCTAAAGCCCTTAACAAAGGTTGGAAAGCTCAAAAGCTTACCCATGTGGTTCAAGAATCTAGGGATGTGGAATCCCTCCTTTCCAGTAGAGGTTCTAATCCTCAAAACGTTCCAAAGATGGAGACTTTATGGACATTCATGTCCAATGCATGGATTGAAGTCAAAATGGCCAAAGAGGGAAAATATACACTAAAATCCATGCATGGCATCCATGGTTGCCTAAAATCTAGATCTAACCCACCATGGGACCATTTTGCCCAGGAATTTCATAAATTTGCAAACTTTATGAATCCCATGCATGCAATCGACAAGAATGATAAGAAATGAAGAGTAACCTCAAGATCTAGTGATATTCTAAGATAAAAAACGAATCTTGAGTGCTTACAATAGCCCACAAGATGGTTAAGCTTAAGTGTGAGGGCTTTGTTTGCTGGATCTCCTCCTTCTTCTCACTATCTTCTTCTTCTTAAGCTCCAAAGTCACTCAAGCTTACAATATGAGAGAAAATGGGGATTAGGGTTTAGCACTGACGTTATTAGGTCTTGGAGGCTGATGGAAGGTCAGCCTCAAGGTTTTAAGGAGATTAAATAGGGTGCAAACCCTAAAATTTAGGGTTTTCCTTTACAGCGCCTAATCGTCGAGTTGGGCCTTCCAACTCGTCGAGTATGCCCTAAATCCTCGAGTGCCTGGATCGTCCTCTCGCTCTGACCATATGTCTGGGGTGGTATGCCGTGCTGAAATACAACTAAGTGCCCAGTTCCTCGTGGAACTTCCTCCAGAACCTAGATGTGAATCGAACATCCCGGTCGGAGACTTCTGACACTGGAATCCCATGCATAACCACCACCCCTCGCATGTAAAGATATGCTAATTTCTCCGCGGAGATGCTCTCGGAGATCGGAATCAAGTGGACACTCTTCATCAATCTATCCATAATAATCCATATGGCATCCACACCTATCGCCATCCTCGGTAACTTTGTGATGAAGTCCATGGTGATCTCTTTCTATTTCCACATGGGAATGGGTAGCGGCTGAACCTTTCCATGAGGCCGTTGGTGTTTGGCCTTGACCTTCCTGCAGGTCAAGCACTGCTCCACAAACCAGGCGGTCTCTCGCTTCATGCAGGGCCTCCAGTAACTTAGTCTCAGGTCTCTATACATCTTTGTAGCCCCCGGGTGAATAGAGAACTTGGATTTGTGTGCCTCCTCCAGGATCTTTTGTATCACACCCCCGGTTACCGGTACCCACACCCGACCACACTATGTGAGAAGACATCGACTATCCCGAACAAACAAGGGAAATTGACCCCGAATATGCTCTATCTTCCAGTTCTCTTTCTTCAAACCCTCAACCTGAGCCTCCTTGATCATATCCAACAATGGAGAGATCACCGTCATCCTCAAGCAAACGTTCCCAATCGAGGAACCCACCGTCTTGCGGATCAAAGCGTCGGCCACCATGTTGGCCTTCTCTGGATGATATAAGATCTCACAGTCATAATCTTTCAGCACATCCAACCACCTCCTCTGTCGCATGTTGAGGTTATGCTGATCAATCAAATACCTCAAACTCTTGTGATCAGTATAAATAGTGCACCACACTCCATACAAGTAATGCCTCCAGATTTTGAGGACAAACACCAATGCCCCCAATTCCAGGTCGTGAGTGGGGTAATTCGCCTCATGAGGCATCAACTGCCTCGAGGTGTAAGCAATCACATGCCCCCGCTGCATCTGTACCGCCCCTAACCCTGAGATCGATGCATCACAATACACTACCAAATCATCCAGCCCCTCCAGTAGCACTAGAATCGGGGCCTCACATAACTTCTGCCTCAAGATCTCGAAAGCTGACTGTTGGTCCGGGCCCCACCGGAAAGTCACATTCTTCTTGGTCAAACGGGTCAAAGGCACAACGATCTTAGAGAAATCCTGGATGAATCTCCGATAATAGCCCGCTAAACCCAAGAAGCTATAGATCTCAGATGCGTTCTTTGGTACTTCCCACCGCATCACTGCCTCAACCTTGGCTAGATCCACTGAAATACCCTCCTAGTTGATGATGTGCCCAAAAAACTGCACCTCTCGCATCTAGAAATCACACTTTAAGAACTTGGCATAAAGCCTTTCCGTTCTCAGTGTCTCCAATACCTCCCTCAGGTGCTGCTCATGCTGCTCCTTGGTCTTAGAATATACCAGGATATCATCAATAAAAACGATCACCGACCGATCCATCATTGGTCTACACACCCTGTTCATGAGATCCATGAATGCTACTGGGGCATTGGTGAGCCCAAATGGCATCACCACAAACTCATAGTGCCCGTACCAAGTCCTAAAAGTTGTCTTCGGTATATCCTTATCCCGAATCCTCATCTGATGGTATCCCGGCCGAAGATTAATCTTGGAAAACCAAGACGTACCCTGCAGCTGATCGAACAAATCCACGATCCTCGGTAGCGGATAACGATTTTTCACCATTATTTTGTTCAACTCTCGATAATCAATACACCTACTGTGTGACCCGTCCTTCTTTTTCATGAACATGATCGATGCTTCCCACGGGGAACTGCTTGTACGGATAAACCCTCAGTCTAGCAGCTCCTGAAGCTGGGTAGATAGCTCCTGCATCTTGGGCGGAGCTAGCCGGTACGGTGCCTTGGCTATCGGAGCGGCACCTGGCACCAAATCAATGCGGAACTCCACTTGCATCTCCGGAGGCACTCCAGGTAACTCCTCGGGAAAAACATCCTGATACTCTTATACAACTGGTACACTGCCCAAATCTGTTGGGGTCACAATCCTCGTATACAAGATATATGCCAGAAATCCCGAACAACGCTGCTGAAGAAGTCTTCTAGCCCTCGCAGCTGAACAGAGGGTTGGCCCCTGGGAGGTCCTCTCTCCATGAATAACCAATTCTCCCCCATTTGGGGTTTGAACCCTCACCAGCTGGCGCTCACAATCGATCATGGCCCCATTGGCCCCCAACCAGTCCATCCCGACGATCACCTTCAGTCCTCATAACGGTATCGGGACTAGATCAACACGAAACCTCTCCCCTAGCACATTCAGGACACAGTCTCGATATACCCTTGCAACACTCACAATGCGGTCATCCGCAATCTCAACCTCAAGCGAGAAATATAAAATCCCCGGCACATCTCGAAACTTCTTGCTAAGTGCAAGAGATACAAACGATCGGGTAGCACCCGAATCAAAAAGAATGTGAGCCGACATACTATTAACCAAAAAGGTCCCTATACATGAGCACATATATACACATAAGCAATACAAATCAATATCAAGAAGGAAAGATAAAACACGCACCAGCCACGACGTCTGGTGCTGCCCAAGCCTCCTCGGTAGTCAACTAAAATGCGCTGCTCTTCACCGCTGGAGCATCCTCCTTTGTAGGGCGGTCGTCAGTTATCCTCAGTGTGGCGGGTGCGGGCACCGCCACTGCTCCTCCCCCTCTCTGCAACCTCGGACGATCAGCTCGTTTTTGGTCGACCTGGTTGCAGTAAAAACAAATCAAGCCCTTCTTGGGGCAATCCCTGATCACGTGGCCTGATTAGCCACATGCGTAGCATCCCGAGCCTGCCGTCCGACAAGCCCCACTGTGCGGTTTATCGCACTTGGCACAACGGCCCCGGCCCTACTGGGCCATATTGGAATAATACGAGGTCTTAGGATTTTTAGCCTGACCTACTGCTGTCTGTGCCTGCTCAGGCTTCCGCTTGGTGCGGATGTCCAACTCCATCTCCCGCTCACGGGCCTTCTCCACCATCTCATTCAGGGTTTTGCACCCTATAAAGCTCACAAACTCTCGAATATCATCCCTCAGCATGGAATGATACCTCTTCCTCCTTATATCCTCGTCTATAGCATACTTTAGGATCAACAGTGCTATTTTCGGAAACTTGGCGTTGATCTCTCCCACAATCTCGGTGGTGTGCTGGAGTTGCACCTCAATAGGTGGTGCAAACTCCAAATCGAATTGCCTGGCGAACTCTGCCCACGTCATCTCAGCCACACTAGCTGCTCCCACCTGGCTAGTTACCTCTCCCCACTAATCTCGGGCCCGATCCCGCAGCATACATGAAGCAAAACCCACCTTAGCCGCATCAGGGCAAGAAATCGTGCGGTGGGCGTTCTCTATGTTCGCCACCTAGCGTCGGCTAACTATGGGATCCCTGACCCCAAAGAACTCCAGCTCCCCGCACGCCTTGAACTCTCAGAACGAGGGAGTTCGGGCGCCGACCTGGCCCACAACAATCTCAGCCTTGAATGACCTGAGCCTCTCCTCCAAAATCTCCATCATCCCTTCCTTTACCGTCCCAAAAATCACTGGGGTAGCGTCAAGGATGCCCTTCGTAACCTCGGATGCAATGAGCTCGCGCAACCTCTCATCAATGGGCTCAGTACCGTTGACCGACTCAGATCCGGATCCTGATCCTAATCCCCCTGCTCTGAATCGTGTCACCACCATACTGAACTGTAATATCATAAACCATAACGATTAGGATGTCCAAAAGGGGGATCTCCCCACACCGGTTCTCCTTAGAGCATCCAGGTCTAGCATTAGTTCGGGTACATGTCATGTGCTTTCAGTAGTACGGGCCCAATACTACCTTCCACACCTACCTGTACCTTCCCCAAGGCTCTACCTGATAACCCCAATTTGTCTCAGAACAAAATACATCCCGTAGGCTACTGCATAGCTCAAATCATAGGTTATCCTAAGATTTGCTCCATCCATAACAAACCAGAACTCAATCATAACAGGTTGCCTTATGCATGCAAATTATACACAGAACAGGATCAAATAGACTTTCGAATAACATACTCTACCCTAAGACCACAACCAGACAAGGAACAGGAAATAAGGCCAAATCAATCATTCTGAGGCTATAAGACCCTAACCGTATACAATTTTGAAAGCATACACGTAACAAGATTCATAAGATTATAATAACTCAAATATCAGTATAACATGGCTAACATATTGGGGAACTACTTACTTGGCTCGGCCGATCACACGCATTGCACTCTCCTCTTTTCCATTTTAAGAAATTTTTAACTTTTATTTTTGAAAACAAATTTACCATTTCCTTAGTTTGAGTCCTTACACACCCGAGAGTGTGCCCGAATCCCCCAAACCTAGGCTCTGATACCAACTTGTAAGTACCCAATTTTTCAAATAAAATTTTCATTTTTATTTAACCAAACATTCCCATAAAATATGAAGTAAAAATGACAATTGTTTTCAAAATTCATAACGTTAGCATTTTATTTCAAACATCAGAGTGTCCCATAAAATCAAATGCCGAAGAGTGCATGCCGCGCCATCAATCCTTTCCCTTGCCCTTAGGCTCAGAAGTACCTGAAACAAATCAAAAAACTATAAGTTAATGCTTAGTGAGTTCCCCAGAGCATACCCCACACAATCAACATAATCACATAATCCATATTAGCTATAAAAGCTACATAAACCATATAAGCCATGCATACAACATATAGGGATGTCGTGGGCTCCCCCCAGGGTCTTACTATAGGATGCCATGGGCTCCCCAAATGGTCTTACACATAAGTGCCATGGGCTCCCCCATGGTCTTTAATAGGAAACCCATGGGCTCTCCACATGGTCTTACATCCAAGTGACATGGGCTCTCCCATGGTCTTTAATAGGAAATCCATGGGCTCTCCGCATGGTCTTACATCCAAGTGCCATGGGCTCTCCCATGGTCTTCCATACAAGCATATCACATATACAACTAGCATACCTCCTAGAACATAACCAGCTAACATGCCACATAACACTACTTCAAGTAGTATACCACATATCATAAACTGGGCCGACCTTGGTACCTTCGACCCATTGGTATGGTGAGGAGACTCACCTCTCAAGAATGCTGAACTGATAAGATAGGATTAGATAAGTCCCAACAAGCAGCTCCAACTCAACTGCCTATAACCATCATGTGATTAACTTGTTAAAATCCCGAAATACCATAAATACCCTCAAATTCAAACTTGGTCAACCCTTGTCAAAGTCCAAGTCAACAGTCAAGGTCAACAGTCCATGTTGACCCCAACTCATCGAGTGCATCTAGCAACTCGTCAAGTTCCTTCAGAGTCTAGAAAACCGGGAAAAACCCTAGCCAACTCGAAGGATAAAGTTTCCAACTTTATCCTCTAGAACCACTCCGAATGCTCTAAATCCCTTAACAAAGGCTGAAAAGCTTAAAAGCTTAGCAATTAGGTTCAAGACTCTAGGGATTTGGAATCCCTCCTTTCCAGAAGAGGTTCTAATCCTCAAAAAGTTCCAAAGATGGAGACTTTATTGACATGCATGTCCAATGCATGTGTTGAAGTGAAAATGGCCAAAGAGGGAAAATATACCCTAAAATCCATGCATGGCATCCATACTTGACCAAAAGCTAGATCTAGCCCACCATGGGACCATTTTGCCCTAGAGATTCATAAAGTTGCAAACTTTATGAATCCCATGCATGCAATCGACAAGAATGATAGGAAATGAAGAGTAAACTCAAGATCTAGTCATATTCTAAGATAAAAATCGAATCTTGAGTGCTTACAATAGTCCAGAAGATGGTCAAGCTCAAGAGTGATGGCTTTGTTTGCTGTATCTCCTCCTTCTTCTCACTATCTTCTTCTTCTTAAGTTCCAAAAGTCACTCTAGCTCACAATATGAGAGAAAATGGGGATTAGGGTTTTGCACTGACGTTCTTAGGGTTTGGAGGCTGATGGAAGGTCAACCTGAAGGTTTTACGGAGATTATATTGGGTGCAAACCCTAAAATTTAGGGTTTTCCTTTACAGCGCCTACTCGTCGAGTTGGCCTTCAACCTCGTCGAGTAGGCCCTAAATCCCGTGTCCCACAAATGGTCTCTACTCGATGGGTTGGAGCTCCCCAACTTGTAGAGTTCCAGTCTAAAACCCTAAAATAATTTAGAAAATCATATGATACTTGGAACAGGCGTTACATCTTTGTTGAAAGTATACTGTCATTTAGGGGAAAAGCTCTTGAACTGATGGGGTCCCGTTGCAGCGCCCCTGGGAGCGGGGTCCATGGGGCGGGAGCCCCTAGCGGTGTCCAAGTGGCGAAGCCGCTGGCTGGGGTCGATTTTTAAACATGTTTATATGATCCACATTTTCTGTAAATACACTTGGTTTTGTGATCCATTTATAGACCCGTTTTTGTGTTAGGTTGTGACAGGTAATGTGACAGTTTTTGGACAAGAAGTTGTTTTCCTATAACGACCATATGACAGTTTTAAGGCAGGAAGTTACTTCCTATTATATGATCAATTTCGAAATCTTTTTGGGTACATATTTTCATAACATCTTCTTCATTCTCCATTCTAGAAAACAATGAGTTTCATCTGATTAGAGATTTTCGAGTGTACCCTCGAAATGCTTTAGTCTGAAAGTGTTTCACAACTCTCATTGATCCAAGTATATCTATACCCTGATTTTCTAATATTAAGTCATGCAAATAGATAAAGTTGCCCACTTTACGTGTTAGGACCTTAAAATGATGTAACACTCCAAAAGCCAAAGAAATTTAAAAATTTCAAAATAAACCATTTAACTACATTGTTTACAAGAGAAGTCATTATTTCAAAAATATTATTCAAAATCAGAGTTTTCCCAAGACCCAATGACATAAAACAGGAAGCGGTGCACGGTTACGCCTTCGCTTACCTACGATCCTCTGAAATACCTAAAACAATAAACTAAAATTGTAAGCCAAAGCTTAGTGATTTTCCCCAAAGTACCACCACTCAAACATATAATTAAATAGATAATTGGTCCACAACCTCCTGGTTGGATTACCCTTGGCCCATTACCTTTCGGTTGGAATGCCTCGGCTCACAACCTTTCGGCTGGCTTGCCCAATACATAACGGGTCCACAACCTTCTGGTTGGATTACCCCTGGCCTACAACCTTTCAGTTGGAATTCCCTAGCCCAAAACCTTTCGGGTGGCTTGCCCAATACATAACGGGTCCACAACCTCCTGGTTGGATTACCCCTAACCCACAACCTTTCGGTTGGAATGCCTCGGTCTTTTGACTAACTGCACAAAGCAGTACAGTCTCAACCCCACCATACCATGCCGACATATACTTAACAAATAACATATATCCAGCAACAAATAATCGTATAACCAGTCAACAGACAAACAGGTTGATCTACAGATCCCTACTACATAGCAACATCCTGTATACCAGGATACAAATCTAACAGATCACTACAACATAAAACCATTCTATATACATGATACATGATCAAGTGGGCTGACATTGGTGCCTTCAACCCACGAGTACAATAAGGAAAACTCACCTCAAGCTGCTGAATCTCTTGGATAAAATCTCGTCTGCAGATCTGGAAAACCCCACGCAAACACCATCAAAAGCACAAGAAGGCCCAACCTCCCAATTAGGCCCAAAATCCATCATGGGCCTAATACAAGAAGGCATAAAGCCTTTATAATGCCCCAATATCAAAAGACTATTGGCCCAACAAGGCCCAAACCCTAAAAGTCCAAAAATATAGCCCACTACGCAAAAGTCAACGAAAGTCAATGGAAGTCAAACGACAGAGTACGCCCTGCGTACTCAGTCTACATCCAACGTACTCCACCCTTGACCAGTACACGTTGCGTACAAGCTGGGTACGCCCAGCGTACTCTTTTGCATGTCTTAATTGGACCAAACTTGTTTTTATCCAAACTAAGAATCACCAACTTTCGCATACTTCATCAAAAACCCTCAAGATGACATTTTTATGACTTAATTGTTGGATAAGGTGTCTAAGTCCATAACTATTTCTGGTATGTATTTGACCCGACCCGACATGGTCCATTTGGGTTGCATGGCATCATGCATTTGGATAGACTAAATGAGAGAAATAACACTTGTGGTTTATTAATATATTATAAGTTCTAATATGTTAATAATATTATTTAGTTAGTATTGATCAAGAATTAATCTAGAATTAATTAAGTGATCAAAAAGAGACTAATTAAATAATATAGGTTGATTGTGTAAATCATCCATACTTGTATAGTGGGCTAGATGCTCCATGGATTATCTAGTTGGGCTAAGGTCCATAGGATGCTCCATGGATGCTCCATGGGAGTTACAAACCCAGGGGTCATGGAAATGAAGAGCCATGTTACATTAGGGTTTACATGGTGTAACCCTAAGTGTAACACACTATATAAAGAACATGACATCCACCAAAATCGGCAACACTAGTAAGACAAGAGGGCAATCCGAATTTTAGAAGTGTTCTACATTCTCTCAAGGTCATTCCAAAGCACTTGGTGTTGTGTGAAACATTTGAGGCATCACACTTGGGGTGCTAGGCTCTCAAGGTTTTCAAGGAATCAAATCAACTACAAGGTATGTAATTCTAGCCATCTTTTATGTTTAATGTTCCCCTTGTATGCTAGATAGGATTACGAACCTTGGAAAAAGTATTTTGCATGTATTTTAGACAAACATAGATACAAGGTTTTCTAGAGTTGCATGTACACTTAGGAGTGTTAGAATGCTCAAAACCCATCAGTGGTATCAGAGCCTAGGCTTGTTTGTTGATACTTGATGCAAAATAGTTGAAAAAATTGAACTTTTATGCTGTCTGCACAGGGGACTCGCCGAGTCCATGGGGGGACCCGACGAGTCCAAGCGTATCTTCAACCAACTCGGCGAGTCAGTTTGTGCACTCGACGAATTGGCCAGGCAGAGTGCAGATTTTCGATTTTTGCTGCTGGAAATGGACTAGAAACATTACCTTAAACTGTTTTGGTGTTTTAAAACTTGTTTTAGATGGTGTAATGATTGTTCTAATCCATTTACAATGGCTAATGTCAAAATTACATGATTATATGTGTTCATATGTTCTTGAAATTTTGATATGATTACTAATGTTCTTATGAGTTCTTGATAGATCATAGGAATTACTTGTTTAATGCTGAATTCATCATCTTTATGTGTTTTAATGGAGTCCATAACTTGTCCTCAAGTTATGGATAACCAAAAGTCACTTTGTATTAAATCCATTAAAAGAACACATAAGTTACAAAAATGAAGAGTCTTCATTTTAATAACTCATAAGTTATGAATTGAAAGGTTTTGTAAAGTTACAAAACTTGCCCTCAAGTTTTGGAACATGTAAAGTCATCTAGTAAACTTTAGTTCCAACCTCTAGAATTTTAAAAGTTAAAATTCAACCCTTATACTTTATAAATATTATAAGTTAATCATATATATATATGTATAAGATCAAAGTCGTTTTACCGTTAGTAGGCCTCATTCACGAAGCCGATCTATAAGGGGGGTATAAGGTAACGCTAGTCACTACTCCCACCGGGGGTAGGAAGTAAGCCCCACAACCCAAAGTTGTTGCCTATAAAATGGCAGCTTAATGGGTGTCCACTCTCACCCACCGCTTCCTTGACTGCTGGAGGGTCGTTAGCCGAACGGGTAGGACAATGACTTAAAATTCTCATTAAAAGTATAATGATTATTATAAAGTAACTAAATGTTTTATAAATTCCCAATCTTAGTTACTTTAGGAAAATGTGAATAAGGTGATAACCCATGAAATTACACTTTGCACTTTGATTAAGTCGTTGGTGGAGCGTGTGTGGTTAACCGGTACACTAACTTGGACTTAACAAGGTAGGCGAAGGGTGACTTAAGGTTTGTCATAGGTCGGTGGAGCGCGTGTGGTTAACCGGCACATCGATTAAGTGAAAAACATTAAGGGTACCAAGTAATTTGCATGGTTACTTCACACCTTGTTTTGTGATCCTCGGTATCCCAATCACAAAACATGAAGGGCACACTCGAGATTGAAACATGCCATTGAAAAGTTCAATGAATCTCAAAAGAATCTAGGAGTTTCTAAAAACCAAATAAAACCTAATAATTTATATATATCGTTTTTCATGGTGGAAATTGGTGAATCGTCATTCACCTACCTTTCAAATATGTTTTAGCTTAGATTACGGCATCCCTCTTCTAAGTTATAATATATTGTGATTGGATCCTAGCCTTAATATTACATTTGGGTGTTTTATTAAGGACTATCTTTATATCTAAACTAAACTTGTCTTTTCTTCTTTTTCATATGTCTTCTAACAATGATGCTTCTGGCTCAAACCCTACCGGCTCCTTCTCTCTCATGAACCTTTGTGGGAGAGTCATCTTTGATGGATCCAACTTTAAAGATTGGATCAGGAATATCAGGATGGCCACTCGGTATGAGAACACAGAATATGTTCTCTACAAGGAGCTTAAGGTACCCGAGCCGACTGCTACTCCTGAGGAGCTTGCTGAATATAAGGCACATGAAAGAGATGCTACCAAAGTGTCATGCATCATGATGGACACTATGACAGCCGAGCTCCAAAAGTCCTATGAGGACTACTATCCTTTTGAGATGCACCAGGATTTGATGGACCGCTACCATCAGAGTGCTCGTCAAGAGCGATATGAGATCATCTCCTCCGTGATAACAACCCTAATGAAGGATGGCGAACCCATCACGGGCCACATGCAGAAAATGCAAGGTATGTGGACCGCTTACTGAAGCTTAATGTGAACTTCCCCGAGGAGTTGGCAATAGATATCATTTTGCACTCCTTACCTTCATGTTATGATTAATTCCGCATGACATACCACATGAACAAGGAGGAAGTTACACTCATCAAACTTCAAGGACTCCTAAAGACCGCAGAATCAGGTCTTAAAGGTAAGTCGGTTGTTACCACTTCTACTCCTACTCCAAAATCTGCACCTGTCCTGGCAATCGGGAAAGGCAGAGGGAAAAAGAGGAAGAACCCTTCAAACGGTACCAAGGGTAAGACCCGTGAAGGCTCCTCTTCAAATGGAACCAAAAAAGGTTTCGTCACTCCTTCTTCTAACCCAAAAGAGGCTGAATGCTTCTATTGCCATGAAAAGGCGCATTGGAAGCGGAACTGCCCAAAGTACCAGCAAGATATTAAGGATGGGAAAGTGAAACCCACCCATGCAGGTATTTACACTATATTATCTAATAACTCACCCTATTCTAACTCTTGGGTCCTTGATACCGGTTGTGGTATTCATATTTGTTCTGATTTGCAGGGACTAAGAAGAAGTGAGAATGTGGAGCATGGAAAGATAAAATTGATCATGGGGAATAGGAAAGCTTCACCTGTCACCAAGATTGGAGTTTATACTTTGTTTCTAAGTAGTGGGTTTACTTTAGATTTGAATAAATGTTGTTATTCACCTGAAATGGCAAGAAATATTATTTCCTTTCATGATTTGTACAAACAAGGGTTTACCTTTTCTTTTGATAATGAAATTGGTGGAATAAATACTTTCTTTAATAATGTGTTTTATTTTAAAGCATTACCTTGTGATGGTGTGTATGAAGCTGTGTCTGTTGTAGATAACTTAGGAAATAATGTGTTGTATATTGATTCTACTAATGATAATAACTTGGATAAAGCATCATTATGGCATTGTCGTCTTGGACATGTAAGCATGAAACACATAGGCCAACTCCAAAAGGATGGAGTCTTGGAGTCATTTGACCTAAAGTCAGATGATAGTTGTGAATCATGCTTACTTGGAAAAATGACAATGTCACCCTTCACAGGTTCTTGTGCTAGGGGTGAAGGTTCGTTGGATCTGGTACACACAGATGTGTGTGGACCCTTCAAAAACTGCCACAAGGGATGCTAATCGTTATTATGTGACTTTTACAGATGATTATAGTAGATATGGATATGTCTACTTAATTAAGCATAAGTCAGAGACTTTCGATAGGTTTAAAGAGTTTAAACAGGAAGTAGAGAATCAATTGGGCAGGAACATTAAGATGCTTCGATCCGATCGAGGTGGTGAGTATCTGAGTACAGAGTTCCTCGACTATCTTAAGGAATGTGGGGTTGTCTCACAATTGACACCTCCCAGGACACCACAGTTGAATGGTGTAGCTGAGAGGCGTAATCGAACCTTGTTGGACATGGTTCGTTCCATGATGAGTCAAGCTTCGCTACCAATCTCATTATGGGGGTATGCCTTAGAGACCACCTATATCCTTAATCTGGTCCCTAAAAAGAAGGTTGCCAAAACACCTTACGAGATGTGCACTGGAAAAGTTCCTAATCTAGCCCACAACAAGATTTAGGGTTGCGAAGCTTTCGTGAGACGCGAGACTCACGATAAGCTAGAACCTTGAAGTGAGAGGTGTATTTTCATCGGCTACCCATAAAAATCCTTTGGTTACCTCTTCTACAGACCTAGTGAGAATGTGGTCTTTGTAGCAAGGAGGGGTGTCTTTCAAGAGAGAGAGAGTTTATAAGCCAGGGAAACAGTGGGAGGCAAATTGACCTTTAATAAATTCAAGAGTCAAGTGGTGAAGGAACCTCAAACCCTAGCAATCAACTTGAGGAGGAAACTCATGTTGATCCAATTGACGAGTCTGTACCTCTGAGGCGTTCCACGAGAGTTAGGAATGCACCTGAGCACTACTATGGTTTCCATATTACTACGGAAGGTGAGACAGTTATCAGTGATGAGACACTGGTCAGTCTGGATGAACCTAACAGCTATGCGGAAGCCATGGCAGGCCCCGAGTCTGCTAAATGGAAAGAGGCAATGGACAGCGAGATACAGTCCATGTATGACAATCAGGTTTGGAACTTGGTTGACAATGTACCTGATCGTAAGACAGTTGGGTGCAAATAGATCTTCAACAAGAAGACCGACATGGATGGTAATGTACACACTTATAAGGCGCGACTGGTTGCAAAAGGCTTTTCTCAAACTCCAGGTGTTGATTATGATGAGACCTTTTCACCAGTAGCCAAGATTAAGTCTATTAGGGTATTGTTAGCCATTGCTGCATTTCATGATTATGAAATATGGCAAATGGATGTCAAAGCCGCTTTCCTTAATGGAAAGTTGGCTGAGGATGTTTACATGTGTCAGCCAGAGGGTTTTGTCAGTACAGAATACCCGAATAGAGTGTGTAAGCTTGAGAAATCCATCTATGGATTGAAACAAGCACCTCGCAGATGGAATCTTTGCTTCGATGAGAAAGTCAAAGAGTTTGGCTTTTCGAGGAGTGAAGATGAATCTTGTGTATATGTCAAGGCTAGTGGGAGTATAGCTAGCTTTTTGGTACTATATGTGGATGACATACTACTCATAGGAAATGACATTCCAACTCTGCAGGAAGTTAAGTCCTGGCTTGGGAAGTGTTTCGCTATGAAAGACCTAGGAGAAGCTGCCTATATTCTAGGGATAAGGATTCTGAGAGACCGGAGTAAAAGACTAATTGGACTTAGTCAAAGTACCTACTTGGATAAGGTACTGAAGACACTTAGCATGCAAGATTCTAAAAAGGGAGAGTTACCTATCCAGTGTAACGCCAGATTGAGTAAGACTCAGAGCTCGAGTACCGAGGCAGAGATAGCAGAAATGAGTCGAGTACTCGACCTAATGTGGCCTTTGCCTTGAGCATGGTCAGTAGATATCAGGGGAACTCTGGCAAGGCTCACTGGACTGCGGTAAAGAACATTCTTAAGTATCTACGAAGGACTAAGGACTGGGTCCTTACCCTTGGTGGGAGTGATGACTTGAGAGTTGTAGGGTATAGTGATGCTAGCTTCCAGACTGATAGGGATAATTTCCGCTCTCAGTCAGGCCGGGTCTTTACCTTAAACGGAGGAGCAATTACTTGGAAAAGTTCCAAGCAGGAGACAGTGGCTGATTCAACTTGCGAATCAGAGTATATAGCGGCAAGCGAGGCAGAAAAGGAGGCAATATGGCTAAAGAACTTCATTGGAGATCTTGGAGTAGTACCAGCTATAAAGGAGCCTATGGAAAATTTCTATGATAGTGAAAGTGCAGTTGCCTTAGCCAAGGAACCAAGGGATCACGGGAGATCCAGACACATTGACAGAAAATAACATTTCATCAGACATCGAATAGAAGAAGGACTCGTCATGGCAAAGAGGGTATCATCGGATGAGAACCCAGCAGATCCCTTCACGAAGGGACTGAGTAGGGCTAAGCATCTCCAGCATGGAAGGAGCATAGGGCTGAAGGATGATATTAGTTTTAGTAGTTAGATAGCCTTGAAATTTGTAAAGTGTAATTGACATTTGGTGATGAATAAAAGTTGTGTTTATTTATGAGTAAAGTGTTGCTATCTTTTGTCAATCGTTTACTATAATTTCTTTTGCATGTTTTGACTTCCAGAATATTTATGTTGTGTTTACATATTATTCAAATTATCCACAGTCGGTCATATGTTGGAAGTAAATATGAATTAAGACTGTCATGAGTTGGTTGTAGAGGTTTAAGATGTTGGACATGGCCTCAACACTCATGAGTGCTCATAAGTTCTGAGTATTGGATTCAACCCACACTCGCTGGTATCACTTCATGGAATTTATCTCGAGTGATCGCGAGACAGTAATATCATATAAGTCTTCAAACCTAGAGATATGACTTGTTGCCTATGAGTTAGTTATGCATTGATCATACGAAAACGCATTGGTAACTCAATGTTATAAAACGTGCGTTTGTGTGTGATTCAACAAGTAGTAGAACAAGCATATGAGTCGAAGTTTATCTATTCCTTCTTGGATTAGAAGCGATATCTGGGCCCCTCGATGATTTTGTTTTGACCTATGTACCGGGCCCGGTCAGAACTAAGTTGATGTGTTCAATTAAGTTCTATGTCAAACAACTCGGAAATCGGGAAACAAACTGCTGGAAAAAAAGTAAGACACTGTTCCATGTATTTGTCCGGCTGATATCTAGAACAGAGGATTATATGATCACTTATCTTAAATGGTGTATCATCATCTTCTCAGTTCCGAGAGACATTGAAAAGAGCTACGATTGCTGATCGGTTCCTGAAGTCATACTTGCAGTTATAGTTATTAGACTTATCCAAGTGGGAGACTGTTGGATAAGGTGTCTAAGTCCATAACTATTTCTGGTATGTACTTGACCCGACCCGGCATGGTCCATTTGGGTTGCATAGCATCATTCATTTGGATAGACTAAATGAGAGAAATAACACTTGTGGTTTATTAATATATTATAAGTTCTAATATATTAATAATATTATTTAGTTAGTATTGGTCAAGAATTAATCTAGAATTAATTAAGTGATCAAAAAGAGACTAATTAAATAATATGGGTTGATTGTGTAAATCATCCATACTTGTATAGTGGGCTAGATGCTCCATGGATTATCTAGTTGGGCTAAGGTCCATAGGATGCTCCATGGATGTTCCATGGGAGTTACAAACCCATGGGTCTTAGAAATGAAGAGCCATGTTACATTAGGGTTTACATGGTGTAACCGTAAGTGTAACACACTATATAAAGAACATGACATCCACCAAAATCGGCAACACTAGTAAGACAAGAGGGCAAGCCGAATTTTAGAAGTGTTCTACATTCTCTCAAGGTCATTCCAAAGCACTTGGTGTTGTGTGAAACATTTGAGGCATCACACTTAGGGTGCTAGGCTCTCAAGGTTTTCAAGGAATCAAATCAACTACAAGGTATGTAATTCTAGCCATCTTTTATGTTTAATGTTCTACATGTATGCTAGATAGGATTATGAACCTTGGAAAAAGTATTTTGCATGTATTTTAGACAAACATAGATCCAAGGTTTTTTGGGGGTGCATGTACACTTAGGAGTGTTAGAATGCTCAAAACCCATCATTAATAACCTCAACAAAGGCCAAATATGGGGCTCAAAGGTTCTGGAGTAACTTGTACTCACAAGAACCACAACCTTGGGACCAAAACGTGATAAAGTACCACTCAAAACTAGATCTATACAAATAAGCTACCACGATTGAAAATTTATACCTCTAGAAGATAGATCAAGATTCACAAAGTCAGGATCCAAAAGCTTCATGCAATCCAACACTCCTTGAAGAAGCTCCTTCTTATTGAATAAGCACCAAAACACAATAAATCGCCCCAAGAACTCAAGAACCACTAAAATGGGGGCTAGGGTTTCGTATATTGGGTTTAATGAGGTGGAGGTTGAAGGTAGTATGGTTTGGAGTTGAGTTAAGGCCATTAAATAGGGTCCAAGACCCTAAATTAGGGTTTGGATCTGACTAGAGTACGCCCTGCGTACTCCAGGTACGCCTAGCGTACTCAAGAGGACATCCACGATCATCCTGCCTAGTACGCCCCGCGTACTAGGCTTAGTCCTAAACCACCAAGATTTCGAAGGCCGTAACTTCTTCACTCTACGTCCGTTTTCGATGATCCTTATATCCCCCGAAAGGTAACGAGAAGCTCTATACTTCTACCAACTCTCCCTTGCCTTAAAACTTCCCAAACTTAAAGCAAAAAATCATATAAGGCCTGAACTGTCACTTTACCGATATACCCTTGGGCTTCGAAACACAAATCAAACACCCGGGTCATCCAATCTACATTTTCACACCCAAAGGGGTGGGGGGGTCTAAGACTCTCAACCCCAAGGGCCCTAAGCCTTATGATAAGCGATCTTCGGGTCACGACCCCGAATTATGAAACGATTCGAAACAGGGCGTTAAAATTCTCCCCCACTTAAATCATACTTCGTCCTCGAAGTCCGCTGCTGCAACTAACCCTGGGGTGTTCCCACATCTCCACCTCAGATTACTCAAACGGTCCTCCCTGGAACCCGATCCGAAATACAAGCCGACTCATTTAGGCGACTGCCTTCCCATACTATCCTTAATCAAATCTTAACGAAACTCATGCACCCCGACCAATAATGAATCCTTGACCCGCTAACTCTTACCACTTAGAAAACCATCACAATTCTCCCAACCTCCGAAAATCCAATACCTCGACTAACTCTCAAGCATACAAAACTATCTCGGGACGCAGTTATTACGACTTCTCTTTACAATTCGAATCATACGGAACTCTTCCAATCCTGAATTACCTTGCTGATACCACTGGGAAACAGGACTCCTAACCATTCACTGCCGTTGAACCCTTCATTCAAAAACAAGGAAACTCCCAACACGATCGACAGCTAGATAACCACTGTAGACAAACACGCAGAATGAAGTACTCAAAATATATTGATCGTGAATTTCAACCAATTCCAAATCCATAAGATGTACTAAAAACGTTAAATAAACCCTTGAATCCCTAACACGCCATTACCAACCACTACTCCTACGAGCAAAGATGATCAATCAAGGAATTCTCACATTGCATCCAACCCTTATCAGATCAGGTGTACCCCCACCTGGCGAATCACTCGATACATTCACATTGAACTTCATGACTCGAGACTCTATAACCGATAACTAACCTTGGTTACCAAACCCCTAATAACAGTTCACGAACAAACATGATTTATATTGCAAACACTCTGCAAGAGACCTTCTGAGGCACGACTAATACTCCCAACACCCTTAACTACTCACTTTATCCAAACTAGTTGGTTCGTGAGTCTCCCGACTTCCAACAATGCGACAACATTGAAAGTATCACATGCAGAAGAAATAAACAATCATGATCACTTGGTCTACAACCTATGTCCGAAATGCTCCCGCTATCATGCCAATCTTGTCAACATTCCATCACTCACCTGAAAACTCACGACCAGTGCCACGGGGCTTATAGATACTCAACCTCAATCCACCTTCGTGTAGAAACCTAATCAACGCCCCTCTCAATGCTAACCGAGCGCATTAGTGCCATAATATTTTACCACGCACAATTCCTTTCACAGAACAAGCTGCTACCAACGCAAAATCTGATGGAAACATGATCGCACACGACCCGAGAATAGGATAGACGGTCACACTCTTGTTCAAGTTGAAAGGCTATAACCCACATAAGAACCATGCATATAATCCGAACCAAGTGCTCCATTGCTATCTTTCCCAACCCACATAAACCCTCATGAAAATATCTAATGAACTTACCACACTACACATCCTTAGAGAACTCGTAACCTTACCTAAAGGGGCGCAATACCAAAGTTCTAACGAACCGACGAACCTCAATCATTAACAGAAGACATCCTCGTGAACGATCGAAACGAAACCCTATACCTTGATTGAGACTGAATAGACCCCATCAATACATAACTATCCTGATAAAACTTTTAAGGTTATCCAAAAATGTTGCTAAGACTCTAGTCGGATCCATCCAAATACTAACCCTGCCAGCACGACATGCCCAAACTAGATTACACGCATATCTAATGTCCCGTCAGGAAAACTGAGCATCACTATCCAAAATTCTAGACTCCCATTAACCAAGTACATCCTCCAACTCGATCCGAACTTGATGATAGGTTGATGAATCCACTGAACTTCAACTGATATAGCTCAAAACTTCCAAAAAATATATGCTTTTGATGATGCATGAAATGACCAATAATCGAGAATGCATTAAAACCTAATCTAGTGAACCAAAACCCATGCGAAGCTAAACATACCCATCTCTGAAACTGATTTACCAATCAAAAACTGCCCAATCTAGACTATAAATAACAATCCATACAACGAGCTGGAAAGTCCCTCAACAACCAATACTCAACCTGAGCGATCCTAATGACTCCTTATCTATTCATTTCCATCCCAAAAAGGAACCGATGGCACTACTTCCTGCTACGAGACCACTTGTGTATTTCCTGAACACATACATCCGATAGCCACTTGCTCTACAGCCACGACTTGACCAAATATCAAACCAAAATCCTGCATACCTGTACCGCAGATCCCTATGAAGCATTCTTCCGACACCATAAACTCGAACAGATCGATGATCCTCCAAGAAACACACCTATTTCTCCCCAACTTAGGGTTGAAACTACCACCCATTGGTGTTGCAACCAAACCATATCTCAAACCTGATCAACTATGTACAATCCATTCCTGAATCTTGGAATGTATAACATGCGTATGATGATCTTCCAGATAAGGACCAAGCAAACCCTAAGAGGTTCTGAATCTCAGATGAAGACCTCAAAAATTTCCAGTCATAACCACCTTTAACATTAAGGATTTCATGCAAATGCTTAAGCAAAACACCAACCTACTATCCAAAAACATACACCCCTCACCTACGATCCTAACCATCAATTCATCACAAAATTGCTCATAAATACCAAAAGGAATCATTCTCATAGTTGGGATACATCAGAGACAACAAAAGTTGTTGCTCCCAATTCGCCTGAAACCCTCAGCTAGCACCTGACATGCATATATCCTAGGAAGCAGACTCTTGGTCTCATCACGAGGCATCCATACCACAATAATCCTTCTACGCATTCCCACGTTGTCATATAACCGCCAAACACTGTAGCTAACTAGCCCCATGCTGGGTTTACATCCCAACTCTAAAATTTACAAGCTTGCCCACTCCTTCTCCGAACTCGAAAAACTGGAAGGACAAAACCCTTGCCATAGATAGTGATATTCCACTCCATTTTCCAATCACTCATCCTCCGGCCGAAATTCTCAATCCGCTCCTGAAAATCGCTTCCTTCATGAGTCTCGCGGCCCAACTGGCACTACTTGAGCAAGGCTCCTGAGACCCCAAAATCAAATAACTCACTTAGGTTTGCACCACTCAAACGCAAACTGACACGGCCACTAAAGCACAACAGTCACCAGACTCATCCCCAGCCTGAACAACCATAACGAAAAGATTGAAAGATACATACACACTGTCACGAGTCATGGTTATCCAACCATACTATCTACCCTCAACCAGCTCCTTATAATGCTTGTGACTTCCTTGATTCGAGTATGGATCCTGTTCTTCCAATAGTACGGGCCCAATACTACCTTCCACACATATCCATACTTTCCTCAAGAATCATCTCGAGTCCTCTAAGTTACCTAATCATAATAGTACTTCCAACACCCGCTAAACAACATAGCAACCAGACTAAGGCTCTCCTAGGATCCATACATCACTCTACCATCAACTGCCAAACGATCCCCATTGGTGCCAGTTAACTACTGCATGAATACAATCACATGCAACATAACTTAAATAATTTTAGATGAAAATACTCGAGCCCTACAATAACTGGACTCAGACAAACGCTGCATAGTAGGACCAAATCCTTTACCCAAAAATTATTTAACCCATGCACCATGTGACTTAACTTATTTAGTTAATAGTTAGTTCACACCCGAAGAAGTCATACAACAATTAACAATAAAACTCTATAGGAAATAAGGCCTCATGTATCAGACAATTCTATCATGCAATTCTTGGAGATCCCTATCCTAAAACTAGCATGCTATTCTAACATAAACATGATATCAAATAACAGTGTGGTAATTTGGGGTATACTTTCTAACTCCGGCTGATCATACACATCACATCCTTCCTTGGTTGTTTTTGAAAACCATTTAAAAACTTTTGCAGTTCCCTAGTTTGAGTCTGTATTCACACGGATGTTCATCCAATTCTCTCAAACCAAGGCTTTGTTACCAACTTGTAACACTCCAAAAATAAAAGAAATTTAAAATTTTTAAAATAAACCATTTAACAATATTGTTTATAAAAGAAGTCATTGTTTCAAAAACATTATTCAAAATTATAGTTTTCCCAAGACCCAGTGACATAAAACAGGAAGCAGTGCACGATCACGCCTTGTCTTTCCCACGATCCTTTAAAATACCTAAAACAATATATTAAAACTATAAGCCAAATCTTAGTGACTTTACCCAAAGTACCACCACACAAACATATAATCAAACAAATAAAGGGTCCACAACCTCCTAATTGGATTACCCCTGGCCCACAACCTTTCGGTTGGAATGCCCCGGCCCAAAAACTTTTGGTTGTCTTGCCCAATACATAATGGGTCCACAACCTCCTAGTTGGATTACCGCCGACCCATAGCCTTTCGGTTGGATTGCCCAATAGATTACGGGTCCATAACCTCCAAGTTGGATTACCCCCGGCCTACAACCTTTCGGTTGGAATGCCCTGGTCTTTTCACTGACAGCAAAAAGTAATACAGTCTCTACCTTACCATACCATGTAGACATATACATAAAAAATAACATATATCCAACAACAAATAATCATATAACCAGTTAACAGACAAATAGGTAGATCTATAGATCCCTACCACATAACAACATCCTATATACCAGGATACATATCTAAAATATCACTACAACATAACAACATTCTATATACCAGGATACATGATCTAGTGGGCCGACATTGGTGCCTTCGACCCACGAGTATAGTAAGGAAAACTCACCTCAAGCTGTTGAATCTATCAGATAAAATATCGCCTGCAGAACCGGAAAAACCCCGTGCTAACACCATCAAATAATATCCAATTAATAATTGGTCCACAATCCATAACTAAGATCCCGGTCTGATGTCCAACCCTGAAGGTAAAAGTCCATTTTACCCTCTCCTCACTTGGCCTAAAATCTGAGGCCCAATCCAATTGCCCCAAAAACCCAACAAGGCCCAACCTCCCAATGAGGCCCCAAACCCATCATGGGCCGAATACAAGAATGACCAAAGCCTTATAATGCACCAATATCAAAATAGTATTGGCCCCACCAGACCCAATCCCTAAAAGTCCAAAAATATAGCCCAATACGTAAAAGTCAACAAAAGTCAACAGAAGTCAAATGACTGAGTACGCTCTGCATATTCAGTCTACGCCCAACATACTCCACCCTTGACCAGTACGTGCTGCTTACAAGCTAGGTACGCCCAACGTACTCCCGAACATCCCATTTTCCTTATTAAGTGCTTAAATGGTTTAGCCACTAAGTTCACTTCTCAGATCTGATCCTAATCAAAGTCTTAACATCTAAAGTTGGAAACTTTACTCCTTTGAATGCCTTAATGGGACCCAAACTTGTTTTTATCCAAAGTAAGAATCACCAACTTTGGCATGCTTCAACAAAAACCCTCAAGATGAAATTTTTATGACTTAATAACCTCAACAAAGGCAAAATATGGGGCTCAAAGGTTTTGGAGTAACTTCTACTCACAAGAACCACAACCTTGGGACCAAAACATGATAAAGTACCACTCAAAACTAGATCTATACAAATAAGCTACAAATATTGAGACTTTACACCTCCAGAAGATAGATCAAGATGCACAAAGTCAAGATCCAAAAGCTTCAAGCAATCCAACACTCCTTGAAGAAGCCCCTTCTTCTTGAATAAGCACCAAAACAAAAGAAATTACCCCAAGAACTCAAAAACCACTCAAATGGGGGCTAGGGTTTCGTAGCTAGGGTTTAATGGGTTGGAGGTTGAAGGTAGGAAGGTTTGGAGTTGAGTTAAGGCCATTAAATAGGGTACAAGACCCTAAATTAGGGTTTGGATCTGACTGGAGTATGCCCATTATACTCAAGAGGGCGTACACGATCATCTTGCCTAGTACTCCCCGCGTACTAGTCTTAGCCCTAAACCACCAAGGTTTCGAAGGCCGTAACTTCTTTGTTCTAAGTCTGTTTTCGACGATCCTTATATCCACTAAAAGATAATGTGAAGCTCTACACTTATACTAACTCTCCCTTGCCTTCAAACTTCCCGAACTTAAACCCAAAATTCATAAAAAGCCCGAACTGTCGCTTTACCGACATACCCTTGGGCTTCAAAACACAAATCGGACTCCCGGATCATCCAATCTACATTTCTACACCCAAAGTGGGGGGGGGGGGGTCTAAGACTCTCACCCCTAAAGGATCCAAGCCTTATGATAACTGATCTTCGGGTCACGTCTCAGAATTATGAAACGATTCAGAATAGGGTGTTACACATAATGTAGATCTAAGGTTTGGACGTTAAGGTCTTAAGGGATTAAGACCCTTGATTAGGCTTTGGGACTTTGGCCAGTACGTCGAGTGTACTCCTTAGTACGCTGCGCATAATGGGTCAGCCACTCGTTTCTTGGTCAACATCGAGTGTGCGGGGCATACGTATGAGGTACGCGGGGCGTACGCCATGTAGTGAGCTTTCTTTGGTTTTGGGCCCATTTTGGACTTGGACTTCTTTTGAGCTTTGGGCCTTAGCTGGATTTTGGTCCTTGTGTTTTTTGGGCCATAGTTGGACCTTAGGTTGTGAGTTGGGCTATTTGTGGGTCTTGGGCCACTATAGGGTTATTGGGCCAAGCTAGTTGGGCCGAGTAACGAAAAAGTAAAATAGTATTTTACCCTAGTGGTTGAGGATGATGAGTTGGGGCCTCGGTTATGGGTTATGACCTAATTATTAATTAGGGTATTATTTGGTGGTATTTAGTGCGAAGATTTCCTGGATCAGCAGTCCTAACATTTATCTAGTTGTTTCAGCAGTTTGAGGTGAGTCTCTTCCCAGTGCGTAGCGGGTCGAAGGCACCAATGCCGAACCATGGATTATGGTTATCTGCATGCTAGTTATCTATGTGAACTTGCATGTATGTATGTGTTTTATATATGTCGGGCGGGCCCGATGCCAGGCGGGGCCCATCACATGGTACAGACAGATTTGTTCCGAGCGGGGCTCGAAGCTGGGTTGGGCCCGATAGCTGTGGGGCATGGCCCATTGTGTGTTTGATATGTATGGTATGAGGTATTTTGGGTAAATCACTAAGCTTCATGCTTACGGTTTTCAGTTTATGTTTCAGATACTTCCGGATCGAAGGGGAAAAGCTCGGGGTAATCGCATCACACACACCATGATTTCCGCCTGATTTAACTTTGATGTATTGAGATGATTGATTGACATACTCTTGCTTTTCCTTTATGGTTTTATGAACAAGTTTGGTTGATGCTTTTTATTGTTATGAAAATGAAAATTTTGGTTTTGAATTTTGGGACGTTACATGTAGCATCCTACTTGTTTTTTTATTTTTCAGTTATAGCATTGTACTTTTATTATAACATTTATTTATAGCATTTTACTTATTTTTGTTTTTATTATAGCATTGTACTTTAAATGACATTGTGAATTATAGCATCCTACTTTTTTGTTTTTTCAATTATAAAATCATACTAACATATTGTGTAGTTTTGAGGCTTACCTAATTAGGTCATAACAAATTAACACATCTTTAAGCCTATAAATATTTCACATGCATTTTGCACACATATACATACTTTATACACACATATAGTGTAACGTTTGTGTTTATCGCTTGGCATTAATGAAATGTTGTAATTGTAATGGTCAACAATTGTAACCTTTTATGAAATAAATAAAGAGAATTATTTTAGCATTATGTGATTTATGTGTAATTATGTGTAATATCTATGCTTATAGCGATATAATAAAATAGGAATAAAATATGTGTCTTCAATAGAATAATAATTAGTCCGAATAGCCTTGACGAAAGATGTAGTAGTCATGATGATGATTATGAAGATATAAGGAACGCTCAAATCAGTGTTAGAACGAAGAAGTTGTAACACATTGAAGTTTTGCGTTCGACCCGATATGGCACCGTGTGTTGTAAAAAGTGAATTTTCGATAGGTTTCTTATTAGCCTTAGTAATCTAAATGAAAGTCGTAGTATATGTAAAAGTGAATCTGTACATATAGAGAATGTCTAAATCTGACTTCATTAGAGGAAGTTATGAATTTTCTAAGATCCAGCGCAACAGTGTGCAACATTGATATCGAATTTTAGATTGGTTGATTGTTAACCAAAATAATCTAAATGAGAAATGAAGATCTCGTTAATAGGAGTCCAACAATATAAAGACAGTCGAAAACGGACATCAGACCAGAGAGTTATGAATTTTTAACAGACTTTAGCAGTCTAAGTCTGTTAAAAATATAAATTTAAAAATCAGAATTAGCCGACAAAGTCTAAATGAAAGTTATAGATCCCGTCGATAGCTACGCGTGGATATAAAGAACGTAAAAAATAGAGTTCGTATGAAGAAGTTACAAATTTTTGAAGTTTCTTGAGATGAACCCCTCGCAAAAAGAGCACGATGCACATCTTCTAGAATCCGCCACGTCGCACCAGCCAATGCCCGACTCGTGTCACGCTCTGAAAGGAAACCTTTCTGACCAAGTCTATGCACGAAGTGCACTTGGTCCTTGCATGGTGCGTATATTAGTTTTCTTACCTATAAATAACATTCAGTCCTCTGTCCATTTCCCTCACCCCTACAGCCTTTCTCTATCGATAATCTTCCACTTGTAGCCCATTTTCCCCTAGTTTTAGTCTTTAGCGAAGCCCTGCGATCCCTAAAGTAGTAGTAGGTAGTAAGTAGAAGCGCTGCGAGTGCATTTTCTGGACTTTTGTATAGAAAATCTCGGTAAGCTAAATTACACTCATCTTTATTTTAGTGTAATTTATATTTGTTTTCATAGTCGTTATAAATCTATAAATAAGATTTATCAGTATTCCATGTCGTTATACTAATTAATCTACTTACGGGAGAGGTTCGTAGAATGGTCATGTTGGCTTGGTTGTTGGATTTCAGAAAGGCTATACACCAAAATGGTCCTGCCTCCCGAATTTCCTACATGGTTGATCTTTATTTGATAGAACTCTCAGTATAAATTGGGATTGTTGAGGAATCTAGACTCTTAATTAGTCATAAGAAATATTAAACTAAGGGGGTGTTTGGATAAATATTTTTTAGCTTATTAGCTTATTGCTTATTTGCTTATTGCGGTGGGAATAAGCATTTTTTTAAAATGTGTTTGGATTAGCTTATTGCGGTGGGAATAAGCAATAAGCAATAAACATTTTAAGTGTTTGGCAAACAAAACAGCTTATATGAGTAAAATGACCAATAAGAAATAAGCAATAAGCAATAAGCATTCCCCCCTTGCTTATTAAAATCAGCTTATTTTGCTTATTCCTACCGCAATAAGCTGATTTTTAAAGACTCCTATCCAAACACTTAAATTTGCTTATTGCGGTGGGATTAAGCAATAAGCAATAAGCAGACTATTTTTTCCCTATCCAAACACCCCCTTAGGGGGTGATAATTTAACCTAGGCCACGTCAAAGGAAAGACTAAGTGCTGAAGTGAAACGTTGCCCAACTTTCCAATCATCACTTGAACAAGTGAGTGCGTAGTTACTTTCAACTTATACATAGATATAAAGTATCTAAATGATTAATTGTTATGTGTGCTTGTTATTTGAATTACTTGATATCTGTTTTAGATAAATTATACGATTTTTACTTAATTTAATCGTATATGTATTTTCATATATAAAATATATATTGTGTAATGATGGGTGATGAAAGTAATGAGATGACGATGAGAGGACTTGATTGTTGATGATCTAGTCATCTAGCAGAGTATAGATGACGACCACGAGTTATTCTAGATAGTCCAGTGGAAATTCTAGTAAGCTCGTAACCTGTAGGTGTTAGTGAACTATATGTTCATTAATGTACTCTATCCCCACATGGTTTCCTTATTGACACATATTGCTAAAGGAATCTCCCAAGCAGTATTGTCTACCAGTTGATGATGATGATCCTTAGGATATGTCCCTTTGAGATCAATACTTTAGGATGAGTAAGTGAGAATAACGAATATGGGTAATCGGGTAAATTATTTGATGTTAATTATATAATTAAAATAACTTAATTATTGTGGGCTAAAAACCCTAAGTACTTACCGGGACCCCAAGCCTAACCCACTCAGTTTCTTGGTATGACAGATAGCGGTACGCAGGACCAGGAGCGGAACGTCTATAGGGCCAGGGGGCCATGCCCCCCCTGATTTTTTTACTTGCTACATGTACTGTATGCATATGGATTCGATCTTAATTCTTTCACTATCTTTTGGCACCCAAGTTTATTATGCAAGGTCTTGAAAACAAATATATAGACCGATTAACTCCAAAATAACACAAAATCTTATTTTTATTAATTATTTCATTCATCGTGTAACTACTAAATTAGTAAACTAAATAAAGCTATAATCCAAAAAATCAATGAAAAATAATCAAAACCGATCCTCGTAAATCTCGGATGCCAACTGATTAGGAAAACTAAAGAGTTATAAAAAATCAAAAAACTATTTTAAAGTACAATTTCTTGACTCAATTTTTGAAAAAAATACAAAACCCTAATTAAAAGAAGCATTGCTGCTGCCGGAAAAAAGAACTGCCCATCAGAGATATCGCATGCACCATAGTGCTTACCTCCGCCATATTTCTCACCAGAAATATATTATCGTTGGCCGACTGCTTCTTCTTAGCCTTCTTCTTTGTTCACTGATTACTTCTACTTGGTCTTTGTCTCTTAACTTTTTCTGATCAGTCCTCTCTATGGTTCTTTGACTGCTACTCCGACAGAGACCTTCACCGACGGTGCTTCCTTCCGGCATCTTCTCTCCTACAAACCATTGTGGTCTTTATCTCTTATTACTGGTGTTCCCTATTTCGAAATTGTAAGTGTCTCTCTCTTATTTATTTAAGTCTTTCTATTTCTTTTTCTTTCTCTCTTTCTAGATAAAAATGATATGATAAAGTCTAGATTAGAAAGACATATTATTAGGATATCTATACTAGGGTACCTGTTAAAACATTAAAAAGACTACAACTTTTATTTTACTGTTTCTAATTTATGAATTCTTATTAGGAATGTTACAATAACTAGTTATTCTTCAAAGTGTACTTATAAATTATTATTTTTATTTTATTATCTGTTAAATACTAGTATTAGTTAAAATGGTGGCATGTAGTGTATAGTAAAATGAAAAAAAAACAATCAACTATTAAGCTTTAATTTATATAAATTTTGGTTATGACCCCCCTATTTTTTATAGTCGTGTTCCGCCCCTGGCAGGGACTTGGATGTTGAGTGATTTGAGGATTTTGTAGGCCATTAATACAATAAGATGTTGTAAGGCCTATTAAGACTTCTTTATGTTTATGTATCTATGTTGACAATGACATCTCATGGTTTTAACTATAAATGAAATACATTTCCTTGGAAATGCTTTGATAATGATATCATCATGTTTTGGGAACAAATTTCGCATTAAGTTTTATACTCTGAAATAAATAAAGCATAAATAAAAAGTTTTAAATTAGGTGTGAAAATGGGGATGTCACTTATAGCATATAGCATTGTACTCTATACATACGTACATTCTTGATTGCATACACATATCTAAACCTATGATTATTTCACATAAATTCTACACCCATATAGATGTTTTATACACACATACAATCTTTATTGCATACAAATATACATATACATACATCATACATATACATATATACACAACATATACAAATATACATATACCAAATATATATACACACATACTAAGTACACATACACATACAATGAACACATAAACCTATACAAAATACACTCATAAACATATAAATACACATAAAAAATATAAAAATACACATATACGAAATATACATACAATGAACACATAAACACATATAAAATACACTCATAAACAAAATTAAACAAAATCACTTACCAGAAATCAGTGAGAAGCACATATGGTGGTGGCAGTCGCCGGAGCAGCAACTATTGTGGTGGTATCGCCGAAGACCAGATGGCAGTCGCTGGAGTAGCCCTAAAAACACAATTTTCTTCCAATTTAACATGGTTTCTTTGGTCAGAAGAGAAAAAATAAGAGAAATTACGAACGAAATTACCAAAGTTGTTGGTGTTGTGGTTGATGCATCGCCGGAAAAACACCCTTCGTCGATGGTAAACAACACCTTCGATGGTTATTGTCACGTGGTGGCGATAATAAGTCGTCTATGGCGTAATCAGTCCAACAATCGGAGTATTTTCATTGAAATCGTCGGAGAGGAATTTTGAGGGAAGAAAAATCGCGCAACTGAGAAATGGGGGAAGTGGTGTCGATCTACTTGCAGGGCCTTTAGTCGCGACAGGCATTAGTCGCGACGACATGTAGTGGTAAAAGGAGGGAAATTTTCGTGGTCATGTTTTAGAGCATTAGTGGCGACAATGTTGCCGCTATTGATGTTGTCGATATTATCTTAGTACAAAAAATTGAGGTTAACCGTAGGATTACGTTATGAGATCGGCGGATGGGGTGCTGCCTGGGATCATCACACATATCGTGGTTGACTATCAATGCCGACAACAATTTCATTGGTCGTCGGTAGTGGCGTTGCCGGTATTACTTAGGTTTCTTGTACTATGGTTTTGTGTTAGGTTTGCGTTCTCGGGCTAGTAGTGGGGGGTTGGTCCAACGTAGCTATCTCTATCTATCAATTACATGATAGTTGTACTCTTTATGTTCATATAATTTTGTGGGATGTGGTTGGCACATGGTTTTGGATTGAGTTAGTATGGGAATACACTATTAATTAAAATTTCACTTTCCTAGATTATGTGCTTTTCAAACAGTCATTAGGGGTTGGTGACAGACTTTTCGAGATCTTAGGGTTGGAGATTTTCTTGGTGTCGACCTATTAAAGGAAGAGTTAAATCCTTGCAACTCCAAATTTTATGTTGATTTTGGATCTGGGTCGGTTGCAATCGATATCTGATAGGCGAGGATGAGAGCTAGATTCTTCTAGAGGTTTTACATTACGTTATGTCAGATTTCATATTGATGATAGCCAACCTCCTGTAGGTGCTATTGTTACTCAATGGATAAGCGGTTTAATGCTTGTATTTGGAGAGTTATGTTGGATCATAATCCTAAGCATTGAAATCTTGATAGAAGTGGTATTGATCTTGGCTCTCTTCTATGTCCAGTTTGTAGAGAGGGATCTTCAAGATGTTGTCCACTTATTCTTTTAGTGTTTCTTAGCTAGGGAGGTGTGGAATCAGATAAATGCTTGGTTAGACATCGTTATTCCTATTGTGTTGTGGATATGGTTCAACAGATTGATGGTCATTTTGTTGCTCAAATGGAAAGGTTGATTCTGGATTCGGTTTTCATTACTTGGGGTTTTTGGATGTATTGGAATACATTGTTTTTTTGTTAGGCTAAGTATTAGAAACATTATATTTTTATAACATCGTTCCGTTTTTTCGTGGTTTCTTTTTGAAACGTCAAGACTAGAAAAATTTAGAATGTGTGGATGCAAAATCCAAATTTGTCTTAATTTGTATTGTGGTTTATGCTAGTTTCTAGCTAGCTTCCGTTTTTGATTTTGCGGTTCCAAAAAAAAAGACAATTCTATTTTTAGAAACACTAATATTACGTTATTTTCCTTCTTGAAAAAAAAAAAAAAAAAACAAAAACCAAACACTTTAACCAATATTAAGCTTTTGTGATCCCATATAATCGGCAGACTCGACTCAAACCAAATATACGTAACTGACATAGACTTAAATCAAACGTTTCAAATAAAACTATATTACTTCTAGATAAAAAAAAAAAGTCAAAGATAGCTAATAAAACTAAAGCTACCGTGCTTTTTACTTATCTAAAGGTTTGGCAGCCGTGAAACCTGATCATATTATACCCTCTAAAATGCATGGTTAAGGATTTCAGCTGTCTACTCAACAAAAGCATCCTGTATTAATTAATATAAGATAATAAGAATTATAATATCTGAACTTATATTATCCAAATAAAGCAAAAGTGATTGAGAATCAGATTCGATGAAAGTTTTATCCCTTGATCTTACCAAACAAACATGTGCAAAATCGTATATAAATATAAGTTCGAGGATAATCAACTAAAATGTAAACCATCAACAGAACATTTGTAGCTAAAACACCAAAGATGTCGAAGACCCACAGTGCAACCGCTCATCACCACCACCATCATGAATCATCAAAGAAGAAGCATAAAGAAACACCACACAAGTTACTAGACACGCCTCCATATTCTAACATCTACTTTATGGGAGATGGCTTCCTGAGACTCTCCCCCCGACCTCAAGCAAATGTTACAGTCACAAACTATTATGACAAGAAGAAGAAATATGGGTTCACACAAAATGAAGAGAATATAGACAAGAATGTGGATGCACAAGCTGCATATTTTATTGAATCAAGGCACAAAAATTTTTAACTTGGGAAAACAATTATTATTATGGAAGGTTAACTATAACTATGTCATATAAACATTTTTATTGTGTTTGATCGTGTATGTGCTGAGCAATCTCTGTTAAATAATGTGTTTTGGGAACATATATTTTTATTTTATGATATAAAAAAATAATCCACTTTCAAATTATTGTTTTTTAAAAAGTTGTATTTTGTTAAATTTTGTTATATTTTCATAAATCGATTGGGTTGGGTTTGGTCAAAAGGTAAGAATGGCCTAATAATGGATTTTGAGTTCTATGGTTCGTGTACAAGATAAACATGTTGATCACTGGTACAGGGTGCGTAGAATGACATGCAAATGATGAATTTGCATATATTGTTCAAGTTCATGTGATTCTTTTATAGTGATCAACCATTACGTACTGGATTATGTGGGCTCATAGTCACATAATTCGCTGGAAGTGCCACGTTTTTCGTACCAGATCGCTCGTACCAAAACGCGGTACGATCACGTTCCGGGTTCGTTCGGGATCGCGTTTTAGATTGTGAAATTGACGTTCCGAAAATGAAATTGCTTCGTACCTGATATTGATAGGATCACGAATTCTGTGATTCTGATACACGTTTTGGAATCGATAGGGAGCATCGAACCAGAATTTTGAAAGTCTTTTACTGTAACTGATACAAAAACGAACGGCCCTCCACTCTTGAAGCATTAAAAATCGACTTTATTTTTATGCTATTCGGTTTTTACTTTGAGTTTCTGCACTTGATTTGGGTCTTAGTAAAGGAGGAGGGAAGGAGAGAAGAGAGGAGAGATGAGAAGCGATCCGACATAAAATAGAAGATAGGAAAAAAAATAGCTTTTTCTTTCTTTGGTTGTAATTATACGCATGAATACAGAAAACAAGACTGTGCACTCAAAAGACTTTAAGTCTTAACACTCAACAGTCTGTAATTTATCCAAGTCTACACGCATGACTAGAGAAGGACATGGGCTTCTACAGTGAAAATACTGCACCCATTTTTTAGTATTTATTAAGTACTTATGTATTAACTGTTATGTATTAACCAACTTTTTATATATATATATATATATATATATATATATATATATATATATATATATATATATATATATATATGGTACATCGGAGCGTACCGGAGTGTAACGAAATGAGTCTACCCCCTTCGTACCGAATTTCAGGGATCTATCAAATTGCGTACCGCGAACTATGTGACTATGTGTGGGCTTGTATTCATGCAAGTCCGACCTAATAAGGAGAGCAAGTTGAGCAATAGCTCTAGGCCTCTTTATGGTTTAGGGCCCCAAAATTAATAATATCCTATATATAATTAGTCTTTAGAGACTTTCGAAAATTTTAATAGCCAGCTGGTTAGGAAGTATGTATGCGCAAAACTTAGTAAGAGATCCGTGTTTCGACACATTCAATAACCATTTTTTTTGTTATTTGTTATTTTATTACTTTCTTCGAATTTATTGAATTGGAATTTAAATGACAAAAACACCCCTTATATTTTTTTTAATTATTTACAAATCATCAAAGTTATAAAAATGCTCCTTTTGGTTATTTTGTTTTTGACACACCACACAAACACTCATTTCATTTAAATTTTTGATGTTTTTATAGTCAATTACCATGTATAGTTTTTTGTTTATATAAGAGATTTTCTATCTTGCATCGTCTTTTAATGTATACTAAATAATATATATGGATTTATTAACAAAAATCATGGTAACCTACTAGTTAGAAGACATGATATCTTCAATTTTAATTTTTATTTTATAGTTTTCACCAATATACAAAAAATTGTTTTTTCTCCAAACACATCTTTTTTGCTTTTTTTTAAACACCAACACAACGGTTTTTCAAAATGGTTCGGTTGTTCGATTGTTAGTTTTTTTTTTTTTGTTTTGTCATTGATTTTTTTTAACTAACATCCTTTAAACACACTCCAATCTCTCTCTCTCTCTCTCTCTATATATATATATATATATATATATATATATATATATATATATATATATATATATTGTTGGATTAGGTGTCTAAGCCAATAATTAAATTGGTATATACTGGAATTAAAAACTGAGTCCTTTTGGATTGTCCTCAAACCTAGTTACTGACAGAATAACTTTTTGGAAAAAGATGTTGATTTATTGGTTTATTATAAGATGTTGATTTATTGGTTTATATATATATATATATATATATATATATATATATATATATATATATATATATATATATATATATATATATATATATATTGTTGGTTTAAGTGTCTCAGACAATAAGTAAATTGGTATATACTTAAATTAAAAAGTAGAGTTCTTTTGGGTTGCCCCTCAAACCTAGTAATTAATAGAATGACTTTTTGGAAAAAAGATGTGATTTATTGGTTTATTATAATATTAATAAATAGCAATAAATAAATTAATAATATATTATGTGAATAAGATATAAATTAGAAATAATATAATTAATTAATAATTAATACGAATTTATATAGAATTAATGGGGAGGGGTCTGCTATAGCTACAGATCTCTTACATGCCATCACCGTAGTCGTTAATCTGTGGCTAGGGGGAAGATGTCCGTCATGTCTGGCAGAATTTGTAGCGTCTCCACCTCTTACTCCGCTCCTAAAACCTGACAATCAAATCTGTCCTATTGTTGTAGGCACTATATGGAGGCGTTTGGTCTTAAAGGTTGCTATGAAAGGAGTTGGTAAAGAAATGGCACACCTTAATGACTTTCAATTTGGAGTAGGTGTGTCGGGTGGCGCTGAAGCTGTACTTCATAGTGTCAATAGGATGTTGAGTGAATGTCATGATGATGGATCTCTTGCAATGCTTACTGTGGATTTCTCAAATGCCTTCAATTTAGTGGATAGATATGCCTTGCTTCATGAGGTCAGGATGAGGTGCCCTTCCATTTCCTTATGGGTTGAATTGTTATATGGACATGCAACAAGGTTGTATTTGGGAGATAAGCATATTTGGTCCACTATTGGGGTCTAGCAAGGCGACCCTTTGGGACCACTTCTTTTTGCTCTTGTACTACACCCACTTATACATCAAATCAGAGACAATTGCAAGCTTCTTCTTCATGCTTGGTACCTCGACGATGGGACCATCATTGGAGATTCAGAGGATGTGGCCAGAGTTTTTGACATCATTAGGGGGGCAGGTCCGGGATTGGGGCTTGAGCTGAATATCAAGAAAACTAAGCTATTTTGGCCTTCACGCAATGGTAGGAAGCTTCGTACATGTTTATTCCTTGCTGACATTGGGCGACTTTCAGTGGGGGTGAAGCTTCTTGGGGGAGCTGCTAGTAGAGATCCGGGTTTTATTAGTGGGTTATCCATTAAGAGGGCTGCCAAGATTGTTGATTTGATGTGCCTTCTACCACAGTTACATGACACCCAGAGTGAAATCATTTTTCTCCGATCTTGCATGGGCATCGCCAAACTTTTCTTTGGCCTGAGACTGTGCCAACCCGTTCACATGGAAGAGGTTGCTTTGTGTTTTGATAAAGGGTTACGGGGGTCGATTGAGGACATTGTGGTTTGCGGGGGTCCGTTCTTTGGGGACCTTCAATGGCGACTGCCTTCGTTACCAATTAGGCTCTGTGGTTTAGGGTTTTACTCAGCAGTAGAGGCTTCCTCCTATGATTTTGTGGGCTCACGAGCTCAATCATGGGTGTTACAAGACCACATCTTACGAAATAGCGGCATATGTGGTATGGATTCAGATTATTTTTGTGCTTTGGCATGTCTTCGTGATACGATTTCGGTCTTTGATTTCAGCGGTTTCATTAATAAGGACACCGCCCCTCCAAAATCCCAACATTCATTGGTGAGTGCCCTTTTTAGTAAAATTGTCCAAGACATGGAAGTTCACTTCGACATGACGATTAGGTAGAAAACAATTTTTGAGTGTCTAAGGGCCCCACATGCTCAGGATTTTCTTATGACTATTCCTATTGACGGTCTTAGCCAACATATGTCGCCAGTGGAGTATCGTGTCATCCTCAAGTATCGCCTTATGATCCCTTTATTTCCGGCTGACGAGACTTGCCCTGTTTGTCGCAAGTCATGCTTGGACTCCTTTGGGGAGCATGCAGTTCGTTGTAAAGAGCTCCTGGGTTTCAAGCGCCGACACAATCTGGTTAGGGATGTTCTTTTTGACATATTTAGGCGCGCTGGGGTTTCTGCCAAGAAAGAGGCACCTGTGAATTTCTGACTGACCCATTGGAAGGAAGATCAACACTTAGACCAGCTGATGTTTTAGTTTTTGGATGGGTTGGAGGAAAACATGCATGTGTAGATCTAACAGGGGTTTCCCCTCTTGTGGGCTTGGGGAGTGGGGTTTTCATTGTGGGGAAAACGCTTTAAAAGCTGCATCAAGCAAAGTAGAAAAACATGAGAAAGCGTGCATGGAAAATCAACACATGTTTATACCCTTTGTATTTGATACTTTCGGTTTCCTTGCGCCAGAAGCTGTGGAGCTATTCAATAGAGTCCAATGGGTCATGCATAGTAATGCTATGACTCCAAGATCAATAGATGTTGTTTTTAAAAGAATTAGTTTTTCCATCCAAAAAGGGGTTGCGACACAGCTTGTTGCTCTTTTACCTGCTATGTCTATGTAAAACTTTCTTCTTTTGAAATTGGTAGAAAAAATATATTATTTAAAAAAAATAATTAAATTAATTAAAAGTGTAGGGACTAAAGGTGACAATGTTTAAAAGTTGAGCATTGAAGGATTCCAGAACCTTCCCACATGAGGGGGACGGTTTGGAGGTTCCTAGGGATTCTTGGAAGCCTTTGGGAGTAAGAAAATGAATAAGAGTTATCTAAGGAAACCTGTCTTATCCTAACCTCCTTACTTACATATATAAAGCCCTTATGGGTTCATAATTTCGGGCATCACTTCTAAGAGCCTTAGACCAGAAAATTACCTCCTCCATCCTCTCTCACTCAAGTCTTCTATTTCTAGGGTTTGGGTACAAACCATTAGAGGCACAAGATTTATGGTGTTTGCTTTTTGAAGCTTGTTAAAGAAGGAATTGTTGATTATTTACTATAATAATCAAAAGGTATATAAACCCTAAAACCCTTTATGAATTTCGAAAATAGTAGGCCATTCTTAGGGTTCTTGATGTTCAATTGTTTGTTGCAATCAATAGAGAAAACTTAGATCCAATAGGTTGCATGTGAACTTAGGGTTAAGTTTTTCCGCTACATATTTTTTGTAACCTGTAAAACCTATCAATGGTATCAGATCCATTGTTTTGAACTGATCTTGCACAATGTTGAATAGATCAAAATTTGGGTTTATAGAAATTAAACCCTAAGGGAGGCATATTTCGAAAATTGCTAGCGTTCTTGAAACCCTAGCCTCCACCCTTAGGATTTCGAAATTTGCTAGGGTTCTTGAAACCCTAGCCTCCTTAGCCTTTTTTTTTCGAAAACTAGGGAGCCCTCTTTAGGATTTATCTAGTTTCCTTAATTGTTATTTTAAAACCCTTCAAATTTGAATAATTAAAACTTGATAAACCCAAACCCTATTTTCGAAAATTAGGGGATTTTTTATTGGATTAAATTTGAATTATTTTAATAATTGGTTAATAGTAAATAATTATTTAATCCATAAATGATTTAATTATTTTAATTAATTGTTTAATTAAAAGATAAAGATAAATCATAAATGGTTAATATTAATTAATTGAAAAGATTAATTTAAATAATTAATATTTGAACCTCATATTTTGAAAACTTTTAAAATATATCTTATATATATTATTAAAAGTTAACTACTATATGTATAAGAAAAGTCAGTAAAATCAGTAGTAGGCCTAATTCACAAAACCATGCTATAAAGAGGGTATAAGGAAGCGACCTATAAAATCGTCGTTGAATGAGTGTCCACTCTCAGCCACCGCTCTCCTGCGTGGTGGAGGGTCATTAGCGAACGAGTTTGATATGACATAATTCATTAAAAGTATAATGATATAAAGTAACAAAACTACGTAAAAAAATCACACTCTAGTTACTTTAGGAAAAATGTAAAGAGTATGCTAATCCATGAAAACGCAAATCATACTTTAATATATATTTAGTGGAGCATGTGTGGTTAACCGAAACACTAATAGGGACTTTAAAGAGAAATGATGGACATCTCGAAAATTATCATTGTTAATGGAGTGCGTGTGGTTAACCAAAAGATTAATTGGAGATGATAAATGATATCGGGGGTGGAAGCATGTTTGCATGGTTATTCACATCTTGTTTGTGATCTTCGACATCCCAGTCACAAATAGAAGGGCATAATCTGAGATTAAACATGCCATTGATAACATTCAATGAATCTCAAAAGATCTAGGAGTTTCATAGGTTGAAATTGGTGAATTGTTTTTACCTACCTACATAAATTCGCAATAAGATTACGACATCCCTTTTCTTAGTTGTGAATACTTATCTTGGGTCCTAGCCTTGAACATTAATTATGGGTTAAAAATATTAAGGATTTATATCAACTAACTAAAACTACTTCTTTCATATATATATATATATATATATATATATATATATATATATATATATATGTCTACTTCAGGAGAAGCGTTTGCTACTCACTCATCCACCAACAACAACTTCATTCTACTATCGATCCTCTCTAAAGAGAAGCTATCTGGTCCAAAATACATGGACTGGATGCGAAATCTCAAAATAAATCTTTCATATGAGGGCAAAGGATACGTCCTCGTGAAAGCTCTTGTAAAAATCGATGAGTTAACTGCTACTCCAGAAGAGATTGCTGCCTACAAGAAACACTATGACGACGCAACAAGGGTCAAGAAAAGTATGAGTTCGTCAAAGTGTTAATGGCCTGCAAGTTAAAGGAGGGAGAGTTTGTCTGCAATCATGTGCAGAGAATGCAGAGCTATGTGAATCGTCTTGTATTGCTCAATATGAACTTTGACGAGGAGTTAGCTATTAATATAGTCCTTAACTCTTTGCCATCTTGTTATGAGCAGTTTATCTTGACGTATCATTTCAACAACACAGAGACCACATTGGCCCAAATCCATAACTTGTTGCAAAAAGATGAATCAGGGATGAAAAAGAATCAAATCCGTTCTGCTACAAATGCTCTCATCCTTTCCATTGGGTAAAACAGAGGAAATAAGAGGAAGGCTAAATCTTAATCGAACTGGAAGGACAAGGGCCAAGCTGGATCGTCAAGCAATGGGTCAAAGACCAAGTTCAGTTATGATATTCCTGTTGTTAGTGACCCCAAAGAGGCCACTTGCAAGACATCAAGAAGCTGCCCTAAATACTTGCAAGACATCAAGGATGGCAAGGTCAAGTCATCGTCTGCAGGTACATACACTATTCAAGTCAATAACTCACTACTTATTCGTTCTTGGGTCCTTGATACATGATGTGGATTTCACATTTGTTTTGATTTTCAGGGGCTAAGAGAAAGTGAGGAGGTGGAGCATGGAAGAATAAATCTGATCATGGGAAATAGGCGATCTTCTCTTGTTACCAATATTGAAACTTATGGTCTTATGCTTAGTAGTGATGTTAGAATAGATTTGATTAATTGTTTCTACTTGTAATAAATGACATGAAACATTATTTATTTTCATGCATTGTTTGGAAAAGGATTTCGATATTTTTTAATGATATGAATGGTTCGATTTTAGCTTATAAAAATGGTGTTTTTATGTTTGAAGCTTTACCTTGTAATGGTGTGTATGAAATTGTGATTTCTGTTGATAGCTTAGGCAATAGTGTATTAAATATTGATTCGTCTAATCGTGTAGACAAAGCATGCTTGTGGCATTGTCGTCTGGGACACATTAACGAGAAACGCATCGCCCAACTCCAAAAGGATGAAGTGTTGGAATTATTTGAATTAAGATCAGATGATGAATACAAGTCTTGTCTTTTGGGTAAGATGACAAAATCACCTTTCACTAGATCTTGTGAAAGAGGTGCAGGTTTGTTGGACCTCATACACACAGATATATGTGGTCCTTTCAGATCAACCGTAAGGGATGGAAATCGATTCTACATGACATTTACGAATGATTATAGTAGATATGGATATATCTACTTAATCAAACATAAATAAAAAAACTTTGAAAGGATCAAGGAGTTTAAACACGAGGTTGAGAATCAACTGGGCAGGAAGATAAAGATGCTTTGATCTGATAGAGGTGGAGAGTACCTTAGTATAGAGTTCATTGACTATCTAAAGGAATGTGGAATAGTTTCATAATTGACTCCTCCTTGGACACCACAACTTAATGGTGCGGCTGAGAGGAGAATCAAACCTTATTAGACATGGTTCATTCCATGATGAGTCGAGCTTCACTTCCTATTTGTTTCTGTGGGCATGCATCAGAGACAGCCAGTTATATTCTTAATCTTGTCCCTACTAAGAAGGTTGCCAAAACACCTCACGATATGTAGACAGGGAAAGTTCCCTTGCTAGGCCACATCAAGGTTTGGGTAGTGAAGTTTTTGTTAGACGAGAGACTCACGACAAGCTAGAACCTAGAAATAAGAGATGTATTTTTGTTGGTTACCCAAAAAAGTCTTTTGGATACTTGTTCTACATACCTAGTAAGAATTTGGTATTCGTAGCTCAAGGATGAGTTTTTTGTGAGAGAGAGAGAGCTCATATTCAAATAAGACAGTGGGAGTCCTATTGACCTGGAAGAAATTCCAGAATCATCCAATGAAGGAACCTTAGAAGACACTAGCTCTCAACCAGAGGATAAGACTCCTATTGAGCCTAATGATAGTTCATTATCTCTTTGCTGATCAGGTAGAGTTGGCATGCCACCAACGTTCTATAGTTTCCATATAACATCTGACGGTAACACATTTATCAGTAACGGTACATTGGTGAATTTGGATAGTCCATCTAACTACAAGGAAGAAATGACGAGCCCTGACGCTGCCAAATGAAAAAAGGCAATGGGCAGCGAGATTCATTCCATGTATGACAACCAAGTTTGAAATTTGGTTGATCATGTATTAGGTCGAAAGATAGTAGGTTACAAATGGATCTTCAAGAAGAAGACCGACATAGATGGGAAATTACACACGTTCAAAGCACGACTGGTTGGAAAGGGCTTTACTCAAACCTTTGGGGTTGACTATGATGAGACCTTTTCACCAGTGGATTAGATCAAGTCTATTATGATAATGCTTGCCATAACTGCTTTTCATGATTATGAAATATGCTAAATGGACGTCAAAACTACTTTCCTTAATGGGAAGTTGGCTGAGGATGTTTACATGAGTCAGCCAGAGGGTTTTGTGCATGAAAAGTTTCCTAATAAAGTGTTTAAGCTTGAGAAATCCATTTTATGGATTAAAACAAGCATCTCGCATCTCGCAGCTAGAATCTTTGTTTCCATGAGAAAGTGAAAGAGTTTGGTTTCTCTAGGAGTGATGATGAGTCCTGTGTGTATGTCAAAGATAGTGGGAGTATAGTAACTTTCCTAGTGTTGTATGTTAATGACATACTCCTTTTGAGAAACGACGTTCTGACCCTGCAAAAAGTGAAATCTTGGCTCGGGAAGTGTTTCGCCATGAAGGATCTAGGGGAAGCTTCCTATATTCTTGGGATAAAGATTCTGAGAGATAGAAAGAAAAAATACTTATTGGTGTTAGTCAAAGTACTTACTTGGATAAGGTACTAAAACGCTTTAGTATGGAAAATTCCAACAAAGGGGAACTACCTATTCAGAGTATTGCCAAGTTTAGTCGAGTCACATATGCTTTGGATGTAGGATCGATCATGTATGTTATGACATGTACACACCCTGATGTGTCTTATGCTTTGAGCATGGTTACCCGGTTTCAAGGCAATCCTGGTAGATCTCATTGGACTGCAATCAAGAACATACTTAAGTATCTGCAAAGGATGAAGGATATGATTTTAGTCCTTGGAGGCAGTGATACGTTAAGAGTAACTAGAAATAGTGACACCGGCTTTCAAACTAATTGAGAAAAATTTTGTTCTCAGTCGGGCTCGGTGTTTTTGTTAAATGGTGGAGCAGTGATGTGACATCCCCCAATTTCACGGCCAGAAAAGACCGATTTGTTTATGCTTTATTTGAAAATCAGAGTATCCTTTTAAAGAAATATATTCCGGAATTTGTTCCAAGAAAACATGATAAATACTTTATCAAAGCATTTCCGAAGAAATGTATTTTGTTTATATTAAAACATTTGGGATGTCGTCGTCAATAGAGAAACATAAGCATAAACAGAACTTACATTCATTTACACTAGTGATCTACATCTCTTTTAAATCTCTTAGTGTAAAGTAGCTTGGTATCGATACCTGCGATGCAAATATATTGAGAGGGTCAGGTTTGCAAACCTGGTGAGCACATAGGGTTTTCAACCCACAATAATATAATTATTATGTTTAATCATCAAACAATCAACCCAATTACCCATCCCCATTATCTTCTTTAATCTTAAGGATCTACCCTAAGAATCATCTATCATTCATTCCTAAGGATTGACCTAAGTAATAGGCACGGAGTCCATCGCTGTCCGAGGTTTATAAAACAAGCACTAAATCCATAGCTGCCAAGGTACTAAGTCCATAGCTACCAATGTTCATCTATACGGTACAAAATCCATAGCTACCAACGTACATATATAAGGAACTAAGTCCATAGTTGCCAGGGTTCTTAAATTACAACTTGTGAACACATAGTTCAAAACATATGGTAAACACACAGTTCAAAATTACTTAATGAACACCTAGTTCAAAAACACCTAGTGAACACTTAGTTCAAAAATACCTAATCCATACTTCCGGATCTAAAACTAACCTCTTTACCTGATCCATACTCCCGGATCTGGTATGTCTAATCCATACTTCCGGATCAATAATTGTGCCCATTTCATATTCTCAGACTAGGGACAATTAACTATGTCTTAATCCATACTCCCGGATTAATAACAAACAACTATGTCTATACTCTGCTAGATGACTAGATCATTTTAAACATCGAGACCTCTCATCAATTTTTATTTCATCACATATCATCTAATTCATCTACCTATGTTTTACCCAACATATTTGTATATATAAAATACATATACAGTTTAAATCAATTAAAACATCTATAAAATTGTTCATCCATCATAGATAGCAAGTATACAGATAATATGCACACATAGCACGTAATTTATATAAAATACTTCATATCTATGTGTAAGATGAAAATAATATGCACTTACCTTAGTAGCGTGAGTTGATAGAATCTAACTAGAAATGGTCAGCGGTTCGTAATCGTCGGGCTCGGGACGCGGAACGCCTTCAGCAAACGAGGGAGAGAGAAAAGAAATGGTGTAAGGAATGAAAGGGTTGAACTTGCTATTTATAGGGTGTTCTGGGGCCATTCACGTCGTGAACATGATAGGTTCACGTCGTGAACTTCCATGAGTCATCCCGTAGCCTTACCGCATGTTTTCTAGACTCGATTAGTGTCTTTGACTAGTTTCACGTTGTGAATCTCATGTTCACGTCGTGATTTGAGGCGGCTAGGGTTTTAGCCACGTGTCATGCTCTCAACAGTTGCATCTTCGGAAGGCCATAACTTTTGCATACGAGCTCCGTTTTTGACGTTCTTTATATCCACACGAAGGTGGAGACGTACTCTACAACTTTCATTTAGAACGCTAAGGCTAAAATGTACTCTATCATAAACTCATTTTTTACGATTCCCGATGCCGTGTCGGTTTTGTCGCGAAACTTCAACATGTCATAATTTCTTCGTTATAACTCGTATTTCGACGTTCTTTATATGTCAGAAACCTTGTGACATATAATAAAACGTAGTTAAGATTATTTATTCTAAATAACTCTCTATCGAAAAGTAATTTTTGACGCTTATCGTCTCTAAATTGACTAGCCCAAATCTGCGGGGGTTACAAGTGACTTGGAAAAGTTCCAAGCAATATACGATGAATAATTCTACTTGTGAACCAGAGTACATCGCATTAGTTGAAGCATCAAAGGAGGCGGCTTGGTTGAAGAACTTCATTGGAGCTCACGGAGTAGTCCCGACCATTCAGGAGCCATTGGACTTTACTATGATAATGAAGGCGCGGTTCCTTTAACCAAAGAACCCAATGATCATGGTGTTGGATATTGTGTCTAAGTCCATAAATATATCCAGTATGTACTTGACCCGGTTTGACATGGTCCATTTGGGTTGCATGGTATCATAACAATTGGATAGACAAAATGAGAAAAGGACACTTATGGTTTGTTAATATATTATAAGTTCTAATATATTAATATGAAATCATATTTTTAATTAGTATTGATCAAGAATTAATTTGGAATTAATTTTGTGATCAAAAGGGACTAATTAAATATATGGGGATTGATTTGTAAATCATTCATTCTTATATAATGGGCTTATGATCAATGGTTCATTGGATTGGGCTAAAACCCATAGGGTGCTCCATGGATGCTCCATGGAGGTTAAAACCCATGGATCATGGAGGAAATAAAAAGTCATGCACATTAGGGTTTGCATGGTGTAACCCTACATGTGGCACACTATATAAAGAACCTCATGGCAAGCAAAAATCGGCCACTAAGACAAGAAGGTGAGGGCTAGCCGAATTTGTGAACAAGTGTTCTTCTCTCAAGTTATTCCAAGAGTTGTGGTGTTGTGTAAAACATTTGAGGCATCACATTTGGGGTGCCAGGCTCATAAGGTCTTAAGGAATCCAAGCTACAAGAAAGGTATGTCATTCTACTAGTTTTTATATTACAAGTACCCCATGCCATGCTAGTTAGGATGAGAACCTTGGAAAAATCAAATTTGCATCTATATTAGAGAAAACATAGATCCAAGGTTTCTAGGGTTGCATGTACACCATAGGAGTGTTAGAATGCTCAAAACCCATCAGTGGTATCAGAGCGTAGGCTTGTTTTCATTATACTTGATGCAAATTTCTTAAAAATCGATTTTTCTGCTCACTGTTCAGTGAACTCGCCGAGTCCATGGGGGGACTCGACGAGTCCATGTGATAATTCATCCTACTCGTCGAGTAGGTTCTTGCACTCGGCGAGTAGGAGGCCCTGTGTGCAGAATTTCGAGTTTTGTTGTTGGAAATGGACTAGAATCATTATCCAAAACTGTTTTGGACTTATAAAATCTGTTTTTGATGTGGTAATGATTATGATAATCCATTTTCAAAAGTTATTATCAAAGTTTCAAGTTTTATATATGTTTATATGATTCTTGAAAGTTGTTGATATGAATGTTCATGCTTATGAGTTTTGATAGATCATAGGAATTATTTGCAAATTGTTTGATGATGTAATTCTTGATCTAAATGTTAATCATGGAGTCCATAATTTGTCCTCAAGTTATGGATTACCAAAAGTCATTTCTTTAAAAGAGTCATTAATGAACTCATAGGTTACATAAACTAAAGAGTCTTCATTTTTAATAGATCATTAAACTCATACGTTATGAAGTTGAAAAGTTTTGAAGAGTTTCAAAACTTGCCCTCAAGTTTTGGAACTTGTAAAGTCACTTTAGAAAACTTTAGTTCCAACCCCTAGAATTTTAAAAGTTAACATTCAACCCTTATACTTTATAGTGTTATAAGTTAATGATATATATATATATATATATATATATATATATATATATATATATATATATATATATATATATATATATATATGTATGTATAAGATCAAGTCAGTCTTACCGTTAGTAGGCCTCATTCACGAAGCCGGTCTATAAGGGGGTAGAAGGTTGTTGCCTATAAAATGGCAGCTTAATGGGTGTCCACTCTCACCCACCACTTCCTCGACTCGTGGAGGGTCGTTAGCCGAACGGGTAGGACAAATACTATATTTCTCATTAAAAGTATAATGATAAATATAAAGTAACTAAACATTTTATAAATTCCCAATCTTAGTTACTTTAGGAAAATGTGAAATTGGTGCTAACCCATGAAATTACACTTTGTCCCTTACCAAGTCGTTGGTGGAGCGTGTGTGGGTAACCGACACACTAACATGGACTAGTAATAGTGGCAAACAGTGACTTAATGTTTATCATAGATCGGTGGAGCGCGTGCGGGTAACGACACATTGATTAGGTGATATAGATTAAGGGTACCAAGTTAATTTGCATGGTTATTCACACCTTGTTTGTGATCCTCGACATCCCAGTCACAAACCTGAGAGGGCACAATCGAGATTTAAACATTCCATTGAATTGTTCAATGAATCTCAAAAGATCTAGGAGTTTCATTCCAATTAAAACCTAATACTTCTTAAGTTCTTCGTGGTGGAAATTGGTGAATCGTCATTCACCTACCTTCAAATATTTTATGGCTTGGATTACGACATCCCTCTTCTAAGTTATAAAATATTGTGTTGGGTCCTAGCCTTAATATTACATTTAGGTGTCTTATTAAGGACTCTTTATCTAATCTAAACTTGTCTTTCTTCTTTTTCAGATGTCTTCCAACAATGTTTTTGGCTCGAACCCTACCGGCTCCTTCTCTCTCATGAACCTTTGTGGGAGAGTCATCTTTGATGGGACTAATTTCAATGATTGGATTAGGAACATAAGAGAGATTCCACCAAGGTGGCATGCATCATGATGACCACAATGACAACCGAACTCCAAAAGTCCTATGAGGACTTTTACCCTTTTGAGATGCACCAGGACCTGATGGAAAAATACCATCAGAGTGCTCGTCAAGAGCGGTATGAAATAATCTCTTCCATGATAACAAACCGAATGAAGGATGGTGAACCCATCATGGGCCACATGCAGAAAATGCGAAGGTTTGTGGACCGTTTGCTGAAGTTAAATGTGAACTTCCCTAAGGAGCTGGCTATTGATATCATACTGCACTCCTTACCTCCCTGTTATGATCAGTTCCGCATGACCTATCATATGAACAAGGAGGAGGTCACACTTAGCAAACTTCAAGGGCTTTTAAAGACCGTTGAATCTGGTCTTAAAGGCATATAGGTTGTTACCACTCCTACTCCTACCGCCGCCCCTGTTCTGGCAATCGGGCATGGTAAAGGGAAAAAGAGGAAGACCCCTTCGAAGGGTACCAAGGGAAAGTCTCTTGAAGGCTCCTTATCGAGTGGAACCAAAGGTGGTTCTGCCACTCCCTCTTGCACCCCAAAGGATGCACAATGCTTCTACTATCAGGAAAAGGGGCACTGGAAGCGAAGCTGCCCCAAGTACTTGCAGGATCTTAAGGATGGGAAAGTGAAACCCACCCATGCAGGTATTTACACTATATTGTCTAACAACTCACCACATACTAATTCTTGGGTCCTTGATACAGGGTGTGGAATTCACATTTGTTCTGATTTGCAGGGCCTAAAAAGAAATGAGGATTTGGAGCATGGGAAGATAAACTTAATCATGACGAATAGGAAAGCATCACCTGTCACCAAGATTGGAGTTTATTCTTTATTGCTTAGTAGTGGGTTAATGTTAGATTTGAATAAATGTTGTTACTTGTCTGAAATGGCGAGAAATATTATTTCCTTTCATGGTTTGTACAAATAAGGATTTACTTTTTCATTTGATAATTAATGTGGTGGTATTAATGCTTTTCATAATGGTGTTTTTTTATTTTAAAGCATTACCTTGTGATGGTGTATATGAAACTGTGTCGATTGTAGACAACTTAGGAAATAATGTATTTCATATCGATTCTTCCACTAGTTTGGATAAAGCATCCTTGTGGCATTGTCGTCTTGGACATGTCAACAAGAAGTGCATAGGCCAACTCCAAAAGGCTGGACTCTTAGAGTCATTTGACTTAAAGTCAGATGATAGTTGTGAATCTTATTTACTTGGAAAAATAAAAAAGTCACCCTTCATTGGTACTTGTGCTAGGGGTGAAGGTTTGTTGGACCTCGTACACACAAATGTGTGTGGGCCCTTCAGAACCGCCACAAGGGATGCTAACCGCTTCTATGTGACTTTTACTGATGATTATAGTAGATATGGTTATGTCTAGTTAATCAAGCATAAGTCAAAAACCTTTGAGAAATTCAGAGAGTTTAAAGAGGAAGTGGAGAATCAGCTGGGCAGGAACATTAAGATGCTTCGATCCGATCGAGGATGAGAGTATCTTAGTACATAGTTCCTTGACTATCTTAAGGAATGTGGAATTGTTTCACAGTTGACACCTCCTAGGACACCACAGCTGAATGGTGTGACTGAGAGGCGCAATCGAACCTTGTTGGACATGGTTCGTTCCATGATGAGTCGAGCTTCGTTACCAATCTCATTATGGGGTTATGCCTTAGAGACTGTCGTCCATATCCTTAATGTAGTCCCTACACAGAAGGTTGCCAAAACGCTTCACGAGATGTGGACTTGGAAAGTTCCCAATTTAGACCACATCAAGGTTTGGGGTTGCGAGGCTTTCGTGAGACGTGAGACTTAGGACAAGCTCGAACCTCGTAGTAAGTGGTGTATTTTCATTGGCTACCCACATAAATCCTTTGGGTACCTCTTCTACAGACCCAGTGAGAATGTGGTCTTTGTGGCAAGAAGAAGAGTCTTTCGTGAGAGAGAATTCATAAGCCAAGGAAACAGTGGGAGGCAAATTGACCTTGAAGAAATTCAAGAGTCAAGCGGTGAAGGAACCTCTAACACTAGCAGTCAACCTGAGGAGGAAACTCCTGTTGAGCCGATAGATGAGTCTGTGCCTCTGAGGCGTTCCACAAGAGTGAGGAATCCACCTGAGCATTACTATGGTTTCCATATTACTACGGAAGGTGATGCATTTATCAGTGATAGCACAATGGTAAATTTGGATGATCCTAACAACTTCAAGGAAGCCATGGCAGGCCCAGAGTCAGCCAAATGGAAAGAGGCTATGGACAACGAGATTCAGTTCATGTATGACAATCAAGTTTGGAACTTGGTTGACAATGTACTGGGTCGTAAGATAGTCGGGTGCAAATGGATCTTCAAGAAGAAGACCGACATGGATGGGAAGGTACACACTTATAAGGCGTGACTGGTTGCGAAGGGCTTTACTCAAACTCCGGGAGTTGACTATGATGAGACCTTCTCACCAGTAGCGAAGATTAAGTCTATTAGGGTTATGCTAGTCATTGCTGCATTTCATGATTATGAAATATGGCAAATGGATGTCAAAACCGCTTTCCTTAATGGAAAGTTGGCTGAGGATGTTTACATGAGTCAGCCAAAGGGTTTTGTCGATGCAAAGTACCCTAATAATGTGTGTAAGCTTGAGAAATCTATCTATGGGCTAAAACAAGCATCTCGCAGATGGAATCTTTGTTTCGATGAGAAATTCAAAGAGTTTGGCTTTTCGAAGAGCGAAGACGAGTCCTGTGTGTATGTTAAGGCTAGTGGGAGTGTAGGTAGCTTTTTGGTATTGTATGTGGATGACATACTACTCATAGGAAATGACATCCCAACCTTGAAGGAGGTTAAGTCCTGGATTGGGAAGTGTTTCGCTATGAAGGACCTTGGAGAAGCTGCCTATATCCTAGGGATAAGGATATTATGAAACAGGAGTAAGAGACTAATTGAACTTAGTCAAAGTACTTACTTGGACAAGGTGTTGAATAGGTTCAGCATGCAGGATTCCAAGAAAGGGTATTTACCGATCCAAAGTAACGCCAAACTGAGTAAGACTCAGAGCCCGAGTACAGAGGCTGAGATAGCTGAAATGAGGCGAGTACCATATGCTCCCGATGTAGGCTCGATCATGTATTCTACGACTTGTACTCGTCCTGATGTGTCAGCAGATATCAGGGGAATCCTGGCAAGGCTCACTGGACTGCGGTAAAGAACATTCTCAAGTACATGCGGAGGACTAAGGACTGGGTTCTTACCCTCAGTGGGAGTGATGACTTAAGAGTATTAGGGTACAACGATGCTAGCTTTCAGACTGATAGGGATAATTTCTGCTCTCAGTCAGGCTGGGTATTTACCCTAAATGGAGGAGCAATTACTTGGAAAAGTTCCAATCAGTAGACAGTAGCTGATTCAACGTGCGAATCAGAGTACATAGCAGGAAGCGAAGCGGCGAAGGAGGCGATATGGCTGAATAACTTCATTGGAGACCTTGGAGTTGTACCAACTATAAAGGAGCCTATGGAGATTTTCTGTGATAGTGAAAGCGCAGTTGCCTTAGCCAAGGAACCAAGGGATTATGGCAGATCCAGACACATCGACAAAAAATACCACTTCATTAGACATCGAATAGAAGAAGGAATCCTCGTGGCAAAGAGGGTATCATCGGATGAGAACCCAGCAGATCCCCTCACGAAGGGACTGTGTAGGGTTAACCATTTGCAGCATGCGAGGCGCATCGGGTTGAAGGATGATATTAGTTTTACTGATTAGATAACTATTTCTGAAATTTGTAAAGTGTAATTGACATTTGATGATTAAATAAAAGTTGTTATTTATTTAGGAGTAAAGTGTTACTATCTTGTGTCAATCATTTACTATTGTTTCAATTTTGCATGTTTTGACTTCCAGATTAATTATGTTATGGTATATCATATTATTCAAACCATCCACAGTCAATCATACTTTGGAAGTAGGTATTGAGGCAAGACTGTCATGAATGGGTATGTAGTTTGTCTGGGACAAAGGGACTGCAGTGTTCATGAGTACTCCTGGAATGGGATTCGAGTATTGGATTCAACCCACACTCACTTATATCACTTCATGGAATTTATCTCGATTGATCGTGAGAAGGTAATATCATATAAGTCTTCAAACCTAGAGATATGACTTGTTGGCCATGAGTTTGTTGTACATTGATTGTACGAAAACGCATCGGTAACTCGATGTTATAAAACGTGCTTTTGTGTATGATTCAACAAGTAGTTAGTACAAGCATATGAGTCAAAGTTTATATGTTCCTTCTAGTCCTTGGAGGATTAGAAGCAATATATGGGCCCCTCGATGATTTTGTTTTGACCTATGTGCCGGGCCCGGCCAGAAGTGAATTGATGTGTTCGATTAAGTTCTATGTCAAACAAATCGAAAATCGGGAAACAAACTGCTGGACAATAAGTACGAAATTGTTCCATGTATTTGTCCGGCTGATATCTAGAGATTATATGATCACTTATCTTAAATGGCAGGTCATCTTAGTTCCGCGAGACTTTGAAAGAGCTACGATTGCTGGTCGGATCCTGAAGCCATACTTGCAGCTATAGTTATTAGACTTATCAAAGTAGGAGACTGTTGGATAATGTGTCTAAGTCCATAACTATATCTAGTATGTACTTGACCCGGTTTGTCATGGTCCATTTGGGTTGCATAGCATCATAACAATTGGATAGACAAAATGAGAAAAGGACACTTATGGTTTGTTAATATATTATAAGTTATAATATCTTAATATGAAATCATATTATTTAATTAGTATTGATAAAGAATTAATTTGGAATTAATTTTGTGATCAAAAGGTACTAATTAAATATATGGGGATTGATTTGTAAATCATTCATTCTTATATAGTAGGCTTATGATCCATGGTTCATTGGATTGGGCTAAAACCCATAGGGTGCTCCATGGATGCTCCATGGAGGTTAAAACCCATGGATCATGGAGGAAATGAAAAGTCATGCACATTAGGGTTTGCATGGTGTAACCCTACATGTGGCACACTATATAAAGAACCTCATGGCAAGCAAAAATCGGCCACTAAGACAAGAAGGTGAGGGCTAGCCGAATTTGTGCACAAGTGTTCTTCTCTCAAGTTATTCCAAGAGTTGTGGTGTTGTGTGAAACATTTGAGGCATCACATTTGGGGTGCTAGGCTCACAAGGTCTTAAGGAATCCAGGCTATAAGAAAGGTATGTCATTCTACAAGTTTTTATATTATAAGTACCCCATGCCATGCTAGTTAGGATGAGAACCTTGGAAAAATCAAATTTGCATGTATATTAGAGAAAACAATAGATCCAAGGTTTCTAGGGTTGCATGTACACCATAGGAGTGTTAGAATGCTCAAAACCCATCACATGGTAGATCCAAGCACATCGACATAAAGTACCATTACATTAAACATAGGGTTGAAGAATGTAGTCTTATAGTGAAGAGAGTATCCTCAGAAGATAATCCTGCAGATCCTTTCACGAAGGCTCTGAGTAGGGTTAAGCATAACCTGCATGCTAGGAGCATAGGGTTAAGAGAGGATATTAGTTTTAGTAGTTAATTGATATTAGTTTTAGTAGTTAGTTGATATTTTTTGAAACTTGAAACAAAATAAATGGAGATTTGAGTATTGGATAAACCCATGCTTATAGAATTACTTCATGGATTATATCACGAGTGATTTTGTGACGATAATATCTTATATTCTTAAAATAGAGATATATGAGTTGTAATTTACAAGTCGGTTGTGCATTGGTGTTACATATGAAGGGTTTGGAGCATCCTAACAACCATAAGGTGCACATACAACCCTAAATGCTTTGGATCTATGTTTTCTCTAATTATACATGCAAAATGATTTTCCAAAGCATAGTCCTAACTAGCATACAATCATGGGTACTTGTATAACAAAATCTAGTTAGAAGACATACCTTTTCTTGTAGGTTGATTCCTTGGACCTTTAAGAGTCTAGCACCCCAAATGTGATGCCTCAAATGCTTCACACAACACCACCAACAATGGAGGACTTTGAGAGAGAATACTTGCACTAAAAAATCGGCTATAGCTCTTCCAAGAACACTAGGGTGCCGATTTTAGGAGCTCATGGGTTTCTTATATAGTGTGGCAAAACTAGGGTTACACCATGTAAATCCTAATATGCATGACCTTCCATATTCCTTAGACTCCATAGGTTTATGCCTCCATGGATCATCCATGGGTCGTCACATGGGCTTAGCCCAACCTAAGGAATCATGGATCATTGGCCCACACCATAAGAATGAATGATTTGCCAAATCAACCCCTTATATTTAATTAGTCTCTTTTGATCACAAAATTAATTCAAAATTAATTCTTGATCAATACTAATTAAATAATATGATTTCATAATAATATATTAGAACTTATAATATATTAATAAATCATGAATATCCTCTTCTCAAAAGTCCATCCTTACAAATTGTTCCGGTGTCATGCAACCCAAATGGACAATGCTACTTTCGGGTCAAGTACATGCCAATTATAGTTATGGGCTTAGATACTAAATCCAACAGTCTCCCACTTGGATAAGTCTAATAACTATAACTACAAGTACGACTTAAACACTGACTAGCAATCGTAGCTTTTAAAATCCTTTATCGAACTGTAACGCTCCATTTTAGATAAGTGATCATATAATCCTTTGTTCTAAAGATATCAGCCGGACAAATACATGGAACAACGTCATACTTATTGTCCAGCAGTTTGTTTCCCGATTTCCGATTTGTTTGACATAGAACTTAATCGAACACATCAATTTAGTTCTAGCCAGGCCCGACACATAAGTCAAAACAAAATCATCGAGGGGCCCAAGATATCGCTTTTAATCCTCCAAGGACTAAAAGGAACATATAAACTTCGAATCATATGCTTGTACTAACTACTCATCAAATTGTACACAACAACACATTTTATAGCATCAAGTTACTGAAGCGGTTTCGTACTATCAATACACAACCAACTCATAGTCAACAACTCATATCTCTTGGTTTGAAGACTTATATGATATTATCGTCTCACGATCACTCGAGATAAATTCCATGAAGTGATACAAGTGAGCGTGGGTTTAATCCAATACTCAGACCTTATGAGCACTTATGAATGTTGCAGCAAACTTTGCTATGTCTAATACAATTCAGACAATCTACAAGCCATATTCATGATAGTCTTGCCTCATTACCTACTTCCAACGTATGATCGACTGTGGATAGTTTGAATAATATAATTATTCGGGAAGTCAAAACATGCAAAGTGAAACAATAGTAAATGATTGACACAAGATAGTAACATTACTTATAAATAAAAAAAACCTTTTATTTAAATAATCAAATGTCAATTACATTTCAACTATTACAAGTTTCAAAAGCTATCTAATCATTAAAAGTAATATCATCCTTCAGCCCGATGTGCCTCGCATGCTGTAAGTGCTTAACCCTACTCAGTCCCTTCGTGAGGGGATCTGCTGGGTTTTTCTCTGACGATACCCTCTTTGCTACGAGGAGTCCTTCTTCTATCCGATATCTTATGAAGTGATATTTTCTGTGGATGTGCCTGGATCTGCCATGATCCCTTGGTTCCTTGGCTACGACAACTGCACTCTCGCTTTCACAGAAAATCTCCATAGGCTCCATTATAGCTGGTAACTCTAAGGTCTCTGATGAAGTTCTTCAGCCATATTGCCTCCTTCGCCGCCTTGCTTGCCACTATGTACTCTGATTCGCACGTTGAATCAGCTACTGTCTCCTGCTTGGAACTTTTCCAAGTTATTGCTCCTCCATTCAGGGTAAAGTCCCAGCCCGACTGAGAGTGGAAATTATCCCTGTCGTTCTGAAAGCTGGCCTCACTATACCCCACCACTCTCAAGTCATCACTCCCACTGAGGGTAAGGACCCAGTCCTTAGTCCTCCGTAGGTACTTGAGAATGTTCTTTACCGCAGTCCAATGAGCCTTACCAGGATTCCCTTGATATCTGCTGACCATGCTCAAAGCAAACGCCACATCAGAGCGAGTACAAGTCATAGCATAAATGATCGAGCCAACAACGGAAGCATATGGTATTCGACTCATCTCATCTATCTCAGTCTCCGTATCGGACTCTGAGTTTTACTTAGTGTGGCATTGCTCTGGATCAGTAAGTCACCTTTCTTGGAATCCTGCATGCTGAATCTTTTTGACACCTTATCCAAGTAGGTACTTTGACTAAGTCCAATTAGTCTCTTACTCTTGTCTCTCAATATCCTTATCCTAAGAATATAGGCCGCTTCTCCGAGGTCCTTCATAGCGAAACACTTCCCAAGCCAGGACTTAACCTCCTGCAGGGTTGGGATGTCATCTTCTATGAGTAGTATGTCATCCACATACAACACCAGAAAGCTAACTATGCTCCCACTAGCCTTGACATATATACAGGACTCATCCTTGCTTCTCGAAAAGCCAAACTCTTTGACTTTCTCATCGAAACAAAGATTCCATCTGCGAGATGCTTGTTTCAATCCGTAACTGGATATCTCAAGCTTACACACTCTATTAGGGTACTTTGCATCGAAAAAACCCTCTGCCTGACTCATGTAAACATCCTCAACCAACTTTCCATTAAGGAAAGCGGTTTTGACATCTATTTGCCATATTTCATAATCATGAAATGCAGCAATGGCCAGCATAATAGACTTAATCTTTGCTACTGGCGAGAAAGTCTCATCATAGTCAACTCCCGGAGTTTGAGTAAAGCCCTTCGTAATCAGTCGTGCCTTATAAGTATGTACTTTCCCATCCATGTCGGTATTCTTCTTGAATATCCATTTGCACCCAACTGGCGTACGACCCAGTACACTGTCAACCAAGTTCCAAACTTGATTGTCAGACATGGACTGAATCTTGCTGTCCATCGCCTCTTTCCATGTAGTAGACTCGGGGACTGCCATGGCTTCCTTGTAGTTGTTAGGTTCATCCAAATTTATCAGTGTGCTATCATTGATAAATGTATCAACCTCATATGTTATATGAAAACCATATAACACAGGTGGAAAACTAACTCTACTGGAACGCCTCAAAGGTATGGAATCGTCAATCGGCTCAACATGAGTTTCCTCCTCAGGTTGATCGCTAGTGTTTGAGGTTCCTTCACCGCTTGACTCTTGAAGCTCTTCAAGGTCAATTTTCCTCCCACTGTCTCCTTGGTCTATGAGTTCTCTCTCGCGAAAGACTCCTCTCCTTGAAACAAAGACAACATTGTCACTCAGTCTGTAGAAGAGATAACCAAAGGATTTCTGTGGGTATCCGATGAAAATACACCACTCACTTTGAGGTTCGAGCTTGTCGCGAGTCTCGCGTCTCACGAAGGCCTCGCAACCCCAAACCTTGATGTGTGATAACGAGGGAGCCTTCCCTGTCCACATCTCGTGAGGTGTTTTGGCAACCTTCTTGGTTGGGACTAGATTAAGGATATGGGCGGCAGTATCTAAGGCATACCCCCAGAATGAGATAGGTAACGAAGCTCGACTCATCATGGAACGAACCATGTCCAACAAGGTTCGATTGCGCCTCTCAGCCACACCATTAAGCCGTGGTGTCCTGGGTGGCGTCAACTGTGAAACAATTCCACATTCCTTAAGATAGTCAAGGAACTCGATACTAAGATACTCACCACCCCGATCGGATCGGAGCATCTTTATCTTCCTGCCGAGCTGATTCTCCACTTCTTGTTTGAACTCTTTGAATTTCTCAAAGGTTTCTGAATTATGCTTGATTAAGTAGACATAGCCATATCTACTGTAATCATCAATATAAGTCACATAGAAGCGATTAGCATCCCTTGTGACGGTTCTAAAGGGCCCACACACATCTGTGTGTATGAGATCCAACAAACCTTCACCCCTTTCACAAGTACCAGTGAAGGGTGGCTTGGTCATCTTTCCAAGTAAGCAAGATTCACAAGTGTCATCCGACCTTAAGTCGAATGATTCCAAAACTCCAGCCTTTTGGAGTTGGCCTATGCGCTTCTTGCTGACATGTCCAAGACGACAATGCCACAAGCATGCCTTATCCAATTCATTGGAAGAATCAATGTGCAACACATTATTTCCTAAGTTGTCTACAACCATCACAGTTTCATATACACAATTACATGGTAATGCTTTAAAATAAAAAACACCATTATAATAAGCATTAATAGCACCAATTTCATTATCAAATGAAAAACTAAAACCTTGTTTGTACAAACCATGAAAGGAAATAGTATTTCTCGCCATTTCAGACGAGTAGCAACAATTATTCAAATCTATTTCTAACCCACTACTAAGCAATAAATAGTAAACTCCAATCTTGGTGACAGGTGAAACCTTCTTATTCCCCATGATCAAGTTTATCTTCCCGTGCTCCACATCCTTACTTCCTTTTAGGCCCTGCACATCAGATCAAATGTGAAATCCACAACTTGTGTCAAGAACCCAAGAGGTAGAATGTGATAAGTTTGTAGATAGAATAGTATAAATACCTGCATGGGTGGGTTTAACCTTCCCATCCTTGACATCCTGAAAGTATTTGGGGCAGCTTCGCTTCCAGTGCACTTTCTCATGACAGTAGAAACACTCTGCTTCCTTAGGAATAGAAGAGGGAGCAGCATAACCATCCTTGGTCCAACTTGAAGAGGATCCATAAAGAGATTTTCCCTTGCGGCTCTTTGAGGGAGCCTTTCTCTTCTTCCCTTTCCCTTTTCCAATTGCCAGAATAGGTGCAGTTGCGGTAGGAATAGAAACAACATTTTTAGCTTTGAGACCACTTTTGGCAGTCCTCAAAAGCCCTTGAAGTTTGCTAAGTGTGACCTCCTCCTTGTTCATATGATAGGTCATGCGGAACTGATCATAACATGGAGGTAAGGAGTGTAGAATTATATCTATAGCCAGCTCCTCAGGGAAGTCCACATTTAACTTTAGCAACCGGTCCACAAACCTTTGTATTTTCTACAAGTGGTCCGTGATGGGTTCACCATCCTTCATCCTTGTTGTTATCATGGAAGAGATGATTTCATACCTCTCTTGACGAGCACTCTGATGGTATCTTTCCATCAGGTCCTGGTGCATATCAAAAGGGTAGAAGTCCTCATAGGACATTTGGAGTTCAGTTGTCATGGTGGCCAACATGATACAAGACACCTTGGTGGCATCCGTCTCATGAGTCCTAAACTCAGCGATCTCCTCAGGAGTAGCAGAAGACTCATCGATTTCCTTAAGCTCCTTGTCTAGGACATATTCCTTATCCTCATAGTGAGTGACCATCCTGATGTTCCTAATCCAGTCATTGAAGTTGGACCCATCAAAGATGACTCTCCCACACAAGTTCATGAGAGAGAAGGAGCCAGTAGGGTTTGAGCCAGAAGCAGTGTTGGAAGACATCTGAAAAGAAAGAAAGACAAAGTTTAGATTAGATAAAAGAGTGCTTAATATAACACCCAAAATGAAACATTAAGGCTAGGACCCAACACAATATTTTACAATTTGGAAGAGGGATGCCGTAATCCAACTTTCAAAATATTTGAAGGTAGGTAAATTACGATTTACCAATTTCCACCATGAAAAACAAAATTGTTATTAAGTTTTAATTGGATTGAAACTCCTAATGTGCCGGTTAACCAACACGCTCCATTAACGACTTGGCAAGGTGCAAAGTGCAATTTTCATGGATTAACATCAATTTCACATTTTCCTAAAGTAACTAAGATTGAGAATTTAATAAAACATTTAGTTACTTTATTATTATCATTATACTTTTAATGAGAATTATAGTCCTATCCTACCCGTTCATCTAACGACCCTCCACCAGTCAAGGAAGCGGTGGGTGAGAGTGGACACCCATTAAACCACCATTTTATAGGCAGTAACCTTATACCCCTTATAGACCGGCTTCGTGAAGGAGGCCTACTAACGGTAAGATTGGCTTTATCTTATACATATATATATATATATATATATATATATATATATATATTAAACTTATAATACTATAAAGTATAAGGACAAGTTTTGAGGGCAAGTTTTGAAACTATTCAAAACCTTTCATTTCCATAACTTATGAGTTTTAATGACTTTTAAAGAAAAAACTTTTGGTTTTCCAGAACTTGAGGGCAAGTTATGGAGTCCATTAAAATGCATTTAGATCAACAATTAAACTAACAAGAAGTGTCAAATAATATCTATGATCTAGCAAAACTCATAAGAAAAGATAATTCACATCAACAATTTTCAAGAAATCATATAAAATAATATAAATCTTGAAACTTTCACAATTATCTATTAATTGGACAAGCATGATCATTACGTTATGAAAAAACAGGTTTCATGGTTCAAAAATCAGTTTGGGGTAATGATCCTAATCCAATTTCTAGCCAAAAGTAAAAAATCTGCCCACTAGAGCACTAACTCGGCGAGTACATGAACTGGACTCATTGAGTTGGTCGTTTTACAAAGGGACTCGGCGAGTCACCCAGCGAACTCGGTGAGTTCACTGAGCAGAAAGCAGAAATTCAATTTTTTTCACTTTGAAAATCAATATAACATCAAGTATAATAGAAAACAATCCTAGTCTCTGATACCACTTAACGGTTTGGAGTATCCTAACAACCTTAAGGTGCACATACCACCCTAAATGCTTTGGATCTATGTTTTCTCTAATTATACATGCAAAATGATTTTCCAAAGTATTGTCCTAACTAGCATACAATCATGGGTACTTGTATAACAAAATCTAGTTAGAAGACATACATTTTCTTGTAGCTTGATTCCTTGGACCTTTAAGAGCCTAGCACCCCAAATGTGATGCCTCAAATGCTTCACACAACACCACCAACAATGGAGGACTTTGAGAGAGAATACTTGCACTAAAAAATTGGCTATAGCTCTTCCAAGAACACTAGGGTGCCGATTTTAGGAGCTCATGGGTTTCTTATATAGTGTGGCAAAACTAGGGTTACACCATGTAAACCCTAATGTGCATGACATTCCATATTCCTTAGGCTCCTTGGGTTTAAACCTCCATGGATCATCCATGGGTTGTCACATGGGTTTGTCCCAACCTAAGGAATCATGGATCATTGGCCCACACCATAAGAATGAATGATTTACCAAATCAACCCCTTATATTTAATTAGTCTCTTTTGATCATAATATTAATTCTAAATTAATTCTTGATCAATACTAATTAAATAATATGATTTCATATTAATATATTAGAACTTATAATATATTAATAAATCATGAATATCCTCTTCTCAAAAGTCCATCCTTACAAATTGTTCCGGTGCCATGCAACCCAAATGGACCATGCTACTCTCGGGTCAAGTACATACCAATTATAGTTTTGGGCTTAGACACTAAATCCAACAACGTAAATGTATCAATAACATGATGTTATAAAACATAGTTTCATGCATGATTTGGTGAGTATAAGATACAAGCATATGAGTCAAAATTTATTCGTTCCTTTTGCCCTAACGGGAAAAGCGATATCTTTGGTCCCCCGGTGATTTTGTGTTGACATTATAGTGTTGGGCCCTGCCAGGACTAAATTGATGTGTTCAACTAGTAAGTCTTATGAGGTCATAACAAATCGGCAAATCGTGAAATAGAATTTTGGACAAGAGATTGATTATAATCCATGTCTCATGTCTATACGATATCTTATAGATAAGAGGAATATTTGATCACTTATCTTAGGGCAAATATTTGATCGGATCAGAATCTGGAGTTGCTTTGGAAAGCACCCTTTGCTATTTAATTTAGATATTATACTTACAATTGTAGTTATAGAGTTATCCAAGTGGGAAACTATTGGATTATGTGTCTTAGCCAATAAATAAATTGGTATATACTTGAATTAAAAGTATAGTCCTTTTGGGTTTCCCTTAAACCTAGTAATAGAAAAAATGAATTTTTGGAGAATGAGGTTGATTTATTGGTTTATTATAAGACTAAGAAATAAGAATAAATAATTTATTAATATATTATGAGAATAATATATTAATTAGAAATAATATTATTTAATTAATAATTAATTAGAAGTTAGTTGGAATTAATTGGATTAATTAAAAGTATAGGGACTAAAGGTGAAAATGTTTAAAACTAGAGCATTGAAGGATTCCAAAACCTTCCCACATGAGGGGGCGGTTTTGGAGGTTCCTAAAGCTTCTTGGAAGCCTTAGGGAGCAAGAAAATGGATAAAGGTTATCTAAGGAAACATGTCTTATCCTAGACTCCATACACACCTATATAAACCACTTATGGGGTTCATAATTTAAGCCATCACTTCTAAGAGCCTTAGAGCCGAAAATTACCTCCTCCCTCCTCTATCCCTTAAGTCTTCTATTGCTAGGGTTTGGGTACAAACCATTAGAGGCACAATATTTCTGGTGCTTGCTTTCTGAAGCTTGTTGAATAATGAATTGTTGATTATTTACTACAATAATCAAAAGGTATGTAAACCCTAAAGCCCTTTATGAATTTCAAAAATAGTATACCATTCCTAGGGTACTTGATGTTCAGTTCTTTGTTGCAATCAATAGAGAAAACTTAGATCAAATATATATATATATATATATATATATATATATATATATATATATATATATATATAACCAATCAAATCACCTTCGATTTTTAGGCAGAAATTAAAAGCTGAATTTATATAGTGTGAGGATTTTTTCTTTTTGTGAAACCAAAAATCTAAAATTTTAGTTCTATCTATACCGGTGTTGTAAAAATACTGACTTTGTCCAGATTAATCTTCGATTAATTCCTAGGCACTACTCGATCGACTAGAGGGCGCCTAACTATTAATCCCTACATACACCATGAGTGAAGCAGTATAAACCGATGAAATTTTAATACTTTGAAGAAGTTTTATCTTAATATAAACTATTTGAGGTGTGTTTAGTGTGGTATTAATCATATTAGCGATTAATAGTCCCTGATTAATTCCTATCTAGCTGATTAATCTATTAACCCCAATCCACCGATTGTATAATTCCGAACGTTTTTTAAAACCTTGATTCATAACCACAACATGGATAAGGTTTACATAAACAATTTTTGGGAAGTTATAACCGTCTATCTAGAAATAGTAAATGTTTTTATGGAATTTCAAAGCCATCAGTGCAGCCTACGCTATGGAATCATCTTTGACATGCATCAAACAACATTTGCTTCATTAAGTCTTAGTAAAAAAATTACTTTTTCTATTAATTACATACTAAGGAACATGGTTTTCTATTAGATTCCAACTTTCAAGTTTCGTAGAACTTTTTAGCGTTGCCCAAACCCCACCATATGTGTGTCCGCTTGGACCCCGCAAGAGCACACGAGACTCTTGACCCCCACATCTTTTTGTGTTTGGGATTAAAATCACATTTTATAAAAATGTACACTATGCACCTCCATTGTTCATTATATTATATTATTAATCCCCATTGCTACTCGTGTTTATTCCTGTTACACCACATGGTTGATGGGACTTAAGTCACCAACAATCCTCCTTCATTTTAGTATAACCTTTAAATTTATACAAAATAAAACTTGTAGACAAATGAAATGTCCTATGAGTTTAACCTTTCAACCCATTTAGATACTGAAAGATATAACACATACAAGTTTCTATACTCAGCTAGTAAATAAAACTTGACACAATTATAAATATCTATGTCCTAATCCTTTCATGATCATATAAAGTCCAAGTACTCAACGTTTTAAAGAGAACTTATACTCAAAGTCACATCGGTAAGTCCTTTACCTCATGTACCTGCAATACACTCTTTCAAAACAATTATTAAGAAGATAAACTTCAACCTCAACAACTACAGTACCGAACCCACATATGCAATGTTTCTAAAATTTGTTCCAATATATGAGTGTGAGCTTTCCTCATTTAATTTAATCCCTAATGTCTTATTAGATGTAAATTTAGCATCTCACCATTAAAGAATTAAATGGAATTTAATTTCATACCGATTTCATACTTCTTCACAATGTCTCTTATTAAACATTTAGTTGAATGGTCTGTTAGATTTTTGTGTATTCTTAAAAAACCAACATATATTACACTACTCATGATTAACTCTCTAATTATACTATGTAAAACTCCCAAACGTCTACACTTTCCATTATGAACTTTACTATATGCTTTAGAAAAAATGGAAGAACTATCGCAATAGATAGTACACAATGGAAGTGCAATTAGTTTTGACCATAATGGAATCTCATACACCAAATTCCTTAGCCACTCCACCTTATTTTGAGCAATTCATTTAATGCAACATATTTAGATTTTATTGTTGAGTTTGTAATGAAAGTTTTCTTATTGGATCCCCATGAATGACACCTCTACCAAGTAAGAATACCTAACCAGTAGTAGAAAAATGATCGTCTGTAATGAATATCCAACATGCATCTGAATACCCATATAAAACTTAGATATATCCAATATAGCATTAAACAAAAAGTTATGGTTCCTTTTAGATACTTGAATGTTATTTGAATCAGTTTCCAATGTTAAGTAGTAGTATTACTAGTGTACATACTCAATTTCCCCAAGACATAAGTTATATCAGGCCTTGTGCTTCTTATGGATAACAGAAAGCAACCAACAACTTTATAGTATTCCAATTGTGAAAAAGTATTACTTGTATTTATCATTAGTTGCACACTGGGATCCACAGACCTACTCATATGAGATCATATGCTGTTTTTAAACTTATCAATAATATTCTCAAGGTAATATGATTGTGTCATAAGAATCATGTGTTAACTCATTTAATCCCTATTCCAAGGATTATGTCAGCCTGACTTATGTCCTTCCTGAAAAATTTATATGACAATACTTGCTTAGCTTTGTATACTTGATTTTGGTTGGTACAAAAAATCTACATGTCATTTATATATAAATAAATGATAACACTCAAACCAATAGTATCAAATCAACTATAAACTCATTTGTCACATTATATTAAAGGAAAACCATGTCAAAAATAACTTCATTAAACTTTTGATGCCATTGTTTAGGTGGTTATTTCAGACTTCATAAATATTTTACAACTTTACGCACCATTTTCTCATTACTTGGCATAACAAAATCGACATGTTGTTTCATATAAACTTCCTCGGAAAGTTCACCATTAAAATTTTTTTAAACATTCATTGGATAAATAATCAACTTTTCAATAGCAACTACAGACTTCCCATTTGTTGGGAGGCCTGTTGGCATAAAAAAACAAAGGAGACATCAATTTTGGAAAAACGATTATGCAAGCAATGGTATCAAGATCAAACTCATTGTCACATTAGAATGCTTTAATTTCATGGCTAAATTGAATTTGACATATAATCGAATATCCAAGAATTTATAGAATACATCTTATTTTCATAAAGAGGGTGAAATCATAAGAAAATAAGAGTGATTGTATCAACCAAAAGGAATATAGTTTTTTGTTCCACTTACACTGCTTATTGGTGATGTCTACATCTTAGAACCCATAATTTCAAAAAAATTATAAACACTAGAAGGTGTACATGTTTTCCAAGTTTATAAGCTTGATCAGATGTGTATATAGATTTGTTTTTCATTTCAAAAACAATTATGTGTATGATTGACAGTGAGGAGAGTGTGAATCTTGAGAGGATGTGTGAGAAATCGTTTGGTTAAATGAGTGATCACTATGAGATGGTAGTGATGGTTAAGAATGAGACAACCGTGGTTGACCCAAAAGTTGTATACCATGTTTCATGCTTGTAGAAAGGTTATGATAGGGGTACAATGTCAAATGATGGTGGTGATGTTTTTGCATTTTTGGAGAGGTCGTTATCAAGTAGATGAAATAGAGTTTTTTCAAGAAAACGAGCATGTAAGTCAAAGAAAAGCGACAACTTTTGATAGTATTGAGTATTAGATCGATCATCGAGAAACATGGAGTGAAGTTTTTTTCTAACTAGAGCGGTCGAGCATCTTTATTGTCTCGAAACAGTTCAACTATGCTAGTTTATATGAATGGACCGGTGGCTCCCTTTTGAGGATCATAGCGAGAATAAATTGTGTGAACTGATTGTTCCTTCCATCTATATCTTCACCAATGAGCCTAGTTTAATATATTCAACATTAACGATTATTGTTGAGGTTAATGTGTCGTGAAGGTGTTCAACAACACCGTATCTCATACATTGAGTTTCAAACAACTCCTATCATGCATCATAATTGAGTTCGTTGAGATCAAGGATTAGATGAGCATACACTTTGATGTTGGTGATGTTGTAGGGTTTTCTGTTTAATGAGGTAGTGGAGAATCCGGATATATGAATATAAGATGAAAGAAAGAGAAATAGAAGAGGAATATGTAGAGGATGATCGATGAAAAGATGAGGTTGTTGGTGGCTAGGGATAAATCGAGAGAGAGAGAGAGAGAGAGAGAGAGAGAGAGAGAGAGAGATGAGAGAGAGAGGAGGGTAGAGAGAAAGCCATGTACAATGTTAGTTTAAAATATTTTCCCTATACCAAAAAGAAGTTTAATTACCTTACATTACTCGATAGTAATAAATGTTATGTCGGACCCTTATTGTACTAATTAGCCAATCCGCAACATAGCCATGTATTATCATATTTTTTATTTGTTAAACCATTGATTAATTCATGTTATTTTTGTATCGAGTCAAAAATCACGATAAAAAAAAACAAAAGCAATAGCAGCAACAACTGTCGCGGTAGTTGTCGCCGCTAAAATCTCATCATTATTGCTAAAATTCCCGCCATTAATACATGATGTCACCGCTAAAAGAATTGTTGTCGCTAATGCCTCTGTCACTACTAATAATTATTTTTATTTTTTCAAAACTTTCGGATGCAGAAAATTGATACAAAATATTCAAAACAGATACGAAACATTAATTGCAGAAAAATTGATTCGAACATTACCACGTTACTAATACGACACAATAAATTAAGTACAAAATATTTTATATATAGTTATGTATCATAAAAATTCAAACAAATAATTAAATAAAACCTAAAACTAGTCAAACATGTCATCATCTTGGTTCCCCTCGTTCCCTACAATATCACTTGGTGACGACTATGACTGAAGCCATGCATCAAGTGTTGTAGTACATGTTGGGTTGGAAAGCATTGTTTGAAGATTGTCCAACTACAAAATAAATAATAACTTAAACTTACAAGTTAAATAAACAAATTACCCAAATATAAGCAAAGTACAAATTATATTACCAACATATCAAACAATCAAAGTATAATCAAACTACCAAATTATTACCAAACTACAATTTATCAACATATCAAACTATAACCAAACTAACAATTACTAAAATACAACCAAACTACAAATTCTCAACATATCAAACTATAAAACTATAATCAAACTAACAATTATCAACATAAGCCAAAATTACTAAGGTAAAATGCATTTATCGATAGTCTTGTTTTACATGTGATTGTGGTGGTGATTGGGATATTGGTGGTGGTTGTGACGCCTGTCCCTCATGGTAAGTCAGTGCAATGGTAGAAGGTTTACACCTGACCCCTTTAATATGGATGTTTCAAGGGCCCAAACCGTTTTCAAAGGTATCCTTTTCTTCTACTGGTGTTAGAGGTCTTTCTTCAGTTAAGCCTTGAGTTCGTTCTTCAAGCTCTCGCAATAAAGCATTTTGTATTTTCAAAGAAGATTAACATTATAATATAAATAAAAAATTATATGATAAAATTTTAATTAACCACTTACATAATAGTGTTCGGCTAAAGGACTATCGAATACCCCTTCTTTAAGGTTAGTGTTCCATTAAGTTTTCTCTCAAAGCTAACATTTTACTTGGCTTAGAGTTAATTTATGAAGGCCAATGTGTAATAAAAGGAACCTTGATCATGTATATGGGTCTAGGGTTATTTTAACATACTTTGGGGCCCAAGATTGTAACTTATAAAGTATTTAAGAAAAGCTAAGCATAGATTCGAGGTCATAACACTATTTTTAGCCACTAACTTATAAAGGAGGGTGTGAAACATTATTGGAGCTTTGGTTATTATTCAAGTGAAGAAGGTGGTGTTCTTGAAGTCTTGGAAGTATTCTTGGTGTAGTGTTTGAGTAGGTGCTTCCTCTTGTCTTTCTTGTGGAGGTTTCTCACAAAATTCTACTAGATAAAATGTTTTTCCCTTTGTGTCATCTTTTGTCCATGTGTTGTACGCCGTAGAACAAGCCATGGATGGTGCAAAATCTATTGTGTAAGAGTGTTTCTTGGTCCATACAGTGTTCTTGCCATCATGAACAATTATACATTGTCTTGGATGATTGAAACCTTCCTAAAAAAGATTTGATCGAACCTGATTTGGACTGGAGAGGAAAGATGATCAGACAATATTCTTGTAACAGACAACATCTGCATGACATGACATGCTAGCCACCATGTTGTGGTGATAGTGTTTAAGATTGTTTGAAGTCGTGATCTAATGGCTAATTACGATACGGTCGTACTTTTTGAGCAGCAAGGTCCATTTTTGTTTTGTGGTCTTTTTGTATTGAACTCTTGTGAAAACTTTTTTAGGGTTCTTAATTGCTTTCTCGAGGGTGTTCTTCCTCTATTCATAACCCTACATATCTTGAACTAGAGGTGAGTCTTCTTATGCTTATTATGATACATTGTTAGGGAAATTTCATACCCTAGAAGGTCTGAATCGAACGTAGGCTCTTCTAGGAAGAATGTTCCATGTTTGTGATTAATTAATGTGTTGGAAATTTCAATATCTTTCTGTGATGGTTAACTTAGGGTATATTGCATGCTAGACACTTGTTATGATGTTTTGGTTTGAAATGTATGGGTAGGTTCATGCTAGAAAGAGATATTTGTGTGGAATTAATGGTTTGACATATGCATTATGTGATTTTACAAAATATTCATTTGTCTATGATGTTAGGACATTTCATGTTAGTGATATAATATGCCTAAATGATGAAATGATGACATGTGCATGATTATATAGTGATGTAAAATGCTTTAACTTGATATGATGTGTTTGGATGTTTACATAGTGAGGAATTTGGAACTAATGTGCTTTTAAGTATTATATAATGAAAGTGACGTTAGTAGTGAATGGGGTTAGTGAACGTAACAAATTGAGGGCAATGTTACGAGTGGGAGTCATGCCTCACTTGGTGCAGTGGGTCAAGTCAGTGACATTAGTAGTGAATGGGGTTAGCGAACACAACAAATTGGGTCAATGTTACGAGTGGGATTCACAAATCACTTAGTGAATTAGTTTGAGTTGGTCATGTTAGTAACTAACAGGCAATTTCTTTTAGGTAGAAATGAACATGTTGACTCTTAATTGCGATGGTTGTGCAGATAAGCAGTGGTAGAGACAATTAAATATTAATATAGTAATTATAAGTGAAGACTAATATTAATATTTGTTATACCTTAGCGATGAATAATGATTGTTTGCAGTGATGTGCATGTGTGACGTATGGAATGATGACATGTTACGTGATGTTTGTTTGACCCATTAGGGAATGCATATTTCCTTAACACTGTACTCATGATAGACTCACTTAGCATGTTCTAACACTTGTTTCTTTTCTTGTTTCTTTCGACTTGCATTTGTAGAGGTAGCATGATTGAGGGCTTGGTGAGGATAGAGAGTTTAGGTATGTTCTAGATGTTTCTTAGAGGTGGTACCATATTGGACATGTTTTGATTTTTCATTTGCTATTTTTTTGCAAACTTAAAAATTGATGATGGTTTTTTTTTTATGTTTTAGTAATGTTGGTGATGTTTTTGAAATAATCATAAATTAAGACTCCCGCAAATGTATTCTATTTGAAAGTGTTTTAAATAAAATAAAAAAATTAAGGGGAAAAACATGACGTTACAAGTTGGTATCAGAGCCATACTGTGAGCGAACTAAATACAAAAGGTCAGTGTTTAGAATCATAGTGTTGGGGTGATCATTTGGACTGAACTGGACCGACTCTTGGACAAGATCGATTTCGGAGAAATTGATGGACCTTGGACCAGACTTGTTGAGGCCGGTCTATTTTAGGGTTTTTTGGTTCTTGTACTCGTTGGACCGGTACAACTTTAGGTACATATGGTACAACTCATTGAATCCCTACCGAAAGTTAGTTTATCTATTACGACTGTAGGGGTGAGTATTTGGACTGATCCAGGCCGGACTAACTCTTGGAGCGATTTGGTTTAGCTGAAATTGGTGGAACTTAGACAATGCCTATTGAGGTCGGTCTAGGTCCGGTCCAGGTCTGGTTCTTGGTCCAGTCTGGTCCATAGGTCCAAATTCTCACTCTTATCATAGTGTAGGTTGGCTTAGTTAGATGCTTTAGATTCTTAAGGGCGAGAGTGTGTGCTGAGAGTGTTAGGATAGATGCTTAAATCTTATGGAACTCCTACAAACAATGGCTCGGGAAGAGCACGCGACAGCAAAAATGAACAAGGGGTTTGGGTTCCTTTCATCCTCCAGACCCTAACGATTGATCGTCAGTCGCAAATGCAACCCACTCGCAACAAGCACGGCTAGCCGACTCGGAGCGAGCATAGCGTGGGGAGTGCTACTATGATTGTTGGCTTACATGAGAAGCTGAGGAGATGTGATGACAAGATGATAGCATGAGATGCATATATTGCTCAGTTATAAAAAATGATGTGGCCCTCTAGGATACTGCAAGCCGAGGGTGATGTCGAGGGAGGATTAGCTGTGGATGGTGTTGAGAGCCGCTCGGTGACTAGGGAGTTGGTTGTAAGGGAGCCGAATAAAAAGGAAATGTTTGGAGGGGTTATTGGTCGTCAAGGAATTAACTTCAAGGAGTTCATGAACTGTAAGCCGCCGAAGTATCGAGGAGGTGAGGATCCTTTGGAATCTTTACATTGGATCATGAAGATGGATTATACCTTCTAGTTGGGTAACTTTACCTAGCGCTAGGAGTCAACTATTATGTGAGGATGTTCTAGGGTATGTATAAGAATGGTGGGATATGGTTGATTAAAGAGTTACTGAGGTTACTCGAAATGATATGACTTAGGCAATTCTCAGCAATAAGTTGGAGGAGCAGTTCTGTAGTGAGACTAGCAAGTAGGAGATTAAGTTGGAGTTCTTAGCATTGAAGAAGGGACCACGTCGATTGCAAATTACAACACAACTTTTACCGATAAAGAACAATTTTCCACTGATTATTGTTCTACTAAGGAGAAGATAGAGCGGCGTTATGATCAGGGGTTGTCGTATGAGTATCTGAAGATGGTTAGGTCAAAGGTTACACTTATTGAAGCTATGGACGAGGCCTGTAACATCTAGAAGGATATCATAGTTTGTGATGGTACCACAGGTAAAGGGAGTCCGAAGAGGAAACGGGAGGGCTCGTCTAAATCCTCAAAAAGAAGAGTAAGTACCAGAAGAAGGATGAGAATATGGGTAGTATGAGTATAATCATGTTAGGATGAAAATCCTTGAAAAGATCATTTAGATTCAAATAGATTAAAGTAAAGAACACAACGATGATTCAAAATATGTTGAATGATTAAAAGTCACTCCTCAGAATAACTCGAAAAAGAATTGCTACTGTAGAGGCGTAATTAGGGTTACAGAATAATATCAGAGTTAACTAAAATAAGATGCATGCATGCATCTTAAATATTCTAACTCTAGAAATAAATACGGGATGGACAGGCCCAACCCGTTTACATAACAGACTATAAAAAAAGCCCAATGACGCAACATCTAATACCCAACAATCTCCCCCTTTGCGTCAATTGAGTCGGGAGAATCTTCACTTCAGAGTCTTCTTTGTCGTCTTGAAGATTTTGGGCATAGTAGAGAGAAGAGTGCTTCGAAACGCAATGTACCAACGAATCATGTCATGAAAGATTTTCTTAGAAGCAACATCATTCGCTGGACACCCTTCAATAATCTCCAAAATGTAATTCAAGCAGGTTGTGGAGAAAAGATGTTTATCAGGTAGTGCGAACAAACATTTTGCAAAATCACCACGCTCTTCAGAACCACGATGGAACATCACAATCCAGTTTACGCTGTCGATACTCCCCATCTGCATTTTATTAACATCACTGGCAGCACCCCGGGGAAGAACGGTGGGCTTTTGCTACAGAGCATTGGCGATCTCCATGTCTAATTTTGCATCCTCGTGAACGTATGACACCATCATCCTCTTGACATGATCCATGCTGGGAATAATAATTTTCAGCTCTGTAGAGCAGCTTGGGCTTCGCGTTCAGCCTTTTCCTTCTCTTCTGCCTCTCTCGCAATGCGAGCATTTTCATTTAGGACCTCATCGCGAGCTTTACGTTTAAGCTTCTCGGCCTCTGTTTCCTCTTCTTCTTCGTCATTGCCTTCCACAATCTTTTCCTTTCCTTTTGAACCCGAAGTTTCATTACCCTTCAGTTCATTCACTTTTGCGATCTCCTCTTCATTACCAGAGGAGTCTGTTGTAGGTTTTGCTATTTCTCCCCCTTGTTTCGAATGGTCCGGAGGCACCGAAACACCCTTGTATCTGTTCAGCATAGCCACTGCAGGACGGAGCTTTTCAGCAAGGTACCTGCGAGTAGTCAGGGGGAGCATGGGATCATGTGCTTCAATCAGATTAGAGAGAAGAGCGTTAACATCTGACATGCAGATTTTCATGACAGCACGTTCGGACTTAAGCTCGACGATCTCATTGTTGGCCGAAGTAAGCTTCATGGACAACACCCTGACCCTTGTAGTTTTTAATGCGAGCTCATCCATGATTCTGCTTTCAACTGCCAGATCCTCTTGTAGTTTTGTAATTTGAGAGGAGATGGAGGTCTGGAAGGTCGAGTGATCTTTCTGGAGATCAGTGCGAACCTGCTCGAGAGCTTCTTTCTCTGTGCGAATAGTGGTTGTGACATTTGCAATTACTTTATTCGTATTTGAGACATCGGATTCAGCAGCAGACTTGAGATCAGTCATGAAGGCCTGAGCATCTGTGATTAGTTTATCGACTTTTTTGGTCTCATCCTTGCAAGATTGAGCAGAGTTCTCCATGACTTTGTTTGCCTTTTCAAGGTTCGCATCATGACCAAAGTATCGAGCATCGCCTTAACTGCAGCTTCGGAGTACGCAGTGCTGGAGGATGATGAGATGGAGCCAATAAGAGAATCCAACTTTTCATTTAAAGCTTTGAGATGCCTCTGAGAAACAGGGGCATCATCATCGCTATCTTCCTGCAATGTGAAGGGAATGTAGTGGAAACTTTCAAAATTAAAAATACCTTCACCAAAAATAGTTTCACCATCTCCCTGTCGTAAAGGATAGATGGGAGGGGATTGATGGCCGGTAACGAAACATGAGGCTCCTGCCCCCGTATCAGATACGTTGACAGTAACTGGAGGTTCGCTGACATGGGTTGTGGTAGTGGTGGTTTGAGTAATGGTGGGGGTGGTTGAAGCTGTGTATAGTGGAGTGGACAAGGGAATGCTTCCCTATGGTTGAGTAGAGACAGGAGGTGGACAAGGTGCAATGGTGATGGGAGTAGTGGTTTCAGAAGTACGAGGAGGAAAGGGAACAGTGTCATTATGAGTTACCTCTGGTGGTGGAGAGTGTGGAGGCGAATTATCATGATGCGAATCTTCATGTTGGGAATCTTCAGCCTCACTGCGAATATCGAAAGGATTTTATGAGGGTTGGTATTCACTCTCGCTGGTTGTAGGAGAGCGAGGCTTACAAGTTTGCTTTTTCACCATTTGTCGTTTCAGAGCAGAAGGAGCAACACCTTGACCCTTTCGCTTCTTTGGGATCTGGGCCTGACCTGATGGACCTTCTTGAGCGCCCTTTTTCTTCTCACCTTTCTTTCCCCCTTTCTGTCCTCCCTTCCTGGTCTTGTTTGCTTCTGTAAGGATTGCTTGCATTTCAGGAATAACGGGACGAAATACAGAAGGAGTAAGTTTGCGATAACCTTCCAAAATTTTGCTAGAGGCAGGCACATCACGAAACATCGCCTCTGGAATTGAACCGATGAAAGAAAATTTCGATTTATCAGCCAGAATGATGCATGTTGTATGAAAGGTTGAGATAGTAAACACCAAAGCATCCTGCATCATGGGAATGTTGAGCTTGACGATGGCTCTTTGAACAATGATAGACCAGAATCGTGCACATGAGATTTCACTGTGACAAGTGGTCGAGTGTGTGCTCTTAATCACCTGAGCCTAGAGAACAGCTCCAAAATTGACATTCAAACCTGTATAAATACCATAGATTATAGGCATGAACAACGTACTGGCGCAATCGGAACCAGTAACTCTTTCTGAGAATGCCTTGAATAGAAGAGTGAAGAGGCCATTCCACTGTGGGGGTAGGTTAGGTTTCCAGAATTTTGAGACGGCAGTTAGGTTTTCTTTGTACCCCATTTGATAGAACATCTCCAATAGAGCAGCGTTGGAGATGGATTCCGGGTTGATCATCCCTTCAGTTTGAGGAAGCCCTAGAAGAGAGCAAAATCGGGCTTTGGTGATTGATGTTTTCTGATCATGGATGTCAAAGGTAATCTTGTTTTCCTCCTTGATGTAACTTGTAGATGAGTACGCCCTAAACAGTAGGGACATTGGAACATCCTCCATCTTTGTTAGAGCATGCACGAGTGAAGAATACTTGAGGCACTCAACAATCGGCAGGAGATAGGCGTCATATTTGCAAGGTTCCAGATCGATCACCATGTTCTGGTTAGGTTTGATGGTCAGAAGAGAAGAATGAGTAGTTTGGTCATGAGCAGATGATGAAGCAGCCATCGTTGAGAGTTTGAGAGAAAGAAGATGAACAGTAGACACTTTGATCGCCAGAAATCTTTGAGAGAAAATATGGGAATGGTGATGAGAAATGAACCGCTTAAATCCATACGATGTGTTTGGTGAGACAAATCAGGAGAGAGAGTGCATCGGTTACTGAAGAGTCACCTGTAAAAGCATGACTGATAGCTGTTGACGTCAGAAACTTGTGGCAGGCGGCGTAAAAGTAACTGTTCGTTCAAATCTTCACGCGCCCAAATCAAATCTTATCCTGAAATATAACCGTTTGAAAATTTCCCTTTTATAGGTATTGCATTGCAAACACTTTCGCAGTAAGACTAGAACTTTCGTTTTCAAAGTTTTACTGATAGACCTGTGAAACTTAAAGGAACCATAAGAACCACTAACTAGACTTGGGAAAATCACTAGGATATTCATGCAAGAGTGTCAAAGATAAAGAAATAAAACAATACTTGTATGTAGGATTTTGTGATGTCTAATTAAAGACACGAAACTGTGGATCCCGGGCAAATATCTCTTCTTTTAAAGTCAAGAGAGACTAAGAAGTGTCTGTGTGGTTTCCCATTGAAATACGATCAAGTGTCTGATAAGAAACATTGAAAGGCATCTTTTAGTAGGCTTACAAGGTGGCTTCATCTTCATCCAAACTCCGAAACTTGACATAAGTCTGAGAGTTGAACGAAGTACTCGTGTGACCAGTGTAGTCAGTTAACGAGTAGGTTTGAAATTATTTTGGTGACAAGATTAAATTCTGAAATCTCAAAAAAAATAAAACTGGATCTTGTGGGAAGAAGTGTCTTGGGACAAGAACACGTCATAAAGATCTCACAAAACAAAAAGAGATTTCTTGGTACAAACCACGAAAGTGGCTTTCGTTAATTCCATGGTGAAAATCTTGAACGTTTAATTGTTCACCATCAATTCATTTAAGTGTGTTGGATTTTGGGTTTCACTCAGTTCGTGGTGGACGAAGCTAAGATCATTAACACAGATGTTGTGTAACCATAAACCTCAGTGGAATTGCTGAGAGTCTCAAGGGTTACATTCATGAGTGCGAAGGAAGTGGAGAAGTGTGAAGGTGATTCCAGAGAAGCGAATGTACCTCTGCTATGCGAAAGTGACCAAGCAAATAACTCTTAACTCAAAGTGAGAAGAGTAAGGTAGCTCATGACTAATGTGAATTTAACAGCCTGGTTGGGAAGAAAAGATTGGTAGAATCAGTTCATTAAGGCTTCACATCGAGTCGATTGAGACTTCGGACAACATGCAGCAGCATGCTGCTAGGGACACTTAGCTAATACATAGATAAAGAGATTTATACCTACCCCATCACACGAATTGAGACATGATATGAATCTGTGCCTTCATGATCTTCTTAAGATATTTTTGGTGTTTTTGAGATTTGTGAAAATAAAAGAAAAAGTAAACACAAATAAAATATTTTTGTATTTTGAGATTTTCTGAAAAAGAATTAAAAATAGAAAAGATTGAAAAACGAAATAAAGATAAGAAATAATATACATAAAGCACAAAAGGATATTGGAAAATCCGAACGACGAATGAACAGTTGACTGCGAATTACTACGAGCGTTCGCACTGTTTCGCAGTATTAAAGTAGACTGCGAATGAACAGTGGCCTACGAACTACTACGAACGTTCGCACCGATTCGCAGTGTAATCATAATGTATGTGAAAGTGGTTCCGGAACATATTTAGCTTCCATCATTCCTAGCCCTTGAAGAATTCTATTGAAGGTTGTTTCAGGCAAGGATTTTGTGAATATGTCAGCTAACTGATCAAAGGATCTTACGAAGTGAATTTCAACGTTGCCATCTTCTACGTGATCCTTAATAAAATGATACCTCAGTGCTATGTGTTTCGTCTTTGAGTGTTGCACTGGGTTGTGACAAATACGAATGGCACTTTCGGAGTCACAGTATAGTGGGATTCGTTTCATGCTCAAGCCATAATCACGAAGTTGGATTTGAATCCAAATGACGTGGGATGTACATGAGGCATCAACTATATATTCAGCTTCAACTGTTGACAAGGATACACACGTTTGCTTCTTGGATTGCCAACTGACAAGTTTGCCATCAACAAAATTGGCATCCTCCAGTTGTGCTCTTTATATCTAATCCACATCCCCCAAGGTCAGCATCCGAAAACGGTTGTACGAAGAAGTTTGAGTTCGCAGGATACCATATGCCAAGTGATGAGGTTCGTTTCAAGTATCTGAAGATATTCTTGATGGCCACCATGTGAGGTTCACGAGGATTTGCTTGGAACCTAGCACAATAACAAACAGAAAACATAATGTCTGGTCTACTAGCTGTTAGAAACATCAAGGATCCTATCATCTGACGATAAAGGGTCATATCAGCAGCTGGTTTTTCCAGAGATGGTGTCAGTTTCGTTCCGAATGTCATTGGAACCTTCGCTTTAGAGTCTCCCACCATGCCAAACTTAGCGAGCAAAGTCTTCGTATATGCTTCCTGATTTATGAAAATGCCCTCCGGTCCCTATCTTATGTTCAATCCAAGGAAAAAGTTAATTAGACCCATGGAGCTCATCTCAAATTTAGTTTCCATCAACTTTCGAAATCCAGCTGTAAGGCTGGGATTCGTAGAACCGAAAATGATGTCATCAACATAAATTTGGACGATCATGAAGTGGTCACCCTCTTTCTTGCGAAAGAAGGTTGGGTCAACCGAACCTTGTTTAAATTTGGACATTTTAAGGAAATGAGTGAGAGTTTCGTACTAGGCTCTTGGAGCTTGCTTCAGACCATAGACTGCATTGTCTAAGATGTAGCAGTAATTGGGATACTTCTCGTTCACAAACCCAGGTGGTTATTCCACGTATACAGTCTCTTCCAATTCTCCATTCATGAATGCACATTTAACATCCCTCTGAAATACCTCGAAGTTCTTGTGCGTTGCGTATGCCAAGAAGATGCGAACAGATTCCAACCTTGCAACAGGTGCGAAGGTTTCTTGGTAGTCATTGCCTTCTTCCTAAAAATACCCCTTAACCACGAGTATCACCTTGTTTCTTATAACATTCCCTTCTTTATCCATTTTGTTGTGAAACACCCATTTTAGACCTACAACTGATGCATCTGGTGGAGTTGGAATTAGCCTCCAAAATTTATTTCGTTCAAACTCATTGAGTTCGTCTTGCATCGCTTGCACCCAATCAGAGTGATCAAGAGAAACATTAACCATTTTAGGTTCTACTTTGGAAACGAAAGAGTTAAACATACAAAATTCCACTTTAGAGAATAATGTAGTTTGTTTTGCTTTTTGCTGAGATCTTGTAAGGACTCTTGCAGAAGATTTGCCAATTACTTGAGTTCTTGGCTGATCTCTGGTCCATTTGGTTAGAGAAGGATAGTTTGGATCATAAGAGGGATCCAATTCAACATTTACTTCTTCAAATTCTGATTGAACGTCTGAATCAGCATTTACATCTTTATTCTCCCGCTCGAATGACGAGATGTCCTCTTCTTCAGGAATTGAAGTATCTCCTGTGAATGGAGGTTCGTGAGTCATTGTGGGAGGTGAGTCATCTTTAACAGAGGGCGGTTCAGAAGAGAAAGATGAAGTAAAACCCTCCCCCCCCCCCCCCCGTGATGGAATGTTTGTATCTTGTGGTGTAGATTGCTCCCCCCTGAGGACTTGCATTGGAGTCATAATTCTCCCCCCTGGAATGTAGTATTCGTGGTTTGAGGAATGTTCGCACTAGGTGGTTGTTGTGGTAAATCATTCGCAGCATCGTCAATTATTTTCTTCAATTCATCCTCTTTTTTATCAGTTGCTTTTGATTCGGATGAAATGGACTTCTCTGGCTCATCGATAAGTAACATGAATTCCTCATACATATTGGCTAAAGGAATCGTGGATGGACTTGGCTTATGAAAGATTTCCTTCGATTGACTCTCATTCGACTGAGTCATCTTCAAGTATTTGTCGTCAAATGTGACATAATAGGTTTCTTCCATCTTTTTGGATTGTTTGTTAAGAACCCTATATGCCTTAGAGGTCAGCGAATATTCCAAAAATATACCCTTGTCAGCTTTCGCATCAAATTTGTTTCGTTGTTCCTTGGAGTTGAAAATGAAACACCTGGAACCAAATACATGGAAAAACTTAACGTTAGGTTTGCGATTATTGATGATTTCATAAGGAGTAATTGAAAATCGCTTATTTAGGATGGATCTATTTTGGGTAAAGCATGCAGTTGCGATGGCATCCGAAAAGAAATAGAGAGGTAGACATGCGAATGACAACATGGTTCTTGCAGCTTCGCATAAGGAGTGATTTCGTCTTTCAACTACACCGTTCTGTTGTGGAGTGTAAGGAGTAGAAAAGTTGTGTGAGACTCCCTTTTCAGCAAGAAATTCTTCAAACACTTGGTTTTTGAATTCCAGCCCATTGTCGCTACGAACATTGCGAACTAGCTTTCGCTGTTTAAGCTCAATTTACTTTATGAAGTCCTTGATTTTTGGTGTGGCTTCAGATTTCTATTTAAGAAAGTACACCCAAGTGAAACGTGAAAAATTATCAACTATTACAAGAATATACTTACTACCACCGACACTTTCAATTGTAGAAGGTCCACAAAGGTCTATATGTAGAAGTTCTAGAGGTTCGACGACTTTCGTGTTTACTAACGTTGGCTGACTTTTTATGCTCTGCTTCCCCATTTCGCAAGCTGCGCATAAATGATCCTTGTCGAATTTTAAGAGAGGAAGCCCTCGCACGTGATCACCAAGAACAAGCTTGTTGATGTCTTTGAAGTTAAGGTGCGAGAGTCTTCTATGCCATAGCCAGATATCATCTAAGTGAGCTTTCGTAAGCAAGCAAATGGTAGGATTCCGTCATATCGGATTCAAATTTAAAGGATACATTTCACCTTTGCACTTCGACTTTTGAAGAACTGCTTTCTTCTTCTTTTCTATAATCTCAGATCCTTCGCCGTCAAATGAGACTTTTAAGCCCATCCCTACAACCAGCTGCGAAACACTTATGAGGTTGTGTTGCAAGCCTTCTACATACTCCACCTTACGAATCGAAAAATCTTCATTCGTTATCATCCCATAACCTTTAATCCTACCAAAAGAATTGTTTCCAAATTTCACATTTCCACCATCTTTGAGAGGACGAAATTCTCGTAATTCCTCCTTCCTTCCGGTCATGTGACACGAGCAACCACTGTCGATGTACCATTCTGAGTCAAATTGATCGTCACAAATTACCTGCATAAATCAAGAAGATTTAGGAACCCAAAGTTGCTTGGGTCCTTGTGAGCATTTTACAGAACGGGGAAAAGTAATTGCAAGATCAACCATATAAGTACGTTTAACTAATGTGGTTTTATATTTCTTTGTTATGGTGAAAACTTTTTTTTATCTTTAATGTTAGTTTCTTTTGGAAAGGATGGTTTTTGGTTATGTTTTATTTGATTCTTTACGAATCCTTTTTCAGCTTTCTTTGAGTTAGTTGTCGTTTTCTTGATTGGAACGTCAGAATCCGAAACTAACTTTCCATTTCCTTTATCATCCTTGGATGGGACTTTCGTGGGTAAAGAATGATGAGGTTTTGGTTTCTCCATAGGTTTCTTTGAAACAGAAGGTTTTTGAACAAAGTTCCTTTTGGATATCTATGGAGTGCAAGAGTGACAGTGCGAACATTGACTGGGGTTCACATGAGAACGAGCTCTTGCATTTTGATTGGAAGATTTTTCATTGCGAACATAGTTGGGATTTTGGGATTGCCAAAATTGCTTCCTTTCATTGAGATTTCTTTGATATCTCAAATTCCTTTGCCATTTTTGATCTGCAAGTTTCTCTGAGGATTTGTGAATGTTCTCCTTGGGTTTCGCTTTTCTTGGATGAGATTCGTTCATCACTGACTTAGGTTCGCTTTGAATATACTTAGTTCCACTTGGACTTCCTTTTTCAAAACATGAACGATTGTTTAGTGGTTCTGCCACATATCTTCCTTTCACTTTCCAAGAGGTCATTTCTGATAGACCATTCGTTTCATCTGCATTGTCTATTGGAGCTGACCAAAAGTACTCCTCGCAACCATCTTTTGTTGTCATCGTTGACGATGGACGTTAATTCAACAGTTTGATTTTTGTCGACTCCGTTAGTTTGAAAGACTTGATTAGGTTTAGTTTGGACTTTACGAAAAACGGTTGCTTTCTCTTTTAAAATTTCTAGTTTATTTTGAGAAATGCGTGCGAACTCAACTGAATTTTCAGAAATCAAAGCTTTCGCAGGTTCAGTTTTGTTTTTAACAAACTCTGAGCAGTCCACCTCATCCTCAATATAAATTTCACTCATATCACTGTCCTCATCGAATTCAGATGTGCTTTCAATAATTATCTAATTTTTTGAACTCAATTTGGCACTTAATGAATCGAATTTCTGTATAGTATCATATTTGATTTGCTTTTTGTCTTTTTCGTCCAAAATCTATTTTAACATATTTTTATGGTGTTTGGACTTAATGTATGATTCAATTCTTTCTAGTCCAACTCTGTAAGCATCAGAGGTTTCATCAGACGAGACGATGGATTCATATTTATAACAATCGATGTCAATTTCTTCTTCCTTTAATTCAAGAAATGGTAAAATCATCGTGTGAATTTTCTTACCAATCTCACAATCAAGGTGCAACTGAGTAATGTTAAAATACAGCCTTATAGCAATCAAACAAAAAATATTACGTTATTTTAAAAGCATCAAATTGTCTCATTGCAAGTAAATTAATTGATCCCTAGACTTAGACAAATCTGACTCGGTCTTCTTTATCCACATTCGCCTCTCATCGCTTTTCGATGAAACCCTACTAATTTGATCAGTTAGGTTAGAGTTTGTCAAACGAGTTCTTTTAAACTATAACTAATGCTTGAAAAAGTGAATTTTAGGCCATTCAATTCAGTCTCGTATCTTGACACATGTATATTGAGAGTTTCAAGAATTAGATTTACCTTGTTAATCAGCTGTTCGCACTCATTGATTTGTTCAGGAACTGGTCTTGTTGAGAAACAATTGTCGTCTCCTCTTTCACTCTCAGTGGCACTCCCGTGCATCTATGGCCTTTCGTTCGTCACCATCAAGCATCTTCCTCCAAACTGTGAACTTTCTTCTTTCGCTACGAACGCCTTGCCATGTATGGGCCTGCGAACCTCGTCATCTTCAGAGTCTGTTGACCAGACCTCAACTCCTCCAAACTCGTTTTCAGCTGCATTTTCCTGCACAATTAAAGGAAGCATAGAGTTATCAGCATTCTTTTTCTTCTTAATCTCCTCTATCTTTCGCATGTGGTAAGCCTCATCATCTTCTCCTTCCTTCTTCTCGTTTAACCTTCTCAGCATGCAATCCTTGGCCAAATGATTTTTGCCATGACAATAGTTGCAGTCATAGCCAGAGTCCCCCATGAGCTTCTTCTCCTTTTTGTCTTCATCCTTTTGAGAGGCGCTTTTATTGTCTTCGTTCACCTTTTCAGAGCTGTAGCTGTCCTGCCAGCTTCGGCTTTTGTTTGAAGGGAACTTTTTCCTTGCGAACCTCTTAGGGTTTGAAACCATTAAAGCAAACTCATCACTCGTAAGTTCGCATTCAGATTGATCAGACTCAGATCCATCTTCTAAAACTGTCTTTCCTTTCGCAACAAGAGCCAGAGATCCCATTCCAGAAACAACTTTCGCTTCTTTAGTCACCTCACTCTCGTGTGCCTTCAAAATCCCAACACGCTTGGATAAGGAATAGTTTTTAAACTGCACATGCGCCTTGACAGTAGAAAACACTGCCATCCATTCAGATCTAAGCCTGTTCATGAACGTAACCTTCTGTTCGATTACTTCTCGTCCAATACCATGTTTCATCATCTTACTCAAAAGATGAGTGTAGCGATTGAAAGTTAAACTTAAACTTTCTTCAGGATTTTGTGTGAAAGCACCGAACTCAGAAAGCAAAAGGGTTTAAGTGGAGTGCTCAAGATCTGCATCAGTGGAGTAGAGTTCCTTGAGCCTATCCCAAATGGCTTTAGCAGTATCACAGGAACTAACTAGATGAAAGGTATTAGCAGGCGAAGCGAATCTAATGATCCTCATTACTTTAACGTTGCTGATTAGCTTTTCTTTCTCATTCTGAGGAACATCCTTTACATCAAGGAGCAGCGGGTTATATTCCTTATGAGTTTTAATAACTCGTCTGGTTCCAGTGTGAACAAAATCCCCCAGTGTGATTGCTTCCCAGATGAGATAGCCATTGTCCTCCAAACCAAGAACATAATCTTCAAAGTGAAGCGCCCAAACTTCATACTCATTGGGAAAGAGAATTGGGATCCTTATTATCGATCCAATGCTGCTGGAAAGATTGATAGAATTGATTTGAGAATTGTCGTGATGCATGATGATATGACTTTGATACCTGTTAAGAATCAGACGTCTAAACTAAGATAGTTTATAGGGTAATATCAAGATCATTGTGTGCCGTCAAAAGCACTATGAAGACGACTGAACAAGATCCTATATTAACGGAAACGCTAATAACTTTGTAAACAGAAGAGATGCGTATAGATTACACAGTCTCCTGCTCTGATACCAATTGTGAGGATGAAAATCCTTGAAAAGATCGTTTAGATTCAAACAGATTAAAGTAAAGAACACAACGATGATTAAAAATATATTAAATGATTAAAAGTCACGCCTCAGAAGAACTCGACAAAGAATTGCTACTGTAGAGGCGTAATTAAGGTTACAGAATAATATCAGAGTTAACTAAAATAAGATGCATGCATGCATCTTAAAAAATCTAACCCTAGAAATAAATTCGGGATGGACGGGCCCAACCCGTTTACATAACAGACTATTCAAAAAGCCCAATGACGCAACATCTAATACCCAACAAATCACTTATATTCATTGTGGAAAATCAGGCCACATGTAGCAAGACTATAGGATACCTGATCTGGTATGTATTGTAGAAAAATGGGGCACATTAGTTGTATGTACCAGAACGCAAATATTCAGGTCGTTATAGTTGGTAAGAAGATCGAGGTGACTAATGGTTTATCTCGTCCATTTCATATGATTGAGGAGGGGATCAGACGCAACATTGAGGCCAATCTCGAAAATTTTACAGTTATATTGTGTATACTATAGTTTGATTTGATGTTGTTGCTTGTAGCCAATTTATATTTCATGCTTTATGTGCTTGATTTGTGTTCCATCGGAGTTCTAGGAGTTTTGTGTTAGACATTGCGTTATCGTTAGGAAATTCTATTCTCTTATTCGGAAAAAGTTCATTGAGTGTTATATTGTGATGGTTGGAAACAGTTTTCCTCTGACTTTGATTCTGATTGGGATCAAGTCGTGTGATGTTGACGTGGACATGTTTTAGGTGTCCACTACTCAGGCTGGGAATCTCTAGGGTAAAAAGTATGTGCGTATTCCATGTTTAATGTGAGGATATATATGATTTTAGGAGGAGTAAACTCTAGGTTTCATTTTCATTATTTGTGTTTTTGGTGAGTGAGCGTCCAGTAAGGTGGTGCGAGGTCTTCCTGGCTATGAAGTGGAGGGCTCAGGGAAGACCGTGGGTAGGAGTGTAGTGATGTTTCCCTGACGAGATGTCGGGTGTGCCACCACCATGTCAGGAAATGTTTTATGTCAAGGAGCTTATAAATGTAGACCTTCTAGGTGGGTGAAAAAGTGATGCTTCAAGACTCTCCATGGTTGATAATTATTTATTTTGACAATCGAGGCAAGTTAAGAGTTGAGTGGCTTATTATTAGACAAGTTACGTGTCGATGAGTTAATTAACGTGATGGAAGAGTTGGTAGATATTTTGGTTATAAAGGGAAGAAACAGGGGATGAAACATATCAAACTCATTAAAGTTTGATGAAAGGACGAGTATAAATCAAAAATGACCTAGGTGGTCGAATAATACACGGAGGTTCGTTACTCCAAGTCGTTCGTAATAGCATCTAATTTTGGGAAGTAATCCTTTTAAGGAGAGGAGATTGCATCGACTTGGATTTCCATTAGTCACAAGGTTAGTGTTTTTATTCTCAAAAGCTAATATTTTCCTTAGCTTAGATTTAAGTTATGAGTGACAACGTATAGTAAAAGGAACCTTGATCATGCATATGGATCTAGGGGTTATTTTAACATACTTTAAGGGCCTAGATTGTAACTTATGAAATACTTAAGCTATGTTAACCCTAGAAATCAGGTTTGTAACCCTATTTGTAGTCATCAAAGTGTAGAGAGAGTGTGTGATAGTGTGTAAAACATTCTTGAAGCTTTGGTGATTGTTTAAGTGAAGAAAGTGGTGTTCTTGAAGGCTTGGTAGTATTCTTGGTGTAGTGTTTGAGTAGTTGCTATTTGGATTTTTTAGGTTACAATTAATTTGTACATGTGGAATTTCACTTAACTCTTAAGGGTACATGTAACCTAATGGATCTAGGTCTTTTATCAATTAATAACAACATACTTATCAAACAAAAACTACAAACCCTATGAATCAAATTCATGAATTGAACCATATACCTCTTGCTTGATTCGAAACAAGCTAATTAAATACCCTTTGTAGTCTCCTTGAAAAACTAGCTCCCAAGTTATGGCCGCCTCTAGTGGTTCACACCCAAAACTAAAGAAACCATAGGATTGAATGAGAGAGGGGAGAAGAGAAGGAGAATTTTGTTCTCCATCTTTTAGGTAGACAGAGCCACAAAAATGTAGATGCCCAAGGGTCCTGTTTATAGTTTAGGTAACTTGTAGATGAATCTATATTTGAATATATAAATAATAGATTTAATACCTAATTCAAATCGTTTCCTTATTTGCTAATAGGAGGTTTCTAGAGACCGTAAAGAGGCTCCCAAACCGTCCAAGCCTTGGTAAGTTCTATAATTTCCTCTTCTATCGAACTATTGAACAATTACAATTCACCCTTTACAACTTTAATTAATTCTAATTAATTCCAAATTAAATACAGATTAATTCAGATTAATAATTAGTCAACTCTGACTATCTTTAATTATTTCATAATTAATTATTAACTATTTCGAACTAATTTATTAATCACATAATAAATTAACAAATCATTTATCTCTCCCTCCTTTAATCAATCCAAGCCATTTCCTGGTTATGAGGGCAACCCAAAAAGGACTTAACTTCTATTCATCAACATTATACCAATTTAGTTAGGACCTTAGACAATAATCCACCAGACTCCACCTTCGATAAGTCACTAACTAGAATTGCAAGTACAACTCCAAATAATCAGTAAAGAGATATTTCCAAAGACACTTCCAAACTCTGATTAGACATTGATCCTAAGATAAGTGATCAACTATCCCTTCTTTCAACAAGATATCGTATGGACACGAGACATGGATTAAAATCAATCTCATAGTCCAAGATTCTGTTAATCGATTTCCCATTTATGACGACTGAATTCATACTACTAATTGAACACATCAATTTAGTCCCCGCTCAGCCAAGCACTTCGAATGTCGGTAACAAATCATCGAGGGGCCCAAAGATGTCGCTTTTCCTGTTAAGGAAAAAGGAATGAATAAACTTTGACTAAATAATCATGTGTTTAACTCACCAAATTATGCATGAAATTACATTTATAAACGGAGTTACGAGATGTGTTAGAGTTAGCCAATGCATAACTAATTTGTAAAATATGACTTATATATATATCTGTTTGAATAATAGAAGATATTATCGTCTTTGAATTACTTGTGATTGAATCCATTAAGTAATCTCTAAGTGTGGGTTTAACCAATAATTAAAATCCCTATTTTCCAAGTACTCATGAATACTACAACAATCCCTATACATGTTCAATCCATATGCACAATCTACAATCAATTCATGATAGTCTTAAATCAATACCTACTCCCAAAAGTATGACTGATTATGGCATTTTGAATAAATTAAAATTCAGGAAGTAACACACAAAATGAACACAATAATAAACTAATTGTTCTATGGCATCACACTCTTTGAATATAAATAATTCCGTATTATTTAATCACCATAACAATTACAGATTTATCTTTCGTATAACTGTTTTGGGGTAATCAAATTAACGACTAAACTTCTCAATATTTCTTATGCCAATGCTCTTAGCATGAATATCGTGTTCTCCTTTGGTCATCACTATTGTGAACGAATCATCAAAAAGATATTCACTTCACAACTAGATCTCCATCCTCAATCCTTTTCTTGGATGTAGTGGAATTTCCTTCTTCTATGCATTGACGTTCTATGATCTCAAGAATCCTTAGTCAACATGAATCACTTTTTCACATAATGTTTATAATGGAAATTTGTTACTAAAAACAAATCCAAGGTCAACTATGAAGTTTTCTAGTCCATGTACGCTCTTTGGATACTTTACTTGTACTAATGTAGTCTTACTCACATTGTCGAATCTACCACCATCTCCAACATGAAACCTTTCATGCTACAACTCAAAAATGAGTATCCATTTAGACTATGGCTTTAGTTCATCTCTTCTCTATCATGTTCTCTATTTTCTATAAGCAACCATTCCTTGGTATATTTTAATACCTTTAAATGTTCATGACAGTTGTCTAGCGATTTAATCATAACAATTTCCGATCCAATCTCACAATGGTTAAATCATCTAATACATCAGAATAAGCACAAGTCATATCATTCATGATCGATCCTATATTTAAAGCATATGGGACTCGACTCATCCTATCATTTTCATGACTAGTACAAAGGAGCTTTGAGATTCACTCAACTCCCTACTATGAAGCATATGAACAATCCCTTTGGGGCTTTCATGTCGAAATCTTCCAACACATTGTGCTTTGATTGAATCCTATTAAAATTTCAATATATGCTTTAGATTCAAAGACCAAGTTTCAATGACTCTTCCCCTTGTCCATCATAACAAAATAATTCTCGATCGTTCGCACTTTGCAACTTAGAGACAATTTTTCCTAAGAGTGGTATTTCGTCAACATGCAATACTAGGAAGACAACGATACTCCCACTAGCTTTGACATATACTCAAGACTAATCTGAACTTCTAGAAAGATAACACTGTTTTTTTACTTTCTTATGGAAGAACATATTCATGATATGTGATGCTTGTCTAAATCCATGAATAGACTTCTCAAGCTTACACACCTCGTTTGGATACTTTGTATGTTTAAATCCTTTTAGAATATGCCATATATCCTTTGAAAGTCTCCTATTGAGGAAAGTCATTTAAACATCCATTTTACCATATCTTATATCAAAGAAGGCAACAATGTTAACAAATAACCAAATAGACCTTTCTTAGCTACTAATGAGAATATTTCCTCATAATCAATTTTTTGAGTCAGAGCGAAACTCCTTTCCACCATAATATCTTTGAATGTGTGTACATTCCTATCCATGTTAGTCTTCACATTGAAGATCTATTCACAACCCATTGTTATATGACCAGGCTTACAATCAACCAATTTCAAAATTAGTTATCCTTCATGGATTGAACTTCGCTATCCTTAGACTCTTTTAATGGTAGCCATAGGGCCCACCATTTCTTCCTAGTAGCTATTAGGCTTATCCTAATTAATCAATGTTTTATAATTAATCAACGTATCTCCTTCCACAGTTAGATGAAACTCATAAAACTTGGGAGGTTATCTAACTCTACTATATATTTTGAAGAAGTAAGGCAATGTCATTTGACTCAACTGGTATTTCAACCTCAAGTAGAGAGTTAGTGCCAACTATAGATTCATTGTTGGCTATACCTCGAATTTCTTTAAGATTAATATGTTCCCACTGAATTCTTGATATCTATATGTTCTTTCCCTCAAGGAACATTATTTTTGAGCTATAAGCACAAATATCAAAAGCCTTTAGCGAATAACCGACAATGTAACACTTCACAAATCTCGATTTAATTTTTTCATTGGTTTCTCGTCGAATGAAAGACCTCACAATACTAGATATGAATGTGACGGAGCTTTCCAACTCCATATTTCATGATGTGTTTTCAGACATACATAGATGGATACAAGGTTCAAAATATGCTTAATTGTTTCAAATGTATTTTCCCAAAAAATGAATGGTAGCGAAGCACGACTCATCGTAGATAGAACCATATAACAAATTATAGAAACCATTCCACAATCTATATGATGATCGTAGAACCCATTACTAAGGAATTCTCCTTCCCTTTCAGATTGAAGACCCTTTATCTTCATGCCCATTTGATTTCCTACTTTGTTTTGGTACTCTCTGAAACTTTTCAAAGTGTCAGAATAATGTTTAATCATATAAGCATAACCACGTCTACTGAAACTATCAACAAATATGATATAGTAGTATATATCGTCCCTTATGGTAGATCTGAAGGGTCTACACACATTAGTGTGTACAAGATCCAAAATCCTTTATCACCATTACATGTCGATGTGAATGGTGACTAATTCATCTTGCCAACATACAAGACTCGCATACATCATCCAACTCAAATTCGAATGATTCCAAGTTCGATCCAATTGGATCTTGGTTCTACGATTCTTACTTATGTGGCCAAGGTGATCATGCCACAAGCGCAATCATGTCTAAAATATTAAAGGAATAAATGTTCATGTCCTCACTGCTATTATAATAAATACAAACTATAATTTTATAAGTGTTCAAGTCATCAACTCCACTGCTCGAATGTTGCTTGCTTTGTGCTTTGTAGGACTTATACTGGTGTGAGTTAACTATCAAATGAATACGTTAAACTATATGCTACGAAGGTTAAATAATATTAGAGTGAAGGATGTGGTCCTATTATGAAGCTCTCATCTGAGTCTAATCGTTGTAGGTTTGAGTCTGTTAGTCGAAAGATTATTTGAGTTTTGTTGCATATAATTGTATTCATGAAATGGTTAGCAGACATTAATAATGGTTCTTCAGTAGCTGATGGCAAGGGAGGTGGGAATCCAAGGAGAACCTAGGAAGTGCTTTAGTGCGGTTGCTACGTTGTTTAGCGGGTGTTGTGTAACATCCTGTTTTGGGGGCTAAAATTTTTAGGCTTTTTGGTAAAAAAAAATAAAATCTTTCTTTAATTATAAATAAAATAAATTGAAGAGAAATAAATTAAGTATTGGAAATTTGAGAAAATTGCGATAAGAATAAAATAAATATTGTCATTAGTTGGTGTTTTTAAAATTATAAAAATTTAATGTCTAGAAAAATATTCTTGCTAGAATGGTCATTTGCGTCAAACGGGTGAAACTTAGGTTTCACTTGCGAGTTGACCAAATAAGTGACTTGGACTAAGTTTGTAGATGTTATTATGAAAAGGGACCATTTTGGAAGATATTATATGTTCCTTAGTCATTTTGGAGTAATTTTGCAAAGAGGGACCATAGTTGACTTAGTGACTAAAGTTAGATCTATTTGAGTCATCTTCTTCCCTCATCCTCTCTTCACATCAAATCATCCTCTCTTCTCATAGAAATCAATTTTCTCACCCAAAATTCACGACTCTTTGATTCTTGAAGATCCCACTTGAAGATTTGTCAAGTTCCTTCTTAATCTAACATTTAGAGGTAGTTTCTTCTTCCCTTTTTCTTTTAAATTCATGTATGGATTTAAGTGTTTTTATAATTCTGAGTTTCTCATTGCATTTATGATGATTTTTACGAGTTTTATGTTGTAATTTCACTCTTTGATTCATCTCCAAGATCTAACCAACAAATGGTTGTAAGATTTGTGAGTATGAAGGATTGGTTCATGGGTTTTCAAACCCTAAAACCCTAAATCTGAATTTATACTTGAGTTGTTTTATTCTTATGAGATTATTGTTGGGGTTTCATCTCTTGAGCCTTACCTATGCTCTAACTAGTAAATAGATGTGGGATTGGTGGGATTAAATATTGTTTTGATGGGGTTTTCAAACCCTAGAAAGTGAAATCCAAATCTAGTTGTTATAATCTAGTTTTGATCTTGATTTTGATGCTCAATGATTGGGGTGACTTCAATTCAATGATCCATTTGTTAATTATTGACTTATGGTGGGAATTCTTGGTGTTTGATTTAAAATTTAGCTTCTATGTGTTGATTTGGGAATTCTTAACCCTTGATGTTATAGAGTTATTCTCAAGACTCCAAGCAATGATATGATCTTGATTTCATGATTTGGTTTTATATTTAGCTTCAAGTCATTGGGTCAAATGTTAATTCATGTCTCGTTTTAATAATTATGGAGTTTTGATGAAGTCTTAGCTTCTATGTGTGGTTTGGGGATTTACCAAACCATAGATGTTCATAGAACTAATTTCAAACTCCCTTTTGGTGTCATAAATTTGTTTTCATTTTTAGATGATGTATTCTATTTCAAAAATCTAAGTCACTTTATGATTTCATACTGACTTGGTGTTTGTAAGCTTTTATCAGATGTTGAGTTTATTTAAAGTTCATATGTAGTTAGGAGCTTAATAGATGAGCGAATAATCTTCATGACATCTCAATTCCATATGTTTAAAGTTATAGAAATCATGTATAGCCATGTTGGGCTAATTACCATTCACACATAGTGAATTGGTATAACTTGAGTTCTTAATTTCCCCTTTAGTCCTCCAATTGAGTTGAGAAATGATATTAGTAAATTTGTATTTAATCCAAGGATATAAACCATTAGTTATCCTTTCTTATGCCAATTGAAGTGTTTTAGCATGTATTTGAAGCTCCTTGAGTCATAGGATGTTTGGATGCTTTAACACCAAAGTACGATGGATATAAGTAAGATTTTGGTCATTTTTGACATGTTGTGTGTGATACAGGTCGTGTCAATTTGACACGGGTCGTGTATAGTGTTCAGATTTCACATCACAAATGGAAAAACTTGTTTTGGTCATAACGTTTTCATCTGGACTCGAAATTGTGTATGGTTTTCGCCTACGTTCTTGTTTTAGCATGAGGAAGGTTTTGAAACCATAAGAATTAATTTTTGGAATTAAGAACTTAATAAGTGACCTAATAGACCATTTTGGGATATTTTGAACATAGAATGTTAAGTTGACCCATAGAAGGGTATTATAGTATTTTGACACCTTGTAATGATATTAGATGTTTTATTTGGGGTATTTTGGAGTTGAAGGTGGCATATCTCATGATTAGAAGATCTTTGGTGTTGCAAGATTAAGACTTATGGTGAGTAGACTTACCTTAGAATACTTGTCCCCAAAATCAGTATTCTACTTATGTTTTCCATTTTGTGCTATATTATACATATGTATACTATTTGAAAATATATGTTTCGTTTTCTCATTATGATAGTTTATTATTCGGGGACGTCCTTTTGAATTAAGGACATGTTTTGAGAAATTGATTTATTTGTGGGGGGTTAAACTTATTTTCTAGTATTTTGGGTAAAATTTCCCTTTTTGGTTATCTTATGAAATATTGGGAGTACACATACCTTATTTTTGATTTTGTGCTTTGGAAACTAATTAACATTTACTTTAATGCTAGTTAGGCTTATAGGGATTATTTTTTGCATTAATGATATGTAAATTTTGGAAATTATTTGATACTTAAAGCAAAAGGATTTATTTTTGGAGAATTGTTTTGAGCATCCATATGTGCATATCATGCTAGGATAGGTGTGACTTTGTAGTCCTAGTACCCAATTGGACAGTTGTTGTTGCTTGCATTGTTTGTGAGTAGTTTTCTAGATATCCTCACGTACACGAGTAGAAGCTTGCTACCCCTCGTGTGGCCTAGGTTGGATGGCCCCTAGTGCCTGGTTTGTTGTGGGTGTAAGGGCGACACGATAATTTCATTATTACCTTGTTGTCGGAGGTGAGTACAAAAGTTGATTGTCTATCATGAGTACTGGACACCCAATGTTTTTCGTGAGTTGGACCTTGAGATTGACAAGGGATTTGGATTAGTTGCATGCATTGCATCTTACTTATTGTGATTGATTTTGTTTTACCCCTTTCTTATTGTGAGACATATTCTCTCTTTCTGGAAACTTAAATGTTTTATGGAAAGCTTTTGGGCATTTAAGACCCTTATATTATTTTAGATTACAAATAAAATTTCTTTTATTCTATTTTGTTCTTATTATTGAGAAGTGCTACTTGGGATACACCCACTTGGTATTATTTAACTAACAATGAAGTTTATTGCGAATTGTCACAAATGACAATGTAGTTTGTCTTATGTCTGTTTTTACCCCCAAGCCAACATTTGATATTGATTTGTTGTTTTTTAGAAGGTAAGGGTTCTACATTGGTGTATGAACCACCGTGTTCATTCATACACCGACCATAATGTCTAACCTTGGGATCATACTCACTAGGCTCCCCATAGCCTAACCCACTTGTTGTTAAATTGTTGTAGGTTAGTAGATATTGTCAGAAGCTTAGGAGACATATGAGCTTTGGAATATTCTTTTAGACCTTTCTTTTGATATCTGTTGTAGCACTCTTACATGAATTCTTGTATTAAACTACTAAATGCTTTTTTTTAAATTTTAATTGGGATCGTTATCCGCATTTGAACTATGTAAAATATATCGAGTTAAACTTTAGAAATTGTTTTTCTGCAAAACTAAAACTCTGAAATTATTTTGAAAGATTTTATTAAAAGCTATAGTGATTTGTTAGATATGTATCCTTATATATAGGATGTTTCTATGTGGTAGTGATCTGTAGATCTGCATGTTTGTCTACTGACTGGTTCTTTGTTTATCTGTTGTTGGATATATGTTATTTGTTATATATATGTCGGCAGGGTATGGTGGGGTTGATATTGTACTGCTTTGTGCTTCCAGTCAACAAACCCGCGACAATCCAACCGGGAGGTTGTGGGCCAGGATAATCCAACCGGGTGGTTGTCGACCCAGTATGTAGTACGTATGGCAATCCAACCGAGAGTTTATAGACCCAGTATGCGATATGTAGGGCAATCCAACCAGGAGGTTGTGGGCCAGGGTAAACCAACCGGGAGGTTGTGGACCCGAGGGTATTCTAGTCCGATGACTTATTGGACCCAACATGCATGAGTGTATATGTTATATGTTTGTGTAATGGTACTTTGGTAAACTCACTAAGCTTCATTCTACCATTTTAGTTTATTGTTTCAAGTCCTTCGAATGATTATGGCAAGCGAAGGCATGATCGTGCACATCCCTACAATTTTATGTTATCAGATTTTGGGACACTCTGATTTATGAATTATACTTTTGATAAAATATTTTTGTAAACAATTATGGTCTTCGGAATGCTTTTGAAAAGAGAAAACGTAACTCTAATTTTTGGTATGTTACAGATCATCCCAAAGAAAAAATTCTTGGTGATCCAAGTTCGAGTGTTTTAACACGAGCACAAGTTCGAGCCAATACTGAGGTTCTAAATATTAAACATATATTTTGTATGTTTAATGTCTTTATTTCAAAAATCGAACCGAAAACAGTCAAGAATGAATTAGAGCATCCCGATTGGGTTGTTGCAATGCAGTCTGAGTTGGATGAGTTTGAACGAAACAAAGTCTGGAGGTTAATTCCCTAACCTAATGATGTGTCAATTGTTGGTTTTAAATGGATTTTTAAAAATTAAAATGGAAAAAAGGTAATATTGTATGAAAAAAGCTATATTGGTCGTAAAAGTTTATTGTCAACAAGAGGGAATTGATTATGAAGAAACCTTTTCCCTTATTGCAAGACTTGAGGTTGTACGAATTTTTCTGGCTTATACAACTTATAAGAATTTCGATGTCTACCAGATGGTTGTTAAGTGTGCCTTTCTTAACGGTGTTCTTGAAGAGACAATCTATGTCGAACAACTATCAGGTTTTGTCAATAATAAGTATCCTAATCAGTGCTATATCCTTTACAAAGCCATTTATGGGTTAAAACAAGCACCTCGTGCTTTGTATGCGACACTTACCAATTTCTTGAAAATTGCTAAATTTAAGAAATGATAACTTGATCCCACTTTAATACATAAGAAAGTAGGGGATCACATAATGCTTGTTCATTTTTATGTCGATGACATTATATTTGGTTCTACTGACCTTAAGTTGTCAAATGAGTTTGAGGAGCTAATCAAGAGTCAATTTGAAATGAGCATGATAGGGAAAAAATCATTTCTTGGGTTTGAACATTCGTCAGAGTAGGGATGAAATTTTCAACAATCAAGAAAACTACCCTTGAAACCTGCTTGAAAGATTTGGAATGACGAATTGCTCGAAAGATAAAGTTCCCATGGCAGTTAGCACTCGATTAGGTCCTTCGTTGGATAACCGGTTGTTGATCTCAATACATATAGAAGAATGATCGGTTCTTTAAAGTACTTAACTACAAGTCGACCTGATATTATGTTTTATGTGTGTAATTATGAAGGTAACAGGCGAATCCCCATGAACCTCATCGAAAAATAGTGAATAATATTTTCGTTATCTTCATGGAACTTCAACTCTTGGATTATGGTATCAGTCAAGTACATGATTATTTATCCAAGCTTACTCAGGTACTGATCTACTTGGTTGTTAGTTGGATCGAAAAAGCACTACAGGCGGATGTCAATTCTTATATGGGAAACTAGTGAGTTGGCAGTCGAAAAAGCAGACGTGTGTATGAATTTTAACAATTAAGGTTGAATACATTGTTGTTGCGGCTTGTAACTCTCAAGTGATATGGATTCAAATTCAACTACGTGACTATGCGATTAACATAAAGAAAATTCCATTATAGTGCGATTCACAAAGCGCAATTCACATCTGTCATAATACAGTTGAACATTCCAAAACTAAGTATACTTCACTTCGATACTGATGGGTTTTTGAGGTTACAAAAAAATGCACTAAGCGGAAAAACATTCAAACAATAAGAATGTTATAGCAAACAATCTTGAATTCCTTCTTGAAAGACTCTTGGAAGCAAGCGTCACAAGTGTCGCGCCTCTAATGGTTCACACCCAAACCCTAGCGACCAAGGAGCTTGAAGAGAGAGAGAGAGAGCAGAGAGGTAGAATTTCGGCCCTAGCTTCTCTAATAATTCGTTGACGAAAATATGAGGCTTAGGGGTCTTTATATAGTGTACCAAGAAACCCTAGATATGTCCCAAAACCATAAAATAACATTATCTTACTTTTGGTATTTATCTGGTTTCCTAATTATCCTCCAAGGATAATTCTAGATATTCTAGATCCTCTAGACCATAGAAAGACGTTCAAGGCTCTAGGATGATTCTAGAATGCCTCTTGTCCAACTATTAAACAATTACACTTTAACTCCTGTACTTTTAATTAATCCAATTAATCCCAAAATTAATTCCATTTAATTTCTGATTAATTCTTAATTAAATATTTGATTTCTAATTAATTTATTAACCAAGTAATAAATTAATAAAGCAGTTTCTTTCTCTAAACGCTATCCTATTCAATTGCTAGGTTTGAGGTCAACCCAAAAGGACTGTGCTACTATCAATTCAAGTATATATTGATGGGCTTAAACACCTAATCCAACAGTCTCCCACTTGGATAAGTCTAATAACTATAACTGCCAGTATAACTTCCAAAACTTGTCAGCAAATTATAGCTTCCAAAAGCCGTTGTCGAACTGTGACCTAGTCAGTCACGTGTCCTAAGATAAGTGATCAAATATTCCTACGTTCTACAAGACATCGTAAATACATGAGACATGGATTATAATCAATCTCATTGTCCAAGTTTTGTTTCCTGATTTCGGATTTATGACGACTGAAAATCAGACTACCAATTGATCACATCAATTCAGTCCAGGCTTGGCCAAGCACTTTAGATGTTATCATCAAATCATCGAGGGGCCTACATAAATCACTTTTCCCGTTAGGGCGAAAGGAATGGATAAACTTCGACTTATATTATTGTACTATTCACTCATCAAATCATGCACAACAACACGTTTTATAACATCAAGTTACTGATGTGTTTACGTACTATCAATGCACAACTGACTTGCAAACAACAACTCATATATCTCCGTTTCAAGAATATAAGATATTATCATCTCAAAATTACTCGTGATAAAATCCATGAAGTAATTCCCTGAGCGTGGGTTTATCCAATACTCAAAATCCCTATTTTCAAAGTACTCACGAACATTGCAGCAAAACTATTGCTATGTCTAATCTCCTGTAACACACGGCTAAAATAAGTACACTAGATTTTTTTTAACAAAAGTGTACATATCATTAACCTATTTCACAAGTTTATATCATACATAGTTAAACACTACAGGACCGAGCCAGGTTTACAAAACAATATTTACAAAATCAAGTTAAGTTTTAAAAGTTGATTTCAAAACATGACTACACCTACACTACCTCCCCTCGATCCTTATGGATGTAACGTGAAAAACATTAAAAATCAACAATATAAGCGTAATGCTTATTGAGTAATAACTGTTGTCATAACAATGCATCAATTCCATCCAATTAATATGAGATAGTATTTCTCAATTATAATATTTATTTCATTATCACAACTACAATCTCATATAGAGATTGTAATATGATCAATACTCATTGATTATGGAATACTCGTTTCCATAATTTCGGTCATCAATACTAACTCGTGTTCAAACACAATTTCGTAAAATGAACTCAATAATCTCATATGGAACACTCATTTCCATAATTTCGGTTTTCATCACTAACTCGTCTTTAGACACAATTTCGTGAAATCAACTCAATAATCTCATATGGAACGTTCGTTTCCATAATTCCGGTTTTTCATCACTAACTCGTCTTCAAACACAATTTCATAAAATCAACTCAATAATCTCATATGGAACGCTCATTTCAATAATTTCAGTTTTCATCACTAACTCGTCTTCATAATTTCGGTTTTCATCACTTACTCATCTTGGTTTAAGTTAGGTATAAGTCCATATTAAAATACCCAATTTCACTTAAACTTGAAGCTCTCATACAAAACTTTTAACACCCGGCTAAAATAAGATACACTAGAATTTTTTTTCCTTTTAACAAAAGTGTACATATCATTAACCTATTTCAAAAGTTTATATCATACATAGTTAAACATTACAGGATCGATCTAGGGTTACAAAACAATATTTACAAAATCAAGTTATGTTTTAAAAGTTCATTTCAAAATATGACTACATCTCCACTGCCTCCCCTCGATCCTTATGTCTGTAACCTGAAAAAATAAACAATCAACAATATGAGCGTAATTCTTAGTGAGTAATAACTGTTGTCATAACAATGCATCAATTCCATCCGGTTAATATGAGATAGCATTTCTCAATTATAATATTTTTTTCATTATCACAACAACAATCTCATATGGAGATTGTAATATGATCAATACTCATTGATTATAGAATACTCGTTTCCATAATTTCGGTCATAAATACTAACTCGTCTTTAAACACAATTTCATAAAATCAACTCAATAATCTCATATGGAACGCTCGTTTCTATAATTTCGGTTTTCATCACTAACTCGTCTTCAAACACAATTTCATGAAATCAACTCAATAATCTCATATGGAATGCTCGTTTCCATAATTTCGGTTTTTCATCACTAACTCGTCTTCAAACACAATTTCGTGAAACCAACTCAATGAACTCATATAGAATGCTCGTTTCCATAAATTCGGTCTTCATCACTTATTTCTCATTTAATCAATATAGTTTACATAGTACTTATTTAAGTAAATTTTATCTTTTTAATCAAAACATTTCAACCTAATTAACATCAAACAATTCTGATAAACTAATCAACAATAACATCTAACATCATGAGTAAAAGGAAGTTACTCACCTTAGTTATGGTTTGTGAGGATGATACTCCAACAATTTATCCTCCCTTCCAAGATTCCTTCCTTGATTCCCTATTTAATTAAGTTTCAAAATCACTAATTGTTAACCCATTCATAAGATTTGAATCTATAATCATGATCACTATAACGTCTTAAAATTTTAACTCTATGTTTCTCAATTATCTAACATCCGTAAGTAACTTCCTCATACAAATTTTATTATCGTACAAATTAATAACATCATATGTCTTATCTTATTAAGACCATGTCTTCCTTTCAGAATGTTATTACATCAAATATTACATACAAAAATCTTTCATTTACATGATACTCAAATCAATGGAAATAAACATAATTAAGTTATTTAATCTAAATCCTAACTCATCATCATCAACTAGACATGTACCCTTCATCTAGGGTTTCATAAAAATAAACAAGAAATCTTACTCAAAATGGAAATCAAATGTGTTAAAACAAGTAATTCTTACCTTAATTCATGATTTGGTTGCTTAAATCAAGAAAACTCCTCAAGAACTGACTTCTAGGGATTAGTTGTGGTTTTTCGCACGTTAAGTGTGTGTTTTTTGGTATCGATTCTAATGCCCCTATTTTAAGACGTGATTATTTTTTTAAGGTCTTCTCGGGCTCACGTCACAAGCATTAGGCTCTCGTCGTGAGTTTCCTTTTTCCTGACGCTTTTGTTTTATGACAAAACAAGATACGTCGTAAATAAAATCAGGCAATACACTTTGCTCACGTTGTGAACACCTCTTTTCACGCCGTGAGATACCAAAGTAGGTTACTACTACTATACACTTACGTAACTTGATCACCGTTATTTTACTCAAGAACACTCATTTAGGCATAATGTATCACAACATATATCACAATTTATATTCATAATAAACACCATAGTAGTATAAGTCTCGATTGTAAGAAACAGGTATCACAACCACCTCCCCCTACAAAAGATTTCATCCCCAAAATCTGGTATCATTTAATAAAATATGTAAGGGTATTTCTCCCTTATATCGTTCTCAGGTTCCCACATCATATCAGAGCCTTTATGATGACGCCACTGCACTTTAACTAGTACAATTTCCTTATTTCTTAATTTCTTTATCTTATGATCCAAGATCTTCTAGGGTTTCTCTAGGTAGCTTAGTTTCTCATCTACTTCCACTTCATACATTGAGATCTCTTGAGTCTTCTCAAACAAAGTTTTTCTCAAGTTGAAACGTGAAAAACGTTATGGATTCCTTGCAGTTCTATTCGTAAATCTAATCAATATATAACTTTCCCAATCCTCTATAAAATCTGAAAGGGTCCAATATATCGAGGACTTAATTTTCCTCATTTTCCAAAATGAATTATGCCCTTCCAAGGTGTAACCTTTAGCATCACCATGTCACCTTCTTTAAATTCTAACGACTTTCTTCTTTTATTTGCATATTGTTGCTGTAGAAGTTGGGAGACTCTCATATATTCTCTAATTTCTTTAATTTTTGCTTCTGTCTCTTCCACGATTTCTCGTTTCACAAGTAGTCTTTCTTCGGCTTCAGTCCAACAGGTTGGGGTTCTACATGGTGTCCCATATAATGCTTCAAATGGTGCCATCTGTATGCTAGAATGATAGCTGATATGATATGCAAACTCTACTAGTGGTAAATGTTCATCCCAGTTACCAGCAAAATCAATCACACAGGCTCGTAGCATATCTTCAAGTGTTGAATCGTTCTCTCATTTTTCCCATCCATTTGAGGATGATATTCCGTACTCGATAGTATTTTAGAACCCATTTGTTTTTTACAACTTTGCCAAAATCGAGATGTAAAACGGTTGTCTCAATCTGATACGATGCAAATTGGCACACCGTGAAATTTTACCACTTCTTTTATATACTCACCAGCTAGTCGATCTACTGAAAAACTTTCCTTTATAGGAATAAATCGAGCATATTTAGTTAGTCGATCAATTATAACCCATATAGAGTCATACCCTCGAGTTGTTCGCGGTAATTTGGTAATAAAATCCATAGTGATTTCCTCCCATTTCTTTACCAGAATCGGAAATGATTGAAGCTCTCCTCTGGGCTTTTGGTGACTCGTCTTCACTTGTAAGCAAGTTAAGCATCCTTCAACATATCTTCCAACCTCTTGTTTCATCCCATGCCACCAGTATATCTTTTTCAAATTTCGATACATTTTTGTGCTACCAGGATGCACTGTGTATCTGGTGCAATGTGCATCATCTAAAAATAATCCCCGTGCCTCACCACATCTTGGGACCCATATTCGTACCATGAAAGTTTGTATACCTCGAGGATCCTCAATCAATTGGTGAAGATAATTAACCATTTCTTCTTGCTTCAAATTCTATGGCTTTTCTACGTCTTTCTGGATCTCTTTGATCAACTTAGGTAGTTTACTGACGATCCCCATTCTAGCAGAAGACATTTTAATCATTTTTTCTTTTCGACTTAACTCATAAGCAACAATGTTGGCTTTCTTGGGGTGGTAATGAATTTCATAATCATAATCTTTTACTAATTCCATCCACCTTCGTTGACGCATATTTAACTCCTTTTGATCAAAAAAATATTTGAAACTCTTATTATCCGTAAATATTTAAAATTTTACCCCGTAAAAGTAGAGTCGCCAAATTTTTAAGGCGAAAACTATTGCAGCAAGTTCAAGATCATGCACAATATTTTTTTTTCGGCCTGCTTAAGTTTCCTCGACGCATATGCAATTACTCGTCCTTTCTGCATCAAAATACATCCTAAACCAACTCTGGATGCATTCGTATACACAACGAAACTATCTACTCCTTGTGGTAAGGCTAACCTTGGAGCTTGACATAACATCTCTTTTAGTTGTTGAAATGCATGATGTTGATCGTCAGTTCAAATGAATTTCTCGCTTTTTCTCATCAATTTAGTTAAGGGTGCCGCAATCGAAGAAAAGTTTTCTATAAATCATCATAGTATCTTGCTAATCCAAGGAAACTGTAAAATTCTGGTGGATTCTTCAGAGGATCCCAATTCATCACCGCCTCAACCTTTGCGGGGTCCACTTTCACACCGTCTTTGTTAATCACGTGGCCCAAAAATTGAACCTCTTGAAACCAAAACTCACATTTTAAAAGTTTGGCATATAATTTCTCCATACGTAACATTTCTAAAATTTGTCGTAGATGCTCTCGGTGTTCTTCTTAACTTCTCGAATATATTAGGATATCATCTATAAAGACGATCACAAATTTATCAAGGAACGGGCGGTAGATCCTATTCATTAAATCCATGAAATTTGCAGGCGCATTTGTTAAGCCAAACGACATTACAAAAAATTCATAATGGTCGTATCTTGTTCGAAAAGCAGTCTTCGGGGTGTCCAATTCCTTCACCTTTAAATGGTGATACCCCGATCTCAAATCGATTTTTGAGAAATATGAAGCTCCTTGGAGTTGATCAAATAAATCATCGATTCGTGACAATGGGTATTGATTCTTTATCGTAATTTTAATTAATTCTCTATAATCAATACACATACGCATCGTACCATCCTTCTTTTTAAATAAAAAAATTAGCACTCCCCACGGTGACGAACTCGGGCGTATAAAACCTTGATCAATTAGTTGTTGTAGCTGATTACGAAGCTCCTCCTTTTCTGACGGTGCTAATCGGTAACGCGTTCGTGCTATGGGATTGGATCCCGATGCCAAATCAATAGTCAACTCTACTTCTCGATCAGGAGGTAATCCCGACAACTCATTTGGAAACACATCGGAATACTCTTTCACAACTTCTACTTCGGGAATTTCACGCTTCATGATCTTTGTGTAACACCCCGATTCCTAGATGTGGGACTTGAGGATTTTGTGCAAGTTGAAGGGTCTAATCGACGAGTTGGTTGGCCTAACTCATCGTGTAGGAGTTGATCTGGACGCGCGAGTTATGAAGCCTACTCGTCGAGTTGGAGAGCTGGACTCGATGAGTTGAGGCTGTTTAGAGAAAACCCTAATTATTTGGGTTTGCACCCTATTTAAAGGACTTTAACTCCTTTACCCCACCTCCCTCATCACCCTATCATGTCCAGAGAGAAACCCTAGTGAGCTAGCCCATATTTTGAGTGTGTGAAGCCAAAAGTGTGCATTCTTGGAGGAAGCTTGAAGAGTGAAGAGCTTGGAACAAGAAGGAGCCTTTAGATCCAACATTCATACAGTTGTAGCATCCATTTGGAGGTAAAAAGTCCTTACCTTGGCTTGCCATTTCTTAGATCTATTCTTGTGTGAGTTTATGGGTATTTTGGTGCAAAATGAGGGTCATTTTCGGGTTGAGCTTCTCCAGGGGGAGTAGTTGCAGATCTGGACTCCTCTAAGCCCTCATGTACATACAGCCTCAAGCTTTATGAAGCTTCAACCCTTCTGCATGTCCTAATCCCCTTCTTGAGCATAATTTTAGGTATTCTAGCCTTATGAGGCCTTGCATGATCGTAAAGTTAGCAACTTTACGTGGTAACTCCTTGCTAGGAGGTTAGATGTGGAGTTTGGAGCACTGGAATCGACTTAAATGAGAATTGGCTAGAGAACTCGATGAGTTATTGGGACAAATCGATGAGTAGCTGGGGTTTTCCTGATTTCTAGACATTGTGCTGACTCGACGAGTCGGTGAGACAACTCAGCGAGTTGACCCGAGTTTTCCTGAGAACAGAGGGAACTCGACGAGTCGCATAGATGCACTCGATGAGTTGAGTCAACATGGACCGTTGACTTGAGTGTTGACTCCCGTGGACTTTTAGGGTTTTACCAAAATGTGGACTTTGGAAGTCAGTGAGAGGTAAAATGGTCCTTCACCCTTTTTAGAGATTTAGCAAAGGAGTTAGCTTAGCAGTTTAAAGTTATTGATAAATTGCTAATTAGAGGTGATTGTGATATATGTAGGCGGAGTCTAGACTTGCAGTTTGAGTATGAGACATATCTGCTTTACGTACGAGGTGAGTCTTCTCACTATACTTACCTGAGTGTTAATATTGTGTGACCGGAGGGTCTTATTTGAGTTATCGACCGGAGGGTCCTATGTGCTTATACTGAGTTATGTGATATTATGCATTTTGTCTTTGTGATATATGCTATATTATTCTGTGCCTTACTGAGTTAGGACCGGAGGGTCCAAACCGAGTTGTGAGACCGGATGGTCCTCACTGAGATACATTACTGGAGGGTCCAACCCGAGTTGTGAGACCGGAGGGTCTTCACTGAGACACATGACTGGAGGGTCCACAACAAGTTGTGAGACCGGAGGGTCCTCACGGAGATGCATAACCGAAGGGTCCATGCCGAGTTATAGCCATGAGAGGGTTATTATTTGTGTATGTGATATTTTGGGGAACTCATTAAGCTTCGTGCTTACCGCGTTGTGTGATATGTGTTTCAGGTACTTCTCAGGATCGCGGGAAGGCGCCGGCTTGATTGTACACAGCTGTTTGAGATTATGTTTGAGGATTCTAGGATATTATCAGTTATTTTGTTGATTTGTGTTTTGACAATTGATACATTATGGTTTTTGAGAAATGTGTTATTGAGTTTTATGTGGTTTAAAAATGAAAATTTTGTTTGAAAATTTTGTTTGAAAATTTAGAGTGTTACAAGTAGGTATCAGAGCCTTGGTTTGAGGGATTCGGATATACCCTCGGGTATGTCTGGACTCAAATTGAGGATTTCAGAAAAAAATTTCTAAAAAGAAATGATTTTCTAGAACGAGTAAGAGCTTTCAAGTGAAAACGAGATGGAGCAGTGTGTACAATCAGCCAGAGCCCAAACGGTGATTTCCCAAAAGACCATTACTTGTTTATATCATGAGATTCTTATGAGATGTTAGAGCTGCATGCTATAGGATAGGCTAGGTACTTTAGGAATTTAGAGCTAGAGTTCCCTGATTCATGATGCCTTAGCCTAGGGGATGCTGCTGATTGATATTATCTGCTATTTTCTCTATGTATGTGCTGAATAGGAGTACCTAGCAGGAATCTTTTAGAGAGAGCTTTAAGTAGAGGAGTAATCTAGGAGAGATGCCTAGATGAGCATTTGAGGAATCTACTGAGAGAATAGTTAGATACCCACGAGAGGTAGGATTTCCTGAGTCCGGTGATGCCTTTTGAGTTGTGGATAGTGTTGGATACGGTGTCTAAGTCCATAGCTATATTTGGTATGTACTTGACCCGACCCGACATGGTCCATTTGGGTTGCACTTCACCGGAACAATTTGAATGGATATTCTTTTGAGAATAGTATATTTGTGATTTATCAATATATTATATATTATAATATATTAATATGAAATCACATTATTTAATTAGTACTGATCAAGAATTAATTTGGAATTAATTTGGTGATCAAAAGAGGCTAGTTAAATATGGATTCTAATAGTATGGGCCAATGGATTATTTAGAATAGGCTAAGCTTGCATGGAAGTCCATAGATAGTCCATGGAGCTTTTAACCCATGGATCCAATGAAAATGAAAGGTAACGGGTATTAGGGTTTACATGGATGTAACCCTAATCCTCCATACTTAATAAAGAAGTCCAAGGCTCTAGAAATGGCACTAGTGTGTGTGATATCAAGGTGAGGCCGATTTCTAGTGAGCTCCATATTCTCTCAAGTCTTCCAAGTTGTTTTGGTGATTTGTGACTCCACTTGAAGCATTCACATTAATGGTATTAGGCTCTGAAAACTCCAAGGAATCAATCACAAGAAAAGGTATGTAATTCTATCTATTTTGTGTTATACAAGTACCTAGGATTGCATGCTAGAAAAGATAAAGCTTTAGAAATCAATTTTGCATGTATAATACTGAAAACATAGTTCCAAAGCTTTTATGGTTGTATGTGCACCTTAAGGTTGTTAGGATGCTCACAAGTTATGAAGATGAAAAGTTTTTTGAATAGTTTCAAAACTTGCCCTCAAGTTTTGGAATTTGTAAAGTCTCACACACACTTTAATTCCAAACCCTAGAGTTTTAAAAGCTTAAAATTCAACCCATATAGTTTATAATATTATAAGTTAATAATATATATATATATATATATATATATATATATATATATATGTATAAGATCAAGTCAGTGTTACCGTTAGTAGGCCTCATTCACGAAGCCGGTCTATAAGGGGGTATAAGGTTGTTGCCTATAAAATGACAGCTTAATGGGTGTCCACTCTCACCCACCACTTCCTTGACTGGTGGAGGGTCGTTAGCCGAACGGGTAGGACAAGGACTATAATTCTCATTAAAAGTATAATGATAAATATAAAGTAACTAAACCTTTTATAAATTCCAAATCTTAGTTACTTAGGAAAATGTGAATTTGGTGCTAGCCCATTAAATTACACTTTGTACCTTACCAAGTCGTTAGTGGAGCGTGTGTGGTTAACCGGCACACTAACATGGACTAGTAAGAGTGGCAAAGGGTAACTTAATGTTTATCATAGATTGGTGGAGCGCGTGTAGTTAACCGGCACATCGATTAGGTGATAAAATTAAGGGTACCAAGTACATTTGCATGGTTATTCACACCTTGATTGTGATCCTCGGCATCCCAGTCACAAACTGGGCAGGAACATTAAGATGCTTTGATCCGATCGAGGTGGTGAGTATCTTAGCACATAGTTCCTTGACTATCTTAAGGAATGTGGAATTGTTTCACAATTGACACCTCCCAGGACACCACAACGGAATGGTATGGTTGAAAGGCGCAATCGAACCTTGTTGGACATGGTTCGTTCCATGATGAATCGATCTTCGTTACCAATCTCATTTTGGGGGTATGCCTTAGAGACTGCCGCCCATATCCTTAATCTAGTCCCTACCAAGAAGGTTGCCAAAACACCTCACGAGATGTGGACTGGGAAAGTACCCACTTTAGACCACATCAAGATTTGGGGTTACGAGGCTTTCGTAAGGCGCGAGACTCACGATAAGCTCGAACCTCGAAGTGAGCGGTGTATTTTCATCGGCTACCCACAGAAATCCTTTGGCTACCTCTTCTACAGACCCAGTGAGAATATGGTCTTTGTGGCAAGGAGAGGAGTCTTTCGTGAGAGAGAATTTATAAGCCAAGGAAACAGTGGGTGGCAAATTGACCTTGAAGAGCTTCAATAGTCAAGCGGTGAAGGAACCTCAAACCCTAGCAATCAACCTGAGGAGGAAAATCCTATTGAATCAACTGACGAGCCCATACCTGTGAGACGTTCCACTCGAGTTAGAAATCCGCCTGAGCATTATTATGGTTTCCATATTACTGTGGAAGGTGATACATTTATCATTGATAGTACACTGGTAAATCTGGATGAACCTAACAACTATAGGGAAGCCATGGTAGGCCCCGATTCTGCTAAATGGAAAGAGGCTATGGACAGCGAGATCCAATCCATGTATGACTATCATGTTTGGAACTGGGTTGACAATGTACCAGGTCGTAAGACAGTTGGATGCAAATGGATCTTCAAAAAGAAGACCGACATGGATGGGAAGGTACACACTTATAAGGCGCGACTTGTCGCGAAGGGCTTCACTCAAACTCCGGGAGTTGAATATGATGAAACCTTCTCGCCAGTAGAGAAGATTAAGTCTATTAGAGTTATGCTAGCCATTGCTGCATTTCATGATTATGAAATATGGCAAATAGATGTCAAAACCGCTTTCCTTAATGGAAAGTTGGCTGAAGATGTCTACATGAGTCAGCCAGAGGGTTTTGTCAGTTCAAAGCATCCTTATAGAGTGTGTAAGCTTGAGAAATCCATTTATGGATTGAAACAAGCATCTCGCAGCTGGAATCTTTGTGTTGATGAGAAAGTCAAAGAGTTTGGTTTTTCGAGAAGCGAGGATGAGTCTTGTGTATATGTCAGAGCTAGTGGGAGTATAGTTAGTTTTTTGGTACTGTATGTGGATGACATACTACTCATAGGAAATGACATCCCAACCTTGTAGGAGGTTAAGTCCTGGCTTGGGTAGTGTTTCGCTATGAAGGACCTTGGAGAAGCTGCATATATCCTAGGGATAAGGATATTGAGAGAGAGGAGTAAAAGACTAATTGGACTTAGTCAAAGCACTTACTTGGACAAGGTGTTGAAGAGGTTCAACATGCAGAATTCCAAGAAAGGTGACTTACCAATCCAACACAATGCCAAACTGAGTAAGACTCAGAGTCCGAGTACAGAGGCTGAGATAGCTGAGATGAGTCGATTACCATATGATTCCGATGTTGGCTTGATCATGTATCTTATGACTTGTACTCGCCCTGATGTGGCCTTTGCTTTGAGCATGGTCAGCAGATATCAGAGGAACCATGGCAAATCCCACTGGATTATGGTAAAGAATATTCTCAAGTACCTGCGAAGGACTAAGGACTGGGTCCTTAACTTCGGTGGGAGTGATGACTTGAGAGTGATAGGGTACAGTGACGCCAATTTCCAGACTGATAGGGATAATTTATGCTCTCAGTCGGGGTGGGTCTTTACCCTAAATGGAGGAGCAATTACTTGGAAAAGTTCCAAGCAGGAGACAGTAGCTTATTTGACATGTGAATCATAGTACATAGCAGCAAGTGAAGCGGCAAAGGAGACGATATGGCTGAAGAACTTCATTGGAGACCTTGGAGTTGTACTAGCTATAAAGGAGCCTATGTAGATTTTCTGTGACAGCAATAGTGCGGTTACCTTAGCCAAGGAACCAAGAGATCATGGCAGATCCAAACACATTGACAGAAAATATCACTTCATAATACACAAGATACAAGAAGGACTCCTCGCGGCGAAGAGGGTATCGTCAGAAGATAACCCAACAGATCCCCTCACGAAGGGACTGACTAGGGTTAAGCATTTGCTGCATGCAATGAGCATCGGGCTGAAGGATGGTATTAGTTTTAATAATTAGATAGCTATTTCTGAAACTTGTAAAATGTAATTCACATTTGGTGATTAAATAAAAGTTGTTATTTGTTTATGAGTAAAGTGTTACTATCTTGTGTCAATCGTTTACTTTTGTTTCAACTTTGCATGTTTTGACTTCAAGAATAAATAATTTATTCAAACTCTCCACAGTCAATCATACTTTGGAAGTAGGTATGAATCAAGACTCTCATAAATTGGGCTTGTAGATGTCTAAGGTGTTTAGACATAGCAAATGTTGCTGCAACATTCATGAGTGCTCATAAGTTTTGAGTATTGGATTAAACCCACGCTCACTTGTATCACTTCATGGAACTTATCTCAAGTGATCGTGAGACGGTAATATCATATAAATCTTCAAACCTAGAGATATGAGTTGTTGACTATGAGTTGGTTGTACATTGACTGTACGAAAACGCATCAGTAACTTGATGTTATAAAACGTGCTCTTGTGTATGATTCAACAAGTAGTTAGTATAAGCATATGAGTCGAAGTTTATCTGTTCCTTTTAGTCCTTGGAGGATTAAAAGCGATATCTTGGTCCCCTAGATGCTTTTGTTTTCACCTATGTACCGGGCCCAGTCAGAACCTAATTGATGTGTTCAATTTAGTTCTATGTCAAACAAATCGGAAATCGAGAAACAAACTATTGGATAATAAGTACGACGTTGTTCCATGTATTTGTCCGTCTGATATCTTTAACAGAGGATTATGTGATCACTTATCTAAAATGGCACTTCATAGTTCGACAAAGTTTTAAGAGCTACGATTGCTGGTCGATTCCCGAAGTCATACTTGCAACTATAGTTACTAGACTTATCCAAGTGGGAGAATGTTGGATAAGGTGTCTAAGTCCATAACTATATTTGGTATGTACTTGACCTGACCTGACATGGTCCATTTGGGTTGCACTTCACCGAAACAATTTGAATGGACAGTCTTTTGATAATAGTATATTTGTGATTTATGAATATATTATATATTATAATATATTAATATGAAATCACATTATTTAATTAGTATTGATCAAGAATTAATTTGGAATTAATTTGGTGATGAAAAGAGGCTAGTTAAATATGGATTCTAATAGTATGGGCCAATAGATTATTTAGAATGGGCTAAGCTTGCATGGAAGTCCATTGATAATCCATGGAGCTTTTAACCCATGGATCCAATGGAAATGAAAGGTCATGGGTATTAGGGTTTACATGGATGTAACCTTAATCCTCCATACTATATAAGTAAGTCCAAGGCTCTAGAAATGGCACTAGTGTGTGTGATATCAAGGTGAGGCCGATTTCTAGTGAGGTCCATATTCTCTCAAGTCTTCCAAGTTGTTTTGGTGATTTGTGACTCCACTTGAGGCATTCACATCATTGGTGCTAGGCTCTTAAAGCTCCAAGGAATCAATCACAAGAAAAGGTATGTAATTCTATCTAGTTTTTATTATACAAGTACCTAGGATTGCATGCTAGAAAAGATAAAGCTTTGGAAATCAATTTTGCATGTATAATAGTGAAAACATAGTTCCAAAGCTTTTAGGGTTGTATGTGCACGTTAAGGTTGTTAGGATGCTCAAAACCCATCAGATAGACCGAGTGGAGTTGTATGCTAGAGTGGTTTTATGTGCAGGTGGAGGTTATTCGATGCCCAAATGCTGCTTTCTTAGTGCTTTGTGGAACTCTTGATGATGGGAGTCAGCTACTAAGTGAATACGACGATATTTACCAGGAAGATGGCTGACATCATGAGGAGTTCTTCAGCAGCTGATGGCAGAGAAGTGTGAGAATCTAGGAAGAGCCTAGGGAGTGACTTTAGTCAGATGAGTACGCTGTTTCGAGGTGAGTATTCACTGGAGAGCGAACATGTGTAATGGGATTGGTGGTCGAGAAGGTTAAGCAGCTACTTAGAAATCTGGGACGATCCGTGTGGAAAGTATGGGTAGATGTGGCAGGTAGTATGGGCCCGTACTACTAAAAGCAGAGGACCCATACTCGAAACAGGGAGAATTCCAGAGGTTCTAAATAGCAGATTGAGGGGAGTTCACATGGTTCGGGTACCATGATTCGTAGCAGAGAGTGTTTCCGCCTTTACCAGTTATCCCATTGTGGTTGTTCAGACTGAGAGTGGATATGGTAGATTGTGGGGCCAAAGGGCCATATCGGTCGAGCTTTAATGGAGTGTACCTTGCGAGGAAAATTTGAGTTTAAATCCCGAGGGATTTAACTGGTGAGATGCCAGTTGGAGTCGCTGGGCTTGAGGAACAGAGGAGATGATGTTTTGTGGAGGATTGCGGTCTGGATTGAGTGGTCGGCCAATGGTTGAAATATCACTTTCTGTGACAAGAATTACAATATTTCGGCTTCCCGTGTGGAGCAAAAAAGATAACGAGCTTCCGGTTTCAGAGTTTGGAGGTAAACCCCGTGAGGTAGACTATAGTTACGATATTTCCATCAGAGTATTTTGTTGCGAGGTATTTCTTATACCGTGAGAGAGTCATTAATGGGGTCTGAGATGGATGAGGACAAGGGTATGCCTTAGTTGAGTATAGTAAGACATATTTTAGCAGCAGTTCCACGTAGTCAAGAGGAGTATATCGGGGCGGCGACCCTTGTAGTTTACATTGTATATCGATGGTGAGAGAGCGAGGTCTCTTGCTTCTATGATAATTCAAACGATGGAATGTTGGTTGAGAAATCGAAGATGAGGTGTGTGTGATAGTTCATTATTTCAGGCTCAGAGTCGTAACTAATTCAGGATAGTCGAGATGTCCGGTGAAGAGTCAGTATGAGATTTAGGGGTGACTAGAGGCAGTCACATTGGGAGGATTCGGGATACTTGGATTTATTGGGCCATTATCTGGAGGGCCATCGAGTGTTGTGTGTACGTTCCATGAGTCGGGAATGGTACATCTGGTGAGCCAGTCTGTAGTGAGGTCTGTTGTTATATCAATGGACGATGGTTCGAACCCTAAGTGGGGGAGAACTGGGTATCCTGTGGGGAGGATCCTCAGTCTGGCATGATACAGAAGTTTGGGTTATGGGGATCTGCGGCCCGAAGATATGAGGCTGGGGTCATGTGGTAGTCAAGGCAACGTACAGAGCGAGATGATGCATGTCGCATATGCTCAGGAGAAAATGAGTGTCTTCACGGCAGGTGGCCGTTGGACAGGAATCTGATTGCGGTTCATGTTTCTTCGTGTGTGCCAATGTTTGAGTATCGAGGCGGTTAGGTTGCCGTGGTCAAGATTCGATTGCGGAGAGACTAATAGTTCGACGTATAGATTGTTATTTATACTCCGGGAAGGGCAACAGTTGATTTGTCAGTCAACTTCAGAGTCGATATGAGTAGTTTCGCATGGGTTTTGATCAGGAGAGGATGGGGTTTCAGATTGTCGTCAACGCGTTATCAGTCATTGACGATTCCTCTGTGTTTCAAATTATGAGTTAGAGTACTTAAAGGTTTTGAGTTGTGTAAGCGGAAGATCAGTGGTCGTGACAAGCGATAGTGAGATTCTTGTATCGGGCTATCCGAGTATGAGGCCTTAAATTTTTGGATTATTATAAGGTTTGGGTTTGTCAGACGGCAATTGGAGCATCAAGCGACTATATTTCCAGATGTGAGACCATCTTCTAATTGTCGCCAGACAGGAATTGTCCAAGGGTGTGACTGTACAGAGGAGAGTGCCTTGTCTAAGAGAATTTTCTTCAAGAGTTGTGATGCAAAATCTGGGAAGGTGTGTGCACCTAACTATGTTGGACCGTAGAGCATGAGATAGTGAACTCAATGTGGTGATGACTTGATGATCATATTGTGGGTTGATAAGAGAGTGGGCGAATCCAGGTGAGAGTAATCACTTAGGACTGTCAGAGAAAACCGTGGGGTGAGCCTATGGCGAGTGAGAGAGTATCGTATGACTGCGGGGAGTCGTAGCATACATGAGTCAGAGAGAGAGAGAGAGAGAGAGTATCGTATGACTGTAGGGAGCCATAGCATATATGAGTCAGAGAGAGACTATCGTATGACTGCAGGGAGCCGTAGCATACATGAGTCAAAGAGAGAGAGAGAGAGAGAGAGAGAGAGAGAGAGAGAGAGTATGACAGCGGGGAGCCGTAGCATACACAAGTCATAGAGAGAGAGTATCGTATGACTGCGGAGATCCGTAGCATTCACGAGATACTGAGAGAGAGTATCGTAAGACTGCGGGGAGTCGTATCATACATGAGGAAGTGATAGAGTGTCATAAGACTGCGGGGAGCCGTAACACTTATTAGTCAGTGAAAGAGTGTTGTAAAACTGCGGGGAGCCATACCCTTTACTAGTCAGGGTATGAAGCAAAAGGGTTCTTAGGCATGGGTAGCCTTGCCAAATGAGTCTGTGGGAACCTGGTGGCCAGACTAGGGGTAAGACTGGGGTCTCTGTGACGTTCAGAAACAGTATTATATCGATTAAGGGAGAGGTTGTCGCAAATCGAAGGATGGGAAGAGTAATGTATGCGTGGATTCGTGGATCTTGGGTCATGAGTTGAGTAACAGATTGGATACAAGTGGTTCCAATTCTATGTCGGGCCAGGCTCTTGTGTTGAGTTTAGGCTCTATCTGTGTGGAGGACGGGCAGGTTGGGATTTTGGAGTTTCAGATGGATTTCATTGCGAGTGGGGATGTTTCCCATCTGATGTATTAGACCTGTGTGGATCGGTTCGTTGGTTTGAGGAAAACCGCGACACACATGAAATAGCAAGTAGTAGACGACAGAGGTTGGAGGTGAGGTGCGACTTCAATTCGGTTGTAGTAATCGCTTAGGGTAAAACGAACATGATAAGTATAATCCCAGTGTGATTGGTTGAGACAACTTGGTTGGATAGTACGGCTGTGAAGTCATATTGTCGTATGTGTTAGGGTCGCCTCGGAAGTTCAACTCTTAGGTCGGGAGCTGACCTGGTACTCAGTAATGGAAGGAACATTTGAAGGGAAGCTGGGGCTTATGGTTATGGATATCAGAGGATATTTCCGACTGGGCATGTTCACTCTTCTAGTGTCTGAGGGAAGAGTATTGAGATTCATTCTTCATATGGATTCTAATAACGGTACCGGCAGTTGATACTTGGTGAGATGCGACCCCTCCGTTCCTTTTTAGCTACGATCTGGATCGACTGTTATGTCTGACATGAGTGATTAACAGTTAATCCTGGTCAGAGACTTGTTCCCATCAGTCGCAATGAGATAATTAGAGTTAGAAGTCCCTTATCGGTCTGTGATTCGATGAGCGGTTGACATGGTGATAATCTGCATGGGCGGTCTGTAGGGGAGACAGACCACTACAGTTTTCGAGTTCTGAAGAGTCAGAGTTGATATTGCAATGGAAAAGGGGTCCGTCCTTCTTCGGGTTAGGAGTTCCTGTTTGGTTTCGGGTGTCTTGGGAGGGAGATCGTTGTATGATATGAGATTTTCCGGTGGTGCTTCTCGGGTGTTCGTTTCGATCGATGTGTTGATAAAGAGCGATTTCAAGGGCGAAATCTAATTCAAGTGAACGAAAATTGTAACACCCCGATTCCTGGATGTGGGACTTGAGAATTTTGTGCAATTTGAAGGGCCTACTCGACGAGTTGGTTAGCCCAACTCGTCGTGTAGGAGTTCATCTGGACGTGTGAGTTAAGAAGCCTATTCATCGAGTTGGAGAGTTGGACTCGACGAGTTGGAGTTGTTTAGAGAAAACCCTAATTATTCAGGTTTGCACCCTATTTAAAGGAATTTAAAGGAATTTAACTCCTTTACCCCGCCTCCCTCATCACCCTATCACGTCCAGAGAGAAACCCTAGTGAACTAGCCCATATTTTGTTGGATAAGGTGTATAAGTCCATAACTATTTCTGGTATGTACTTGACCTGACCCGGCATGGTCCATTTGGGTTTCATGGCACCATGCAATTGGATAAACTAAAATGAGAGAAATAACACTTATGGTTTATTAATATATTATAAGTTCTAATATATTAATAATATTATTTAATTAGTTTGATCAAGAATTAATTAAGTGATCAAAAGATAACTAATTAAATATATGGGTAGATTATGTAAATCTTCCATATCTTATATAGTGGGCTAAGAGGCTCCATGGATTATCAAGTTGGGTTCCACCCATAGGATGCTCCATGGATGCTCCATGGGAGTTACAAACCCATGGGTCATGGAAATGAAGAGTCATGACACATTAGGGTTTACATGGTGTAACCCTAGATGTGTCAACACTATATAAGAAACCCATTCTCCACCAAAATAGGCGACACTAAGAAACAAGAGGGCTAGAGCCGATTTTGCAAGTGTAAGATTCTCTCAAAGTTTACTCCTTTGCATTTGGTGTTGTGTGAAGCATTTGAGGCATCACACTTGGGGTGCTAGGCTCACAAGGTTTCAAGGATCATAATCAACAACAAGGTAAGTTATTCTATCTTTCATTCAAGTTAAAAATGTTCCCCATGTATGCTAGATAGGAATATAACCTTGGAATTCAACTTTGCATGATAATTAGACAAACATAGATCCAAGGTTATTAGGGTTGCATATACACTTAGGAAGTGTTAGAATGCTCAAAACCCATCAGTGGTATCAGAGCCTAGGTTTGTTTGTTTTTTTTTTTGTGCAAACTGCTTGAAAAAATCGTTTTTCTGTTTTCTGCTCATTTGCACTCGACGAGCAATTATCAAAATTACAATTTTTTTAAGTGTAATTTTTTATTCTTGAAAGTGTTCATATTCATGTTCTTGAACTTATGAAGATTAGATGATCATAGGAATTGTTTGGAACCTTCATGGTAGTTTAATTCATGATCATAATGTGTTTTAATAGAGTCCATAAGTTGTCCTCAAGTTATGGAAAACCAAAAGTCTCACTTTTATTAAAGCCATTAAAAGAACACAAGAGTTATAAAAATGAAGAATCTTCATTTTTATTACTCAATTAATTCATAAGTTATAAGAAATGAAAAGTTTTGGAAGTTCACAAAACTTGCCCTCAAGTTTTGGAACAAGTAAAGTCTTGATTAAAACTTTAGTTCCAACCCTTAGAATTTTAAAAATTAAAATTCAACCCTTATACTTTATAATATTATAAGTTACTAATATATATATATATATGTATAAGAACAAGTCGTCTTACCGCTAGTACGCCTCATTCACGAAGCCGGTCTATAAGGGGGGTATAAGGTTGTTGCCTATAAAATGGCAACTTAATGGGTGTCCACTCTCACCCACCGCTTCCTTGATCGGTGGAGGGTCGTTAGCAGAACGGGTAAGACAAGGACTTATAAATTCTCATTAAAAGTATGATGAATATTATAAAGTAACTAAATGCTTTTATTAAATTCCCAATCTTAGTTACTTTAGGAAAATGTGAATAAGGTGCTAATCCATGAAATTACACTTTACACTTTGTTTAAGTCGTTGGTGGAGCGTGTGTGGTTAACCGACACACTAACTTGGACTTAACAAGGTAGGTAAAGGGTGACTTAAGGTTTACCATAGCATCGGTGGAGCGTGTGTGGTTTACCGGCACATCGATTGAGTGATAAACCTTGAGGGGGTTACTTCACACCTCGTTTTGTGATCCTCGGTATCCCAGTCACAAAACTTGGAGGGCACACTCGAGATTGAAACATGCCTTTGAAAAGTTCATTGAATCTCAAAAGAATCTAGGAATTTCTAAGAACCAATTAAAAACCTAATATCTGTATTTCGTTTTTCATGGTGGAAATTGGTGAATCGTCATTCACCTACCTTTCAAATATGTTATAGCTTGGATTACGGCATACCTCTTCTAAGTTATAATATATTGTGATTGGATCCTAGCCTTAATATTACATTTGGGTGTTTTATTAAGGACTCTCTTCATATCTAAACTAATCTTGTTCTCTTCTTTCAGATGTCTTCAAACAATGCTGCTTCTGGCTCTAATCCTAATGGCTCCTTTACCCTTATGAACTTGTGTGGGAAAGTCACTTTTGATGGATCCAACTTCAATGAATGGATCAGAAACATCAGGATGATTACCCGCTACGAGGACAAAGAATATGTCCTTGACAAGGAGATTAAGGAGATTGATGAGACCACTGCAACTCCCCAGGAGATCGCTGACTTCTGGGCACATGAAAGGGATGCTACAAAAGTGGCATGCATCATGTTGGCCACCATGACAGTGGAACTCCAAAAGTCCTATGAGGACTTCTACCCTTTTGAAATGCACCAAGATCTGATGGAAGGATACCATCAAAGTGCACAACAAGAGAGGTATGAAATCATATGCTCTATCATAACAACCATGATGAAGGACGGGGAATCCGTCACGAGCCACATGCAGAAAATGCAAAGGTATGTGGATCGGTTGCTGAAGCTTAATGTGAACTTCCATGAGGAGCTTGCAATAGATATCATTTTGCACTCCTTACCATCGTGCTATGATCAATTCTGCATGACATATCACATGAATAAGGAAGAGGTCACACTCAGCAAACTTCAGGGACTCCTCAAGACCGCAGAAACAGGTCTTAAGGGTAAGTCGGTTGTTAACACTCCTACTCCAAACTCCGCCCCGGTTTTGGCAATCGGGAAAGGTAGAGGGAAGAAGAGGAAGAGCTCTTCGAAGGGTACCAAGGCTAGGACCCTTGATGGCTCTTCTTCAAGTGGAACCAAGAAAGGTTTTGTCACTCCTTCTTCTGACCCTAAAGAGGCTGGATGCTTCTATTGCCATGAAAAGTCACATTGGAAACGGAACTGCCCAAAGTACCAGCAAGATGTGAAGGATGGGAAAGTTAAACCCAACCATGCAGGTATTTACACTATCTTATCTAATAACTCACCCCATTCTAACTCTTGGGTCCTTGATACCGGTTGTGGTATTCATATCTGTTCTGATTTGCAGGGACTAAGAAGAAGTGAGAATGTGGAGCATGGAAGAATAAACTTAATCATGGGGAATAGGAAAGCTTTACCTGTCACCAAGATTGGAGTTTATACTTTATCGCTAAGTAGTGGGTTTAGTTTAGATTTGAATAAATGTTGTTATTCGCCAGAAATGGCAAGAAATATTATTTCCTTTCATGCATTGTATAAACAAGGTTTCATCTTTTCATTTGATAATGAAGTTGGTTCGATTAATGCTTTCTTTAATAATGTTCTTTATTTTAAAGCATTACCTTGTGATGGTGTGTATGAAACTGTATATGTGGTTGATAACTTAGGAAATAATGTATTGTGTATTGATTCTGTTAATGATAATAACTTGGATAAAGCATCATTATGGCATTGTCGTCTTGGACATATAAGCAAGAAACGCATAGGCCAACTCCAAAAGGATGGAGTATTGGAGTCATTTGACCTAAAGTCAGATGATACTTGCGAATCATGCTTACTTGGAAAAATGATAAAGTCACCCTTCACAGGTTCTTGTGAGAGGGGTGAAGGTTTGTTGGATCTTATACACACGGATGTGTGTGGGCCCTTCAAACATGCCACAAGGGATGCTAATCGTTATTATTTGACTTTTACTGATGATTATAGTAGATATGGATATGTCCACTTAATCAAGCATAAGTCAGAGACTTTTGAGAGGTTTAAAGAGTTTAAACAGGAAGTCGAGAATCAATTGGGCAGGAACATTACGATGCTTCGATCCGATCGAGGTGGTGAGTATCTTAGTTCAGAGTTCCTCGACTATCTTAGGGAATGTGGGATTGTCTCACAATTGACACCTCCCAGGACACCGCAGTTGAATGGTGTAGCTGAGAGGCGTAATCGGACCTTGTTGGATATGGTTCGTTCCATGATGAGTCGAGCTTCGCTACCAATCTCATTTTGGGGGTATGCCTTAGAGACTGCCGCCCATATCCTTAATCTAGTTCCCACAAAGAAAGTTGCCAAAACTCCTCATGAGATGTGGACTGGTAAAGTACCCAAACTAGACCACATTAAGATTTGGGGTTGCGAGGCTTTCGTGAGACGCGAGACTCATGATAAGCTCGAACCTCGAAGTGAGAGGTGTATTTTCATCGGCTACCCACAGAAATCCTTTGGTTACCTCTTCTACAGACCTAGTGAGAATGTGGTCTTTGTAGCTAGGAGGGCTTTCTTTCGAGAGAGAGAGTTCATAAGCCAAGGAGACAGTGGGAGGCAAGTTGACCTTGAAGAAATTCAAGAGTCAAGTGGTGAGGGAACTTCAAACCCTAGCACTCAACTTGAGGAGGAAACTTCTGTTGAGCCAATTGACAAGTCTGTACCTCTGAGGCGTTCCACAAGGGTTAGGAATGCACCTGATCATTACTATGGATTCCATATTACTGCGGAAGGTGATACACTTATCAGTGATGAGATGCTGATAGGTCTGGATGAACCTAACAGTTACGCGGAAGCCATGGCAGGCCCTGAGTCAGCCAAGTGGAAAGAGGCAATGGACAGCGAGATACAGTCCATGTATGACAATCAAGTTTGGAACTTGGTTGAGAATGTACCAGGTCAGAAGACTGTAGGGTGCAAATGGATCTTCAAGAAGAAGACCGACATGGATGGTAATGTACACACTTATAAGGCACGACTGGTTGCAAAGGGTTTCTCACAAACTCCAGGAGTTGATTATGATGAGACCTTTTCTCCAGTGGCCAAGATTAAGTCTATTAGGGTTCTGTTAGCCATAGCCGCATTTCATGACTATGAAATATGGCAAATGGATGTCAAAACCGCTTTCCTGAATGGAAAGTTGGCTGAGGATGTTTACATGAGTCAGCCAGAGGGTTTTGTCAACACAGAGTACCCTAATAGAGTGTGTAAGCTTGAGAAATCCATTTATGGGTTAAAGCAAGCACCTCGCAGATGGAATCTTTGCTTTGATGAGAAAGTCAAGGAATTTGGCTTTTCTAGGAGTGAAAATGAATCTTGTGTATATGTCAAGGCTAGTGGGAGTATAGTTAGCTTTTTGGTATTGTATGTGGATGACATACTACTCATAGGAAATGACATCCCAACTCTGCAGGAAGTTAAGTCTTGGCTTGGGAAGTGTTTCTCTATGAAGGACCTAGGAGAAGCTGCCTATATTCTAGGGATAAGGATCTTGAGAGACCGTAGTAAAAGACTAATTGGACTTAGTCAGAGTACTTACTTGGATAAGGTGTTGAAGAGATTCAGCATGCAGGACTCCAAGAAAGGAGAGTTACCCATCCAGAGTAACGCCAGATTGAGTAAGACACAAAACCCTAGTACTGAGGCTGAGATAGCAGAAATGAGTCGAATACCTTATGCTTCGGCTGTAGGATCGATCATGTATGCTATGACATGTACTCGACCTGATGTAGCCTTTTCTTTGAGCATGGTTAGCAGGTATCAGGGGAACCCTGGCAAGGCACACTGGACTGCGGTAAAGAATATCCTCAAGTACCTACGAAGGACTAAGGACTGGGTCCTTACCCTCGGTGGGAGTGAAGACTTGAGAGTTGTAGGGTATAGTGATGCTAGCTTTCAGACTGATAGGGATAATTTCCGCTCTCAGTCAGGTTGGATCTTTACCTTAAATGGAGGAACAATTTCTTGGAAGAGTTCCAAGCAAGAGACAGTGGCTGATTCAACTTGCGAATCAGAGTATATATCAGCTAGCGAGGCAGCAAAGGAGGCGATATGGCTGAAGAACTTCATTGGAGACCTTGGAGTTGTACCAGCTATTAAAGAGCCAATGGAAATTTTCTGTGATAGTGAAAGTGCAGTTGCCTTAGCCAAGGAACCAAGGGATCACGGGAGATCCAGACACATCGACATAAAATACCATTTCATCAGACATCGAATAGAAGAAGGACTCCTCGTGGCAAAGAGGGTATCATCGGATGAGAATCCAGCAGATCCCCTCACGAAGGGACTGACTCGGGTTAAGCATCTCCAGCATGCTCGGAGCATAGGGCTGAAGGATAATATTAGATTTAGTAGTTAGATAACCTTGAAATTTGTAAAGTGTAATTGACATTAGATGATGAATAAAAGGTGTTTTATTTATGAGTAAAGTGTTGCTATCTCTTGTCGATCGTTTACTATATTTCGTTTGCATGTTTTGACTTCCAGAATAATTATGTTTGGTATATCATATTATTCGAACCTTTACAGTGGTCATATGTCGGAAGTAGGTATGAATCAAGACTGTCATGATTGGTTGCAGAGGTCTAATTTGTTGGACATGGCTACAACACTCATGAGTGCTCATAAGTTTTGAGCATTGGACTCAACCCACGCTCACTGGAATCACTTCATGGAATTTATCTCGAGTGATCGTGAGACGGTAATATCATATAAGTCTTCAAACCTAGAGATATGATTTGTTACTTATGAGTTGATTATGCATTGATTGTACGAAAACGCATTGGTAACTCGATGTTATAAAACGTGCTCTTGTGTATAATTCAATGAGTTGTAGAACAAACATATGAGTCGAAGTTTATCTGTTCCTTCTTGGATTAGAAGCTGATATCTGGGCCCCTCGATGATTTTGTTTTGACCTATGTACCGGGCACGGTCAGAACTAAGTTGATGTGTTCAATTAAGTTCTTTGTCAAACAAATCGGAAATCGGGAAACAAACTGCTGGACAATAAGTAAGACATTGTTCCATGTATTTGTCCGGCTGATATCTAGAACAGAGGATTATATGATCACTTATCTTAAATGGCGTATCATCATCTTCTCAGTTCCGAGAGACCTTGAAAGAGCTACGATTGCCGATCGGTTCTTGAAGTATTGCAGTTATAGTTATTCGACTTATCCAAGTGGGAGACTGTTGGATAAGGTGTATAAGTCCATAACTATTTCTGGTATGTACTTGACCTGACCCGGCATGGTCCATTTGGGTTGCATGGCACCATGCAATTGGATAAACTAAAATGAGAGAAATAACACTTATGGTTTATTAATATATTATAAGTTCTAATATATTAATAATATTATTTAATTAGTTTGATCAAGAATTAATTTAGAATTAATTAAGTGATCAAAAGATAACTAATTAAATATATGGGTAAATTATGTAAATCTTCCAAATCTTATATAGTGGGCTAAGACGCTCCATGGATTATCAAGTTGGGTTCCACCCATAGGATGCTGTTGGATTAATGTCTAAGTCCATAACTATAATTGGTAAGACTTGACCCGACCCAGCATGGTCCATTTGGGTTGCATGGCATCATGCATTTGGATAGACTATAATGAGAGAAATAACACTTAAGGTTGGTTAATATATTATAAGTTCTAATATATTAATAAGGTTATTTAATTAGTATTGATCAAGAATTAATTTGGAATTAATTAAGTAATCAAAAGGAGACTAATTAAATATATGGGTTGATTGTGTAAATCATTCATTCTTATATATGTGGGCTTGTGATCCAAGATTCCTTATGTTGGACTAAGTCCATGGGGTGACCCATGGATACTCCATGGAGGTTAAAATCCATGGAGCATAAGGAATGGGTAAAGTTATGAGTTACATGGTGTAACCCTAATAGCCACCATATAAAAGAATCCCATGGCTCAAGAAATCGTGCACTAATGTGTGAGTGTGAGGGCTAGACGATTTGAAGGAGTGTTCAAGTTTCTCTCAAGTTATTCCAAGTGTATTTGGTGTTGTGTGAACCATTTGAGGTGTCACACTTGGGGCACTAGGCACTCAAGCTTCATGAAGACATTCTACATCAAAGAGGTATGTATTCTATCTTGTTATATTTATTATTTTGTATGCTAGATTAGGATAATACCTTGGATGTTCATAATTGTATGTATAATAGAGAAAACATAGATCCAAGGTATTTAGGGTTGCATGTACACTTAGGAGTGTTAGAATGCTCATAACTCAACAGTGGTATCAGAGCCTAGGCTTGTTTTCTTGTTATTCTTGCAAAAGTAGCTGAAAAATCGAGTTGGATGCATATATTCGATTGTTTTGGCTGGAATTGGACTAGGAACATTACCCTAAGATGTTTTTGGACTTAAAAACTTGTTTTTGATGTGGTAATGTTCATGCTAATCCAATTTCTAAGATAATTGTCATAATTTCAAGATTTGTATTAGTTTGTATGTTCATGCTAATTTCTTGAAGATTGATGATTTGAATTATCTTGTTCTTATGAGGTTCTTAGATTAATAGAAAAGTTGTGTGAAATAGTTGTTTTCAATCCATTTTAATCTAAGAGTTGATTCCAAAGTGTGTTTTTGTAACTTGTCCTCAAGTTATATGAAAAGTCACATTTAAGAATCATAAAACTCATAAAAGTTGGCAAAGGTTACAAAATGAAGAGTCTAGTTCTAATTAAATGGTTTTATGACTCCATAACTTGTCCTCAAGTTATGGAGGTTCAAGAGTCTCTTCATTAAATTAAAAAAAAAGTGTAATCTTAATTAGTTCCATAAGTTACAATAAAAAAAGTTATTTTTTTTTATTAATTAGTTTAAAGTCTTCCATAACTTGTCCTCAAGATATGGAACTTGAAGAGTTTTTTTTTTTTAATTAAAACTACTTTAAACTCATAAGTTATGGAATTAATTAGTTTTGAATAGTTTCAAAACTTGCCCTCAAGTTTTGGAATTTGAAAAGTTTTCACTTATGAATACTTTAATTCCAAGTTAGCCCTTAGAATTTTAAAAGTTAAAATTCAACCCTTATACTTTATAATATTATAAGTTAATAATATTTATATATATGTATAAGAGTAAAGTCAGTCTTATCGTTAGTAGGCCTCATTCACGAAGCCGGTCTATAAGGGGGGTATAAGGTTACTGCCTATAAAATGGCAGTTTAATGGGTGTCCACTCTCACCCACCGCTTCCTTAACTGGTGGAGGGTCGTTAGCCGAACGGGTAGGACAAGGACTATAATTCTCCTTTCATTAAAAGTATTAATGATAAATACTAAGTAACTAAACTCTTATTAATACCTAATCTTAGTTACTTAGGAAAATGTGAATTTGGTGCTAACCTACGAAATTACACTTTGCACTTTGCTTAAGTCGTTAGTGGAGCGTGTGTGGTTAACCGGCACACTAACCTGGACTTAACAAGGTAGGCAAAGGGTAACTTAATATTTATCATAGTATCAGTGGAGCGTGTGTGGTTAACCGGCACACTGATTAAGGGGTAAATATTAAGGGTACCAAGTATATTTGCATGGTTATTCACACCTTGTTTTGTGATCCTCGACATCCCAGTCACAAAACCTGAAGGGCACACTCGAGATTGAAACATGCCTTTGAACAATTCAATGAATCTCAAAGATCTAGGACTTTCAAATCCAATTAAAACCTAATAAATTATTTCGTTTTTCATGGTGGAAATTGGTGAATCGTCATTCACCTACCTTCAAATATTTTATAGCTTGGATTACGGCATCCCTCTTCTAAGTTATAAAATAGTTTGTTGGGTCCTAGCCTTAATATTTCATATTGGGTGTCATATTAAGGACTTTAAATCAACTATCTTGAGTATCACCCAAAAAGATGTCTGGTCTAGACATTTATGATCTTCCCAAATCTCTTGAAACAAGCTTTCCTAAATGAAGATGATGTCCCATGGATATCACACTTCTTTCACCTCCTCCAATTATTCTACCTAACCCTCAAGTTCCTAAAAAGTTTAAGGTCACTCAAGCCCTATTGGCAAGGCAAGGTCTAGGTGTGATCACATCTTGGAGATGTAGTCACATATTGACAAGCCGGGAGAGTTGGGTGTCAAAGTCTTGAGAAAGTTGGTGGCTCAACTACTTCCTAAGTCACATAGTGAGTTCTTTTGGGAATCCTATGAAACAGACTAAGACAAGACCCTTAATGATCTTATCTATTTGCTAAGATCAACTTCCTAAAACGCTATGGACATTGACAATGATGACATTGGATATCCAGTAAAGCTCTCTATTCCCAATGGAAAGGGATCGGCCATAGTCAACTCGGTTGACCCAATGGTAAAGAGAGAGGCGAAGTCTAAGATAGTCCCATTATCAAGGGTCCATAGGTAACTATTGCCAAAGGAAGGGGCATTGGTTACGAAGCTGCCAAATTTACCTAAGGATGTTAAAGTCAATAAGTTTGGCTCTACTTCAGGTAAAGTCCATTGTCTAACTCTATTAAGTACATGCTGATTCTGATCGCGAAGATGGATTTCAATCGCATGGTTCGGTGATCAGAATTTTGGGCTATTACTTAAGAGTTATGATATTTATATTGCTTAGGAATAGATAACAACAAGGTTATCATATGGATTGTAAGGATAAGTTTTTCCGCAAAGTTTTAAAATAAAAGAAAAAGGTTTTGATTTTATTTATTTTAAGTATCCTTACAATGGCATTTGTGAAAAGTTGTTGCTTATAAGATTCCATTGATAGCAATATTGGAAAAATGGATTTGATTCTTTCGGTTGTGGTAGTGTCTAATATTACCAAATAAGGAAAGATTCTCATCACCCAAGGTTCAATTGGACCGAAACTTGGAATCATGCAAGTTGTATAGTATGATGAATGAGAACTTTCAGCTTGGAAAATTAAGACTAATTCCTTATGTGAATAGGGAAAGGACTAAGGGATCGAGTACACATTCTTGTGCACTGGTCAAGTCCACCACAAAAGATCAAGAAGACTATTCGTCATGATTTACTTAAGTTCAGTAAATATGGTTATACTTATAAGTTTAAGTATAAGTCAGTAGCATTGGAGAAGTTTCAATGTGAGACAGAACGAATAAGAAGAATCAAAGTATGGCAGAAAGATAAAAGTTTCTCAAATCTGAGAAGATGGGAGAGTACTTTAGTATCATGTTTATGATCATCTTAATGATTAAGATACCATATCACAATTGGTCCTCTAAAGTCATCTTAGTGCATTCTTATGACTAAGAAGAGGAGTCATGAATTGTTGAAATGGTTAAATCAAAAAGATGAGTCATACTTCGTTCCAAAACAATTCTTAGAGTCATACTCCAAGATTGTAACTTGAGTGACATATCTTAAAGAGGGTTTGTTAACACTAGTCAAATGTAAGAGTAAAAGGTTATCTACTCTTGTACATTTGAAATTGGTAAGTTGTGATGTTTTGGATAAAACAGAGACCAACTTAGGCCAATTGTGTAAAGTGTTAGTCTTGATAAAGAATCTGCACTATCTCTTGAATATTTGACAAGGGAGTCTTATATGTCAAGAGGACAGTGGGCGTCTTAAAGCTCTTGAAAGTTTCAAGACTTAATCAAGAATAAAACCTAAAGTCCTTCACTAGCACACGACTTGAGGTTTATAACCTATCGTGTTGAAATTTTTGTGCCTATTCAAGTTGGCTTTGCATAGGAGTTCTGAGAGTTCTCAATTGGTTGCACAACTACTTGGAATCAATGGCAGGCACCTGAGCTGCCAAATGGCAAGAATTTAAGATTGCACAAGTTTAATCAATATGAGTTTGGATTTGTCACTAACCTTGTCTTGTGATTATGGTTTTGACAAATTCACATGGATAAGAACACATACACTATTAAATCTAAGTGTCATAAGGTTTCTCTCCGATTCATGAAAATGATGGTGAGGAAACACTTTTACTAAGTAGATTTTAGCTAGATAGCAATTGTGATATTTGCATTCTCAAAGTCGTTAGTGGAGCGTGTGTGGTTTACCGGCACACTAACATGGACTTGTGAGAAGTGGCAAAGGTCTAAACAATTGAGACTATGATTACGACATCCCTTTTCATAGTTCTAAAATTGTTTAGACACACATGTGAGCTATCTAAGAGAGGTGTATGATTTTGATAAAGTTTTATCAAAACAATCTAGTATCAGAAATCTGAACTTTGGTAAGAAAGTCAGCTGATTTCTGAGTACATGTCAAAGCTAGTGGGAGAATAAGTGTTATGCTAATAATCATCATGTTAGTGGGAGCATGATAATTATGACAAAGGTTGCAAGTTAGCAATGTTAATTATAGAAAACAAAAGTTTCAATTCGTGAGGTTGCAGGGGTTGAAAAAGTTGTTTTGCTATAATTAAGGGAGAGGAAATTATACTTCATTTCAATTCTAAAAGCTTAGATTGAGATTTTAATCGTATTTAATCAAGGATATATATATGAATTTCATGTTGGAATGGCTCAACATAAGGAAATTCTATATATGGGTCCATTATTTGCGTTCTAAAATTCGATTATGATTACGGCATCCCTTTTCATAATCTGAATTTTGAGAACTTGGCAAATTGAAATGGAAATATTATAGCAAAAGACTGGTTTAGTCTTTATGTGAGACATCATGAATCGTGTCCCATATGCTTCGGATATAGGATCGATTACATGTGCTATATTCATCCTTTCTAAAATTTTCCAAATGCTTGGGGCATTACGAAGGGAAAAGGTCTAGAATTGGATATGACTAAAATGATTAAGCAATTGTCGAGGACAATCTAAGGTTTACCAAAGATTGGTTGCTCAAGGACAGTTGGAAGTATAATGTTAATTCTGGAAGGACCATATTGACGTAATCTGTAAGGAGGCAACTCTTGTTCAGAAGTGATAGTCAAAATGGAATATGGAAATGTTTCAAAGTTAGAAATTAGTCAATCTGTGTAAGATTAGGAAACTTAATGAAAGAAGGATGTTTCCAAGGAGCTGATCTCCTTTGGAATGCTCTGTAATGATTGTTGTCAAGTCTTTCTGACTTCGTGCATAATCATTAAGAGGATCAATGCATATAAGTTTAGAATCTAACAGATTTCAGTAAATGGCATGAATTTGGAATTCTTGCATTTGCAGTAAGGATTTGGGACTGTGAAAAGAGGATCATTGGAGTGATGTTCAATTGATCTATTTTACAAACTAAAGATCATAGACAAACATAGTATGCATACTTGGTGTATGGCATGACTAGTGTTTAGAAAACATAGTGTACATGCTTGGAGCATGGGACAACTATTGTTTTAAATTCAAGTATAAAGTTGATAAAACCGAAACAATGAATAATGAGTAATCAGTATGGTGATAAATAAAAGTGTTTATTTATATTCATAGGGTTTGATACCATATTTGATTCATTTATTCTTGTGTTTCACTTTGCATGTTTTGACTTCCAGAATAACTAAGTCGCTCTTCCTGAATGATTAAGTTATTCAAACCATCCACAGTCGGTCATATGTTGGAAGTAGATATGAATCAAGACTGTCATGGTTTGGTTTGTAGAGGTCCAAGTTGGTGGACAAAGTGGTGCTACAACACTCATGAGTGCTCATAAGTTCTGAGTATTGGATTCAACCCACGCTCATTTAAATCACTTCATGGATTTTATCACGAGTGATCATGAGACGATAATATCTTATATTCTTCAAACCTAGAGATATGAGTTGTTACTATGAGTTGGTTATACATTGATTGCACGAAAACGCATTGGTAACTCGATGTTATAAAACATGCCTTTGTGTATGATTCAACAAGTAGTAGAACAAGCCATATGAGTCGAAGTTTATCCATTCCTTTTACCTTCGGGATAAAAGCGATATCTGTGGGCCCCTCGATGATTTAAAGATGATACATGTGAGTGCTTGGCCAAGCCAGGACTGATTTGATTTGTTCAATCAGTCAGTCATCATGAATCGGAAATCGGGAAACAACAAATAGACAGAGAGAATGATTGATAATCCATGTCTCAGTCCATATGACATCTAGAATGGAGGAATATATGATCCCTTATCTAATGGACAAGTCATTGACAAAGGTCAGAGTTCATCGACAAGGTCAGAGTTCGACAGAAGCTTTTGAGAGCTACGATTGCTGATCGGTTCCTGAAGTCATACGCAATAATAGTTTTAGACTTATCCAAGTGGGAGACTGTTGGATTAATGTCTAAGTCCATAACTATAATTGGTAAGACTTGATCCGACCCAGCATGGTCCATTTGGGTTGCATGGCATCATGCATTTGGATAGACTATAATGAGAGAAATAACACTTAAGGTTGGTTAATATATTATAAGTTCTAATATATTAATAAGGTTATTTAATTAGTATTAATCAAGAATTAATTTGGAATTAATTAAGTGATCAAAACGAGACTAATTAAATATATGGGTTGATTGTGTAAATCATTCATTCTTATATATGTGGGCTTGTGATCCAAGATTCCTTATGTTGGAATAAGTCCATGGGGTGACCCATGGATACTCCATGGAGGTTAAAATCCATGGAGCATAAGGAATGGGTAAAGTTATGAGTTACATGGTGTAACCCTAATAGCCACCATATAAAAGAATCCCATGGCTCAAGAAATCGTGCACTAATGTGTGAGTGTGAGGGCTAGACGATTTGAAGGAGTGTTCAAGTTTCTCTCAAGTTATTCCAAGTGTATTTGGTGTTATGTGAACCATTTGAGGTGTCACACTTGGGGCACTAGGCACTCAAGCTTCATGAAGACATTCTACATCAAAGAGGTATGTATTCTATCTTGTTATATTTATTATTTTGTATGCTAGATTAGGATAATACCTTGGATGTTCATAATTGTATGTATAATAGAGAAAACATAGATCCAAGGTATTTAGGGTTTCATGTACACTTAGGAGTGTTAGAATGCTCATAACCCAACAGATGCTCCATGGATGCTCCATGGGAGTTACAAACCCATGGGTCATGGAAATGAAGAGTCATGACACATTAGGGTTTACATGGTGTAACCCTAGATGTGTCAACACTATATAAGAAACCCATTCTCCACCAAAATAGGCGACACTAACAAACAAGAGGGCTAGAGCCGATTTTGCAAGTGTAAGATTCTCTCAAAGTTTACTCCTTTGCATTTGGTGTTGTGTGAAGCATTTGAGGCATCACACTTGGGGTGCTAGGCTCACAAGGTTTCAAGGATCATAATCAACAACAAGGTAAGTTATTCTATCTTTCATTCAAGTTAAAAATGTTCCCCATGTATGCTAGATAGGAATATAACCTTGGAATTCAACTTTGCATGATAATTAGACAAACATAGATCCAAGGTTATTAGGGTTGCATGTACACTTAGGAAGTGTTAGAATGCTCAAAACCCATCATATTTTGAGTATGTGAAGCCAAAAGTGTGCCTTCTTGGAGGAAGCTTGAAGAGTGAAGAGCTTCGAACAAGAAGGAGCCTTTAGATCCAGCAGTCACAAAGTTGTAGCATCCATTTGGAGGTAAAAAGTCCTTACCTTGGCTTGTCATTTCTTAGATCTCTTCTTGTGTGAGTTTATTTGTATTTTGGTGCAAAATGAGGGCCATTTTCGGGTTGAGCTTGTCCAGGGGGAGTAGTTGCAGATCTGAACTCCTCTAAGACCTTATGTACATAAAGCCTCAAGCTTTATGAAGCTTTGACCCTTCTTCATGTCCTAAGCCCCTTCTTGAGCATAGTTTTGGGTATTCTAGCCTTGTGAGGCCTTGCATGATCATAAAGTTAGCAACTTTACGTGGTAACTCCATGCTAGGAGGTTAGATCTAGAGTTTGGGGCACTGGAATCAACTAAAATGAGAATTGGCTAGTGAACTTGACGAGTTGGACATCCAACTCGACGAGTTGAGAGGGTTTCTCTCGTATGTTATTGGGATAACTCGACGAGTTATTGGGACAACTCAACGAGTAGATGGGGTTTTCCTGATCTTTTGGATATTGTGCTGACTCGACAAGTTGGTGAGACAACTCGGCGAGTTGACCTGAGGTTTCCCGATTTTTCCTGAGAACAGAGGGAACTCGACGAGTCACATAGATGCACTCGACGAGTTGAGTCAACATGGACCGTTGACTTGAGTGTTGACTCCCGTGGACTTTTAGGGTTTTACCAAAATGTGAACTTTGGAGGTCAAGGAGAGGTAAAATGGTCCTTCACCCTTTTTGGAGATTTAGCAAAGGAGTTAGCTTAGCAGTTTAAAGTGATTGATAAATTGCTAATTAGAGGTGATTGCGATATATGTAGGCGGAGTCTAGACCTGCAGTTTAAGTACGAGACATATCTGCTTTACTTACGAGGTGAGTCCTCTCACAATACTTACCTGAGTGGTAATACTGTGTGACCGGAGGGTCTTATTTGAGTTATCGACCGGAGGTCTTATGTGCTTATACTGAGTTATGTGATATTATGCATTTTGTCTTTATGATATATGCTATATTATTCTGTGCCTTACTGTGTTAGGACCGGAGGGTCCAAACCGAGTTGTGAGATCGGAGGGTCCTCACTGAGATACAGTACTGAAGGGTCCAACCCGAGCTGTGAGACCGGAGGGTCTTCACTGAGACACATGACCAGAGGGTCCATACCGAGCTGTAAGACCAGAGGGTCCTCACCGAGACGCATGACCAGAGGGTCCATGCCGAGCTATAGCCATGAGAGGCTTATTATTTGTGTATGTGGTATTTTGGGGAACTCACTAAGCTTCGTGCTTACCGTGTTGTGTGATATGTGTTTCAGGTACTTCTCAGGATCGCGGGAAGGCGCCGGCTTGATTGTACACATCTGTTCGAGATTATATTTGAGGATGCTGGGATATTATCAGTTATTTTGTTGATTTATGTTTTGACAATTGATACATTGTGGTTTTTGAGAAATGTGATATTGAGTTTTATGTGGTTTAAAAATGATTTTTTTTTTTGAAAATTTAGAGTGTTACACTTTGGCCCCGTCACGTATGCAAGGTACGCTATCCCTCCTTTAAAAATATCGTTTCTAGCTCGGGCCATTGTTATCATAGGAATTTTATTAATTCGCCTTTCGTATAACTACTTTTGACTCGTTTGGAGACTCAATAATAAGTGATTTTTCATCACAAATTATATGGGCTTTATTTGCAATCAACCAGTCCATTCCTGCCACGACTTCAAACTCTCTGGTGATTATCGGCTTCAAATTGGTAGGGTAATTTTTCCCATCAATTTCAAACCGCCAATCCAAATATTGATCTTTAATCAAAACTCGACTTCCATCGATCATTTCAACTATTATTTTCTCAATTAGTGGAACGTGCGATACCTTTAATTTCACAATAAACTGTCTTGAAACAAACAAAAAAGTAGCACTCGTATCGAATACAACACATACTGGAAATGAGTTTAAAGAAAAAGTACCTGAGACAACATCGCGTTTGCCCCGGGCTTCCTTTACTGTCATCTAAAAGGCTCGTCCCCTTGTAACAACTTCTCTCCCCTCTTCCTTTTTCACCTTTTTCATATTCTGTCTATCATCTCGTGTGATGTCTCCCGACTCGTTCATTTTGGTTCTCAGGCAATTTGCATAAAAATGACCTCCTTCTCCACAATTAAAACACAACGAATTATTTGATAATCAATTTCGAGCAGTATGCCCCGATTTACCACATTGGAAACATTTTTGTGTAGTTGCAATACTTTCACAACTTCCAACATGTCGTTTATCACACCATTTTCCTTCATTCCCCCTTCTATCAGAAATGTACAGTTTCTTCAAAATTCTTCCTCCTTTCGCATATCCTTCAAATTTGCCTTCCCAACGTCGTTTTTCCCCTCGGTTATCTCTCTCGTCATTTCGTTCTCTTTCTCGATCTTGACGTTTTATCTCTAACTCATAATCTTTTGCAGCATCCGCCACTTGACGAAAAGTGGCATATTTGGATTCCCGTATGAATTCTCGTATTTGAGTTCTCAATCCCCACCAGTATTCGTCTTTTTTTCTTTCCTCTGTATCAACCGTACGCTTTTCAAATTGAGCTTTTCAGTAAATTCTACAGTGTATACTTAAACTGATTTCTACCCCTAGGTGAGTTGTGAAAATTCTTGCTCCAGTTGTCGGACAGTAGTTTGAGAACAATATTCTTCATAAAATTTTACTTTAAACTGATCCCAAGTTACCATACCCGTCAGTTCTTCACCAAAAGTACTGCTCATCATATCCCACCAGTAATGGGATGCTCTAGTAAGTAGATTTGTAGCAAAATTCAGTTTATCTTTTTCCACACATTTGCTAGTGCGAAATTTCTTTTCTGTATGTGTTAGCCATGTCATAGCAGCTACGAGATCATCTTTCCCGGATAACTCAGTAGGTTTGCAATCCACAAATTCTTTAAAAGTACATCCTAGCTTTTTTGATAATTCACCACTTAATCTTTCAACTTCATTATTACCTTGTCCTTCTATATTACCAATCTCTGGCTCTTAATATTTGCCTCTCCTCTGATTGTCCTCCTCTCTAGCCGCTAACAGAGTTGGTAATACATCTCACATAGCTTTGGCCACCACATCCGTAATTATTGTTCTAAAATCACGAGGTTGTTCGGGTGACTTCTCTTGTTCCCCCGATTGTATTGAGTCTTGAGACCTCTCCGGTCTACTATGAGATTCACTTTTGATTCGGGTATTCACCATCTTAAAACAAAATTTCAACACTTTAGCAAATCAATACTCATTACAAGCATACGGTAGTGTGGAGTAGTCATCTCATGTTACTCATCTTGGTTTAAGTTAGGTATAAGTCCATTTTAAAAAACCCAGTTTCACTTAAACCAGAAGCTCTCATACCAAACTTGTAACACCCAGCTAAAATAAGTACACTAGATTTTTTCTAACAAAAGTGTACATATCATTAACCTATTTCAAAAGTTTATATCGTACATAGTTAAACACTACAGGACCGATCCAGGTTTACAAAACAATATTTACAAAATCAAGTTATTTTTTAAAAGTTGATTTCAAAACATGACTACACCTCTACTGCCTCCCCTCGATCCTTATGCATGTAACCTGAAAAAAATAAACAATCAACAATATCAGCGTAATGCTTAGTGAGTAATAAATGTTGTCATAACAATGCATCAATTCCATCCAGTTAATATGAGATAGTATTTCTCAATTATAATATTTATTTCATTATCACAAAAACAATCTCATATGGAGATTGTAATATGATCAATACTCATTGATTATGGAATACTCGTTTCCATAATTTTGGTCATCAATACTAACTCGTCTTCAAACACAATTTCGTAAAATCAACTCAATAATCTCATATGGAACGCTCGTTTCCATAACTTAGGTTTTCATCACTAACTCGTCTTCAGACACAATTTCATGAAATCAACTCAATAATCTCATATGGAACGTTCGTTTCCATAATTTCGGTTTTTCATCACTAACTCGTCTTCAAACGCAATTTCGTAAAATCAACTCAACAATCTCATATGGAACGCTCGATTCCATAATTTCGGTTTTCATCACTAACTCGTCATCACACACAATTTTGTGAAATCAACTCAATAATCCTATATGGAACGTTCGTTTTCATAATTTCGGTTTTTCATCACTAACTCGTCTTCAAACACAATTTCGTGAAATCAACTCAATAATCTCATATTTAATGCTCGTTTGCAGCTGCGAACCGAGGGTTTGCGGTCAGAAGTGAGTTCTCGGCCAAAAATGGATATTCGGTCTCGCACGTTTGTGGTCCGGAGTGAGTTATAGGTCAGAAGTTTTTAAGCCATGCGAGGGTTTTCGGTTCTAGCGAGACATATCGGATTCAAGCACTTCACTTCTAATTTATGAAACACTTCTAATAAAAGGTTTTAAACACATAAAGATTTTAAATATAAACTTAATAAGATAACTCTACTTAGTAAGATAAATCAAAACAATAAGTTTGACTTTAGATGACCCAAGTTTGACTTTGGTTGACTTTTACAATATAAAAAATAACGGGTTGTCACATATAATTTTTATTATCATACAAATTAATAACATCATATGTCTTAACTTATTAAGGCCATGTCTTCCTTTCACAAAGCTATTACATCAAATATTACACACATAATCTTTCATTCACATGATACTCAAATCAATGGAAATAAACATAATTAAGCTATTTAATCAAAATCCTAACTCATCATCATCAACTAGACATGTAACCTTCATCTAGGGTTTCATCAAAATAAACAAGAAATCTTACTGAAAATGGAAATCAAATGTGTTAAAACAAGTATTTCTTACCTTAATTCATGATTTGGCAGATTAAATCAAGTAATCTCCTCAAGAACTGACTTCTAGGGCTTAATTGGGGGTTTTCGCACCATAAGTGTGTGTTTATTTGGTTTGGGTTCGAATGCCCCTGTTTTAAGATGTGATTATTTTTTTAAGGTCTGCTCGGGATCACGTCGTGAGGAATAGGCTCACGTCGTGAGTTTCCTTTTTCCTGACGCTTTTATTTTATGATAAAACGAGATCCGTTGTAAATAAATTCAGGCGTTGCACTTTGCTCACGTCGTGAACACATCTTTTCACGTCGTGGGATATGAAAGTAGGTTACTACTACTTTTCGCTTACGTAACTTGATCACCATTCTTGCATTATCATGTTGTGAGCTTCTTTGCTCTTGTCGTGAGTTCTTATTTTTGCTATATTTCACACATTTTTTATTCTTAAACTATCCTCTAAACAATAACATCTAAAGTGTCAATTCTTTTACTCAAGAACACTCATTTAGGCATAATTTATCACAACATATATCATAATTTATATTCATAATAAACACCATAATAGTATAAGTCTCGATGCTAAGAAACATGTATTACATCTCCATAGACAATCTACGATCTACTTCATGATAGTCTTAATTCGCTACTTACTTCCAAAAGTACGAGTGACCGTGGAAGTTTGAATAATCTAATTATTCGTGAAGTAAAACATCCAAAGTGAAACAAAATAATAACCAAATTAACTATTGTCTCAAACTATTGAATATAAATAAAACTCTTATTATTCAATCGCCATATTAATTAGACTTTATTCATTGTATAATATTTCGAGTAATCAACATCAGTTATGCCATGTTAGGAACATGCATACTATGTCTCTCTATGGTCCTTCCTTTGTGAGTAGATCGACTGGAAAATATTCCAATGATGCTCATTTCACTATTCCAAATTCTTGTCATTACTAAATGAGTCTGAATTTCAACCTTACATGTATTGTCCTTCTGTGATGTCGAAGCTTCAAAATCACAGAGAGTTAGCCAACGACGTTACAGAATGTTCCATTGGAACTTTGTTACTTAAAACAATCCCATGGTTGTGACATCCGCCTAAAATGGATTCGGGTCAACCCAACCCAATTGCAAAATTTAATAAACCCTACTCAAGATTACTTGACGCTAATAGGATCAAAACCCACACACTACGATATAAATTGATGTTAATAGCAACATAGTATAGTACAACGTTATAACTATAATCAAATTAAATTTTGATACCATATTAAAATCAAATCAAAGTATAATGCTCTAATTAAATTAAAAGAATCAAACTTGAATAGCAACATATGTGTGTAATTATTTGTATTAATACTCCATTCTCGTTTAGCAGTTCCTAAACCAAAACTATTAATTATATTAGGTTCTACGCCATTTTGACCCGAACCGTCTATCGTACGACACACGCATCTCGTTTTGGGACTAATGTGAGTAATCTACCCCATATTTTATAATTTTTAATACTTTTGGGGTGTATCATGTGGTTCTAATATGTTCCAACTTCATTTTATTGTTTTATCACAATTGAGACATTGTTGGGACATTTATACGTGAGTCATTAATTGTATAACTATTGTTTGTTTACGCTACATGTACTTGTAGTGCATTATCATTTTTAGTCTAATCTCCATGACTATGCCCGTATTCTTGAGGTACGTTATGGACAATAATAGCGCTATTGGGTTGACCACCCCGCCTTGGGACGCTAAGGTGATTGATCGCACGTGGTTGACTGTGTTTGATGATTAGATGCTCCATCCTATATATATTTATATATATATATATATATATATATACATATGTATATATAGGGTGAGGACTTATTGTTGTTGTTATCATTTGTTAATCAATTTTTGATTTATAAACCATTATCTCAAATACAATTGTTTGTCGACTTCAAAAGAAAACAAATTTCAAATTATAAATGTTTCAACTTCACAGCTTTCTCTACTAAAATTAGATTACTCACCAACTCTCGTAGTTGACCTGTTTTTACCCATGATGCAGATTTGAAGAATGAAGATTGATGAAAAATAGGTTGTGCCTTAGAAATCCACAAGACAATTTAAATTTGATGTAATAAATGTTGTTCGTATTTGGATTTGTATTTGTATGTTGTGGATCTTGTTTACATACTTAGTACTTAATTGAATCTAATCATATTATAACATAGTTGTCATGAGACTTTGAACAATATATCACGCCTTGATCGATTCCGACAAGGATCGGGGTGTGACAGATTGGTATCAGAGCCCTTGACTATAGGGAATTAGGTTAATTGCCTTGACCTAGTCTATAGCCTCTAGGGTCCTCTCGTATGCTAGTTTATAAAATGCACACACAACTGCATGCAATTCGCACTTAGAAACTCCTAGGAATACCTTTGTGTGTTAATTGCTCCCTTAAGTGCATACGTATTACTCCTGACACTTATATGTGTGCATACACTGGTGAATATTCTCGTCTTTCTCTGAAAATCGTACACATATTCAAGTAGTTTTGTATATACATATATATTCCTTAGAGCTCATAGGAAATTCAAAGTCATCCACTCTAGTTGGGTAGGATCATAGTAATGGACGCGTAGTAACTGGAAGGGGGAGGTGCCGGTAGCCCGAAATTCCTGACTAGGTAAGCATTTGTATACATCCCAATCAACCGAGGGACCAGTTTGCTTATCTGGGGACCAAAGGCGAGAGTTCCCAAACCTATAGGCCAAAGCGCGTCATTCACATTACTTTTGAGCCATCAAAATACCCGACCTTATCAAACGTATCCGAAAAGATACACTCCAAAATGGCCAACTCATTGTACTATTAAGTTCCCTAATGGGCCTAGTAGTGGGAAAGACATGTGAAAACTTAGTTTTGTGGGGGCCCACGCAAGTGCTACATGTTTCACATTTAGTAACCATGGAAAGCCCAAAAGGTGCCCAACACTCCTAACCATGGCCCAACAAGTGTTTTACAATTATTTTACCCAACAATGTCTAAAAACTTTATTTCCATAATCAATTTACAAATAACTCACAAGTCCATATGCGTGTTTCTCGTAGATGGCATTACGACCCCCATACGCTGCTCGCAACAACCGAAGGCTAGCTGCCCTTATCGCCAAGGAGGTAGCAAACGTCATCCCAACAATTGCAACCCAACTTCATTCTCTTCAGCCACAAGCTCCAGCAACCACTCCTCGTTGCTCGTTCAAGCACTTTCGTAACTGCAATGCGCCTTACTTCAAAGGCATCGATGGTGCCACCGTACTCCTCACATGGATTGAAGAAATGGAGAGTACTTTCATACATAGCGAGTGTCCTGAGGACTTGATGGTCCGTCATGCTACAGGGTGCCTCCAAGGTCATGCTCTCACATGGTGGAACCTAGAAAAACGGGCAAAGGGAGAGGTTGTTGCCTTGGGAATGACCTGGTCAAAACTAAAGGAACGCATGATGGAGAAGTTCTGCCCTGACAGCGAATTGCAAACTCTCGAGGATGAATTCTGGAATCTGAAACAGGTGGGAGGCGACAACGCGACCTACACCAATAGATTCCATGATCTCTCGAGACTCCTACCTCACATGGTTCAACCTATGAAAACTGCAATATGTCGCTACATCAAAGGGTTACCACGCCAGATCCGTGATTCGGTGACCAGCAGCAGGCCATCTACCCTAGAATCCGCCATTGAAATAGCAGGTCAACTCAACGAGGACAATATGAACGATGGTGTCCTCCCACGCAAGGGTTCAAAGATGTCAACTGAAAAGCCGACCCCTGAGACCCCCCTAATTGTCAAGTCCGAGTACTCCCACCGACATGATAAAAAGAAGCGGAAAAGTCATCACCACAACCATGCTGTTATTACCCCTGCTACTCCTATCACCCAAGTCACCCCACAAGCCCAACCGAATAAAAAGCTGTATACCGGACCTCACCCCCTCTGTAACCACTGTAACTATCACCATATGACCACCAGCCCGTGTCGCCTCTGTACGAATTGTGGTCGCTATGGCCACTTGGCGGACACCTGTCGTGCACCAAAAACTCAGCGACCACTCTATCTACCCTCAAATCAGCAAACACAAACCCGATATCCAACTGGAACATGCTTCAACTGTGGTGACCCCACCCATTTCAGAAACGCGTGTCCTAGGCTAGTCAATATCATCAACACCCAAGCCCAGGCAAATCCAACAATGCAGGTTCCAGCTCCCAAAGGCCGAGCCTTTGTCATTACCGCAACCCAAGCAAAGACCGATAACAAGGTCGTAAATGGTACGTTTCTCATAAATGACTGCTACGCGTCAGTACTTTTTGATTCAGGTGCCGATAAAAGTTTTGTGTCTTTGGAATTTGAGCCCACACTTCACACATCTCGCACGATTCTTGATGAATACTTTACCGTAGAAGTCGTCGATGCAAAATACGTTTCACTCAATGCAATCATCCAAGATTGCACTTTCGATTTTTGCGGTCATAAATTTTCTGTCAATTTAGTTCCTATGGAACTTGGTAGCTTCGACATCATCGTAGGAATGGATTGGCTATCCCAAAACCATGCTGAAATAGTATGTTACGATAAGTTCATTCGTATTCCTCTCGCCGACGGTCAAAGTCTTCGTATTTATGGCTAGACTCATTCGAAAAAGCTTAGTCTTATGTCATGTACTCAAGCTCGATCATATCTACGAAAAGAATATATGGCTTTCTTAGCCCATGTGGTGGAAACAAAGGTCAAAGAAAAGAAGATCGAAGATATTCCGATAGTACGAGACTTTCCCGACATCTTTCCTGATGATGTATCTGGACTCCCTCCAGTACGTGAGCTAGAGTTCCGCATCGAACTTGTTCCTGAGGCTACTCCCATAGCCAAGTCTCCATATCGGTTGGCTCCAGCCGAGATGCAAGAATTGGCAAGTCAGCTCCAAGAATTAACCGATAAGGGATTTATCCGCCCTAGTACTTCACCCTGGGGAGCCCCGGTTCTCTTCATCAAAAAGAAAGATGGTTCGTTTCGTATGTGTATCGATTATCAGGAGTTAAATAAATTAACCATCAAGAACCGATATCCGTTACCTCGGATCGACGACCTTTTTGATCAGCTTCAAGGAGCTTCATGCTTCTCAAAAATTGACCTTCACTCAGGTTATCACCAACTTCGAGTACGGGAAGAAGACATCCCCAAAACCGCTTTCCGAACACGCTATGGTCATTACGAGTTCACTGTTATGCCTTTCGGCCTAACAAATGCCCCTGCCGTATTCATGGACTTTATGAATCAGGTATTTAAACCTTATCTCGACCGTTTTGTTATCGTCTTTATTGATGACATCATCATTTACTCCAAGACAAAGGCAGAGCATGAAAGACACCTTCGCCTAACTCTCCAAACGTTGCAAGGAAATCGGCTCTACGCCAAATTTTCGAAATGCGAGTTTTGGTTAAATGAGGTACAATTCCTTGGTCATATTGTAAGTGACAAGGGTATTTTAGTCGATCCCGCAAAAGTTGAAGTAGTCCAGAATTGGAAAGCCCCACGTACCCCCAAGGAAATTCGGTCCTTCCTCGGTTTAGCCGGTTATTACCGGCGTTTCATTTCAAATTTCTCAAATATTGCTTTACCGCTTACTTCTCTCACTTGCAAGGGTACACCATTTGATTGGGGACCCAAGCAGGAATACGCTTTCCAAACCCTTAAACAAAGTTTGTGTAACGCTCCGATTCTTACACTCCCTGAAGGATCCGAAGATTTCGTGGTATTCTGCGATGCCTCCAATCTCGGTCTAGGTTGTGTTTTGATGCAAAAGGGAAAGGTTATAGCTTACGCATCACGACAGCTCAAAATCCACGAAAGAAATTATACGACTCATGATTTGGAGCTCGGTGCCGTGGTTTTCGCTCTTAAAATTTGGAGGCATTACCTTTACGGCACTAAATGCGTAATTTTCACCGACCACAAGAGCTTGCAACATATTCTTAATCAAAAGGAACTCAATATGAGGCAAAGACGATGGGTCGAGCTCCTAAATGATTACGAGTGTGAAATACGCTATCATCCGGGCAAGGCAAACGTCGTAGCCGACGCGTTAAGCCGAAAAGAACATGCCCATGCATTTCATCTAATATGTTCTCCTATCTTGTCCAATCTCAGCGACCGAATTCGAGGAGCCCAACACTCGGCAATTACCGAAAATGACATGCCCACGGGAATTGATGGGGAGTTGGAAACTAAATCTGATGGTATTTTCTATTATCAAGATCGCATCTGGATCCCAGATCGTGACAATCTTCGTATATTCCTGATGGAAGAAATCCATAAAACCCGATATTCCATTCATCCGGGCACTGACAAGAGGTATCATGGCCTGAGAACCAATTATTGGTGGTCGGGAATGAAAAAGGATATTGCCTTATTCGTGGCCAAATGTCTTACATGTTCCAAGGTCAAAGTAGAACATCAACGACCCTCTGGACTATTGGTCCAACCAGAAATCCCCAGGTGGAAATGGGAAGCGATCGCCATGGATTTCGTAACCAAACTTCCCCGTACCACAAAAGGACACGACAGCATTTGGATAATCATTGACCGTTTGACCAAATCCGCTCATTTCCTTCCCATCCGTGAAAATTTCAAAGTCGAAAAACTTGCTCGGATTTACATCAACGAGATAGTTAGTCGGCATGGCATTCCTCTCAGCATCATTTCAGATCGTGATGGGAGATTTCTCTCTCGGTTTTGGCAATCACTTCAAACAGCCATGGGAACCCGCCTCGATCTCAGTACCCCCTATCATCCTCAGACTGATGGTCAATCTGAGAGGACAATTCAAACACTCAAAGATATGTTGAGGGCGTGTGTCTTGGATTTCGGAGGAAACTGGGACTCTCATTTACCGTTGGTGGAATTCTCCTATAATAACAGTTATCATTCTAGCATCAAGATGCCACCATTTGAGGCATTGTATGGCCGTAAATGCCGATCTCCTATTTGCTGGCATGAAATTGGTGAGTCCCACGTGATTCGCGCAACAGTGGATTCTCCAATCGTTGGTCCTGAGCTTATCCAGGAAACAACCGACAAAATCACTCAGATTCGTGATAACCTTCTCGCAGCTCGTAGCCGACAAAAGAGTTATGCCGACAAGCGACGCAAACCGCTTGAATTTACCCTGGGTGACATGGTCATGTTAAAAGTGTCCCCATGGAAAGGTGTGGTTCGATTTGGACGCAAGGGTAAATTGGCACCACGCTACGTAGGCCCGTTTAAGATCATAAAAAGGATCGGACCAGTAGCCTACGAGTTGGATCTACCAACAGAGCTTAAGACAGTTCACCCAGTATTTCATATAGCCAACCTCAAGAAGTGTTTAGCAGACGAGAACCTTCATGTTCCTCTCGAGGATATCCAAATCGACGAGACAATGCAATTTACCGAGAAACCCTTGGAAATTGCCGACCGAAAGGAAAAACAACTCAAAAGAAGTCGCATTCCCCTGGTTAAGGTCAGGTGGCAGTCGGCACGTGGACCTGAGTATACATGGGAGCGTGAGGATCATATGCGTACCAAATACCCACAACTTTTCTCTTAAGGTACTCTCTTCTTAAATTTCGGGACGAAATTTCCTAATGTAGGGGAGACTGTGACATCCGCCTAAAATGGATTCGGGTCAACCCAACCCAATTGGAAATTTAATAAACCCTACTCAAGATTACTTGACGCTAATAGGATCAAAACGCACACACTACGATATAAATTGATGTTAATAGCAACATAGTATAGTACAACGTTATAACTATAATCAAATTAAATTTTGATACCATATTAAAATCAAATCAAAGTATAATGCTCTAATTAAATTAAAAGAATCAAACTTGAATGATATAATCAAAGTAGATTGTTATAATCAAATAATAACCTATCTTTTATAAAACTCCATTTTTATAAACTTTCCATTAAATTTTATAAAACTCTATTTTTATAAACTTTACTTTAAATTTTATAAAACTCTTATATTAATTATATAAAAGATGCTTGTGTTAGTGGGAAATTATGAAGACCACCAAAAGCAAAAAGATTATTCCCATGGTCTCCCACTCACACCTCCCATCCACTTTCCTTTCCTTTTTCTCCCAACATATTATTCTCTTCACCACTTAAACCTTCTCTATTCTTTCTCTCACTCTCAATCTCGAAATTCATCCAAGAGATACTCATATTCCAGCCAAGAACAATCTATTATACTCAAATCTTCATCCCTCTTGAAGCATTCATCAAGGTATGTTGTTAAAAGTTTCAAATTCATACAAGAAACAAATTAAATCCACCAAAATATCTAAAACTCATTTTTTGCATAAACCTGATTTTTCTCAGAATACCATCAATAAAATAAGAAGTTCTGGAAATTTTCAGAAAATAACTTATTTTTATTGAATTATTATAATTATTGCAATAAAGTAGGGCAATAATTCACATAAAATACTTGTTGCATTCAATAAATTCTGAGAAAATTCTGGGATGACTTATATATTGATTAAACATGATATATGAAGTTGCATGCATTTATATTATTGTTTACTATTATTTATGATTTTATTGATTAATTAATAATGAAATATATAAAAAATACTTCCCATAGTCACAAATATCTGAAACTTATACACTGGGCTCTATATTATGTTATAAAACTATGGTTAATTTTACAGAATTTTTGGGAATAATTTACTATTTTTCCCGAATTTTGTGTTGTTTAATCATTAAAATATTAAATAAATACTAAAACAGTTCAGAAAAATATAAAATTTTTACAGTAATTCATATTGTATGAAATAATGATTTCCTAATAATTTCATAATTTTTCAATACTGTTTACTATTTAAAACCATTTTCCTAAGTATTTAAGCATGTAAAAATGCATTTTAATGATTATTTCATATAAATAATTGTTAAAATCTGTAAATAATTATAATTGGGCAAGTTATTATTTTAATAAGAAATTATTAAAATCTGGCCTAAATTGAAAATATAAATTAATTATGCAAAGTAATTAATTCAATTTAAAATTCATTTAACAAATGAATACCTTAATATTCTAATCAAAATGAATTATTGTTAATTCATCTAATATAAGAATATGTGTGTAATTATTTGTATTAATACTCCATTCTCGTTTAGCAGTTCCTAAACCAAAACTATTAATTATATTAGGTTCTACGCCATTTTGACCCGAACCGTCTATCGTACGACACACGCATTTCGTTTTGGGACTAATGTGAGTAATCTACCCCATATTTTATAATTTTTAATACTTTTGGGGTGTAACATGTGGTTCTAATATGTTCCAACTTCATTTTATTGTTTTATCACAATTGAGACATTGTTGGTACATTTATACGTGAGTCATTAATTGTATAACTATTGTTTGTTTACGCTACATGTACTTGTAGTGCATTATCATTTTTAGTCTAATCTCAATGACTATGCCCGTATTCTTGAGGTACGTTATGGACAATAATAGCGCTATTGGGTTGACCACCCCGCCTTGGGACGCTAAGGTGATTGATCGCACGTGGTTGAGTGTGTTTGATGATTAGATGCTCCATCCTATATATATATATATATATATATATATATATATATATATATATATATATATATATATATATATATATATATATATATATATATATATATACATATGTATATATAGGGTGAGGACTTATTGTTGTTGTTATCATTTGTTAATCAATTTTTGATTTATAAACCGTTATCTCAAATACAATTGTTTGTCGACTTCAAAAGAAAACAAATTTCAAATTATAAATGTTTCAACTTCACAACTTTCTCTACTCAAATTAGATTACTCACCAACTCTCGTAGTTGACCTGTTTTTACCCATGATGCAGATTTGAAGAATGAAGATTGATGAAAAATAGGTTGTGCCTTAGAAATCCACAAGACAATTTAAATTTGATGTAATAAATGTTGTTCGTATTTGGATTTGTATTTGTATGTTGTGGATCTTGTTTGCATACTTAGTACTTAATTGAATCTAATCATATTATAACATAGTTGTCATGAGACTTTGAAGAATATATCACGCCTTGATCGATTCCGACAAGGATCGGGGTGTGACAGATTGGTATCAGAGCCCTTGACTATAGGGAATTAGGTTAATTGCCTTGACCTAGTCTATAGCCTCTAGGGTCCTCTCGTATGCTAGTTTATAAAATGCACACACAATTGCATGCAATTCGCACTTAGAAACTCCTAGGAATACCTTTGTGTGTTAATTGCTCCCTTAAGTGCATACGTATTACTCCTGACACTTATATGTGTGCATACACTAGTGAATATTCTCGTCTTTCTCTGAAAATCGTACACATATTCAAGTAGTTTTGTATATACATATATATTCCTTAGAGCTCATAGGAAATTCAAAGTCATCCACTCTAGTTGGGTAGGATCATAGTAATGGACGCGTAGTAACTGGAAGGGGGAGGTGCCGGTAGCCTGAAATTCCTGACTAGGTAAGCATTCGTATACATCCCAATCAACCGAGGGACCAGTTTGCTTATCTGGGGACCAAAGGCGAGAGTTCCCAAACCTATAGGCCAAAGCGCGTCATTCACATTACTTTTGAGCCATCAAAATACCCGACCTTATCAAACGTATCCGAAAAGATACACTCCAAAATGGCCAACTCATTAGACTCTTAAGTTCCCTAATGGGCCTAGTAGTGGGAAAGACATGTGAAAACTTAGTTTTGTGGGGGCCCACGCAAGTGCTACATGTTTCACATTTAGTAACCATGGAAAGCCCAAAAGGTACCCAACACTCCTAACCATGGCCCAACAAGTGTTTTACAATTATTTTACCCAACAATGTCTAAAAACTTTATTTCCATAATCAATTTACAAATAACTCACAAGTCCATATGCGTGTTTCTCGTAGATGGCATTACGACCCCCATACGCTGCTCGCAACAACCGAAGGCTAGCTGCCCTTATCGCCAAGGAGGTAGCAAACGTCATCCCAACAATTGCAACCCAACTTCATTCTCTTCAGCCACAAGCTCCAGCAACCACTCCTCGTTGCTCGTTCAAGCACTTTCGTAACTGCAATCCGCCTTACTTCAAAGGCATCGATGGTGCCACCGCACTCCTCACATGGATTGAAGAAATGGAGAGTACTTTCATCCATAGCGAGTGTCCTGAGGACCTGATGGTCCGTCATGCTACAGGGTGCCTCCAAGGTCATGCTCTCACATGGTGGAACCTAGAAAAACGGGCAAAGGGAGAGGTTGTTGCCTTGGGAATGACCTGGTCAAAACTAAAGGAACGCATGATGGAGAAGTTCTGCCCTGACAGCGAATTGCAAAATCTCGAGGATGAATTCTGGAATCTGAAACAGGTGGGAGGCGACAACGCGACCTATACCAATAGATTCCATGATCTCTCGAGACTCCTACCTCACATGGTTCAACCTATGAAAACTGCAATACGTCGCTACATCAAAGGGTTACCACGCCAGATCCGTGATTCGGTGACCAGCAGCAGGCCATCTACCCTAGAATCCGCCATTGAAATAGCAGGTCAACTCAACGAGGACAATATGAACGATGGTGTCCTCCCACGCAAGGGTTCAAAGATGTCAACTGAAAAGCCGACCCCTGAGACCCCCCTAATTGTCAAGTCCGAGTACTCCCACCGACATGACAAAAAGAAGCTGAAAAGTCATCACCACAACCATGTTGTTATTACCCCTGCTACTCCTATCACCCAAGTCACCCCACAAGCCCAACCGAATAAAAAGCCGTATACCGGACCTCACCCCCTCTGTAACCACTGTAACTATCACCATATGACCACCAGCCCGTGTCGCCTCTGTACGAATTGTGGTCGCTATGGCCACTTGGCGGACACCTGTCGTGCACCAAAAACTCAGCGACCACTCTATCTACCCTCAAATCAGCAAACACAAACTCGATATCCAACTGGAACATGCTTCAACTGTGGTGACCGCACCCATTTTAGAAACGCGTGTCCTAGGCTAGTCAATATCATCAACACCCAAGCCCAGGAAAATCTAACAATGCAGGTTCCAACTCCCAAAGGCCGAGCCTTTGTCATTACCGCAACCCAAGCAAAGACCGATAACAAGGTCGTAAATGGTACGTTTCTCATAAATGACTGCTACGCGTCAGTACTTTTTGATTCAGGTGCCGATAAAAGTTTTGTGTCTTTGGAATTTGAGCCCACACTTCACACATCTCGCACGATTCTTGATGAATACTTTACCGTAGAAGTCGCCGATGAAAAATACGTTTCACTCAATGCAATCATCCAAGACTGCACTTTCGATTTTTGCGGTCATAAATTTTCTGTCAATTTAGTTCCTATGGAACTTGGTAGCTTCGACATCATCGTAGGAATGGATTGGCTATCCCAAAACCATGTTGAAATAGTATGTTACGATAAGTTCATTCGTATTCCTCTCGCCGACGGTCAAAGTCTTCGTATTTATGGCTAGACTCATTCGAAAAAGCTTAGTCTTATGTCATGTACTCAAGCTCGATCATATCTACGAAAAGAATATATGGATTTCTTAGCCCATGTGGTGGAAACAAAGGTCAAAGAAAAGAAGATCGAAGATATTCCGATAGTACGAGACTTTCCCGACATCTTTCCTGATGATGTATCTGGACTCCCTCCAGTACGTGAGCTAGAGTTCCGCATCGAACTTGTTCCTGAGGCTACTCCCATAGCCAAGTCTCCATATCGGTTGGCTCCAGCCGAGATGCAAGAATTGGCAAGTCAGCTCCAAGAATTAACCGATAAGGGATTTATCCGCCCTAGTACTTCACCCTGGGGAGCCCCGGTTCTCTTCATCAAAAAGAAAGATGGTTCGTTTCGTATGTGTATCGATTATCGGGAGTTAAATAAATTAACCATCAAGAACCGATATCCGTTACCTCGGATCGACGACCTTTTTGATCAGCTTCAAGGAGCTTCATGCTTCTCAAAAATTGACCTTCACTCGGGTTATCACCAACTTCGAGTACGGGAAGAAGACATCCCCAAAACCGCTTTCCGAACACGCTATGGTCATTACGAGTTCACTGTTATGCCTTTCGGCCTAACAAATGCCCCTGCCGTATTCATGGACTTGATGAATCGGGTATTTAAACCTTATCTCGACCGTTTTGTTATCGTCTTTATTGATGACATCCTCATTTACTCCAAGACAAAGGCAGAGCATGAAAGACACCTTCGCCTAACTCTCCAAACGTTGCAAGGAAATCGGCTCTACGCCAAATTTTCGAAATGCGAGTTTTGGTTAAATGAGGTACAATTCCTTGGTCATATTGTAAGTGACAAGGGTATTTTAGTCGATCCCGCAAAAGTTGAAGTAGTCCAGAATTGGAAAGCCCCACGTACCCCCAAGGAAATTCGGTCCTTCCTCGGTTTAGCCGGTTATTACCGGCGTTTCATTTCAAATTTCTCAAATATTGCTTTACCGCTTACTTCTCTCACTTGCAAGGGTACACCATTTGATTGGGGACCCAAGCAGGAATACGCTTTCCAAACCCTTAAACAAAGTTTGTGTAACGCTCCGATTCTTACACTCCCTGAAGGATCCGAAGATTTCGTGGTATTCTGCGATGCCTCCAATCTCGGTCTAGGTTGTGTTTTGATGCAAAAGGGAAAGGTTATAGCTTACGCATCACGACAGCTCAAAATCCACGAAAGAAATTATACGACTCATGATTTGGAGCTCGGTGCCGTGGTTTTCGCTCTTAAAATTTGGAGGCATTACCTTTACGGCACTAAATGCGTAATTTTCACCGACCACAAGAGCTTGCAACATATTCTTAATCAAAAGGAACTCAATATGAGGCAAAGACGATGGGTCGAGCTCCTAAATGATTACGAGTGTGAAATACGCTATCATCCGGGCAAGGCAAACGTCGTAGCCGACGCGTTAAGCCGAAAAGAACATGCCCATGCATTTCATCTAATATGTTCTCTTATCTTGTCCAATCTCAGCGACCGAATTCGAGGAGCCCAACACTCGGCAATTACCGAAAATGACATGCCCACGGGAATTGATGGGGAGTTGGAAACTAAATCTGATGGTATTTTCTATTATCAAGATCGCATCTGGATCCCAGATCGTGACAATCTTCGTATATTCCTGATGGAAGAAATCCATAAAACCCGATATTCCATTCATCCGGGCACTGACAAGAGGTATCATGGCCTGAGAACCAATTATTGGTGGTCGGGAATGAAAAAGGATATTGCCTTATTCGTGGCCAAATGTCTTACATGTTCCAAGGTCAAAGTAGAACATCAACGACCCTCTGGACTATTGGTCCAACCAGAAATCCCCAGGTGGAAATGGGAAGCGATCGCCATGGATTTCGTAACCAAACTTCCCCGTACCACAAAAGGACACGACAACATTTGGATAATCATTGACCGTTTGACCAAATCCGCTCATTTCCTTCCCATCCGTGAAAATTTCAAAGTCGAAAAACTTGCTCGGATTTACATCAACGAGATAGTTAGTCGGCATGGCATTCCTCTCAGCATCATTTCAGATCGTGATGGGAGATTTCTCTCTCGGTTTTGGCAATCACTTCAAACAGCCATGGGAACCCGCCTCGATCTCAGTACCCCCTATCATCCTCAGACTGATGGTCAATCTGAGAGGACAATTCAAACACTCAAAGATATGTTGAGGGCGTGTGTCTTGGATTTCGGAGGAAACTGGGACTCTCATTTACCGTTGGTGGAATTCTCCTATAATAACAGTTATCATTCTAGCATCAAGATGCCACCATTTGAGGCATTGTATGGCCGTAAATGCCGATCTCCTATTTGCTGGCATGAAATTGGTGAGTCCCACGTGATTCGCGCAACAGTGGATTCTCCAATCGTTGGTCCTGAGCTTATCCAGGAAACAACCGACAAAATCACTCAGATTCGTGATAACCTTCTCGCAGCTCGTAGCCGACAAAAGAGTTATGCCGACAAGCGACGCAAACCGCTTGAATTTACCCTGGGTGACATGGTCATGTTAAAAGTGTCCCCATGGAAAGGTGTGGTTCGATTTGGACGCAAGGGTAAATTGGCACCACGCTACGTAGGCCCGTTTAAGATCATAAAAAGGATCGGACCAGTAGCCTACGAGTTGGATCTACCAACAGAGCTTAAGACAGTTCACCCAGTATTTCATATAGCCAACCTCAAGAAGTGTTTAGCAGACGAGAACCTTCATGTTCCTCTCGAGGATATCCAAATCGACGAGACAATGCAATTTACCGAGAAACCCTTGGAAATTGCCGACCGAAAGGAAAAACAACTCAAAAGAAGTCGCATTCCCCTGGTTAAGGTCAGGTGGCAGTCGGCACGTGGACCTGAGTATACATGGGAGCGTGAGGATCATATGCGTACCAAATACCCACAACTTTTCTCTTAAGGTACTCTCTTCTTAAATTTCGGGACGAAATTTCCTAATGTAGGGGAGACTGTGACATCCGCCTAAAATGGATTCGGGTCAACCCAACCCAATTGGAAATTTAATAAACCCTACTCAAGATTACTTGACGCTAATAGGATCAAAACGCACACACTACGATATAAATTGATGTTAATAGCAACATAGTATAGTACAACGTTATAACTATAATCAAATTAAATTTTGATACCATATTAAAATCAAATCAAAGTATAATGCTCTAATTAAATTAAAAGAATCAAACTTGAATGATATAATCAAAGTAGATTGTTATAATCAAATAATAACCTATCTTTTATAAAACTCCATTTTTATAAACTTTCCATTAAATTTTATAAAACTCTATTTTTATAAACTTTACTTTAAATTTTATAAAACTCTTATATTAATTATATAAAAGATGCTTGTGTTAGTGGGAAATTATGAAGACCACCAAAAGCAAAAAGATTATTCCCATGGTCTCCCACTCACACCTCCCATCCACTTTCCTTTCCTTTTTCTCCCAACATATTATTCTCTTCACCACTTAAACCTTCTCTATTCTTTCTCTCACTCTCAATCTCGAAATTCATCCAAGAGATACTCATATTCCAGCCAAGAACAATCTATTATACTCAAATCTTCATCCCTCTTGAAGCATTCATCAAGGTATGTTGTTAAAAGTTCCAAATTCATACAAGAAACAAATTAAATCCACCAAAATATCTAAAACTCATTTTTTGCATAAACCTGATTTTTCTCAGAATACCATCAATAAAATAAGAAGTTCTGGAAATTTTCAGAAAATAACTTATTTTTATTGAATTATTATAATTATTGCAATAAAGTAGGGCAATAATTCACATAAAATACTTGTTGCATTCAATAAATTCTGAGAAAATTCTGGGATGACTTATATATTGATTAAACATGATATATGAAGTTTCATGCATTTATATTACTGGTTACTATTATTTATGATTTTATTGATTAATTAATAATGAAATATATAAAAAATACTTCCCATAGTCACAAATATCTGAAACTTATACACTGGGCTCTATATCATGTTATAAAACTATGGTTAATTTTACAGAATTTTTAGGAATAATTTACTATTTTTCCCGAATTTTGTGTTGTTTAATCATTAAAATATTAAATAAATACTAAAACAGTTCAGAAAAATATAAAATTTTTACAGTAATTCATATTGTATGAAATAATGATTTGCTAATAATTTTATAATTTTTCAATACTGTTTACTATTTAAAACCATTTTCCTAAGTATTTGAGCATGTAAAAATGCATTTTAATGATTATTTCATATAAATAATTGTTAAAATCTGTAAATAATTATAATTGGGCAATTTATTATTTTAATAAGAAATTATTAAAATCTGGCCTAAATTGAAAATATAAATTAATTATGCAAAGTAATTAATTCAATTTAAAATTCATTTAACAAATGAATACCTTAATATTCTAATCAAAATGAATTATTGTTAATTCATCTAATATAAGAATATGTGTCTAATTATTTGTATTAATACTTCATTCTCGTTTAGCAGTTCCTAAACCAAAACTATTAATTATATTAGGTTCTACGCCATTTTGACCCGAACCGTCTATCGTACGACACACGCATTTCGTTTTGGGACTAATGTGAGTAATCTACCCCATATTTTATAATTTTCAATACTTTTGGGGTGTATCATGTGGTTCTAATATGTTCCAACTTCATTTTATTGTTTTATCACAATTGAGACATTGTTGGGACATTTATACGTGAGTCATTAATTGTATAACTATTGTTTGTTTACGCTACATGTACTTGTAGTGCATTATCATTTTTAGTCTAATCTCCATGACTATGCCCGTATTCTTGAGGTACGTTATGGACAATAATAGCGCTATTGGGTTGACCACCCCGCCTTGGGATGCTAAGGTGATTGATCGCACGTGGTTGAGTGTGTTTGATGATTAGATGCTCCATCCTATATATATATTTATATATATATACATATGTATATATAGGGTGAGGACTTATTGTTGTTGTTATCATTTGTTAATCAATTTTTGATTTATAAACCATTATCTCAAATACAATTGTTTGTCGACTTCAAAAGAAAACAAATTTCAAATTATAAATGTTTCAACTTCACAACTTTCTCTACTAAAATTAGATTACTCACCAACTCTCGTAGTTGACCTGTTTTTACCAATGATGCAGATTTGAAGAATGAAGATTGATGAAAAATAGGTTGTGCCTTAGAAATCCACAAGACAATTTAAATTTGATGTAATAAATGTTGTTCGTATTTGGATTTGTATTTGTATGTTGTGGATCTTGTTTGCGTACTTAGTACTTAATTGAATCTAATCATATTATAACATAGTTGTCATGAGACTTTGAACAATATATCAAGCCTTGATCGATTCCGACAAGGATCGGGGTGTGACAATGGTAATGAAGTCTCAAATTCAAGATACACTCTTTGAACACCTTCCTTGCATTAAAGTTCTTAACTCACATGTAGATTTCAATAATCAACTCCTACTATGGAAACATTTTCATATGACCATTTATTCTGAATAAGAATCACCTCCACTCAAAATTATGTTAAAATGGTCCTTCCAAATAACACCATACTTCCAACTGTCTACAAGCAACCAATCCTCTGGTAAACCTTAGAACGTTCTTGAAAGTTTTTCAACTTTAGTCACACAAAGTTCTAGTTCTTTTTCTTCTCAATGCCCTAGGCATTTGGAAAAATCAGAGCAAGTGAATATTATAGTGTATGGAATTGATCCTATATTGGAAACATATGGGACTCGATTCATATTGCCTTACATAGAGACCAGATATCTTATCAGTCTTTTGCTATAATATTTCCATATATCGAATTTCCTATGTTGAACCATTTCAACACAATATTCATATATGTCCAAGAATAAGTTCTTTTAAACCCTTCAATCTAAACTTTTAGGTTTTAAAATGAAGTATAAGTGCCCTCTCCCTTAAATCTTTCTATAGAGAAACAATTTTCAAACTTTGCAACTTGCAAATTTCAAACCTTTGTTTCCTACAATTAGTATTTCCAACTTGCAACACTTAGCATAAAAAATATGCTCCCACTAGCATAACAATTATGCTTCTACTTGCATAACAATTATGCTCCCACTAGCATAACAATTATGCTTCTACTTGCATAACAATTATGCTCCCACTAGCTTTGACATGTACCCAGAAATCAACTGGACTTCTAGGAATCAATACTCTTGACTTTCTTGCCAAAGTGCGGATTTCTGATATGTGATGCTTCGATAAGTCTTCAACTAGACTTCTCAATATTTTACACCTTTCATTAGATATTATGTGTGTGTGTGTGTTTAAAACCTTTTAGGACATATAGCTATAAGTTCTGAAAGTTCAAATAATTCCTTGCCATTTCTCACAATTCGAACAATGAAAATGGATGTCGTAATCATATTGCGAATTTGTGAATGTAATTAACACAACCACTAACATATCATTACTAGCGAAAGGGATTCCTCATAATCATTTTCATGAATTAGCGTGAAAACTTTGTCACTTAGATTTTATGGTGTATACGTTCCCATCCATGTGAATCTATCATTTGCAACCTACAATCATAAGATAAGGTTTAGGATAAAACCCAAATCAAATTTAGTTTGCCTTTCATGGACTAAACTTTGCTTATTCTAAATTTCTTGCCCTTTGCTAGCATAAGGGCCTACCAGTGCTTCCATGTTGTTAAGCAGTTTACCCATATTGATCAATTCACTTTCACTGACCAACATGCTCTGCCTTTTGCAGTCAAATGAGACCCATAAAACTCATAAGAATTTCCAACCCAATTAGAAGGTGCACAGAAACAAGAATGTGTCAACTTAACATGATAGGTTATTAACCTCAGGTCGTGTGCTAGTGATAACTAAAAGGTTTATTCTTGATTGACTCCTGAAACTCTTCAAGATCATTAAGACTCCCACTGCCTTCTTGACATATAAGTTTCTCTCACAAGGAACATTTCTTCACGAGAAAAAACAAATATTCAAAAGTTAGTGTGGATTCTTGACAAGAAACACTTCATGAATTGGCCTTAGTTTGTCCTTTGTTTTAACCAAAACATCACAACTTCCAATTCCAAATGTGCTAGAGTAATAAAACATTATTACTCCACATTTCATGAGGTGTTATAAACCTACTGAGTATGAAATAAGCTTCAAGATACGATGTGTAGTAACTATAGTATGACTCTAAAACTTGATTGGAAACGAAGTATGACTCATCTCTCGATTGAACCATTTCAACAATATTCAATTCCTCTAAAACTGATATGTTCTTCCAGGATCAATTGTGACATAGTTCCATAATCATTAAGATGATCATAAAACATGATACTAAAGTACTTTCTTTTCCTTTCATATTGGAGAAACCTTTATCTTTCTGCCTAACATATTCTTCTGATTCGTTCTGTCACTCTTTTCAAAGCATCAGAATTGTGCTTAATCTTATAAACACGACCATATTTACTGAAACATCATTAAATCATGATGAATAGAGTTATCATCCTTTGTAGAGGATCTGAATAGTCCATATCAACATGTACAAGATCCATTAGTCATTCACTTTGACTCACATAAACATGTGATCAATGAATTAGTCATAATCCTCCAAAGATCAAGATTCTCATACATGACTCCAAGTTTCTATCCAATTGAACCTTGGGTGATGAGAATTCTTTATCACTTAGTCAATTATGACATTTACAACAAGCGATATAACAAGAATCAAATCCACAATTAATATTGCTAATAATTGAAATATAATCAACACTTTCATAGATGTCATTAAAAGGAAATATAAAGTAAACCAACTATATAATCCAAAATTTCACTTTTATTGATAATAAACGAAAAATTGGAACTTATCCTTACAATGTATAAACGAGAACAATGTTTCTAGACATTTCCTAAGCAATATATTAAATTATCATAACTCCTAAGTAGTAGCTTCCAAAATCTGATCATCGAATCATGTGATCGAAATCCATTTCTCACGATCAGATTCAGCTCACTCTTTCTTTTAGGTCCTACAAAACATCAAAATGTGATCAACACATCATGCATTAAGAATCTAATAATATGAGCTTATTAAAAAATAATGGAGTTAGATAATGGATCTACCTGAAGTAGAGTCAGACGACTTGACTTCACCATCTCTAAGATCTTTCAGTTAGTCTGGCCGGCTTCACAACTAATGCCCCTTCAATTGGCAATAGAAACATATGGACTCTTTGGGGTTAACACATGGAACTATCTCAGAACTATCCTTTCTCTTTACCATATGGTCAAACAGTTTGACCTTGGCCGATCCCTTTCCATTGGGAAGATAAATCTGTTTTGGATCACCATTTCCACTTTTTTCAATGTCCATGGAAAACTTGGAGTTTGATCCTTCAAACATTTTTGCTTCACTTGTGCTCTTAAGCATTTCTGCTTCAACAACAATCAACAAATGTGTCAGATCAATTAGGGTCACGTCATGGTCGCTCATATAAAAGTCCTCAACGAACTGACTATAGGACTCAGGAAGCGAAAGTAGAACCAAATCAATGGCCTGCTCCCTTGGGAAAACGACACCCTTTCTATTCAATTTGTCAATGTACAATTTCATTTTCAGAATATGCGTACACACATAATTTCCATCTTCATGCTTACATGCCAATAGGGCTTAAGTAGTTTTGTGTCTTTCAACTCGTGACATGGGGAGAGTTATTAGAGGAGGAGGAAGAAGAATTGGTGAAGCATGATATCCATTTCCACCATTGCTCGAAGAAGGGAACATACTTTCACTTTGATCAAAATGTGGAAAATCATCTGCAAACTATTTCCTAAAGAACGAGGAAGACCATTGTTGTCTTGACTTGACATCTATAAAGGGAGAAAAGAGAATTCAAGTTAGTTGATTTTAATCCTTAATTACTAACCCATAAATTTAAATTAAGGCTAGGATCCATATTTTCGATTCGAACTTTGAAGAGGGATGTCGTAATCAAAATCTAATCTATTTTAGGTACGTAAGGTCTTTACTAATTTGAATCTTATGAAACTCCTAGATATTTTGAGATTGGGATGCCGAGGATCACAAATGAGATGTGAATAACCATGAAAATTAGCTTGGTACTCTCGATGTCATTTATATTCTAGTTTCAATGTGCCTGGTTAACCAAACGCGCTCCATTAATCAACAATAATTTTCGAGACACCCATTAACACCCTTTATTAGTCCCCCATTAGTGTGTCGGTTAACCACACACGCTCCACTAACGACTCATAAAGTGTAATGTGCAATTTCATGGATTAGCATAGAAATTCACATTTTCCTAAAGTAACTAAGAATAAGATTTTAAATGAAAGGGTTTAGTTATTTTTTAATGAGAATTAATTGTCCTATCGAACCCGTTCGGCTAACGACCCTCCACCAAACAAGAGAGTGGTGGGTAAGAATGAATACCCAATGGCGGTCATTTTATAGGCTGCTTCCTTAAACTCCCCTTATAGTATGGCTTCGTGAATGAGGCGTACTAGCGGTTCGACTGACTTTTCTTATACATATAACATATATTAAACTTTTAATTATATACATAGTATAAGGTGCATTTTAAAACATTTTAAAATGGCAAGGGTTTAATCTTTTAATAAATTAAACTTTTAATTTAATTAAATTTAAACCATTTATGGATTTATTAATTATCCTTTAATTAATTATTTAATTAAATTATTAATAACATCCATAAGGATAATTCTAATATACAATTATCTCCTAACATTTAGGTCTTATTTAATTAACCAATATTACCAAAATTTGGATTATGGAAGATTTCATAAAAGATAATTATCACATAACAACCAAATCAATCAATTTAGGCAAGAAAATCTGAAAATTCGGAATACACTGAGTTCACGTCGTGAGCCTCTAAGATCACGTCTTGAGGACGGATCATACATCAAACAGAATCCCGAAAAATTTGAGCTCACGTCGTGAGACCAATCAAGCAGTTATCAAATCCAGATTTTATCAGGCTTCACGTCGTGAGCACTATGTTCACGTCGTGAGATGGGTTTTTTTCAGAAAAACAATTCACCAATGTACAAATACATGAAAGAGAACCCTAGGCTCTGATACCACCGATAGGTTTTTGAGGTTACAACACAGTGCACTAAGCGGAAAACATTCAAACAATTCAAATGATTAGGGCACATGCAACCTAATTGGATCTATGTCTTTCATGTATAGGTAACATACTATGAATGGTTAATTCATAAGAATAAGAAACTTATCTTGAAGATTGTTATAGCAAAAAATCTTGAATTCCTTCTTGAAAGACTCTTGGAAGCAAGCGTCACAAGTGTCACGCCACTAATAGTTCACACCCAAACCCTAGCGGCCAAGGAGCTTGAAGAGAGAGAGGAGAGAGGTAGAATTTCGGCCCTAGCTTCTCTAAGAATGCTTTGAAGAAAATATGAGGCTTAGGGGTCTTTATATAGTGTACCAAGAAACCCTAGATAAGTCCCAAGACCATAAAATAACATTATCTTACTTTTGGTATTTATCTAGTTTCCTAATTATCCTCCAAGGATAATTCTAGATATTCTAGATCCTCTAGAACCATAGAAAAACATCAAAGGCTCTAGGATAGTTCTAGAATGTCTCTTGTTCAACTATTGAACAATTACACTTTAACCCATGTACTTTTAATTAATCCAATTAATCCCAAAATTAATTCCAATTAATTTCTAATTAATTCTTAATTAAATATTACTATTTCAAATTAATATATTATTCTCATAATTTATTAAAAAATCATCTATTTGATTTCTAACTAATTTATTTACCAAGTAATAAATTAATAAACCAGTCTCTTTCTGTAAAAGCTATCATATTCAATTGCTAGGTTTGAGGGAAACCCAAAAGGATCGTGCTACTATCAATTGAAGTATATACCAATTATACTTATGGGCTTAGACACCTAATCTAACATATATCACTTCATTAAAGATCATGTCGAAGATGGGAATATTGAAGTTCATTTTGTTAAAACAACTAATCAACTTCTTGATATTTTTTACAAAACCATTGGACAACAAATCACTTTTAAGAATTTTAAATGCATTGGGAATGATGGAAGTCCCAAAACCATATAAACCCTAGATAGTGTACCGAAACCATAAAATAACATTATCTTACTTTTGGTATTTATCTGGTTTCCTAATTATCCTCCAAGGATAATTCTATATATTCTAGATATTCTAGATCCTCTAGAACCATAAAAAAACTTCCAAGGCTCTACGATGGTTCTAGAATGCCTCTTGTTCAACTATTGAACAATTACAGTTTAACCCTTGTACTTTTAATTAATCCAATGAATCCCAAAAGTAATTCCAATTAATTTCTAATTAATTCTTACTTAAATATTACTATTTCAAATTAATATATTATTCTCATAATATATTAACAAATCATTTATTTGATTTATAATTAAATTATTAACCAAGTAATAAATTAATAAACCGATCTCTTTCTCTAAAAGCTATCATATTCAATTGCTTGGTTGATGGCAACCCAAAAGGACTGTGCTACTATCAATTCAAGTATATAACAATTATATTTACGGGCTTAGACACCTAATCCAACAGATACCACTTAATTAAAGATCATGTTGAAGACGGGAATATTGAAGTTCATTTTTTTAAAACAACTAATCAGCTTCTTGATATTTGTACAAAACCATTGGACAACAAATCACTTTTAAGAATTTTAAATGCATTCAACAAAATTAGCTGGTAGCGGGTAGCTTGTAATTGTAGTGTTTTGTTAAACGCTACATGAAGCAGCATTTGGATTTGGAGTGTTTTGTTTAAACTAAACACTAGAAGTTTTTCAATGGTTCCACATTATAACCAGATCCAAGCTGGGAATCTCAGTGGCACTCACCACTATACAAGGGGACTCTTGGGAGTTTTTTTCAAAATAAGAGGCCATGAACAAGTAAGTTTATTGCAGCACCTAATATCTACTTATTATTTTTTTTAAATTACCCTGTTTTTATTTGATTTATGATATATAAAGGATTGTGTAAGGAGAAAGGACATGATACAAAACCATTTAACAAAGCCCCTTGTGATTTTTTATATAGTTTCTAGCTCCTAGTTTTTCCCTATATTTATTCAAAGTATGTATTTTTTAACAAAACTTGAGTCCCTTACCTGTTGAAATGAACCATTATAACTCAAATGGGGTCTCTCTGTTTATATGAACATTCATAAGTTTGTTCAGTTTCAGCTAACTGTAAATGTTGTTGCTCTAATTATCACCATCTAATAAATGTTTTAATTGTTATAGGAAATGGAAAGATTTGGTGGAGAGTGGGTTGGGTCTAATCGTGGTGAGCTACTCATACAGGTAATCCAATCCTTATTTTTACAATATTTATTTATTAAAATTTGATTACATATATTTGTTTTTTAGGGTTTGCTTCTAATTTTTGTGTGATTGTTGATGGGGACTCACCTAGGGTGCAAAATGTACTAAGGAGTTCCCAAAATGATCATCACTAGTTGAGAAAGAAAGAGAATGAATGCAACACAATTATAGGGTTAAATCATCCTACTTCTTTTTTATTACATTCTTAAATATCTACTCGATTACAGAAAAAAAAATTGTTATATTTTGATTCCTATCTTCTCTTTGATTTCAATATTCTTTGTTTAGCATATTCATTTTCGACAAATGTTGATATACAGATTCTCTCTTGTTTTCTAGATGTTGATATGAAGAATTTGAATTAGGAAAAGTCCAATTTCTCTTTTTATAAGGTGGATAATTGGTAAGCACAAGAAGAAAAGAAAAAATTATAATTATGTTTCATTGTTTTATGGACTTTTGAAAATATCTGGTTAGTAAGACAACGTTTCATGAGCGTATGATAAATGTAGAAAAGCATTTCTGTATGAGCTTAATTCCACATTGAAAGATACTGCCACACTTTGGTTTTTGTGCAAGCAGCTAATAAACGTGTGATGGGTTTCAACTATAAAAAACACTTTTTATTTAATTAATAAATTTTTTTCTGTATTAAATTGTAGTAAATATCCTTGTTAGACATTGTTGAACAAGTTTGTGTTCTTTTCACATAGGTACATCAATGTTTCATCAAATTTCATTTCAAACTCCTTCTTTTAGTTCCTTGTTACAGGTAACATAATAAATATTATTTGGTTTGTTTTATTTTTTATCAATTTTTTTGTTTACTCTATATATATATACAAACACACACTATTTTTTAATAATTGTCTACAATTGCTTTTATCTTGCAGGTTGTGGTGGAACGTAGCATTACCGATCAGTTATGTGTAACAGAGCTCATACTGCATGATGTATGCTATTATCAATTTCTTTCCACTCATCCATATGATGCCAGTGTATTTGATAAAGTTATTATGAAATGTAGATAGCGTACAATAGTGTAAATTGTTCATTATTCTCTTTTATTATTATTTTAAGGTTAATGCTTTATATCCTATGCAGCAAAAGTATTTCCACAAAGTTGATCTATTTTTTCAAAGTATGTGAAGATTTGGAGAACTATGATGGTCTTCACATAATATACAAAATTGTGAAAGGGATTAGATAATACCTAAATTCTCATACCTTTTTTTTATCATTAATATGGAACAACTAGTTTAACATTTGACCTCATAAAATGTTATTGCTTTTTTTTCTCAATAGTCCACAGATTTTTGAGAAAATATTTTCTGATGAAATGATCATGGAAATTGTTAGGTGTCTTGAGTGTAACTTGTATCTCTGTCTTAAATTTGTGTTTTAGTTAGAATTCATGTTTTTCTTGGTTCTTTGGAATCTACTTTAATTAATGTTTAGAAATTTTTATCAACTCATTTTTTGTTATCATTATTGAATTATTGAAAGTAAATTTATATTTGTAATATATCATTCCATACCATCTATGAGTGGAAGAAAATACCCAATTCCCATGTAATGAAAATCAGTCCAGAAGAACGAATCATTTTCCTTAAGAAATGCTCCATTCCATTCCAACTTTAATTAACAAACACTACAAAATAACTTATGATTGTATATGTGGTATTCTTGTAAAGATGATTTGTCAATATAAACCCTAACCATAATATTTTGTCTGAATAAGAATAATTTCAATTATAAGAAGTCCAAGAGGCAGAACCTTTAATTTTCTTGTCATAAGTTGCAAAATATATGATGTGATACAATAATATTTCAAGATATTTTTCCTATCCAACTACTATGTGCAATTGTGTTTTTCTTTTGGTTAATTAAATAACCATAAATTATTTATATATAAAAAATAACTCATGGATGTGGATTTATATTCTTATGTGGATGAACCTGATGTACCTCACGTCCACCATAGCGACTTACTTAAAGCACATGTATTCAAGGAGGTAATTATTTTCGTTGATGTTTTTTACTGACATCTATGTTTTGAAGGATGATGGGAAGAAACAATACTTTCTTTAGTTTGTAATACATTTTTTTAATGAAATATATCACTTGTGTAGACCATACCAATTAAGGATCCCCTATCTTCATCAAAGATACATCAAACATACAAAGTCAGGAAATAACAACCTACTTTCCTCTTTTTATCGAGGTGTACTCTATTATTCTGTAATAGCAATATACTTACATTCTTTTTCCTATAATAGCAATTTGCTTACATTTTCTTTTTACTGATAATAGAAATATATAACCCATAATAGTAAATAGAAATATATAATGGATAGAATACAATGCTCATGTTCTAAGTGAGATATAAGTATGCCATTACATGCAAAAATAACAACATACTTTCATTTATTTGAAAGTACAATGCTCTAATAAGAAAGGAGAACTTACATTTTATGTTTATATGTTGAATATAGCATACTCTTCACTGTTAAAGAAATTATCATTTTTTTTATAATTGAAACATTATATGCAATTATGCTCAAGTCGAGGGTGGCAAAGTTCACTACACAGACGATGATATTAGTGAAATTCGTGAAGAATGGTCGTCTTTTGTTACAGGCTTCATTTATCGGTGATATTTTGTATCCACAAATAATATATTTGTTAATAGTGAAATGTGAGGTAGCCTCGTCTTTTGACATGTGGTGTATAATGTTTTTGTTAACTTTTCTGAAATGTTAGGTAGCATCATCTTTTGACATGTAGTGTTGTACAATGTTTTTGTTAACTTGTTTCACATTTAGATGAATTAAATGTTTTGTTAGATATTTGTTTCTGTATTATGTGTAAATGCACGTTGTAAATGGCTATCGTAAATGCACGTTGTAAACGCGTATCGTAAATGATTGCAAAAGTTTATGAAACACGAATGCATGTCATCTTCATTCATGAAAGGGAATTTAATGATACACAATACGAGTCGTAAATGCATGTCGTAAGGTTACAACACGTAAAAGTGTGTTCTCTTCCTTTATGATAAGGGATTCAATGACACATAATGTGTGTCGTAAATGTACGTCGTAAGTTTACGACACACAAAAGCGTGTTGTCTTCCTTTATGTCAGGGCCTTCCTCGACATATATTTGTGTGTCATCTGTGGCTTTTACAACACGTAATGTGTGTCATTAAAGGGTATTTTTGTTAATAGTGAAATGTGAGGTAGCCTCGTCTTTTGACATGTGGTGTATAATGTTTTTGTTAACTTTCTGAAATGTTAGGTAGCATCATCTTTTGACATGTAGTGTTGTACAATGTTTTTGTTAACTTGTTTCACATTTAAATGAAATTAAATGTTTTGTTAGATATTTGTTTCTGTATTAAGTGTAAATGCACGTTGTAAATGGCTATCGTAAATGCACGTTGTAAACGCGTATCGTAAATGACTGCAAAAGTTTATGAAACACAAATACATGTCATCTTCATTTATGAAAGGGAATTTAATGATACACAATACGAGTCGTAAATGCATGTCGTAAGGTTACAACACGTAAATGTGTGTTCTCTTCCTTTATGATAAGGGATTAAATGACACATAATGTGTGTTGTAAATGTGCGTCGTAAGTTTACGACGCACAAAAGCGTGTTGTCTTCCTTTATGTCAGGGCCTTCCTCGACATATATTTGTGTGTCATCTGTGGCTTTTACAGCATGTAATGTGTGTCATTAAAGGGTATTTTTGTAGTAGTGTTATAAATTTTAGTCATCATACAAATATATTTTATTTAACTAGAATGATTTCTGACGCTTCACATGGGTCGGGGTTTGGCGGAGAGAAGTAAAAGTGCACCAAATGGCAATGTACTTTGGTTTTTGGTAAAAAAAATCAAAACAAATTGCAAAACAAAAAGGTGTAAATGTTGGATATAGTGTCTAAGTCCATAACTTTATTTGGTATGTACTTGACCCGACCCGGCATGGTCCATTTGGGTTGCATGACATTGCAATACTTGGATAGACTAAATGAGAGAATAAGGCACTTATGATTATTAATATATTATAAGTTCTAATATATTAATAATAGTATTATTTAATTAGTATTGATCAAGTATTAATCTAGGATTAATTTGGTGATCAAAGTGAGACTAATTAAATATATAGGGTTGATTATGACAATCATCAATTCTTTTATGGTGGATTAATGATCCATAGTTTATGGGTTATGGATGTAACCAAATGGAGCTCCATGGATGGTCCATGGGAGTTACAAATCCATGGGTCATGGGAAATCAAGAGTCATGACAATTAAGGGCATTCATGTGTAAACCCTAATTGTGACAACACTATAAAAGGAACCCTATAGCTAGCAAAAAGTGGAGCTAGTGGACATAGTGTTACTAGAGAGGGCATAACCAATTTTGAGTGCTAGAAGTATTCTCTCAAGTTATTCCAAGTCTTGTGGTGTTGTGTGAAGCATTTGAGGCACAACATTTGGGGTGCTAGGCTCACAAAGTCTTGAAGGAATCCAAGCAACAACAAGGTATGTATTTCTACTAGTTTTATGTTTTATGTAATCCCCATGCCATGCTAGTTAGGAAATAACCTTGAAAAAGTAATTTGCATGTATATAGAGAAAACATAGATTCAAGGTTATTAGGGTTGCATGTACACTTAGGAAGTGTTAGAATGCTCAAAACCCATCAGTGGTATCAGAGCCTAGGACTGTTTTCTGTATACTTGATGCAAAACTGCTTAAAAATCGAAAATTCTGCATTCTGACGACTAGACTCGTCGAGTCCATGGGGAGGACTCGCCGAGTCCATGAACAAATTCATCCTACTCGGCGAGTAGAATAATGCACTCGGCGAGTAGGAGCGTGCTGGGCAGTTTTTTCGAGTTTTGTTGCTGGAAATGGATTAAGATCATTATCCCAATCTGTTTTGGACTTGTAAAATCTGTTTTTCAAAATGATAATGATTATGTTAACCCATTTTACATGGCTTTTATCAATTTTCAAGTATTGTATATAGTTATATGATTTCTTGAAATTGCTTAATATGAATTTGTGTTCTTATGAGTTTTTAGAAGATCATAGGAATTATGTGTAACCACCATGTGTGTTTAATTCATGATCTTAATGGCTATGATGGTGTCCATAACTTGTCCTCAAGTTATGGATAACCAAAAGTCACTTCTTTTAATTATGATTAAAGAACTAAAGAGGTTTCATAAAATGAAGAGTCTTCATTTTTATGAACCATTAAAACTCATAAGTTACAAATTGAAGAGACTTGGAATAGTTTCAAATCTTGCCCTCAAGTTTTGGAATTTGAAAAGTCTTATACTTTAATACTTTAATTCCAAATTAAACCTTAGATTTTTAAAAAGGTTTAAAAATCAACACTTATACTATTATTATAATTTTATTATATAGATATGTATAAGAATATGTCATTCTTACCGTTAGTAGGCCTCATTCACGAAGCCGGTCTATAAGGGGGGTATAAGGTTGTTGCCTATAAAATGGTGACTTAATGGGTGTCCACTCTCACCCACCGCTTCCTTGATCGGTGGAGGGTCGTTAGCCGAACGGGTAGGATACGACTTTAAATACTTGTTAAAAGTATAATGAATTATAAAGTAACTATACATTATAAATTCCCAATCTTAGTTACTTTAGGAAAATGTGAAATTGGTGCTAGCCCATAAAATTACACTTTGTACCTTACCAAGTCGTTAGTGGAGCGTGTGTGGTTAACCGGCACACTAACATGGACTAGTAAGAGTGGCAAAGGGTAACTTGACTTTATTATAGATCGGTGGAGCGTGTGTGGTTAACCGGCACATCGATTAGGTAATATTGTTGAGGGTACCAAGTCAATTTGTATGGTTATTCACACCTTGTTTGTGATCCTCGGCATCCCAGTCACAAACTTGAGAGGGCACAATCGAGATTCAAACATGCCATTGAAAAGTTCAATGTATCTCAAAAGATCTAGGAGTTTCAAAACCAATAAAACCTAATAATAAAATATTTCGTTCTTATGGTGGAAATTGGTAAATCGTCATTTACCTACCTTCAAATATTTTATAGTATGGATTACGGCATCCCTCTTCCAACTATAAATAGTTTGTTGGATCCTAGCCTTAATATTTCATTTGGGTGAATTATTAAGGATTCCTAATCTAATGAAACTTGTCTTTCTTTCCTTTCAGATGTCTTCCAACAATGCTTCTGGCTCAAACCCAACAGACTCCTTTTCCCTTATGAACTTGTGTGGTAAGGTCATCTTTGATGGATCCAATTTCAATGAGTGGATCAGAAACATCAGAATGATTACCCGCTACGAGTACAAAGAATATGTCCTCGATAGGGAGCTTAAGGTTGTGAATGAAGCCACTGCTACTCCTGAAGAGTTTGCGGAGTTTGTTGCACATGAAAAGGATGCTACTAAAGTAGCATGCACCATGATGGCCACCATGACTCCTGAACTTCAAAAATCCTATGAAGATTTCTACCCCTATGAGATGCACCTGGATCTGATGGAAAGGTACCATCAGAGCACGCGTCAGGAGAGGTATGAAATCATCTCCTCCATGATAACCGCAAGGATGAAGGATGGTGAACCCATCACCGGTCACTTGCAGAAGATGCAAAGGTTCGTTGACCGGTTGCTGAAGCTAAATGTTGACTTTCCTGAGGAAATGGCGATTGACATCATTCTCCATTCCTTACCTCCAAGTTATGATCAGTTTCGTATGACTTATCATATGAACAAGGAGGAAGTCACACTTAGCAAACTTCAAGGACTCTTAAGGACAGCTGAAAATGGCCTTAAGGGTAAAGCGGTTGCTACTTCTACTCCTTCAACAGCCCCTGTTCTGGCTATTGGGCAGGGAAAGGGTAAGAAAAGGAAAAACCCTTCGAAGGGTACCAAGGGTAAGACTCTTGATGGTTCCTCTTCAAGTGGGACAAAGAAAGGTCCCATTACTCCTTCTTCAAACCCAAAGGAAGCACAATGCTTCTATTGCCAGGATAAGGGACACTTCAAGCGAAGCTGCCCCAAATATCTGCAAGATCTAAAGGATGGGAAGGTTAAACCCACCCATGCAGGTATTTACACAATATTGTCTAACAACTCATCTAATGCTAATTCTTGGGTGCTTGATACAGGGTGTGGTATTCACATTTGTACTGATTTGCAGGCACTAAGAAGAAGTGAGCAAGTGGAGCACAGGAAGATAAACTTAGTCATGGGCAACAGGAAAGCATCACCTGTTACCAAGATAGGAGTTTATTCTTTATTGCTTAATAATGGGTTAATGTTAGATTTGAATAAGTGTTGTTACTCGCCCGAAATGGCGAGAAATATTATTTCCTTTCATGGCTTGTACAAACAAGGTTTTACATTTTCATTTGATAATAAAAATGGTGCTATTAATGTTTATTACAATGATGTATTTTACTTTAAAGCATTACCTTGTGATGGTGTATATGAAGCCGTGAATGTTGTAGACAATCTAGGAAATAATGTGTTGTATATTGATTCTTCAGATAGCTTGGATAAAGCATCCTTGTGGCATTGTCGTCTTGGACATGTTAACAAGAAGCGCATAGGCCAACTCCAAAAGGTTGGAGTCTTGGAATCATTTGACCTCAAGTCAGATGATAGTTTCGAGTCTTGTTTACTTGGAAAAATGACAAAGTCACCCTTCACAGGTACTTGTGATAGGGGTGAAGGTTTGTTGGACCTTGTACACACGGATGTGTGTGGGCCCTTCAGAGTTGCTACAAGGGATGCTAATCGCTATTATGTGACTTTTACTGATGATTACAGTAGATATGGATATATTTACTTAATCAAGCATAAGTCAGAAACCTTTGAAAAGTTCAAAGAGTTTAAGCAGGAAGTTGAGAATCAATTGGGCAGGAACATCAAGATGCTCCGATCCGATCGAGGAGGAGAGTATCTTAGCATTGAGTTCCTTGACTATCTTAAGGAATGTGGGATTGTCTCACAATTGACACCTCCCAGAATACCACAGTTGAATGGTGTAGCTGAGAGGCGCAATCGAACCTTGTTGGATATGGTTCGTTCCATGATGAGTCGAGCTTCATTACCAATCTCTTTCTGGGGGTATGCCTTAGAGACTGTCGCCCATATCCTTAATCTAGTCCCTACTAAAAAGGTTGCCAAAACACCTCACGAGATGTGGACTGGGAAAGTTCCCAATTTGGACCACATCAAGATTTGGGGTTGTGAAGCTTTCGTGAGGCGTGAGACTCATGATAAGCTTGAACCTCGAAGTGAGAGGTGTTTTTTCATCGGCTACCCACAGAGATCCTTTGGTTACCTCTTCTACAGACCTAGTGATAATGTGGTTTTTGTAGCAAGAAGAGGAGTCTTTCGTGAGAGAGAATTCATAAGCCAAGGGGACAGTGGGAGGCAAATTGACCTTGAAGAGCTTCAAGAGTCAAGTGGTGAAGGAACCTCTAATGCTATCGACCAACCTGAGGAGGAAACTCCTGTTGATCTGATAGATGAGTCTGTACCTCCAAGACGTTCCACTAGGGTGAGGAACACACCTGATTTTTATTATGGTTATCACATCACCACTGAAGGTGATACATTTATTAGTGATAGTACACTAATAGATTTGGATGAACCTAATAATTACAGGGAAGCCATGGCAGGCCCTGAGTCTGCTAAATGGAAGGAGGCTATGGACAGCGAGATTCAGTCCATGTATGACAATCAAGTTTGGAACTTGGTTAACAATGTACCAGGTCGTAAGACAGTTGGGTGCAAATGGATCTTCAAGAAGAAGACCGACATGGATGGGAAGGTACACACTTATAAAGCGCGACTGGTTGCGAAGGGCTTTACTCAAACTCCGGGAGTTGACTATGATGAGACCTTCTCACCAGTAGCTAAAATTAAGTCTATTAGAGTATTGTTAGCCATAGCTGCATTTCATGATTATGAAATATGGCAATTGGATGTCAAAACCGCTTTCCTTAATGGAAAGTTGGCTGAGGATGTTTACATGGCTCAACCAGAGGGTTTTGTCGATACAAGATACCCTAATAGAGTGTGTAAGCTTGATAAATCCATTTATGGATTGAAACAAGCATCTCGCAGATGGAATCTTTGCTTTGATGAGAAAGTCAAAGAGTTTGGCTTTTCTAGGAGTGAGGATGAGTCTTGTGTGTATGTCAGGGCTAGTGGGAGCATAGTTAGCTTCTTGGTGTTGTATGTGGATGACATACTTCTCATAGGAAACGACGTCCCAACCTTGCAGGAGGTTAAGTCCTGGCTTGGGAAGTGTTTCGCTATGAAGGACCTTGGGGAAGCTGCCTATATCCTAGGGATAAGGATACTGAGAGATAGGAGTAAGAGACTAATTGGACTTAGTCAAAGTACTTATGTGGATAAGGTACTGAAGAGGTTCAGTATGCAAGATTCCAAGAAAGGAGAATTACCAATCCAGAGTAATGCCAAGCTGAGTAAGACTCAGAGTCCGAGTACAGAGGCTGAGATAGCTGAAATGAGTCATATACCATATGCTTCCGCTGTGGGCTCGATCATGTATGCTATGACTTGTACTCGCCCTGATGTGGCCTTTGCTTTGAGCATGGTCAGTAGATATCAAGGGAACCCTGGCAAGGCACACTGGACAGCGGTAAAGAACATTCTCAAGTATCTGCGGAGGACTAAGGATTGGGTCCTTACCCTCGGGGGCAGTGATGACTTGAGAGTGGAAGGATATAGCGATGCTAGCTTTCAGACTGATAGGGATAATTTCCGCTCTCAGTCAGGCTGGGTCTTTATCCTAAATGGAGGGGCAATTACTTGGAAAAGTTCCAAGCAGGAGACAGTAGCTGATTATACTTGTGAATCAGAGTACATAGCAGCAAGTGAAGCAGCTAAGGAGGCGATATGGCTAAAGAACTTCATCGGAGACCTTGGAGTTGTACCAGCTATAAAAGAGCCAATGGAAATTTTCTGTGACAGCGAAAGTGCGGTTGCTTTGGCTAAGGAACCAAGAGATCACGGGAGATCTAGGCACATTGACAGAAAATACCATTTCATAAGACATCGAATAGAAGAAGGACTCCTCGTGGCTAAGAGGGTATCATCAGATGAGAACCCGACAGATCCCCTCACGAAGGGACTGAGCAGGGTTAAGCATTTACAGCATGCGAGGCGCATTGGGCTGAAGGATGATATTAGTTTCAATAATTAGATTCCTGAAACTTGTAAAATGTAATTGACATTTGATGATAAATAAAAGTTGTTATTTATTTATGAGTAAGGTGTTACTATCTTATGTTGATTGTTTACTATGTTTCAATTTTGCATGTTTTTACTTCCAGAATAATTATGTTATTATTCAAACCATCCACAGTCAGTCAAACTTTGGAAGTAAGTATTGATTTAAGACCGTCATGAATTTGGCTTGTATGATTTGTCTAAAAGTGCTTTGGACAATGCAATGGTTGCTACAACATTCATGAGTACTCATAAGGGCTGAGTATTGGATCCAACCCACGCTCACTTGCATCACTTCATGGAATTTATCTCGAGTGATCGTGAGACGGTAATATCATATAAATCTTCAAACCTAGAGATATGAGTTGTTGACTATGAGTTGGTTATTCATTGATTGCACGAAAACGCATTGGTAACTCGATGTCATAAAACGTGCCTTTGTGAGTAATTCAACAAGTAGTTAGTACAAGCATATCAGTCGAAGTTTATCTGTTCCTTCTAGAAATAGAAGCGATATCTGGGCCCCTCGATGATTTGGTTTTGACCTATGTACCGGGCCCGGTCAGAACCTAATTGATGTGTTCAATTTAGTTCTATGTCGAAACAAATCAGAGATCGAGAAACAAATGTTGGACAATAAGTAAGACCATGTTCCATGTGTTTGTCCGGCTGATATCATGAGAACAGAGGATTATATGATCACTTATCTTAAATGGCGTATCATCATCATCTCAGTTCCGAGAGACTTTGAAAGAGCTACGATTGCTAGTCGGATTTTGAAGTCATATTCGCAAATATAGTTATTAGACTTATCCAAGTGGGAGACTGTTGGATATAGTGTCTAAGTCCATAACTTTATTTGGTATGTACTTGACCCGACCCGGCATGGTCCATTTGGGTTGCATGACATTGCAATACTTGGATAGACTAAATGAGAGAATAAGGCACTTATGATTATTAATATATTATAAGTTCTAATATATTAATAATAGTATTATTTAATTAGTATTGATCAAGTATTAATCTAGGATTAATTTGGTGATCAAAGTGAGACTAATTAAATATATAGGGTTGATTATGACAATCATCAATTCTTTTATGGTGGATTAATGATCCATAGTTTATGGGTTATGGATGTAACCAAATGGAGCTCCATGGATGGTCCATGGGAGTTACAAATCCATGGGTCATGGGAAATCAAGAGTCATGACAATTAAGGGCATTCATGTGTAAACCCTAATTGTGACAACACTATAAAAGGAACCCTATAGCTAGCAAAAAGTGGAGCTAGTGGACATAGTGTTACTAGAGAGGGCATAACCAATTTTGAGTGCTAGAAGTATTCTCTCAAGTTATTCCAAGTCTTGTGGTGTTGTGTGAAGCATTTGAGGCACAACATTTGGGGTGCTAGGCTCACAAAGTCTTGAAGGAATCCAAGCAACAACAAGGTATGTATTTCTACTAGTTTTATGTTTTATGTAATCCCCATGCCATGCTAGTTAGGAAATAACCTTGAAAAAGTAATTTGCATGTATATAGAGAAAACATAGATTCAAGGTTATTAGGGTTGCATGTACACTTAGGAAGTGTTAGAATGCTCAAAACCCATCAGTAAATTCAAAGTACGTTTCTATTTAGTGCATTTACCAACTAGATAAGAAAAAATTCAACAAAAAGCAATGTAGTTTGGTTTTTGGTAAAGAAATCAAAACAAATTGCAAAAAAAAGGTGTAAATTCAAAGTACATTAAAATTTAGTGCATTTACCAATTAAAAAGATAAAAAATGCAACAAATAGAAATTTACTTTGGTTTTTGGTAAAGAAATTAAAACAAACTACATCAAAGCATAAAAAAGGTGTAAAATCAGAGTAAATTACTTTTAGTGCATTTAACTAAAATGGAAACATGCAACAAATGAAAATGTACTTTGATTTTTGGTAAAGAAATCAAAAGGAACTGCAAAAAAAAAAAAAAAAAAAACTAGAAAGAAGATGTTAATTCAGAGTACATTGCTTTTTATTGCATTTAACACCTAAAAATAAAAAAATGCGCCAAATGGAAATGTATTTTGGATTTTGGTAAAGAAATCAATAAAAAACTGAAACAAGACAAAAAAAAGTCTAAAATCAAAGTAAATTGCTATTTAGTGCATATAACACCTAAAAATAGGAAATGCACCAAATGGCAATGTACTTTGGTTTTTAGTAAAGAAATGAAAAGAAACTGTAACCAAACAGAAAAAAGGTGTAAAGTCAAAGTATATTTCTATTTAGTGCATTTAACACCTAAAAATGGAAAATGCACAAAATGGCAATGTACTTTCGTTTTTTTTAAAGAAATCAAAACAAATTGCACAAAAAAAAACAGGTAAATTTAAAGTACATTGCTATTTATTGCATATAGCACCTAAAATGGAAAATGCACCAACCAAACATGATCATGCAATGTGATGACTCATTTCATTACCTTACTTATTATATTACCGCTTCTTTTCCATTCCGTTCAAGTCCTAAGTGTTTACGTTAATTATTATTTCTTGCACTGAGCATATAAATATGGAAACCTAAAAAAATAAAGTAGATCGTGTGATATCCCGTAATTTAGGTTTAAATTATAGACAGCCAATTTACCACGAACCACACTGTAGTAGGAACAACGACATAGTACCTCGATGATTTTAAGTACAAATGAGATCATGTTACTCATAAGTGCCTTCGGGATACCCAAAAACGCTCGAAAATTAACCATCGACATCAAACAGGAAGCAAATCAAAAATCGGTGAGATTTGATGCCCTAAAAATCGAATCTTTGCATTTAACCTACATAGGGGCCATGAATGATCAAATTGGTTAGAACATGTTCTGTAACACCCGCAGATTCGGGCTAGTCAATAATAAGCGTTAAATGATTTTTTATTATATAGGATAAATAATCTTAATCAAAGTAATAGTTATGGTCAACAATTATAACATATTTCACGTAATAAAGAAGAATTATGTGAATATTATGTGTTTCATGATTATATAATATAAATAGTAAAAATCAGCCTAATTGTCTGTAAATCGTAAAAATAAGTGCGCCAATATATATATATATATATATATATATATATATATATATATATATATATATATATATATATATATATATATATATATATATATATATATATATATATATATATATATATATATATATATAGAAAGTACACGTCTCCCTGATCCCGAAAATATAAATTTCGTAGAAATCCGACTCCGTATGAATTAGATATGATTTTATAAGATATAAAAGTCAGCCACGCACAACGAATATATGACGTAAAAAGCTTCGAAGAGAATGGTTGACTTTTAGCTAATGCCACCAAAACGAAAATCGTAGTACTCCTTAAAATATGAATTTTGAGAAAAATAATGCCAAAAACGGAGTTCGTATGAGAGAGTTATGATTTTAGCAAAATCATTTAATTTTCTAAAAATATTGACAAAAAATAAAGTGAAAATTAGACGACGGAGTCTAAACAAAAGTTGTAGATCTCGTCGATAGCTACACGTGGATATAAAGAACGTCAAAAACGTAGTTCGTATGAACGAGTTATAAATTATAATAGCATATTTATGTATTAAAATAAAGTATAAATCATATATACGTATACATATATATACATATGTATATATCATTAGAAAGGTATCGACGATGCGGTCGTTATAAAACTAGTGTTGAGTACTTTCGATATTCGTTTGGTACAAATATCGTTAAATCTATCTAAAATAGTATTATAAAGGGGTGTTTAGTCGTTTATATAACTATAAGGTAATTAAGTAACTATAGAGGGTAGTTTTCTAAAATTCAATTACTATAAATAAGAGCTTCTAGGCTCTCATATTTCTTGCACCATTCTCTTGATTCAAGAGTCTTTCTATTCTTATCCCCCGAATATTTCGGTCCCTTGTAATTCGACTTCTCTTTCTGTAGTTTTAGTATAGTAAGGTGAGCGCTGAAGTGCTGCAAGAATCTTTTTTAGAAAGATTCAGCGACGAAGTTCTGCCCCTGCAGAGCCCAGCTTCTAGCCAAACCCCCTTGTAACTAAGATATGCTTACCCTACTTTAAGTATAGCTTATATTTAAAATTAGTATTGTAATTATGAACTTATAATAAATATTTGGGCTAGTATTATGACTTATATAAGCGTCGTTATAATATCTTTTTAACTACTCGCGGTACGGGGAATCTGGTTTGAAGGGTCGCATAGGGTTGTTGGATTTCAGAACGGCTTAAATGCTAAAATGGTCCTGCTATCCGGTGTTTCATGTCTGGCCCCTGTCTGTACATAGTGGTTGGAAAGTATTGTTTAACACTTATATAATAATAATAATAATAATAATAATAATAATAATAATAATAATAATAATACTAAGACTAATAATTAGTCATGGTAAATATTAGACTAAAATCTAGTGGTAGTGATACTAGGTTTCGTCAGAGGAAAATAAATTAATAGAAGCGAAGCGTTGTCTGAGTTCGGAATCACCACCTTAACAAATGAGTGCATAGTTATTTTCATCTTACACATAGATATGAAGTATTTAATATAAATTACGTGCTATGTGTGCATATTATCTGTGTACTTAATATTTATGCTGGATGAACAAAAATATACATGTTTTAATTGTTATAAACTGTATATGTATTTTATACCTATAATTATGATGGGTAAAAGATGGGTAGATTAAAGATGAGTTGAATGATGAGCGATGACATATGAGTGGTAAAAGATAGTGAGAAGCGATGAGCGAAGCGATTACCCAAGCGATGGCCCCATCATCTAGCAGAGTATAGATCACAATCACGGACTATTCTAGACAGTCCAATGGAACACTAGCAAGCTCGCAACCTGTAGGTGTTGTGAACGATGTGTTCACCCGGTGTACTCTAAGAACCCATTGACATATATTGCGGGTGGACTCCCTAAAATAATACTGTCAATAAATGAAATAAACCCTCGCAGCTATGGACTTAGCACCTGTTAGATGATCCCTGACAACTATGGACTTAATGTCTGTTATATAAACCGTGGAAACGATAGACTTCGTGCCTATTCCATAGGACAATCCTTAGGAATATATAATGAGGAATATATGATTCTTAGGGAAGATACTTAATAATAAAGAAGATAATGGGAATGGATAATTGGGTTTATTGTTTGATGATTACACATAATAACTTTATTATTGTGGGTTGAAAACCCTATGTACTCACCAGGTTTCCCAACCTGACCCACTCAGTTTATTTGTATCACAGGTGTCAATACGAAGCTACATTACATTGAGAGATTAAAGGAGATGTGATCACTAGTGTAAAAGAATGTAAGGTCTGTTTATGCTTATGTTTCTGTATTGACGATGACATTCCGATGTTTTAATATAAAAAAATACATTTCTTCGAAAATGCTTTGATAAAACCTTTATCATGTTTTCTCGGAACAAAATTCCACATCATTGTTCTTTAGAAAGGATACTTTGATTTTAAAATAAGCATAAATAAAACTTTTAAAATGACCGTGAATTTGGGGATGTCACATGTTCTCAGGATTTCGTGGATATAAATAAAGGTCGAAAACGGAGGTCGTATGAGAAAGTTATGCATCTTTTAAGCTTTTAAGCGGGTATATACCTGATTTTACCCGGTACAAGATACTACACAACCTAGTTTGAGGTAGTTACACATCTCGTAAATTAATTTTGAGCACGTTTTTGAACTCAGGCTTTGTTCTAGTATTTAATTTTCCTATTCCAGTATTTTTAGCCCAAACCGAAATCGGGTTCGTGAAAACTGACGAATCGGAACCAAGTTGACGTGAAACTTCGAACATCATTTCATGGAGATCCGTATATCGGATTCGAATTCTGTTTGAATATTTGAAATCACCGCGACCAAGACATTCACCATATATTTTTGATATATTTTTATGAGGTCCGGATCGATTAGCATGCAAACCGAGACTACTTATGTGTGGGATAAATTAAAGGGAACACAATAAGCATGTTTGCATGCATGCATAAAGAACGAATCAGTTTCTTTTTTTGCATGCATGCGTAAAGAAAGAATCAGTTTCTTTTTTCTTTGGCCCTTGACCCATGACAGGTCAACATCACTTTCACCATTGAAAAGTCAACACCTATAATTCTTTTTTTTTATTTAATCACATACCCTCTCTCTAACAATCTTTCTCGGGAAATTGCCACTAATAGACATTTTTTTTTTGGGGGGGGGGGGGGATTCCAAAAAATAGACACAAAAAATCAAATTTTCAGGTATAGACATGGATTCCATGGAGGTGAGCTCCGAGGGCTCTGCGGAATCAACTTAATCTTAGAGGAATCGATATGGAAAAAAATCTCAAGATCTATTCCACGGAGCTATCTCCGAGGAATGAAGTCATTCCACAGAGGTAGCTCTGAGGAATGGATCTTCAGATTTTTTTCACATCGATTCTTTGGGATACTCATCCCCCCCCCCCCCAACTAATTATTTTCAAAAAAAATTTATGAAGGTACGAAATTTTCTTGACCATGTTCGGAATGAATGTGAGGTGGAAAAAATTTACTCTTTTTATTAAAGATTTTTGCATAAAAGAACAATGGGAGGTGGATATTTCTTTTTTTTTCCTAAACATCCATTCCTCAGAGCTACCTCCGCGAAATGACTTCATTTCTCGGAGTTAGCTCCGCGTAATGGATCTTGAGATTTTTTTTGCCACATCGATTCCTCGGAGATTAAGCTGATTCTGCGGAGCCCTCGGAGCTCACCTCCGTGGAATCTATGTCTATATTTGAAATTTTGACTTTGTGTGTCTATTTTTTTGAAATTCCCCCTAAAAAAATGTCTATTAGTGGTATTTTCCCATCTTTCTCTCCATCTCTTCTCTCTCTTATCACCGTGAATAGCCACCACAACCTCCGTTCCTTCTCCTATGTTCGTCGACCACAACACCCCAACAACTCACTAAGATGATGTTTGTTTTTTTTTTATAAAAAACCTATTTGGACCTTTTATTGTTGCGCGTCACAGCACACGCGCAACACTTTTAATCTCGCAGTTGTTTTTTTTAGAGGTCTTCAGAGTAAAAAACCTTTGCACATATTCTGTTCGGCGAAGTACCCGCTTCCGTCGCAACTCCACCATCACCGCCCACTGCCACCATCTTCACCTCCCATTGCCACCGACTGTCGCTACCGTATCAGCCACCGCCACAGCCACTTCTTCTGCCATTGGTCAGCCACTGCCACTCTCGTTCTTTTTATTCCGACGTCAAGACCCTCTGTTGGTTACAACCGAGGCCAAGAGACCCAACAAATGGGTCTCGTTTTGTTCCAATTTTCGACCTGCAACGCGATGGAAGTGGGAGGAGGGTACTGTACAAACATGATTTCAATTTATTTAAAATCAACCCTCGAGATATATGACTTTTACAAATCAGTCCCTCCCTATCAAACTCTCATTTCAGAAAAATTGTTTAAACCCCCCTTGGAAAATGTTAACAAAATAAGTCCTACACCCCAAACTTTGGTTTAAAATATAGAATACAACCCCCATGTTTTAGAAATAAGTTACTAAATCAGTCCCTATAATTAATCATTTTAGCAAAACAACTCCCATACTTAGTAATTAATATCAAAACTACCATTGGTTTTATCAGGTAACATAAATAGACCCGATAGTTCTTTTAAACGCAAGGAACGTCACGTAGTGATCTCTCACGACAAGTTTCATGTCACGAACCTAGTTCTCACTACAAAGGTGAGTGCTTACGGCCCATTTTTAATGTTTTCATTATTTTGGGGGAGAATGCATATGAAAAACGTATATCTATTATGAAATATGCATGTTGAACTCATATTTAGCTTAAATTGATATTTTGTCAAAATCATGACCAGTTTTTATCATGACATACGCATGTCATAGTGGTTTAAAACATGTTATAACTAGAAATATAACTTTTATGATTCATGTCATAAATTATATGTCATAAGAATATTATGATTTTATGAAGTAATGTGTATCAAAAAAATATTATTTAAGAATGTTAACCAACTTTGCATTATTTAACCTATATCATGTATAGATTTATATAACTATTATGATTCATGTCATAATTTATAAATCATAAGAATATTATGATTTATGAAGTAATGCGTATCAAAAAAAGTATGAGTTAAGAATATTAACCAACTTTGCATTATTTAACCTATATCATGTATAGATTTCTACATATGTTAAATAAATATGTGTAAATTATAACACTTATATCTTGGAATTTATTCACGCACTTGAGAAAGTTACTATCTATTTAAGTGAGTAATATACACTTTTACGAATATATCGAATTTACTCGGCTTTTATCGAACAACTATATCGTATACCTTAGTTAATGGATTTTATAGTGAGACACTATTCATTACCTAAGTTTAACCACATAGTACACCCACTCGACTACAACCGTTAATCCTCTGAGGCCAAGAGACCCAACAAATGGGTCTCCTTTTGTTCCAATTCTCGACCTGCAACGCGATGGAGGTGGGAGGACGGTACTGTACAAGCATAATTTCAATTGATTTAAAATCAACCCTCTAGATATATGACTTTTACAAATCAGTCCTTCCCTATCAAACTCTCATTTCAGAATAATTGTTTTAACCCCCCCCCCCTCCTTGGAAAATGTTAACAAAATAAGTCCGACACCCCAAACTTTGGTTTAAAATATACAATACAGCCCCTGTTTTAGAAATAAATTACTAAATCAGTCCCTATAATTAATCATTTTAGCAAAACAACTCCCATACTTAGTAATTCATATCAAAACTATCATTGGTTTTATTAGGTAACCTAAATAGACCCAGTAGTTCGTTTTAACGCAAACGTCACGTAGTGATCTCTCACGACAAGTTTCACGTCACGAACCTAGTTCTCGCTACAAAGGTGAGTGCTTACGACCCGTTTTTAATTTTTTCATTATTTTAGGGAGAATACATATGAAAAACGTATATCTATTAGGAAATATGCATGTTGAACTCATATTTAGCTTAAATTGATATTTTGTCAAAATGATGACTAGTTTTTATCATGACATACACATGTCATAGTGTTTTAAAACATGTTATAACTAGAAAATATAACTTTTATGATTCATGTCATAAATTATAAATCATAAGAATATTATGATTTTATGAAGTAATGTGTATTAAAAAAATATGAGTTAAGAATGTTAACCAACTTTGCATTATTTAACCTATATCATGTATAGATTTGTACATATGTTAAATAAATATGTATAAATTATAACACTTATATCTTGGAATTTATTCACGCACTTGAGAAACTTACTATCTATTCAACCGAGTAATATACAGTTTTAAGAATATATCGAATTTACTCGGCTTTTATAGAACAACTATATCGTATACCTTAGTTAATGGCTTTTATACATTACTAAAAAAACAACCCTTTAATGGCGCGCAAAGAATGACACGCAGTGATTTACGATACGCAAAAGCGTGCGCCCTAAAAATAATGCCATCTCTTCTAAAATTTGAAGGATAGAGGACACGCATTTATGTGTGCCCTGAAATTAGTGTCAGAAAAAAAAACACGAAGGGAAGCTATCATAAAAAGGGTGTTGTGTAAAGGTGTAGCTTTATATTTTTTTAAGAAGGCGCGTTCTCCGTATTTTTTTGGGAAATGAAATCTCAAAAAAATTAAACACCCCGCCTGATACTCCTTCTTCTCCTTCTAAAATCCTCTGCTAAGAACCCTAAATCATTCATAACCATTTTCCATTCCCAAAAAAAATTAAACATCCCGCCTACTACGACTCCCCAAATCACCCTAAATCATAAATCCGAACCCTAATTTGTTCTTGAGAAACGGTGCCTTAGATCAAAAACTGTGAATTCAACTTCAAATTAGTTCAGGTTCTCTCAATCAAGAACCTCCCCATTCTATAACTCAGAAAAAGCATCAATGCACGCATATTGCACATGCGCCGGAGTCAGTCGTTCGTTATCCCATATGGTCATCGTCACAGCCTCGGGCTTTATCAACTCCTTCCGCAAGATCTTTTTCGTAAATTCTATCAATCCTAACCTGTCTCTCAATCAAGAAACCCTAACCTTTCTCTCCATTCACGAGCCAGTAATCCCGGCAAAGAAGATCAACAACAAAGACCAACTGGTTCGATTTCTCCCTAAAACTGGTATAACTTCTCCTAAATCCGACTTCACTCCACTCTCTGAGTTTGTTTTCTCCCTAATCGATGCATCCACCTTCTCGTCTCTCCCCCTCCATCGGGTTTTCTCTCATCTCTCTCCTCCATAGATGAAGATTGTCGGAGATGTGAACGGAGTAACCGAAGGAAACCCTAAAACTACTCTGATTGCACAAACACTTCTTCTCCTGCGACTTTAGGTAAGTCTCTCCTCCATAGAGTATAATTTCTTCTTTCATGTTTTTGCATCTTTAATCTTTCAAACCCCTTTCTTGTTCTTCTTTCAGTGTTAGACTTTATGTGGATTTAGCTCTTCGATTTTATAAGATCTTCATAAACTGTTTGGTTTTCTTGATTCTTGGAACCTACATGTTTATTTACCTTCCCAATCTGGGCATTTTTATCTATGATTAGTAAACAAATTAGGGCTATGATTCTTACACATCTAATCCTTTTGCCTGTGCTCTTGTTCTTAATGTTTTTCTTTTTCAGAAAATTCCATCGTCTTGTATGATTGGTAAAACAAGTTAGGGGATTTTTATCTATGATTAGTAAAACAAATTAGGGCATTTTTATCTATGATTAGTAAACAAATTATGGCATCAAGGCTCATGTTCTTAACTCTAAAATGAACTTGTATTTTCGAGTGCTTATGTACATGTGCAATTTGAAAATGATTTCGTGAATAATTAGAATCGGATATTCATTTCTTGGATATTTATAAGTTATAACCCCTAAACAGCTAAACCTATACAATAAAACTTTATTTGAAATAATCCGACAATCATTTCCAAATCCCACATCTCGAGTTTATAAAAAAATAGCCTTTCTTCTAATTAACTATACTTTTAACTTAATTTTTCTTCTATTTTTCATGCATGTTGTATTTGCAGACTTGTTATCATGAACCTTGTCAATGTATCAAATGGGGAATCTCTTCATGTTCCATATCATGATTCAAAGTTCTATAGTGGAGAATGTTACATCTTCTAGTATACATATCCTGGTGAAGATCAAGAGGAATATATTATAGGGACATGGTTTGGAAAACAAAGTGTCGAGATATTTAATTCTTTTGCAATTAAATTAAATTATCTTATCTTTATTTTTAGCTTATATATTTTAACAAATATGTCTTTTAGGAAGACCAACATTCAGCTAGCTCACAGGCAAACAAGATGGTTGAGTCACTCAAGTTTATGGTTGCTCAGGTTGATCATTAATTTACTCTCACATTTCTGTTATTATTTTATCAATTTGACCTTGTATTTATTTATACTTATAATTTGGTTGATTTCATGGATTTGTAGTTGCAAATTTACGAAGGAAGAGAAACCGTTCTTTTCTTTGCGATGTTTCAGAGCTTTCTTGTTTTTAAGGTATGCTTCAACTCGGATGCTATTATAAAAATTAAAAAACATACATTAGAGATTAAATCTTTGTTGATCATTTGCATTTATTTATGGAATTCTTAGGGGGGTTTAAGTGATGGATACAAGAGCTATATCTTAGAGAAGGAACTTCCGGATGAAACTTATAAAGAAGATGGGGTTGCACTATTTAGAGTTCAAGGGTATGGACCAGAAAACATGCAAGCAATGCAAGTTGAACCTGTAAGTCCTTTGCTTCTTTGATTTTTGTGTTTACTTTATAAGATTTTGTTATTTATTCATTGTTTAATTTACTTTCTAATTGGCTTGGGTGGCGTCATCATTGAACTCCTCCTATTGTTACACACTACACAGTGGTTCTTCTATCTTCACATGGATTGGAAATCTTACAACTCCTGAGCTCTAGGAACTTGTTGAGAGGCAATTGGACGTTATTAAGGTTAGAAAACCTCTTGATTTTTTTGTTCTCTCTGCAGTAAAAATAAGTTTTAATGATTATTACAATGTATTAAATTGTTCATGATTTCTTATTATGATTTACTTTTATGTGCAATACTTGCAGCCAAATATGCAATTCTTTTTGTTACTTGCCAACAGCCCAACATAAATACTAATTTTTTTATTTCTTTTTTTCTGAAACTTTGCTGGTTCAGGAGATCTCAAGGTCAATTTTCTCTTTCATATGGTTGGTTTTACAATAATACAAAATGGTTACACTTGTACATTCATATTCATATATCAAATATATGGTTCTCAAAAGTGCCACTTGGGTCTCGTTTCTTCTTCTTTTTCTGTCAAATCTCTATACTGATACCATTCTCCTCCCACCTTCCTAACAGGAATTGGGGCCCGGAAAAAAATCTCAACAGGGTTAGGAACATGAACATCTAATGAAATCTCCATATCCTTTTCTTCTACTAAATTTGACCCCACTTATTTGACCGTTTGACCAAGACCAACAGGTTCAACTTTTATCCACCCAAGACGCGAGATTGCCACATTACAAGCAGGTCTATATAAAGATAACTTTTTATGTGGAACCTATAGCAGATACTTGCAAACTTATGGATGCATGTAATTCCTGGAATCCTTTCTATTCTATAGCTATACAATGTCAATAAGTTCAGCTACATAGACAATGAAAATGAGAGTTATTTTACACATTTTATGCTGACTACTAGATTCATCATAGACGTCTCAAGGCAGTTTCAGCAACAAACATATGCTCTAGATTGGACTAAATGTAAGGATAAAATTATTTGTATATTTGTAATCACTAAAGGCATAAAAGCCTATAAGAATGTAGTTTTTTAATCAACAATATTTTTAATTTTGACACAGGTGAAAACATGTTTGGTTTAAAAGAGTAAGTTTTACCAGCTGGATGGTCATTTGGGTTAATCTGTCATTGTAAGCTATGGACTTGGCGCTTCCCTTGAGTAGTTGTAGAGTTGTAAACAGAAACAAAACAGTTAAGTACAATGACAAAAATACCCTCAAAGAAAAACTTTGCTAACATATAGAAATCAATAAACAAAGTGACTATTATTTTTTAAATTGGTAAACTATAACAACTAAAGTTGATGTGAGATCAAACCTTCAACAATATGATGATTGATCGTGATACTCTTTATTTCTTTAAAACTCTTTCTTTATTAACCTTTTTTATCACACACATAGACATCTATATTGCTTCCACTTCTAGATGAGCTGGCTTTTCTATCACACACATAGACATCTATTTTGCTTGTCCCTTCGTATTGTATAATCACTTTATATATGTCATGCCTTACTTCTTATTAGATCAAATAGAGACACGACACCTGTAAAATGACATGGTCCTCCAGGGCTCTCTTTCCATCTCTTAGGAATATCTTGTTTTTATATAAAACCCAAAAACCAACCATCAAATCTCATGACAATAAAAGTAACTAAACTTCCATTAATCTGTAATTTTTTGACTGAACTTCCATTAATCTGTAATTGTTTAACTGGTTTCATAATAATTTTGTTTCACTGTAATGCAAGATAACCTCTTTTATACAGTTCCACCTGGCGCAATTGAGGCCTACATGAAAGAAATTGAATCTCATTTGCTTCAGTCTGAGGTAAATATGGGTGAAAAGTAAATTATATTGTCCATATTGGTAAAAAGAGTAATGTATGTTGCTATTTCTTGCTCAATGATATTTGTTTCGAATCTCCTTTAGAAAACTGGAAGGAGCATGCAATAGGAAGTGGATACATCTGGCTATGATGCTGTTGCAGGTATTATAAGATTTAGTATTAATTGTTTAGAACTTGTTAATATATCAGTTAAAGTTGTAATCATTAAGTCTTTGAATTTCAAGAAAATGCATTTGAAGAGGACGAAGGAGAAACAAACACATATTTACTCGAGTCTTTCTTTTAATTATGTTCTACTTGTTTTGACTTTTAATCTTGGTTTATGGTGTTTCAGGGATCCACATTTGACCACCGATGGCAACTTGATTCTAATTTTCAAAGTGCCCAGGTAAAATTCCAACATTTTAAAAAAAAGTGCTTTGTTGTAGAGTGATATCATAAGATTAAACATGTTGATATACAAATGCAGAAGGATCACTCAAGAAGGAGACTGGATGCACATCAGTTTGATTCAAATGGAAGCAGTTGTATCTCATATGGTTTAAATTTGGCAAACTATTTAACTGTTGATACATTTATTACATAATTTATTTAACAATCATACTCACTTACAGTGGCGTCTCAAATGAGTAATATGTCCAATCCAAATAAGATCATGAAATTACTAGTGCGTGATTGTGATCGTGGAAGGAAAGCCAAAGCATTTAAGGTATTATTAACTAATTCATTAGTTTTAATTACACTCTAAATTCCTATTGTATGTCAATATGGATTAATTGAAAAGTCAACTCTGCAGACCCCTATTGGGCAGCCAGGGTCAGGAAGTCCATGGTCGTTATCTGAAGACCAGGTCAAACTTTTTTTCACTAAATTTTTATGTATTATATTTGTTGAGAAATAAGTGTTGTTTATAAAATGTGTGTTGTCTCCTCAGGCACTTGTTGTGTTGGTTCATGATATGGGTCCAAACTGGGAGTTTATAAGTGATGCCATTAACAGCACTTTGCAATTCAAGATAATTATCATATCTGTTGTGTTGTGTTGGTTCATGATGTACATCAGTCAATCCCATACCATATTTCAAGTTATTCATTGATTGGCTGCCTGACCTTAGTACCCTTGATCCGGTTTTTGAAGGTGCAAACTTTCAGGTGGGTATTTATTTTTCTCTTTTCTCTATCATATCATCTTGTATTGTATTGCATGTTAAGTTACCGATTTGCCCTGTGCAGGTTCTGACAGCTCTAGCAACCTCCTTCCATGCCCTGCAGCCTCTCAAAGTTCCTGCATTTAGGTTATTCTCTTAGGAAGGAAATTGTCAAAGGAGATTGTCAAAGAAGAATTTAGTCATGGGTTTCTTTTAATGTTTTACATGTTTTGTTTTCTATAATAAATATTATGTAATATTAGCAATGTGTTACATTTACTTACTACTGGAATGATTATTTGTATTTGACATATTAGTGCAATGAATTATCTTTATTGTTTGTGGTATTTTATTTGTATTATGAGACTTTTAATGTGTTATTTAATTTGAAAATTAGTAAATCTATCAAAAATATATAATTTTAAAAACATTTAAAATTATGACACGCAAAAATGTGTGTCGTCTTCCTTTATGACAAGGGCTTCCTTGATACTTATTGTGTGTCATAAACATGCGCGTCGTAAGGTTACGACACGCAAATGCGTGTCGTCTTCCTTTATGACAGGGTATGAATTTGCCACTAACAACTTCTACAATTAGGGCATCATCAAGTTTTTCTATAGGCAATGCTAGTATTTCACCAAATTTATGTGATATAAAGGAGTAATTCGCTCTGGAATCAAACAATAAATTGGCAGGCAATCCATTTACAAGAAAGCTACCTGATGCGACATCCACTGCATCCTTTGCAGCTTCCAGTGTCATCTGGAAAGCTCTGGCTATTGGCTTTGGTGGAAGATTGGGCTTCGCTGCTCTTTCTTCTTCGGGCAGTCCCTCAAAATGTGCCCTTCTTCATTGCACCCATAACAGACTTTCTTATTGAAGGTGCATTCATTGGCATAATGCCCAGGCTTTCCACATTTGTAACAAGTGACATCCTCGCTATATTTCCCAACATGTTTTTTCTTACACTTGCACACCACTTCGCTTCGGCTCCTCCTCGGAATTGCCTCGAACCAGACTTCGAGAACTTATTCATTTTATTGGAACCTGAAGTTCCTTCAAACTTTCTCTTTTCGCCAACTTCAACCTTGTTGGCGGCTCTCCCCTTAATCATATCTTCAACAGACTTGGTAGCCCAGATAGCTGCCTCCAAAGTAAGTGTTTGACGCACTGGCACCGTATACTCCCATGGAAGTCCCTTTGCGTACCTGTCAATTTTTGGCAGTTCATCTGGGACAATACGCAAAGCAAACTCCATTTTGTCTGTGAAGTTATTGGTGTATTCATCGATGGACATACTTCCCTTCTTCAACGTCAGAAATTGTTTTTCTAGCTCAAGCACTTTTTGGGCCGAGCAGTACTTGCGCTTGAATTGCACCAAGAACTCTGCCCAAGTCAGTTGTAGTGGCTCATTAGGGCTTAGGGTCTTCCCCAGAGTGTTCCACCAGCGAACAGCGCCACCTCTGAACTGACGCACTGTAAATATGGTTTGTAACTTTCCTTGGCAACCACATGTCATGAAAGCCAATTCCATTTCCGAGATCCACTCCATTACTCCAACGGGATCTTCTTTTCCAGTGAAAGTTGATGGCTTGCAAGTCATAAAGTCTTTATAATTGCATCCATTTCTCTCCACTCCGTCCTCATGGTTATTCCTCCTAACCACAAGCGGTTCAGTTTGACCAACAGATCTACTGTAATTCCCTTCCTCAGACTGACTGTCATTTAATTCAGGTTGTTCAACAAGCATTGAAGGTTCATTCCTGTTGTTCTGCAATAGTTGTCTCATTTCTTCCCTTTGTTCAGCCATCATTGTCTGAATCATGGCTTGTACTCCAGCCATTGTGATCGGTTCTGGTTGGAGCTTCTACTATTGGCACATGTTCCATCACTTGGAGTTGAGGTTGTTGGTTTCTATTTGCATTTCCAGCTCCACTTCGAGTTCTTGCCATTATAATCTATATACCAAATAAGGTGAATTTAGATATTTATTCACGATAGATATTTAAATTTTCCTTATCACTCCGAAACGTTACATGCTAGTTCTAATATCGTAATTGTATGCTTAGATTCCTAAACACATAAGGTTTCCGGATCCGGTCGGCAACAGACCATAGATCCGAATAAATAATATCATATATGGCAAACATATAGCATTTAGCACATAAAAGTATTTTAGGCATCTTTCCTAAAATATACTAGTGCTCGTGTCTAAAATATGGTGGACACTCATCTTCCGATCATCACTTAGCATTCTAAGTTTAAGTCTAGAAATCCTACAAATTCGTAGTTCGCTTAAACTAATGCTCTGATACCAACTGTGACATCCCCAAATTTCTCGGCCAGAAAAGACCGATTTAATTTATGCTTTTAAAATACAATCAGAGTAATCTTTTAAAAGATGTTGCGGAATTTGTCCCCAAAACAAAACATGATTAAAATTTCTCAAAACATTTCTTAAAGAAATATGTATTTTCATTATATATCAAAACCTCGGGATGTCATGTTCCGATACAGACCAAAAGCATAAACAATACATCATAAGCCTTCCAACAGTTATTTACAACTACTGACCTATAATCCAAAAATCCCTCTTCCTCATCCAAACTATGCTCTGGGTCCACTACCTATAAAATAAAAAGCTGAGTGGGTCAGGCTTGGGAGCCTGGTGAGCTTATAGGGTTTTCAACCCACAAATAATAATAAATTTATTAAATTCATCAACCAAAAATAAATTTATTAATTTCATCAACCAACAATAACCCTGATTACCCATTCTCGTTATCCTCACTTTACGTCCCTAAACACCTATCGTAAGGGACCTAGTCTAGAGATTTTCATGGGGGTGACAACACTGCATTGGGGATTCCTCAGTAATTTATGTCAAATAAGGCAACCATGAGGGGGATGGAGTACACCTGCAAACATATAGTTCACCAACACCTACAGGTTGCGAACCTGCTAGCGTTCCACTGGACTGACTAGAAAGGTCCGTGGTCGTCATCTATACTCCGCTAGATGACTACAACAACAACAATAACAACAACAACAACAACAACGAGGCCTCTCATCATTTTAACACACATCAAATATTTCATCTACCAATGTTTTACCCAACATTTTTGTAGATAAAAATAAATATACAGTTTAAAACTTGTATAAAACATCTATTCAACACCTATCTCAAATACACAAATAATATAATTACACATAGCACGTATTTTATAGAAAATACTTCATATCTATATGTAAGATGAAAGTGACTACACACTCACTTGATTTAACGATAATCGGGCAGCACTTCGTTTCTTAAAACGATCGTTTTCAATGAAACCGGGAGCTTTAATGAAAAACCGGGCCTTGCGAGGGTTGAGCTTCAAACCGAAAAGATAAATTTATCGGGGTCTTCGGACACTTTGGGACGTTCTTCGGGTGTTAGGTATGATCCCGGGGCTTCGGGGGATGTAAAATAGCTTGAAAGAAGGTTTAAAGTGAAAAAGTGTGCAAAAATCCAACCAAAACCGTGAGGGTTCGCACCTCCCTTTATATAGGGTGCGAGGCTTCGACCGAAGGGGGAAGGGAGGACACGCGGCTCGTATGCGAGGGGCCAGGTGTCGGATGTGAGGGCTCACCACCGAAGCAACACGCATCAGCAGCTGGTTGGACCGCGCTTCGGACTAGAGAAGGTTGCGACAAGCGTCGGACATGGGGCGCCTGCGAGGAGTGGGTGACGTGGCCGAACCTTGGCCTAGTCCTTGCGAAAATTCTCGGATTTTGTTCCCCAAACTTCAAAAATTCACAACATTCGCATACGAGCTCCGTTTTCGACGTTCTTTATATCCACGCGTAGGCGAGATTATACTCTACAACTTTCGTTTAGACTCCATTGGCTAATTTTGAATTTATTTTTAATATTATTATTTTTAACAGACCGGGACATGAAAATCTGTTAAAAATTCGTAACTTCTTCATCCGACATCCGTTTTCATCTGTCTTTTTACCGTGGTACTACTATTGATGAGACCTTCGATTCTCGTTTAGGTTGTGTCGGCTAAAAATCACTCGATCTAAAATTCGAGTTTTTAGTTGTCTACTACTAAGCTGAAACTTAGAAAAATCATAACTTCCTCATACGAAGTCAGATTTGGGTGTTATTTTTATGCATGCTCTCAGTTTAATGAACACTACGACTTTCATTTAGATTGCTAAGGCTAAAAAGCACTTTATCGAAAATTCACTTTTACGTCACACAGCGTCGTGCCGGTTCTGTCGCGAAACTTCGACATGTCATAACTTCTTCGTTATAACTCGAATTTGGTATTTTTTATATCTCCGAAATCATTGTTTCAACCACTACAACTTTCTTCATAGATATCAGGTTTATCTAAAATTTATTTTCGACGCTTATTTTTATCCTTAATTCATTAAATTATAATAATTAAACATAAAACACATAATAATCAAATAATACATCTTATTATTTCAAAACAATTTTACAATGGTTGGCCTAGACTATTACATCATTATTAGTGCCTAGCTCAGAAGCACAGGCGTTACACTTCTCTCCCCCTTAGGATGATTCCGTCCCCAGAATCACACATCAGCAAACAATTACGCATAGCGACTCATCATGTCACTCTCCGTTTCCCAGGTGAGATTTGGCCCATTCGTATGTTTCTGGTTCTGGTATTACGGTCAACGATTGCTTCTGGTTCTTCGATTAACCTCTTGCTTTCATCCAACCTTAATTCAGAAATTGGAATTATGTCAGGAACATCTCCCGTGAACTTCCTCAAATCACACACATGGAAAGTGTTATGAATACCATCTAGTTCTTCTAGTAATTCTAGCTTGTAAGCTTGGTTCCCAATCCTCTGAAGACCTTTAAACGGTCCAATAAACCTTGGACTCAACATTCCTCATTTACCAAATCTTATAAGTCTCTTCCACGGCGAGACTTTAAGTAAAACTGAATCTCCAACTTCGAATGTTATCGGTTGTCTTTTCTTGTCAGCATAGCTCTTTTGACTATCCTGAGCTGCTAACATCCTTTCCTTAATCACTTTCAACTTTTCAGTAGTTTGATGAACTATCTCGGGTCCCATAACTGCTTTTCCCTAGCTTCAAGCCAACATGACGGCGTTCGGCACTTTTGTCCATACAAAGCTTGATAAGGTGCCATCTTGATGCTTGAGTGAAAACTATTATCGTAGGAAAATTCTACTAGAGGTAAATGTTCATCCCAGTTACCTTGGAATTCCAGGGTACATGCTCGTAACATGTCCTCCAATGTTTGAATCGTTCGTTCGCTCTGACCATCAGTTTGCGGATAGTATGCTGTACTTAGACACAATTTCATACCCAATTCCTCTTGTAGACTTCTCCAAAACCTCGACGTGAAACGACTCTCACGATCTGATACAATCGTCAGGGAAACACCATGAGTTTTCACTATCTCTTTCATGTAAACCTTTGCAAGTTTTTCCATATACCACTTCTCATCGGATGCTATGAAATGTGCACTTTTTGTAAACTGATCAACGACCACCCAAATCATGTCGTGACCGCTTTTCGTTCTGGGCAGTTTAGTCACGAAATCCATGGTGATGTCTTCCCATTACCCATGGGTACAGGTAAAGGTTCTAAACTCCCATATGGTTTCTGATGTTGTGCCTTAACCCTTTCACATGTCACACACTCGGCCATATACTTTGCCACATCGAGCTTCATCGTCGGCCACCAGTAGTAGGGTTTCAGATCCCTATACATTTTCATGCTACCGGGATGAATCGAGTACATGGTCTTGTGAGCTTCCTCCATCAGAAGATCTCTTATTCCTCCCGTCTTAGGTACCCAAATCCTATCTTGGAATACCTTCAGTCCTTGACCGTTTGTATCGAACACTAACGTTTTGCCCAAACGTTCTTCCTTTCGGTCATTTTTCACTAAAGCTTCTATCTGAGCTTTCTTAATACTTTTTACAATTGTCGAGACAACTTCAATTCTAAACGCTCTTGGCCTTTTCTTTTCAAGGTTTACCTTCCGACTGAGAGCATCAGTGACAACATTTGCTTTACCAGGGTGGTAAAGTATCTCACAGTCGTAGTCCTTGAGTAACTCTAGCCAGCGTCGTTGCCTCATGTCCAATTCCTTCTGATTAAAGAGATATTGAAGACTCTTATGATCAGTGAAAAGTTTTCACTTTATACCATAAAGATAATGCCTCCATATCTTTAGGGTGAATACTACCGCTGCCAACTCTAAATCATGAGTGGGGTAGTTCTTTTCATGTTCTTTCAATTGCCTTGATGCATATGCTATCACTTTATCCCTTTGGGTCAGAACACAACCTAACCCAACTCCAGATGCATCGCTATAAACTGCGAAGTCATCAACTCCTTCTGGTAAAGAAAGAATCGGTGCTTCACACAATTTCTTCTTTAGCTTGTCAAAGGCTTCCTTATGCTTCTCACTCCAAGTATAAGTAGCTCCTTTGTGGGTCAAAGCTGTCAATGGAGCAGATATCGAAGAAAAGACTTGGATAAATCTTCGGTAATATCCAGCTAATCCAAGAAAGCTTCGGATCTCCGTGGGACTCTTCGGTTGTTCCCACGTCATCACAGCTTCAATCTTCGCTGGGTCAACCATTATCCCTTCTTGGTTAACCACATGACCCAAAAATTGTACTTCTTGAATCTAAAAATCACATTTATCGAGGAATGGTTTACAAACCCTGTTCATCAAATCCATGAATGCTGCTGGAGCATTGGTTAGTCCAAACGACATAACCAAGAACTCGTAGTGTCCATATCTTGTTCTGAATGCAATCTTCTCAATATCGTGCTCTCTCACCTTTAGCTGATGATATCCTGACCTAAGATCGATCTTCGAGAAATAGCTCGAACCTTGAAACTGATCGAACAGGTCATCAATCCTTGGCAACGGGTACTTATTCTTTATTGTTGCCTTGTTCGGCTCTTTGTAATCTATGCACATTCTCATGCTCCCATCTTTCTTCTTTACGAATAACAGCGGAGCTCCCCAGGGCGATGAACTAGGTCTAATGAAACTATTGTCCAACAACTCCTGAAGTTGCGTCATAAGCTCCTTCATCTCCGTCGGTGCTAATCGATATGGTGCTTTTGCTATTGGTGTTGTTCCTGGTAACAAGTCTATTCTAAACTCTACTTGTCTATCAGGAGGCAATCCAGGAAGATTTTCGGGAAACACTTCCGGATAGTCACACACCACTGTTATACTTTGCATATCCTTTTTCTCTTTCTTAGCATCGATCACTAATGCCAAGTATGAGGTGCATCCTTTAGATAAACATTTTCTGGCTTTCATTAGGGAAATGATTCCAGAATTTACGTTGCGCTTATCTCCGTATACCATAAACAACTCTTTTCCAAGAGGGTTTAACCTCACTATCTTATTCTTGCACAGTATCTCGGCATCATTGGCGCTAAGCCAATCCATCCCTAGAACGATGTCGAAACAATTCAAATCAATGGGTAACAACTTCTCAAGGAATTCGTTTCCGTTCAGGTCGATGACGATATTCCTAATATAATCGCTAACAGGTATGAATTTGCCACTAGCAACTTCTACAATTAGGGCATCATCAATTTTTTCTATAGGCAATGCTAGTCTTTCACCAAATTTATGTGATATAAAGGAGTAATTCGCTCCGGAATCAAACAATAAATTGGCAGGCAATCCATTTACAAGAAAGCTACCTGATGCGACATCCACTGCATCCTTTCCAGCTTCCAGTGTCATCTAGAAATCACTGGCTTTTGGCTTTGGTGGAAGATTCGGCTTCGCTGCCACTTTCTTCTTCGGGCAGTCCCTCAAAATGTGCCCCTCTTCATTGCACCCATAACATACTTTCTTATTGAAGGTGAATTCATTGGCATAATGCCCAGGCTTTCCACATTTGTAACAAGTGACTTCCTCGCTACATTTCCCAACATGTTTCTTCTTACACTTGTCACACCACTTCGCTTCGGCTCCTCCTCCGAAGTCCATTTTCGTCTGTCTTTTTACCGTTGTACTACTATTGACGAGACCTTCGATTCTCGTTTAGGTTGTGTCGGCTAAAAATCACTCGATCTAAAATTCGAGTTTTTAGATGTCTACTGCTAAACTGAAACTTAGAAAAATCATAACTTCCTCATACGAAGTCAGATTTGGGTGTTCGTTTTATGCATGCTCTCAGTTTAATGAACACTATGACTTCCGTTTAGATCGCTACGGCTAAAAAGCATTTTATCGAAAATTCACTTTTTACGTCACACAGCGTCATGTCGGTTTTGTCGCGAAACTTCGACAGGTCATAACTTCTTCGTTATAACTCGGATTTCGGTAATTTTTATATCTCGGGAATCCTTGTTTCAACCACTAAAACTTTCTTCATAGATATCGGGTTTATCTAAAATTTATTTTCGATGCTTATTTTTATCCTTAATTCATTAAATTATAATAATTAAGCATAAAACACATAATAATCAAATAATACATCTTATTATTTCAAAACAAGTTACAATGGTTGGCCTAGACTATTACATCATCATTAGTGTCTAGCCTAGAAACACGGGCGTTACATGTATCACTACCACCGAGTACTAGGACCCAGTCCTTAGTCCTTCACAAATACTTGAGAATATTCTTAACTTCTATCCAATGAGCTTTACCTGGATTACCTTGATAACGACCGACCATGCTCAAAGCAAAGGACACATCAAGGAGAGTACATATCATAGCTTACATGATAGATCCAATGGCGGAAGCGTATGGAATCCTACTTATTTCTGCTATCTCATCATCGGTACTCGGACTCTAAGTCTTACTCAGTTTGGTATTACTCTGGATAGGCAGGTCTCCTTTTTTGGAATTTTCCATACTAAAATGTTTTAGCACTTTTTCCAAATATGTACTTTGACTTAGTCCAAATAATCTTCTGCTACTGTCTCTCAGAATTCTAATCCCCATAATATAAGCAGCCTCTCCTAGATCGTTCATAGCGAAACACTTTACAAGCCAAGACTTAACTTCTTGCAAAGTTGGAATGTCGTTTCCTATAAGAAGTATGTCATCAACATACAATACAAGAAAGGTTACTATACTTCCACTAGCCTTGACATATACACATGACTCATCTTCACTTCTAGATAATCCAAACTCCTTGACCTTCTCGTCAAACCAAAGACTCTATCTGCGAGATGCTAGTTTCAATCTGTAACAACCCGTTATTTTCCGATCAATGTAATGACTAAGAGTCAAATGCTGTAATCTCTTTGTGAATTAATAAAAATAGCGTCAAAAATGAAATGTTCAAAAAGCTCAGTTTGAGTATACTAAGTGGTAGATATCATAATAAGGTTTCCAAAAATATAAAGAACACTAAAATCCGAGGTGTAACGAAGGAGTTATGACCAATTGAAGGTCCGTAACAATTCCGGTAAGACGCTATTAGGTGTAAAACGAGAAATTTCAATAAAATACTTTTTAGCCTTAGGTATCTAAATGAAAATCGTAGATATCATTAAACCGTGAACGTGCATAAAAGGAACGCCCAAATCTGACTTTGTATGAGGAAGTTATGATTTTTCGAAGTTTCGGACATAGCGGTAGACAGCTAAAAACTCGAAATAGAGATCGAGTGACTTTTGGTCAATGCAACCTAAACGAGAATCGAAGGTCTCGACAATAGTAATACAACGGTAAAAAGACAGACGAAAACGGACGTCGGATGAAGAAGTAATGGATTTTTAACAGACTTTTCCAGTCCCGGCCTGTTAAAAATATATTATTAAAGATAAATTCAAAACTAGCCAACGGATTCTAAACGAAAGTTGTAGAGTACAGTCTCACCTACGCGTGGATATAAAGAACGCCAAAAATGGAGCTCGTACGCGAAAGTTATGTAATTTAGAAATTTGGGAATTCAAATTACGCCCCGCGTAAAAGGAGGGTACGCCCCGGGTACCAGGCGATAAGGGCCTCGTCCCATCGGCCAGAAGCCCTCCCATCGGACATCAAGTCCAAAGTACGTAAGCGATGACGACCCACTACGCCCCGCGTACTCCTAGAGTACGCCCAGCGTACCGAGGCGGTTCAGCCTCTATAAAAGGGGTGCGAGGGTTCCGGGCTTAATTGCTCAACTCTTCTCTTTCTCGTGCTTTTGATCTGCGTTTAACCCCTCGAAGCTATCCCGAAGCCTCGGTTTTCATATTCAAGTTCCGAAGGAAGTTTTACGCTCCCAAGATTCCCGAGAATCCCGAGAAATCAGCTTTCTCCAGTCGAAGTTCTGCTCGATTCTTGTCTCATCTTCTTCAAACCGCCACTTCAACCAAGTGAGTTCATACCCCTATCACTACGTTTTTAAATACTTTTTTTAAATGCTTTTAAGGGGGGGGGGAATACAAGTAAACACACGGCTAACATCGTGTGAAACGTCAATCTTGGATATACTTTTCATACTGAAAAGGAAAAACATTTCAGAAACAAATACATTCATTTTAATAAGGGACTTAATTGAGAATTCGTGAGTCATTCATCTTCAATATACCTATTAAGGTACCGCTAGAAGTCCTGTTTATAACCAGAATCTCCCGTCCGGAGAACGTGACAAGTGTGTATAGATCTATACGGGACTAATGATCCCGCGCCCTGACTATTAGCTACAGTCCCCGGGGTGACATGTGTCATCTCATTTCGACGCCTAAAGAACGTCGCTACAGGCAAATTATGATAGTACGGTTATGAAAACTCACTGGATAGACAATTATTATGGTATTACGTTTTCACGGGAAAAGTAACAGATACAGTTCTTTTCACATTCAAATACAAATCTTCTTATAGTTTTGTTTTATAATAAAACTATACATCATTCTTTTGCGCATGTCATAGTTGCTTATAGGTTACGGTCTTGGTCATTTGAGACTGCATTTCACTTTTAGGAAAATATAGGATTTTCCTAGTTCAAATACATACAATTTATAGAACAATCTTTCATACTCATTTCATACAGTTTTTAAAAAATATCGGATTTTCTGGAAAAATACACAAATTTTCGAATGGCATACATTTTCTCAAAACACTACTTATGAACTCACCAACTTTATTCTTGACACTTTTTCTTTGAAATAACTTGTATTCTCAGGAAAACGCTAAACCAGGTAGCAACTACTTTTGAAGACTAATGCGCTGGCGTTAGTAACATATTTTGGATCACCATATTGTATTTGATATTCAAACATGTAACACATACAATCATGTAAACTTTACAAATAAATTTATATTATGGTGGTGTGTACTTTCTTTATTATTCAATTGTTATGATACTGAACATGACGTCCTCCGCCCCCGAACGTTTCCGCCGTTCAGGTTTGGAGGTGTGACAGATTGGTATCAGAGCTTTGTTTATAGTGAACTAAGTATATCAAAACCATTTTTGATATACAACTATAAACACAACTGGGCAAAAACACTCTGATTGAGAGTTATACTTTTAAAATGAAATTTTTATAAAGTATACAAGCATCCATTGCATAACAGGGTCAGTATCATATTGAAAACAATATAGAAGTATTATAGATGAGTTGTGCAATGCACGTATGCCTTGGAACATGTAATCGGAACTGGGATGAATATAGACTGATCAACTATATTTGTCCGAGAGTCGACTAACGTATGCCAGGGAGTAGCTGCAGTGGACAACAAGTCTAAAAACTTACCAAAAGCATAACCTTTTTGAATTAAACATAACATTTAGAATACTATAGGAGTATTTGGTAAATGCAATAAGTTTAAACTTTGATACTTCAGAATGTGCTTTAGTTTATAGTTAATTCTTAACCCTATTCTCGTATAGACACAATGGCTGGATTCCATCTACCCGGAGACCCCTACTACCCCAATCAAGGCAACAGAGGATGGGTGGAAGACGACCCAGAAGAGGATGAGGAACCCATGGAAGAGGAGGAAGAGGAAGGCTCTGACGGGACAGACTCAGAACCAGAAGTAATCAATCCACCAGTCGTCCGACCTCCTGCGGTTCGAAGAGGTTTTCAGGGACCAACTCCCGTCTGGGGAAGTCACATTCACCATTGGAGTCAACAGCAAGGATTGCGCCCTCCCTACGGCATTTGTCGGGACTTCTACGATGTCAGTGGTTGAAGTTCAGCTGACCGGGCACTCCCAGTTATTGTGGGCAAGCTAGCCAACCAGTCCTACCAATCAGGAGTCCAAGCGAACCAGATTCACAAAGTAAACGTGGAGGTACAAGGTAACGCAGTCGATATCCGTCGCCTGGACAGGTTGCAGGAGGATGCCCAACTTCACACCGACACACTCCAGGACCGAATGGATGCAGCCCTCTCCGAAATAAGGGAAACGAGGGAGCAGCAAGCCATCTTTGACAGGCGTCTAATGGAAGCCAAACAATCAGACGCAGAGTCTAGCTCCAAGCGCCACCCACGTCGCAAGTAGTACTTGCTCGACGCCAAAATTTTGTTATAGTATAGGATCTCGGCTAAAAGTCCTACTTTTCTTTAACTTCTGTATCGGAGACCTTTAGAAAGGTCAAAATTTTCCTAACACTATGATGTAACCCAACTTATATATATATATATATATATATATATATATATATATATATATATATATATATATATATATATATATATATATAAAATGAAGTATTTCCTTTGCCTGTAAAAATTTCTTGGTTATCACTCAAATTCATAAGTTTATCTATTAATATATAAACTCTCATTATGAACCAAACTCAAAACCTTGTTTAGGTCAAATCCAATTCATGAAATATTGAAAATAACTAACTCATTAACACGCGGCTTTCAACCATTAAAGACTTATTGTCTTCATTGTTATTTCCTCTGACAGCACGATGCCGCCTCGCAGATCTGCTCGCAGGGTAAACAACACAACCCCAACGCCACCACCACCACCTCCCCATTATGACCCCAACATGGTGCAAGCTGCTATCACCGCAGCAGTAGCAGCTGCACTGCCACAAATATACTCTAACGGCAATGGAGGGGCCGAAAGTAGTACCAATCATCTTAACCATGGCACTGGTCATGGTCAGGTCAGGGAATGCACATACAAAGAGTTCTCAAACGCAAAGCCAAAGATGTTCAACGGCACTGGAGGATTCATTGCACTTATGCAATGGTTCGAAAAGACCGGGACGGTCTTTGAAATCTGTTCATGCCAAGAAGCAAGCACGGTAAAATTTGTTGCTTGTACTTTCACAGACCGAGCCCTCAGATGGTGGAAGGGCCATGTGAAATCGGTATATCTTCCAGTCGCCAACGCCATGAGTTGGGAGGACTTAAAAGTCCTGCTATTAGAAGAATACTGCCCAAGAGGCGAAATTCAAAAACTGGAGCAGGAGTTATGGAACCTAAAGATGACTGGGTCCGACCTAGCCGCCTACACGGCCAGGTTCAGTGACTTGTCAGCTCTGTGCCCGGGTATGGTCAACCCGGAACCAAAGAAAGTGGAAAGATACATATGGGGGCTGTCACCCCAGATTCAAGGGCATGTTTTGGTTTCCAACCCAGTCACATTCAACAGCGCGAAGCACCTGACACATCGATTAATCGATCACGCGGTTAAACAGGGTACCATCACAGTTGCTGCTGACCCACCGAAGGAGGTAGAAGACCGAAGGAAACCCTGGAGCAAGAGAAAGGGGCAAGCCCCGTAAGAGAACCCCAAGAGGCAACAGTTAGTGACAACTCACGCTGTTACTGTCCCTACCACCACCACACCAACAAAGCCATACATCGGCAATCTGTCGAAGTGCAATAGGTGCAACTTTCATCACCACGGACCCTGCCGTGAGATGCATTGCACCAAGTGCAACCGGAAGGGACACACTATCCACTTCTGCAAGGAACCAACCCAACCAACCGCTCCAGCCGCAAATGTGGGAGTAGGTCGTACTTGTTACGAGTGTGGAGCAACGGGACACTTCCGAAGGGACTGCCCGAAAGCAAACAATTGGAATGCTGGGGGAAGTGTCCGAGTATTCGCAATGGGCCAGGAGGAAGCCGTTGCAGACCCCACTGTTGTTACGGGTACGTTCCTCCTCGATAACCCATATACATGCATGTTATTTGATAGTGGAGCGGAGAGGAGTTTTGTGAGTCATAGTTTTAAAAATCTACTCAAACAAATCCCTCAATCATTAAGTGAAACTTTTATAGTAGAAATGGCTAATGGGAAAACAGAAGGCGCTAAGGAAATATACATAAACTGTACCCTCTCATTAAACAATAAATCCTTTCCATTCAACCTCATGCCAGTCTCAATAAAAAGTTTCGACGTCATCATAGGTATGGATTGGCTAAGTTCTCATCATGCGGACATTTTACGTTCTGATAATGCCGTTCACCTTAATCTGCCAAATGGCGAAGCCCTCGTTATTTATGGCGACAAACCTAGCACCCCTCTTCGTATCATCTCTTGCATCAAGGCTCAAAAATATCTGCGCAAGGAATGTCACGCGTTCTTGGCACATATTGTGGATGTGAAACGAGGAGTAGAAGACATCAAGAGCGTGCCTGACGTCTGTGACTTTCCTGATGTCTTTACTGAGGATCTTCCGGGAATACCTCCTGCAAGGCAAGTCGAATTCAGAATCGACTTAATTCCTGGAGCCACCCCTGTAGCCAAAGCGCCGTATCGCTTAGCCCCAGCAGAGATGCAAGAACTATCCAGTCAACTGAACGAACTTCTCAGCAAAGGATTCATCCGACCAAGTTTCTCACCTTGGGGAGCACCAGTGCTTTTCGTGAAAAAGAAACACGGATCGTTCATTATGTGCATCGACTACCGAGAACTCAACAAACTTACCATTAAGAACCGGTACCCCATACCACGAATAGACGATCTGTTCGATCAACTCCAAGGAACAAACTACTTTTCCAAGATCGATCTGAGGTCGGGATATCAACAGCTGAGAGTCCTAGAGAGCGATGTTCCTAAGACGACCTTCCAAACTAGATACGGTTACTACGAATTCGTAGTGATGCCGTTCGGACTAACCAATGCACCCGCCGTGTTCATGGACTTAATGGATCGAGTATGTCGTTCGTTCCTAGACAAATTTGTGATAGTATTCATAGATGACATACTCATCTATTCAAAAAGCAAAAAAGAACATGGTCAGAACCTAAGACAAGTCTTAGAGACACTAAGAACTGAGAATCTTTACGCGAAATTCTCAAAATGCGAGTTTTGGATTAGGAAGGTGGACTTCCTAGGTCACATGGTCAACAAAGAGGGAATCCACGTGGACCCTTCCAAGATCAAGGCTATCCAGAATTGGTCTGCGCCAACAACGCCAATCGAAATTCGCCAATTTCTAGACCTTGCTAGCTATTACCGCAGGTTCATACAGAACTCCTCCAGCATTGCAAAAACCTCTTACCTCCCTGACTCAGAAGGGTGTAACTTACAACTGGGGGGAAAAGCAAGATACTGCATTCCAAACCATGAAGCAAGCCCTGTGCAGTGCACCCATTTTGTCTCTTCCAGAGGGGACAGAAGACTTTGTAGTATACTGTGATGCATCCAAACAAGGGATGGGTTGTGTACTAATGCAGCGAGGAAAGGTTATTGCGTACGCCTCACGAAAACTAAAAACGCATGAGGTCAACTACACCACTCACGACTTAGAACTTGGAGCAGTAGTGTTCGCCCTAAAAATCTGGAGGCACTACCTATACGGTACAAAATGCACCATCTTCACAGACCACAAGAGCCTTCAACATATATTCGATCAGAAGGAACTTAATATGAGGCAAAGACGTTGGGTTGAGCTACTCAACGACTACGAATGTGAGATTCGTTATCATCCGGGAAAAGCCAATGTGGTGGCAGATGCCCTTAGTCATAAGGAGTACTCTGGTCGAAGAGTGAAGTCATTAACCATGACGATCCATTCGCACCTGTCAACACAAATCAAGGAAGCTCAACTGGAAGCCTTGAAACCCGAAAATGTGACAGTTGAAACACTTAGAGGGATGGACAAGAATCTTGAGATCAAGAGTGACGGAGTACGTTACCTCATGAACCGAATCTGGACACCGAAGTTCGGTGGGTTTAGAGAAATGGTTATGGACGAAGCACACTAGACCCCTTACTCCGTGCACCCAGGTTTGGATAAGATGTATCTGGATCTCAAACAACTCTACTGGTGGCCAAACATGAAAGCAGAAATTGCAACCTATGTGGGCAAGTGCTTGACTTGCGCCAAGATCAAAGTAGAACATCAGAAGCCCTCAGGTCTACTCCATCAGCCCGAAATACTTGAGTGGAAGTGGGAGCAGATTTCCATGGACTTCATAACCAAACTACCCAAGACACAGGGTGGTCACGATACTATTTGGGTGATTGTCGACAGGTTAACCAAATCTGCCCACTTCTTGCTAATCAAAGAGACCGATAAGATGGAGAAACTAACAAGAACCTACATCCGAGAGATCGTGAGCCTTCATGGAGTGCCGATATCTATCATCTCGGACAGAGACAGTAGATTCACTTCAAGGTTCTGGCAAACGCTACAGAAGGCCTTAGGTACTAAGCTAGATATGAGTACAGCCTATCACCCACAAACTGACGGGCAGAGTGAGAGAACGATCCAAACCCTAGAAGACATGTTGCGAGCATGTGTGATCAACTTTGGTAAACCGTGGGACATCCACTTACAATTAGTTGAGTTCTCTTATAACAACAGTTATCACACTAGTATCAAGACTGCTCCATTTGAAGCCCTGTACGGCCGCAAGTGCATATCACCTATGTGTTGGGCGGAAGTAGGCGACACGCAGTTGGCGAAAGGTTTAGTCCCTGATAGCACTCTCACTGGTCCGGAGATCATTAGGGAAACGACTGAAAAGATCATTCAAATTCGAGAGCGACTGAAAGCCTCGAGGGATAGACAAAAGAGCTATGCCGACAAAAGACGAAAACCCTTGGAATTTCAGGTTGGTGACCGCGTTCTATTGAAGGTCTCACCCTGGAAGGGCATGATACGCTTCGGGAAGCGTGGAAAACTAAACCCAAGGTACATTGGACCCTTCGAAAATTACTTCAAGGATTGGTCCAGTAGCTTATAGACTTCAACTTCCAGTCGAACTTAACAAAGTACACCCGGTGTTTCATATATCTAATTTGAAGAAATGTCTATCCGACGAAACTCTTGTAATTCCACTCGAGGAAATCGAACTAAATGAAAATCTTAACTTTGTGGAAGAACCCATCGAGATCATGGATAGGGAAATCAAATGAACTAAACAGAGTCGCATACCAATAGTGAAGGTTCACTGGAATGCTAAGCGAGGACCTGAATTCACTTGGGAGCGAGAAGATCAGATGCAAAAAAAGTACCCGCATCTTTTCCCCAGTCCATAAACTTTTACTTTGTAATTAATTTCGGGACGAAATTCCCTCTAACGGGGGGATGATGTAACAACCCGTTATTTTCCGATCAATGTAATGACTAAGAGTCAAATGCTGTAATCTCTTTGTCAATTAATAAAAATAGCGTCAAAAAAGAAATGTTCAAAAAGCTCAGTTTGAGTATACTAAGTAGTAGATATCATAATAAGGTTTCCAAAAATATAAAGAACACTAAAATCCGAGGTGTAACGAAGGAGTTATGACCAATTGAAGATCCGTAACAATTCCGGTAAGACGCTATTAAGCGTAAAACGAGAAATTTCAATAAAATACTTTTTAGCCTTAGATATCTAAATGAAATTCGTAGATATGATTAAACCGTGAACGTGCATAAAAAGAACGCCCAAATCTGACTTCGTATGAGGAAGTTATGATTTTTCGAAGTTTCGGACATAGCGGTAGACAGCTAAAAACTCGAAATAGAGATCGAGTGATTTTTGGCCAATGCAACCTAAACGATAATCGAAGGTCTCAACAATAGTAATACAACGGTAAAAAGACAGACGAAAATGGACGTCGGATGAAGAAGTTATGGATTTTTAACGGACTTTTCCAATCCCGGCCTGTTAAAAATATATTATTAAAGATAAATTCAAAACTAGCCAACGGAGTCTAAACGAAAGTTGTAGAGTACAGTCTCACCTACGCGTGGATATAAAGAATGCCAAAAACGGAGCTGGTACGCGAAAGTTACGTAATTTAGAAGTTTGGGAATTCAAATTACGCCCCGCGTAAAAGGAGGGTACGCCCCGCGTACCAGGCGATAAGGGCCTCGTCCCATCGGCCAGCAACCCTCCCATCGGACATCAAGTCCGAAGTACGTAAGCAATGACGGCCCACTACGCCCCGCGTACTCCTAGAGTACGCCCAGCGTACCGAGGCGGTTCAGCCTCTATAAAAGGGGTGCGAGGGTTCCGGGCTTAATTGCTCAACTCTTCTCTTTCTCGTGCTTTTGATCTGCGTTTAACCCCTCGAAGCCATCCCGAAGCCTCGATTTTCATATTCAAGTTCCGAAGGAAGTTTTACGCTCCCAAGATTCCCGAGAATCCCGAGAAATCAACTTTCTCCAGTCGAAGTTCTGCTCGATTCTTGTCTCATCTTCTTCAAACCGCCACTTCAACCAAGTGAGTTCATACCCCTATCACTACGTTTTTAAATACTTTTTTAAATGCTTTTAGGGGGGGGGGGGGATACAAGTAAACACACGGCTAACATCGTGTCAAACGTCAATCTTGGATATACTTTTCATACTGTTGTTTTAACTATCTTATGAAGTCATCATCATGCAAAATATCTCATAACACAACTTTACTCTCTTGGGAAAAACGACAAGCTTTATAAATGAAATATGTTTTGTTTATAAGTTTTCATATTATAGAGTAAACATTTCAACTACAACATTGTATATTCACAAGAACATATCAATCTCTATTATGCCTTTGTTAATATCGTTGAAACGGATAAACATTTCAGAAACAAATACATTCATTTTAATATGGGGCTTAATTGAGAATTCGTGAGTCATTCATCTTCAATATACCTATTAAGGTACCGCTAGAAGTCCTGTTTATAACCAGAATCTCCCGTCCGGAGAACGTGACAAGTGTGTATAGATCTATACGGGACTAATGATCCCGCGCCCTGACTGTTAGCTACAGTCCCCGGGGTGACAAGTGTCATCTCATTTCGATGCCTGAAGAACGTCGCTACAGGAAAATTATGATAGTACAGTTATGAAAACTCACTGGATAGACAATTATTATGGTATTACGTTTTCACGGGAAAAGTAACAGATACAGTTCTTTTCACATTCAAATACAAATCTTCTTATAGTTTTGTTTTATAATAAAACTATACATCATTCTTTTGAGCTTGTCATAGTTGCTTATAGGTTACGGTCTTGGTCATTTGAGACTGCATTTCACTTTTAGGAAAATATAGGATTTTCCTGGTTCAAATACATACAATTTATACAACAATCTTTCATACTCATTTCATACATTTGTTAGAAAATATCGGATTTTCTGGAAAACATACACAAATTTTCGAATGGCATACATTTTCTCAAAACACTACTTATGAACTCACCAACTTTATTGTTGACACTTTTTCTTTGAAATAACTTGTATTCTCAGGAAAACACTAAACCAGGTAGCAACTACTTTTGAAGACTAACGCGCTGGCGTTAGTAAGATATTTTGGATCACCATATTGTATTTGATATTCAAACATGTAACACATACAATCGTGTAAACTTTTCAAATATATTTATATTATGGTGGTGTGTACTTTCTTTACTATTCAATTGTTATGATACTGAACATGACGTCCTCCGCCCCCGAATGTTTTCGCCGTTCAGGTTTGGGGGTGTGACACAATCCATAGATTGATTTCTCAAGCTTACACACTCTATTTGGATACTTTGCATCTACAAAACCCTCTGTCTGACTCAGGTAAACATCCTCAACCAAATTCCCATTAAGGAAAGCGGTTTTGACATCCATCTGCCAAATTTCATAGTCATGAAATGCAATTATAGCTAGAATTATCCTAATAGATTTTATCTTAGCCACTGGTGAGAATATCTCATCATAGTCAACCCCTGGGGTTTGAGTAAAGCCCTTTGCGGCTAGTCGAGCCTTAAAAGTGTGTACCTTCCCTTCCATATCGGTCTTCTTTTTGAAGATCCATTTGCACCCAACCATCTTTCGACCTGGTACATTATCAACCAAATTCCAAACTTGGTTGTCATACATGGATTTGATCTCGGTGTCCTTTGCCTCTTGCCACTTGGCTGCCTTAGGGCCTGTCATTTCTTCCATGTAGTTGGTCGGCTCATCCAAATTTATCAGTGTACTGTCACTTATAAACGCATCACCATCTACAGTTATATGGAAACCACAGATCTGAGGTGGCACTCTAACTCTACTCGAACGTCTAAGAAGTAATGAAGTGTCAACTGGTTCAACTGGAATCTCTTCCTCTAGTTGAACCCTATAGTCTTCAGAGGTTCCTTCATCGTTTGATTCTTGAATCTCTTCAAGTTCAATGGTACTCCCATTTTCCTCTTTGCTTATGAGCTCTCTCTTGCAAAATACTCTTCTTCGTGCTACAAATACCGCGTTCTCACTAGGTCTATAGAACAAATATCCAAAGGACTTTTGTAGGTAGCTGATGAAAATACATCTTTCACTTCGAGGTTCAAGATTGTCGTGAGTCTCTCGTCTAACGAAAGCTTCACAACCCCAAACCTTGATATCTGCTAAAGAGGGAACCTTCACTGTCCACATATCGTGAGGTTTTTTTGGCAACCTTCTTAGTTGGGATAATATTAAGAATTTGGGCGGCAGCTTCTAAGGCATACCCCTAAAACGAAATTGGAAGAGAAGCTCGACTGATCATGGAACGAACCATGTCCAACAAGGTTTGATTATGCCTCTCAGCCACACAATTATGTTGTGGTTTCCTAGAAGGTGTCAATTGTGAAACTAATCCACATTCCTTGAGGTAGTCGTCGAACTCGATAGTAAGATACTCTCCGCCTCTATCTAATCGGAGCATCTTTATCTTCCTGCGTAATTGATTCTCGACTTCCTACTTAAACTCTTTGAACTTTTCAAAGGTTTCTGATTTGTGCTTGATCATGTAGATATATCCATATCTGCTATAATCATCAATAACAGTCACATAGAATCGAGTTGCGTCCCTTGTGGATGATCTGAAGGGTCCACATACATTTGTATGTATGAGATCCAACAAACCTTCACCTCTTTCACAAGATCCGATGAAAGACGATTTTGTCATCTTACCCAAAAGACAAGATTCGCATGTATCATTCGACCTTAGGTCAAATGATTCCAACACCCTATCCTTTTGGAGTGAGCCGATGAGTTTCTTTTTAACATGTCCAAGTCGACAATTCCACAAGCATGCTTTGTCTATACCATTAGACGAATCAATCTGAAATACACTATTCCCTAAATCACAGTTTCATACACACCATCACAAGGTAAAGCTTCAAAAATAAAAACACCATTTTTATAAGCAGAAATAGAACCATTCTCATCATTAAAAGAGTACCTAAAATCTTGTCTGAACAATGCATGAAAAGAAATAATGTCTCGTGTCATTTCTGACGAGGATCAACAATTTATCACATCTAAATCAACACCATTACTAAGCACTAGACTATAAACTCCAATCTTGGTGATAGGTGAAGATTGCCTATTCCCTATGATCAAGTTCATTCTACCATGCTCCACCTCCTCACTTCTTAGCCCCTGCAAATCAGAACAAATGTGAAATGCACATCCTGTATCAAGGACCCAAGAACGAAAAGATGATGAGTTATTAGATAAGATAGTGTATATACGTTCAGAAGTTGGCTTCAACTTGCCATCTTTAATATCGTACAGATACTTTAGGAAGCTTCGTTTCCAATGCCCTTTGTTGTTGCAGTAAAAGCATGTGGCCTCTTAGGGATCGGTGACAGGAGGAACATCAAAACTGGATTTACCTTTGGGTCCATTGCTTGACGACCCAGCTTGAGACTTTCCCTTCCAATTTTGCTTTGGAGGACCTTTCCTATTCTTCCCCTTCCCTTAACCAATGGCCAGAACATGAGCACTAGCAGGAGTGGAGGCAAAAATCTTTCCCTTCATCCCTACTTCAGCTGTTCGCAAGAGGTTGTGCAATTGAGCCAAGGTGGTATTATTGTTGTTTAGATGATAGGTCAATATGAACTGCTCATAACAAATTGGTAAGGAGTTCAAGACTACATTAATAGCCAACTCCTTATCAAAATGCACATTAAGCCTAACAAGGCGATCCACGTATCATTGCATCCTTTGCACGTGGCTGCTAACATACTCTTCCTCTTTCATCTTGCTTGCTATGAGGGACTTTACCACCTCGTACTTTTCTTGATGAGCTCGCTTATGGTAATTTTCCATAAGGTCCTTGTTCATCTTGTACGACTAGTAATCCTCATAGAATCTTTGCAAGTTAGAAGTCATGGTGGCTACCATGATGCAAGCAACTTTTGTTGCATCATTGCAGTGCTTCTTATTGGCGGCTAGTTCTTCAGGATTGGCCTTCTCTTCGTCAATCTCATTTAGTTCCTTTTCAAGGACATATTACTTGTCCTAGAAATAAAGGGTCATCATAATTTTGCGCATCCAGTCATTATAGATGGTGCCATCCAATGTCACCTTCGAGCAGATGTTCAACAATGAAAAGTTATGGGGGAGGAGGAGGAACTAGAAGCGTCATTTGAAGTAGACATCTGTAAAAGGAAGGTAGTTTTAGTGAGATAAGAATAATCCTTAATATAACAACCCAAAATGAAATATTAAGGCTAGGATCCAACTATATAATTCTCAACTTAGAAAAGGGATGCTATAATCTAATCGTAAATTTTATAAAGGTAGGTAAATGACGAATTACCAATTCCACCAACAAAAAATGAAATTTGAAAGAAATTAAGGTAAGTGAAATTGCTAGATCTTTTGAGATTCATTGAAACTATTCAATGGCATGTTTAATCTTAGAGTATGCTCTTCCATTTGTGACTGTGATACCGAGGATCACAAACAAGATGTGAATAACCATGCAAATTAGCTTGACACTCTCGATGTCATTTATCATCTGATTTTAATGTGCCGGTCAACCACACACACTCCATTAATCAACGATAATTATCGAGATGCCTACTATTACTCTTTATACTCACTATTAGTGTGTCGGTTAACCATAAACGCTCCACTAACTACTATAAAGTATAATGTGCAATTTCATGGGTTATACAAATTCACATTTTTCTAAAGTAACTAAGATTGAGATTTTTAATAAAAGGGCTAGTTACTTGTAATAGGATTATACTTATTAATGAGAATTAATTGTCCTATCAAACCCGGTTCGGCTAACGACCCTCCACTAATCAAGAAAATAGTGGGTGAGAGTGGACACCCATTCAACTACCATTTTATAGGCAGTTTCCTTATACGCCCTTATAGACTAGCTTCGTGAATGAGGCGTACTAGCGGTTTTGAATGGCTTGATCTTATACATATAGTAATATTTAAACTTTTAATTTTACATATAGTATAAGGTGTATTTTAGAACTTTTCAAAATACTAGGATTATTATTAAATTTTCAAAAATTAATTAATTAATTTAAATTTAAAAATAAACCGACTAATTTAATAATTATTTAATTAACATGTGATTCATTGTAGAGAGCTCCCTGGTTTCAAGTACCGACATGATGTGGTTAGGGATGTTTTCTTTGATGCTTGTCGGCGTGCTGGTATTTCTGTAAAGAAAAAGTGTCAGTGAACTTTTTGACGGACCCGCAGGATGGAAGATCCACACTCAGGCCGGCTGAAATTTTGGTCTTTGGATGGGTAGGAGGGAAGCACGCTTGTGTGGATCTTACTTGGGTCTCTCCTCTCATCGGTTTGAGGAGCGGGGGTTTCACAACTGGGAATGCCGCTTTGAAAGTTGTTGCATGCAAAGTGGCAAAGCACAAGCACGCATGTATAGAAAATCAAAATGAGTTTGTACCTTTTGCGTTTGATACATTTGGTTTTCTCGCACCAGAGGCGGTGGAGCTAACCACCAGAGTCCAGTGGGTCATGCATTCTAATGTTATATCTCCTAGATCCACGGATGTTGTTTTCAAAAGAATTAGTTTTTCCATCCAGAAAGGGCTAGTGGCATAGCTTTTTGCCCGTTTGTCTTCCATCGATATGTATTGAACTATATATATTATGAAAAAAATAATTAATCGTAATTTAGGCATTAAAAAATTAATATTTAATTAAATATATTAAATCAAATAAGGATTATCTAATTAAATTGGTCAAATAATTTAATCCTAATCCTTACCCTCTAAATTTTAAAAAAAATGGGTATAAGATTTATCCAATTTCATAATTATCCCTTTTAATCAGATAAACTAACAATTATCAAAAAATTAGGAAACCCTTAGTGCATATATAATTTTTGAAACTTAGGGAGGAGGGTCAGGGTTTCAAAACCCTAACCCTAATTTCAAAACTTAGGGGGCAAGAAACCCTAACCCACTTTCGAAATTTGAGGCCTTTTAGGGTTTAACTTCCATAAACCTTAATTTGATCAAATTCAACAATTATAGCAAATTCAATTGAAAATAAACCAAACGCTCTGATACTACTGATGAGTTTTAGGCATAACAAAAACAAACTTAAAACTCTTAAGTGTGCATGCAACCTAAAATAAGATCTATGTTTTCACTATTGAACCTATAACTATGAACATCAAAATAAGAACCCTAGAAACCCTAGGTAATTGTCGAAAATTACTAAGAGAGGGATTAGGGTTACATACCTTATAGTTGTAATAACAAAATAATTAGAAATCCTCTTGTTGATCTTTTGTAAGCAAGCACCACGAGCGTCGTGCCTCTAATGGTTCACACCCAACACAAGCAAGAGGGAGATTATGGAGAGATGAGGGAGGAGGGAAGAATTTCGGCCTAGCTCTATAAAGGTATTAGTGGCCGAAAATGCTAGGGGTTATGCTCCTTATATAGTGCAACTTGGAAACCCTGGATAAGCCCAAAACCAATATAATAATATTATCTTGAATTGGTATTTACCCAGCTTCCTAATTATCCTTTAATAATAATTCTAGAAACCCTAAAGCCTCTAGAAACCGTCCACTCCATGTGTGGAAGGTTCTGGAGCCTTTTTTCACCTATTGAATAATTGCACTTTAGTCCCTCCACTTTTAATTAATTCCACTAATCTCAAAATTAATTCTAATTAATTTCTAATTAATTATTAATTAAATATTACTATTTCTAACTAATATATTATTCTCATAATATATTAATAAATCATTTATTTCAATTTATTACTCAAATAATAAATCAACCTCTCTCTCCAAAAATCATCCTGTCTAATTGCAAGGTTTGAGGGAAACCCAAAAGGACTGTGCTACTATCAATTCAAGTTTATACCAATTATAGTTATGAGATTAGATACTTAATCCGACAAAATGTGTATTGGACTCATGTATGTGAGCTTTGGTGGTTTTTATTCATTTTTACCTAATATGAGATCTAGACATGCATTGGCCATGCATGTACATAAAGCATCGAAATTTAGATTGATTTTAGAGTTATAAGGCCTTCTGGAAAGTTGGAATGCATGGTTTCAATGATTAGGGCTGAATGTATTAAGTTGCCCATTCTGCGTAAGTCACGACGTGACGATGAGATTTTCCCTTACTGTGTTGGGCTGGCTCTATCACGACGTGAGGGTATAGCTATCATGACGTAACGATGGCCTGGTTCGAAAATAAGTTGGGCTGAGGCTACGTCGAATTGTGACCGAGTTGGACGGGGACGATTCCGTTTTCCACGACATGAGAATGAGTTGGTCACGACGTGAGGGCGAAATCATGGAAGTGCTGACCATTGACTATGATCTTGATCGTTGACTTGTTGACATGGTTTGAATTTTGGCCAAAATGGCTAGTTTTGGAGGTTAGGCTAAGGTGAGACCTTGTTTGATTCAATAGGTGTGTTGTAGTGTCATTCACGTGGCAGTGAGTTGTGTTCTTAGCTGATTTCGAAAGACAAGTTAGTCTTCTCACTATACTATGTAGGATGTTAGCTGTCTTTTATGACTCTTGCATGTGTATGTTGGGATGAACCAATTTATTATATGTTGGGTTGGGCCCATTTATATGTATGTTGGGTTGGGCCCATGTGCATGATTGGTTTGGGCCTATTTGCATGATTGGGGTGGCCCATTTGTATGTACATTAAGTTGGAACCATTTGCATGATTGGGTTGGGCCTATTTGTATGGTATGATGTAGTTTGGGAAACTCACTAAGCTTTGTGCTTACAGTTTATGGTTTAATCATTTTTCAGGTACTTCCAGTCCAAAGGGAAGGGTCCGACTTGACTGCACAACATCCCTTTATGATTTTCGTACCAATGATTTCTATTATTCTACTATGATGATTGTGATACATTTTTACTATGATTGGTTTTGAAACACTTGATGTATTGATTGATGGTTATAAAAATAAAAAAAAATTATCAGTATTTTTGCGGTGTTACAACATAGAACTGACTTGAAGATGGAGTAGTTGAAGACGACTTGATGATGAATCGTCTCCTGAACAAATAAAAAATAGCAAGATTTTGAGTGGGCCCACTGATATCCGTATCGTCAATGAAGTCAACACCTGTTTCTGGAATTGAAAAAAGAAATCAAAATTAACCTGGAACTATATACTCCCTCCGTCCCAAAATTATTGTCCACAGACAAAAAACACACAGATTGAGGAAACATTAATTACTATTAACTTTATTGAATGAAATGACAACTTTACCCCTTTGTTGCATTTAATTCCATGGTAGGTGAATTAATAATGAAGGATATTTTAGTAAATGAGATGTTTATTTTTAGAAGTAGGCTATTATTTTGGGACAAACCAAAAAGGAAACATGGACTATTAATATGGGACGGAAGGAATATGTCAAAGGCTAAAAGTTACAATCAAAATACCAAACTAAATGGACGACGATACACTACTAAAAATTACTTACTATCAACAACTAAAGAGATTTTTCCGAATTTGCATATTAGCCTCAATGCCTCTGTTTTGGTTTAGATTCTGGTTCATTTTCAAGCACCAAACTCTTCAATCGTTTGCCATTACTATCAAGCTGATTGAAATTTTCAGAAGAATTAAATTCAGAAAGTAGAACATGAAATGAAATGAAGTGCAACTGTTTGTATTGTGTGTGTTTAATAGAATAAAGGTTGGTCGAGTTGATGGTGATTTTATATCACTAATATTAATTAGGTGTAATGGGGTTAATTTGTTGATCAATGTCACTTTAACAATTCTATTACAAATCGGCATGGTGCGGAGTGCACATTTGTTTAATTTTGTCTTTGTTGAAAGTATACTGCTATTTACGGGTGAAGCCCCTGATCTGACGAGGGTCCGGGGGAGCACCCCTGGGAGCGAGGTCCAAGGGGCAGAGCTCCTGGGGGAGTGGAGGAAATATTCTTTCCCTTCATCCCTAGTTCAACTGTTCGTAGGAGGTTGTGCAATTGAGCCAAGGTGGTCTTATTGTTGTTCAGATGATAGGTCAAGATGAACTGATCATAACAAATTGGTACGGAATTCAAGACTACATCAATAGCCAACTCCTCATCAAAATGCACATTAAGCCTAACAAGGCAATCCACGTATCGTTGCATCCTTTGCATGTGGCTGCTAACAAACTCTCCCTCTTTCATCTTGCTTGCTATGACGGACTTTACCACCTCGTACTTTTCTTGACGAGCTCACTTATTGTAATTTTCCATAAGGTCCTTGTTCATCTCGTACGGCCAGTAATCCTCATAGAATCTGTCACACCCCCAAACCAGACGGCGGAAACATCCGGGGGCTCGTGTGACTAACAATTGAATAATCATCACAATGAATATACATGAATCATAACACGATCATCATCAACATTACATATTACAACTGGCATTGTTTACATCAAGTACATTGTTACAATACATAAGTTCAAATTGTTAAAAGTACGATAAGTGTTGTTTCATAAAACAAAACCATACACACTTGCAAATCTTCCAGCTTAACAATTTCCTAATAATACAAGTTATTTTGAAAACGGTCAACATATATAATGTTGGTGAGTTCATAAGTATGTTTGAGTAAAAGTCTTTGTATCATTCGTAAAAACCCAGAAAATCCGATATTTTCTGTAAAATGTCTGAAAATGTTGTGAAAATCAAGTATAATTGCATGTGTGAATTTCATAGTTATAACTTATAAGAATGTAGTTTAGATTCATTGTATTTTGAATAAATGATAAATGTATATGAATAATTTCCCTAGAAAATCCGATATTTTCTGTTTTATATCAATGTCCAGATTCTTGTATTGTTAAATAAGTCGTTTTGCATTGACACAATCGAAGTGTTTATCTTCGAAAGGTTACTTTCGGTACTGAATCCCTATATGAGCCGTTATACCCATGCATGATAATGACTAGGTCGCCCGTCTTGGCATTTTTCCAAATGTCGGTCTTGCTAAGGATTGTGTCCCCCTAGACTGGCCAAGTCTAGCTGTAGCGAACAGCTAAGGCGTGGGGGTCACCCCGTATAGATCTATACACAAACTCCCGCTTTCCTACCAGGAAACTCTGATTATAACTACAGGCTACGATTGTACACTCAGTGGTGCCAACCGACAAGTCTCACTAGATTCTCAACCTCTTTTTGTACTATGTTTAATGTTTACGTATATGTGATATGTTTTTGTACTCAAAAGGTACATGAATAAGTTTACGAAGTTTAATGATTACGTAAAGGTATCGTTACGGCTTACTAACATATGGAATTTCCATTCCAAGCCCTATTAGTATGTAATTAGGCCACAAAGGCCTAATCACATGTAAAAGGGTAATTTAGGCCCAATAGGCATGTAAATGGGCCACAAAAGCCCAATAAACATGTAATCCATAACTTAGGCCCAAATCAACATGTAAGTGGGTCGCAAAACCCAATAAACATGTCATGGAAAACATTGGGCTCAATACACACTTAATTGGGCCCTTAGGGCCCAATGGCCAAGAAATGTGAATATTAGGCCCAATAAATAGTTATCGACGTATTTCGTTCGTTTGTTTTGTTCCGTTGTTTGTTTTAGCTCAAGGTTTACTAGATGGATGATAAAAAGCTTTCTTTTGTAAAAATGACATTTTTGGCCAATAAACCTCCAGTTTTTAATTAAGGCCCAAAGTTTTGTAAAAATGACACTTTAGTCCATAATTTATAAAAATTTGTAATTTTGTCCCAAATGTTTGGAATTTCACAGATTTAGCCCAAAAAGTTATATTTTCACATTCAGAACCCTGTTTTGCAGAAAAGTACATTTTCAGCCCTTGGTTGTAAAAATTTACACTTTCGGCCTAATTTTGGAAAATTTTACATTTTTGGTCCAATTTGAAAATAAATGTTATTTTCACCCCTAAATTTGGTTTATTTACATTTATGACTCAAACTTTGGTCAAATAACATTTTTAAACCCCAAAACTTCATTTTTTCGCAAATTGGGCCCCAAACCGTGAGGCCCAAAGGTTTTGGCCCATTAAGCTCAAATTTGCATTTTTGGCCCTTTTTAAAGTATGTTTGATATAAAAATACCTTTTTATACATGTAGGACCTGTTTGGCCCTTATAAAACATAAATGTCACTTTTTGCCCTTATCTTTTGTTTTCTTGACAATTTTGTCCTTTAACAAGGTTTTTGTTGAAATCTTTTGTATCTAAAACTTGTAATCACTTTTGGCATGATAATATGATGGGTATAATGTCATAGTTCATAGATCTTTGCTAAATAATACTTAGAATTTGGAGATTTGTTAAGATCCAACACATTTTTACTAAATAAACTAAGTATTCACACAAAACATGCATATAACACATAGATCTACACATTTTACTTACATTATCCCCCAAAAATCATATGAAAACCGAAAAAAGGGGGTATGAACTCACCTTAGCTTTGATGTTTCGGTTTTTAAGAAGAAATGAAGAAGATTTTTGATCCTAACAAGCTTTCTTGAGTGGATTTCGAACTTAAGAAGTTCTAGGAAGCAAAATCACAAAATAGATGTTGATATGGAGTGATTTAGCTAAAGAATGAAGCAATTCAACTTGAGTGCACAAGATCTTACCAAGGATTGATGATATTAGTGAAGAACCTTCTTGGAACACATGCAAAAATCTCGAAAATCTTGATGGAAAGAGGAGTATTCTTGAGATATTGGAGAGTGTTTTGAAAAGGTGTGTGTGTGTGTTATGGCTCTCGGCCGAGAGTAGAAGAAGAGAGGGAGGAGAGAGAGAGGTGAGGTGACTAGTATGGATATATGGTGGTCCTTGCATGGATACATGATGTATAAAATGGAGGTGACATCTCCAAGTCAACCCCCCCATTACACTTCTTTTCTCTTTTTTTTGTTCTACACATGGGCCGAGATTTTGGGCCAAGAAGAAAAGGGTGGAGTAGTTTGGGCCCATTAACTTTAGTTAGGATATTTTGTTTCTAAACATAACTTTTTCGGCCCATTGGGCCTTTGGAAGCATTCACGACCCAAATAGAATAAAAGAATGGGCTTATGGCTCACTAAGGTTAATTGGATTAGTTATTGCCCAATAAGGCCCATTCGGGTTAGAATGAATCATTCTAGACCCAAATGGTCCAAAACATTTTATATTTATGAATTGGGTGCAATTAGGATCCAATTAGGGCTTCTAAGTCCAATAAAGTTGAATTGGGTGCTTATTGGTCCATTAGGCCCAATAAGGAAATCCTAGTCCAATATGGACTCAAACAATGGTTCTTAGGGCTTCAGACTCTTTGAGGAACATAATTGATGAATCTAAATGAGCATTGAGTGAGATTTACTTAGAGTATAAGATTTACAATAGTTGAATGGTCACATAGGAATAGAATTTCCTAGTTAAAATGCTAGTTGTGACATCATCCCCCGTTAGAGGGAATTTCGTCCCGAAATTCTTTTGAAAGCTAAGATTGTGAAGGAAAGAATAGGTGAGGGTACTTTTTCTTCATCTGGTCTTCACGTTCCCACGTGAATTCTGGTCCACGTTTTGCGCTCCATCGAACCTTCACGATCGGGATGCAACTTTGCTTTGTACACTTCACCTCCCTATCCATAATCTCGACTGGTTCTTCGACGAACAGGAGATTCTCATTTATCTTTATCTCTTCCAAAGGAACGACAAGGGTTTCATCTGATAGACACTTTTTCAGATTCGAAATGTGGAACACTAGGTGCACGTTGCTGAGCTCGGCGGGTAGCTGCAGCTTGTAAGCCACTGGACCATTTCAAGCAAGAATCTCGAACGGTCCAATGTACCGCGGGTTCAATTTTCCTCGTTTCCCAAAGCGAATCCTTCCTTTCCAATGGGAGACCTTTAACAACACGCGGTTCCCGACTTGAAATTCTAGTGGCTTTCGCCGCTTGTCAGCATAGCTCTTTTGTCGATCTCGCGATGCTTGAAGTCGAGCTTTGATTTGGATTATCTTCTCGGTTCTGTCACAAATGATTTCGGGTCCTGTAAGAGCACTAGCTGGCGATTTCCCTTTTGCTAGTTGAGTGTCACCCACTTCGGCCCAGCATAGGGGCGATCTACATTTACGACCATAGAGAGCCTCGAAGGGAGCAACCTTGATGCTCGTATGGTAACTGTTGTTATAAGAGAATTCGATCAGAGGCAAGTGGGCATCCCATGATTTGCTGAAGTCAATCACACAAGCTCGGAGCATATCCTCGAGTGTCTGGATGGTACGCTCACTCTGACCATCCGTCTGGTGGTGGTAGGCGGTGCTCATATCTAGCTGTGTTCCCATTGCCCTCTGAAGAGATTGCCAGAACCTTGAAGTGAATCTGCTATCTCGATCCGAGATAATCGATACTGGCACTCCATGGAGTTTCACAACCTCCTTAAGGTAGATTCGGGTCAGCTTTTCCATCTTGTAGGATTCTTTTATTGGCAGGAAATGAGCGGATTTTGTTAATCTATCGACGATTACCCAGATAGCATCCAATCCGTCTACTGTCTTTGGAAATTTGGTCACGAAGTCCATGGTAATCCTTTCCCATTTCCACTCGGGTATCACTGGTTGTTGCAATAGTCCCGAGGGCGTTTGGTAATCCACTTTCTGTTGGGTTTTGAGCAAACTAACACTCCTAAGGTGTTCATGCAACCCTAGAAACCTTGGATCTATGTTTGTCTAAAATACATGCAAAATAATTTTCCAAGGTTCATAACCTATCTAGCATACATGGGGTACTTTTAAACATAAAAGATACTAGAAGAATTACATACCTTTGTTAGTGAGTTGATTCCTTGAGAGTTTGAGAGCCAAGCACCAATAATGTGAATGCCTCAAATGGAAATCACAAATCACCACAAACTTGGAAAACTTATGAGAGAGCACTCTAATACTCTAGAAATCGTCCACACCTTATGCACACACACATAGTCTCTTTTCAAGCACTATAAGCCTCTTTATATAGTGTAGATGATTAGGGTTACGAACCATGCAAACCCTAATAACCCATGTCTTTTCCTATTCCAAGGATCCATGGGTTAAAAGCACCATGGATCATCCATGGACTCCCATTCAAGCTTAGCCCATTTCCTTATGAGTGTTAGCCCACACTATATAAGTACAATAGCCCATTATTTAATTAGTCACTTTATAATCACTAAATTAATTCATAATTAATTTAAGATCAATACTAATTAAATAATACAATTTCATATTAATATATTATAACTTATAATATATTAGTAGACCGCAAATATACTCTTCTCATAATGTTATCCATATAAATAGTTCGGGTGAAGTGCAACCCAAATGGACCATGTCGGGTCGGGTCAAGTATATACCAAATAAGTTATGGACTTAGACACCTTATCCAACAGTCTCCCACTTGGATAAGTCTGATAACTGTATTTGCCTATATAGCTTCAGGAACCAACCGGCAATCGTAGCTCTCGAAAACTCTGTTGAACTATGAAGCGCCATTTTAGATAAGTGATCACATAATCCTCTGCTCTCATGATATCAGCCGGACAAATACATGGAACAATGTCTTACTTATTATCCAGCAGTTTGTTTCCCGATTTCCCAATTTGTTTGACAAAGAACTTAATCGAACACATCAATTTAGTTCTGACCGGGCCCGGTACATAGGTCAAAACGAAATCATCGAATGGCCCAGATATCGCTTCTATTTCTAGAAGGAACAGATAAACTTCGACTCATATGCTTGTTCTACTACTTATTGAATTGCACACAAAGGCACGTTTTATAACATCAAGTTACTGATGCATTTACGTGCAATGAATGCACAACCAACTCATAGGTAACATCATATCTCTAGGTTTGAAGACTTATATGATATTACCGTCTCACGATCACTCGAGATAAATTCCATGAAGTGATACAAGTGAGCGTGGGTTTATTCCAATACTCATAACTTATGAGTACTCATGAATGTTGTAGCAACCATTGCTATGGCTAAACACCTTTAGTCATCTACAATCCCAATTCATGACAGTCTTGATTCATACCTACTTCCGACATATGACCGACTGTGGAGAGTTTGAATAAACTTATTATTCTGGAAGTCAAAACATGCAAAGCTGAAACAATAGTAAATAATTGACAATGATAGCAACACCTTACTCATAAATAAATCACAACTTTTATTCATCATCAAACGTCGATTACATTTTACAAGTTTCAGTAATAACTATCTAATCTGTAAAACAAATATCGTCCCTCAGCCCGATGCGTCTCGCATGCTGCAAATGCTTCACCCTCGTCAGTCCCTTCGTAAGGGGATCCGCAGGGTTCTCATCTGACTATACCCTCTTTGCCACGAGGAGTCCCTCCTCTATCTTGTGTCTTATGAAGTGATATTTTCTGTCAATGTGTCGGGATCTGCCATGATCTCTTGGTTCCTTGGCTAAGGCAACCGCACTATTGCTGTCACAGAAAATCTCCATAGGCTCCTTAATAGCTGGTACAACTCCAAGGTCTCCGATGAAGTTCCTCAGCCATATCACCTCCTTTGCCGCTTCACTCGCTGCTATGTACTCTGATTCACAAGTCGAATCAGCTACAGTCTCCTGTTTGGAACTTTTCCAAGTGATTGCCCCTCCATTTAAGGTAAAGACCCAGCCCGACTGAGAGCGGAAGTTATCCCTATCAGTCTAAAGCTAGCATCACTATACCCTACTACTCTCAAGTCATCACTCCCACCAAGGGTAAGGATCCAATCCTTAGTCCTCAGTAGGTACTTGAGAATATTCTTTACCGCAGTCCAATGAGCCTTGCCAGGGTTCCCCTGATATCTGTTGACCATGCTCAAAGCGAAGGCCACATCAGGACGGGTACAAGTCATAGCATACATGATCGAGCCAACAGCGGAAGCATAAGGTAATCGACTTATCTCAGCTATCTCATCTTCTGTACTCGGGCTCTGAGCCTTGCTCAGATTGGCATTGCTTTGGATCGGTAATTCTCCTTTCTTGGAATTCTGCATGTTGAACCTTTTCAACACCTTATCCAAGTAGATACTCTAACTAAGTCCAATTAGTATTTTACTCCTTTCTCTTAATATCCTTATCCCTAGGATATAGGCAGCTTCTCCAAGGTCCTTCATAGCAAAGCACTTCCTAAGCCAGGACATAACCTCCTGCAAGGTTGGGATGTCATTTCCTATGAGTAGTATGTCACCCACATACAGTACCAAAAAGCTAACTATACTCCCACTAGCTCTGACATACACGCATGACTCATCTTCACTTCTTGAGAAACCAAACTCTTTGACCTTCTCATCGAAACAAAGATTCCAACTTCGAGATGCTTGTTTCAATCCATAAATGGATTTCTCAAGCTTGCACACTCTATTGGGGTACTCTGCACTGACAAAACCCTCTGGCTGATTCATGTAAACATCCTCAGCCAACTTTCCGTTAACGAAAGCAGTTTTGACATCCATTTGCCATATTTCATAATCATGAAATGCAGCAATGGCTAGCATAACCCTAATAGACTTAATCTTTGCTACTGGTGAAAAGGTTTCATCATAATTAATACCCTGAGTCTGAGTAAAACCCTTCGCAACCAGTCGAGCCTTATAAGTGTGCACCTTCCCATCCATGTCGGTCTTCTTCTTGAAGATCCATTTGCACCCGACTGTCTTACGGCCTGGTACATTGTCAACCAAGTTCCATACTTGATTGTCATACATGGACTGTATCTCACTGTCCATAGCCTCCTTCCATTTAGCAGACTCTGGGCCTGCCATGGCTTCCTTAACACTGTTAGGTTCATCCAGATTTACCAGTGTACTGTCACTGATGAATGTATCACCTTCCGTAGTAATATGAAATCCATAATAAAACTCAGGTGTGTTGCTAACCCTTGTGGAACGCCTCGGAAGTATAGACTCGTCAGCTGGATCAATAGGAATTTCCTCCTCAAGTTGATTGCTAGTGTCTGAGGTTCCTTCACCAATTGAGTCTTGAATTTCTTCAAGGTCAATTTGCCTCCCACTGTCTCCTTGGTTTATAAATTCTCTCTCTCGAAAGACCCCTCTCCTAGCCACAAAGACCACATTCTCACTGGGTCTGTAGAAGAGGTAACCAAAGGATTTTTGTGGTTAGCCGATGAAAATACACCTTTCACTTCGAGGTTCGAGCTTGTCATGAGTCTCGCGCCTCACGAAAGCCTCGCAACCCCAAATCTTGATATGGTCCAAATTGGGAACTTTCCCAGTCCACATTTCATGAGGTGTTTTGGCAACCTTCTTTGTAGGGACTAGATTAAGGATGTGAGCGGCAGTCTCTAAGGCATACCCCCAAAAAGAGATTGGTAGCGAAGCTCGACTCATCATAGAGCGAACCATGTCCAACAAAGTTCGATCACGCCTCTCAGCTACACCATTCAGCTGTGGTGTCCTGGGAGGTGTCGATTGTGAGACAATCCCACACTCCTTAAGATAGTCGAGGAACTCAGTACTAAGATACTCACCACCTCGATCGGATCTAAGCATCTTAATGTTCCTGCCCAACTGATTTCTACTTCCTGTTTAAACTCTTTAAACCTTTCAAAAGTTTCTCACTTATGTTTGATTAAGTAGACATAACCATATCTACTAAAAGCATCAATAAAAGTCACATAATAGCGATTAGCATCCCTTGTGGCGGTTTTGAATGGTCCACATACATCAGTATGTATAAGGTCCAACAAACCCTCACCCCTTGCACAAGTACCAGTGAAGGGTGATTTTGTCATTTTTCCAAGTAGACAAGACTCACAACTATCATCCGACTTGAGGTCGAACGACTCCAAGACTCCATCCTTTTGGAGTCGGCCTATGCGTTTCTTGCTTACATGTCCAAGACGACAATGCCACAAAGATGCTTTATCCAAGCTGGTAGAAGAATCAATACATAATACATTATTTCCTAAATTATCTACAACAGATACAGCTTCATACACACCATCACAAGGTAATGCTTTAAAATAAAAAACATTATTAAAGAAAGCATTAATACTACCAACTTCATTATCAAAAGAAAAGGTAAAACCTTGTTTGTACAAAGCATGAAAGGAAATAATATTCCTCGCCATTTCAGACGAGTACACACATTTATTCAAATCTAACTTTAACCCACTATCTAGCAACAAAGTATAAACTCCAATCTTGGCAACAGGTGCAACTTTCTTGTTCCCCATGATTAAGTTTATCTTTCCGTGCTCCACATCCTCACTTCTTCTTAGGCGCTGCAAGTCACAACAGATGTGAATACCACAACCTGTATCAAGAACCCAAGAATTAGAATATGGTGAGTTATTAGACAATATAGTGTAAATACCTGCATGGGATGGTTTCACTTTCCCATCCTTGACATCCTGCAAGTACTTTGGGCAGTTTCGCTTCCAGTGCCCCTTATTTTGACAGTAGAAGCATTCAGCATCCTTAGGGATGGCAGAAGGAGTGATAGAACCACCTTTGGTTCCAGATGAGGAGCCTTCAAGGGACTTTCCCTTGGTACCCTTCGAAGGGTGCTTCCTATTCTTCCCTTTGCCTTGCCCGATAGCCAAAACAGGAGTAGTAGTAGGAGTAGGAGTAGCAACCGACTTACTCTTAAGACCACTTTCGGCGGTCTTCAGAAGTCCTTGAAGCTTACTGAGTGTGACTTCCTCCTTGTTCATGTGGTATGTCATACAAAATTGATCATAACACGAGGGCAAGGAGTGCAAAATGATATCAATTGCCAACTCCTCAGGGAAGTTCACATTCAGTTTCATTAGACGGTCCACATACCTTTGCATTTTCTGCATGTGGCTCGTGATTGGTCCGCTATCCTTCATACGGGTAGTGGTCATGGAGGACATTATTTCATACCGCTCTTGACGAGCACTCTGATGGTACCTTTCCATCAGATCCTGATGCATCTCAAAAGGGTAATAGTCCTCATAGGACTTTTGGAGTTCAGCTGTCATGATGGCCATCATGATGCATGCCACCTTGGTGGCATCTCTTTCATATGCCTGATACTCAGCGACCTCCTCAGGAGTAGCAGTGGACTCATCAAGATCCTTTAGCTCCTTATCGAGGACATATTCCTTGTCCTCGTAACGAGTGACCATCCTGATGTTCCGGATCCAATCCATGAAGTTGGAACCATCAAAGATGACCCTCCCATAAAGGTTCATGAGGGAAAAGGAGCCAGTAGGGTTAGAGCCCGAAGCATTGTTGTTGGAAGACATCTGAAAAGAAGAAAACAAGTTTAGATTAGATATATCGAATCCTTAATAATACACCCAAATGTAATATTAAGGCTAGGATCCAACACAATATATTATAACTTAGAAGAGGGATGCCGTAATCAAAGCTATAACATATTTGAAGGTAGGTGAATGACGATTCACCAATTTCCACCATGAAAACGAAATGAATTATTAGGTTTAATTGGTTTTGAAATTCCTAGATTCTTTTGAGATTCATTGAACTTTTCAATGGCATGTTTCAATCTCGATTGTGCCCTTCAATTTTTGTGACTGGGATGCCGAGGATCACAAAACAAGGTGTGAATAACCATGCAAATTCACTTGGTACCCTTAATATTATCACCTAATCAATGTGCCGGTTAACCACACACGCTCCACCGATCTATGATAAACATTAAGTCACCCTTCGTGATCCTTACTAGTCCAAGTTAGTGTGCCGGTTAACCACACACGCTCCACCAACGACTTGGTAAGGTACAAAGTGTGAATTTCATGGGTTAGCACCATATTCACATTTTCCTAAAGTAACTAAGATTGGGAATTTATTAAAGGTTTAGTTACTTTATAATATTCATTATACTTTTAATGAGAATTTAAAGTCATTGTCCTACCCGTTCGGCTAACGACCCTCCACTGATCAAGGAAGCGGTGGGTGAGAATGGACACCCATTAAGTTGCCATTTTATAGGCAACAACCTTATACCCCCCTTATAGACCGGCTTCGTGAATGAGGCCTACTAACGGTAAAACGACTTAATCTTATACATATATATAATAATTAACCATTAATGTTATAAATAGTATAAGGGTTGAATTTAAACTTTTAAAACTCTAAGGGTTTGGAATTAAAGTATATTAAAGTGTGTGCAACTTTACAAATTCCAAAACTTGAGGACAAGTTTTGAAACTATTCAAAACTTTTCATTTCATAACTTATGAATTAAAGGTTCATAAAAATGAAGACTCTTCATTTTCATGTAACTTATGTGTTTTAAGTGTGCATAAATGAAAGTGACCTTTGGAAATCCATAACTTGAGCACAAATTATGGACTCCATTAAAACACATAAATGATCAATAATTATCAATAAACAATTTAGCAAATAATTCCTATGATCTAACAATAATTCATAAGAACATGAACATCATATCAACAATTCCAAGAACATATGAACACATATTATCATGCAATTTTGATATAAGCCATTGTAAATGGATTAGCATAAACATTACACCATCTAAAACATGTTTTATAACACCAAAACAGTTTAGGGTAATGTTTCTAGTCCATTTCCAGCAGCAAAACTCGAAAATCTGCATTCTGAGGCTTCTACTCGTCGAGTGCACGAACCTACTCGACGAGTAGGATGAATTTACTCATGGACTCGGCGAGTCCCCCCATGGACTCGGCGAGTTCATGCTGCAGAATGCAGAAAACTTGAGTTTTTCAACAAGTTTGCAACAAGTATCAAACAAACAAGCCTAGGCTCTGATACCACTGTTGGGTTTTGAGCAAACTAACACTCCTAAGGTGTTCATGCAACCTAGAAACCTTGGATCTATGTTTGTCTAAAATACATGCAAAATAATTTTCCAAGGTTCAAAACCTATCTAGCATACATGGGGTACTTTTAAACATAAAAGATACTAGAAGAATTACATACCTTTGTTAGTGAGTTGATTCCTTGAGAGTTTGAGAGCCAAGCACCAATAATGTGAATGCCTCAAATGGAAATCACAAATCACCACAAACTTGGAAAACTTATGAGAGATCACTCTAATACTCTAGAAATCGGCCACACCTTATGCACACACACATAGTCTCTTTTCAAGCACTATAAGCCTCTTTATATAGTGTAGATGATTAGGGTTATGAACCATGCAAACCCTAATAACCCATGTCTTTTCCTATTCCAAGGATCCATGGGTTAAAAGCTCCATGGATCATCCATGGACTCCCATTCAAGCTTAACCCATTTCCTTATGAGTGTTAGCCCACACTATATAAGTACAATAGCCCATTATTTAATTAGTCACCTTATGATCACTAAATTAATTCATAATTAATTTAAGATCAATACTAATTAAATAATACAATTTCATATTAATATATTATAACTTATAATATATTAGTAGACCGCAAATATACTCTTCTCATAATGTTATCCATATAAATAGTTCGGGTGAAGTGCAACCCAAATGGACCATGCCGGGTCGGGTCAAGTATATACCAAATAAGTTATGGACTTAGACATCTTATCCAACACTTTCACCTTGGCGCAAGTAACACACTTGCCCATGAAAGTAGCTATCTCTGCCTTCATATTAGGCCACCAATATTGCTGCTTGATATCCAAATACATTTTATCTGACCCCGGATGAATAGAATATCGCGTCTTGTGGGCTTCATGCATGACTTTCTCTCTGAATCCCCTAATTTTTGGGAACCCAGATTCTATTCATGAAGTAGTGGGTTCCATCGTCTCTAGCTTCGAGCTGCTTCTCCATTCCTTGTAGTGACTCGCTAGCGACATTTTCCGTCTTCAATTCGTCCAGTTGGGCTTCTTTGATCTTTGAGGCTAGATGGGATTGGATGGTGATCGACAGAGTCTTCACACAATGACTTGAATACTCATTTTTGCTCAGGGCATCGGCCAGCACGTTAGCCTTGCCTGGATGATATTTGATATCACACTCATAATCAATTAACAGCTCAACCCATCTTCGCTACCTCATGTTCAGTTCTTTTTGATTTAGAATGTGCTGGAGGCTCTTGTGGTCTGTAAAGATGGTGCACTTGGTACCATATAAGTAGCGCCTCCAAAATTTTAAGGCGAAGACCACCGCCCCCAATTCAAGATCATGCGTGGTGTAATTTACTTCATGCGTTTTCAGTTGTCTGGATGCATAAGAAATTACCTTCTCTCGTTGCATGAGGACACAACCTAAACCTTGATTCGAAGCATCACAGTAAACTATGAAGTCTTCGGTTCCCTCCGGTAGGGATAGCACTGGAGCACTACAGAGGGCTTGCTTCAAGGTTTGGAAGGCAAGCTCTTGCTTTTCGGTCCATTTGAAGGGTACGCCTTTTTGGGTCAACGTGGTGAGGGGTTTGGCTATCTTGGAAAAGTTCTGAATGAGTCCTCGGTAGTAACCTGCAAGACCCAAGAATTGGCGAATTTCTATTGGCGTTGATGGAATTGCCCAGTTTTCGATTGCTTTGATCTTGGAGGGGTCCACCTGTATTCCTTCTTGACTGACCACATGGCCTAGAAAGTTTACACTGCAAGCCAGAATTCGCACTTGGAGAGTTTCGCATACAGCTTTTCAGCCCGTAGGGTTTCTAAAATCTGTCGGAGGTGTTGGCTATGATCTTCTTTACTTCGAGAGTACACGAGAATATCGTCAATGAATACAATCATGAATTTGTCAAGGAAGGGGCGTCAGACTCAATTCATGAGGTCCATAAATGCAGCGAGGGCATTTGTTAAACCGAAGGGCATTACGACGAATTCGTAATGACCGTATCGAGTTCGGAAAGCAGTCTTAGGAATGTCCTCATCTCGGACTTTGAGTTGATGATAACCGGATCTCAGATCTATCTTTGAAAAGTAACTAGCTCCTTGAAGTTGGTAAAATAGATCATCGATTCGTGGAAAGTGGATACCGGTTTTTGACGGTGAGTTTGTTTAATTCCCTATAGTCGATGCACATCCTGAAGGATCCGTCTTTCTTTTTAACGAAAAGAATCGGGGCTCAGTTGGCTTAATAATTCTTGCAGTTGGCTTTCTCCAGGAGTTCTTTTTAACGAAAAGAATCGGGGCTCAGTTGGCTTAATAATCCTGAAGGGTCTGATGAATCCTTTCTCCAGGAGTTCGCCCAGTTGGCTTAATAATTCTTGCAGTTCTGCAGGAGCCAACGTATAGGGTGATTTGGCGATTGGAGTGGCTCCAGACATTAGGTCGATTCAGAATTCGATTTGTCGTTCTGGGGGTATTCCCGGAAGATCTTCTAGAAACACATCCGGGAAATCACACGCCGCTGGGATGTTGTGAATGCTCGCTTCCTCTTTGGTTTTATCCACCACATGAGCAAGGAATGCGTATTTCTTCTTTTGTAGACACTTTTGTGCCTTGATACATGAGATAAGGCGAAGGTTCGCGTCGGGTTTATCTCCGTAGATTATTAGGGTTTCGTGATTAGGAAGTTGAAGGCGAACGACCTTCTCGTGACACATAATATCGGCATGATGGGGACTTAACCAATCCATGCCGATGATTACATCAAAACTCCTAATATTTACAGGCATTAAGTTTATTTGGAAGGTGTGATTGTTTAGAGTTAACGTACATCCTATATAGATATCTTTTGTTGTTTCCGTTTTCCCATTAGCTATTTCCACCGTAAAGGCTTCGTTGAGCGTCTGGGGTTGTTGATTTAGCAAGTGTTTGAATTTATTACTAGCAAAACTTCGTTCCGCCCCACTATCAAATAGGATGCATGCATACGAGTTGTTAAGTAGGAACGTACCGGTGACAACGGCTGGGTCTTGCACTGCTTCACCCTGACCCATTGTCAGCACTCTCCCTGCTGCTCCTGCCCCTTGATTGTTTGCGTTGGGGCAGTTTCGCCTGAAATGTCCGGTCTTCCCACATCCGTAACAGGTATAGCTGGCTCTAGCATTGGTGTTGTTGTTATTTTTGTTGTTGCTGTTGTTGTTTGTCATCTGATTCTGTGGGACCTGAGTCCTATAATATTTTGTTGTATGGCCCTTCCGGTTGCACCTTGTGCAACTCATCTCTCTACACTCCCCATGATGATGGAAGTTGCATTTGTTACACTTGGGAAGATTTCCTGAATACTGTTTTGAAGCATTTGGCGTGGATGAGGCTGGAGCATGTGGTGTGGTGGTAGCTTGTGTTGCAGCATGGACAGACACTGTTTGTTGCTTCTTAGATGATTTCGAGTTTTGCTTTCCTTTTCGCTTGTTGTTTCTCCCCTTCTTGTTCTCACCTTCTTTCTTGACTTCCGCTTCTGCTGTTTTGGCACCCTTTTTGTTACCGTGATCATACAGTTTCTTGGCCAGTCTCTTGGCGCTATCAAACGTCTCAGGGTTTGCCGCAATGACATTCCCTTGGATAGGTGCAGTCAATCCCCAGATAAACCTCTCAATCTTTTTCCCTTCTGAGGTGATCATTGCAGGACACAGAAGAGATAGCTCACTAAACCGGGATATGTATGCGTCGATATTGGAGTTTTGAAACGTGAGGTTCCACAACTCTTGTTCCATCTTCTGAATCTCACCTCTAGGACAATATTCCGCTAACAACATCTCCTTCGGCTCTTCCCAGTGCATCGCGTTCGCCACCGGAAGTGTCATAGCCTCTATATGGCCATTCCACCAGGAGAAAATTAGGTCAATGAACGTGCAGGCTGCGAACTTGACCTTACACTCATCCGGACATCCGCAGATTTCGAAGACGGATTCTACCTTCTCGGTCCATCTCTTCAGGGCTATTACGCCTCATGTCCCATTAAAGGTCCGAGGTTTGGCGTTGGTGAAGTCCTTGTAGGTGCACGATTGTGCGGCTCCGTGGTTTGTCCCTTGATTGGTGCTTTCGGCTCCCTGCCCATTGCCTTCTCCGTTGTTTCCATTGCGAATATGCGCAAGTGCTGCAGTGACCGCAGCGGACACTGCTGCCTGGAATGCAACCGAGTTTATCTCAGGTGGGGTTGGTGTTACGTTGTTTCCACGGTTGGGTCTTTGAGGCATCTTTCTGTCATGGAATGGAAAGATGTTGAGTGCCTATTGTTTTGCGAGTTTGTGATCCTATAGACTAGGGGTATAGTGTATCTATTTAAGTAATTTCATGCATTAACATAAAACAAGGAAAATAAAACACATAGCAGATGACAACGTTATGATAAAACATAAAGCATTTTCATTAATACTAATAGTTTTGATACATGAAAATTTGCCAGAAGGCATACAGTACATGAGGAAAATATAAAATCCGGCAGCATAACGACTCTATGAGTAGTGTGATCACTTAAACACAGAGTCGGTAGTACATGGCATAGTACGCCTAAGAGAAACCTAATACTAATAAGGTACACTAATCCTGAGAAATGTCTAAAGATGGTAGCGAAATCATATCCCAAAATGTTGTGCCAACAAATGAGCCATCTCGGTCATTTCTCCGATGACCTCATCCCTCTCCTGCTCAGCTTGCACGGCTCGTGCCTCCATAGCAAACAGCTGCTGCCGAAGTGTGGCGACCTCTTCCTCCGGAGAACGATCCTCACCAGTGGGATTCGCTGGCGGAGTAGGGTGGTTCTGGTGTGCCTCATCGGTAGGTGGTTCGACAGGGGCCTCATTCGTGTCCCTATCTTCCTCCATGTCCTCGTCAGTCCCCTCAAACTCATAGTCGGTATCAGTGTACTCGTCGGGCCCAGCGTCATGGGCTCCTCCTTGTTCTTCTTCGGGATCCTCCTCAAGCATCCCTTGAACCAGTAGCGCTTGGTGGAGATGTACTCCTTGCTGATCATCATCCATGATGACTGCATGGGGCGCGGGAACAAGTCATGTTTTGATTATTCCTATAGTATATTTTAATTATTTAGATTTGAGTTCCCTAGAGTTTTTGGAGAGTAAGGTAGGCTTTTGGATTCATTTTCCGCTATGATTACACTCGAACACATGTTGGTCATATTCTGAATAAATATAGTTGATCAGACTATATTTATCCCTAATATGACTACATAACTGTCCACGTTTAATCATAGTGTTCAATTTCCTCCAGAAGCTTTTATTAGATATTGTTAGATTATTATCCTAGTATGCGCACATAAGTGTGAAACTTTTATTTTGTTCAGAGTTATTTAGTCCCATTGTGTTTATAGTTGCATATCATGTATGGTTAGATATGCTAGTTCACTATAAACATTGCTATGATACCAACCTGTCACACCCCCGAACCAGACGGCGGAAACGACCGGGGGTTCGTGTGACTAACAATTGAATAATCATCACAATGAATATACATGAATCATAACACGATCATCACCAACATTACATATTACAACTGGCATTGTTTACATCAAGTACATTGTTAAAATACATAAGTTCAAAATGTTAAAAGTACGATAAGTGATGTTACATAAAACAAAACCAAACACACTTGCAAATCTTCTAGCTTAACGATTTCCTGAGAATACAAGTTATTTTGAAAACGGTCAACATATATAATGTTGGTGAGTTCATAAGTATGTTTGAGTAAAAGTCTTTGTATCTTTCGTAAAAACACAGAAAATCCGATATTTTCTGTAAAATGTGTGAAAATGTTGTGAAAATCAAGTATAAATGCATGTGTGAATTTCATAGTTATAACTTATAAGAGTGTAGTTTAGATTCATTGTATTGTGAATAAATGATAAATGTATATGAATAATTTCCCCAGAAAATCCGATATTTTATGTTTTATATCAATGTCTAGATTTCTTGTATTGTTAAATAAGTCGTTTTGCATTGACACAATCGAAGTGTTTATCTTCGAAAGGTTACTTTTGGTATTGAATCCCTATATGAGCCGTCATAACCATGCATGATAATGACTAGGTCGTCCGTCTTGGTATTTTCCCAAATGTCGGTTTTGCTAAGGATTTTGTCGCCCTAGACTGGCCTAGTCTAGCTGTAGCGAACAACTAAGGCGTGGGGGGGTCACCCCGTATAGATCTATTCACAAACTCCCGCTTTCCCACCAGGAAACTCTGATTATAACTACAGGCTATGACTATACACTCAGTGGTGCCAACCGACAAGTCTCACTAGATTCTCAACCTCTTTTTGTACTATGTTTAATGTTTACGTATATGTGATATGTTTTTGTATTCAAAAGGTACATGAATAAGTTTATGAAGTTTAATGATTACGTAAAGGTATCGTTACGGCTTACTAACATATGAAATTTCCATTCCAAGCCCTATTAGTATGTAATTAGGCCACAAAGGCCCAATCACATGTAAAAGGGTAATTAGGCTCAATAGGCATGTAAATAGGCCACAAAAGCCCAATAAACATGTAATCCATAACTTAGGCCCAAATCAACATATAAGTGGGTCGCAAAACCCAATAAACATGTCATAGAAAACATTGGGCTCAATACACACTTAATTGGGCCCTTAGGGCCCAATGGCCAAGAAATGTGAATATTAGGCCCAATAAATAGTTATCGACGTATTTCGTAAGTTTGTTTTGTCCCGTTGTTTGTTTTAGCTCAAGGTTTACTAGATGGATGATAAAAAGCTTTCTTTTGTAAAAATGACATTTTTAGCCAATAAACCTCCAATTTTTAATTAAGGCCCAAAGTTTTGTAAAAATGACACTTTAGTCCATAATTTATAAAAATTTATAATTTTGTCCCAAATGTTTGGAATTTCGCAGATTTAGCCCAAAAAGTTATATTTTCACATTTAGAACCCTCTTTTGCAGAAAAGTACATTTTCAGCCCTTGGTTGTAAAAATTTACACTTTCGGCCCAATTTTGGAAAATTTTACATTTTTGGTCCAATTTGAAAATAAATGTTATTTTCACCCCTAAATTTGGTTTATTTACATTTATGACTCAAACTTTTTATCCAAATAACATTTTTAAACCCCAAAACTTCATTTTTTTTGCAAATTGGGCCCAAAACCGTGAGGCCCATAGGTTTTGGCCCAATAAGGCCCATTAGGGTTAGAATGAATCATTCTAGACCCAAATGGTCCAAAACATTTTAGATTTATGAATTGGGTCCAATTAGGATCCAATTAGGGCTTCTAAGTCCAATAAAGTTGAATTGGGTGCTTATTGGTCCATTAGGCCCAATAAGGAAATCCTAGTCCAATATGGACTCAAACCATGGTTCTTAGGGCTTCAGACTCTTTGAGGAACATAATTGATGAATCTAAATGAGCATTGAGTGAGATTTACTTAGAGTATAAGATTTACAATAGTTGAATGGTCACACAGGAATAGAATTTCCTAGTTAAAATGTTAGTTGTGATAGAGTCTTTGGAACTTAGAAGTCATGGTGGCTACCATAATGCAAGCAACTTGTGTTGCATCATTGTAGTGCTTCTTATATGAGTTATTTTGCTATATAAAAAATGCCTCAGAATCTGTATTTTCTTTAAATACACCCGGTTTTGTGATCCATTTATAGACTCGATTTTATGTTAGTTTGTGACAGGTAATGTGACAGTTTTTGAACAGGAAGTTGTTTTCCTGCACTACCATATGGCAATTTTAAGACAGGAAGTTAGTTCCTGTTATATGATCAATTTCGAAATCATTTTCGGGTACAGATTTCATAACATCGTCTTTATTCTCCATTCTAGAAATAGTGAGTTTTATCCGATTAGAGATTTTGAGTGTACCCTCAAAATGCTTTAATCTGAAAGTGTTTCAGAACTCTCATTGATCCAAGTATATCTATACCCTGATTTTCTAACAAAAGTTGAAGAATTTTGGATCGAGAATTAAGATAATTGTTTTCGACATAGAAATAAAGTATAAAGTGGAAGATAATCATACATTAATTTCTAACTTCGAATAGATTCTTTGGGATTTATTCAAAATTTGCCCATGAAAGTGATGTGAGAAACTTTTAAAGTCTAATCTGCAAAATCAACTTCAGGAAAAGAAATTTAAAATAGTGAAGCTATAGCAATATTCAATAATAAATCCAAAGCTACAGTGCATTTGATGCAATCAATATTGAATCAATTAGATTGGTAGGGTTGATTGAATATTGAATACCATGAAACGGTTGCTAGTTGAAACAGGTTTAGATAAATCATCATCTTCACATCATTTCTTACTCTGATTATTATTCCCTCTCTGGTCCACAACCATTGGATCATCCACCACTATATGATCTTGATTACCCACAAACGCACCGCTACCACAAGTATGATCCCCCAATTTTCCCATACTGAATGTTGCAGCATTGCCACAGCCACCGCGTAGATTTATCTGAAGGCAAATTACACAACGAACACCACAAATTCGATTTTGTTAAGCAAGCAACATCAAATTAATATAAAGCCCTAAAAATACATAAACAAAGAATCGCTACTAACCCTTAGCCCCAAAAGCAAATAAGAGAAGATTAAAAGGAAGATGGGATTCAATTGTGCTGTCAGGAGTGATTTTCTATCATCATAATAATAAAACATCATATATACAAATTGTTAAATAAATCAATTACATATGTTTATCTCATTATATATCTAGCGTGTATAAGATTGATATTTGAATAGTGGTAGAAAATCACTTACAAGGTAAAGCAGTGGATGAAGAGTCGCATAGGAACACATGTAGTGTATACACTGTCGATAAGAGTAATAAGATGTCGAGATTGATCTAGGAATGCAACCAAGATGCTAAGATCCGAGCACTCTAATTTTTTTCAAAATCAAACTAAATAACCTTCGATCTCTTATCGTTTAACTAGAAGAGAAGCAAAATCAAATCGATTGTGTGATAGAGAAGACGGTGGGGAAGCGAATGGGGGAGGTGAGGGGACGTGGTAGAAGGACAGGGAAGTAGTTGGGGTCCATAGAAGTACCATCAGGGTTGAGGAGGAGAGATTAGTTAGAGGAATCAAAGACGGAGAGGCACTACTTGATCGGGGCTACTGTTGGCCAAAGGCAATGGTAGGTTTGATGGCCAGATATTGGTAGAGGAAGAAGGTGTTCGTCGATGTTGAAAGAGGAGGTGGATACATTTTTTCTGTTTAGAGCATTTTTGATGCGACAAAATTGGAGTGGTGGGAAGCGTCGAGAAGAGCAAGATCAGAGCAGCGGCCAAAAGTGCCAATTCAACAAACATATGTGGTAAAAGTCTGAACTCTACAAAGATAATTGTTGCTAACTCTTCCACAATATATATATATATATATATATATATATATATATATATATATATATATATATATATATATATATATATATATATAATTTTTATTGTCTAAACTCTATCTAAAATATTTAAACTACAATACACCATTAAATATGTCCGTTTTTTTTATCTAAAAAAGTTTAAAGCATAAAAACATCATTTTATTACTTTTTAATTTTTACATGACGTAATTTTTAATATTTATCTTCATTTATCTTATACAAATATATTTAATTTTATGAAAAAATATGATATGTTATTATAAAAAAATATGTTATTATAGAAATAATAGTATGTTGCTATTTTATTTTAAAAATATAAGTATGTACTTTTTAATAAAAATAAAAATATATTTCAATTTTGCTTTCATAATATAAGTACCGTAAATTTTATATTTGTGCGATATAAAGTTTTGTTATTTAATGTTGGAAACATATTTAGTTTTATCAAATTTGGAACATATTCCTTAAGAAAGATATAAACTTTTCAAAACAAAATTAAAAACATCTATTAGCTAATAATTAACTACACTGTTACACATGCTAAAATAATAAACCATATGAATAACATGTCATTAATTCTGTATAAATCATTTTATTTAATGGAAAATAAAAATATTTTATATATTTAAAAGGTTTGTGTTTCTTAAATAATAACATATCATTTTTTATAATAATGAATTTATTTGATTATTTGTACAAAAATACAAACAATTTAAATATATAAAATATTTTTATTTTTCATTAAATAAAATTAAATTGAACTAATGTCATATTATTCATATGATTAATCGTCTTAGAATGTGTAGCATCATAGTTAATTATTAGCTAACAGATGTTTTTTAATTTTGCTTTGAAAATTTTATGTCTTATTAAGAAATATATTCAAAATTCGATAAAACTAATTACTTTTTTAAAATTAAATTATAAAATTTTATCAAACCAATATAAAATTTACCCCACTTATATTATGAACCAAAACCGAAAGATATTTTATCTTTAACTCAAAACTGCATACTTATATTTTTAGAAGAAAATAGCAGCATACTATTATTTCTCTAATAACATATATTTTTTTTATAATAACATATCATAATGTTTTCATAAAAAAAAAATATTTGTATAAGATAAATGAAGATAAATCTTAAAAGTTACAACATGTAAAAATTAAAAAGTAATAAAATGATGTTTTTATACTTTAAATTTGCGTAGATAAAAAATAAACAACGAAAATATTAATGAAGTATTATAGTTTGAATATTTTAGCAACGTCTAGACAACAAAAAATATTTATATATTAAACAAAATATATTTTCATGATGATTAAAATTTATATGTTTTAATTTTTTATTTATATAAGTGTTACATTTTCTATGTTTTTGCCTTTGTATTTGATTTATGGTAACTAGTACAAGATTTAATAGATTTATATAAAATTTCACAAAGTGTCATTGTATAAAATTTTACAAATGGTCCTTAGGCAAGTCTCACAAAATGACAGAAATGGTCCTTATTCAACATTCTTTCAATTTAACGAATTCATCTAACGGACATCAATGGTACAGACCATTTGTGTGAAAAGGTTTGCTTTATAGGGACCATCCATGCAAAAAAATGTTTCATATTGACTATTTTAGGGAAAAACAAAAAAGCTTAAAGACGATTTGTGAAATTTTTGTCTACTTTAATTATTATGTTTTTTTATTTGTTAATTATAGCATCCTATAATTAACTCATTAACAATTAAGTACGTATCAATTAAGTCCTTAAAAAATCATTTATCACTTTCTAAGCTTATTAACACATTAAATTAGTAGCAGGTCTCAATTAAGCATTTGCCAAACATATATAATAACATCAAACACATATAACATTATTAAGTCCATAACTATTAAGTACTTATTAATTAAGTCCTTAACAAATCATTTAACACTTTCCAAGCATATTAATACATTAAATCAATAGCATGTCTTCATTAAGCATTTTTTTTAAACATATTAAGCACTTTCAAACATATCTAATAGCATCAAACACATAATAACATCATAAAAAACACATAATAACATTATAAAGACCTTAACAATTAAGTATTTATGAATTAAGTCCTTAACAAATCAATTAGCACATTCCAAGCATATGAACACATTAAATTTGTACCAATCTTCATCAAACATTTTCCAAGAATATTATGCACTTTCAAAGATTATTAAGCACTTATCAATTAAGTCCTTAACAAATCATTAAGCATTTATCAATTAAGCATATTAATAACAACCAGGAGCTAAATTACAAAAAAAAAATGAACCTGAGGGGTGTAGGTGGTGGTATGGTGGTGATGGTAGTCGACGTTGGTGGTTATTATTGGGTGATGTAGGAGGCAAGGCAAGTGGGGGTGGCATTTGATCATGGTGGTGATGCACGTCAGCAAGAGGCGATGCTAGTAGGGGCAATCGTCGGTAGCAAAAGACTTGTCGGAGACAAAATGCAGGTGGCTGAAGATACTGGTGGTTGACGGTTGGTGTGGGTTGCGGCTGGCAACACCTTTCAATCAACGGTAAAAGAAGTTGGAAAATCGAAGGAATCGTTAGAGGTGTCAGAGAAAAAAACATCACAGTTGTGTAATGGGGAAAACCTGGAAACGACAATCTAAAGGGAGAAGCCTCTACCAGCGACGACTCTGTATTAGCATTGACAAATTGGTCAAAATGGAGAGAATATTTCCCATCATTTTTGGGGTATTAGCGGCGACGGGAATCACCACTATTGATATCAAGACTTTTAATTGCCGATGGATCGAGATTTTTTAATCAACGGTTGGGGTTCGTCCATCATCGATCACACGGATCATGATTAAAACGTTTTAGTGGTGATCCCGGCTATAACGGCGACACTTAAACATGTGGATCAAAATTTGCCGCTATTGCTTGCGTTGTCGTTATAGCTTGTAATTCTTCCGGTGAATCATTAAAAATTTTAAATTCATTAAAACCTCCTTGTTGTATTCAAAGTTTTATTTTAATAATACTAGTATTCGAATTATAATCAACACATAGTTTATTTTTAACATTTTTGGTCGCTATAAATTACTGGTGTATGATTAATTTCAGTGTACCGCCTTGGCACTATATAGTATATTCACTTAAACAGTGCAAAAGAAATAAAAGTCTTTTAACTATTTTACATGGCTCACACAAAAATAAATCAATATTTAGAATTGTATTAAATCATATGTTGTTATTGAAAATGCATGGAGTCCTGCCGTCACGTATGTAGTGGTTGTTTTGTTGAATAAAATAATCAACGGTCAAAAGTGTTCGAACTTCGAACGAAAATAGATAAAGACGTATCATATATTGCTAACCGAATTAGAAGTTCCATTAAGATTCTTTTCTAAAAGAAACATTGTTAGTTATTTTCCCTCGTGAAAAACAGAAATATAAGCTTAATCAAATATTACGTTTTTTTTTTTATTTTATTTCGTTCAAAAGGAATATAAGAGGTAGGATTAACATGAATCGAATATGCATTATAACTCACGTATACCTAACTAAAATTAAATGTTTGTCATATAACTTGGATACATTACTTCTAGAAAACAAAAGTCAAAGATGCCTAACAAACTAATATATATATATATATATATATATATATATATATATATATATATATATATATATATATATATATATATATATATATATATATATATATTGCTTTTACAGAATTCATGTATAGACTTTATATGCTCCCTGATTACATACTCAAAGAAAATCAAAGCATCCATGCTTTATATTGATTCAAGGTTCGCAGTCGCAAAACATGACCATATTATACATTTATACCCTCGACAATGGTCAAGGAAATCAGTTGCCTACTCAACAAAAGGACCCTGGACAAATTAATGTAAGTGTTATAATATCCAACCTATCCACTCCAAAATCCAGATAAAGCTAAATGAAATGAGAATCTGATTCCATGACTTTTTATTCCCTTCTTACCAAACAAACATGTGCAAACTCATATATAAATATTTGTTTTGACATCAACTAAAATTAATCTAAACCATCAACCAAACATTTGTAGCTAAAATTAACATCAAGGATGTCGAAGACCCACAGTGCAACTGCACATCACCACCACCATCATGAATCCTCAAAGAAGAACCATAAAGAAACACCACACAAGTTACTAGACACGCCTCCATATTCTAACATCTACTTTATGGGTGATGGCTTCGAGAGACTCTCACCCCAACCTCAAGCAAATGTTAGAGTCACAAACTATTATGATCGTAAGCAGAAGTATGGGTTCATACAAAATGAGGACGACGTAGACACTAATGTGGATGCGGAAGCTGCAAATTTTATTGAATCCACGCACAGAAAGTTTGAACTTAGGAAATCCATTACTATTACACGAGGTTAACTATGATTAGCTCATACATGAACCAATTTATTTTATTATGTTTGTTAATGTACGTATAAGTTGAACAATCTTTGTTAAATAATGTATATTCTTGTGTATGGATCAAATAAATAATTTATTATCAAATAAATAATTTATTTTCAGTATAGTTTTTTTTTAAATGTGTATACAGTTCACCTTTTGAAATTGTTCGTGTTCAGCTAGGGTTTAATTAAGTATGGAGTGCTCTCCTGTTAACCACAAGAGATACAAGAATGACCTGGTGGATTTTCAAACTCGCAGAAGGCTGCTTTATGAGTAGATGAACATATTTCTTATAAGAATTCTTTGAATTTTTTATCTTAAACGGTTGCTTCTATAAAAACATGGAATTAAGAAATAGATAACTAAAATTGAGAAAGTATAATCCTATTATAAGGAAAAATGAAAAGTACATTGCTATTCTTTGTATATAATCATTTATTAGGGCATATATGAAATTTTGGCTTTTATAATTTTTTTATTTGAAATGTTTAGGTGTGAATATATTTTTTTTTATAATCTTGTTCTTTGTTGTTATGACTAAAAACGAGTGCTCTCGACTTAGTGATTTTGTGTGGTTATTATGTTTCAATTATTCACTGTATACTTACTTGTATGTTTGCGAGCACTCGTTTAAACAAAACGCTCTAGTTTAAACAAAAAACTTTTAGCTTTTAGTTTAAACAAAACGCTCCAAATCTAAAAGCTACTTCATGTAGCGTTTAACAAAATATTAGTGAGCTTTTGAAATCATTTTTCATAATTACCCTTAAAATATATTTATATATTTATTTATTTTTAATCAATTGTCCTTTTATGTAATTTTATATATTTCAAAAGCTTCCAGCTACTTTTGCCAAACACTCATATAACAAATAAAAGTTATAGCTTTCCGCTACCCGCTACCAGCTACCCGCTACCCGCTTCCAGCTAACAACTACTTTTGTCAAACACACCCATAAACGCATGGTGTACCTTTTTTCTTTATATGCAATTATTTTTCATATTATTGAATATCTATTGATTGTTTATTCAGGGATTTATTATACCAAGGAGGTACAAGAGAATTTTTAAATAGAAGTGTTTTAAATCTTTTGTGTTTGATACGATTTACAATGGAAATTATACATCCATTTTTTTATAAAATTTTATTTGATTTGTAAAAGATTTTGAATGTACATATATTAAAAACACAAAATTGTCATTCTTCCTCTTTTTATTTGTTTGTTTTATAGATAACTCTTAATAACAAATTATAAATAATGGTAAGAATAATTAAATTATGTTTTTTTTTAATTGATTATTTGGAAAATCTTTTTATTAAATGTTTAAAATAACCTTAAACCATAACTAACATAATTTACTGAAAAAGTTTATCCAATCATAAACAAAATTTAAGTGAACAAAGTATTATATCGATTAGGTTGTTCATTTTTATGCAATCTTCTTCATGCAATGTTCTAGATCTAGGTTTTTATGCATATTTCACTTTTATGTTCGTTTGAGTGGATGAATCCAATAAATTTGGTAACTTTAGTGATCCTTGAGGTCCCAAGATGGTTAGATGCTCCACTGAAGTGTTATGTAGTTTTGCGCTCTTGTATGGGGTTTTGACACCATTTCTCTCATTTTGACCTACATTGAGTAATGGACATGCATGCCCTCAAAACAAGGATTTTTATGATGCATATGAGTATAAGGAAGCTTTCTGGAAGGTATGAGTATGCGACTTTGTGGATTAATGGCTTAATCCATTAAGTTTTTTTGCACAAGAACCACGACATGGTGGCATGCTTGCCACAACGTGGTGGCGGAGCTCATCGCAGCTATTTTCTCATGGGATAGCCACGACGTGGCCAGTTATTGGCCATGACATGGTAGCTTTCTGGGTTGACTTTGACCTTGACCATTGAGTTTTGACCTATTTGACTTTTAGTTAAACTTGGAAAGGTTTTGAGTGGTAGCCTGAGGTTTGGTTTGTGAATGTTTTGGAGGTTCGTGTAACAGATTCTATGAGATTTTTGATTACAGGATTAGAACTCACTGATCACATGAGTTTTCTCACTATACTATATAGGACACTAGGTGTAATGCCCGCAGATTCGGGCTAGTCAATTTAGAGACAATAAACGTCAAAAATGAGTTTTTGATGGAAGATTATTTAGAATGAATAATCTTAACCAAGTTATAGTATATGTCACAAGGGTTTCGTACATATAAAGAACGTCAAAATCCGAGTTATAACGAAGAAGTTATGACCCATCGAAGTTTTACGGCAAAACCGGCACGGCACCGCGTAACGTAAAAAGTGAAGTTTTGATAAATTACTTTTTAGCCTTAGAGATCTAAACTAAAGTTGTAGTATATGTTAAACCGAGAACGTGCATAAAAAGAATGTCCAAATCTTACTTCGTATGAGGAAGTTATGATTTTTCTAAGATTTAGCATAGCAGTGCACAACCCGGAATTCGAATTTTAGATGGATTGATTTGAAGTCGACACAACCTAAATGAGAATTGAGGATCTCATTATTAGGAGCTTAACGATAAAAAGACATATGAGCAGGTATTGCACTGGTGGAGCATTGATATGTTTCCACAGCAATCAAGTCAGCCACAAGAAGGACGATTGGCCGAGTTTATCTGGCAGAGCGGTGAGGGAACCCGCTCTAGCTACTTTGAGGATCACTGGCGGCCACCAGGGCAAAGGTGACGGTTGTTGTGGTGAAGAGAAGAGATTTTTAGTTGACGACTGAGGAGGCAGAGCAGTGCAAGATGTCATCATTGGTATGGATTCCTAGTTATTTATTGTTGTTTCATTATTTATGCTTATTTTTGTTCCTGATGTGATTAGGGATTTTCTTAGTCAATGGTATGCCTGCTCTTTTCCTCTTCGATTCTGGTGCTACCCGATCATTTTTGTCTCTTACCCTTAGCAAGAAATTCGTTGTTGTTCCAGGGGCACTGGATTTCCCTTTGGAGGTAGATATCGTCGACGACCGCCCTGTGAGTACTTTGAGGGTTCACCGAGATTATGTATTGGAGATTTTTTCGGTCCTTTTTCCTATTAGTCTTTTTCCTATTTCTATAGGGGGAGCGAGGACCATTGTGGGCATGTATTGGTTATGCCGATTCGGGGCTATGATCGATTGTGTATATCAGCTAGTTCGAGTTTGAACTCCAAGTAGGGGAGAATCAATCATTCATGGTGAGGGAGCCTGAGGTGTTCCTGCTTTTGTTCAGTTACGAGAGCTAGTAGATACTTGTAGCATGGATGTTCGAGGTTTTGGGTTTATGTTTTTGATACACGGGTTGGGGGAAGAAGTCTACCGAGGGTATGCCTATTGTTCGAGATTTTTTGACGTGTTTCCTAAGCATTTTCCGGGAGTACCTCCTGAGAGGCGGGTGGAGTTTTGGATTGATCTAGTTCTATTTGAGGCTCTGATATCCAAGTCACCTTTGATGGGTTTAGATACAAAATATAGGAGTGATTCTTCATAAAAACTGCAACGGAAGCTTTAAAAATTCACAAGTAATTTTTTAGTATATTTCAAAAATAAAACCACCAAGGATCCTTTTATAGAGGTTAGAATGACATTAAAAACAATCATAGAGTGTTTTAGAATGGCAACCTTTGAAGCCTTTATACACACTTGGTTTTGGGATGTTGATGAATATAGAAAGATCAAAGAGGATGATATTGTCTACAAGTATCCTCCATCAAGAGTAAGACACTTGGAATGTTAGTTCCCATCTTGTATAAAGTACTTATTAACACTTTAAGCGTTTAATACAATTAAGCACTAAAGGAGAAGCACTTTACATCACCAATACTTGGAAGTGATATTCAAAAGAGAAGCCAAGAAGAAGGGCATATGAAGCTACGATTTTATGGTAAAAGAAAGAAGAAGAAGAGAGTCGGAATGTCTTGGAAATGTCTTCATCTCGGAAGAAGACTGACTTCGGAACTCTTCAAATCTCGTATTTCATTGACTTCGGATCTGGTTTGGCTCGGATTGCTAGAGGTTCATTTTTATGCATCAACAATCTTCCCCCTAAGTGAACTTAGCAATCAATCAACTCAGTAGGATTCATCAGACACACAGAGATAGGTACTTTGTAGCCAACTTCGGACTTCCAAGTACCATTTCAGGTGTTTGATGAACTTCTTCTTCACATGCTCAGGAGCATCACTTTTTGCAGCATTGGAGATGAACTTCTGAAGGATCTTTGATGGAACTAGATGTTTGTCAAGAACACTAAAGAATTATTACGGTTGGTCTTGTTTTTGAGATAGACATATCCGAGTTCCGATTCTTCAATGGGTCCTTCTACCAAAATCTGAGCTTTAGACAGTTCGTAAGTGATTTTCGCCAAAATATTCTCTGTTCTGAACAAGTGAGAAAATTCAGTGTCAGTCATGCAGAATTCCGCTACGTAGTCCTTCAAGAAATTGATTGCATCACTATAAGCTCCAATGCTTGAGTGATTTTTTTTGCGTTCTCGCAGATGAGCAGTAATGGTGAGAATGTCAGTGGGGTTGGTTGAGGGAAAGTCGTAATCCGTGAGAGTGATGGTTGCTTCTTTATTCCGAGAGACATAGTATCTGTGTAGCATATAGTAGAGATTGAACTTGCTCTTAACCTTGATACTGAATCCAACGATCTTAGTAATCCTCTTCTGAGGCCACACTTATTTTTGAGGACGTGCGTTAATGGAATAAAAGGTTCTCAATCTCTCACGCTCTGTCCTGATGATTGTTTGAGGATCATCATTCGGATAAAGAGGAGCGTGCTTGATGTATAATTTACTGTGAGGAGAGATTGGAAGATCATGTTGGTCAGCATCCTGAGTTGGAAGATCATATTACATGAAGGGCACAAAATTAATATCGTGAATAACTCATTCTCGTAAAAGAGAAAATATGCCCAGCATCGGATTTGGATTATCTTTCAGTGCTTGAATCCTGATGCTTTCTTCTAAACCTTGATCTATTTGTTCTTAAGACCAGCCCTTGGATTTTTTGAACGTCTCCACTGGGCTGTCTAGATCAGTAGCAATCTTCTTTCCTTTGTCTTGTGGAGGCTCATTTAGGTCAGAGATAATTTTTTGAATGGTTTCAGAGATGGTGAATTCAGGTGGAGGAGGAACCAGAGGTTGTTCGGGGAGATCATTAGGTTTCAGGGTTGGAGAACATTCATCGATCTGAACGATCCTCAGAGCAAGGATTGGTGGAAGCATGGATTGTGTAGCTCGAAATGCGTCAATGGTTAGCTTTGTTTTTATTTTTGCCATGTCTCGGCTTCTTCTGAACGTTTCGGCTAACGACGATGGCCAGGTAACCGAGGACCATTTGAGATTTTCTGCATCCGAAAGGACCTTCACAGGTTTTTCCCTAATAGCTTGAAGTCCTAAAATACCATTTTCAACCAGATCTTCTACTTCTTCATCACCAGACTCAATAGGTTCAATAGATTCAACCTCGATTATATCTTATTCGGATGACTCATCTCAGAGTGTAAATTCCAAAACAGGCTTCCATTGAATCCTTCTTTCTCTCTGACTAGCTCCTTCTCCCCCCTCTTGCATTGGAAGGCCCAGCATCTGACGCAAGTACTTGATCTAATATAATATCCTCAAATCATTCAATAACCTTCTGGAAGCTGGTGTTGAACTATTTGGTGAGAGCATCGTATGCCTCAGTCGTGGGTGCTTGACTCTTAATATTGTCAAACAGCAAACCCAAAATCATGAGCATATCATCAAACTTGTTGTTTGGAACATCAACAATATTGCAACGTGCTCGAATCAGCTTGATGAGGACCTGTTGCATAATCAAATTCATCTCGTCCTTTTTCCAAGTCTACTTATCCAGCCTTTGGATTTGCATTTCATGATGAACATGAGTTTGTTTGATCTGTTCGTTGGTAGCATTGATCATGTCGTCATGAATCGTGAGCATAGTAGTGGTCGTGGAGATATGATGATCGAGGATGTTGTTGTATTTCTGTTCAACTTCTTCCAGAGTGTGCTTAAATGTCACACCCCCAAACCGTAACGGCGGAAACGTTCGGGGGCGGAGGACGTCATGTACAGTATCACAACAACACATAATAGTAAAATAAGCAACAACATCATCTATTTCATTAATAGTATAATTTAATACAAGTGTGTTCTGTATAGTTTATAAGACACCAAAAATATGAATAAAAATAAGAGATGAGTCTTGAATGTGCTCCATCTTCTCAAAACCTGGTCATCGGTACCTGTCTACTGGTGACCTAAGAATAGAAGTTATTTTGAAAGCGTAGATCAGCATTAAAGCTGGTGAGTTCATAAGTGTTTTAGTGTCATTGTTTGTATAAGTTTGAAGAAAGTGTTTGTAAATGTTTGATGTAAAAGTTTGTAAGTTTTTGATGTAAATGTTTGTAAACTTCCTAGAAAATCCTATATTTTCTACTTAAAGTAGTCTTCTACCAAGACCCAACTGTTCTTTACGTTTGTTCTTTTGTAAAAGTGTGTGTTTTCCCAAAGTATGACTATCATTACCAAAATATAGTTTTCATTACCGTTTATGTGAGAAGATCACAATGTGAATGAAATGGGAAAATAAAGATGTACTGTAGTTTTATCTATGTACTACCAATGTACTAACTACCTTAAACCTGTTTGTTTAATTAAGGTAAAATGTGATAAGATTGTAACCATACTTGATCGACTAGTATAACACGACGTTCGAGAGGTCGAAATGATATGACATTCGTCACCCGTAGACCTGCAGGTCCCACTGTAGCTAGCAGTAAGTTGTAGGATGGTCAGTCCCGTATAGATCTATACACAAATTCACGCTCTCCTTCCAGGAGACTATGGGTACAAAACGTGACGCAGCAGTATATTGCCGAGCCATGAAGTAGTATCTCACATTATTGTTATAGTATTCTTGTATTTGTATAGTATGTTCTAGTGTAGTGTATGTTCCCTCTGTCTAGTGTGTAGTATGTTCTATCTGTTTCTCTTTATAGTGAGTATTGTTTCTCGTTATAGTATGTACTGTTTCTCGTTATAGTATGTACTGTTTCTTGTTATAGTATGTTTGAACTGACTCATGTATGACCTGACTCTTGTATGTTTCATTGTTCTAGAAATAGTATTAGTGACTTCCTAAACTGTACATATTATAGTTTACTAGTAATGTTGTTTGTATGAATAAACATGTTTGTACACCTTTGCTACCCGAAGGTATTGAACTGAATGAAGAACTTTTATATCTATATACATACACATAATATATAACTAAGATTCAAACGACCTTCGGACAAACAACTGATACCCTAAGTCCACAACCAAACAAGGAATAGGAAATAAGGCGATTCATCAGTCCTAAGTCCTTTCAATCCTACTTATATTACTATATCTATATAGACATGATTTGACAAAATATAAGTCTAAAAGAGTTTTGCATATAAAAGAGTTTGTAAAACTATTTGAAGCAATTTGTTTGAAAACACAGTTTGAAGTATAAGAACTCTATATGTTTGATAGTTATTTAATCACATGTGAATGATATAATAACTAAAATCATTTAAAAGGTAAGTTAAGGGGTATGAACTCACCTGCAGTGAGTTATACGAATATAAGATCGGTTGTAGGATGCTAAGTGTCAAGTGAAGACTCGAGCACAACGGATCCTAATAAGCATATAATGACACACATATATGTATATAATTAGTGTTTATACAACTAGTCATGTAAGGAAAACACCTTAGGACTTAGGAAACACTTAGATTGAAGTGTTACAAGTACACAGGATTGCATAAAATGGGTTTAAAGCCACACATGAGTGTGTACGGCCAAGTGGTGTATGGTCACTTGTGTGTACGGCCAGGTGTGTACGGCCATGAAGTGTACGGCCGTACACTCCTTGAAGAATTTGTCAAAAAGTGTGGTCCAAGGCTCTATCTTGCATCCTCTAAGTGTTCTTGATCTTGTGTTGGAATATAACATGAGTTTTAGGCCCAATATGCACTAAACAAGGGGTGTACGGCCATATGAAGGGTGTACGGCCGTACACTCTTTGTGTTCATGCATTATATGATGTTTTAAGGCTAGAAAAGGATTGATTCACAAGCCTAATGTTCTTACACCATCTTAATGTTCTTTATCGGAGGGAGGCTTGGGAGTTTCTTCGCTTGTGAACATCGGAGGAGGATCAACTGAATAATTTGTGGGATCGGGAACATCTCCTGTAGCGGTTTGCTGAGCTTCTTCGGAAGAGTGGAACTCTTGATCAGTTTCTTCATCATTTGGAAAAGTGAATGGAAGATTGCTTTGAATAGCTTTGTGACGCATCTAAATAAGTGTATACTCCACTTGAGCTCCTGTAAGCTCCGGATGACGAGAATGAGCCATGTCTATAAAATCAGACCAATCTTTATCATAAGTATCTGGTCGTCTTTTACGTGAACCAGGTATCAGACCAGTTGGGGCTTTCGAAGTAGGAGGTACAGCTCCGGCTTCGGAAGGATTAGAATCAGAGGCAAGGGGTCCTGATTGTGCATGTGTAGAACTGAAAGGGATTTCCAAAATGACACATGGGTGTGTCCCAGGGGGCTTCATGGGACTATGTTCAATACCAGCACCATATCTTTGGGAAGATGAGGGGGTAGATTATTTGCTGACTCCTCGTGAGTGTGTGCATGTGATATTGAAACTCCGAAGGGTACTTCGGAAGAGTGGACGGGAGGGGTAGGATGTGATCCAGATTAAGATCGAATTCCAATATGTGTTTCCTGTTGAGAGGATCCACTGGCTTTGGTTCTATTTTTGGCTATAGCTTTTGAGGGTGAAGCCTTTCGTTTGGCTATTGTCTTCTTTCGGCCACCAATAGAAACTGGTTTGTTCACGTCCGAAGGCTGCTCATCCGAGACTAGGGTAGATTGTGTAGGTCCATACACAACCGAAGTCTCAAGATGGTGTTTGAGATAAATTGATTCGGATGGAACTGCTACCAACATATGTTGTGGCAAGAGACGAACAGGTCCGAAAGCATATTGGTTTGGCAACCTACAAGTTTTAATAGCCTTAAAAAAATATTATACCTCTTTGAGATCGGAATTTAGAGGAATGGATTCTAATATTTCATCATACAGTTGTTGAAGCGTCATAGCCCAGAATGTTGGACTCGATATCTTGTTAGGCTTCCTTTTGATTGCAAACTTCTGAAAGTCGTGCCATAGTACCTCAGTCAAATCAACTGTGTTGCTTCTTTCGGAATAAATATTGTACACGACGTACAACTAGTCTTTGTTCATGGTGTTAGTACCACCATGCTTTCCGGATAATCCTCAAAGGATTAGGTGCATCAAAACAGTCCAAAGTCCAGGAACAGCGAACTTCTTGAACTCTTTAGCCTTGAATTCACCATTGTACCTAATTTCATTGAGAAACGCCTAAAATTCTTCATACGCGGGTTCTTGAACACGAAAACCCTTGGGGTTTTTTGGAATACCAATAGCTTTGAGAAAAGTGTTCTTGTGCAGAGAAACGATCTTGTCGTCGACGGTCTTAACTTCAAGCACGTCTTTCTCGATCTTGATTCTCTCAAAAGCTTTATGAAGAATGCGAAGAGGAAATTTATGGTTGGGGATTTTGGTTAGTGGAACTGCTATAGGATGATGAGTGATGAACTCGATCATGATGCAAATTGATTCATCATAATCCATGGGATCTAGTGAGAACAGTTGGGTTGTTTCCCTAAGGATAAACTCAGTGGGTGATGAAGATGCGGAACCCTTGGAAGATTTCTTCTTGGTTGCAAGTTTGGAAACTTCAGGAACATTTTGGGAAGATGCCATTGATGAACGTAAGGGAGCTTAAAGAACAGATAATAGAGAAAGGCTCTAAGAAGATGATAGCTAAAATGAAAAGTGGGAACAGTTAGGATTCAAAATCCTTTTATAGGTTGGATATTCTGGGTCGGGTCAAAAAAGAGCAATGATGACACCCGAACACGAAATGGGTTGCATTTAATGTATTTTCGAAAATGGCATCCCTAACTACTGTTATAACCAAAAGTTGGGACATCCATTTGTTCTAAAGAAGAAAACCGGTGTTTCAGTTCTACTAACATGCGCTTTATAGGAACGTGTGCCAAAGCACGTTTAGTGAGAACTAAAGGATAATCATGAAGAAAAATTATCGTTAATGTATAATTGAGAAAACGTTTCGGATAAAAAACTTTAATGAAAACCTTTGAAATTCTTGTACAATTGAGGATCTCGGATCAATTGGATTCCGAGATGAGATGTCATAAGATACTTCGGAAAGAATATGAACACATCATTAGTACATAGTATAGAGTTCAAGATGGCACAATCTCAAACAGAATATCATAGGTAAAAATGCATGCAGATCTTAGAGGACTAGTTTCAAAAGATTTAGATTCCGAGAATTGAAGGATCAGATCTCGGACGAAGAGAAGAGATGAACTCACATTACTGTTACGGATTTGAATTCCGAGATGAACTTCATAACACACTTGATTTTGAAATAAACTCTGAGATGGAATGAATGCAAAAACATCAATGTAACTATATTGGTCAGAAGCTTCATGAGACTAGGAAAGTTGGACAACTTAAAAACTAGAAGAAGAGGTTAGACAAAAAGACACAAATAATTATCCTATATTTTCCAAGAGGAAACGATTCTGAGGCAAAATGAATTTGACTTTGGAATTATTTCACTTTCTGATGTTTCCATCAGAGAGTACAAGCCTCTTAGAAGAATTATGGATCAGGCATCATCACTCCCATTTTGTTCAGAAACCCATTAAATTTGGTTTCGTCTAATGCCTTAGTAAATACATCAGCAATTTCATTGTCAGATGGAACAAAAATAAATTTGATGTTTCATTTTAAAACATGATCTTTAATGAAATGATACCTAATCTCGATGTGCTTCATCATGGAGTGCTGAGTTGGATTGTGAGAAATCGCAATTGCACTTTGAGAGTCACAATAAATTAGAATTTGTTGAAATCGATAACCATAAGAAGCTGAGATTTCATCCAAAGAACTTGCGAAGTGCAGCTTGCAGCAGCGATGTATTCTGCTTCGGCTGTTGAGAGAGCATTACAGTTATGTTTCTTAGATGACCAGCTAACCAATCTTCCACCAAAAAGTTGACAACCTCGTGAAGTTCTTTTTCTATCCAATTGAAGACCTCGTGAAGTTCCTTTTCTATCGGAATATTTGCTTCACATCCAGAAGATGAGAGTCGGATTGACCATAAATCTTGCACACAAGCATGTAGAGAACATGATGTTCGGACGACCTGCGTTAAGGTAGAGTAGCGATCCAATCATTCCCCTATACTTATTTTGATCAACAGCAACAACTGATAGGTCCGAGAAGATATTGTGTCCAAAACCCATTGGAACCTTTGCAGAGGCACAGGTGTCCATTGAATATTTTTTAGAAGTTCAGAAATGTATTTCTCCTTGTGAATAAAGATTCCTTTTTTGGTTATCTTGACTTGGAGTCCGAGGAAGAAACTTAATGCACGATTCATGCTTGGATATGACTAACCATTAACTTTGCGAATCAACAACCATCGTTAAATCCGTGGATCCAAAGATGATGTCGTCAACATAAATTCGGACTAACATGAGATGGTTTCCATTCGATCTTTGAAATAGGGTAGGATCAAGAATTACTCTTCGAAAACCGGAACGCTTCAGAAAATCAGTGAGGCGCGTGGAGCTTGCCTGAGATGATAAACAACTTTTTGAATTTGTAACAATAATTTGGATATGAAAGATTTACAAAACCAGGTGTTGTTAAAGATACACTTCGGTATCCAGTTCACCGTTGAGAAAGGCACTTTTAACGTCCATTTGGTAAACTTTAAAGCCTTTGTGAGCTGCATAAGAGAGAAAGATTTGGATGGCTTTAAGACGAGCAACAGGAGTGAAAGTCTCGTCGTAATCGAGTCCTTCGATCTACGTAAATCCTTTCGCCACCAATCTTGCTTTGTTTCTTATAATAACTCCGGAATCATCGAGCTTTGATGTGTGATTTTTATATTAAAAATTTAATTGCTCAAGTTTTAAATTTATAAAATTGAATTTATCGCAACCGGAGTAACGTACACACTTGGCAGTGAACCTAATCGTGTAATAGTATAATTGTGGTAAGAACATGTGTAGAACACAAGGGGAACGGTGGTGAATTAATTTTATAATGCTTGATTATAGGTTACACATAACACATAGGAAATAAGAAGAGTTTTATTAAGTACTTTAAATACCACTTAACATCAAATATCGATAAACTGACTGAAAGACAAATTTCTTCAGGTACTTTGGTCTAGATAAACTACATCTCAAATTAATGGCTAACTACTGATACAATGGATATTTATTCATTATTCACCGATTCCTAATATGACTTGTTTCATGGTCACAACTATTAATCCTTTTATTTCAACACAACTATTAATTCATTGATCAGGTGAACAAACAATCATGCAAATCAGTATTTAGTTCGTATTAAGCAAGATTTGATCTTATTTAACCCTAATGGTCATAGAAGTTAAATCATGTAGAGAAAGGTCATTCTGCTCATGTACACACATTAAAGTTCTTCACTTTATTTCCTAACCCTAGGTTTTGGTCAAAACTCTAGTCATAATCACCAATGGTCACTAGACAACTATGATTCAAATTAACATAGCTAGATGGTCATCTAAACTCTATTAATTCAGCAATAGGAAGAAAAGTAACAATCTTTAACACATATGGATCTTCAATCAAACTTGACAAAATAAATTAAATAAGAATAAACAATCCAAATATAAATTAAACCATAAATTCAAAGATTCATTCTATCATAAACACAAAGTAAAAGGTTTTAACAACCAAATCAGAAAGTAAACACATAATGAAATCACAATGGAATGCTAAACATGGTCATGATAACAAACCACATGATCTCCAACATGAATCCTCTCTCCAATCCCTTAGATATTCGCTCCTATCAGCTTAACGGCCTTTCGGCCGCCTTCTAGACCCTTAAAACTGCTTCTATGAGGTTTCTTGTCGACCAAGGATCAATAAAAATCATAAATCCCCTCTCAAAATCATACAGATGCTCGAAATATATAGATTCCCGAAAATCTGATCACCACGACCTGGTAATGTCACCACGACGTGGTCCTCGTGTATATCCCGTATTCTCCAAGTCAGTCTCAACAACCGCGAAGTTTCGATTCCCCACGTCGTGGTAATTGAGAATTAGCATTTTCTCAAAACACAAAAGTCGTCCGAAATTTTGTGTAGTTTTTAGATCATTTTGAATCTTCAAAATTGGAGTTACGAGTCATGAGATATGAGCAAAAAACTTACGAGGGGTCAAGCTGTCCAACAACATCCTTTTTGCGTCTTTTTAGCTCCTTTCTCCTCCTTTTGCATCCCAGCTCCCATTTTAACTATAGTTGAACATTTCAAATCATATTAAGTATCTTTTATTTCTAAATAACATAAAAACATAGTAGAAATAATAAGAAAACATCATAAATATATGCATAAAATAGGTGTTATCAAGCTTGTTTCGGAAGACCCATCTAGTGCCAACAATAGGGTGATCCTGAGGAGGAGGGACAAGAGTCCACACTTCATTTCTATCAAATTCTGCTAACTCTTCTTGCATGGCTATAATCCAATCAGCATGTTCTAAAGCTTCTTTGATGGACTTTGGTTTAACCATTGAAATGAATGTCGAGAAGTGACATTAATTTTGGATGTTTATAGCAGAACGAGATTGAACACCATCATTGAGATTTCCAATGACTTGATTTGGAGGATGATCCTTTGTCCAAATGTGTAATCTCAGAAGTTTTTGTGCAACGGATGATCTGATATCAACAATGGGGTTGTGTTGCTCCCCTCGGACAATTTGAATTTGAGGATGATGCTCCCCCTGAACTTATGAACTGGATATGTCAACGTCGTCATCGTTCGGAAAGACAAAGAAGTTAGCATCATCTTCATTATTGTTCGGAACAACATCAAATTTAACAAATTTATTTGCTGGATCTTGAAATCCATCCACATTTTATTCGAGGGAAGTATGACCATTCTCCCCCTCAACCTGAGAAGGTTGAAATGGATCAGAATGAAATAGAGGAAAGGTAGGTGTCGGACCAGAAACGTTTTGAGAAATTGGATTTGCGGCTGACGAGGACGGTCTTGATCAAGATTTCGATTCAAGAGCAATTTCTAAAGGTCCGAACGGGCTTTCGAAGTCAACTTCATAGATGATTTGAGAATTCGGAGACCCTGGAGGTGGAGCATTGGACTCCATGATGTGAGTAGTAACATGAGTTGGACCAGAGTTCCTAAAAAAATTTCATCAGATGTGACATCAAAGATTTCTTCAAGTACACAAGTTCGACGATTCAGAACTCTGTAGGCTTTGAATTTGGCTGAGTATCCTAAAAAGATTTCTTCATCGGCTTTGGGTTAAAACTTGGTGAGCTGATCACGGTTGTTTTTAATAAAGCATCTGCAGCCAAAAACATGTAAGAATGAGATACTCGGCTTGCGACCATTCAGGGCTTCATATTGTGTCATGTTGAGACGACAATCAATGATGCTTCGGTTTTGAGTGAAGCAAGTAGTTGACACGACTTCAGCCCAAAGATAGAGAGGAAGATTTGCAAAGTTCAGCATTGATCGAGCAACTTCAATGAGAGTTCAGTTTCTTCTTTCAACCACACCGTTTTGTTGAGGAGTGTAGGGAGCAGAAAAATTATGGTCGAAGCCTTTGTCGGAGAGGAATTTCTCAATGGTGACATTGGTGAATTCCGAGCCATTGTCACTTCAGATTCTTCTAACAGGAAGTTTGACAAGAACATCAATTCCTTTGATGAAGTTAATAAGCTCCGAGGCTGTTTTAGATTTTAGTCAAAGGAAGAAGACCCAAGTGAACCTTGTGTAGTCATCAACAATCACAAGAATGTACTGTTTGTGATGCAGACTTTCTATGGTGGAGGATCCACAAAGATCAATATGAAGAAGTTCTAATGGTTCCAAAACTGACTTTTCAATGATTACATGATGACCTTTCTTGGATTGCTTCCCATATTCACATGCAGCACATAGATGATCATTTTTGAATTTGAGGAGTGTCACACTGTTAGATGCCATTTTATGCATCTTATAGGTTAGTTTTCATTAGCATTTAGGATCATATTTTGTACATTTGCATGTCATTTATTTAAATAATGTTCAGCTCATGTCTTTTGATAGAATTCTCGTACTGCTCATGTTTTTATGTCAATTTCAGATAATTCGAGTGAAGCAGTGCTTTGGGAGCAGTTGGATGCGCGTTTGGAGCTTAAAATGGAGCTTGGAACTTATGGAGTATGTTGAGGAATTATTGGAAGATGCTTTGGTCAAGAAACATCCGATCGAATTGATCACACGAAGAGAGAATTTGCAATCTAAAGTTAAAGGATGTTGGTGGCAGCTTTGACCCCCTGTCAGTATTTTGACGATATCTCAAGAACCTTAACTCCGATTGAGGCGATTCAAAATGATCTAAAAAGTAGACGAAATTTTGGACATCTTAGGCATAACATGCGATCGCAGGTTGCCTTTATGCGATCGCATGTTAGGTCGCAGCTTGGATTCGAGGTTTTTTAGTGCCAAAAATTCATCCGGAAGCAAAAAATGAAAACCTGCGATCGCAGGTTGTGTACATGCGATCGCAGGTTGGCCAAAAAGTGCCAAAATGGTATCCTACTTCATTAAAAAGGCACGAGACGCGTTTTCTTCAAAACCTGCGATCGTAGGTTGTCTACATGCGATCGCATGCGCATCGTTTTTGCTCCTGGACGTATAAATAGACCCTAATAACCTTCCAGTAACCTAAGTTGGCGATTCCAGAGGTACCAAACGACGAAAATACGATTTTGGAGGTGTTTCTTCTCCGATTTCTGAAGATCTGAAGATTATGGATCATCTCCTTCACGTAGATTAGTAAGATTAGTTGTTTGATGTCTCTTTTTATTTGTTTTTATCACATTTTGGCCATGTCTGGCTAAACCCTAGTTTTCAGTTCTGCATAAGACAAGTACTTTTTATGTGATTGATCATTAGATCTGGTTTTCGTTTTGTGTTTCTATCTAGATTCTTCAGTTTTGTTCTTAATGAATGTTTGATTTTAATTCTTGTTAGTCTAATCACCTAGCTAGGGTTTTATCTTTCCAGTTAATCAGTTAATAGAATCAGTAATTGTTCTTCTCAACTGGTAAAAGTAACAAGTATCAGATTGGTTCTGTTTTGGGATTTAACTCTGACATAAACTGAAAAATCATATCTTTACGCTTCCGAGCCTATGAGAAGTATTGGATATTGCTGGAAATTTTACATAGATTATAATGCAACTTTTCTGATCTTAATTAAGAGTTTGTTTGATTAGACAGTAAAAAGTTAGGGTTAATTGAAGAGCTTGTTTTGATTAACTAATTTAGGTAAAAGAGAAATTAGTAGAGCTTGTTAGTTTTTTCTCAGTACCAGCTTAGATATAACGCATCTCAAATAACCAGGTCAATGTTGATTGCATGATTAGGAAAGTTACAGCAGAGCTGAAATCATTTTTATTATTGATTTTCGTTTAATTTTAGTATCACTGCATTTTTTGTTTTTAGTTTACAATTAAAACCCCCTTTTATAATTTCTATTTTGACTAGATGTGCCTGATGCAAAAAGGCATTGACTTTTACGCTGTGTCCCTGAGGATGCGACCCTACTTCCATGTGCTATATTTTTAGTGCAACAAGCAGTGATAATTTACTTGTTTAATACGCGCGCGACAGCGTGTTAACAAATTGGTGCTGTTGTCGCGGACACGGTGCTTTCTAATAGTTTTATGCCAAGAATTTTTCGTTCATGTACACCTTTAGTTTTTGATCCAGAAATCGAGCGAACTGCAAGGAGACAGAAAAAAAAAAGGTAGCAAGAAAGAAACAATCAACTGGTCTCTTTGGTTCATCATCTTCCATACCCCCAGAAACCTCCATACCACAAGGCACTCCCTTGTGGAACGAACCAGATCCGATTTTTCCGAAAGTACCCCCATCTTCTCCTCAAAACAGCCCTTATAAAACTTATTCCCCACCTTCCTCCATTAAATCTGAAACCACAGACTCTTCAGAAACCGAATCTGAAGAATCAGACATTAGTGGAGACGAAGCAGAAAAGACCTTTAGAGAGTGGGCCACTCAAGAGGTCAACCAACAGCCCCTTTGCATTACATTTCCAGAAGCCCAGAACTTCGAACTCAAATCTGGGCTGATTCATCTTCTTCCCACATTCCGCGGACTGGAAAACGAAGACCCACATAAATTCCTCAAGGAATTTCATGGGGTTTGTTCAGGAATGATGCCTCATGCTGTCACTGAAGACCATATAAAACTAAGGGCATTCCCTTTTTCGCTTCAAGATTCAGCAAGGGAATGGTTATATGAACTCCCATCTGGTTCCATCACCACTTGGACCGAACTTGCGAAACTGTTTTTAGAGAAATACTTTCCAGAAACGCGAGTCTCCACTCTTAGAAGAGAAATCCTTAGGATTAAACAAGGAAGACGAGAAGCTCTACATACCTACTGGGAGAGATTCAAGAAGTTGTTAGTTCGTTGCCCCCAACATGGAATTAGTGATTACCAGCTCTATAATTGTTTCTGTGAAGGTCTGACACCCATGCAGAGGTGCCTGATAAATGCTTCAATTGGAGGATCTCTAGGAGATATGACACCAACAGAAATTCGGGAGCTGATCGAGAAGTTAGCAATAGAGTCAAAGCATTCCGCTACTGAAGAATAATGGTATCCGGATCAACCAAGAGGAGTAAAAGAAATCAACATTGCTCACCTTGAAACCCAGATTTCTGAGCTCACAAAAGCAGTGTTGCTGTTGACTAAAGAAAAAGTTGCTGCGAAGAAACCATGTGGTATATGCTTGAAGATGGAACATCCAACTGATATGTGTCCAATTTTGCAAGAGGATGTTGCTACAGTCAAAGCTGTTGGAGGATATCAGCAACAGAAGACCTATAATCAGTCTCCAAATTTTTATCAGAACAATTATCAGCAAAGACAGCAATTTCAGCCACCACCGGGTTTTCAGCAAACGAACTTTCAGCAGAATTCTCATTACCAGCCCAATTTTTAGAATCATCAACAACAGCATTTTCAGAATTCAAATTTTCAGAATCAGAACACAAATCAGCAACCCAGTAGTTCCAGTGTGGCCTTAGAATATATAGTGAAGAGTCTTGCTACGAGCACCCAAGCCTTCCAGAACAAAACCAGAGCCAGTATAAAAAATCTGGAGCAGCAGGTGTCTCAACTTGCCACTTCTATGGGTCGAATGGAATCTCGAGGAAGGTTACCAATGCATACAGAAAACAATCCAAAGCACAATGTGAGTGCTATTTCCTTGAGAAGCGGAAAGACATGTGAAGGCCCAAGCTTATCTAAACCAGAAAATAAGGCTGATGAAGAATTTGAAGAAGTTATGGTTGAAGAAGGAAACATGGAAGAGACAAAAAAAAGGAGTTGAAGCTGAAGAGTATGCAGAGGTTTTGGTTGAAGAAGAGGCTAAAAGAGAAAAATAAAAAGAAACTCCAACACTACCCAAGCCAATTCTGAAGGAGTACAAGCCACTACCACCCTTCTCATCACGACTGAGAAGCACGAAGCGAGAAAGAGATGATGAAGATATTATGGAAATTCTTCGCAAGGTTGAGGTAAATATCCCACTTTTAGATATTATCCAACATATCCCTCGCTATGCTAAATTTCTGAAAAATTTATGTATTTCAAAGAAAAAACGGAAATTTAATGAGATTTTAAAAGCTGGCAAAAATATTTCTTTAATTTTGCAAAAATGTTTGCCTCCAAAGTGCAAGGATCCATGGATTTTCTCAGTTCCTTGTAAATTGGGGAACCTTGATTTTCCAAAAGTCATGCTTGATTTAGGAGCTTCAGTTAATGTCCTTCCCTATTCTATTTTTGAAAAATTAAAAATGGGAACCTTAGAAAAGAGTGGGACAATTATACAGTTGGCTGACCACTCAACAGTACACCCAAAAGGTGTGCTGGAGGATGTTCTTGTCCAAGTGGATAATCTGATTTTTCCCGCTGATTTTTACATTTTGGACATGGGAAACTTGGACACTTTTGATGCAAACTCTGTTATTTTGGGAAGGCCTTTTATGAAAACTGCAAAAACGAAAATTGATGTTTTTAATGGAATAATTTCAATGGAGTTTGATGAGGAAGTGGTTAAATTTCAAATTAATAATGATGATTTTCCTTCTAAAAATGTTTTTGTCAATTATATGGTTACCAGCAGTCCTTTGTCTGAGGGTTGCTGTGAGTTTTCTAATGTCTATGTGCAAGAAATTTTTTTAGACAGGAATTCATCTAATAATATATCCAAGGAGCTGGCAGATGATAAGCTTGGGGAGGTGGAAGAGGTTGAGCTGAAATCTGCTACGGAAGAAGAATCAGATAAAAATATGAAAAGAAAAAAACTTTTGGAAAAAGAAAAGGTGGAAGTGGTGATTTCAGATACGAATCTGAAAAGAAGAAAGTTTAAAGAAAAGAATGAGGAGATTTATGGGAAGAAAAAGAAGATTAGAAAGAGAAAGAAGTCTAATCAACTGAAAGACTTATCGGATACCTATTTGGAGTCTTTCCAGTTTGCTGAACAAGTTCCAGATCCACCCATATTGCCATATTTGAAAGGATCTAGAGTCACAAGAAAAAGAGTTGAGCTTCAAAGAAGTCCTAACCACACCAGTTAATAATCTGGTTGGGCAAAGCCGAGCCAACGACTTTTAAAAAGGGCGGCTTTCCGGGAGGCAACCCGATGAGTAGTTTTTATTTTTTATGCTTTCAATAAAGAGATGGTCGCAGTTCCAAGCAAGCTTGGGGAAATCAGAGGATCTTCAAAGTCGCTGAAATTCAGATTTTTTGCCACCTTGCGTCAAAATCAGATTTCTACCAACTTATCAAGTACATTCATTCTTAGCTGCATCTTTTGCCCTTATATTCTTTATTGAGTTGTTCATTCCTCTCTAAGCATTGGAGAGAATGCATCATTTTAAGCTTGGGGAGGAGATTAGTATAAAAAATTTGCATTTTTTGTTAAAATTTTAATTTTTCAGTTTTTCATTTAAAATTTTCAAGTTTTATTTTTATTTTTGCATTTTATTCTATTGCATTTGCATAATAAAAAATCTGAAAAATCCAAAAATATTTTATTTTCTGTTTTTATTTTTCTGCATTCATAATAAAAAGATGAAAAAGATTTTTATTTCTAGTTAATTTTTATTTTCTAAATATCAAAATTAAAAAAATAATAATAAAGAAATTTAAAAATTACATGAGATGATGATATCTTTTTACATTCGATAGCTCTGTTAAGATGAAGTGTGATAGTTACCAAAAATAACGGTCTCATTACAATCAATTTTAAGAATTATCTTTTCAAGTGCTTTAAATGTTTTCAATATGAACCAACATAAGAGTCGGATAATTTTTACAATGGAAGTGTGGGATGGAAAAACGAACAGTGTTTTGAAAATAATTTTATTGAATGCCTTAAAAAGAACCTAGATTGGATAACCTTTATCATTCCTTGACGTACTGAACCCTATAGTTTCTACGCCTTTTGAGGTTGGGAGGGAACTCTCTTTATACCCACAAAATAGTTATCATTTTTGAAGTATTGAAGATATGGTGGGCTTCAAAGTAAAATTCACGCCCAGTCGATATATATGTTAGAAATGGTACATTAAGCAATTTGAAGAAATTTGCAATTCAAAGTCAAATCCAAGTCAAGTTCAAGTCGAAATCAAGAACCAAACAAGTTAAATCTAAAGAGTTGATCGAGACAAAGAAGATGTGTGGTATAATGAGATTGATTCCTCGATAGTGGAATCATAGGGGTAAGCTTGGATTTTGTGTCCATAATGGAGCTTACCGCATTTACTGGACGAGTTCGGAAAAAAAGGAGGGGTTGGTCAAGCTAAGTTTTTATAAACGAATTTTCGTGAAATTATTTTTAAAAATACACTGTTTTCACAAATTTAATTCGGCGTATAAATTATTTGCTCAAGTTTGGTTTAACTCATTAAATATAATTATGAATCGTTAATATAAAGTACTGAGAGTGTTGTCTAGGTAGTGATTTCATTGGAGCTTTCTCGTTTTGAAATCTGATCGTGTGACAAAAAAAAGAGTGAAGTGTTTTGATAAAGTTTAAATTTTTAGTTTCCTTAATGTTGTTTTAGTTTTTATTCTAAGTTTTTTTTAGATTATCTACATCTTTCCGTTTGTTTATAATGCTTTATCTTTTTATTACTTGAGGGCAAGTAAGGTTTAAGCTTGGGGAGATTTGTTAGATGACATTTTATGCATCTTATAGGTTAGTTTTCATTAGCATTTATGATCATATTTTGTGCATTTGCATGTCATTTATTTAAATAATGTTCAGCTCATGTCTTTTGATAGAATTCTCGTACTGCTCATGTTTTTATGTCAATTTCAGATAGTTCGAGTGAAGCAGTGCTTTGGGAGCAGTTATCCGATAGAATTGATCACACGAAGAGAGAATTTGCAATATAAAGTTAAAGGATGTTGCTGGCAGCTTTGACCCCCTGTCATTATTTTGACCATATCTCGAGAACCATAACTCCGATTGAGGTGATTCAAAATGATCTAAAAAGTAGACGAAATTTCGGACGTCTTAGGCATAACATGCGATCGCAGGTTGCCTTTATGCAATCGTAGGTTAGGTCGCAGCTTGGATTCGAGGTTTTTTAGTGCCAAAAATTCATCCGGAAGCAAAAAATGAAAACCTGCGATCGCAGGTTGTGTACATGCGATCGCAGGTTGGCCAAAAAGTGCCAAAATGGTATCCTACTTCATTAAAAAGGCACGAGACGCGTTTTCTTCAAAACCTGCGATCGCAGGTTGTCTGCATGCGATCGCATGCGCATCGTTTTTGCTCCTGGACGTATAATAGACCCTAATAACTTTCCAGTAACCTAAGTTGGCGATTCCAGAGGTACCAGACGACGAAAATAAGATTTTAGAGGTGTTTCTTCTCCGATTTCAACGATTTCTGAAGATCTGAAGACTGTGGATCATCTCCTTCACGTAGATTAGTAAGATTAGTTGTTTGATGTCTCTTTTCATTTGTTTTTATCAGATTTTGGCCATGTCTGGCTAAACCCTAGTTTTCAGTTCTGCATAAGACAAGTACTTTTCATGTGATTGATCATTAGATCTGGTTTTTGTTTTGTGTTTCTAACTAGACTCTTCAGTTTTGTTCTTAATGAATGTTTGATTTTAATTCTTGTTAGTCTAATCACCTAGCTAGGGTTTTATCATTCCAGTTAATCAGTTAATAGAATCAGTAATTGTTCTTCTCAACTGGTAAAAGTAACAAGTATCAGATTGGTTCCGTTTTGGGATTTAACTCTGATATAAACTGAAAAATCATATCTTTACGCTTCCGAGCCTATGAGAAGTATTGGATATTGCTGGGAATTTTACATAGATTATAATGCAACTTTTCTGATCTTAATTAAGAGCTTGTTTGATTAGACAGTAAAAACTTAGGGTTAATTGAAGATTTTGTTTTGATTAACTAATTTAGGTAAAAGAGAAATTAGTAGAGCTTGTTAGTTTTTTCTCAGTACCAGCTTAGATAGAACGCATCTCAAATAACCAGGTCAATGTTGATTGCATGATTAAGAAAGTTGCAGCAGAGCTGAAATCATTTTTATTATTAATTTTCGTTTAATTTTAATATCACTGCATTTTTAGTTTTTAGTTTACAATTAAAACCCCCTTTTATAATTTCAGTTTTGACTAGATGTGCCTGATGCAAAAAGGCATTGACTTTTAGGATGTGTCCCTGGGGATTCGACCCTGCTTCCATTTGCTATATTTTTAGTGCAACAAGCAGTGATAATTTACTTGTTTAATACGCGCGCGACAGCTTGTTAACACACACCTCAGACCATTTCACCGAACACAAGATCATTCATGTCTCGAAAGTTGAGATGAGCGAGCCTTCGATGCCATAACCAACTAATGTTAGGAACGACCTTTGAAAGAATACAAAGTTGAGGCTTTCTGATGATCATGGTGATGTCTAATGGATACATATTTTTGATGTGATCTGATTTGATTAGACATTCTTTCCGGTCTTCTGTCATGACGCAGTTATGCTTTTTGCATAATTCAACTTTGCGGTTTGCATAAGTGAGTTGAGCTACACTAATTAGATTATGTTTAAGATCACTACATATGCCACGTTGGAGACAGATAAATTGTCGTTGGTCAGGACGCCATAACCTAAAATTTGTGGATTTGAGTTGTTGTCATATGTCACGCAACCAACGTTAGGAGTGAGCTTAAGATCATGCAGAAAGTCTTTCTTCCCAGTCATGTGCATGGAACAAGCACTATCAATATACTTTATTATATCTTGTTCCGAAGCATAGAGTTCCTACAAAATTAGTGAGTTTTGGAGTTTTTAGGCTCCGACTTAGACTTAGGAACTTTGGCAAGGGATTTGGACTTGGATTGTGACTTTTGAGAAACTGGCATCTCGGATGGCTTGTTTCGAGATACTATGGGAAAGAAGCAGAATGACAAGGTATTTTCATTTAATATGATATAGGTATCGCTGTGTTGATAGAAGTTATAGATTCGTTTTCAACCTTTTTTACTTTCCACTTAAATTTTTGTTTTGAATCTTTTGAGGATTTCTGAACAACAGTGTTCTTAGCAACCTGTTCTTTGCTTGTTGTTTTCAAAGGCATATTTGGTTTCGGAAATTGTTTTGGTTTGAAAATTGTGCCATCATATTTAGCAATAAACATAGAAGAAACTGTCCGAGGAGAGTCGGTTTTCATAGAAGGAGTCTCAACAGTGACCTTTTTCGGATTAGGACTGACAGATTTATTTTGAACACCCGAACTAGGAGGATTGGATGGCCTCTTAGGAATCTTAACATACATAAAGGTATGATGGTTCCTAGTGGGTGGACTAACTGTTCAAGGCACTTTATTTTTGGATTTCTTAATGAATTTGGAATCTTGCCTTGACCTAATTTCTTTCTTAAGGGCATTTTTAGCTTCGATCTTAATGTGTATAATATCTTTCTTATTTAACCATGGTTTCTTTCGAGAGTCAGATGATGACTTGGAAGTTTGTCCAGATGATGGATTGTCAAACTTAGGCTTAATTGACATTAGAGTTGATTTTGAAATCACATCTGAGTTAGAGATACAAGATTCAGATGAATCATCACACACAATTTCTTCATCCACGTCACTATCAAATGACGCCCAAACGAAATCGGATTTGTCAGAGTCAAGTCTAGTTGTCTCGGGAATTATTTCCTCAAGGACACAATTGTTAGGTGGACCAGAGTTTGGAATTTGAACTCCAGTATAGTTGATGTCAGGGAATGAATCCGAAGACTGATTCAGGTCCAGGGATATCAGAGGTGGAAGAGGCATGGAATCAGGACATTTAACAATGATAGGTTGGAAGTCATGAATCAGAGATTGGAACTGGTCTGAAGTCTCAAGAAGGGGTGACAATGGTGAGACATGGTTATCCGAATAAGTATGGTTCGGAACGTCTCCCATAAACATTAGATTTTTCAGCTCTTTCAAGGGACGAGCAACAGGTTTCGAAAACTCGCTTCCGAGGCCTGTTGCTTTGGACCATGGATGACGAAAATTATGTGTCATATGTTCGTTTACTTAAAGAATGTCAATTGAGTTATGCAAAGAATCAATTTTGGCATTAAGACGTTTGTTATCAGAAACTAAGGTATTCCTTTCACAAAAAGTGATTTCACATTTGTCTTTTAAAATGATACATTCATCGTTAGACATTACAAGCTCTCTTTCTAGTGATTCTATCTTAAGCTTGCGATTTTCAAAGCGTAATATAAAGGGAGTCAGTTCACTATCCAGCTTCTCACTTACTTCTATGGCAGACTCATAGGCTTTATGAATGACTGTCATATCTGTTTGGATCTGGGTTAGATATGCTTCACAAACAGATAAATCAAAATTATTTTCAGTGATCATGGATCTTACCTGCTGGATGATGCTTCTGTCGGGTGGATCATTACTTGCCATGTAGCAAAAGTTTGGATCAGCATTGTCATCGTCTTCTTCTGAACCCAAAGACCAGTAGGCTTCATCACACTCGATCGATTGTCTTGCCATAAGACACATGTTCATTCCAGTTTTCAATTCATTCTCATCTATAGAAGACCAGCACCCATCAACATTTCTTGATACAGTGGTAACAAAAGCTTTCTCACTTGCTGCTAGCTCTTGAGCTCTGTGAGCATAGTATGCTGAATCTTTTACCTTCGGTTTCTGAGAGGTTTCAGCCAAACAGTCTTTGGCAAAATGGTTACCAAGACCACATTTATGTCAAACTATATTGGGTTTTTCTGATTTCGGAATTTCTTGGGGTTCCGAGGAGTGACTTGAGATGTTGGGTCGGTATGCAGGTGGGTTTTCTTTGGGAAATGGTTGAGGATTATTTTGATGAGGGGCTTGAAATCGGTTCTAATAAGGTTTGTGACTGGGATTCCAGGGACGTTTGTACTTCATGGACAGTAGTGTGAATTCTTGTTGAAAGCGAAGTTCGGACTCACCAGGATCGAGATCATGAGTTTCTTCTAATGAATGGTTCGAGACAGGTGGAGTAGGTGGGGTAGGAATTATTGGTTGAACAAGTGAAATAGGTGGGATAGTTCCAAAAGGATCTGACACAGATGGGGTCGGAATTAGTGGGTTAACACAACTAACCAAAGCAAGAGGACCTCCTAACAGTTCTCTTAACGTTTGAGCAACGTTAGATTTTTGGACTTGTAGTTTATCAAAAAGTTGATAAAACTTTAGTTTCTTCAGAGATCCGTTACTCTGAATACAAGACTTGATGTTCCCCTAGCCTTTTCCGAGACTATTGATAAACTTCAGATTGTACTCAAGTAGAGTTCTGACTATACCATGTGCAATTATATTGTTCACAACAATTATGTACCTATTTGAAACCGAGACTACAGATTCACCTGGAGTAGTGGTGAAGGTGTCAAAATTTTTGACAACGGAAGTCAGACACTTATCCTTCATGTTCTCGGAACCTTCGAACAAGTCATGAAGAGTGTCACAAATCTCTTTTGTAGATTTGCACAACTTAATGTGCTCACAGAGAGACGGAGGAACACCAAAAACCATTTCTGAAAATGCAATCTGGTATGCACGAAGCTTTTCGATGTCTGTAGCAGTAAGAGGTGCTAGACGTTGTTCTTCTTGGCCCATGAGAGTAGCAGCAACATCTCTTACAATTTGTCTCACTGGAACATGAGGACCTTCTTTCATGGACCTCCATATTTCTTCATCTTTCTCCTTACGAAGTAAAAATCTTTCCATCCTAACATTCCAGTGATCATACTCTTCAACAACTAGCAATGGGACACTAGAAGGGAAACCCACTCTATTTACTATTTGCATAAAATTCATTTGTTGAGTTTGATGATTAGGAGCAGCCATTGAAGTTAAAGTATTGGCGCAGAAGCGGTATATAGAAGAACTTTTATCCTGAACACATAAATGATTGAGATACCAAGGTAATCTAAAATCAATTATAATATGTTCCTATGGATTCAAAGGACAACCACTCAAGCTCTGATACCAATTGAAAGTGCAAAATTATGTGTGCGGACAAGGTTTGAAAACTCAAATCTTGAATTAATTATGATCAATGTCTGCTGCTAATATATTGGTCCAGTCAAGTCTGGTAAACCAGTCTTGTCTTGAAGTATGAAAATCAACAAAGTGTTCAACAAAATATTTAAGTAGAGTAAAATGAGTATGAGCAAAGTAAAGACAATTTAAGAACAAGAAGAATGATGGTGAAAACGATTTGACTTGCAAGAGAATTTGTAATTGATGTGAAGAGAAAATTGCTACTTCTTGCTTATAATTCATGAAATATCATCTCCTTAAATAGTAAAGGAGAGACATAATACAAACCATGAACAGTCTATGGACTAGATAAAACAACAAAATAACCAAATATGACACACAAGATTTACTTGAATTTGTCCTATTAACTCTCCACTCAATAAAAATGACAAGGAGCATTTAATGCTTGTACAGACTCTATCACATCAAAAGACTAACTTCGGAATGTCTTGGAAATGTCTTCATCTCGGAAGAAGACTGACTTCAGAACTCTTCACATCTTGGATTGCATTGACTTCGGGTGGATCAGGGCGAGAATGAATACGATAATCCAGGACATACTTGGCTCGGATTGCTATAGGTTCACTTTTATGCATTAACAAAAGGGTTGGAGTGAGTTAAGAAACTTAAATAGAGCTCAAAACTCCCAAATTAGGGTTTGGCACCTGAGTGCGTATGCCTGGCGCACTCCTAGTATGCCTAGAATACTAGGTTAACCCCTCCCGATCACTAGGAGCCAGTACGCCCGGCGTACACCCTGTACGCCCCGCGTACTAGGCTTTGCCTGAAAACCTCCTAACTTCTGAAGGCCATAACTTCTTCGTTCTAAATCCGATTTCGATGATCCTTATATCCTTGGAAAGGTATTAAAGAGCTCTACAACATTACCTAAATATCTTGGAATAAAACTTCCCGAACAAAAATCCATATTTCATGCAAAAAGTTTGAACATCCCTTTATGATTTTCGTACCAATGATTTCTATTATTCTACTATGATGATTGTGATACATTTTTACTATGATTGGTTTTGAAACACTTGATGTATTGATTGATGGTTATAAAAATAAAAAAATTATTAGTATTTTTGCGGTGTTACAACATAGAACTGACTTGAAGATGGAGTAGTTGAAGACGACTTGATGATGAATCGTCTCCTGAACAAATAAAAAATAGCAAGATTTTGAGTGGGCCCACTGATATCCGTATCGTCAATGAAGTCAACACCTGTTTCTGGAATTGAAAAAAGAAATCAAAATTAACCTGGAACTATATACTCCCTCCGTCCCAAAATTATTGTCCACAGACAAAAAACACACAGATTGAGGAAACATTAATTACTATTAACTTTATTGAATGAAATGACAACTTTACCCCTTTGTTGCATTTAATTCCATGGTAGGTGAATTAATAATGAAGGATATTTTAGTAAATGAGATGTTTATTTTTAGAAGTAGGCTATTATTTTGGGACAAACCAAAAAGGAAACATGGACTATTAATATGGGACGGAAGGAATATGTCAAAGGCTAAAAGTTACAATCAAAATACCAAACTAAATGGACGACGATACACTACTAAAAATTACTTACTATCAACAACTAAAGAGATTTTTCCGAATTTGCATATTAGCCTCAATGCCTCTGTTTTGGTTTAGATTCTGGTTCATTTTCAAGCACCAAACTCTTCAATCGTTTGCCATTACTATCAAGCTGATTGAAATTTTCAGAAGAATTAAATTCAGAAAGTAGAACATGAAATGAAATGAAGTGCAACTGTTTGTATTGTGTGTGTTTAATAGAATAAAGGTTGGTCGAGTTGATGGTGATTTTATATCACTAATATTAATTAGGTGTAATGGGGTTAATTTGTTGATCAATGTCACTTTAACAATTCTATTACAAATCGGCATGGTGTGGAGTGCACATTTGTTTAATTTTGTCTTTGTTGAAAGTATACTGCTATTTACGGGTGAAGCCCCTGATCTGACGAGGGTCCGGGGGAGCACCCCTGGGAGCGAGGTCCAAGGGGCAGAGCTCCTGGGGGAGTGGAGGAAATATTCTTTCCCTTCATCCCTAGTTCAACTGTTCGTAGGAGGTTGTGCAATTGAGCCAAGGTGGTCTTATTGTTGTTCAGATGATAGGTCAAGATGAACTGATCATAACAAATTGGTACGGAATTCAAGACTACATCAATAGCCAACTCCTCATCAAAATGCACATTAAGCCTAACAAGGCAATCCACGTATCGTTGCATCCTTTGCATGTGGCTACTAACAAACTCTCCCTCTTTCATCTTGCTTGCTATGACGGACTTTACCACCTCGTACTTTTCTTGACGAGCTCACTTATTGTAATTTTCCATAAGGTCCTTGTTCATCTCGTACGGCCAGTAATCCTCATAGAATCTGTCACACCCCCGAACCAGACGGCGGAAACATCCGGGGGCTCGTGTGACTAACAATTGAATAATCATCACAATGAATATACATGAATCATAACACGATCATCATCAACATTACATATTACAACTGGCATTGTTTACATCAAGTACATTGTTACAATACATAAGTTCAAATTGTTAAAAGTACGATAAGTGTTGTTTCATAAAACAAAACCATACACACTTGCAAATCTTCCAGCTTAACAATTCCTGATAATACAAGTTATTTTGAAAACGGTCAACATATATAATGTTGGTGAGTTCATAAGTATGTTTGAGTAAAAGTCTTTGTATCATTCGTAAAACCCCAGAAAATCCGATATTTTCTGTAAAATGTTTGAAAATGTTGTGAAAATCAAGTATAATTGCATGTGTGAATTTCATAGTTATAACTTATAAGAATGTAGTTTAGATTCATTGTATTTTGAATAAATGATAAATGTATATGAATAATTTCCCTAGAAAATCCGATATTTTCTGTTTTATATCAATGTCTAGATTCTTGTATTGTTAAATAAGTCGTTTTGCATTGACACAATCGAAGTGTTTATCTTCTAAAGGTTACTTTCGGTACTGAATCCCTATATGAGCCGTTATAACCATGCATGATAATGACTAGGTCATCCGTCTTGGTATTTTTCCAAATGTCGGTCTTGCTAAGGATTGTGTCCCCCTAGACTGGCCAAGTCTAGCTGTAGCGAACAGCTAAGGCGTGGGGGTCACCCCGTATAGATCTATACACAAACACCCGCTTTCCCACCAGGAAACTCTGATTATAACTACAGGCTACGATTGTACACTCAGGGGTGCCAACCGACAAGTCTCACTAGATTCTCAACCTCTTTTTGTACTATGTTTAATGTTTACGTATATGTGATATGTTTTTGTACTCAAAAGGTACATGAATAAGTTTACGAAGTTTAATGATTACGTAAAGGTATCGTTACGGCTTACTAACATATGAAATTTCCATTCCAAGCCCTATTAGTATGTAATTAGGCCACAAACGCCTAATCACATGTAAAAGGGTAATTTAGGCCCAATAGGCATGTAAATGGGGCACAAAAGCCCAATAAACATGTAATCCATAACTTAGGCCCACATCAACATGTAAGTGGGTCGCAAAACCCAATAAACATGTCATGGAAAACATTGGGCTCAATACACACTTAATTGGGCCCTTAGGGCCCAATGGCCAAGAAATGTGAATATTAGGCCCAATAAATAGTTATCGACGTATTTCGTTCGTTTGTTTTGTTCCGTTGTTTGTTTTAGCTCAAGGTTTACTAGATGGATGATAAAAAGCTTTCTTTTGTAAAAATGACATTTTTGGCCAATAAACCTCCAATTTTTAATTAAGGCCCAAAGTTTTGTAAAAATGACACTTTAGTCCATAATTTATAAAAATTTATAATTTTGTCCCAAATGTTTGGAATTTCACAGATTTAGCCCAAAAAGTTATATTTTCACATTCAGAACCCTGTTTTGCATAAAAGTACATTTTCAGCCCTTGGTTGTAAAAATTTACACTTTCGGCCTAATTTTGGAAAATTTTACATTTTTGGTCCAATTTGAAAATAAATGTTATTTTCACCCCTAAATTTGGTTTATTTACATTTATGACTCAAACTTTGGTCAAATAACATTTTTAAACCCCAAAACTTCATTTTTTCGCAAATTGGGCCCCAAACCGTAAGGCCCAAAGGTTTTGGCCCATTAAGCTCAAATTTGCATTTTTGGCCCTTTTTAAAGTATGTTTGATATAAAAATACCTTTTTATACATGTAGGACCTGTTTGGCCCTTATAAAACATAAATGTCACTTTTTGCCCTTATCTTTTGTTTTCTTGACAATTTTGTCCTTTAACAAGGTTTTTGTTGAAATCTTTTGTATCTAAAACTTGTAATCACTTTTGGCATGATAATATGATGGGTATAATGTCATAATTCATAGATCTTTGCTAAATAATACTTAGAATTTGGAGATTTGTTAAGATCCAACACATTTTTACTAAATAAACTAAGTATTCACACAAAACATGCATATAACACATAGATCTACACATTTTACTTACATTCTCCCCCAAAAATCATATGAAAACCGAAAAAAAGGGGGTATGAACTCACCTTAGCTTTGATGTTTCGGTTTTTAAGAAGAAATGAAGAAGATTTTTGATCCTAACAAGCTTTCTTGAGTGGATTTCGAACTTAAGAAGTTCTAGGAAGCAAAATCACAAAATAAATGTTGATATGGAGTGATTTAGCTAAAGAATGAAGCAATTCAACTTGAGTGCACAAGATCTTACCAAGGATTGATGATATTAGTGAAGAACCTTCTTGGAACACATGCAAAAATCTCGAAAATCTTGATGGAAGGAGGAGTATTCTTGAGATATTGGAGAGTGTTTTGAAAAGGTGTGTGTGTGTGTTGTAGCTCTCGGCCGAGAGTAGAAGAAGAGAGGGAGGAGAGAGAGAGGTGAGGTGACTAGCATGGATATATGGTGGTCCTTGCATGGATACATGATGTATAAAATGGAGGTGGCATCTCCAAGTCAACCCCCCCCCCCCATTACACTTCTTTTCTCTTTTTTTGGTTCTACACATGGGCCGAGATTTTGGGTCAAGAAGAAAAGGGTGGAGTAGTTTGGGCCCATTAACTTTAGTTAGGATATTTTGTTTCTAAACATAACGTTTTCGGCCCATTGGGCCTTTGGAAGCATTCACAGCCCAAATAGAATAAAAGAATGGGCTTATGGCTCACTAAGGTTAATTGGATTAGTTATTGCCCAATAAGGCCCATTCGGGTTAGAATGAATCATTCTAGACCCAAATGCTCCAAAACATTTTATATTTATGAATTGGGTGCAATTAGGATCCAATTAGGGCTTCTAAGTCCAATAAAGTTGAATTGGGTGCTTATTGGTCCATTAGGCCCAATAAGGAAATCCTAGTCCAATATGGACTCAAACAATGGTTCTTAGGGCTTCAGACTCTTTGAGGAACATAATTGATGAATCTAAATGAGCATTGAGTGAGATTTACTTAGAGTATAAGATTTACAATAGTTGAATGGTCACATAGGAATAGAATTTCCTAGTTAAAATGCTAGTTGTGACATCATCCCCCGTTAGAGGGAATTTCGTCCCGAAATTCTTTTGAAAGCTAAGATTGTGAAGGAAAGAATAGGTGAGGGTACTTTTTCTTCATCTGGTCTTCACGTTCCCACGTGAATTCTGGTCCACATTTTGCGCTCCATCGAACCTTCACGATCGGGATGCAACTTTGCTTTGTACACTTCACCTCCCTATCCATAATCTCAACTGGTTCTTCGACGAACAGGAGATTCTCATTTATCTTTATCTCTTCCAAAGGAACGACAAGGGTTTCATCTGATAGACACTTTTTCAGATTCGAAATGTGGACACTAGGTGCACGTTGCTGAGCTCGGCGGGTAGCTGCAGCTTGTAAGCCACTGGACCAATTCGGGCAAGAATCTCGAACGGTCCAATGTACCGCGGGTTCAATTTTCCTCGTTTCCCAAAGCGAATCCTTCCTTTCCAATGGGAGACCTTTAACAACACGCGGTTCCCGACTTGAAATTCTAGTGGCTTTCGCCGCTTGTCAGCATAACTCTTTTGTCGATCTCGCGATGCTTGAAGTCGAGCTTTGATTTGGATTATCTTCTCGGTTCTGTCACAAATGATTTCGGGTCCTGTAAGAGCACTAGTTGGCGATTTCCCTTTTGCTAGTTGAGTGTCACCCACTTCGGCCCAGCATAGGGGCGATCTACATTTACAACCATAGAGAGCCTCGAAGGGAGCAACCTTGATGCTCGTATGGTAACTGTTGTTATAAGAGAATTCGATCAGAGGCAAGTAGGCATCCCATGATTTGCTGAAGTCAATCACACAAGCTCGGAGCATATCCTCGAGTGTCTGGATGGTACGCTCACTCTGACCATCCGTCTGGTGGTGGTAGGCGGTGCTCATATCTAGCTGTGTTCCCATTGCCCTCTGAAGAGATTGCCAGAACCTTGAAGTGAATCTGCTATCTCGATCCGAGATAATCGATACTGGCACTCCATGGAGTTTCACAACCTCCTTAAGGTAGATTCGGGTCAGCTTTTCCATCTTGTAGGATTCTTTTATTGGCAGGAAATGAGCGGATTTTGTTAATCTATCGACGATTACCCAGATAGCATCCAATCCGTCTACTGTCTTTGGCAATTTGGTCACGAAGTCCATGGTAATCCTTTCCCATTTCCACTCGGGTATCACTGGTTGTTGCAATAGTCCCGAGGGCGTTTGGTAATCCACTTTCTGTTGGGTTTTGAGCAAACTAACACTTCTAAGGTGTTCATGCAACCCTAGAAACCTTGGATCTATGTTTGTCTAAAATACATGCAAAATAATTTTCCAAGGTTCATAACCTATCTAGCATACATGGGGTACTTTTAAACATAAAAGATACTAGAAGAATTACATACCTTTGTTAGTGAGTTGATTCCTTGAGAGTTTGAGAGCCAAGCACCAATAATGTGAATGCCTCAAATGGAAATCACAAATCACCACAAACTTGGAAAACTTATGAGAGAGCACTCTAATACTCTAGAAATCGTCCACACCTTATGCACACACACATAGTCTCTTTTCAAGCACTATAAGCCTCTTTATATAGTGTAGATGATTAGGGTTACGAACCATGCAAACCCTAATAACCCATGTCTTTTCCTATTCCAAGGATCCATGGGTTAAAAGCACCATGGATCATCCATGGACTCCCATTCAAGCTTAGCCCATTTCCTTATGAGTGTTAGCCCACACTATATAAGTACAATAGCCCATTATTTAATTAGTCACTTTATAATCACTAAATTAATTCATAATTAATTTAAGATCAATACTAATTAAATAATACAATTTCATATTAATATATTATAACTTATAATATATTAGTAGACCGCAAATATACTCTTCTCATAATGTTATCCATATAAATAGTTCGGGTGAAGTGCAACCCAAATGGACCATGTCGGGTCGGGTCAAGTATATACCAAATAAGTTATGGACTTAGACACCTTATCCAACAGTCTCCCACTTGGATAAGTCTGATAACTGTATTTGCCTATATAGCTTCAGGAACCAACCGGCAATCGTAGCTCTCGAAAACTCTGTTGAACTATGAAGCGCCATTTTAGATAAGTGATCACATAATCCTCTGCTCTCATGATATCAGCCGGACAAATACATGGAACAATGTCTTACTTATTATCCAGCAGTTTGTTTCCCGATTTCCCAATTTGTTTGACAAAGAACTTAATCGAACACATCAATTTAGTTCTGACCGGGCCCGGTACATAGGTCAAAACAAAATCATCGAATGGCCCAGATATCGCTTCTATTTCTAGAAGGAACAGATAAACTTCGACTCATATGCTTGTTCTACTACTTATTGAATTGCACACAAAGGCACGTTTTATAACATCAAGTTACTGATGCGTTTACGTGCAATGAATGCACAACCAACTCATAGGTAACATCATATCTCTAGGTTTGAAGACTTATATGATATTACCGTCTCACGATCACTCGAGATAAATTCCATGAAGTGATACAAGTGAGCGTGGGTTTATTCCAATACTCATAACTTATGAGTACTCATGAATGTTGTAGCAACCATTGCTATGGCTAAACACCTTTAGTCATCTACAATCCCAATTCATGACAGTCTTGATTCATACCTACTTCCGACATATGACCGACTGTGGAGAGTTTGAATAAACTTATTATTCTGGAAGTCAAAACATGCAAAGCTGAAACAATAGTAAATAATTGACAATGATAGCAACACCTTACTCATAAATAAATCACAACTTTTATTCATCATCAAACGTCGATTACATTTTACAAGTTTCAGTAATAACTATCTAATCTGTAAAACAAATATCGTCCCTCAGCCCGATGCGTCTCGCATGCTGCAAATGCTTCACCCTCGTCAGTCCCTTCGTAAGGGGATCCGCAGGGTTCTCATCTGACTATACCCTCTTTGCCACGAGGAGTCCCTCCTCTATCTTGTGTCTTATGAAGTGATATTTTCTGTCAATGTGTCGGGATCTGCCATGATCTCTTGGTTCCTTGGCTAAGGCAACCGCACTATTGCTGTCACAGAAAATCTCCATAGGCTCCTTAATAGCTGGTACAACTCCAAGGTCTCCGATGAAGTTCCTCAGCCATATCACCTCCTTTGCCGCTTCACTCGCTGCTATGTATTCTGATTCACAAGTCGAATCAGCTACAGTCTCCTGTTTGGAACTTTTCCAAGTGATTGCCCCTCCATTTAAGGTAAAGACCCAGCCCGACTGAGAGCGGAAGTTATCCCTATCAGTCTAAAGCTAGCATCACTATACCCTACTACTCTCAAGTCATCACTCCGACCAAGGGTAAGGATCCAATCCTTAGTCCTCAGTAGGTACTTGAGAATATTCTTTACCGCAGTCCAATGAGCCTTGCCAGGGTTCCCCTGATATCTGTTGACCATGCTCAAAGCGAAGGCCACATCAGGACGGGTACAAGTCATAGCATACATGATCGAGCCAACAGCGGAAGCATAAGGTAATCGAATCATCTCAGCTATCTCATCTTCTGTACTCGGGCTCTGAGCCTTGCTCAGATTGGCATTGCTTTGGATCGGTAATTCTCCTTTCTTGGAATTCTGCATGTTGAACCTTTTCAACACCTTATCCAAGTAGATACTCTAACTAAGTCCAATTAGTATTTTACTCCTTTCTCTTAATATCCTTATCCCTAGGATATAGGCAGCTTCTCCAAGGTCCTTCATAGCAAAGCACTTCCTAAGCCAGGACATAACCTCCTGCAAGGTTGGGATGTCATTTCCTATGAGTAGTATGTCACCCACATACAGTACCAAAAAGCTAACTATACTCCCACTAGCTCTGACATACACGCAGGACTCATCTTCACTTCTTGAGAAACCAAACTCTTTGACCTTCTCATCGAAACAAAGATTCCAACTTCGAGATGCTTGTTTCAATCCATAAATGGATTTCTCAAGCTTGCACACTCTATTGGGGTACTCTACACTGACAAAACCCTCTGGCTGATTCATGTAAACATCCTCAGCCAACTTTCCGTTAAGGAAAGCAGTTTTGACATCCATTTGCCATATTTCATAATCATGAAATGCAGCAATGGCTAGCATAACCCTAATAGACTTAATCTTTGCTACTGGTGAAAAGGTTTCATCATAATTAATACCCTGAGTCTGAGTAAAACCCTTCGCAACCAGTCGAGCCTTATAAGTGTGCACCTTCCCATCCATGTCGGTCTTCTTCTTGAAGATCCATTTGCACCCGACTGTCTTACGGCCTGGTACATTGTCAACCAAGTTCCATACTTGATTGTCATACATGGACTGTATCTCACTGTCCATAGCCTCCTTCCATTTAGCAGACTCTGGGCCTGCCATGGCTTCCTTAACACTGTTAGGTTCATCCAGATTTACCAGTGTACTGTCACTGATGAATGTATCACCTTCCGTAGTAATATGAAATCCATAATAAAACTCAGGTGTGTTGCTAACCCTTGTGGAATGCCTCGGAAGTATAGACTCGTCAGCTGGATCAACAGGAATTTCCTCCTCAAGTTGATTGCTAGTGTCTGAGGTTCCTTCACCAATTGAGTCTTGAATTTCTTCAAGGTCAATTTGCCTCCCACTGTCTCCTTGGTTTATAAATTCTCTCTCTCGAAAGAACCCTCTCCTAGCCACAAAGACCACATTCTCACTGGGTCTGTAGAAGAGGTAACCAAAGGATTTTTGTGGGTAGCCGATGAAAATACTCCTTTCACTTCGAGGTTCAAGCTTGTCATGAGTCTCGCGCCTCACGAAAGCCTCGCAACCCCAAATCTTGATATGGTCCAAATTGGGAACTTTCCCAGTCCACATTTCATGAGGTGTTTTGGCAACCTTCTTTGTAGGGACTAGATTAAGGATGTGGGCGGCAGTCTCTAAGGCATACCCCCAAAAAGAGATTGGTAGCGAAGCTCGACTCATCATAGAGCGAACCATGTCCAACAAAGTTCGATCACGCCTCTCAGCTACACCATTCAGCTGTGGTGTCTTGGGAGGTGTCGATTGTGAGACAATCCCACACTCCTTAAGATAGTCGAGGAACTCAGTACTAAGATACTCACCACCTCGATCGGATCTAAGCATCTTAATGTTCCTGCCCAATTGATTTTCTACTTCCTGTTTAAACTCTTTAAACCTTTCAAAAGTTTCTCACTTATGTTTGATTAAGTAGACATAACCATATCTACTAAAAGCATCAATAAAAGTCACATAATAGCGATTAGCATCCCTTGTGGTGGTTTTGAATGGTCCACATACATCAGTATGTATAAGGTCCAACAAACCCTCACCCCTTGCACAAGTACCAGTGAAGGGTGATTTTGTCATTTTTCCAAGTAGACAAGACTCACAACTATCATCCGACTTGAGGTCGAACGACTCCAAGACTCCATCCTTTTGGAGCCGGCCTATGCGTTTCTTGCTTACATGTCCAAGACGACAATGCCACAAAGATGCTTTATCCAAGCTGGTAGAAGAATCAATACATAATACATTATTTCCTAAATTATCTACAACAGATACAGCTTCATACACACCATCACAAGGTAATGCTTTAAAATAAAAAACATTATTAAAGAAAGCATTAATACTACCAACTTCATTATCAAAAGAAAAGGTAAAACCTTGTTTGTACAAAGCATGAAAGGAAATAATATTCCTCGCCATTTCAGACGAGTGCACACATTTATTCAAATCTAACTTTAACCCACTATCTAGCAACAAAGTATAAACTCCAATCTTGGCAACAGGTGCAACTTTCTTGTTCCCCATGATTAAGTTTATCTTTCCGTGCTCCACATCCTCACTTCTTCTTAGGCCCTGCAAGTCACAACAGATGTGAATAACACAACCTGTATCAAGAACCCAAGAATTAGAATATGGTGAGTTATTAGACAATATAGTGTAAATACCTGCATGGGATGGTTTCACTTTCCCATCCTTGACATCCTGCAAGTACTTTGGGCAGTTTCGCTTCCAGTGCCCCTTATTTTGACAGTAGAAGCATTCAGCATCCTTAGGGATGGCAGAAGGAGTGATAGAACCACCTTTGGTTCCAGATGAGGAGCCTTCAAGGGACTTTCCCTTGGTACCCTTCGAAGGGTGCTTCCTCTTCTTCCCTTTGCCTTGCCCGATAGCCAAAACAGGAGTAGTAGTAGGAGTAGGAGTAGCAACCGACTTACTCTTAAGACCACTTTCGGCAGTCTTCAGAAGTCCTTGAAGCTTACTGAGTGTGACTTCCTCCTTGTTCATGTGGTATGTCATACAAAATTGATCATAACACGAGGGCAAGGAGTGCAAAATGATATCAATTGCCAACTCCTCAGGGAAGTTCACATTCAGTTTCATTAGACGGTCCACATACCTTTGCATTTTCTGCATGTGGCTCGTGATTGGTCCGCTATCCTTCATACGGGTAGTGGTCATGGAGGAGATTATTTCATACCGCTCTTGACGAGCACTCTGATGGTACCTTTCCATCAGATCCTGATGCATCTCAAAAGGGTAATAGTCCTCATAGGACTTTTGGAGTTCAGCTGTCATGGTGGCCATCATGATGCATGCCACCTTGGTGGCATCTCTTTCATATGCCTGATACTCAGCGACCTCCTCAGGAGTAGCAGTGGACTCATCAAGCTCCTTTATCTCCTTATCGAGGACATATTCCTTGTCCTCGTAACGAGTGACCATCCTGATGTTCCGGATCCAATCCATGAAGTTGGAACCATCAAAGATGACCCTCCCACAAAGGTTCATGAGGGAAAAGGAGCCAGTAGGGTTAGAGCCCGAAGCATTGTTGTTGGAAGACATCTGAAAAGAAGAAAACAAGTTTAGATTAGATATATTGAATCCTTAATAATACACCCAAATGTAATATTAAGGCTAGGATCCAACACAATATATTATAACTTAGAAGAGGGATGCCGTAATCAAAGCTATAACATATTTGAAGGTAGGTGAATGACGAGTCACCAATTTCCACCATGAAAACGAAATGAATTATTAGGTTTAATTGGTTTTGAAATTCCTAGATTCTTTTGAGATTCATTGAACTTTTCAATGGCATGTTTCAATCTCGATTGTGCCCTTCAATTTTTGTGACTGGGATGCCGAGGATCACAAAACAAGGTGTGAATAACCATGCAAATTCACTTGGTACCCTTAATATTATCACCTAATCAATGTGCCGGTTAACCACACACGCTCCACCGATCTATGATAAACATTAAGTCACCCTTCGTGATCCTTACTAGTCCAAGTTAGTGTGCCGGTTAACCACACACGCTCCACCAGCGACTTGGTAAGGTACAAAGTGTGAATTTCATGGGTTAGCACCATATTCACATTTTCCTAAAGTAACTAAGATTGGGAATTTATTAAAGGTTTAGGTACTTTATAATATTCATTATACTTTTAATGAGAATTTAAAGTCATTGTCCTACCCGTTCGGCTAACGACCCTCCACCGATCAAGGAAGCGGTGGGTGAGAATGGACACCCATTAAGTTGCCATTTTATAGGCAACAACCTTATACCCCCTTATAGACCGGCTTCGTGAATGAGGCCTACTAACGGTAAAACGACTTAATCTTATACATATATATAATAATTAACCATTAATGTTATAAATAGTATAAGGGTTGAATTTAAACTTTTAAAACTCTAAGGGTTTGGAATTAAAGTATATTAAAGTGTGTGCAACTTTACAAATTCCAAAACTTGAGGACAAGTTTTGAAACTATTCAAAACTTTTCATTTCATAACTTATGAATTAAAGGTTCATAAAAATGAAGACTCTTCATTTTCATGTAACTTATGTGTTTTAAGTGTGCATAAATGAAAATGACCTTTGGAAATCCATAACTTGAGCACAAATTATGGACTCCATTAAAACACATAAATGATCAAGAATTATCAATAAACAATTTAGCAAATAATTCCTATGATCTAACAATAATTCATAAGAACATGAACATCATATCAACAATTCCAAGAACATATGAACACATATTATCATGCAATTTTGATATAAGCCATTGTAAATGGATTAGCATAAACATTACACCATCTAAAACATGTTTTATAACACCAAAATAGTTTAGGGTAATGTTTCTAGTCCATTTCCAGCAGCAAAACTCGAAAATCTGCATTCTGAGGCTTCTACTCGTCGAGTGCACGAACCTACTCGACGAGTAGGATGAATTTACTCATGGACTCGGCGAGTCCCCCCATGGACTCAGCGAGTTCATGCTGCAGAATGCAGAAAACTTGAGTTTTTCAACAAGTTTGCAACAAGTATCAAACAAACAAGCATAGGCTCTGATACCACTGTTGGGTTTTGAGCAAACTAACACTCCTAAGGTGTTCATGCAACCCTAGAAACCTTGGATCTATGTTTGTCTAAAATACATGCAAAATAATTTTCCAAGGTTCAAAACCTATCTAGCATACATGGGGTACTTTTAAACATAAAAGATACTAGAAGAATTACATACCTTTGTTAGTAAGTTGATTCCTTGAAAGTTTGAGAGCCAAGCACCAATAATGTGAATGCCTCAAATGGAAATCACAAATCACCACAAACTTGGAAAACTTATGAGAGATCACTCTAATACTCTAGAAATCGGCCACACCTTATGTACACACACATAGTCTCTTTTCAAGCACTATAAGCCTCTTTATATAGTGTAGATGATTAGGGTTATGAACCATGCAAACCCTAATAACCCATGTCTTTTCCTATTCCAAGGATCCATGGGTTAAAAGCTCCATGGATCATCCATGGACTCCCATTCAAGCTTAACCCATTTCCTTATGAGTGTTAGCCCACACTATATAAGTACAATAGCCCATTATTTAATTAGTCACCTTATGATCACTAAATTAATTCATAATTAATTTAAGATCAATACTAATTAAATAATACAATTTCATATTAATATATTATAACTTATAATATATTAGTAGACCGCAAGTATACTCTTCTCATAATGTTATCCATATAAATAGTTCGGGTGAAGTGCAACCCAAATGGACCATGTCGGGTCGGGTCAAGTATATACCAAATAAGTTATGGACTTAGACACCTTATCCAACACTTTCACCTTGGCGCAAGTAACACACTTGCCCACGAAAGTAGCTATCTCTGCCTTCATATTAGGCCACCAATATTGCTGCTTGATATCCAAATACATTTTATCTGACCCCGGATGAATAGAATATCGCGTCTTGTGGGCTTCATGCATGACTTTCTCTCTGAATCCCCCAATTTTTGGGAACCCAGATTCTATTCATGAAGTAGTGGGTTCCATCGTCTCTAGCTTCGAGCTCCTTCTCCATTCCTTGTAGTGACTCGCTAGCGACATTTTCCGTCTTCAATTCGTCCAGTTGGGCTTCTTTGATCTTTGAGGCTAGATGGGATTGGATGGTGATCGACAGAGTCTTCACACGATGACTTGAATACTCATTTTTGCTCAGGGCATCGGCCAGCACGTTAGCCTTGCCTGGATGATATTTGATATCAGACTCATAATCAATTAACAGCTCAACCCATCTTCGCTACCTCATGTTCAGTTCTTTTTGATTTAGAATGTGCTGGAGGCTCTTGTGGTCTGTAAAGATGGTGCACTTGGTACCATATAAGTAGCGCCTCCAAATTTTTAAGGCGAAGACCACCGCCCCCAATTCAAGATCATGTGTGGTGTAATTTACTTCATGCGTTTTCAGTTGTCTGGATGCATAAGAAATTACCTTCTCTCGTTGCATGAGGACACAACCTAAACCTTGATTCGAAGCATCACAGTAAACTATGAAGTCTTCGGTTCCCTCTGGTAGGGATAGCACTGGAGCACTACAGAGGGCTTGCTTCAAGGTTTGGAAGGCAAGCTCTTGCTTTTGGGTCCATTTGAAGGGTACGCCTTTTTGGGTCAACGTGGTGAGGGGTTTGGCTATCTTGGAAAAGTTCTGAATGAATCCTCGGTAGTAACCTGCAAGACCCAAGAATTGGCGAATTTCTATTGGCGTTGACGGAATTGCCCAGTTTTCGATTGCTTTGATCTTGGAGGGGTCCACCTGTATTCCTTCTTGACTGACCACATGGCCTAGAAAGTTTACACTGCGAGCCAGAATTCGCACTTGGAGAGTTTCGCATACAGCTTTTCAGCCCGTAGGGTTTCTAAAATCTGTCGGAGGTGTTGGCTATGATCTTCTTTACTTCGAGAGTACACGAGAATATCGTCAATGAATACGATCACGAATTTGTCAAGGAAGGGGCGTCAGACTCAATTCATGAGGTCCATAAATGCAGCGAGGGCATTTGTTAAACCGAAGGGCATTACGACGAATTCGTAATGACCGTATCGAGTTCGGAAAGCAGTCTTAGGAATGTCCTCATCTCGGACTTTGAGTTGATGATAACCGGATCTCAGATCTATCTTTGAAAAGTAACTAGCTCCTTGAAGCTGGTAAAATAGATCATCGATTCGTGGAAAGTGGATACCGGTTTTTGACGGTGAGTTTGTTTAATTCCCTATAGTCGATGCACATCCTGAAGGATCCGTCTTTCTTTTTAACGAAAAGAATCGGGGCTCAGTTGGCTTAATAATTCTTGCAGTTGGCTTTCTCCAGGAGTTCTTTTTAACGAAAAGAATCGGGGCTCAGTTGGCTTAATAATCCTAAAGGGTCTGATGAATCCTTTCTCCAGGAGTTCGCCCAGTTGGCTTAATAATTCTTGCAGTTCTGCAGGAGCCAACGTATAGGGTGATTTGGCGATTGGAGTGGCTCCAGACATTAGGTCGATTCAGAATTCGATTTGTCGTTCTGGGGGTATTCCCGGAAGATCTTCTAGAAACACATCCGGGAAATCACACGCCGCTGGGATGTTGTGAATGCTCGCTTCCTCTTTGGTTTTATCCACCACATGAGCAAGGAATGCGTATTTCTTCTTTTGTAGACACTTTTGTGCCTTGATACATGAGATAAGGCGAAGGTTCGCGCCGGGTTTATCTCCGTAGATTATTAGGGTTTCGTGATTAGGAAGTTGAAGGCGAACGACCTTCTCGTGACACATAATATCGGCATGATGGGGACTTAACCAATCCATGCCGATGATTACATCAAAACTCCTAATATTTACAGGCATTAAGTTTATTTGGAAGGTGTGATTGTTTAGAGTTAACGTACATCCTATATAGATATCTTTTGTTGTTTCCGTTTTCCCATTAGCTATTTCCACCGTAAAGGCTTCGTTGAGCGTCTGGGGTTGTTGATTTAGCAAGTGTTTGAATTTATTACTAGCAAAACTTCGTTCCGCCCCACTATCAAATAGGATGCATGCATACGAGTTGTTAAGTAGGAACGTACCGGTGACAACGGCTGGGTCTTGCACTGCTTCACCCTGACCCATTGTCAGCACTCTCCCTGCTGCTCCTGCCCCTTGATTGTTTGCGTTGGGGCAGTTTCGCCTGAAATGCCCGGTCTTCCCACATCCGTAACAGGTATAGCTGGCTCTAGCATTGGTGTTGTTGTTATTTTTGTTGTTGATGTTGTTGTTTGTCATCTGATTCTGTGGGACCTGAGTCCTATAATATTTTGTTGTATGGCCCTTCCGGTTGCACCTTGTGCAACTCATCTCTCTACACTCCCCATGATGATGGAAGTTGCATTTGTTACACTTGGGAAGATTTCCTGAATACTGTTTTGAAGCATTTGGCGTGGATGAGGCTGGAGCATGTGGTGTGGTGGTAGCTTGTGTTGCAGCATGGACAGACACTGTTTGTTGCTTCTTAGATGATTCCGAGTTTTGCTTTCCTTTTCGCTTGTTGTTTCTCCCCTTCTTGTTCTCACCTTCTTTCTTGACTTCCGCTTCTGCTGTTTTGGCACCCTTTTTGTTACCGTGATCGTACAGTTTCTTGGCCAGTCTCTTGGCGCTATCAAACGTCTCAGGGTTTGCCGCAATGACATTCCCTTGGATAGGTGCAGTCAATCCCCAGATAAACCTCTCAATCTTTTTCCCTTCTGAGGTGATCATTGCAGGACACAGAAGAGATAGCTCACTAAACCGGGATATGTATGCGTCGATATTGGAGTTTTGAAACGTGAGGTTCCACAACTCTTGTTCCATCTTCTGAATCTCACCTCTAGGACAATATTCCGCTAACAACATCTCCTTCAGCTCTTCCCAGGGCATCGCGTTCGCCACCGGAAGTGTCATGGCCTCTATGTGGCCATTCCACCAGGAGAAAACTAGGTCAATGAATGTGCAGGCTGCGAACTTGACCTTACACTCATCCGGACATCCGCAGATTTCGAAGACGGATTCTACCTTCTCGGTCCATCTCTTCAGGGCTATTACGCCTCATGTCCCATTAAAGGTCCGAGGTTTGGCGTTGGTGAAGTCCTTGTAGGTGCACGATTGTGCGGCTCCGTGGTTTGTCCCTTGATTGGTGCTTTCGGCTCCCTGCCCATTGCCTTCTCCATTGTTTCCATTGCGAATATGCACAAGTGCTGCAGTGACCGCAGCGGACACTGCTGCCTGGAATGCAACCGAGTTTATCTCAGGTGGGGTTGGTGTTACGTTGTTTCCACGGTTGGGTCTTTGAGGCATCTTTCTGTCATGGAATGGAAAGATGTTGAGTGCCTATTGTTTTGCGGGTTTGTGATCCTATAGACTAGGGGTATAGTGTGTCTATTTAAGTAATTTCATGCATTAACATAAAACAAGGAAAATAAAACACATAGCAGATGACAACGTTATGATAAAACATAAAGCATTTTCATTAATACTAATAGTTTTGATACATGAAAATTTGCCAGAAGGCATACAGTACATGAGGAAAATATAAAATCCGGCAGCATAACGACTCTATGAGTAGTGTGATCACTTAAACACAGAGTCGGTAGTACATGGCATAGTACGCCTAAGAGAAACCTAATACTAATAAGGTACACTAATCCTGAGAAATGTCTAAAGATGGTAGCGAAATCATATCCCAAAATGTTGTGCCAACAAATGAGCCATCTCGGTCATTTCTCCGATGACCTCATCCCTCTCCTGCTCAGCTTGCACGGCTCGTGCCTCCATAGCAAACAGCTGCTGCCGAAGTGTGGCGACCTCTTCCTCCGGAGAACGATCCTCACCAGTGGGATTCGCTGGCGGAGTAGGGTGGTTCTGGTGTGCCTCATCGGTAGGTGGTTCGACAGGGGCCTCATTCGTGTCCCTATCTTCCTCCATGTCCTCGTCAGTCCCCTCAAACTCATAGTCGGTATCAGTGTACTCGTCGGGCCCAGCGTCATGGGCTCCTCCTTGTTCTTCTTCGGGATCCTCCTCAAGCATCCCTTGAGCCAGTAGCGCTTGGTGGAGATGTACTCCTTGCTGATCATCATCCATGATGACTGCATGGGGCGCGGGAACAAGTCATGTTTTGATTATTCCTATAGTATATTTTAATTATTTAGATTTGAGTTCCCTAGAGTTTTTGGAGAGTAAGGTAGGCTTTTGGATTCATTTTCCGCTATGATTACACTCGAACACATGTTGGTCATATTCTGAATAAATATAGTTGATCAGACTATATGTATCCCTAATATGACTACATAACTGTCCAGGTTTAATCATAGTGTTCAATTTCCTCCAGAAGCTTTTATTAGATATTGTTAGATTATTATCCTAGTATGCGCACATAAGTGTGAAACTTTTATTTTGTTCAGAGTTATTTAGTCCCATTGTGTTTATAGTTGCATATCATGTATGGTTAGATATGCTAGTTCACTATAAACATTGCTATGATACCAACCTGTCACACCCCCGAACCAGACGGCGGAAACGACCGGGGGTTCGTGTGACTAACAATTGAATAATCATCACAATGAATATACATGAATCATAACACGATCATCACCAACATTACATATTACAACTAGCATTGTTTACATCAAGTACATTGTTAAAATACATAAGTTCAAAATGTTAAAAGTACGATAAGTGATGTTACATAAAAAAAAACCAAACACACTTGCAAATCTTCTAGCTTAACGATTTCCTGAGAATACAAGTTATTTTGAAAACGGTTAACATATATAATGTTGGTGAGTTCATAAGTATGTTTGAGTAAAAGTCTTTGTATCTTTCGTAAAAACACAGAAAATCCGATATTTTCTGTAAAATGTGTGAAAATGTTGTGAAAATCAAGTATAAATGCATGTGTGAATTTCATAGTTATAACTTATAAGAGTGTAGTTTAGATTCATTGTATTGTGAATAAATGATAAATGTATATGAATAATTTCCCCAGAAAATCCGATATTTTATGTTTTATATCAATGTCTAGATTCTTGTATTATTAAATAAGTCGTTTTGCATTGACACAATCGAAGTGTTTATCTTCGAAAGGTTACTTTTGGTATTGAATCCCTATATGAGCCGTCATAACCATGCATGATAATGACTAGGTCGTTCGTCTTGGTATTTTCCCAAATGTCGGTTTTGCTAAGGATTTTGTCGCCCTAGACTGGCCTAGTCTAGCTGTAGCGAACAACTAAGGTGTGGGGGGGGGGGGTCACCCCGCATAGATCTATTCACAAACTCCCGCTTTCCCACCAGGAAACTCTGATTATAACTACAGGCTACGACTATACACTCAGTGGTGCCAACCGACAAGTCTCACTAGATTCTCAACCTCTTTTTGTACTATGTTTAATGTTTACGTATATGTGATATGTTTTTGTATTCAAAAGGTACATGAATAAGTTTATGAAGTTTAATGATTACGTAAAGGTATCGTTACGGCTTACTAACATATGAAATTTCCATTCCAAGCCCTATTAGTATGTAATTAGGCCACAAAGGCCCAATCACATGTAAAAGGGTAATTAGGCCCAATAGGCATGTAAATAGGCCACAAAAGCCCAATAAACATGTAATCCATAACTTAGGCCCAAATCAATATGTAAGTGGGTCGCAAAACCCAATAAACATGTCATAGAAAACATTGGGCTCAATACACACTTAATTGGGCCCTTAGGGCCCAATGGCCAAGAAATGTGAATATTAGGCCCAATAAATAGTTATCGACGTATTTCGTAAGTTTGTTTTGTCCCGTTGTTTGTTTTAGCTCAAGGTTTACTAGATGGATGATAAAAAGCTTTCTTTTGTAAAAATGACATTTTTAGCCAATAAACCTATTAAGGCCCAAAGTTTTGTAAAAATGACACTTTAGTCCATAATTTATAAAAATTTATAATTTTGTCCCAAATGTTTGGAATTTCGCAGATTTAGCCCAAAAAGTTATGTTTTCACATTTAGAACCCTGTTTTGCAGAAAAGTACATTTTCAGCCCTTGGTTGTAAAAATTTACACTTTCGGCCCAATTTTGGAAAATTTTACATTTTTGGTCCAATTTGAAAATAAATGTTATTTTCACCCCTAAATTTGGTTTATTTACATTTATGACTCAAACTTTTTATCCAAATAACATTTTTAAACCCCAAAACTTCATTTTTTGCAAATTGGGCCCAAAACCGTGAGGCCCATAGGTTTTGGCCCATTCAGCTCAAATTTGCTTTTTTAGCCCTTTTTAAAGTATGTTTGATATAAAAATACCTTTTATACATGTAGGACATGTTTGGCCATTATAAAAACATAAATGTCACTTTTTCCCCTTATCTTTTGTTTTCTTGACAATTTTGTCCTTCAACAAGGTTTTTGTTGAAATCTTTTGTATCTAAAACTTGTAATCACTTTTGGCATGATAATATGATGGGTATAATGTCATAGTTCATAGATCTTTGCTAAATAATACTTATAATTTCGAGATTTGTTAAGATCCAACACATTTTTACTAAATAAACTAAGTATTCACACAAAACATGCATATAACACATAGATCTACACATTTTACTTACATTCTCCCCTAAAAATCATATGAAAACCAAAAACAAGGGGGTATGAACTCACCTTAGCTTTGATGTTTCGGTTTTGAAGAAGAAATGAAGAAGATTTTTGATCCTAGCAAACTTTCTTGAGTGGATTTCGAACTTAAGAAGTTCTAGGAAGCAAAATCACAAAATAGATGTTGATATGGAGTGATTTAGCTAAAGAATGAAGCAATTCAACTTGAGTGCACAAGATCTTACCAAGGATTGATGATATTAGTGAAGAACCTTCTTGGAACACATGCAAAAATCTCGAAAATCTTGATGGAAGGAGGAGTATTCTTGAGATATTGGAGAGTGTTTTGAAAAGGTGTGTGTGTGTTGTGGCTCTCGGCCGAGAGTAGAAGAAGAGAGGGGAGAGAGAGAGAGATAGGTGAGGTGACTAGCATGGATATATGGTGGTCCTTGCATGGATACATGATGTATAAAATGGAGGTGGCATCTCCAAGTCGACCCCCCCATTATACGTATTTTCTCTTTTTTTTTGTTCTACACATGGGCCGAGATTTTGGGCCAAGAAGAAAAGGGTGGAGTAGTTTGGGCCCATTAACTTTAGTTAGGATATTTGGGTTCTAAACATAACTTTTTCGGCCCATTGGGCCTTTGGAAGCATTCACGGCCCAAATAGAATAAAAGAATGGGCTTATGGCTCACTAAGGTTAATTGGATTAGTTATGGCCCAATAAGGCCCATTAGGGTTAGAATGAATCATTCTAGACCCAAATGGTCCAAAACATTTTAGATTTATGAATTGGGTCCAATTAGGATCCAATTAGGGCTTCTAAGTCCAATAAAGTTGAATTGGGTGCTTATTGGTCCATTAGGCCCAATAAGGAAATCCTAGTCCAATATGGACTCAAACCATGGTTCTTAGGGCTTCAGACTCTTTGAGGAACATAATTGATGAATCTAAATGAGCATTGAGTGAGATTTACTTAGAGTATAAGATTTACAATAGTTGAATGGTCACACAGGAATAGAATTTCCTAGTTAAAATGTTAGTTGTGATAGAGTCTTTGGAACTTAGAAGTCATGGTGGCTACCATAATGCAAGCAACTTGTGTTGCATCATTGTAGTGCTTCTTATATGAGTTATTTTGCTATATAAAAAATGCCTCAGAATCTGTATTTTCTTTAAATACACCCGGTTTTGTGATCCATTTATAGACTCGATTTTATGTTAGTTTGTGACAGGTAATGTGACAGTTTTTGAACAGGAAGTTGTTTTCCTGCACTACCATATGGCAATTTTAAGACAGGAAGTTAGTTCCTGTTATATGATCAATTTCGAAATCATTTTCGGGTACAGATTTCATAACATCGTCTTTATTCTCCATTCTAGAAATAGTGAGTTTTATCCGATTAGAGATTTTGAGTGTACCCTCGAAATGATTTAATCTGAAAGTGTTTCACAACTCTCATTGATCCAAGTATATCTATACCCTGATTTTCTAACAAAAGTTGAAGAATTTTGGATCGAGAATTAAGATAATTGTTTTCGACATAGAAATAAAGTATAAAGTGGAAGATAATCATACATTAATTTCTAACTTCGAATAGATTCTTTGGGATTTATTCAAAATTTGCTCATGAAAGTGATGTGAGAAACTTTTAAAGTCTAATCTGCAAAATCAACTTCAGGAAAAGAAATTTAAAATAGTGAAGCTATAGCAATATTCAATAATAAATCCAAAGCTACAGTGCATTTGATGCAATCAATATTGAATCAATTAGATTGGTAGGGTTGACTGAATATTGAATACTATGAAACGGCTGCTAGTTGAAACAGGTTTAGATAAATCATCATCTTCACATCATTTCTTACTCTGATTATTATTCCCTCTCTGGTCCACAACCATTGGATCATCCACCACTATATGATCTTGATTACCCACAAACGCACCGCTACCACAAGTATGATCCCCCAATTTTCCCATACTGAATGTTGCAGCATTGCCACAGCCACCGCGTAGATTTATCTGAAGGCAAATTACACAACGAACACCACAAATTCGATTTTGTTAAGCAAGCAACATCAAATTAATATAAAGCCCTAAAAATACATAAACAAAGAATCGCTACTAACCCTTAGCCCCAAAAGCAAATAAGAGAAGATTAAAAGGAAGATGGGATTCAATTGTGCTGTCAGGAGTGATTTTCTATCATCATAATAATAAAACATCATATATACAAATTGTTAAATAAATCAATTACATATGTTTATCTCATTATATATCTAGCGTGTATAAGATTGATATTTGAATAGTGGTAGAAAATCACTTACAAGGTAAAGCAGTGGATGAAGAGTCGCATAGGAACACATGTAGTGTATACACTGTCGATAAGAGCAATAAGATGTCGAGATTGATCTAGGAATGCAACCAAGATGCTAAGATCCGAGCACTCTAATTTTTTTCAAAATCAAACTAAATAACCTTCGATCTCTTATCGTTTAACTAGAAGAGAAGCAAAATCAAATCGATTGTGTGATAGAGAAGACGGTGGGGAAGCGAATGGGGGAGGTGAGGGGACGTGGTAGAAGGACAGGGAAGTAGTTGGGGTCCATAGAAGTACCATCGGGGTTGAGGAGGAGAGATTAGTTAGAGGAATCAAAGACGGAGAGGCACTACTTGATCGGGGCTACTGTTAGCCAAAGGCAATGGTAGGTTTGATGGCCAGATATTGGTAGAGGAAGAAGGTGTTCGTCGATGTTGAAAGAGGAGGTGGATACATTTTTTCTGTTTAGAGCATTTTTGATGCGACAAAATTGGAGTGGTGGGAAGCGTCGAGAAGAGCAAGATCAGAGCAGCGGCCAAAAGTGCCAATTCAACAAACATATGTGGTAAAAGTCTGAAGTCTACAAAGATAATTGTTGCTAACTCTTCCACAATATATATATATATATATATATATATATATATATATATATATATATATATATATATATAATTTTTATTGTCTAAACTCTATCTAAAATATTTAAACTACAATACACCATTAAATATGTCTGTTTTTTTATCTAAAAAGGTTTAAAGCATAAAAACATCATTTTATTACTTTTTAATTTTTACATGACGTAATTTTTAATATTTATCTTCATTTATCTTATACAAATATATTTAATTTTATGAAAAAATATGATATGTTATTATAAAAAAATATGTTATTATAGAAATAATAGTATGTTGCTATTTTATTTAAAAATATAAATATGCACTTTTTAATAAAAATAAAAATATATTTCAATTTTGCTTTCATAATATAAGTACGGTAAATTTTATATTTGTGCGATATAAAGTTTTGATATTTAATGTTGGAAACATATTTAGTTTTATCAAATTTGGAACATATTCCTTAAGAAAGATATAAACTTTTCAAAACAAAATTAAAAACATCTATTAGCTAATAATTAACTACATTGTTACACATGCTAAAATAATAAACCATATGAATAACATGTCATTAATTCTGTATAAATCATTTTATTTAATGGAAAATAAAAATATTTTATATATTTAAAAGGTTTGTGTTTCTTAAATAATAACATATCATTTTTTATAATAATGAATTTATTTGATCATTTGTACAAAAATACAAACAATTTAAATATATAAAATATTTTTATTTTTCATTAAATAAAATTAAATTGAACTAATATCATATTATTCATATGATTAATCGTCTTAGAATGTGTAGCATCATAGTTAATTATTAGCTAACAGATGTTTTTTAATTTTGCTTTGAAAATTTTATGTCTTATTAAGAAATATATTCAAAATTCGATAAAACTAATTACTTTTTTAAAATTAAATTATAAAATTTTATCAAACCAATATAAAATTTACCGTACTTATATTATGAACCAAAACCGAAAGATATTTTATCTTTAACTCAAAACTGCATACTTATATTTTTAGAAGAAAATAGCAGCATACTATTATTTCTCTAATAACATATATTTTTTTTATAATAACATATCATAATGTTTTCATAAAAAAAAATATTTGTATAAGATAAATGAAGATAAATCTTAAAAGTTACAACATGTAAAAATTAAAAAGTAATAAAATGATGTTTTTATACTTTAAATTTGCGTAGATAAAAAATAAACAACGAAAATATTAATGAAGTATTATAGTTTGAATATTTTAGCAACGTCTAGACAACAAAAAATATTTATATATTAAACAAAATATATTTTCATGATGATTAAAATTTATATGTTTTAATTTTTTATTTATATAAGTGTTACATTTTCTATGTTTTTGCCTTTGTATTTGATTTATGGTAACTAGTACAAGATTTAATAGATTTATATAAAATTTCACAAAGTGTCATTGTATAAAATTTTACAAATGGTCCTTAGGCAAGTCTCACAAAATGACAGAAATGGTCCTTATTCAACATTCTTTCAATTTAACGAATTCATCTAACGGACATCAATGGTACAGACCATTTGTGTGAAAAGGTTTGCTTTATAGGGACCATCCATGCAAAAAAAATGTTTCATATTGACTATTTTAGGGAAAAACAAAAAAGCTTAAAGACGATTTGTGAAATTTTTGTCTACTTTAATTATTATGTTTTTTTATTTGTTAATTATAGCATCCTATAATTAACTCATTAACAATTAAGTACGTATCAATTAAGTCCTTAAAAAATCATTTATCCATTTCTAAGCTTATTAATACATTAAATTAGTAGCAGGTCTCAATTAAGCATTTGCCAAACATATATAATAACATCAAACACATATAACATTATTAAGTCCATAACTATTAAGTACTTATTAATTAAGTCCTTAACAAATCATTTAACACTTTCCAAGCATATTAATACATTAAATCAATAGCATGTCTTCATTAAGCATTTTTTTTAAACATATTAAGCACTTTCAAACATATCTAATAGCATCAAACACATAATAACATCATAAAAAAACACATAATAACATCATAAAGACCTTAACAATTAAGTATTTATGAATTAAGTCCTTAACAAATCAATTAGCACATTCCAAGCATATGAACACATTAAATTTGTACCAATCTTCATCGAACATTTTCCAAGAATATTATGCACTTTCAAAGATTATTAAGCACTTATCAATTAAGTCCTTAACAAATCATTAAGCATTTATCAATTAAGCATATTAATAACAACCAGGAGCTAAATTACCAAAAAAAAATAAACCTGAGGGGTGTAGGTGGTGGTATGGTGGTGATGGTAGTCGACGTTGGTGGTTATTATTGAGCGATGTAGGAGGCAAGGCAAGTGGGGGTGGCATTTGATCATGGTGGTGATGCACGTCAGCAAGAGGCGATGCTAGTAGGGGCAATCGTCGGTAGCAAAAGACTTGTCGGAGACAAAATGCAGGTGGCTGAAGATACTGGTGGTTGACGGTTGGTGTGGGTTGCGGCTGGCAACACCTTTCAATCAACGGTAAAAGAAGTTGGAAAATCGAAGGAATCGTTAGAGGTGTCAGAGAAAAAAACATCACAGTTGTGTAATGGGGAAAACCTGGAAACGACAATCTAAAGGGAGAAGCCTCTACCGGCGACGACCCTGTATTAGCATTGACAAATTGGTCAAAATGGAGAGAATATTTCCCATCATTTTTGGGGTATTAGCGGCGACGGGAATCACCACTATTGATATCAAGACTTTTAATTGCCGATGGATCGAGATTTTTTAATCAACGGTTGGGGTTCGTCCATCATCGATCACACGGATCATGATTAAAACGTTTTAGTGGTGATCCCGGCTATAACGGCGACACTTAAACATGTGGATCAAATTTTGCCGCTATTGCTTGCGTCGTCGTTATAGCTTGTAATTCTTCCGGTGAATCATTAAAAATTTTAAATTCATTAAAACCTCCTTGTTGTATTCGAAGTTTTATTTTAATAATACTAGTATTCGAATTATAATCAACACATAGTTTATTTTTAACATTTTTGGTCGCTATAAATTACTGGTGTATGATTAATTTCAGTGTACCGCCTTGGCACTATATAGTATATTCACTTAAACAGTGCAAAAGAAATAAAAGTCTTTTAACTATTTTACATGGCTCACACAAAAATAAATCAATATTTAGAATTGTATTAAATCATATGTTGTTATTGAAAATGCATGGAGTCCTGCCGTCACGTATGTAGTGGTTGTTTTGTTGAATAAAATAATCAACGGTCAAAAGTGTTCGAACTTCGAACGAAAATAGATAAAGACGTATCATATATTGCTAACCGAATTAGAAGTTCCATTAAGATTCTTTTCTAAAAGAAACATTGTTAGTTATTTTCCCTCGTGAAAAACAGAAATATAAGCTTAATCAAATATTACGTTTTTTTTTTATTTTATTTCGTTCAAAAGGAATATAAGAGGTAGGATTAACATGAATCGAATATGCATTATAACTCACGTATACCTAACTAAAATTAAATGTTTGTCATATAACTTGGATACATTACTTCTAGAAAACAAAAGTCAAAGATGCCTAACAAACTAATATATATATATATATATATATATATATATATATATATATATATATATATATATATATATATATATATATATTGCTTTTACAGAATTCATGTATAGACTTTATATGCTCCCTGATTACATACTCAAAGAAAATCAAAGCATCCATGCTTTATATTGATTCAAGGTTCGCAGTCGCAAAACATGACCATATTATACATTTATACCCTCGACAATGGTCAAGGAAATCAGTTGCCTACTCAACAAAAGGACCCTGGACAAATTAATGTAAGTGTTATAATATCCAACCTATCCACTCCAAAATCCAGATAAAGCTAAATGAAATGAGAATCTGATTCCATGACTTTTTATTCCCTTCTTACCAAACAAACATGTGCAAACTCATATATAAATATTTGTTTTGACATCAACTAAAATTAATCTAAACCATCAACCAAACATTTGTAGCTAAAATTAACATCAAGGATGTCGAAGACCCACAGTGCAACTGCACATCACCACCACCATCATGAATCCTCAAAGAAGAACCATAAAGAAACACCACACAAGTTACTAGACACGCCTCCATATTCTAACATCTACTTTATGGGTGATGGCTTCGAGAGACTCTCACCCCAACCTCAAGCAAATGTTAGAGTCACAAACTATTATGATCGTAAGCAGAAGTATGGGTTCATACAAAATGAGGACGACGTAGACACTAATGTGGATGCGGAAGCTGCAAATTTTATTGAATCCACGCACAGAAAGTTTGAACTTAGGAAATCCATTACTATTACACGAGGTTAACTATGATTAGCTCATACATGAACCAATTTATTTTATTATGTTTGTTAATGTACGTATAAGTTGAACAATCTTTGTTAAATAATGTATATTCTTGTGTATGGATCAAATAAATAATTTATTATCAAATAAATAATTTATTTTCAGTATAGTTTTTTTTTAAATGTGTATACAGTTCACCTTTTGAAATTGTTCGTGTTCAGCTAGGGTTTAATTAAGTATGGAGTGCTCTCCTGTTAACCACAAGAGATACAAGAATGACCTGGTGGATTTTCAAACTCGCAGAAGGCTGCTTTATGAGTAGATGAACATATTTCTTATAAGAATTCTTTGAATTTTTTATCTTAAACGGTTGCTTCTATAAAAACATGGAATTAAGAAATAGATAACTAAAATTGAGAAAGTATAATCCTATTATAAGGAAAAATGAAAAGTACATTGCTATTCTTTGTATATAATCATTTATTAGGGCATATATGAAATTTTGGCTTTTATAATTTTTTTATTTGAAATGTTTAGGTGTGAATATATTTTTTTTTATAATCTTGTTCTTTGTTGTTATGACTAAAAACGAGTGCTCTCGACTTAGTGATTTTGTGTGGTTATTATGTTTCAATTATTCACTGTATACTTACTTGTATGTTTGCGAGCACTCGTTTAAACAAAACGCTCTAGTTTAAACAAAAAACTTTTAGCTTTTAGTTTAAACAAAACGCTCCAAATCTAAAAGCTACTTCATGTAGCGTTTAACAAAATATTACTGAGCTTTTGAAATCATTTTTCATAATTACCCTTAAAATATATTTATATATTTATTTATTTTTAATCAATTGTCCTTTTATGTAATTTTATATATTTCAAAAGCTTCCAGCTACTTTTGTCAAACACTCATATAACAAATAAAAGTTATAGCTTTCCGCTACCCGCTACCAGCTACCCGCTACCCGCTTCCAGCTAACAGCTACTTTTGTCAAACACACCCATAAACGCATGGTGTACCTTTTTCTTTATATGCAATTATTTTTCATATTATTGAATATCTATTGATTGTTTATTTCAGGGATTTATTATACCAAGGAGGTACAAGAGAATTTTTAAATAGAAGTGTTTTAAATCTTTTGTGTTTGATACGATTTACAATGGAAATTATACATCCATTTTTTTATAAAATTTTATTTGATTTGTAAAAGATTTTGAATGTACATATATTAAAAACACAAAATTGTCATTCTTCCTCTTTTTATTTGTTTGTTTTATAGATAACTCTTAATAACAAATTATAAATAATGGTAAGAATAATTAAATTATGTTTTTTTTAATTGATTATTTGGAAAATCTTTTTATTAAATGTTTAAAATAACCTTAAACCATAACTAACATAATTTACTGAAAAAGTTTATCCAATCATAAACAAAATTTAAGTGAACAAGGTATTATATCGATTAGGTTGTTCATTTTTATGCAATCTTCTTCATGCAATGTTATAGATCTAGGTTTTTATGCATATTTCACTTTTATGTTCGTTTGAGTGGATGAATCCAATAAATTTGGTAACTTTAGTGATCCTTGAGGTCCCAAGATGGTTAGATGCTCCACTGAAGTGTTATGTAGTTTTGCGCTCATGTATGGGGTTTTGACATCATTTCTCTCATTTTGACCTACATTGAGTAATGGACATGCATGCCCTCAAAACAAGGATTTTTATGATGCATATGAGTATAAGGAAGCTTTCTGGAAGGTATGAGTATGCGACTTTGTGGATTAATGGCTTAATCCATTAAGTTTTTTTGCACAAGAACCACGACATGGTGGCATGCTTGCCACAACGTGGTGGCGGAGCTCATCGCAGCTATTTTCTCATGGGATAGCCACGACGTGGCCAGTTATTGGCCATGACATGGTAGCTTTCTGGGTTGACTTTGACCTTGACCATTGAGTTTTGACCTATTTGACTTTTAGTTAAACTTGGAAAGGTTTTGAGTGGTAGCCTGAGGTTTGGTTTGTGAATGTTTTGGAGGTTCGTGTAACAGATTCTATGAGATTTTTTATTAGAGGATTAGAACTCACTGATCACATGATTTTTCTCACTATACTATATAGGACACTAGGTGTAACGCCCGCAGATTCGGGCTAGTCAATTTAGAGACAATAAACGTCAAAAATGAGTTTTTGATGGAAGATTATTTAGAATGAATAATCTTAACCAAGTTATAGTATATGTCACAAGGGTTCCGTACATATAAAGAACGTCGAAATCCGAGTTATAACGAAGAAGTTATGACCCATCGAAGTTTTACGGCAAAACCGACACGGCACCGCGTAACGTAAAAAGTGAAGTTTTGATAAATTACTTTTTAGCCTTAGAGATCTAAACTAAAGTTGTAGTATATGTTAAACCGAGAACGTGCATAAAAAGAATGTCCAAATCTTACTTCGTATGAGGAAGTTATGATTTTTCTAAGATTTAGCATAGCAGTGCACAACCCGGAATTCGAATTTTAGATGGATTGATTTGAAGTCGACACAACCTAAATGAGAATTGAGGATCTCATTATTAGGAGCTTAACGATAAAAGACATATGAGCAGGTATTGCACTGGTGGAGCATTGATATGTTTCCACAGCAATCAAGTCAGCCACAAGAAGGACGATTGGCCGAGTTTATCTGGCAGAGCGGTGAGGGAACCCGCTCTAGCTACTTTGAGGATCACTGACGGCCACCAGGGCAAAGGTGACGGTTGTTGTGGTGAAGAGAAGAGATTTTTACTTGACGACTGAGGAGGCAGAGCAGTGCAAGATGTCATCATTGGTATGGATTCCTAGTTATTTATTACTGTTTCATTATTTATGCTTATTTTTGTTCATGATGTGATTAGGGATTTTCTTAGTCAATGGTATGCCTGCTCTTTTCCTCTTCGATTCTGGTGCTACCCGATCATTTTTGTCTCTTACCCTTAGCAAGAAATTCGTTGTTGTTCCAGGGGCACTGGATTTCCCTTTGGAGGTAGATATCGTCGACGACCGCCCTGTGAGTACTTTGAGGGTTCACCGAGATTATGTATTGGAGATTTTTTCGGTCCTTTTTCCTATTTCTGTAGGGGGAGCGAGGACCATTGTGGGCATGTATTGGTTATGCCGATTCGGGGCTATGATCAATTGTGTATATCAGCTAGTTCGAGTTTGAACTCCAAGTAGGGGAGAATCAATCATTCATGGTGCGGGAGCCTGAGGTGTTCCTGCTTTTGTTCAGTTACGAGAGCTAGGAGATACTTGTAGCATGGATGTTTGAGGTTTTGGGTTTATGTTTTTGATACACGGGTTGGGGGAAGAAGTCTACCGAGGGTATGCCTATTGTTCGAGATTTTTTGACGTGTTTCCTAAGCATTTTCCGGGAGTACCTCCTGAGAGGCGGGTGGAGTTTTGGATTGATCTAGTTCTATTTGAGGCTCCGATATCCAAGTCACCTTTGATGGGTTTAGATACAAAATATAGGAGTGATTCTTCATAAAAACTGGAACGGAAGCTTTAAAAATTCACAAGTAATTTTTTAGTATATTTCAAAAATAAAACCACCAAGGATCCTTTTATAGAGGTTAGAATGACATTAAAAACAATCATAGAGTGTTTTAGAATGGCAACCTTTGAAGCCTTTATACACACTTGGTTTTGGGATGTTGATGAATATAGAAAGATCAAAGAGGATGATATTGTCTACAAGTATCCTCCATCAAGAGTAAGACACTTGGAATGTTAGTTCCCATCTTGTATAAAGTACTTATTAACACTTTAAGCGTTTAATATAATTAAGCACTAAAGGAGAAGCACTTTACATCACCAATACTTGGAAGTGATCTTCAAAAGAGAAGCCAAGAAGAAGGGCATATGAAGCTACGATTTTATGGTAAAAGAAAGAAGAAGAAGAGAGTCGGAATGTCTTGGAAATGTCTTCATCTCGGAAGAAGACTGACTTCGGAACTCTTCAAATCTCGTATTTCATTGACTTCGGATCTGGTTTGGCTCGGATTGCTAGAGGTTCATTTTTATGCATCAACAATCTTCCCCCTAAGTGAACTTAGCAATCAATCAACTCAGTGGGATTCATCAGACACACAGAGATAGGTACTTTGTAGCCAGCTTCGGACTTCCAAGTACCATTTCAGGTGTTTGATGAACTTCTTCTTCACATGCTCAGGATCATCACTTTTTGCAGCATTGGAGATGAACTTCTGAAGGATCTTTGATGGAACTAGATGTTTGTCAAGAACACTAAAGAATTATTACGGTTGGTCTTGTTTTTGAGATAGACATATCCGAGTTCCGATTCTTCAATGGGTCCTTCTACCAAAATCTGAGCTTTAGACAGTTCGTAAGTGATTTTCGCCAAAATATTCTCTGTTCCGAACAAGTGAGAAAATTCAGTGTCAGTCATGCAGAATTCCGCAACGTAGTCCTTCAAGAAATTGATTGCATCACTATAAGCTCCATTGCTTGAGTGATTTTTTTTGCGTTCTCGCAGATGAGCAGTAATGGTGTGAATGTCAGTGGGGTTGGTTGAGGGAAAGTCGTAATCCGTGAGAGTGATGGTTGCTTCTTTATTCCGAGAGACATAGTATCTGTGTAGCATACAGTAGAGATTGAACTTGCTCTTAACCTTGATACCGAATCCAACGATCTTAGTAATCCTCTTCTGAGGCCACACTTATTTTTGAGTACGTGCGTTAATGGAATAAAAGGTTCTCAATCTCTCACGCTCTGTCCTGATGATTGTTTGAGGATCATCATAAGGATAAAGAGGATCGTGCTTGATGTATAATTTACTGTGAGGAGAGATTGGAAGATCATGTTGGTCAGCATCCTGAGTTGGAAGATCATATTACATGAAGGGCACAAAATTAATATCGTGAATAACTCATTCTCGGAAAAGAGAAAATATGCCCAGCATCGGATTTGGATTATCTTTCAGTGCTTGAATCCTGATGCTTTCTTCTAAACCTTGATCTATTTGTTCTTAAGACCAGCCCTTGGATTTTTTGAACATCTCCACTGGGCTGTCTAGATCAGTAGCAATCTTCTTTCCTTTGTCTTGTGGAGGCTCATTTAGGCCAGAGATGATTTTTTGAATGGTTTCAGAGATGGTGAATTCAGGTGGAGGAGGAACCAGAGGCTGTTCGGGGAGATCATCAGGTTTCAGGGTTGGAGAACATTCATCGATCTGAACGATCCTCAGAGCAAGGATTGGTGGAAGCATGGATTGTGTAGCTCGAAATGCGTCAATGGTTAGCTTTGTTTTTATTTTTGCCATGTCTCGGCTTCTTCTGAACGTTTCGGCTAACGACGATGGCCAGGTAACCGAGGACCATTTGAGCTTTTCTGCATCTGAAAGGACCTTCACAGGTTTTTCCCTAATAGCTTGAAGTCCTAAAATACCATTTTCAACCAGATCTTCTACTTCTTCATCACCAGACTCAATAGGTTCAATAGATTCAACCTCGATTATATCTTATTCGGATGACTCATCTCAGAGTGTAAATTCCAAAACAGGCTTCCATTGAATCCTTCTTTCTCTCTGACTAGCTCCTTCTCCCCCCTCTTGCATTGGAAGGCCCAGCATCTGACGCAAGTACTTGATCTAATATAATATCCTCAAATCATTCAATAACCTTCTGGAAGCTGGTGTTGAACTATTTGGTGAGAGCATCGTATGCCTCAGTCGTGGGTGCTTGACTCTTAATATTGTCAAACAGCAAACCCAAAATCATGAGCATATCATCAAACTTGTTGTTTGGAACATCAACAATATTGCAACGTGCTCGAATCAGCTTGATGAGGACCTGTTGCATAATCAAATTCATCTCGTCCTTTTTCCAAGTCTACTTATCCAGCCTTTGGATTTGCATTTCATGATGAACATGAGTTTGTTTGATCTGTTCGTTGGTAGCATTGATCATGTCGTCATGAATCGTGAGCATAGTAGTGGTCGTGGAGATATGATGATCGAGGATGTTGTTGTATTTCTGTTCAACTTCTTCCAGAGTGTGCTTAAATGTCACACCCCCAAACCGTAACGGCGGAAACGTTCGGGGGCGGAGGACGTCATGTACAGTATCACAACAACACATAATAGTAAAATAAGCAACAACATCATCTATTTCATTAATAGTATAATTTAATACAAGTGTGTTCTGTATAGTTTATAAGACACCAAAAATATGAATAAAAATAAGAGATGAGTCTTGAATGTGCTCCATCTTCTCAAAACCTGGTCATCGGTACCTGTCTACTGGTGACCTAAGAATAGAAGTTATTTTGAAAGCGTAGATCAGCATTAAAGCTGGTGAGTTCATAAGTGTTTTAGTGTCATTGTTTGTATAAGTTTGAAGAAAGTGTTTGTAAATGTTTGATGTAAAAGTTTGTAAGTTTTTGATGTAAATGTTTGTAAACTTCCTAGAAAATCCTATATTTTCTACTTAAAGTAGTCTTCTACCAAGACCCAACTGTTCTTTACGTTTGTTCTTTTGTAAAAGTGTGTGTTTTCCCAAAGTATGACTATCATTACCAAAATATAGTTTTCATTACCGTTTATGTGAGAAGATCACAATGTGAATGAAATGGGAAAATAAAGATGTACTGTAGTTTTATCTATGTACTACCAATGTACTAACTACCTTAAACCTGTTTGTTTAATTAAGGTAAAATGTGATAAGATTGTAACCATACTTGATCGACTAGTATAACACGACGTTCGAGAGGTCGAAATGATATGACATTCGTCACCCGTAGACCTGCAGGTCCCACTGTAGCTAGCAGTAAGTTGTAGGATGGTCAGTCCCGTATAGATCTATACACAAATTCACGCTCTCCTTCCAGGAGACTATGGGTACAAAACGTGACGCAGCAGTATATTGCCGAGCCATGAAGTAGTATCTCACATTATTGTTATAGTATTCTTGTATTTGTATAGTATGTTCTAGTGTAGTGTATGTTCCCTCTGTCTAGTGTGTAGTATGTTCTATCTGTTTCTCTTTATAGTGAGTATTGTTTCTCGTTATAGTATGTACTGTTTCTCGTTATAGTATGTACTGTTTCTTGTTATAGTATGTTTGAACTGACTCATGTATGACCTGACTCTTGTATGTTTCATTGTTCTAGAAATAGTATTAGTGACTTCCTAAACTATACATATTATAGTTTACTAGTAATGTTGTTTGTATGAATAAACATGTTTGTACACCTTTGCTACCCGAAGGTATTGAACTGAATGAAGAACTTTTATATCTATATACATACACATAATATATAACTAAGATTCAAACGACCTTCGGACAAACAACTGATACCCTAAGTCCACAACCAAACAAGGAATAGGAAATAAGGCGAGTCATCAGTCCTAAGTCCTTTCAATCCTACTTATATTCCTATATCTATATAGACATGATTTGACAAAATATAAGTCTAAAAGAGTTTTGCATATAAAAGAGTTTGTAAAACTATTTGAAGCAATTTGTTTGAAAACACAGTTTGAAGTATAAGAACTCTATATGTTTGATAGTTATTTAATCACATGTGAATGATATAATAACTAAAATCATTTAAAAGGTAAGTTAAGGGGTATGAACTCACCTGCAGTGAGTTATACGAATATAAGATCGGTTGTAGGATGCTAAGTGTCAAGTGAAGACTCGAGCACAACGGATCCTAATAAGCATATAATGACACACATATATGTATATAATTAGTGTTTATACAACTAGTCATGTAAGGAAAACACCTTAGGACTTAGGAAACACTTAGATTGAAGTGTTACAAGTACACAGGATTGCATAAAATGGGTTTAAAGCCACACATGAGTGTGTACGGCCAAGTGGTGTATGGTCACTTGTGTGTACGGCCATGAAGTGTACGGCCGTACACTCCTTGAAGAATTTGTCAAAAAGTGTGGTCCAAGGCTCTATCTTGCATCCTCTAAGTGTTCTTGATCTTGTGTTGGAATATAACATGAGTTTTAGGCCCAATATGCACTAAACAAGGGGTGTACGGCCATATGAAGGGTGTATGGTCGTACACTCTTTGTGTTCATGCATTATATGATGTTTTAAGGCTAGAAAAGGATTGATTCACAAGCCTAGCTAGAAGATGGAAGAGATACTTACGAATTAGAAGCCTTTAGGGGTGTTTAAGGTCCAAGAACTAGTGTGTGTTCTTGGTGAAAATTAAGAACACTTGAAGATCTAACCAAAAGAAGTAATTTCATGGATGAAATCATGGATCTTCACTAGATAGTGTAATGAATAAACAAATCAAAGGAAGTAACACTTACATATTAAAGATCTAGATGAAAAACCCGATGATAGTTGAGAGAGAATCGATTTCTTGGCTTGAAGGAGTGAAAAGTGATTAAGAATGGCTAAGTCCCACATATATATGTGAGAGTGTACGGCCAGGTGGGGGGTGTACGGACGTATACTCCTCATGAAGGAGTGTTTGGCCCTTTTGAAAAGTGATGAACTTAGGGGACCCATTTCTAAACCCTAACTTGGAAGGTACTAGGCTTAGAACACTCAAACAGACTCTAAACCATGCTAAAAGATAGCAGAAACGAGTCTGACTTTGATTGAATTGAACGGTTGTACAAGATAGAAATTTCGGGTTGTCACATTAAATCGGAGGGAAATGAGTTGGTCCAGTTTATTTGCTCGATCGAGTTCGGAGGGGGCAACATCTTTGATCTCGGAGAGAGATTTGAGAATGAGTTCAAGCTTGGAGTCGAGGCTGGTAACCTTTTGATCGATCTTGGAGTCAAGTTGAGCAACAATCTTATCAAGTGAGTCAACCTTGGTAACAACAGCAACAACTTTGTCTCGGAGCTCTAACAAGGAAAAAGGATATGTAATGTTTTCATCCGAAGATCCTGTGTCCAAGGTAGAAATCTCAGACTTTTTATCATCGTCATCACCATTATTATTATCTTGTCGTTCGGAAGGCTTGGGATTATCATTTGGATTGGTTTCAGTTTCATTTCCTTCATTGCCTTGAGTGTTGGCATAAACATTTACTTCTACTTCTTCTTACGAGGAGGAGGAGAAAAGGCCAAAATCATATACTGGTTTAGAGGAGGAGGGCTTATGTAATGACTTGAAAGATGTGAGGATCGGAAGAGCACCAACAGATGTGTCATCATCATCAAACATTACACCATCTTAATGCTCTTTATCGGAGGGAGGCTTGGGAGTTTCTTCGCTTGTGAACATCGAAGGAGGATCAACTGAATAATTTGTGGGATCGGGAACATCTCCTGTAGCGGTTTGCTGAGCTTCTTCGGAAGAGTGGAACTCTTGATCAGTTTCTTCATCATTTGGAAAAGTGAATGGAAGATTGATTTGAATAGCTTTGTGACGCATCTAAATAAGTGTATACTCCACTTGAGCTCTTGTAAGCTCCGGATGAGGAGAATGAGCCATGTCTATAAAATCAGACCAATCTTTATCATAAGTATCTGGTCGTCTTTTACGTGAACCAGGTATCAGACCAGTTGGGGCTTTCGAAGTAGGAGGGACAGCTCCGGCTTCGGAAGGATTAGAATCAGAGGCAAGGGGTCCTGATTGTGCATGTGTAGAACTGAAAGGGATTTCCAAAATGACACATGGGTGTGTCCCAGGGGGCTTCATGGGACTATGTTCAATACCAGCACCATATCTTTGGGAAGATGAGGGGGTAGATTATTTGCTGACTCCTCGTGAGTGTGTGCATGTGATATTGAAACTCCGAAGGGTACTTCGGAAGAGTGGACGGGAGGGGTAGGATGTGATCCAGATTAAGATCGAATTCCAATATGTGTTTCCTGTTGAGAGGATCCACTGGCTTTGGTTCTATTTTTGGCTATAGCTTTTGAGGGTGAAGCCTTTCGTTTGGCTATTGTCTTCTTTAGGCCACCAATAGAAACTGGTTTGTTCACGTCCGAAGGCTGCTCATCCGAGACTAGGGTAGATTGTGTAGGTCCATACACAACCGAAGTCTCAAGATGGTGTTTGAGATAAATTGATTCGGATGGAACTGCTACCAACATATGTTGTGGCAAGAGACGAACAGGTCCGAAAGCATATTGGTTTGGCAACCTACAACTTTTAATAGCCTTAAAAAAATATTATACCTCTTTGAGATCGGAATTTAGAGGAATGGATTCTAATATTTCATCATACAGTTGTTGAAGCGTCATAGCCCAGAATGTTTGACTCGATATCTCGTTAGGCTTCCTTTTGATTGCAAACTTCTAAAAGTCGTGCCATAGTACCTCAGTCAAATCAACTGTGTTGCTTCTTTCGGAATAAATATTGTACGCGACGTACAACTAGTCTTTGTTCATGGTGTCAGTACCACCATGCTTTCCGGATAATCCTCAAAGGATTAGGTGCATCAAAACAGTCCAAAGTCCAGGAACAGCGAACTTCTTGAACTCTTTAGCCTTGAATTCACCATTATACCTAATTTCATTGAGAAACGCCTAAAATTCTTCATACGTGGGTTCTTGAACACGAAAACCCTTGGGGTTTTCTGGAATACCAATAGCTTTGAGAAAAGTGTTCTTGTGCAGAGGAACGATCTTGTCGTCGACGGTCTTAACTTCAAGCACGTCTTTCTCGATCTTGATTCTCTCAAAAGCTTTATGAAGAATGCGAAGAGGAAATTTATGGTTGGGGATTTTGGTGAGTGGAACTGCTATAGGATGATGAGTGATGAATTCGATCATGATGCAAATTGATTCATCATAATCCATGGGATCTAGTGAGAACAGTTGGGTTGTTTCCCTAAGGATAAACTCAGTGGGTGATGAAGATGCGGAACCCTTGGAAGATTTCTTCTTGGTTGCAAGTTTGGAAACTTCAGGAACATTTTAGGAAGACACCATTGATGAACGTAAGGGAGCTTGAAGAACAGATAACAGAGAAAGGCTCTAAGAAGATGATAGCTAAAATGAAAAGTGGGAACAGTTAGGATTCAAAATCCTTTTATAGGTTGGATATTCCGGGTCGAGTCAAAAAAGAGCAATGATGACACCCGAACACGAAATGGGTTGCATTTAATGTATTTTCAAAAATGGCATCCCTAACTACTGTTATAACCAAAAGTTGGGACATCCATTTGTTCTAAAGAAGAAAACCGGTGTTTCAGTTCTACTAACATGCGCTTTATAGGAACGTGTGCCAAAGCACGTTTAGTGAGAACTAAAGGATAATCATGAAGAAAAATTATCGTTAATGTATAATTGAGAAAACGTTTCGGATAAAAAACTTTAATGAAAACCTTTGAAATTCTTGTACAATTGAGGATCTCAGATCAATTGGATTCCGAGATGAGATGTCATAAGATACTTCGGAAAGAATATGAACACATCATTAGTACATAGTATAGAGTTCAAGATGGCACAGTCTCAAACAGAATATCATAGGTAAAAATGCATGCAGATCTTAGAGGACTAGTTTCAAAAGATTTAGATTCCGAGAATTGAAGGATCAGATCTCGGACGAAGAGAAGAGATGAACTCACATTACTGTTACGGATTTGAATTCCGAGATGAACTTCATAACACACTTGATTTTGAAATAAACTCTGAGATGGAATGAATGCAAAAACATCAATGTAACTATATTGGTCAGAAGCTTCATGAGACTAGGAAAGTTGGACAACTTAAAAACTAGAAGAAGAGGTTAGACAAAAAGACACAAATAATTATCCTATATTTTCCAAGAGGAAACGATTCTGAGGCAAAATGAATTTGACTTTGGAATTATTTCACTCTCTGATGTTTCCATCAGAGAGTACAAGCCTCTTAGAAGAATTATGGATCAGGCATCATCACTCCCATTTTGTTCAGAAACCCATTAAATTTGGTTTCGTCTAATGCCTTAGTAAATACATCAGCAATTTCATTGTCAGATGAAACAAAAATAAATTTGATGTTTCATTTTAAAACATGATCTTTAATGAAATGATACCTAATCTCGATGTGCTTCATCATGGAGTGCTGAGTTGGATTGTGAGAAATCGCAATTGCACTTTGAGAGTCACAATAAATTAGAATTTGTTGAAATCGATAACCATAAGAAGCTGAGATTTCATCCAAAGAACTTGCGAAGTGCAGCTTGCAGCAACGATGTATTCTGCTTCGGCTGTTGAGAGAGCATTACAGTTATGTTTCTTAGATGACCAGCTAACCAATCTTCCACCAAAAAGTTGACAACCTCGTGAAGTTCTTTTTCTATCCAATTGAAGACCTCGTGAAGTTCCTTTTCTATCGGAATATTTGCTTCACATCCAGAAGATGAGAGTCGGATTGACCATAAATCTTGCACACAAGCATGTAGAGAACATGATGTTCGGACGACCTGCGTTAAGGTAGAGTAGCGATCCAATCATTCCCCTATACTGATTTTGATCAACAGCAACAACTGATAGGTCTGAGAAGATATTGTGTCCAAAACCCATTGGAACCTTTGCAGAGGCACAGGTGTCCATTGAATATTTTTTAGAAGTTCAGAAATGTATTTCTCCTGGTGAATAAAGATTCCTTTTTTGGTTATCTTGACTTGGAGTCCGAGGAAGAAACTTAATGCACGATTCATGCTTGGATATGACTAACCATTAACTTTGCGAATCAACAACCATCGTTAAATCCGTGGATCCAAAGATGATGCCGTCAACATAAATTCGGACTAACATGAGATGGTTTCCATTCGATCTTTGAAATAGGGTAGGATCAAGAATTACTCTTCGAAAACTGGAACGCTTCAGAAAATCAGTGAGGCGCGTGGAGCTTGCCTGAGATGATAAACAACTTTTTGAATTTGTAACAATAATTTGGATATGAAAGATTTACAAAACCAGGTGTTGTTAAAGATACACTTCGGTATCCAGTTCACCGTTGAGAAAGGCACTTTTAACGTCCATTTGGTAAACTTTAAATCCTTTGTGAGCTGCATAAGAGAGAAAGATTTGGATGGCTTCAAGACGAGCAACAGGAGTGAAAGTCTCGTCGTAATCGAGTCCTTCGATCTACGTAAATCCTTTCGCCACCAATCTTGCTTTGTTTCTTATAATAACTCCGGAATCATCGAGCTTTGATGTGTGATTTTTATATTAAAAATATAATTGCTCAAGTTTTAAATTTATAAAATTGAATTTATCGCAACCGGAGTAACGTACACACTTGGCAGTGAACCTAATCGTGTAATAGTATAATTGTGGTAAGAACATGTGTAGAACACAAGGGGAACGGTGGTGAATTAATTTTATAATGCTTGATTATAGGTTACACATAACACATAGGAAATAAGAAGAGTTTTATTAAGTACTTTAAATACCACTTAACATCAAATATCGATAAACTGACTGAAAGACAAATTTCTTCAGGTACTTTGGTCTAGATAAACTACATCTCAAATTAATGGCTAACTACTGATACAATGGATATTTATTCATTATTCACCGATTCCTAATATGACTTGTTTCATGGTCACAACTATTAATCCTTTGATTTCAACACAACTATTAATTCATTGATCAGGTGAACAAACAATCATGCAAATCAGTATTTAGTTCGTATTAAGCAAGATTTGATCTTATTTAACCCTAATGGTCATAGAAGGTAAATCATGCAGAGAAAGGTCATTCTGCTCATGTACACACATTAAAGTTCTTCACTTTATTTCCTAACCCTAGGTTTTGGTCAAAACTCTAGTCATAATCACCAATGGTCACTAAACAACTATGATTCAAATTAACATAGCTAGATGGTCATCTAAACTCTATTAATTCAGCAATAGGAAGAAAAGTAACAATCTTTAACACATATGGATCTTCAATCAAACTTGACAAAATAAATTAAATAAGAATAAACAATCCAAATATAAATTAAACCATAAATTCAAAGATTCATTCTATCATAAACACAAAGTAAAAGGTTTTAACAACCAAATCAGAAAGTAAACACATAATGAAATCACAATGGAATGTTAAACATGGTCATGATAACAAACCACATGATCTCCAACATGAATCCTCTCTCCAATCCCTTAGATATTCGCTCCTATCAGCTTAACGGCCTTTCAGCCGCCTTCTAGACCCTCAAAACTGCTTCTATGAGGTTTCTTGTCGACCAAGGGTCAATAAAAATCATAAATCCCCTCTCAAAATCATACAGATGCTCGAAATATATAGATTCCCGAAAATCTGATCACCACGACCTGGTAATGTCACCACGACGTGGTCCTCGTGTATATCCCGTATTCTCCAAGTCAGTCTCAACAACCGCGAAGTTTCGATTCCCCACGTCGTGGTAATTGAGAATTAGCAATTTCTCAAAACACAAAAGTCGTCCGAAATTTTGTCTAGTTTTTAGATCATTTTGAATCTTCAAAATTGGAGTTACGAGTCATGAGATATGAGCAAAAAACTTACGAGGGGTCAAGCTGTCCAACAACATCCTTTTTGCGTCTTTTTAGCTCCTTTCTCCTCCTTTTGCATCCCAGCTCCCATTTTAACTATAGTTGAACATTTCAAATCATATTAAGTATATTTTATTTCTAAATAACATAAAAACATAGTAGAAATAATAAGAAAACGTCATAAATATATGCATAAAATAGGTGTTATCAAGCTTGTTTCGGAAGACCCATCTAGTGCCAACAATAGGGTGATCCTGAGGAGGAGGGACAAGAGTCCACACTTCATTTCTATCAAATTCTGCTAACTCTTCTTGCATGGCTATAATCCAATCAGCATGTTCTAAAGCTTCTTTGATGGACTTTGGTTTAACCATTGAAATGAATGTCGAGAAGTGGCATTAATTTTGGATGTTTATAGCAGAACGAGATTGAACACCAGCATTGAGATTTCCAATGACTTGATTTGGAGGATGATCCTTTGTCCAAATGTGTAATCTCAGAAGTTTTTGTGCAACGGATGATCTGATATCAACAATGGGGTTGTGTTGCTCCCCTCGGACAATTTGAATTTGAGGATGATGCTCCCCCTGAACTTATGAACTGGATATGTCAACGTCGTCATCGTTCGGAAAGACAAAGAAGTTAGCATCATCTTCATTATTGTTCGGAATAACATCAAATTCAACAAATTTATTTGCTGGATCTTGAAATCCATCCACATTTTATTCGAGGGAAGTATGACCATTCTCCCCCTCAACCTGAGAAGGTTGAAATGGATCGGAATGAAATAGAGGAAAGGTAGGTGTCGGACCAGAAACGTTTTGAGAAATTGGATTTGCGGCTGACGAGGACGGTCTTGATCAAGATTTCGATTCAAGAGAAATTTCTAAAGGTCCGAACGGGCTTTCGAAGTCAACTTCATAGATGATTTGAGAATTCGGAGACCCTGGAGGTGGAGCATTGGACTCCATGATGTGAGTAGTAACATGAGTTGGACCAGAGTTCCTAAAAAAATTTCATCAGATATGACATCAAAGATTTCTTCAAGTACACAAGTTCGACGATTCAGAACTCTGTAGGCTTTGAATTTGGCTGAGTATCCTAAAAAGATTGCTTCATCGGCTTTGGGTTAAAACTTGGTGAGCTGATCACGGTTGTTTTTAATAAAGCATCTGCAGCCAAAAACATGTAAGAATGAGATACTCGGCTTGCGACCATTCAGGGCTTCATATTGTGTCATGTTGAGACGACAATCAATGATGCTTCGGTTTTGAGTGAAGCAAGTAGTTGACACGACTTCAGCCCAAAGATAGAGAGGAAGATTTGCAAAGTTCATCATTGATCGAGCAACTTCAATGAGAGTTCAGTTTCTTCTTTCAATCACACCGTTTTGTTGAGGAATGTAGGGAGCAGAAAAATTATGGTCGAAGCCTTTGTCGGAGAGGAATTTCTCAATGGTGACATTGGTGAATTCCGAGCAATTGTCACTTCAGATTCTTCTAACAGGAAGTTTAACAAGAACATAAATTCCTTTGATGAAGTTAATAAGCTCCGAGGCTGTTTTAGATTTTAGTCAAAGGAAGAAGACCCAAGTGAACCTTGTGTAGTCATCAACAATCACAAGAATGTACTGTTTGTGATGCAGACTTTCTATGTTGGAGGATCCACAAAGATCAATATGAAGAAGTTCTAATGGTTCCAAAACTGACTTTTCAATGATTACATGATGACCTTTCTTGGATTGCTTCCCATATTCACATGCAGCACATAGATGATCATTTTTGAATTTGAGGAGTGTCACACTGTTAGATGCCATTTTATGCATCTTATAGGTTAGTTTTTCATTAGCATTTAGGATCATATTTTGTACATTTGCATGTCATTTATTTAAATAATGTTCAGCTCATGTCTTTTGATAGAATTCTCGTACTGCTCATGTTTTTATGTCAATTTCAGATAATTCGAGTGAAGCAGTGCTTTGGGAGCAGTTGGATGCGCGTTTGGAGCTTAAAATGGAGCTTGGAACTTATGGAGTATGTTGAGGAATTATTGGAAGATGCTTTGGTCAAGAAACATCCGATCGAATTGATCACACGAAGAGAGAATTTGCAATCTAAAGTTAAAGGATGTTGGTGGCAGCTTTGACCCCCTGTCAGTATTTTGACGATATCTCAAGAACCTTAACTCCGATTGAGGCGATTCAAAATGATCTAAAAAGTAGACGAAATTTTGGACGTCTTAGGCATAACATGCGATCGCAGGTTGCCTTTATGCGATCGCAGGTTAGGTCGCAGCTTGGATTCGAGGTTTTTTAGTGCCAAAAATTCATCCGGAAGCAAAAAATGAAAACCTGCGATCGCAGGTTGTGTACATGCGATCGCAGGTTGGCCAAAAAGTGCCAAAATGGTATCCTACTTCATTAAAAAGGCACGAGACGCGTTTTCTTCAAAACCTGCGATCGTAGGTTGTCTACATGCGATCGCATGCGCATCGTTTTTGCTCCTGGACGTATAAATAGACCCTAATAACCTTCCAGTAACCTAAGTTGGCGATTCCAGAGGTACCAGACGATGAAAATACGATTTTGGAGGTGTTTCTTCTCCGATTTCTGAAGATCTGAAGATTGTGGATCATCTCCTTCACGTAGATTAGTAAGATTAGTTGTTTGATGTCTCTTTTCATTTGTTTTTATCACATTTTGGCCATGTCTGGCTAAACCCTAGTTTTCAGTTCTGCATAAGACAAGTACTTTTTATGTGATTGATCATTAGATCTGGTTTTCGTTTTGTGTTTCTATCTAGATTCTTCAGTTTTGTTCTTAATGAATGTTTGATTTTAATTCTTGTTAGTCTAATCACCTAGCTAGGGTTTTATCTTTCCAGTTAATCAGTTAATAGAATCAGTAATTGTTCTTCTCAACTGGTAAAAGTAACAAGTATCAGATTGGTTCCGTTTTGGGATTTAACTCTGATATAAACTGAAAAATCATATCTTTACGCTTCCGAGCCTATGAGAAGTATTGGATGTTGCTGGAAATTTTACATAGATTATAATGCAACTTTTCTGATCTTAATTAAGAGTTTGTTTGATTAGACAGTAAAAAGTTAGGGTTAATTGAAGAGCTTGTTTTGATTAACTAATTTAGGTAAAAGAGAAATTACTAGAGCTTGTTAGTTTTTTCTCAGTACCTGCTTAGATATAACGCATCTCAAATAAACAGGTCAATGTTGATTGCATGATTAGGAAAGTTGCAGCAGAGCTGAAATCATTTTTATTATTGATTTTCGTTTAATTTTAGTATCACTGCATTTTTTGTTTTTAGTTTACAATTAAAACCCCCTTTTATAATTTCTATTTTGACTAGATGTGCCTGATGCAAAAAGGCATTGACTTTTAGGCTGTGTCCCTGAGGATGCGACCCTGCTTCCATGTGCTATATTTTTAGTGCAACAAGCAGTGATAATTTACTTGTTTAATACGCGCGCGACAGCGTGTTAACAAATTGGTGCTGTTGTCGCGGACACGGTGCTTTCTAATAGTTTTATGCCAAGAATTTTTCGTTCATGTACACTTTTAGTTTTTGATCCAGAAATCGAGCGAACTGCAAGGAGACAGAAAAAAAAAGGTAGCAAGAAAGAAACAATCAACTGGTCTCTTTGGTTCATCATCTTCCATACCCCCAAAAACCTCCATACCACAAGGCACTCCCTTGTGGAACGAACCAGATCCGATTTTTCCGAAAGTACCCCCATCTTCTCCTCAAAACAGCCCTTATAAAACTTATTCCCCACCTTCCTCCATTAAATCTGAAACCACAGACTCTTCAGAAACCGAATCTGAAGAATCAGACATTAGTGGAGACAAAGCAGAAAAGACCCTTAGAGAGTGGGCCACTCAAGAGGTCAACCAGCAGCCCCTTTGCATTACATTTCCAGAAGCCCAGAACTTCGAACTCAAATCTGGGCCGATTCATCTTCTTCCCACATTCCGCGGACTGGAAAACGAAGACCCACATAAATTCCTCAAGGAATTTCATGGGGTTTGTTCAGGAATGATGCCTCATGCTGTCACAGAAGACCATATAAAACTAAGGGCATTCCCTTTTTCGCTTCAAGATTCAGCAAGGGAATGGTTATATGAACTCCCATCTGGTTCCATCACCACTTGGACCGAACTTGCGAAACTGTTTTTAGAGAAATACTTTCCAGAAACGCGAGTCTCCACTCTTAGAAGAGAAATCCTTAGGATTAAACAAGGAAGACGAGAAGCTCTACATACCTACTGGGAGAGATTCAAGAAGTTGTTAGTTCGTTGCCCCCAACATGGAATTAGTGATTACCAGCTCTATAATTGTTTCTGTGAAGGTCTGACACCCATGCAGAGGTGCCTGATAAATGCTTCAAGTGGAGGATCTCTAGGAGATATGACACCAACAGAAATTCGGGAGCTGATCGAGAAGTTAGCAATAGAGTCAAAGCATTCCGCTACTGAAGAATAATGGTATCCGGATCAACCAAGAGGAGTAAAAGAAATCAACATTGCTCACCTTGAAACCCAGATTTTTGAGCTCACAAAAGCAGTGTTGCTGTTGACTAAAGAAAAAGTTGCTGCGAAGAAACCATGTGGTATATGCTTGAAGATGGAACATCCAACTGATATGTGTCCAATTTTGCAAGAGGATGTTGCTACAGTCAAAGCTGTTGGAGGATATCAGCAACAGAAGACCTATAATCAGTCTCTAAATTTTTATCAGAACAATTATCAGCAAAGACAGCAATTTCAGCCACCACCGGGTTTTCAGCAAACGAACTTTCAGCAGAATTCTCATTACCAGCCCAATTTTTAGAATCATCAACAACAGCATTTTCAGAATTCAAATTTTTAGAATCAGAACACAAATCAGCAACCCAGTAGTTCCAGTGTGGCCTTAGAATATATAGTGAAGAGTCTTGCTACGAGCACCCAATCCTTCCAGAACAAGACCAGAGCCAGTATCAAAAATCTGGAGCAGCAGGTGTCTCAACTTGCCACTTCTATGGGTCGAATGGAATCTCAAGGAAGGTTACCAATGCATACAGAAAACAATCCAAAGCACAATGTGAGTGCTATTTCCTTGAGAAGCGGAAAGACATGTGAAGGCCCAAGCTTATCTGAACCAGAAAATAAGGCTGATGAAGAATTTGAAGAAGTTATGGTTGAAGAAGGAAACATGGAAGAGACAAAAAAAAAAGGAGTTGAAGCTGAAGAGTATGCAGAGGTTTTGGTTGAAGAAGAGGCTAAAAGAGAAAAAGAAAAAGAAACTCCAACACTACCCAAGCCAATTCTGAAGGAGTACAAGCCACTACCACCCTTCTCATCACGACTGAGAAGCACGAAGCGAGAAAGAGATGATGAAGATATTATGGAAATTCTTCGCAAGGTTGAGGTAAATATCCCACTTTTAGATATTATCCAACATATCCCTCGCTATGCTAAATTTCTGAAAAATTTATGTATTTCAAAGAAAAAATGGAAATTTAATGAGATTTTAAAAGCTGGCAAAAATATTTCTTTAATTTTGCAAAAAGGTTTGCCTCCAAAGTGCAAGGATCCATGGATTTTCTCAGTTCCTTGTAAATTGGGGAACCTTGATTTTCCAAAAGTCATGCTTGATTTAGGAGCTTCAGTTAATGTCCTTCCCTATTCTATTTTTGAAAAATTAAAAATGGGAACCTTAGAAAAGAGTGGGACAATTATACAGTTGGCTGACCACTCAACAGTACACCCAAAAGGTGTGCTGGAGGATGTTCTTGTCCAAGTGGATAATCTGATTTTTCCCGCTGATTTTTACATTTTGGACATGGGAAACTTGGACACTTTTGATGCAAACTCTGTTATTTTGGGAAGGTCTTTTATGAAAACTGCAAAAACGAAAATTGATGTTTTTAATGGAATAATTTCAATGGAGTTTGATGAGGAAGTGGTTAAATTTCAAATTAATAATGATGATTTTCCTTCTAAAAATGTTTTTGTCAATTATATGGTTACCAGCAGTCCTTTGTCTGAGGGTTGCTGTGAGTTTTCTAATGTCTATGTGCAAGAAATTTCTTTAGACAGGAATTCATCTAATAATATATCCAAGGAGCTGGCAGATGATAAGCTTGGGGAGGTGGAAGAGGTTGAGCTGAAATCTGCTACGGAAGAAGAATCAGATAAAAATATGAAAAGAAAAAAACTTTTGGAAAAAGAAAAGGTGGAAGTGGTGATTTCATATACGAATCTGAAAAGAAGAAAGTTTAAAGAAAAGAATGAGGAGATTTATGGGAAGAAAAAGAAGATTAGAAAGAGAAAAAAGTCTAATCAACTGAAAGACTTATCGGATACCTATTTGGAGTCTTTCCAGTTTGCTGAACAAGTTCCAGATCCACCCATATTGCCATATTTGAAGGGATCTGCAGTCACAAGAAAAAGAGTTGAGCTTCAAAGAAGTCCTAACCACACCAGTTAATAATCTGGTTGGGCAAAGCCGAGCCAACGACTTTTAAAAAGGGCGGCTTTCCGGGAGGCAACCCGATGAGTAGTTTTTATTTTTTATGCCTTCAATAAAGAGATGGTCGCAGTTCCAAGCAAGCTTGGGGAAATCAGAGGATCTTCAAAGTCGCTGAAATTCAGATTTTTTGCCACCTTGTCGTCAAAATCAGATTTCTACCAACTTATCAAGTACATTCATTCTTAGCTGCATCTTTTGCCCTTATATTCTTTATTGAGTTGTTCATTCCTCTCTAAGCATTGAGGACAATGCATCATTTTAAGCTTGGGGAGGAGATTAGTGTAAAAAATTTGCATTTTTTGTTAAAATTTTAATTTTTCAGTTTTTCATTTAAAATTTTCAAGTTTTATTTTTATTTTTGCATTTTATTCTATTGCATTTGCATAATAAAAAATCTGAAAAATCCAAAAATATTTTATTTTCTGTTTTTATTTTTCTGCATTCATAATAAAAAGATGAAAAAGATTTTTATTTCTAGTTAATTTTTATTTTCTGCATATCAAAATTAAAAAAATAATAATAAAGAAATTTAAAAATTACATGAGATGATGATATCTTTTTACATTCGATAGCTCTGTTAAGATGAAGTGTGATAGTTACCAAAAATAACGGTCTCATTACAATCAATTTTAAGAATTATCTTTTCAAGTGCTTTAAATGTTTTCAATATGAACCAACATAAGAGTCGGATAATTTTTACAATGGAAGTGTGGGATGGAAAAACGAACAGTGTTTTGAAAATAATTTCCTTGAATGCCTTAAAAAGAACCTAGATTGGATAACCTTTATCATTCCTTGACGTACTGAACCCTATAGTTTATGCGCCTTTTGAGGTTGGGAGGGAACTCTCTTTATACCCACAAAATAGTTATCATTTTTGAAGTATTGAAGATATGGTGGGCTTCAAAGTAAAATTCACGCCCAGTCGATATATATGTTAGAAATGGTACATTAAGCAATTTGAAGAAATTTGCAATTCAAAGTCAAATCCAAGTCAAGTTCAAGTCGAAATCAAGAAGCAAACAAGTTAAATATAAAGAGTTGATCGAGACAAAGAAGATGTGTGGTATAATGAGATTGATTCCTCGATAGTGGAATCATAGGGGTAAGCTTGGATTTTGTGTCCATAATGGAGCTTACCGCATTTACTGGACGAGTTCGGAAAAAAAGGAGGGGTTGGTCAAGCTAAGTTTTTATAAACGAATTTTCATGAAATTATTTTTAAAAATACACTGTTTTCACAAATTTAATTCGGCGTATAAATTATTTGCTCAAGTTTGGTTTAACTCATTAAATATAATTATGAATCGTTAATATAAAGTACTGAGACTGTTGTCTAGGTAGTGATTTCATTGGAGCTTTCTCGTTTTGAAATCTGATCGTGTGACAAAAAAAAGAGTGATGTGTTTTGATAAAGTTTAAATTTTTAGTTTCCTTAATCTTGTTTTAGTTTTTATTCTAAGTTTTTTTTAGATTATCTACATCTTTCCGTTTGTTTATAATGCTTTATCTTTTTATTACTTGAGGGCAAGTAAGGTTTAAGCTTGGGGAGATTTGTTAGATGACATTTTATGCATCTTAGAGGTTAGTTTTCATTAGCATTTAGGATCATATTTTGTGCATTTGCATGTCATTTATTTAAATAATGTTCAGCTCATGTCTTTTGATAGAATTCTCGTACTGCTCATGTTTTTATGTCAATTTCAGATAGTTCGAGTGAAGCAGTGCTTTGGGAGCAGTTATCCGATAGAATTGATCACACGAAGAGAGAATTTGCAATATAAAGTTAAAGGATGTTGCTGGCAGCTTTGACCCCCTGTCATTATTTTGACCATATCTCGAGAACCATAACTCCGATTGAGGTGATTCAAAATGATCTAAAAAGTAGACGAAATTTCGGACGTCTTAGGCATAACATGCGATCGCAGGTTGCCTTTATGCAATCGTAGGTTAGGTCGCAGCTTGGATTCGAGGTTTTTTAGTGCCAAAAATTCATCTGGAAGCAAAAAATGAAAACCTGCGATCGCAGGTTGTGTACATGCGATCGCAGGTTGGCCAAAAAGTGCCAAAATGGTATCCTACTTCATTAAAAAGGCACAAGACGCGTTTTCTTCAAAACCTGCGATCGCAGGTTGTCTGCATGCGATCGCATGCGCATCGTTTTTGCTCCTGGACGTATAATAGACCCTAATAACCTTCCAGTAACCTAAGTTGGCGATTCCAGAGGTACCATACGACGAAAATAAGATTTTAGAGGTGTTTCTTCTCCGATTTCAACGATTTCTGAAGATCTGAAGACTGTGGATCATCTCCTTCACGTAGATTAGTAAGATTAGTTGTTTGATGTCTCTTTTCATTTGATTTTATCAGATTTTGGCCATGTCTGGCTAAACCCTAGTTTTCAGTTCTGCATAAGACAAGTACTTTTTATGTGATTGATCATTAGATCTGGTTTTTGTTTTGTGTTTCTAACTAGACTCTTCAGTTTTGTTCTTAATGAATGTTTGATTTTAATTCTTGTTAGTCTGATCACCTAGCTAGGGTTTTATCATTCCAGTTAATCAGTTAATAGAATCAGTAATTGTTCTTCTCAACTGGTAAAAGTAACAAGTATCAGATTGGTTCCGTTTTGGGATTTAACTCTGATATAAACTGAAAAATCATATCTTTACGCTTCCGAGCCTATGAGAAGTATTGGATATTGCTGGGAATTTTACATAGATTATAATGCAACTTTTCTGATCTTAATTAAGAGCTTGTTTGATTAGACAGTAAAAACTTAGGGTTAATTGAAGAGTTTGTTTTGATTAACTAATTTAGGTAAAAGAGAAATTAGTAGAGCTTGTTAGTTTTTTCTCAGTACCAGCTTAGATAGAACGCATTTCAAATAACCAGGTCAATGTTGATTGCATGATTAGGAAAGTTGCAGCAAAGCTGAAATCATTTTTATTATTGATTTTCGTTTAATTTTAATATCACTGCATTTTTAGTTTTTAGTTTACAATTAAAACCCCCTTTTATAATTCCAGTTTTGACTAGATGTGCCTGATGCAAAAAGGCATTGACTTTTAGGATGTGTCCCTGGGGATTCGACCCTGCTTCCATTTGCTATATTTTTAGTGCAACAAGCAATGATAATTTACTTGTTTAATACACGCGCGACAGCTTGTTAACACACACCTCAGACCATTTCACCAAACACAAGATCATTCATGTCTCGAAAGTTGAGATGAGCGAGCCTCCGATGCCATAACCAACTAATGTTAGGAACGACCTTTGAAAGAATACAAAGTTGAGGCTTTCTGATGATCATGGTGATGTCTAATGGATACATATTTTTGATGTGATCTGATTTGATTAGACATTCTTTTCGGTCTTCTGTCATGACGCAGTTATGCTTTTTGCAGAATTCAACTTTGCGGTTTGCATAAGTGAGTTGAGCTACACTAATTAGATTATGTTTAAGATCACTACATATGCCACGTTGGAGACAGATAAATTGTCGTTGGTCAGGACGCCATAACCTAAAATTTGTGGATTTGAGTTGTTGTCATATGTCACGCAACCAACGTTAGGAGTGAGCTTAAGATCATGCAGAAAGTCTTTCTTCCCAGTCATGTGCATGGAACAAGCACTATCAATATACTTTATTATATCTTGTTCCGAAGCATAGAGTTCCTACAAAATTAGTGAGTTTTGGAGTTTTTAGGCTCCGACTTAGACTTAGGAACTTTGGCAAGGGATTTGGACTTGGATTGTGACTTTTGAGAAACTGGCATCTCGGATGGCTTGTTTCGAGATACTATGGGAAAGAAGCAGAATGACAAGGTATTTTCATTTAATATGATATATGTATCGCTGTGTTGATAGAAGTTATAGATTCGTTTTCAACCTTTTTTACTTTCCACTTAAATTTTTGTTTTGAATCTTTTGAGGATTTCTGAACAACAGTGTTCTTAGCAACCTGTTCTTTGCTTGCTGTTTTCAAAGGCATATTTGGTTTCGGAAATTGTTTTGGTTTGAAAATTGTGCCATCATATTTAGCAATAAACATAGAAGAAACTGTCCGAGGAGAGTCGGTTTTCATAGAAGGAGTCTCAACAGTGACCTTTTTCGGATTAGGACTGACAGATTTATTTTGAACACCCGAACTAGGAGGATTGGATGGCCTCTTAGGAATCTTAACATACATAAAGGTATGATGGTTCCTAGTGGGTGGACTAACTGTTCAAGGCACTTTATTTTTGGATTTCTTAATGAATTTGGAATCTTGCCTTGACCTAATTTCTTTCTTAAGGGCATTTTTAGCTTCGATCTTAATGTGTATAATATCTTTCTTATTTAACCATGGTTTCTTCCGAGAGTCAGATGATGACTTGGAAGTTTGTCCAGATGATGGATTGTCAAACTTAGGCTTAATTGACATTAGAGTTGATTTTGAAATCACATCTGAGTTAGAGATACAAGATTCAGATGAATCATCACACACAATTTCTTCATCCACGTCACTATCAAATGACGCCCAAACGAAATCGGATTTGTCAGAGTCAAGTCTAGTTGTCTCTGGAATTATTTCCTCAAGGACACAATTGTTAGGTGGACCAGAGTTTGGAATTTGAACTCCAGTATAGTTGATGTCAGGGAATGAATCCGAAGACTGATTCAGGTCCAGGGATATCAGAGGTGGAAGAGGCATGGAATCAGGACATTTAACAATGATAGGTTGGAAGTCATGAATCAGAGATTGGAACTGGTCTGAAGTCTCAAGAAGGGGTGACAATGGTGAGACATGGTTATCCGAATAAGTATGGTTCGGAACGTCTCCCATAAACATTAGATTTTTCAGCTCTTTCAAGGGACGAGCAACAGGTTTCGAAAACTCGCTTCCGAGGCCTGTTGCTTTGGACCATGGGTGACGAAAATTATGTGTCATATGTTCGTTTACTTAAAGAATGTCAATTGAGTTATGCAAAGAATCAATTTTGGCATTAAGACGTTTGTTATCAGAAACTAAGGTATTCCTTTCACAAAAAGTGATTTCACATTTGTCTTTTAAAATGATACATTCATCGTTAGACATTACAAGCTCTCTTTCTAGTGATTCTATCTTAAGCTTGCGATTTTCAAAGCGTAATATAAGGGGAGTCAGTTCACTATCCAGCTTCTCACTTACTTCTATGGCAGACTCATAGGCTTTATGAATGACTGTCATATCTGTTTGGATCTGGGTTAGATATGCTTCACAAACAGATAAATCAAAATTATTTTCAGTGATCATGGATCTTACCTGCTGGATGATGCTTCTGTCGGGTGGATCATTACTTGCCATGTAGCAAAAGTTTGGCTCAGCATTGTCATCGTCTTCTTCTGAACCCGAAGACCAGTAGGCTTCATCACACTCGATTGATTGTCTTGCCATAAGACACATGTTCATTCCAGTTTTCAATTCATTCTCATCTACAGAAGACCAGCACCCATCAACATTTCTTGATACAGTGGTAACAAAAGCTTTCTCACTTGCTGCTAGCTCTTGAGCTCTGCGAGCATAGTATGCTGAATCTTTTACCTTCGGTTTCTGAGAGGTTTCAGCCAAACAGTCTTTGGCAAAATGGTTACCAAGACCACATTTATGTCAAACTATATTGGGTTTTTCTTATTTCGGAATTTCTTGGGGTTCCGAGGAGTGACTTGAGATGTTGGGTCGGTATGCAGGTGGGTTTTCTTTGGGAAATGGTTGAGGATTATTTTGATGAGGGGCTTGAAATCGGTTCTAATAAGGTTTGTGACTGGGATTCCAGGGACGTTTGTACTTCATGGACAGTAGTGCGAATTCTTGTTGAAAGCGAAGTTCGGACTCACCAGGATCGAGATCATGAGTTTCTTCTAATGAATGGTTCGAGACAGGTGGAGTAGGTGGGGTAGGAATTATTGGTTGAACAAGTGAAATAGGTGGGATAGTTCCAAAAGGATCTGACACAGATGGGGTCGGAATTAGTGGGTTAACACAACTAACCAAAGCAAGAGGACCTCCTAACAGTTCTCTTAACGTTTGAGCAACGTTAGATTTTTGGACTTGTAGTTTATCAAAAAGTTGATAAAACTTTAGTTTCTTCAGAGATCCGTTACTCTGAATACAAGACTTGACGTTCCCCTAGCCTTTTCCGAGACTATTGATAAACTTCAGATTGTACTCAAGTAGAGTTCTGACTATACCATGTGCAATTATATTGTTCACAACAATTATGTACCTATTTGAAACCGAGACTACAGATTCACCTGGAGTAGTGGTGAAGGTGTCAAAATTTTTGACAACGGAAGTCAGACGCTTATCCTTCATGTTCTCGGAACCTTCGAACAATTCATGAAGAGTGTCACAAATCTCTTTTGTAGATTTGCACAACTTAATGTGCTCACAGAGAGACGGAGGAACACCAAAAACCATTTCTGAAAATGCAATCTGGTATGCACGAAGCTTTTCGATGTCTGTAGCAGTAAGAGGTGCTAGACGTTGTTCTTCTTGGCCCATGAGAGTAGCAGCAACATCTCTTACAATTTGTCTCACTGGAACATGAGGACCTTCTTTCATGGACCTCCATATTTCTTCATCTTTCTCCTTACGAAGTAAAAATCTTTCCATCCTAACATTCCAGTGATCATACTCTTCAACAACTAGCAATGGGACACTAGAAGGGAAACCCACTCTATTTACTATTTGCATAAAATTCATTTGTTGAGTTTGATGATTAGGAGCAGCCATTGAAGTTAAAGTATTGGCGCAGAAGCGGTATATAGAAGAACTTTTATCCTGAACACATAAATGATTGAGATACCAAGGTAATCTAAAATCAATTATAATATGTTCCTATGGATTCAAAGGACAACCATTCAAGCTCTGATACCAATTGAAAGTGCAAAATTATGTGTGCGGACAAGGTTTGAAAACTCAAATCTTGAATTAATTAAGATCAATGTCTGCTGCTAATATATTGGTCCAGTCAAGTCTGGTAAACCAGTCTTGTCTTGAAGTATGAAAATCAACAAAGTGTTCAACAAAATATTTAAGTAGAGTAAAATGAGTATGAGCAAAGTAAAGACAATTTAAGAACAAGAAGAATGATGGTGAAAACGATTTGACTTGCAAGAGAATTTGTAATTGATGTGAAGAGAAAATTGCTACTTCTTGCTTATAATTCATGAAATATCATCTCCTTAAATAGTAAAGGAGAGACATAATACAAACCATGAACAGTCTATGGACTAGATAAAACAACAAAATAACCAAATATGACACACAAGATTTACTTGAATTTGTCCTATTAACTCTCCACTCAATAAAAATGACAAGGAGCATTTAATGCTTGTACAGACTCTATCACATCAAAAGACTAACTTCGGAATGTCTTGGAAATGTCTTCATCTCGGAAGAAGACTGACTTCAGAACTCTTCACATCTTGGATTGCATTGACTTCGGGTGGATCAGGGCGAGAATGAATCCGATAATCCAGGACATACTTGGCTCGGATTGCTATAGGTTCACTTTTATGCATTAACAAAAGGGTTGGAGTGAGTTAAGAAACTTAAATAGAGCTCAAAACTCCCAAATTAGGGTTTGGCACCTGAGTGCGTATGCCTGGCGCACTCCTAGTATGCCTAGAATACTAGGTTAACCCCTCCCGATCACTACGAGCCAGTACGCCCGGCGTACACCCTGTACGCCCCGCGTACTAGGCTTTGCCTGAAAACCTCCTAACTTCTGAAGGCCATAACTTCTTCGTTCTAAATCCGATTTCGATGATCCTTATATCCTTGGAAAGGTATTAAAGAGCTCTACAACATTACCTAAATATCTTGGAATAAAACTTCCCGAACAAAAATCCATATTTCATGCAAAAAGTTTGAACATCCTTTTTCCCGTTTTGCCCCTTTTGCTCCAACACACACCAAAGGCTTGGATTACATAACAATTATTATCAACCTCCAATAGAGTCTAACCATATTCCCTTGGAACCTAAGGCCTTCACTTGATCCACTTATTGTCCACAATCCCGAAATAAGAAACTTTTCGAAATAGGATGTTACAAATGAAATTGATTTTAAATTCTAAAACCAGCTAACTATTTCTGAAAAATCTACAATCTCAGAAAACTCAAATCTTAAATCTTAAACCATGAATTCTGAAACTGAAATTTGAAATCTTAGTCAAGAACAAAACTATAAAAACCATTTTTTCTGCAAATACGATGTTTTTTCATAATCTGATGCAGTTTTTCAGCAAAACTATAAAAATAATGTTGTTTTCCAGCTAAAACTATAGAAATGGTTGTTTTTCAGCAGACATGATGTTGTTTTTAAGTTTTCAGGCTTGTTTTACTGATTTTAATGTTGTTCTATACTAAACAAAGCTGCTTTTTGACAAAACAATGCTGTTTTTTAACAAAACAATGTTGTTTTTAACAAAACAAAGCTGTTTTGAAACTATTTTTCAACAAATTTCGAGCTGTTTTTCAACTAAAAAACTGTTATAGATGCAGTTTCTCAATAAATTTAATGTAGTTTTCATATTTTTAAAGTTTTTCTACATGCAATTAAAGTTGTTTTAGACAAAACAAAGTTGTTTTTCACAGAACAATGTTGTTTTGCATAATTTATTGTTGTTTTTTAGTTTCAGAAACTTTTTTTCCTGTAAAATCAAGCAGTTTTACCAATTTATGATGCTGTTTTGAAGAATTTATTGTTGTTTTCCAATAAAAACGAAACAATTTTCCAGCAATTAAAGTTGTTTTTCCGAAAAAAAAAACTAATAAAACAAAGCTGTTTTTCTCAAAAAGATGTTTTATTAGTAAAACAAAGTTGTTTTTGCCAAGATCGATCAAGAAAAACTCCAAAAAAAATTGTTTTTTTTCTTCTATCAAAGTCTAACAATAACAGAAAACTACAAACACTAGTAGTAGACAAGCACCAAAAAAATAGATTTTTTTTCCTTTTATTCATTTCGTACAAACGAATTTGTTTTAAGATTGTAGGAATAATATTCCGGTAATCTACGAAAACAAACAAGAAAACAGAAAAAACTGAAGCATGTGTTTAACACATTGTCCTTAAAACAAATTCGCCCGCTACCGGGTGTTTGTTTCCCAAGATACAACAGATTGAGGTGGCTCTTCAAGACCACCCGAACCCTCAATAGGCCTAGATTATACTTTCGATATAACAAGAAAATGAAGAAGACAAAAATGGAAAAGAAGAGACTTTGGTTGCATTCTTGGTGTATTTCAATGGTTGTGGAATGGTTGTATTTATACTATAAACCATAACCAACAAACAGTTAAATTGTCGTTAAAATACAATTCATAAACGACATTATATTTAATATCGTTCTTAATTACGAGTTGTAAACGAAAATTGAACATCAATTTTCGATTATACACCATTCAACCCCTCAACTTTGGTGATTAGTTTCAATTTACCAATTCTTTTTCCAACACTTAGAGACCCGACTATCTATCCCTTTCACATTTATACAGAGAATGGTATATATTTCTTTAAGATTTTTCATCTTAAATTTTGAGGATAAGTATTTCTTAGTCTCAAAATATATTCAAGGTGAGTGTCGGTGATCAACATATCATCAACAAACACATAATTCCATTAACTAGGTGGTGAGTTTTTACCTTCATTTCGGTATTGCTCTGCCATTAAGAGAAAGAGCGGATTCTGAAGCTACCATTGTGTGTTGGACAATTAGTATATAACGGTCCATTGCGGCTTAAATGGGAGGTTGTTGTTCATTTTCTTTCCATTAAGCCAAAATATCAAGGTTTCTAAATTCCTCAACATTAAATTAAATGTGAATTCTAAAATTATAATATAATTTACCATGTCACCACTTAAGGCAAAAGTTGATTAGCCCTTTACTAGCATCTTCCATTAAAGTATTTCGCATCCATATCGAATTTTCAGATTTTTTGTAACTAGATTTTTATTCGAGGTAAATATATGATGGTCACATTTTTTCGTGTGTAGGTCCTATCCATGTGATTAGGAATGAAAACAGGGCGGGTTCGGGCGGGACATGGTATCCCATCCCCAAACCTGAAACTAAAATTATTCTCCAAATATGCCCCGTTCCCCGTCAGGGATCTTATCAGGGCTGAAATTTTCCCCATCTCCGAACTCGAACCCCGAAACTCGATTACATTATTATAATCCCGAACCCGAGCCGAAAATCAGCACCAAATCAACAAAAACAATGCAAAATGTCAAAAAATCAACATGCCAATATACATACACTTGAGGATTATAGTCATTATGTTAAATGTGAGAATTGACATGCTAATTGTCACATTATGTTGAACATATTACATATTATGTGGATAGATTACAGACATGAACCATTTTAAGCAAACAAAACCTAAAAACAACAAAAAATTAATAAATAAATAAAACACAATCAGATTTATGTGAACCGATTAAAAACCGGACAAATTGCTATTTCCACAGATTTATGTGAACCGATTACAAACCTGACAAATTGCTATATGGAAAGAGGTGTACAATGATGTGATCAGATATATCCTATTTGGATTTATTGTGATCGGATTTAAAATATCTGGATTGAATGTTTTTTCGGGTAAAAAAAATCTGAATCCGGTTTGTGCACCTCTACTCACATTAGCTCGAACACAAATCAAACCCAATAGAAATAGCTAATATTATATAAAAATGTAATCATTTCGATAAAACTTTAGATACTTTACTTCTAGTAAAACAAAGTTATATATTATAGATTCCTAATAAATGAAATATTGTTTATAAGTTATAACCATGGTCTTGTATTGACTTTTAGGCTGATTTTATTTATACCTTCCAAAATGGCTAAAGGAATCAATTTAGAAACTCGCCCCTTCTTACGGACACAAACCTTTACAAACTCATTTAAACCTTTCAAGAACGAGTTACATAATTACCTTTCTACCCTCTAATAAAAACATATTTCCATTAGTATCCATAAATTTGTATATAGTAAAGATTCACCTCTAAATCATCGTATACTATGTGATCTATTAAAAGTAAGCATATCAATGATCACTAAAACACTACTGAATTCTATCTGGTGTCACCCAATTTGCATCATAGTCTGTGGATCCAATACCAAGTGACTTGTAGTAGTCTCTTTTTGCCTTGGCTACACGATCTTGAAACATCTTACACTCATTCTTACACCTCTCTCTCTCGCCTATCACAAAAAAAAATTCAACACCAAAAAGTCAAACGGGTTTCAAAAACATTGTCAACATGCATATATGATAGAGCAAGCTTCGTTGCATACCCCTTCCCAGGGTGCTTTTCCGTTCTCTTCTTTTCCCTACATCCAGAAGAAGAGAAGTGTAAAATTGTCATTTGAATTTAAGAAGCTTTAACAGAAGAGTAAAATTAACATTAAATGTAACCTCACTTCCTCATCTTATATTGATAATGAAAAGAAAAAACATTTTGGAGGTTGATGTTAGGAAACTTGCTTTTTACCTGATTTCCATGTGAAGGCACGCCTTGATGAGTAATCCATTGTGCATCTACAAATCCAATCCTTTCTTATGCAGGCTATTTCGGTAGAGAAAAGGCATATGTTTATGAATAATGCATTGAGGTTTTTTGAAATACATGCAATGATGATGTAATCAATGCTAAGCAATGATAGTTGAATTTGTATTACCTCAATACATATTCTGAGGGCAAATTCAAGACCCCATCCATAAACCAAATCATTCTACATTCATAAACGAATTAATAAAATAAATAATTATTTTATATTAATAATGGAAATAACTTAAGTTAACAAGAAAGTGTTTAATGATAGTTTATACCATAATACCTTAATTAAATGCCATACATAACGCCAAACTTCTCGAGAAAATACAGGAGCCGTGATTTCTACAAGATAAATTAAACATCCTCTTACTTTTGTTCCTACAAATCCTCCTACCCAATTAAATGATGACATGTGTCATATTAGTATACTAAAATATCATTAAATTTCATTAAATGAGCATTAAATGTTACACATGTCACTATTTAATTGGGTTTGAGGATTTGTAGGAACAAAAAGTATGAGGATATTTAATTTCTCTTTCTACAAACATGTATCCACAACTACTCAGCTCAGAAATTTTCAAGGTAAAATTACTAATTTTCCCTTATTACAAAGAGTTTATACATACGTTGCACATGGAGGCAAATGTGGATCACTACCTGATATGTGCATATTTAGTCATATAATTCATACAATATTTTAATACGTTTTGTTGTTTTGTCTCAGTTTATAAATAAAATGTGCTTAATTAGTTTAAAATTTCATTTTTAGCCTTAAAGACATGCTTGGATGAAAAAGGAAGCGGATTGAGCAATTAGAAACTTGGAATTTGGAGATTGGAGAAAGAATGCAAGAATGAAGAAAAAACTCGTCGAGTTTGTCTCAACTCGACGAGTTCCCAAAGAATTTTCCCGACGAATTCGTGACTTGCCGGACACGCGTGCTTAAAGAAAAACTCGTCGAGTGGGGTCATAAAACTCGACGAGTTGCAGTTGATTTTTGGAATCTATATATAGATCGTTTCTCATTCGGACCCTAGCTTTTGTTGGAAGCTTTAGACGACTTTTGGAGGCCAGAGAGGTTCTTAGTAGCTATGGTTTTCAAAATTCAACTAGAGGCTTTGAATTCAAGAGATCAAAGGCATTAAACTTTTACTTTTCTCTTAATCTTTGTTTTAAATCATGTTTATTACATTAGATTTCGAGCTTATGATGTTATTTGTTGAAGTTATGGGCTAAACTCCATACTTCTGTTTAGATGTAGAGGATCTTATGAATATGGTTTGATTGAGTGGCTTGGATTATACTGATTTGGCTATTTATCTTGTTAATCTTGTTAAAAGATCCTTGCATGTTAATGATAATTATTTTTTGTTAATAACTAAGTAATTGAGTTGCATGAACATCTTCTTGATTGCTTGAATCTTATAGTTTTGTGAAAACAAGATTGTATGCCTAGTATTAGTGAACATGAACCTAGGGTTAACTAGAAAATAAGTAAGTTAATGTGTGAGCATATGTGATGACCAACCTCATATGAGTTAATTAAACCAACCAATTTGATTAACTAATGTTACAAGTCTTACTTGATTCGAACTGAACAGTAGGAAACCTGGTAGTTTAATCAACTAGTCATTGTTTGAATTAACTTTTTTGCTAAAGGAATACTAATAGTGAACATGAACCTAATCACATTAGAAATCAGTAACCAATGACATATTAATCCATTGCACTTGCCACGAAATCAACCATAGGAATAAGTGAATCGAATCTAAACGTAAATCTCTTTAATTTGATTGAATCTAGTTGTCTTTTGTTCCTTTTTTAGTTGTTAATTGCTTTTTTGCTAAAGTGTTTAGGAAGTTACTTAAGTTTTCAGTCTTGTAAAACTAGAGAAACCCCCCCCCCCCCATTTTAATTAATAGCTTTATTTAGATAATATTAGTATTAATTTTAATTGTTTACCGCTCCCTCTATTCGATACCCTACTTGCTTAAACTAAACTGTTATCAATAGCTACACTGCTTACGTGTGTTTGTTTTTATTTGAGTTTGTTAGGATTAAAACTAGTATACTTTACACACATCACTACCCCAACATGGTTTTTCCTCGGTTTCTCTACAAGAAGGTTTTATTTTTAACATAAAAATCAATTCAAAACATTCAAATTCATACAAAAAGGTTTCATTTATGTAATATGTGTTGCAGTATATGGTCAAAGTGTTGACTTACTTATGAACTTCAAGAACTTCTCTTCTCTTAGTCATCTGTCATGTCAAACCCTTACTACTAGGATCCAAACCAGGCTGTGATATATCCAATTTATGCTTCTTCACAAGTTTAATATATCTAAAAACATAAAGATTCAAAGAACCCATTAAAGTCAACCATCCACTAATCAAGAGAACAATTTTTCCATCAACACCCACTCTTCAAGTCTTCAGCATCAAAATTCTCAACACCAAGATCTTCATCCTAGATAAATATAAAGTCGTATGGAGCAACAATGGTATTAGTTATAACAATTTTCTAATTTGAATTGATTACACCATACATCCTATAATCAATTCCATCGTGATTTCATGTTTGTGTATATCTCCCTTGAACAGTAATCATTTGATTTGGTATCATCGACTAATCAGTCATTGACTAATCATTCAATCCCTCTCTGATTTCGAGTTCTTTTTTGATTCGATGATCGCCAGCCCCGGTGAGACCTCGAATCCATTGCAATCAAAGGAAATCAGAGCAACATCCATTCAAGTTGATAGCTACAAACTACATAGTTTGGGTTATGAGGATGAAGGTAGTGCTAAGGATTCACAAATCTTGGAAAGTAATTCACCCAGGAACCACCACAAACATAGAGAAAAACGAATTGGCCATGGGATTGCTATACCAACTGATTCTGAGAGCTTGATCATTCAAACATGAAATCAAGATACCACCAAGAAACTTTAAGATGCAATCGAGGCAAGGCACGTTGGAGCAACACTTGTTCAAGAAGCCCGATTTCAAACTCTCATGTCCAATTTTGATAGGATCAAGATGATGGAGATTGATTCAATATATTATTATGTTGGAAAGTTGTCCGGAATAGCATCAAAAGCAGCAGCACTAGGAGAATCGATAGAAGAATCCAAACTTGTAAAGAAATTCCTTAAAACTTTACCATGATCTAAGTTCATACATATTGTTGCATCACTCGAACGAGTATTAGATCTCAATACCAAGAGATTTGAAGATGTGGTAGGAAGACTAAAAGCCTATGAAGAACGAGTGAAAAAGATGATTCCAGACATAGCAATCAATCAAAATTGTTGTTCTCTAAAAAAGACCAACAAAATCGGAAGAATCACGATAACAATAAGGGACGATGGAAGGGTTCAAATGGAAAAGGAAAGGGAAATCAAAATGGAAGGTCGTCTAATGTCAAAGATTTGTGTTCATCTAATGATACGATGTGAAAAGATAAACAAAAGAAAGATTGTTCTAAAGTTATTTTTTATAGATGTGACAAACCGGGACACTTTGCATCTCAATGTCCCGAACTAATCCAAAAGTTACAAGAGGCAAATCTTACCAAGAATGAAGATAATGATGCAACTGTATTCCTTCATGAAACAGTTTTCTTAAATAAAGAAAAAGTAGTAACGTCTCGATACAACTCACAAGAAAATGATGTGTGGTGCCTTGACAATGGGGAATCATATGATGGGAAATCGTTCGTTCTTTTCCGAGCTCGATAAAGGAATAATTGTACAGGTAAATTTGGAGATAAATATTGTGTGAAGATTAAAGGAAAAGGTGTTATTTTCTTTCAAGGAAAGTCGGGGCAACAACGACTGATGACGGAGATCTATTACAATATGGATCTTAATACTAACATCATCAACCTTGGACAAGAAACAGAAGTTGGATGCAAAATTCGGATGAAAGACAATTATCTGACGGTGCAAAATGAAAACAATTTATTGCTTATGAAGGTTCAACGAACTCCAAGTCATCTCTACAAAGTAAAATTGACAATTAGAATTCCTATTTTTCCTTCACTAAAAGCTAAGAGAGAATAGGTGGAGATGGCATGCGAGACTTGGGCATATTAACTTCGAGTCGACGAAATTAATGTCAAAGAAAGGTCCGGTCAAAGGGTTACCACACTTCAATCATGAGAATCAATTATGTGAGTCTTGCTTGGTTGGAAAGAAAACAAGGAAAATCGTTACCCACCATGATGAAGTACAATGCAAATCAGCCATTATATCTAGTACATGGTGATCTATGTGGACCAATTACTCCAGCTACCATGGGAGGAAACAGGTACATTTTCACATTAATTGATTATATTTGTTGGAATAGTGTCCAGGGTCATTAATTATTGATAATATTTCTAATAATAACAGGGTCCTTTTGGGTTTCCCTCAAGACCCAAACTGAGTAGAATAAATAAAGGAGAAATTGGTTTATTAATTATTATGGTTAATAATTAATTAGAAACTAATTGGAAATATATTTTGGAAATTAATTAACAGTTTAATTAGTTAAAGGGTTGAATGTTCATTAATCGATAGTTGGTTAATCAGGAATGTTCCAGAACCCTTATGGGATTAGGGTTGGATGAAAATCACTCCATCCCACACGGGAAAGGAGTGAAATTTTGTGATTATGCTCCATCCCACATGGGAAGGAGTACTAAACCCTGGAAGGGATCCAAGGCTATAAATAAGGCCTTAGGGATTTCATTCCTCCTTGCACCTTGGCTTGAAGTTTCGCCAACCCTTCTTGCTCCCCCTCTTAGGGACGATTTCTAACCCTTTTTGGTTCGAGAAATTAACCCTTCTCCTAGTTATTTTTATTCCACTCTTTGGTGTCATTGGGTGTGATACCATTAGAGGGATTCAGGTTTGGGTCCTGTCATCCAAGCAACTTCATGGAGGATCAAGATCTCAAGCATGGAGATCAAGGGCTACATAAGAGGTATGTTTTCTTCTTTGCTTTTATGTTTTCTAGGGTTGATGTAATTAGCATGAAGCCATAGATTCATAGGACGCAAGTATACTTAGGTATATCGTAGTTTCGATTCTTCCGTTGCCTAGTTTAGAGTGTATTTGATGCATAGAAAACCCAAAATATTTCTCACGATACATGTGGATTTATCTAATGAAAGAAAAGAGTGAAGCATTTACAAACTTCAAAAAATTCAAACCTTTGGTGGAAAATGAAACGGGAAAGACTTTAAAATTTTTTAGAAGTTATGGAGGTGGAGAATTCACATCAATCAAATTTCACAATTTTGTGATCAACACGGCATAAAATGACATCTTACTGCACCATACACACCTTAACAAAACGGAGTGGTGGAACGAAGAAACCGGGCACTTATGGATGTGACAAGAAGCATAATGAAGGTTATGAAAGTTTCAAACTACTTGTAGGGGAAGCGGTAAATCAGTCAACAAGTTTGATAAATCACATGTACACATGAGTCGTAGTTAATGAAACTCCATACGAAACACTCAAGAAAAAGAGACCAAATTTAGAAAATGTTTGTATATTTGGGTGTCTCGCATACGCAAAAATTGAACCTGTGAATCTAAAGAAGTTGGATGCAAGATCAAGACCACTTGTTCACCTTGGTTCTGAACTGTCACACCTCCGGACCAAACGGTGGAAACGTCCGGAGGCGGGTGACTTCTTTGTGCAGTATCATAACAATTGAATATAAATGAAACAGAGCACTCCAAACATCATACATTGAGATAACAAACTTACATTGTTTACATATAGTATTTGTCCTTCGAATTACACAAAAGAGACATAAGCAGAAAAATCCAAACTACAGCTAAATAGTCCTGCATCCGCGTCCCTTGTTACCTGCTTACTAGATCCCTGAGAATACAAGTCGATTTGAAAAGCGTCAACTAAAAAGTTGGTGAGTTCATAAGCATTTTTGTATAAAATCGTTTACACTTGTTTAGAATCGTTCTTATTGTACTTTCAGAAAATCCTATATTTTCTATGAAATCGTTTGAAGCCTTGTTTTGAAAATCATGGATATATGTGTGCATGTCGTTACTTTTGTTCATCCTTATAAGGAATGATTTTGAAAAGTAGTGAAATTTGTAAAGGCGAGTTGTGTTCGAGAATAGTTCTTTTGAATAGTAATAGTCAACCATTTCCAGAAAAATCCCTTATTTTCAAAAACAGAATGTGGTTGAAAATCTTGTTCCTCTTATCGAGTAAAATTGAGTGTTCGTTCTAGTTTGTCGTTATCGAAATCGTAGAAAATCGTTTTCTCCAGAAAATCCTATATTTTCTGTTATAAAATATTTGTAAGTTCTATTTCCAACTATGTATAGGTGTGGGTTAGTTATTCGTTTTCAAAATCGTTTACAAACGTATTCCATAGAGTCCTACGCTTTTTAATTTGTAAAATAGCAGTATTTAGACTCTATACTTGTTAGGAGAAAGAATCAACTAATGTTATGACATGCAAATATTTTTGTCATGAAAACTTTGTTTTCGTATATTCTCCTTGATAAAATTATTTATATTAAATATTTATAAATAATCACTAATAGTTTGCAAGAAGTCATTTATAGGGCATAAAGTTCCAAACTTTGAAGATTTTAGAAATAGTGACAATTTATAAGGTCTATTTTAGCAACTTTTTATTTCTAGATATGGAGATATGGAATAAGGGGGTATATTGGACACACCCAAAAACCTTGAGAGGCTCTTTTTGTATACAAGGTATTCTTTATGTGGTGATTTTTAAACATTTTTCTGATCTTCATGAAATCTGTGAAGTTTCACGTTCATGAAGATTAAAATAAAATAATAATATTTCAACTCACACACTAAACATACAACTACATGCAATTATCCAAGGATTTAGACAAGATTTGACTTGTATTCTCCCCCGAAAACAACAAAAACTTAGAAAAAGGTGGGGTATGAAGCTCACCGTGACTAGTTTGCTGGGTGATTTGGAGAAATGATAAGGAGTTTCCAAGTTCCAACACTCGAAAGGTTCTTGAACTCTAGAATATCCTAAGAATAATTCTATGTGTAAATATAAGGAAGTCTTAGAACTAATATGAAGAATCACTAAGGAAGATGAGATACTTACAATAACCTGAGAATCTTCCTTGAAGGAGTGGGATTTGAAGCTTGAATGAGTTGAGAGCTCTCTTAGGAGTTGTTGGATGTGAGGAATGAGGAGTGGGATATGGGAAGGAAAAGTGGAGTTCACGTACTAAGAAGGAGGGGATAAGGAGTGACTTGACCTTTGCTTGGAGGACTGGTGTACAAGGCTTAGTTCTCTTTGGATAATACATGTTTTACTGAGATTTGCATGGGAAAAGAGGGATTTACATCACATCATAAAGTCAAACCCCTTTATTTTCTTAGAATCTCCTTAAAAATCTTGGGTATTATTTTATATAAATATGTTTAAAATAATTATTTTTGGCATAAAATGGGGGTTTAAGGGGTTTAGGATATGAAAAATACGAGTTTGGTGTGATTTCCAACGTCAAAATGCCTTAAAATGATGAAAAAGTTCGTAAATGACAAAAATCCGGAGTGGAGGGTTGTTCCTGCGAGGGTTCGAAGTGCTTAGGAGGAGTTCTAGAGCCATTCATCACATTCTGGAGTGTATTCTCGGATTCCGAAGTCATCTGCTTAATTCCGGAGCGAAGCCAGCAGTCCGGACCGAGGGTTCCGAAGCTGACTTGGATTTCCGAAGCGAGGCTAGCCTTCTGAATGAGAGGCTTCCGAAACAAATCTTAACCCTTCCGACGCATGCGAGATCCGAAGCAAAGGGGGGTTCCGAAGGTTGCGAGTCCTCTCGGTTCCATAGAAGGCATTCCGGACTAAGAGGGTTCCGGACCAGGAGGGTTCCGGCCAAGAGGTTCAAGACCAAGAGGGTTCCGGACCAAGAGGAGTCCGGACCAAGAGGATTCCGGACCAAGAGGGTTCCGGACCAAGAGGAGTCGGGACCTAGAGGATTCCGGACCAAGTGGGTCCTTTTGGGTTTTCTCCTTCGGTTTTGGGCTGTTTTCGACTGAGGAAGGTACATAGAGAGATTTGGGAGAGATTTCATATACTTGGAGAGATTAGGGAGAGATTTCAGATACTTGGAGAGATTTGGGAGAGATTTCACATACTTGGAGAGATTTGAGAGAGATTTCACATACTTGGAGATATTTGGGAGAGATTTCACATACTTGGAGAGATTTGGGAGAGACTTGGGAGAGAGAGAGATACAGTGGGAGAGATTGAGAGAGAGACTTTGTCGGGAGCCTTTATTAGTGTTTTTCTTCGTAGTTCAAAGACCGTAGACTTAGTTACATCCCATTTTGAGTGTTATACACCATCGAAGGGTACTTAATAGTATTTTATAGAGCTTATACTTCCCTCAATTAGATTAGGGTTTTAAATTTTAAACATTTGAAACTTTCAAGTGTTACTTTGTATTAGGATTTATAGTTATACATTAGTAAACATAAAGAAATCCCTAACATATAAACACTAGTTGAGTTGACCAGATTGACTTGTTGACCTTGACTTGACTTTGACTTGAACAAAAGCTTGCCGGTTGTCACATCATCCCCCCGTGAGGGAATTTTGTCCCGAAATTTTGCTTTGATGTAGCCTTCAAGGGTTAGAGAATAGGTGGGGGTACTTCTGTATCATTTGATCTTCGCGCTCCAATGTGAATTCAGGCCCGCGCTTGGCGCTCCAACGAACCTTTACAATTGGGATGCGACTTTGTTTGGTACGTTTCACTTCTCTATCCATGATTTCGATTGGTTCTTCAACGAACAAAAGATTCTTGTTTATCACAATCTCTTCTAGCGGAATAACAAGGGTTTCATCCGATAAGCACTTTTTCAAATTCGATACGTGGAACACGGGGTGCACGTTTGATATGTGCATATTTAGTCATATATTTTGTATAAGAATATTAATACTTTTTTATTATTTTAATGCAATTATGGAACAAAAGATGCTTAATTACGTTTAAATTATATTTTCAGTTCATAAGAAGTGCTCAGAAGCAAAAGGAAGCAAGAGAAGCTATCGGGAGCTTGGGAATCAAAGAAAGAAGAAAAGAGCCAAAAACCAAGAAGGACTCGGCGAGTTAACACTTGACTCGACGAGTTCGCACGAACATTCTCGAAGCAGAAGAGTCCTTGCCTTTCCGTACACGGGGATTTAATGAGGGACTCGACGAGCTAGTCCCTGGACTCGACGAGTCGCCTCTAATCTATAAAAAGGGGCTTTCAGATCGATACCCGATTTTTTGGAAGAAATCCTTGGAGGAGAAGCTACGATTAGAAGACCTGCTAAGGTGCTGGAAGCCAGAGAATCAACCCTAGATCCAATTTTGAGAAGAATCTAGGCAAATTCAAGTTCATTCTTATTTATTCTTTAAGTTGAACTATGTTTGAGTTACTTGACTTCGTTTTTTATCTTAGTTTTACTGTAATCATGAGCTAAAACTATTATCTTCTGTTTAGGATAGATGACTTTATGATTATGGTATGATTTTATGGTTGGATTGATTTAATTTGGTGATTATGTTTTGCTAAGCTTGTTAAAGAACCTTATGTGTTAACTACAACTATTTTGCTGTTAATTAACCAGTATATTAAGTTGCATGACCATCTCTTAATTGCTAATCTCATATGATTTATGTGAAAACATTGTTATATGCCTAGGAATAGCGAACGTGAAACTGGGGTTAATAGAGAATAGGTAAGTTAATGTGTGAGCTTGTGTGACGAACCATCAGCAAGAGGTTAATTGAACAACCAATTTAATTAACCACTACAAGTCTTACTTAACCTGAATCAATAAACTAGAAAACCTGTTAATTTAACCAACTGACCACTGTTTGAATTGATTTGTCTTCTAAGGATTAGTAATAGAGAACGTGAACCTAATCACACTAATCGGTAGCCAATGAAAAGTTAATCCATTGCTCTTGCCTTAAAATCAACCATAGCAATAAAGGATTCAAAACCTAAACAGAAGTCTTCTTTATTATTGAATTTAGTTGATCTTTGCTTGCTTAGTTGGTAGTTTAAGTTTTAGTTAATTGTTTAAGTTTCTAGTCTTGCAAAACTAGAGAAAACCCTTCCTTTTATTATTTGCTTTTTAGATAATTCTAGTAGTTAGTTTAATTTGTCGTTCCCTGTGTTCGATACCCTGCTTGCTTAATTATACCACCAATTGACAGGTACACTGCCTTTTGTGTGTTAAAATTATATTTAAAAAGTAGGATTAAAACTAATTGGTTTTACACACATCAAGTTTTTGGCGCCGTTGCCGGGGAACGGTTCTAAATAGTTAATTTTATTTGCTAATTGTCATCATTTTCTATTTTATTTGTTGATTAATTTTTTTTTTATAATTTGCTTTTTATTTTTAATTTTATTATGTATTTTCCAAATCTCGATGCTCTTGATGCTTTTCTTGAGGAAGTAGTACAGGAAATTGAGCAAGAAGATGAGGAGTATGACTCAGATGATGATTTGAAGGAATTTGGAAGATGGTTAGATAACATCTTGCCCAACACACAAGAGCAATCTGAGTTACAAGAGCTAAATCTACAAGATGGAGAATTTAATCCAAAAAAAGATTTGGAGGAGCTGGAAAGATTGCTAGCAGAGAGGTCGGATGAAGAACAAGAAAAACCTAAGTTGCAGGAACCAAGTTGTGGTTTGACCATTACCACGACATGGTCCCCTGTATTTCCGGTTTGTGTTTCGAAGCATGGGGTGACGATTACAACTTTGGAGAAAGTTCTAAAGCACGATCCATTTCTGATTAGTACCCGACCGGTTCCAACCCTTGTCAAGATTCTTGGGTTACATAAATTCAAGCTCGTTTGGCCAATTTTAGAAGCAAATAGCCAAATTTTATGAATTGGTCCACCAAAGAAGATATTCAATGCAACGGATGGATTGGCATTGAGTTTATTGGAAATTTATTAAGTTGAGAGTCAAGCTAAAGACTCGCACAAAAAGAAGCGCTTGCGGGAGGCAACCCGTCATTAGAGTTTGCTTTTCTTTTTCTTTCTAAATTTCTAGTATTTAAGGATAATTTAGGATTTTTGTTTTGATGTTTTTTTTATTACTTGGTATTTGTTTTTGATCTTTTCAGTTTGAGTGTACGGATGCATGCGAGAGTCTAGAGTCAAGGATAACCAAGGGAAAAATCGAGTCCAGGCGAGAGAGAAAATGAAGTTTTGAGTCTAATTAGGAGTCTGATGATGAAAGAGGTTATTAAGAGCTCATTTACTGAAGAAAAAAATGGGGAAAGTATCAATTTAATATTCCCCACACACATCAGAATCGGACCTAGAGCAAAAACATTTTTTCCCATACAGCGATGGACTCGGCGAGTGCACTTACCTACTCGACGAGTCCAAGTATAAAAACTCGACTTCTGCCAGTATTACGCTACAACTCGGCGAGCCACCCTACAGACTCGAAGAGTTGATCCTTATTTTGTCTCTCAAGCTGATGATTTGATAATATTTGATACGGCAATTGGCTACGTTTTTTAAGAACATTTTCCTAGCGTTTCCGAGAGTTTTTTCCGTCTACATTTGGAGCTATACCACACGATATTTGATGCCCAAGGCATGGATGAGCTGTTCCCATGCCTAAAACCAATTGAAGATGGAGCTTTTCATGAAGAAATATCAACCTCGCGACTACTATCCCAGGGGGTTCCAATTCCCTCTTTACATTGTTAATTTCTTTATCATGCATGATATGCAACGGGGACATTGCCTAAATTAAGTGTCGGGTAGGGGGTTGGTTACATTATTTGAAATTTTAGTTAAAATTTGAAATTTTTGCATAAAATTTGCTAGGACTTAATTTAGAAAATTTTGGTAAAAGCAATTAGGATTTCATGCTAGTATTGTGTTTTATGATTCTATGAGGACCCAAATGTTTAGCTGAGCCAATATATGTTATAGTGTATTTGTGGCCTCCCTTATTCTAGTGAAATCATGGGACAAAAATACAACCTCGCTTAGTTTGAGGGTCGCAATATGTTTAGCATCGTGTACCAGAAATATATCCAGGAAGGTTTGTATCTTAACCAATAAGGGTTGAAGTTAAGCACCCCTGCTTAAGCATGTAGGATTTGAGTGAAAAAAAAGTGAGATATACATGTAAAAAAATAGAGAGAGAAATTACCAAAAAGTTGAAGAAATTTTTGGAGCTATCAAGTTTAAAGTTTGAAGATCAAAGATCAAAAATTCTGAAGAAATTCAAAAGTTGAAGATACCAAAAATCACACAAAAAGGTGATGAATTCAAAGTACAAATTGAAGATCAAATATCAAAGAAAGTGAAGAATTCAAGAGCTCCATTATGGTAAAAGTTGTAATTCTCTAGATTATGTATGCTTGGGTAGCTTTACAAAAATACCTTGAGGTTAAGAAAGTTTTCTAAGGATTGATTCGGAGGGATGCATAAAATGAGCGTTGTTCAAAAGAAGTGGGCAAGTGTTTATGAGGATTGTGAGTATTTAAAGTATGGGGGGTTCCTTAGGAAAAATTTTAGACACAAATGCATGCATTGAGGTCTTGGCATAATGGCTGGGTTTGATTAGGATTGTTTTATGTGATTTTAGTATGTTTAAAATTCAATTTTGCTTGGGGGCAAGCAAAAGTCAAGTGTGGGGTAATTTGATATGTGCATATTTAGTCATATATTTTGTATAAGAATATAATACTTTTTGACCATTTTAATGCAATTATGGAACAAAAGATGCTTAATTACGTTTAAATTATATTTTCATTTCATAAGAAGTGCTCGGAAGCAAAAGGAAGTAGGAGAAGCTATCGGGAGCTTGGGAATCAAAGAAAGAAGAAAAGAGCCAAAAACCAGGAAGGACTCGGTGAGTTGACCCTTGACTCGACGAGTTCGCACGAACATTCTCGAAGAAGAAGAGTCCTTGCCTTGCCGTTCACGGGGATTTAATGAGGGACTCGACGAGTCAGTCCCTGGACTCGACGAGACGCCTCTAATCTATAAAAAGGGGCTTTTAGATCGATACCCAGTTTTTTGGAAGAATTCCTTGGAGGAGAAGCTACGATTAGAAGACCTGCTAAGGTGTTGGAAGCTAGAGAATCAACCCTAGATCCAATTTTGAGAAGAATCAAGGCAAATTCAAGTCCATTCTTATTTATTCTTTAAGTTGAACTATGTTTGAGTTACTTGACTTCGTTTTTTATCTTAGTTTTATTGTAATCATGAGCTAAAACTATTATCTTCTGTTTAGGATAGATGACTTTATGATTATGGTATGATTTTATGGTTGGATTGATTTAATTTGGTGATTATGTTTTGCTAAGCTTGTTAAAGAACCTTATGTGTTAACTACAACTATTTTGCTGTTAATTAACCAGTATATTAAGTTGCATGACCATCTCTTAATTGCTAATCTCATATGATTTATGTGAAAACATTGTTATATGCCTAGGAATAGCGAACGTGAAACTAGGGTTAATAGAGAATAGGTAAGTTAATGTGTGAGCTTGTGTGACGAACCATCAGCAAGAGGTTAATTGAACGACCAATTTAATTAACCACTACAAGTCTTACTTAACCCGAATCAATAAACTAGAATACATGTTAATTTAACCAACCGACCACTGTTTGAATTGATTTGTCTTCTAAGGATTAGTAATAGCGAACGTGAACCTAATCACACTAATCGGTAGCCAATGAAAAGTTAATCCATTGCACTTGCCATAAAATCAACCATAGGAATAAAGGATTCAAAACCTAAACATAAATCTTCTTTATTATTGAATTTAGTTGATCTTTGCTTGCTTAGTTGGTAGTTTAAGTTTTAGTTAGTTGTTTAAGTTTCTAGTCTTGCAAAACTAGAGAAAACCCTTCCTTTAATTATTTGCTTTTTAGATAATTCTAGTAGTTAGTTTAACTTGTCGTTCCGTGTGTTCGATACCATGCTTGCTTAATTATACCACCAATTGACAGGTACACTGCCTTTTGTGTGTTAAATTTATATTTAAAAAGTAGGATTAAACCTACTTGGTTTTACACACATCAACGTTGCTGAGCTCGGAGGGTAGCTGCAGCTTATAGGCCACTGGACCAATTCGGGCAAGAATCTCGAATGGTCCGATGTATCGCGGGGTTAACTTTCCTCGTTTCCCAAAGCGTATCATCCCTTTCCAGGGAGAGACCTTTAGTAGCACGTGGTCTCTTATTTGGAACTCCAGTGGCTTTCGTCTTTTGTCTACGTAGCTTTTCTGCCTATCCCGGGACGCTTGGAGTCGTGACATGATCTGGACGATTTTCTCGGTTGTTTCCCGAATGATCTTTGGTCATGTGAGGGTGCTATCCGATAGTTGTCCTCTCGCTAGCTGGGTGTCACCCACTTCGGCCCAACAAAGGGGCGATCTGCACTTCCAACCATACAAGGCCTCGAAGGAGGCGACTCCTATGCTTGTGTGGTAGTTGTTGTTATATGAAAATTCAACTAGGGGCAGGTGGGAATCCCAAACTTTGTCAATGTTCATTACACATGCTTCTCTTCGGGATGTGGGTTCTTGTTTACCTTGACCTCGTCAGGTGGGATTTCTAGAGTTTCGGTGGTCTGACACTTGTGAGTGCTGAACATATTGAAATGTCCGAAACTGGGTCCCTTGGTTTATCGGAGACTATGAGTTATCAGGCCTATCTTGGCGAGGACTTTTGAATTGTCTCCTAGGGATCGGGATCCTGGTGTCCTAAAAATAGGGTTTTCTGAGCCCTAAGAGTTGGTATTATGGTCACCGAGGTTGAGTTTGCGTGTGGTGTAGTTAAACTTATGAGTCTTAGATTATCTTGGGAGTTTTCTTCCTATAGCTTTCCCGAGCTAATGGTAGGTCGGCCTCTTCCAGTCCTTGTTGTTGGTTGAACATGACTCCGATTCGGGGTAGGGAGTATCGATCCTTGAGGATGGGTTTGTTTGGCTTATTCGTAGTCGGTGGTGCCTATGGTAGTTTCGTCTTTCTTCCTTATGAGTTAGATAGGTGCTTCCTTTGGTTAGGGACTGGGTCTGATGTTTCCTTTATCTAATATGTCGATCTTATGATCAGACACTATCTGTTCTTGTGACCGTGCTAAGTGATATCGGGGGTTTGGTTATTGGGGTGGTTCCAGGAGTCGGGGTGATTCTATTTCCGTTTACCGCTTGGTTGAGGTTTCCGAAGGGATCCTTGGGAATCTCTGGAGAAAGGTCGGATGCCTTTCGGATTCCCTTGATGTTTTTTGCTTCTTGATTTTCCCTCTTTATTGGGGATAGGGAAAGGTGCGGTATTTCTTACACCAGGACTTAGGTGTCTGGTTGCTAGGGATTTGTCGTTATCAGCTGAAAGAGTTTAGTTATCTGGTTGAGTACAAAGAAAGTCTATTTGCAGAGCTCGAGGTTTGTAAGGTGAGGATCAAGTGTGTCCGTGCCAATTGATTACATTGGACTCCTTGTTGTTACGTTGATTTGAGGAGTATTGGTTGCCAGGAACGACATGGTGTTCTATGTTCATGTTCTTATTGTTGCTAGTTTTGTTTTCGTTGTTACCATTGGGTCTATCTTGTTTCTGCTTGTTAGGTGTTCCTATGTTCGTGTTCTTATCGTTGCTAGTTTCGTTTTCGTTGTTACCATTGGGTCTATCTTGTTTCTGCTTGTTAGGTGTTCCTATGTTCGTGTTCTTATCGTTGCTAGTTTCGTTTTCGTTGCTACCATTGGGTCTATCTCGTTTCTGCTTGTTATGTGTTCTAGTGTTCATGTTCTTATCTTTGCTAGTTTTGTTTTCTTTGTTACCATTGGGTCTTAACTCGTTTCTGCTTGTTAGGTGTTCTAGTGTTCGTGTTCTTATCGTTGCTAGTTTCGTTTTCGTTGTTACCATTGGGTCTATCTTGGCGACACGAGGGTGCTATTATAAGGCAAGGGAATTTGTAATCTGAATTCTGCCAGGTTCTTCACTATAGATGGATGTGACCTAACCGTACATACTTAGGATTTTTAGAGATGGTTGGCTGCGGGGTTCTATCCTAATCGCTATTCAGCCCAGGGACAGAAAATAAGGCGGAATCGCACGCTCTTTATTTGCATAATCCTAACTATATATGATACTAACGTTCATATGGGACCATCATGGTCCATTTGTAAGGATCCTTAGCTTCCCGTGATTTATAGGATTTGCTATAACGAGAAAATAGTTTTTGGATTATGTTTTTAATTGACAAAAACTTTTCGTGAGAACTCGATGCTTAAGGTTTATTGTGGAACTTACCAAAAACTGCGGTAGGGTTCCTTGTCGTCTCCTCCTGTCTAGTCGTCGACTCCTTCGGTAGTCCTCTCTGTTGGACAATCTCTCTTGAAATGTCCTATTGCACCGCACTTGTGACAAACTGGACTTACTTCTGGGTTGCGGGTTAGGGCAACGCATGGGCCCAGGGCCCTATAGTACCGGGAGGTGTGCCCCATCTTCTTGTACCTCTTGCAACAAAATGTATGGCAGGCTCCCCAATGATGGTATTTGCACTTGTTGCAGGGTGGATTGTTCCCAAGGTATGATTGTCTCGATGGGGGAGGAGTAGGGTTAGTAGGGGTAGGGATTGATCCCACTTGTTGTCTTTTAGTAAGCCTCTGAGCCGAACTGCATCCTTTTTCATATCCGAACTTTCGTTTCTTGAGCTTAGGTTTAGGTTTTAGGGTGCATTGGCGAGTTGTTCTTCGTTGGTTTCCTTGGTTGTTGTTACGTTTGAATTTATCGATACTGTTTCCATTTTCGTTCGTGTTGTTGGCATTGAAGTATGACATGACAGCTGCTACGGCAGCTGTTACAGTGGCTTGGAATGTGGTAGAGTCTATTCGTAGGACCGATGCATCGTCAGGGTACTAGTTATTTCCATGGGAGGACATGACCCTGTTTCACACGAAAAGTGAGATCGTTAGTACTTGTAGCTAGTTTCAAGTGAGTTTACTCGTATAATCTTCACATACTGGTGTTAATCGTGACAACCTACATCCCCATGATGCAGTTATGGTAGAGATTGGAAACATATATTGCATGACGTTAGGCTCGTCAGAATAGCACATAGTTAGTGGTATAGTTAACGGACTTGGTTGTATGGATTCTTGGAGGGCGTACTCTGCTTCGTTTACTACTACTCGTTGCGATTAAAGGCATTATGAACCTAAGGCGAGTAGTGCGGTGATTCTCTTTTATCGACATGGCGCACAAGGTGCTTGGCCTTTTTACTCCTATCCTGAGTGCTTTTTTTGTGTTCTTTACACTACTAAGGCTGCCCTAGCCTTGATTACGATGAGTTGTGGTCTCCAGATGACCACCTCCTCTTTCAAGGAGTGTAGATGGTCTGCATAGTTTTCTGGTCCTACTTGTGGGTTTCGTAAGGCATTTGGAATGGTGTCCTTGTCACTTCTGGGGGATTGGATTTTACATTGTCGTATTCCGGGCCTTGTCTACGGTTTCCCTTACTCCAAGACAGAGAGTTGGAAACGGGAGTCAATTCGGGTTACTTGTGGCCCACACGGAGTTGATGCTTGATTCGTGAGGGTGTTGGCTATCGGAGTTCGGTGCACGTCGATTGTGGATCGGGGTGTCTTTCGCGAAGGTGCGCCCTGAATTGGATAGGAGTCAATTACTCAACTTGTTTTTGCGTGGGTATCGTTTTGTTTCTAGGTATGTCTATTCCAGGAGTACCTATATGGGGTGTTTATGTATCTGGAAAGAGAAAGGTGAAAGGGTCTTTTGCCAATAGGAATAAGCTTGCTCTGAGTTCCCTCGGCGCTTTCATCCTTTTTTGGCCCTTAGTCGAATCCTCCCTTTCACAATTTATATCTTGGTATTCCTTAGGATCCACTTTTGGGTTCTTCCTCACAGACTTCTCCTGGTCTCTCCTTGCCCCATCCGTAATTTACAGTGACAGGGTAGTAGAAGTCTTGGCGAGGAATTTCAACTACTTGTTTGTGCGAGAATCGAGGGGAAAGTTTAGGTGTGGGAGGGGTTTATAGTATCCTAAAATACTCCTATAGTATTTTAAACTTGATGTTCGATTCTAGTATTCTCTTGTACTCATAGTTGGTAGGTTTTAGGTTTGTTGCAACACCACCATCACTCCAAGCACATGTTGGTCATATCTCAAATAAATATAGTTGATCAGGCTATATTTATCCCAGATATGATTACATAACTGCCTAGGTTTGACTGTAGCGTTCAACCTTTAGTTACTTTTGTTTTCTTCTCGTTATGATACTGTGTTAGTAGGTATGTATACTATTATGGAAATACTTGTTTTTTTAAGTATACTTTCAGGTAGAGTGTGTTTTAGTCCCATTGTATTTATAGTTGTATATCTTGTATGGCTAGATATACTAGTTTACTATAAACAATGCTCTGATACCAATCTGTCACACCCCCGGACCAGACGGCGGAAACGTCCGGAGGCGGGTGACTTCATTGTGCAGTATCATAACAATTGAATATAAATGAAACAGAGCACTCCAAACATCATACATTGAGATAACAAACTTACATTGTTTACATATTGTATTTGTTCTTCGAATTACACAAAAGAGACATAAGCAGAAAAATCCAAACTACAGCTAAATAGTCCTGCATCCGCATCCCTTGTTACCTGCTTACTAGATCCTTGAGAATACAAGTCGATTTGAAAAGTGTCAACTAAAAAGTTGGTGAGTTCATAAGCATTTTTGTATAAAATCGTTTACACTTGTTTAGAATCGTTCTTATTGTAATTTCATAAAATCCGATATTTTCTATGAAATCGTTTGAAGCCTTGTTTTGAAAATCATGGATATATGTGTGCATGTCGTTACTTTTGTTCATCCTTATAAGGAATGATTTTGAAAAGTAGTGAAATTTATAAAGGCGAGCTGTGTTCGAGAATAGTTCTTTTGAATAGTAATAGTCAACCGTTTCCAGAAAAATCCCTTATTTTCAGAAAGAGAATGTGGTTGAAAATCTTGTTCCTCTTATCGAGTAAAATTGAGTGTGCGTTCTAGTTTGTCGTTATCGAAATCGTAGAAAATCATTTTCTCCAGAAAATCCTATATTTTCTGCTATAAAATATTTGTAAGTTCTATTTCCAACTGTGTATAGATGTGGGTTAGTTATTCGTTTTCAAAATCGTTTACAAACGTATTCCATAGAGTCCTACGCTTTTTAATTTGTAAAATATCAGTATTTAGACTCTATACTAGTTAGGAGAAAGAATCAACATGGCAATTATGGACATTCTACACGATGAAAAAGGACAGTCGACGCAACAAATGCGGACCATCACTTATCATGTATAGGACAGTCAACACAACGTGCCAAAATTTATTTATGAGGTTTTTCCATGCATAAATTTCTAGATAACATAACATATTCTAGTGAGTCGTTATAACCATACTAATCTGACGGAGTGTCTGTTTTGGCGTTTCTCAGGTGCCCTAGTTTTGGAAAAGACATTTGTCACCCTAGACTGGCCTGTCTAGCTGTAGCGAACAGCGAATGTGCGGGGTGTCAACCCCGTATAGATCTATACACAAATTCCCGCTCTCCCTCCAGGAGACTCTGGCTATAACTCCTTACAAGACTTTAGACGTACACTAATATTTTTATATTTAGGTACTTTTGAGATTTTAATGACTATAATATTAACAACCCTTTGAGCAATCGTTAGAGATCCATTATTTGTTAGATAAATAATGAAATTCGTACTCATTGAATAAAAATATCGTTCTCGTTCCATATCGTTGATTGTGCTTGTTAACTGGGTGCTCGTGTTCGTTCCTTTTCGTTTATTGAAAAATAAGCCATTTTAGTCAAGAGAAAAAGTGTCAAGTTATAATTTGTATAAATTTATAACTGCCGGTTATGACACGCATTTTCTGTTTCATGACATATAGAACATTACTTATGTTCTTGGAGGTTTTACGACAGCACTTTATGACATGCAAATATTTTTGTCATGAAAACTCTGTTTTCGTATATTCTCCTTGATAAAATTATTTATATTAAATATTTATAAATAATCACTAACAGTTTGCAAGAAGTCATTTATAGGGCATAAAGTTCCAAACTTTGAAGATTCTAGAAATAGTGACAATTTATAAGGTCTATTTTAGCAACTTTTTATTTCTAGATATGGAGATATGGAATAAGGGGGTATATTGTACAAACCCAAAAACCTTGAGAGGCTCTTTTTGTATACAAGGTATTCTTTATGTGGTGATTTTTAAACATTTTTATGATCTTCATGAAATCTGTGAAGTTTCACGTTCATGAAGATTAAAATAAAATAATAATATTTCAACTCACACACTAAACATACAACTACATGAAATTATCCAAGGATTTAGACAGGATTTGACTTGTATTCTCCCCCAAAAACAACAAAAACTTAGAAAAAGGTGGGGTATGAAGCTCACCTTGATTAGTTTGCTGGGTGATTTGGAGAAATGATAAGGAGTTTCCAAGTTCCAACACTTGAAAGGTTCTTGAACTCTAGAATATCCTAAGAATAATTCTATGTGTAAATATAAGGAAGTCTTAGAACTAATATGAAGAATCACTAAGGAAGATGAGATACTTAAAATAACCTGGGAATCTTCCTTGAAGGAGTGGGATTTGAAGCTTGAATGAGTTGAGAACTCTCTTAGGAGTTGTTGGATGTGAGGAATGAGGAGTGGGATATGGGAAGGAAAAGTGGAGTTCACGTACTAAGAAGGAGGGGATAAGGAGTGACTTGACCTTTGCTTGGAGGACTGGTGTACAAGGCTTAGTTCTCTTTGGATAATACATGTTTTACTGAGATTTGCATGGGAAAAGAGGGATTTACATCACATCATAAAGTCAAACCCTTTATTTTCTTAGAATCTCCTTAAAAATCTTGGGTATTATTTTATATAAATATGTTTAAAATAATTATTTTTGGCATAAAATGGGGGTTTAAGGGATTTAGGATATGAAAAATACAAGTTTGGTGTGATTTCCAACGTCAAAATGCCTTAAAATAATGAAAAAGTCTGAAAATGACAAAAATTTGGAGTGGAGGGTTGTTCCTGCGAGGGTCCGAAGTGCTTAGGAAGAGTTCTGAAGCCATTCATCACATTCTGGAGTGTATTCTCGGATTCCGAAGTCATCTGCTTAATTCCGGAGCGAAGCCAGTAGTCCGGACCGTGGGTTCCGAAGCTGACTTGGATTTCCGAAGCGAGGCTAGCCTTCCGGATGAGAGGCTTCCGAAACAAAGCTTAACCCTTCCGGCGCATGCGAGATCCGAAGCAAAGGGGGGTTCCGAAGGTTGCGAGTCCTCTCGGTTCCTTAGAAGGCATTCCGGACTAAGAGGGTTCCGGACCAGGAGGGTTCCGGACCAAGAGGGTGCCGGCCAAGAGGTTCAGGACCAAGAGGGTTCCGGACCAAGAGGAGTCCGGACCAAGAGGATTCCGGACCAAGAGGGTTCCAGACCAAGAGGAGTCCGGAGCAAGAGGATTCCGGACCAAGAGGGTCCTTTTGGGTTTTCTCCTTCGGTTTTGGGTTGTTTTCGACTGAGGAATGTACATAGAGAGATTTGGGAGAGATTTTACATACTTGGAGAGATTTGGGAGAGATTTCATATACTTGGAGAGATTTCAGAGAGATTTCACATACTTGGAGAGATTTGGGAGAGATTTCACATACCTGGAGGGATTTGGGAGAGACTTGGGAGAGAGAGAGATATAGTGGGAGAGATTGAGAGAGAGACTTTATCGGGAGCCTTTATTAGTGTTTTTCTTCGTAGTTCAAAGACCGTAGACTTAGTTACATCCCATTTTGACTGATATACACCCTCGAAGGGCACTTAATAGTATTTTATAGAGCTGTTACTTCCCTCAATCAGATTAGGGTTTTAAATTTTGAACATTTGAAACTTTCAAGTGTTACTTTGCATTAGGATTTATAGTTATACATTAGTAAACATAAATAAATCCCTAACATATAAACACTAGTTGAGTTGACCAGATTGACTTGTTGACCTTGACTTGACTTTGACTTGACCAGAAGCTTGCCGGTTGTCACATGAACCGGGTATGAGAGCCTATCAGCTACTTAACCTAACAACACAAAAAATAATTGTAAGTCGATACGTTATTTTTGATGAAACCAAAGATTGGGATTGGAATAAGAATGCAGTAGACAATATTGAAGAATCAGGTTCATTCACGATACCATGGGACAACCAAAACATCGAAGTCAAAAATTTCTCATATACGACAGATCTAAACAATGAAGTAGAGTTTGAAATGAATGATCAAGAAGATTAAGATCAACCAATTTATCCAATAATGAACAAAATCCATTGCAGCAAGAAATGCAAAAAGTGACCGGTCTACAAATGTCACACCCCCAAACCAAGGATGGCGGAAACGTTTAGGGGTGGAGGACTTCATGTATAGTATCACAACAACGAGTATAATAGTGCGCATAGTAAATACAACCATCGTAAATATAATTGAAAAAGTTACATCATAGTATGAGTTTACATGTTTCAAAATCAATTACATTATGATGACAAAAATATATAGTTTGACGTATGGCGTCCCATCCTCAAAAGTAGTTGATTACCTGTTTCACTGGTTTCCTGAGAATACAAGTAGTTTTGAAAGAGTGTCAACAATTAAGTTGGTGAGTTCATAAGCTTTTCGGTGAAATGTTGAAAAAACTTTATTGGTAAAATGAAATGTATACACAAGAAAAATCCAATATTTTCCTTATAAAATATCATGTAGTCTTAAATCCCAAGACCGAATGCATGAGTGTGTATTTGTAATTTAAACAAAGAATACATTTTTAAATTGATAGAACCCCTTTTTGTTTTCCTTTTTAAAGTAGAATTTCCCATAAACTTTAAGTGATGTTAACTCCTTATGTGAGTCGCTATAACCATACTACAACCGGATGACCTGTTACAACGTCTTTCAGACGTTAAAATTTTGTTATGACTTTTGTCACCTGTAGACCTACAGGTCCCGCAGTAGCTAGCAGCAAGGTGTGGGGTGTCAAACCCAGTATAGATCTATACACAATTATCACGCTCTCCCTACAAAAGATTCTGGTTATAACTTACAGGAATTTTTAACCAGCACTCTAAGAGTACAATGAAGAATTGTCTCACAAGTTACGTTAACGAGTTCACGTGTAGTGTTTGTGTAAAAACCGTTTTCTGTGGTGGGAGTGGAATTCCCCCTTTTGTGTATTAAAACAGTGATATGAATTTATTAAACTATACCTATCATAGTTTATCATGTAGTAGTTGAAACCCGTTTGTATTATAGTAAGACCCTTATTGTGTATGTAATAATTTAACCAATGCATAACTATACTTGTATATTTCATCTCTCATTAATTCTAATTACAAAGGACCCTTATAATTTATAGAGTATTTTCTGCTATATAACATATCACAACAGATAAACACATGCAAAATACAAAGTCATCAAAGGTTACACTTTGCTCAACATGTTACAAAGTGTCATGACTATTGTAAACTGTTAACTTGTTTTTAACTTTCCTACACTGTTTTAGAAAAGTCATAGAAAAATCATACGAAGTCAAAAACCAAATACGTGAAGTCTAAGAGTTTAGGAAACGTGTCTAGTTTGTTCATAAATTTTATTATGATTTTTGGAAGTCTCTAACTTGTGTGAAAATGTCCATATTCACATACTGGTCTGAATTCGTTTCTGAAATAATAGGCAGTTTTGTAAAAATCACCATAAATTGTAGAAAAATCGTATGGATATGTGCAAGTAGTAATTATAAACGTATGAACCTGACCTACTTGCATATTAAACAGTTTTGAAAGATATTGAGTTTAAGCTGACCAAAAAAGTACGTGAATAGGACTCAACTTTTCTGATGAAAGCTGTTGTTTGAATTTAGTTGAGTCTTTGGCATTTTAACTTGTATTCTCCCCCTCAAACTTGAAGAAAACATGAAAATGTGGGGGTATGAACTCATCTTGAGTGATCTCTTAAGATGGATGATGAAAAGAAGAAGTTTCCAAGTCAAGAACACTTGGGAGATACTTGAAGATTCGAAGATCCTAAGCACAAATATGATGATATTTGTATAAGAAATTCATGATTTGAGTGAAAGAGTGTGGAGTATTCAAATGTAGGATGAATTTACTTACCAAGACTGGAGTGAAAAGCTCAAGAGCAACCTTGAAATCTCGAGTTCTAGAGAGGGAAAGAGAGAGAGAGAGAGAGAGAGAGAGAGAGAGAGAGGTGTTTGCTTTTTGGGTGAGAGTGAATGAGTAAAGTGTTGGATAAGGTGTCTAAGTCCATAACTTATTTGGTATATACTTGACCCGACCCGGCATGGTCCATTTGGGTTGCACTTCACCCGAACTATTGATATGGATAACATTATGAGAAGAGTATATTTGCGGCTTATTAATATATTATAAGTTATAATATATTAATATGAAATTGTATTATTTAATTACTATTCGTCTTAAATTAATTATGAATTAATTTAGTGATCAAATGGTGACTAATTAAACATGGGCTATTATATTTATATAGTGTGGGCTAACACTCATTATGGTAATGGGCTAAGCTTATATGGGAGTCCATGGATGATCCATGGAGCTCTTAACCCATGGATCCTTGGAAAGGAAAAGACATGGGTTATTAGGGTTTACCCTAATCATGTGCACTATATAAACAAGCTTGTGATGCATGAAATGACACCCTAGTGTGTGTGAAGAAAGGTGGCCGATTTCTAGAGCATAGATATACTCTCTTATAAGTTTTCCAAGTTTGTGGTGATTTGTGATTTCCATTTGAGGCATTCACATTATTGGTGCTTGGCTCTCAAACTCCTAAGGAATCAATTCACAAACAAAGGTATGTAATTCATCTAGTTCTTTTATGTTTAAAAGTTCCCCATACCATGCTAGATAAGTTATAAACCTTGGAAAACAAATTTTGCATGTATTTTAGACAAACATAGATCCAAGGTTTATTAGGGTTGCATGTACACTTAGGAAGTGTTAGAATGCTCAAAACCCAACAGTGGTATCAGAGCCTAGGCTTGTTTGTTGATACTTGATGCAAAATTGTGTTAAAAATCGAAATTGTTTGCTGTCTGAACAGTGGACTCGCCGAGTCCATGGGGGACTCGACGAGTCCAAGTGAAAATTCATCCTACTCGTCGAGTAGGTTCGTGCACTCGACGAGTAGAATGAACTGACAGCAGATTTTCGACTTTTGTTGCTGGAAATGGACTAGAAACATTACCCTAAACTGTTTTGGTGTTTTAAAACCTGTTTTAGATGGTGTAATGTTTATGCTAATCCATTTACAATGGCTTATATCAAAATTCCATGATTTTATGTGCTCATATAATTCTTGAAATCTTGATGATCATGCTCATGTTCTTATGAGTTTAGAAAAATGATAGGAATTATTTGCTGAATTGTTTATCATTAATTCTTGATCATTTATGTGTTTTAATGGAGTCCATAATTTGTCCTCAAGTTATGGATATCCAAAGGTCACTTTCTTTTAAACACACATTTAAACACATAAGTTACATAAAAATGAAGAGTCTTCATTTTTATGAACCATTAACTCATAAGTTATGAAATGAAAAGTTTTGAAAAGTTTCAAAACTTTCCCTCAAGTTTTGGAATTTGTAAAGTTACACACACTTTAATATACTTTAATTCCAACCCTTAGAGTTTTAAAAGTTAAAATTCAACCCTTATATTATTTATAACGTTAATGGTTAATTATTATATATATGTATAAGATCAAGTCGTTTTACCGTTAGTAGGCCTCATTCACGAAGCCGGTCTATAAGGGGGGTATAAGGTTGTTGCCTATAAAATGGCAACTTAATGGGTGTCCATTCTCACCCACCGCTTCCTTGATCGGTGGAGGGTCGTTAGCCGAACGGGTAGGACAATGACTTTAAATTCTGATTAAAAGTATAATGAATATTATAAAGTAACTAAACCTTTTCTAAATTCCCAATCATAGTTACTTTAGGAAAATGTGAATATGGTGCTAACCCATGAAATTCACACTTTGTACCTTACCAAGTCGTTGGTGGAGCGTGTGTGGTTAACCGGCACACTAACTTGGACTAGTAAGGATCACGAAGGGTGACTTAATGTTTATCATAGATCGGTGGAGCGTGTGTGGTTAACCGGCACATCGATTAGGTGATAATATTAAGGGTACCAAGTGAGTTTGCATGGTTATTCACACCTTGTTTTGTGATCCTCGGCATCCCAGTCACAAAACCTGAAGGGCACAATCGAGATTGAAACATGCCATTGAAAGTTCAATGAATCTCAAAAGATCTAGGAGTTTCAAATCCAATTAAAACTTAATAATTTATTTCGTTTTTCATGGTGGAAATTGGTGAATCGTCATTCACCTACCTTCAAATATTTTATAGCTTGGATTACGGCATCCCTCTTCCAAGTTATAAAATATTGTGTTGGGTCCTAGCTTAATATTTCATATTGGGTGTTATATTAAGGACTTAAAATCAACTAACTTGAATATCTCCCATTATAGATGTCTGGTTTAGACAACTGTGATCTTCCCAAATCTCATGGAAATCATACTTCTCTACCTCCACCTCCTCCATTTATTCTCCCTGACCTACAAGCTCGAAGACTTGAAAAATTCAAGGTCACTCAAGCCCTACTAGCAATGAAACATAAGGATGGAAGACCTGTGTGCACTCATGTCTTAGGAATGAAGTCACACTTTGACAGGTTGAGAATGTTGGGTGTCGTTGTCCCAAGGAAGTTGGCTATTGATTGGGTTCTTCAGTCACTTCCAGAGTCATATAGTGAGTTCATTCATAACTACTATGTGATAAATCACGACATGACCCTAATAGATCTATCTTATTTGCTTGTTGCTGCTGAGTCAGAAATGATGTGGCGCAATGGTCAAGCAAATATGGGTGGAAGGTCTATTTCTCAAACTTCCATGGACATGGACATTGGTAACATTCGAAGTCCAGAAAAGCCTTTTCTTCCCAATGGAAAGGGATCGGCCTTGGTCGACCCTGTTGACCAAAAGGCAAAGGGAAAGGCTAAGTCTGTGATAATCTCGTGTACCATTCCCAAAGAGTCTATATGTTTTTATTGTCATGAGAAGGGTCATTGGAAGCGAAGCTGCCCTGAATACCTAAAAGATCTGAAAGCAAGTAGAAACAAAAGGTTTGACTCTGCTTTAGGTAAGTCCACTATCTAACTCTGTTAAGTTCCTTATTGATGATTCTTAATACAAAATGTGACTCGGTTACATATTGGTGTCTGGCAGGATCAAGCAAAGGGAAGGACACTTAATAAAAGGAGTATGCTGAATCTGATAGCGAATATGGATGGTTCGAAGATCGGATTCTTGAGCTGCTACATAGGAGTTATGATAGATTGCTAGAAGATATGTAATAGCATAGTTTTCATTTAAAGTTGCATTGTAAGGAAAAAGTTTTTCCGCATTTATAAATAATTAAAATTTTGTTTTATTTTATTATATCTCCTTGCAATAGCATTTTATGAAAAATTGATGTTTGTATGGTTCTAGCAATAATGGAAATGTGCATTTGATTCTTTCATTAGTGGTAGTGTCTAAATTTATCAAATAAGGAAAAATTATCATCACCCAAGGTTTCAATTGGACTGAAATTTGGAATCATGCAGGTTGTATTGCATGATGAATGAGAATTTTCATTTTTGGAAAGTTAAGACTAATTCCCTGACCACATGTATATGTGAGACAGGTGAAAGACTAAAGGATCGGGTACACTGGGTGTGTGCAGGTCAAAGTACACCACAAAGATCGATAAGACTATTCGTCATGATTTACTAAAGTTTAGTAAAGATGGTTGTACCTACAAGTTGAAGTACAATTCTGAAACATTGGAAAAGTTTCAATGTATGGCAGGACGAATGGGAAGAATCAAATTGGGCAGAAAGATAAAAGTTTCTCAAATCTGAAAAGATGGAGGAGTACTTTAGTATCTTGTTTTATGATCATCTTAATGATTAAGAAACCATGTCACAATTCATCCTCTAAGGACATCTTAGTGAATTTTATGGCTAAGAAGAGGATTCATGAATTGTTGGAATGGCTAAAATCAAGAAGATGAATCATACTTCGTTCCAAAAACAAGTCTTAGAGTCATACTCCAAGATTGTAACTTGAGTGACACATCTTAAAGAAGGTTTATAACACTTGTCAAATGTAAGAGTAAAATGTTTTCTACTCTTGTACATTTGAAATTGATAAGTTGTGATGTTTTGGATAAAACAAAGACCAACTGACATCAATTGTGTGAAGTGTTTATCTTGATAAGAATCTGCACGGACTCTTGAATGTTTGTTTGGTTGTCAAGGAATGATTCTTAACAAAGAGAAACTTGCATGTCAAGAGGACAGTGGGAGTCTTAAAGGTCTTCAGAGTTTCAAGAGCTAATCAAGGATAAAACCTATAGTTTATCGCTAGCACACGACTTGAGGTTTGTAACCTATCGTGTTGACATAATTCTTGTTCCTGTGCCTATTCCGGTAAAGTTGACTATGTATGTGAGTTCTGTGAGTTCTCAATTGTGTGCATAACAACTTGGAAGCAATGGTGGGCCCTTGGGCTACCAAGAGGCAAGAAATCAAGATTGAACAAGTTCAATCCATATGTTTTGAGTTTGTCACTAACCTTGTCTTTTGATTACGGTTTTGACAAATTCATATGGATAGGAACACATACATCATAAAATCTAAGTGTCATAAGATTTTTTCCGATTCATGAAAATGATGGTGAGGAAACGCTTTCACTAAGTAGATTTTAAGTAGATAGCAATTGTGTTGTTTGCATTCTCAAAGTCGTTAGTGGAGCGTGTGTGGTTAACCGGCACACTAACATTGACTTGTGAGAAATGGCAAACAGGTCTAAACATTATGATTACTGCATCCCTCTTCATAATTGTTTAGACACACATGTGAGCTATCTAAAGAAAGATGTATGAGTCTGAGAAGCTTAGATAAAGTTTTTTCGAAGCATCTCGTATCAAAAGTCTGAACTTTGGTGATGAAAGTCAATAAAGTATTGATTTCTAGAAGTCGATTTCTGAGTACATGTCAAAGCTAGTGGGAGCATAATTGTTGTGCGAAATAATTATTATGCTAGTGGGAGGATAATCAATTATGATGAGTATTGTTAATTATAGAAAACAAGAATTTCACTTGGAAAAGGTTGTTTTGCTATAATTAAGGGAGAGAAGATTATACTTCATTTCAATCCTAAAAGTTTAGATTGAGATTTCAATCATCTCTAGTCAAGGATATATATACGAATTTTATGTTGGAATGGTTCAACATAAGGAAATTCTATATATATTGCGTTCTCAAATTCGATTATGATTACGACATCCCTCTTCATAGTCGATTTTTGAAAACATGGCAAATAAAAAAATATTGTAGCAAAAGACTGATCTAGTATCAGGTCTTTATGTGAGACATCGTGAATCGTGTCCCATATGCTTCGGGTATAGGATCGGTCACATGTGCTATAATATTCATCCTTTCGAAATTTTCCAAATGCTCAGAGCATTAAGAAGGGAAAAGTCTAGAATTGGATAAGACTAAAATGATTAAGCAATTGTCGAGAACAATCTAAGGTTCACCAAAGATTGGTTGCTCAGGGACAGTTGGAAGTATAGTGTTAAATTTTGGAAGGACCATATGGATATATTCTGAAAAGAGGTAGCTCTTGTTCAGATATGATAATCAAAATGGGAATATGGAAATTTTCCATATTGGGAGTTGGATATCAAGAATCTATGAGAAAGTTAGAAACTTTTATGCAAGAAGAATGTTCAAAGCAATGTACTTTGAATATGAGAGTTCGTTTCCATAGAAGTAACCTCCTTTGGAATACTCTGTAATGACTGTTGACAAGTTTTGTAAACTTTTGTGCATAGTCATTGCAAGAGGATCAATGCATATAAGTTTGGAATCTAACAGATTACAGTAAATGACAAGAGTTTGGTATTCTTTCATTTACGGTAAGGATTTGGGACTGTGAAATGATCATCATTGGAATCATGTTCAATTGATCTACTTCACAAAGTAAAGATCATAGACAAACATAGTGTGCACACTTGGTGTATGGCATGACTATTGTTTAGAAAACATAGTGTACATGCTTGGAGCATGGGACAACTATTGTTTTAATTCAAGTGTTAAGTTGATAAATCGAAACAGAATAATGTGGAATCAATATGGTGATGAATAAAAGGTGTTTTATTTATATTCATAAGGGCTGAGACAATATTGGATTCAATTATTCTTGTGTTTCACTTTGCATGTTTTGACTTCCATAATAACTAGGTTATTCTTTCCGAATGATTAAGTTATTCAAACCATCCACAGTCGGTCATATGTTGGAAGTAGATATGAATCAAGACTGTCATGAGTTGGTTGTAGAGGTCTAAGATGTTGGACATGGCTACAACACTCATGCGTGCTCATAAGTTATGAGTATTGGATTCAACCCACGCTCACTTGCATCACTTCATGGAATTTATCTCGAGTGATCGTGAGACGGTAATATCATATAAGTCTTCAAACCTAGAGATATGAGTTGTTAACTATGAGTTGGTTGTACATTGATTGCACGAAAACGCATCAGTAACTTGATGTTATAAAACGTGCCTTTGTGTATAATTCAACAAGTAGTAGAAACAAGTATATGAGTCGAAGTTATCTGTTCCTGCTACTCCTTGGAGGATTAGAAGGGATATCTGGGCCCCTCGATGATTTTGTTTTGACCTATGTACCGGGCCCGGTCAGAACTAAATTGATGTGTTCGATTAAGTACTTTGTCAAACAAATCGGAAATCGGGAAACAAACTGCTAGACAATAAGTAAGACATTGTTCCATGTATTTGTCCGGCTGATATCATGAGAGCAGAGGATTATATGATCACTTATCTAAAATGGTGCTTCATAGTTCAACAGAGTTTTCGAGAGCTACGATTGCCGGTTGGTTCCTGAAGTCATATAGGCAAATATAGTTATTAGACTTATCCAAGTGGGAGACTGTTGGATAAGGTGTCTAAGTCCATAACTTATTTGGTATATACTTGACCCGACCTGGCATGGTCCATTTGGGTTGCACTTCACCCGAACTATTTATATGGATAACATTATGAGAAGAGTATATTTGCGGCTTATTAATATATTATAAGTTATAATATATTAATATGAAATTGTATTATTTAATTAGTATTCGTCTTAAATTAATTATGAATTAATTTAGTGATCAAATGGTGACTAATTAAACATGGGCTATTATATTTATATAGTGTGGGCTAACACTCATTATGGTAATGGGCTAAGCTTATATGGGAGTCCATGAATGATCCATGGAGCTCTTAACCCATGGATCCTTGGAAAGGAAAAGACATGGGTTATTAGGGTTTACCCTAATCATGTGCACTATATAAACAAGCTTGTGATGCATGAAATGACACCCTAGTGTGTGTGAAGAAAGGTGGCCGATTTCTAGAGCATAGATATACTCTTTCATAAGTTTTCCAAGTTTGTGGTGATTTGTGATTTCCATTTGAGGCATTCACATTATTGGTGCTTGGCTCTCAAACTCCTAAGGAATCAATTCACAAACAAAGGTATGTAATTCATCTAGTTCTTTTATGTTTAAAAGTTCCCCATGCCATGCTAGATAAGTTATAAACCTTGGAAAACAAATTTTGCATGTATTTTAGACAAACATAGATCCAAGGTTTATTAGGGTTGCATGTACACTTAGGAAGTGTTAGAATGCTCAAAACCCAACATAAAGTGGGGAGTGATTTGAGTGTTTCCAGCTTTTGATGAAGCTATGCAGCTGGAGGAGGGGTGTCAAAGGACAAATAGTAGACTAGGTAAGAAGGAATAGTGACTGAGGGTTGTCCTATGAGGGTATGGGTGTTAACTTGTGTCATACTCTAGATAAAGTCAACACTTTATCACAAAATCTAACTTAATAGATTTTATTCTTGGATAAGGATTTCCCCCAAAATAGTATTAAAAAAAGAATATTTAGGGTCTCTTATGTTACAATACGAGTTTGGGTGAAAATCACGCGTTAAAATCACGAAAAACGGGCTTAAAATGGAGTCTGGGTCGAAAACCGGGAAGAAAATGGAAAATTCCGAAGTCTGGCCGAAGATTCGGTCCTTAGAGGGTTAGAACCGAAGGCTGGTTCGGTTGGTGGATTAGAACCGAGAGGGGGGTTTCGGTCCGAGCAGTCTCGCAGGCGAACCATGGAAGAAGGACCGAAGGTACACTGAACCGAAGGTGAGTTCGGCCCTATAAGAGGAGTTCGGTTCTAAGAGGTTTCGGGTCTAGGAGGCTTCGGTTCCTTAAGGGAGGTTCGGTTCCTTAGGAGGGTTCGGCTCCTTAAGAGGGTTCGGCTCCTTAAAGCTGCTTTTCGCATAAACTTCCGTTTTCGAGTTGTTTTTGACTAAATCAAGGATCGGGATGCCCCAGGTGATTATAAAAAGTTGAGAGAGATTTTGAGAGAGATTTGGGAGAGATTTCTCATACTTAGAGAGATTTGGGAGAGATTTCACATACTTTGAGAGATTTCTCATACTTAGAGAGATTTGGGAGAGATTTCTCATACTTAGAGAGATTTGGGAGAGATTTCACATACTTGGAGAGATTTCTCATACTTAGAGAGATTTGGGAGAGATTTCACATACTTAGAGAGATTTGGGAGAGATTTCACACACTTGGAGAGATTTCTCATACTTAGAGAGATTTGGGAGAGATTTCTCATACTTAGAGAGATTTGGGAGAGATTTCACATACTTGGAGAGATTTCACATACTTAGAGAGATTTGGGAGAGATTTCACATACTTAGAGGATTTGGGAGAGATTTCACATACTTAGAGAGATTTGGGAGAGATTTGAGGTAGAGAGAGATAGAGCGAGAGAGATTTGAGAGAGACTTCGTTTGAGACCTTTTTGGATGTTTAGCTTCGCTACGCAAGGTGTGTAACCCTCGTTAAGCCTCGTTATGAATGTTATACGTCCCCGAAGGGTACGGGATAGTGTTTTACCAAGTAGTCTCATCACTTACCCTGATTAGGGTGTGAGAATTCGGAACATATGAATTTTTCAAGTGATAACTTCTTATTAAAATAGCGAGTTGTACAGTAATGACATAATGTAAACCCTAATATACGAGGTTAATTGAGTTGACCGGTTTGACTTGTTGACTTTATTTGACTTTGACTTGACCAGAATTTGACGGTTGCCACATCATCCCCCCGTTAGAAGGAATTTCGTCCCGAAATTAGCGTTTTGACTGGGACTTCAAGAGTTAGGGAAAAGATGCGGGTATTTTTGTTTCATTTGATCCTCGCGTTCCCAGATGAATTCTGGTCCTCGTTTTGCATTCCAATGGACCTTCACAATAGGAATACGACTTTGTTTCGTCCTCTTGATCTCTCGATCCATGATTTCTATCGGTTCTTCTATGAAGTGGAGACTCTCTTTGACCTCGATTTCCTCGAGCGGGATCACGAGAGTCTTGTCAGACAGACACTTCTTTAAATTTGACATGTGGAAAGTCGGGTATACGTTGTTAAGTTCCTGGGGTAGCCGAAGTTTGTATGCCACCGGGCCAATCCTTGCAAGGATTTCGAATGGCCCGATATACCTTGGGTTTAGCTTACCACGTTTACCAAAACGTATCGTCCCTTTCCATGGTGAGACCTTCAGTAGCACCCGGTCCCCAACCTAGAATTCCAAGGGTTTACGTCGCTTATCGGCGTAGCTCTTTTGTCTATCTCGAGATTCTTTCAATCTTTCTCGAATTTGAACAATCTTTTCCATAGTTTCCCTTATGATTTCAGGGCCAATGAGGGTGCTATTAGGGACTTGCCCTTTTGCTAACTGTGTATCTCCCACTTCAGCCCATCACATTGGTAATCTGCACTTGCGGCCATAAAGAGCTTCAAACGGCACGACCTTGATGCTGGTATGGTAGTTGTTGTTGTATGAGAATTCAATAAGTGGTAAATGGGTATCCCAAGCTTTACCGAAGTCTATCACACATGCTCTTAGCATATCTTCTAGGGTTTGAATAGTTCTTTCGCTCTGCCCGTCAGTTTGAGGATGGTAGGCCGTACTCATGTCTAGCCTGGTCCCTAGAGCTTTCTGTAAGGACGGCCAGAACCGCAAAGTGAATCTACTATCTCGGTCAGAGATAATGGATATCGGCACACCATGTAGTCGTACAACCTCTTTGATGTACGTCCTAGTCAACTTCTCCATCTTGTCGGTCTCCATCTTGTCGGTCTCCTCTTTGATAACGGATTTTGTCAATCTATCGACGATTACCCAAATGGTATCAAGACCACCCGTTGTCTTAGGCAGTTTGGTTATGAAATCCATGGTTATTCGTTCCCACTTCCATTCGGGTATCACAGGTTGTTGTAGCAAACCCAAAGGCTTTTGGTACTCTACCTTAACCTTGGCACAAGTCAAACACTTGCTCACGTATGTAGCGATTTCGGCTTTCATGTTCGGCCACCAGTAAAGTTTCTTCAGGTCCAGGTACATCTTGTCGGAACCGGGATGAACGGAGTATCGTGTTTTGTGTGCTTCATTCAGGACGACGTCCCTGAACCTGCCGAATTTCGGTGTCCAAATTCGATTCATAAGATAACGAGCTCCGTCGTCCTTGACTTCTAGGTTCTTATCCATTCCCCTTAAAGCCTCACCTGCCACATTCTCAGGCTTCAAAGCTTCCAGCTGAGCCTCTTTGATTTGCACGGACAGGTGCGAATGGATTGTCATTGTTAATGACTTTACTCGGCGACCCGAGTATTCTTTTCGGCTTAAGGCGTCAGCTACTACGTTGGCCTTGCCTGGGTGATAACGAATCTCACACTCGTAATCATTTAGTAATTCTACCCATCGTATCTGCCTCATGTTGAGCTCTTTTTGATTGAGGATGTGCTGAAGGCTTTTGTGATCGGTAAAGATGGTACACTTCGTTCCGTAAAGGTAGTGCCTCCAGATCTTTAGGGCGAATACTACTGCTCCCAATTCGAGGTCATGCGTGGCATAGTTGACCTCGTACGTTTTTAATTGCCTCGATGCGTAGGCAATGACCTTTCCTCGTTGCATTGACACACACCCCAGACCCTGGTTTAATGCGTCGCAGTAGACCACAAAGTCTTCAGTTCCCTCGGGTAGGGACAAAATCAGGGCGCTGCACAGGGCCTGCTTTAATGTTTGGAAAGCGGTTTCTTGTTTCTCTCCCCAGCTGAAAGTCACACTCTTTTGGGTTAGGGTGGTAAGTGGTTTGGCAATCTTGGAGAAGTTCTGGATGAACCTCCGATAGTAGCCAGCGAGGCCTAAGAATTGGCGGATTTCTGTAGGCGTCCCTGGTGCTGACCAGTTCTCAATCGCCTTGATTTTGGAGGGATCCACGTCTATCCCTTTCTTGCTAACCACATGGCCGAGGAAGTCCACTTCTCGGATCCAAAATTCACACTTCGAAAATTTTTGCATACAATTTCTCCGCCCTTAGAGTCTCCAATACCTAACGTAGATGTTGGCTATGCTCTTCCTTACTCCTGGAATAGATCAGGATGTCATATATAAAGACAATCACGAACTTGTCTAGGTAAGGCCGGCACACCCGGTTCATTAGATCCATGAACACTGCGGGTGCGTTGGTTAAACCGAAGGGCATGACTACAAATTCGTAGTGACAGTACCGAGTTCTGAACGCCGTTTTGGGAACATTCTCCTCCTGAACTCGTAGCTGATGGTACCCCGACCTCAGGTCGATCTTTGAAAAATAAGATGCTCCTTGGAGTTGGTCAAATAGGTCGTCGATTCGGGGCAAAGGGTATCGGTTTTTGATGGTAAGCTTATTTAGCTCGCGGTAGTCGATGCACATACGAAACGATCCATCCTTCTTTTTCACAAACAGAACTGGTGCTCCCCAAGGCGAGAAGCTGGGTCTAATGAACCCTTTGCTCAGTAGTTCGTTTAGCTGGCTGGATAGCTCTTGCATCTCGGCTAGCGCTAGGGTAGGGAGCTCTGGCTACAGGGGTAGCTCCGGGGATTAGGTCGATTTGCAACTCGATTTGTCGTGCGGGTAGAACTCCGGGAAGGTCTTCCGGGAACACGTCAGAGAAATTACAGTCCTCCTGAATGTCCTTGATGTTTTTCACCTCTTGTTTCTTATCTACAACGTGGGCTAAGAAGGCATGGTATTCCTTGCGGAGATACTTTTGGGCTTTGACGCGAGAGATGATTTGTAGGTTTGCACTGGGTTTGTCGCCGTTGACGACAAGAGTTTCGCCACTCGGCAGATTAAGGCGTACGGCCCTTTCGTAACACAGAATGTCAGCACGATTTGAACTTAACCAATCCATGCCAATGATGATGTCAAAACTTTTTATTGAGACTGGCAATAGATCGATTTTGGATGAGTGATTGTCTAGAGTGAGGATACACCTTGAGTATATTTCATTAGTGCTTTCTGTTTTTCCATTAGCCATCTCTACTATGTATGTATCTTTTAGTGACTGGGGATTTTGTTTTAATATATGTTTGAATTTGTGGCTAACGAAACTCCTCTCCGCTCCACTATCGAATAATATGCATGCATATGAGTTATTGAGGAGAAACGTACCTGTAACCACCGGGGGTTCCTCCCTTGCTTCTCCTTGCCCTATGGCCAAGATCCTCCCGACACCGCCGATGTTTGTATTTCCAGCCTTTGGGCAATCCCTCTTGTAATGCCCAGTCTCCCCGCAACCGTAACAGGCTCGGCTTGCTCCGGCGTTGGCGGCCGGGTTGGCTTGTTGGGCAGACGCCCTGCAGAAACGGGCGGTATGCCCCTTTTTGTTACAGCGGGTGCAGTGCATTTCTCGGCACGGGCCATTGTGATGAAAGTTGCACTTATTGCACTTGGGAAGGGTTCCATCATATTGTCTCAGTGGTGCTGGAGTGGAAGGAGTAGTGGCAGCATGGATAGCAACAGTTTGCTGCTTCTTTGCGGGGCCCTACACCGATTGCTTCTGTTTATTATCCTAGAATTTCCTCTTGTTGTTCCCTCGTCGTGCTTGATCGGGGGTGGTTGTCACAGCGGCATGACTGGCCCGATGATCGATGAGTTGTTGTGCCAACTCCTTGGTACTCTCGAAAGTAGTTGGTCGTGAGGCCAACACACTATTTTGAATATGGGAAGACAACCCCCAGAGATATCGTTCCACTTTCTTGCTTTCCGGAGTAACCATCGTCGGACAGAGAAGTGCCAGATCGTTGAATCGGGCAGTGTAAGTTGTGAGGTCAGAGCCCGTCATCTTGAGACTCCACAGTTCTTGTTCCAATTTTTGCACCTCACCCCTTGGGCAATACTCCTTCAGCATCATGGTTTTCAAATCCTCCCAGCTTATCGAATTAGCCACAGCGAGAGTTAAGGATTTTATGTGGCCGTTCCACCAGGTAAGGGCCCTGCCGGTGAGAGTGCGAGCTGCGAATTTGACTTTGTTGGCTTCGGGGCAAGCACATATTTCAAAGATAGATTCGGTCCTCTCGAACCACTGCATCAAATCGATGACTCCCCCGCTTCCATTGAACGAGTCGGGTTTACCATTAGTAAAGTCCTTAAAGGAATACTCTCTCGACCGCCCTTGTCTATCTCCTTGTGTGGAGTTGTTAGTACCACTCCCTGTCCTCTGGCACCATCGGTGCTGATTTGGGACATAGCAGCTGCTACTGCGGCTGTGACCGCAGCTTGGAACATTACAGGGTCATACTGGGGAGGCGGCGGCGGTGGATTTGTTTGCGTTCCGCCGGTGCGTCTAGCAGATCTACGAGGCAACATTTTTCTGTTATAGAATTTCAAAGATGAAATGAGTATAAGCCTTTTAGTAATGGTTGTCAGTCGGGAGACGTAGAACTAGGTTATTAGTTTTCAAGTATAGTGTTTCCCGATTTCTCAAATGTTGCAAACAATTCATAGCAGAAGTCTATATAAATAAACTTATGAATTTAGTAGTAACGATTCAAATGAAATCTTGTAATCTTTGTTCCATGCCTGACCCACTCATAAGACCACTCAATGTATACTAGTTGTGTGTAACTAAGGTTCAACAGACCGTCGAAATTAATGAATCTGCCCTAAGCCCACAACCAAACAAGGAACAGGATCCAAGGCGGACTCACCATTTCTAAGTCGATCGCCTCTTGATTATGCATAACCTCGAGGTATATATTAAATAATCTCAGCGTTACCATAAGCAAATCGTTTGTTAATGCCATGTTATGCAAATTGAGGTGAACTCTCAATGAATAAAATGCTTGCCACTTTTCATTGATACAATTTTAGTACATGTTTTTAAGCATATTTGACCTCATAAGGGTATACATTATATCAATGCAACAGAAAACTTTGACAGCACCTAGACCCTTCGACTAGTGTAATCACTTAGACGCAGGGTTAAACCTACTTACAGGGAAGATTAGTCCCAACACATACTCGTAAACCTAGTTTATAACAAAATGTGAGTAGTTCAAGCACTACTCAAGGCGGGTGTAATCAGCTGGTCCATTGTGGCCTTGAGACGAGGTCGAGGCTCCCTGAAGCTCCGCAATCCGGCATTCGGCCGCGATCACTCTCTCCTCAAGAGTCGCGTGCCTTATCTGGTACTCCCTTACTTCCGCCCGAGCGGTGGTAAGGTCCTCGATGAGTTGGTCCATGGGGTAGAAGTCTCTTTCCAGGTCCCGGGTACGAGCATCGGATGCATCCACCACAACGTTGAGGTCCCGAACTTGATTCGCCATATCTCGATTCTGGTCCCCAAGATTCGTGATCTGCTGGATCACGACTGGGAGGGCTCTGTCGGCTGGTCCCCCATGACTGAGGTCGTAGTAACCCCGTTGATCGCCAAAAGGTGATCGTTGTCGTTGTTGACGGCTCCATCTCTCAATCATGGTTGCCCAACGGGGCTCGGGCCCGTTGTAGCCAAAACAATTTGCAGGCACCCTGGCGATGTAAGGAGGGTTGATGACTTCCTCCTCCGGCTCCTCTTCTTCCTCTTCGTCCTCCAATTCCTCTTCTTCTTCGTCCTCTTCGGGGTCTTCTTCGGGTTCCTCCTCGAATACTTCCTCGGGATCCTCTTTTGGTTCTGCTTCCAACCAACCACCGTTCCCCTGGTTCGGAAAGTAGGGGTCTCCGGGTAAATGAAATTCCGCCATGTCTTCTGTACGAGAAAAGGGGTGTAAGAGGTACATAATGGATCTAGAAATATTGTGCTTAGTTCACAAAATACTCCTATAGTATTTTAATGGTTATGTTAGATTTCTTAACGTGTTTCTTGTATGGATGTTGGTAAGTTGATAGACTTGTTGTCCACTTATGAGTATCCCCTGGCATATGCTAGTCACTCCTCGGACGAATATAGTTGATCAGGCTATATTCCTCCCAGACTTGATTGCATATCCCAAGGCATATTCACATTGCACAACTCCTCTATTTTTAACTTTTGCATTTTCCTTAGACGTGACACTATATCGGTATGCATGTATGTACTTATACTTTTTCATAAAAATAACGCTTTTATTATTTTAGAAGTATACTTGTAGGGAAAACCTTTAAATCGGAGAGTCTTAGTCCCTTTGTGTTTATAGTTTGTATATCTTATGTGGTTTGATATACTATGTTCACTATAAACAATGCTCTGATACCAATCTGTCACACCCCCAAACCAAGGATGGCGGAAACGTTTAGGGGTGGAGGACTTCATGTATAGTATCACAATAACGAGTATAATAGTGCGCATAGTAAATACAACCATCATAAATATAATTGAAAAAGTTACATCATAGTATGAGTTTACATGTTTCAAAATCAATTACATTATGATGACAAAAATATATAGTTTGACGTATGGCGTCCCATCCTCAAAAGTAGTTGATTACCTGTTTCACTGCTTTCCTGAGAATACAAGTAGTTTTGAAAGAGTGTCAACAATTAAGTTGGTGAGTTCATAAGCTTTTCGGTGAAATGTTGGAAAAACTTTATTGGTAAAATGAAATGTATACACAAGAAAAATCCAATATTTTCCTTATAAAATATCATGTAGTCTTAAATCCCAAGACCGAATGCATGAGTGTGTATTCGTAATTTAAACGAAGAATACAGTTTTAAATAGATAGAACCCCTTTTTGTTTTCCTTTTTAAAGTAGAATTTCCCATAAACTTTAAGTGATGTTAACTGCCTATGTGAGTCGTTATAACCATACTACAACCGGATGACCTATTACAACCTCTTTCAGACGTTAAAATTTTGTTATGACTTTTGTCACCTGTAGATCTGCAGGTCCCGCTGTAGCTAGCAGCAAGGTGTGGGGTGTCAAACCCAATATAGATCTATACACAATTATCACGCTCTCCCTACAAGAGATTTTGGTTATAACTTACAGGAATTCTTAACCCGCACTCTAAGAGTACAATGAAGAATTGTCTCACAAGTTACGTTAACGAGTTTACGTGTAGTGTTTGTGTAAAAACCGTTTTCTGTGGTGGGAGTGGAATTCCCCCTTTTGTGTATTAAAACAGTGATATGAATTTATTAAACTATACCTATTATAGTTTATCATGTAGTAGTTGAAACCCGTTTGTATTATAGTAAGACCCTTCTTGTGTATGTAATAATTTAACCAATGCATAAATATACTTGTATATTTCATCTTGCATTAATTCTAATTACAAAGGACCCTTATAATTTATAGAGTATTTTCTGCTATATAACATATCACAACAGATAAACACATGCAAAATACAAAGTCATCAAAGGTTACACTTTGCTCAACATGTTACAAAGTTCCATGACTATTGTAAACTGTTAACTTGTTTTTAACTTTCCTACACTGTTTTGAAAATTCATAGAAAAATCATACGAAGTCAAAAACCAAATCCGTAAACTCTGAGAGTTTAGGAGACGTGTCTAGTTTGTTCATAAATTTTATTATGATTTTTGGAAGTCTCTAACTTGTGTGAAAATGTCCATATTCACAGACTGGTCTGAATTCGTTTCTGAAATGATAGACAATTTTGTAAAAATCACCATAAATTGTAGAAAAATTGTATGGAGATGTGCAAGTAGTCATTTTAAAGGTATGAACCTGGGCTACTTGCATATTAAACATTTTTGAAAGATATTGAGTTTAAGAGGACCAAAAAAAACCGTGAATAGGACTCAACTTTTCTGATGAAAGCTGTTGTTTGAATTTAGTTGAGTCTTTGGCATTTTAACTTGTATTCTCCCCCTAAAACTTGAAGAAAACATGAAAATGTGGGGGTATGAACTCACCTTGAGTGATCTCTTAAGCTGGATGATGAAAAGAAGAAGTTTCCAAGTCAAGAACACTTTGGAGATACTTGAAGATTCGAAGATCCTAAGCACAAATATGATGATATTTGTATAAGAGATTCATGATTTGAGTGAAAGAGTGTAGAGTATTCAAATGTAGGATGAATTTACTTACCTCAAGACTGAAGTGAAAAGCTCAAGAGCAACCTTGAAATCTCGAGTTCTAGAGAGGGAAAGAGAGAGAGAGAGAGAGAGAGAGAGAGAGAGAGGTGTTTACTTTTTGGGTGAGAGTGAATGAGTAAAGTGGGGAGTGATTTGAGTGTTTCCAGCTTTTGATGAAGCTATGCAGCTGGAGGAGGGGTGTCAAAGGACAAATAGTAGACTAGGTAAGAAGGAATAGTGACTGAGGGTTGTCCTATGAGGGTATGGGTGTTAACTTGTGTCATACTCTAGATAAAGTCAACACTTTATCACAAAATCTAACTTAATAGATTTTATTCTTGGATAAGGATTTCCCCCAAAATAGGATTAAAAAAAGAATATTTAGGGTCTCTTATGTTAAAATACAAGTTTGGGTGAAAATCCCGCGTTAAAATCACGAAAAACGGGCTTAAAATGGAGTCGGGGTCGAAAACCGGGAAGAAAATGGAAAATGCCAAAGTCTGGCCGAAGATTCGGTCCTTAGAGGGTTAGAACCGAAGGCTGGTTCGGTTGGTGGATTAGAACCGAGAGGGGGGGTTTCGGTCCGAGCAGTCTCGCATGCGAACCATGGAAGAAAGACCGAAGGTACACAGAACCTAAGGTGAGTTCGGCCCTATAAGAGGAGTTCGGTTCTAAGAGGTTTTGGGTCTAGGAGGCTTCGGTTCCTTAAGGGAAGTTCGGTTCCTAAGAGGTTTCGGCTCCTTAGGAGGGTTCGGCTCCTTAAAAGGGTTCGGCTCCTTAAAGCTGTTTTTCGCATAAACTTCCGTTTTCGAGTTGTTTTTTACTAAATCAAGGATCGGGATGCCCCGGGTGATTATAAAAAGTTGAGAGAGATATTGAGAGAGATTTGGGAGAGATTTCTCATACTTATAGAGATTTGGGAGAGATTTCACATACTTGGAGAGATTTCTCATACTTAGAGAGATTTGGGAGAGATTTCTCATACTTAGAGAGATTTGGGAGAGATTTCACATACTTGGAGAGATTTCTCATACTTAGAGAGATTTGGGAGAGATTTCACATACTTAGAGAGATTTGGGAGAGATTTTACATACTTGGAGAGATTTCTCATACTTAGAGAGATTTGGGAGAGATTTCTCATACTTAGAGAGATTTGGGAGAGATTTCACATACTTGGAGAGATTTCACATACTTAGAGAGATTTAGGAGAGATTTAACATATTTGGAGAGATTTGGGAGAGATTTCACATACTTAGAGAGATTTGAGGTAGAGAGATAGAGCGAGAGAGATTTAAGAGAGCCTTCGTTTGAAACCTTTTTGGATGTTTAGCTTCGTTACGCAAGGTGTGTAACCCTCGGTAAGCCTCGTTATAAATGTTATACGTCCCCGAGGGGTACGGGATAGTGTTTTACCAAGTAGTCTCATCACTAACCCTGATTAGGGTTTGAGAATTCGGAACATATGAATTTTTCAAGCGATTACTTCTTATTAAAATAGCGAGTTGTACAGTAATGACATAATGTAAACCCTAATATACAAGGTTAATTGAGTTGACCGGTTTGAGTTGTTGACTTTATTTGACTTTGACTTGGCCAGAATTTGACGGTTGCCACAACAAAGGCCTTCAAGAACGATTGTACCTCCAAAATGATTTCAAGATTACATACTTGATCTTGATGAAATCGATGAACTTCTATTACCAACCAGTGATGAACCAGTGACAGTTGAAGAAGCAAAGAACCAATCGGAGTGGGTCAAAGCCATGAATGCAGAAATCGATTCAATAAATAAAAATGATACATGGAAGCTTGTGGAGAAGCCTACGGGAGTGAAAGAAAATGGTCTTAAATGGGTGTTCAAAATAAAGAAAAAATTAAATGGCATGATTACAAATGTACAAAGCAAGGTTGGTTGCTAAAATTTACGTGCAACAACCGGGAATTGATATTCAAGTAGTATTTTCTACCATAGCTCGAATTGAAACAATTTCTTTTCTTATAGCCATGGCTGCTATTCATGGATGGGAATTACATCATTTAGAAGTCAAGATGGCATTCTTATATGGTGAATTGAAAGAAACCGTCTATATGATACAAACAGAAGGATATGTAAAGAAAGGAAACGAGCATAAGGTATATCAACTCACGAAGGCATTATATGGTCTAAGACAAGCACCTAGAGCATGGAATATAAAGGTTGATGGAATTTTAAAGAATATGAAATTTCAGAGGTGTAAGAAAGAACTATCAGTGTACCGGAAAAACGAAGGGAGAAATATACTAATATTGGCAGTTTCTGTTGATGACTTTTTTGTTACAGGTACAAGCTCAAGCATGATTAAAAGATTCAAGATAGAGATGTCAAAGAATTTCGATATGTCAGATCTTGGAAAATTGACTTACTACCTTGGCAATGAAGTTAAGCAAGATGAGACTGGAATTACCATAACTCAAGAAGCTTATGTTCAACGAATTGTAAAAGAAGTCTGTTTACATGACTGCAATCCAACCCACATTCCAATGGAACCTAGAACAAAGTTGACAAACGCCAAAGATGAACCAGAAATTGATCCAACTTGATACAGGAAGATGGTAGGATGTCTAAGGTATTTCTTGAAAACATGACCTGATATGGCATTTTCAGTTGGAGTTATAAGTCGATACATGTAGAGTCCAAGAGAATCACATGGTGTTGCAATCAAACAAATTTTAAGGTATCTACGAGGGACAACTTCACACAGAATAAAGTATGAGAGGACGGGACAAAAGAAGTCGTAGGTTATAGTGACAGGAGTCACAATATTGATCCAGACGAAAGAAAGAGTAAAATCGGTCATATATTTTACTATGGGTCATCCCCAATAATGTGGTGTTCACAAAAGCAAGATACAGTTGCATTATCATCTTGTGACGCTGAGTTCATGGAAGCCAATACAGTTGCATGTGAAGCAATATGGCTACAATATCTGTTAGGAGAAATCATGAACACATCTCGAGAAAAGGTGGTCTTAAGAGTGGATAACAAGTCAGCAATAGAACTCACAAAAAATCTTGTTTTTCACAGAAGACGTAAGCACATAAACACAAGATACCATTTCATTCGTAATAGTGTTGAAAATGAATAAGTGGAGGTTGAGTACATTCCCGGTGAAGAATAGAAGGCATACATTCTGACAAAGCCAATAGCCCGAATAAAGTTCAAGGAGATGAAGATCTTGGTTGAGATCAAAGAAGTTTCTAAAATGACTTAGAAATTAGGGGGTGATCGTTGGAATTCCTAAGTCGAGTAGGACACAAGGAAGACCAATTGAGTAGGGCTCAAGCAAGTTGGTTTGATCCTATATAAGGATAGTTTATTTCCTAGTCTTATTCTACAAGTTTGGTAGTCTAGGCTTTTATATATATATATATATATATATATATATATATATATATATATATATATATATATATATATATATATCAAGTTATGAGTCTAAGCCGTAAACAATTGAGTTTTGAGTTAAGTTTCTCAATAAATTGGAGAGTTATCCCATTATCTGTTGTGTGTGTTTTAAAGTTAAAATCAAAACTATCACCAGAAAATAATTTTTACAACCTTCACTTCAAGCAATAGATCTTTTACAACATATTGTGAGCTTTAAATGAATACATAAACTTGTCATAGTCCAATTAATCTTCATTTGAACATATGACATTGTCAAACATAATATAAGTTGGTGATGTCGTAGGGTTTTGTGTTTGATGAGGGAGTGGTGATTTTTGTCATTAGGATAGAAGATGAGAGAAAGAGAGGTAGAAGGGGAAGATCTAGATGAGGCTGCTGACGGCTAGGGTTAAAAATAAGTTTTTTAAAAAATTGTTTGAATTAGCTTTTAGGCAAAACGGCTTATGACTTATGATGGTGAAAAAAATAAGTTTTTAAGAAATGTTTGGATTAGCTTTTTGTGGTGGGAAAAATCAATAAGTCAATAAGTTGTGTTTTTAACTGTTTGTCTTACTTTATACATGTTTTAAGGAGTATTTATCTTTTACAATCCAAGAAGTTATAAGTAGTTTATAAGCAGTTTTGAACGGTTCAAAATCATAATTTATTGAAATCTTTTGAAAGACTTATAAAATATTATTTTAAAAATCATTTTCATATTATATATATATATATATATATATATATATATATATATATATATATATATATATATATATTGACTTTTCAATAAATGGAATCTCAAACACCCAAATGTTACGTCAGGCCCTTGCTATGTTAGCCCAACCCCATTATTATCAATTATTTATAGCTAGAGTATACACTTCAATACCTCACACAAAAGTAAAACAATATTTTGAATTGTGTCGAATCATATGTTGTTATTGGAAATATATAACGTCCAGCCGTCATGTATCTAGTGGTTGTTTTTTTGAATAAAAAAATCAACGGTCAATGGGGTTCGAAGGAAATTAGATAAAAGCGTACCATATGGGAACTGATTTATCCACTTAATCTTTTTTATTCATCCACAGGAAATATTATGTATGGACATTTATACCCTTAATTAATTTTACTTTCTAATACACAGTAAAGAGAGAGAAACATCTTGCATGACCAGCATGCCAATACCTTGAAATTACTAATAGACACTTCTAAGAGAAAATTAATGAAATAACCAAAAGTTGAGGGGTGTTTTCAGCATTTAACCATAAAATTTGGAGTTTTGGAAACTGACCACAGGATCCGCAGAGGGGGCTCTGCGGATCGCTTTAACCCTCTGAGGAACACAGAACAGTACCGAGGATCTAAGGTGGCACGACTAAATGAAAAAAAAATTTCAGGGGTTTTATAGTTCCGCAGAGATGGCTCTGCGGATCCTATGAACACCTCTGCGGATCACTTAATCTTTCTGAGGATCGTTCTAATACCCCAAAATTGCCAAAACCAACCTCATTCCTAATATTGTAACTGCGGAAAGAAGAAGGAGGCGACTCGAAGACGCTGAATTGATCATTCCAATGGTTCGTCGATCGTGGATTGTGGAACAACTACACTTGGATGTGTTATCCGATGGCTATGGAACACATGTAAGTTTATTTTTCCTCCTTTTGAAATTGTAAGAAAACGTAATTGCCCGATTTTTGAATTAATTATATGTTGTTAGGGTGTATGATAATTTGTATGAGTGTATGATAGTTTAGTGACTAGTAAATCCTTATTTTTTTCCTGATTTTCGCCCTGAAAATGTTTTTTCTCCGAAGAACAGATCTGTAGAGGTGTGTAGCTTAAGAAAAGATCTGCAGAGCCCCCTCTGTGGGTCGACGATGACCTCTATAGAATTCCAAATTTTTTTTTTGATTAATGACAAGTTTTATTGGCAAATTAATTAAAAAAAAATTATTTTACTTGTGACCCTCTTCCTAAAGATCAAAACTATAAGAAGATTGGCATTGAGAACATCATTAGGGCATTATTGTCCATTTACTGTTTTTTTCAATTATAATGATTTACAATTATAAAAAAAAGTATTATAAAGTAACAAAAATTATTAAAAAATATACTTGTTGATTTTAGCAAAAATAATTAAAGTACATTGCTATTAACCTAGACTTGTTTGCACTAAGTAATTATTGGACCTGTAAGTGATTTTTAAGTAATTTCACATGTTAGCCGGAAAAAGAAAATGAAATGAAAGTAAAAAGAAGTTATAATAAAGAATTAACTGAAAGTACCTTGCTATTTTTTGTTTTGTTATAGCATTTTACTTTCATTTTTGTTATTACAACATTGTACTTTTCAAATCAAAATTAGGATAATATTTCTTGCTGGTAGCCAAAATAACAGATTATTTGAAGATATGCTGGTAGAATAAGAATAAATCCAGTTAAAATTTTTCACAAATGATGTTCTGCGGAATTCGTAAATTTATATTTTTTTTATTTTGATTTTATATGAAGAATTCGGTATTATTAATTGTTTTTTCTTTTGCAGCATAGTATGTGTGGATGGCCTGCAGAATTAACTTTTAAAGGGGTGGTGGGGACTATGTTGAGGAAGTTCATTCCAAAACTAAATAGTATGCGACTTGAATTATTTCGAGAGACACCATTTCGGATCTTCATTGGTCACCCTGAATGGTGACCTGATGCTCTGTCATTTGATGATGTTGCATGAGGTTTGTGATGTGCTCGTAGCCAGGGCTAGGAGGTTTCAGTTCGAGTTACAAGGCAGGGTGTTGGAATATGGTGAAACCGACTTTTGTTTGATTAGCGGTTTGAGATTTGGACATTATGGTGATGTAATCAATACAAAACAGAACACAAAACCTGCATTACGGAGTCGGTTGTTCCCAACTTTGAGAGATGAAGATTTACGACTGAAAGATATAGAAGACTACATAAAACGCCAACATTCTTGACTTGTAGCGATGATGATGCGGTAATGCTTATGAATATCTTGTTTTTGTTGAAAGGTCTCATAGGACGTGATACAAACACGTGCATTTCGTCGGTAGTGTATGAGCTCGCCGATAATCTATGTAATTGGAACAGGTAATGAATATACTATTTATTTATAACTACAAGATGATTTATATTAATTATTATGAGTACGACAGGCTTGCTTGGGGTACGCTTTTATGAAGGTATAGTGAAACACAATTATGACTCTAGTTTGGGAAAATCTACAGATATTTACGAGATCAAGCCAATGTGGGTTCCGTGAAGACATTGAAGTATACGGTGACCGATTTTCACCTTTCGTTTAAGGTTAGTTTTACGTGCAATTAATATTACACATTTTAAAGTGTTTATAATCATCGACAAATCATAACATGTTAAAGTTATACTAGGTATGGATTTTGGAGACATTTCGAGAAGCTTTGAAGTATGCGCATCACACCGCAAATGAATTTCCAAGAATGAGGGCATGGAGAATAAAAACACAATTAACTATCGAGCAATGTTTACGTATATTAGACATGTCAGTGGTATAGTTATACATTCCTTATAAAGTTATATATATAGTAAAAAATCTCAAAATTTATATGTAGTTAAAGTTAATGTTTTTATTTTGCAGGAAAACAACATTCCACGTGCTGTTGAAGCAATGAATTTTGAGATCAAATTGTCATTATATTCGCGTCAGCAGAGCTAGACTTTGGATGGACTGGAGTCTCCACCAATTCAACAGAGCCCCCCTAAATAGTGGTCTTCATCACCTCAACCCTCTCAGTTTCAGCAAGCAGATTACATCATCTCACTCTCTCATGTTTGGGGCGCAAACCACAACACCTCACAAGACAGTAAAATAGACAAGTTAATGGGCGTTTTTAATCATTTGGAAACCACAATCGAGCAGTTTACGAAGAAAATTGACAAATGAGAAAATGAAAGACAATTTGGTGTGAATGATATCGATAATGTGGATGGCCATGATGAAACATTTTTTGGTGGTTTGGATACGGAGTCATCCACTACGTATGTGGAGTTGCCACTGATTGTTGTTGAAACTAACGATAAGACAGTGACACCGGTAAAGGTTACACCAGAAAAGAGGGGGAAGATGAAATCGAAGTATTGTAGGGAGCCTTACATACGGGTATTAAATAAATTACTTTCTATTTATAAATTATATCATCGTTAAAAATTAATTAACATTTTGATTTTATAGGTTCCGTCCACAGAACCAGTGTAGAACAAAAAAGGAAGAAAAACAAAGAAGGTCGGTACTTTAGAGAACGTACAATTACTATTGGACCGTTACATGCCTACTGATGAGGAATTTTGGAAATTATGGTGAAAGAACAAGACGACGGTTTTTTGGAACATAAGCATTATAAAGGTTTTGAGATGAATTGGGAATTTTGGGCAACTTTACTTGGCATGTATGGGTCTGGGTGGTTGGACTCTACGGTAAGATATATCCCTTATTTCATTGCACAAAACGTTTTGGATAATTAATTGTACAAAATTTAACTTCTTATCTTATAACACGCAGTATTTGGTAATATGGGCATCGTTGCTCAAGGAAATCAATCCCTCGACTGCTAGGTGGACGATTATTAATCCTCAAGGCACCACTTTGGAAGCTGGGAACAAACTTTATTTGAGGCGAATAGCAGCAGGGAAGGTTGGCGGACCTCATTGGAAGGATATTCATCAGGTTAGTATATTTTTTTATATATCATATAATTTTAAAATTTTATATATATAAATTTAAAATTATATATATATATATATATATATATATATATATAATTTAACATTTTTTGCAGGTTTTAATTCTCATCAATGTCCTGCAAATTCATTGGTTTTTGGTGGAGTTGAATCTCATTACATGGAAAGTGACCATATACGATTCAGTTAAATGGTGTGGTTACTTTAAATATTATGGGGAAAATGGTTGTTTCAAAACCTTAGGTGATAGTATTTTAAGTGAACTAGACAAAATTTCATACTAAAAGCATTTTCCCAATAGATAGAAACCTACTTTGGTGGAATTTGTTGAAGGTAAAAACGTCCAGCAGCAGGAAGATGGAGGTAGAGGAGATTGTGGAGTATATGTGTGCATGTTCATGGAAATGCTTTCATCGGAGGTGGAAGTAGAGATACACCAGCCAGCTCGAGTTACGGGATTTAATAATCGTAATAGGATGGCAGAAATTATTTGGGCAACTAGAGGTTGATTGTGTAGTTGGATTGTGTAGTTTTATTACTGTTTTAAGACTAATCGGTTATTTTATGATTATATTATTGCATCATTACTAGTAGTGTTAATTTCATAAAATAACGTAAACTCGAAGATAAGACATATAACAAACCAAAAACACATAATAAACGTACAACAACAGTAATTAACTTAAGGGAACTGCAATGGATACTTATATTTCTCCATTGTTATATAGTCGTCCCTAATTCTTAGTTTATCTTCAAAACGATCATTTTGCCTAGCAAGATCTATCATTTCTACATCCTTCTCAGCAAGCCATTTTTCAGTCATTTTTATAGTCTTCTTAGTCTTTTTTATCCATTCTTCATGCTCTTTGATTTTCTTTTTATTAATTTGCATCCTTTCCTCAGCCTGTTTGCACTCTACCGCAATGATGTCACGACGTTCAATGAGATCCCGAGATGACTCTTTATCTATTTTTTGTTGTTCTTCATCCCATTGCAATTGTTGCAAAGTATCATCAGACATATATAGCCCTCTCATGTTTGGTGACGGTGCAAGAAAATGGTCTATCAGATCACAATAGTAACAATCAATTTCGTTGCACAAGCAAATATAGAAATTTGAAAATGGACTCATATTAAAATTCAAAAAAAATTGTAACTATTTACCAAAATTTCAACGATCATCTATGACAATATATACACCCCTCACCTCCGCAGAGAGCTGTTTGGCAGTCCACAGAGCTATTTTTCAGTCCCCAGAGCTGCTTGTCAGTCCACATAGCTATTTATCAGTCCGCAGAGCTGTTTTTCAGTCCACAGAGCTGTTTGTCGGGAATCCAAGAATGTTATTCGTTGTGATCCATACATTACAATTATTTTTTAAAAGGTAAACATTATTAATTAAAAGGTAAACATTATTTATTAAAAAGTAAAGAACGCCAACAGAGCAAAACTAAGGTTAACATAGAACTTAATACAAACTAATATTAGTTGTGATCTATACATTACAATTCAAGTAAATTGCCATGGAGGTAAGACGACAACACTTTCAATTGGTATTTCCCAATGCATAAGGATTGAATAGGATTCACCGTCTCAGTTTGAAAAACATTTCGATACACCGTAGTAGTTAACTTTAAATTTACCATTTGCTGGATTTCTTCAATTTCAAGCCTTTGTAGTGATGTTATAGCGTGATCACAAGGTATACCGCATTTTTGCCATTTACCACAAGTACAAATCCCACGTTCTAATTGTACGGATTCGGTGATTAAATACTTACTCACTTCATATACGTCGCCAACAATACGCCTAACCCTACAACCATCGAAGTGGATAAATCTTTTTTGAAGCACCTTAAGTGCATAAGGGGTCAGAAGACCATGAAATTCCCTTATGAATTTAACTGAATCATCAAATAAAAATTATGAAGTGATAATGTATAATAACATTTCATTATTACCTCCAAATGCAGCATGTTGAACATACACTCCTTGCATCGAGTCATGGACCATTTGAATGATTGTTGTTATTGGTAACTCATGCTTGTTTGTTCTTATCCAATTGACGACATCAGGAATGTCAATGAACTTGACACTGAAACGTACTTTAGGGAAAAATATCATACCCATTTTGCATTGGAAATATTGTCAAGCCAATGAAGATCATTCCATTCACCTCATTTTGTAAGTTGTTCAAACACGCATAAAAATCAGACACATTATACGCTTTGCATGTCTTCCAGAACAACTGCTCCACAACTGCATTGCTTCCGGTGGAAGCCTGTATTTTCTCAGCTATATTTTTACAACAATAGTCATGATATGAATCAGGGTAGACACTCCGAACTACAAAGTCTATGGACCCAGACATATGACTTATGAAACCAACTTCCATACTGTCACCTAAACATTCTTTCAGCCTCCTCATGAACCATACTCATGACTCGCCACAGTTTATGGTTCCCAAAGAAAATGCTATGAGAAGGGGTTCATGATTTCTATCTAAAGCAAACGCAATGTACACGAATGTTATGTACGTCACAATTAGATGTATGTTAACAACTAATATGATTGGTATCATAGACGTGAGAAACGTACGAATCTACAAGTAAAGATAAGAATATTAGCCATATAACAACTTCAAATAACAAAAAAATTTAGTATAAAGGATTACATACCACCCATCCCAATGCCACAAAACAAAATTGGAAACGATTATACGAATCTTTCTTAATTCACATGAAGGTGTTAGGATTGGTTCTTTGCAGATTATGAAAGAAAATCGGTAGGTTGTAGAAACTATTTTTTAATACCTCATTGAATGAACTCATTTGGACAACTTCTAAAAATGAAAATGGTTGTCTAATTTAAACGGAATTCGTATTCATTATTCAACAGAACTGTTTAGGAATCCGCACAGCTGTTTGGGAATCCACAAAGTTGTTTGTTAGTCCGCATAACTATTTAGGAATCCGCAGACCTGTTTGTCAATCCGCATAGTTGTATGTCAGTCCGCAGAGTTGTTTGTCAGTCTGTAGAGCTTATTGTCAGTCCGCAAAGTTGTTTCTCATTCCGCAGAGCTGTTTGTCAATCCTTAAAGTTGTTTCTCATTCCGCAGAGCCAATTAACAGTCGTTTTTCTTATTTAAGTAATCATTTATTCTTCAATAAACTCACACCTTTATTCTGAAATGGCCTGCAATGTTCCAGCTTCTTCAAATGCAGTGACGTCGTCCGATGGTCCACGTCCATGGACGACAACAGAGGTGATGGTCCTAACACGATGTTAGACGAACGTTTATGAGGGTGTAACACAAATAGCTCCCCCTTATTGCCTTGTAGGTGATGAATGGACCCGCATAACATGTTTGTTTAACCATGAGATTGAAGAAGGACAACACCGACTTAAAGCAGATATTGTTAGTAAGTTGATGGAATTAAAGGAAAAAATCACATGGTTCAATCGATGGTATAATTATGTTAAAAATAGGCCATATTATTACGCAGACGATGAAGAACTTTTACAAGTTTTTAAAGATCATTGCATGATGGAGCGTGATGGAAGTGAGTTCGAATATGAGGACGTTTGGAATGTTGTTTAAAAAAAAACTAGTATTTCATGTAAAAGGTAATGCTTTATGCATAATGTTTATGTAATGTTTTCTACAGCTTTATCTTATTATTTGTAATGTTTGTGTTTTATGTTTCCATGTATTTATAGTGTTTGTAGTTTCTATTCCATGGAATAAAGTAGAAAACAACTCAACCTATTTCGTAAATAACATAATAAAAACCAAACACATAAAAATAATCTGATACAAAGCAGTACATATAAATAACCTGATAATAACCAAATACATCTAAATAACCTAATAAAAACCAAGTACATAAAAATAACCTACTACAAACGCAATACAAATTAAAAATACGGGAGATCTTTTATAAGATTCCAAGGGGCTTCATACTCGAATTCCGACCCGTCACTAATAGATTTGTATTCCGCTTTCGCCGCCTCCAATATCACTTCCTCATATTTTTTTCAGCAGTGTGTCATCAATTTTTTTTAAAGATCATTGAATAACAAAATTTCTGTTTTTACTTCATACCATTTTGCTGTGATATCAACGGTGTTATAATAGTTTTTTGCGGCGGTTTGAGGGTCAGCGTTGAAGGTATAGGTTAAACGGGTCCAAAAGCTTGGATCATTCACACTGATGCTCTCGTACACATTAATATATGCACGAGTTAGACGTACGTTCTCCTCAGCGCTCCATGGTCTGGAACCCATTGTGAGTGAAAATATGAGGGGTAATTTTCAGAAAAATAAATCGAAGAAAGGATACAGAGTAAATGAAATGATACACATTCTTAAGTCATTTTATAGTAAAATCTTTACTAATGAAACCGTAATTTTAATATAATAAAATATTACTACTGCGGAACTAACACTATTTGATATAGAGTAGATGAAACAGTGCTGTGGAATTAACACTACTTTGTTGCGGAGTTGATAAAATAATAATGCAAAAGTTTGTTGGAATACTAAATTTTTTTGTCTTATACAAACTTCATAATAAACTGATTTTAAAACAAACTTCACTCAAATCGAACCACGGAAAGTATGCTTCGTCTTTGTATTTCATCCATTAGTTTTGTGAGTCTTGCATCCCTTGGTTTGTTGTTGCTTGCGACCCTAGGTTTTTAGTCTCGTGCGACCATTGGATTTCTGCCTCCTGCTTGCATTGGTTTTCTGTCACTTGCGTCCCTTTGTCTTCTGTCGCTTTTGTCCCACTTCCTGAAGCCTCACTATGTTTTCTACTTTTATTTTGCTTCTTTGTGACAATTTCCTTGCACGTCCTTGCATTATGTGTTGTACTATGGCATCTACTACATCTTCTTATTTTCGGCTCCTTACCTTGTGAGGGGATACAAATGGTGTTTTTCGGTCTACCTGCTTGACGTATTTCCATTACTAGAGGGTTAACAACCATAAGGTCATTAGGAACCTCCCACTCACCATGTTCTAGTAGGGGGTAGACGGCCTCCTCGTACGTTCTTTGATTCGTTTTCAATTTTATAAGCATCTATAGCCATATGCCCACAGTTTTCATTTTTCAAGTGCGTTAAAACCATTATCACATGATCACAAGGCAAACCAGTTAGTTGCCAATAATTGCAAGAACAAATATTTTGCCTCAAATCAACTATGTCACCACTTTTGAAGTCATGGACTTGATATGTTGCATTGTCAACACCAGATACTAACCATCTTGTTATCCAGTCTTTATTTTTTTTAACCATAGTTTCGGCCCACTTCGTAAGTATTGTTGTACTTTTTTCTGTTAAGACAATGATATATCATTATATATGAAATTTATCGTATAATTTGACAAAATTTTAGTCATACCTACAGCCACCCGACGTTGGTAAAACCATTTTTGCATAAGCGCGCGGAAGAACTCAAGAAGTGGTAATATAGGCAACTTCCTTGCATGTTTTGATATGACATTCATGGACTATGCACTGTTTGAGGTCAAATAATAGTACCTCATGGTAGGGCAATGCGATCTAGTCCATTTATCATGGAGAATTTGACTAAGGTACGATGCTACATCTGGTCTAAGAGTACAAAGTCTCCCCCAATATTGTTCAGACTCAGTGGTCTTGTAAGCTCTTATAAGCTTCCAAAACAAAATTATTGTTTTTTTTTTACTTTTTCCAAAGGTGTGCACTATGTTTCCTATTAGATGAAAACCACATAAGCCATGTTGAGCATTTGGAAAACATTTGAATACTTATGTCAATCGATGCAGCCCTATCTGTTACCAATGTCAGACCTTCCAAATCACCAATGCATTCATGTAGTTTTTCAAGGAACCATGTCCAAGAATCCGTAGTCTCTTTTGGGAAAATTCCATACCCAATAGGAAATATCTGATTGTTGTCATCCATAGCTACTGCATGCAATATCGTGTCTTTGGACTTTCCCTTCAGATGGGCACCATCCATAATAATAACTTTTCTACAAAACCCTATGAAAGCACGTATTTGCAACAATTTTGTAAAAAGCATGAATATATTAACAATTTATTTTGTTTATAAACACTATATATTTACAAAGTTTTAAATATAATTTATTTATTTATCGCGCAGCCAATAGCGAAAAAACAATACTCGAAGCGATCCTCCAAATCAGTTTGTATGTATGCCACAGTCCCAATATTATGTTTCTTCAAGTTGTGAAAATAAACTGGAAGTTTGGAGAAACTTTCTCGGGGGTCCCCGTCATCAATCCCATAGCAAATTCTCTAGCATGTCACGCTTGTGAATAATTCAAATTAATTTCTAGCAACGCATTCATATCTCTAATAATATCTTTAGGCCTCCAAAATTGGTGGGATGTCAAGTCCACCAAGCAAATTACACCCTTTGTTTGCAAATAAAACGTAATATAATGGTAAAAAGGGGTATCGATCCTCAGGAAAATGGTTGTATTCAATCACCAATGCAATCCAATAGAACTAGTGTAAATAAACTAACTAACTACAATTAAACTAAAAGGGGGGGTGTTGTGATTGCTTGAAAACTAAAGACATGAATAACTAAAAAGCTTTCAATTAAGCAAGATGGTGAGATGCTCAAATATTGGAGATAATTGGTTAATCGGGGCAATTCAACACAATGAACATTTGTGTGTTTATCATTAGGATTTAATATGAAGTTTATCATTCATCCCAAATTGGTTATAGCAATCATGAAGCATGATATGCCAAGATTCCTCATAGGTAGTATGGAGGTTGGGGAAGCCCACAACACACCTTCTTAATCAAAATCAAGGATTCAATTGAAGAAATTGAACCCAAGAAGTTGATTAGCCTTAAGAATGAAGGAATCCCCAATTCCTAGAGGATGTCAATGCTTACACATCCATAAAGGAGTCATGATTCTTAAGCTAGAGATGATTTCTACCATCATAAAGCTCTTGTTCTAAGTAAATTCAATGATTCAATGCTAAACCAAAGAAATAAACCAAAAATTGCTCATTCAAGTACCAAGCTCATGATCAAAGTATTAAACAAGCATAAGAAATATGAACTAGAATCATAAACATAAGATAAATGAAAATTAAGCATGAATCCTTCAAAACCCACAAATATCCAAGGATTTTAGCCAAAGTTAACCAAAATAGATAAACAAGTCACTCATGGCAACAAAATAACAATCAAAAAAGTGTTTTTGCATCAAGAATCTACCAATTACTTAGAAAGATTAGAAGAATGAGTATCAAGCTCCAAAAATCGCCTCTAATGGTGTCCAATGGTGGAAAATCGAAGAATGAGCTGCTAGACCTAACCCCCCCAATTAAATGGTGAGCAAAATGACCAAAATGCCCAAAAGTGTGCAGTTGCGCAGGTACCCTCGCAAGTGTTGTGCAACTGAGACTCCACCCTCACAAATACTGTTGGAATGATATTGGCTCATTTTTCTCCACTACACACCCCACTACCCAAGATTCCCTTGGTCCCCTCCATGCCTCACATGATTCAAATTTGGCTAATCATCTTCAAGCTTTAAATATGGATAGTCTAAGCCCAAAATAAGAATCCATGACCCATCTTCACAAGCCCACTTCATCCAAGTCTTCATTTTTTAAGCCCAAATTTCCTTTGATGGATCCGTAAAGCCCAATAATGCATCAAAAAGCCTACTAATGCATCGAAAAGCCCACCAAGTCAACCTCCAGTCAAACCGCAACCGCAAGGAGCTCCAAAACCCTGCAAAATATCTCATGCAAAATAGAAAGTACCCGACACGATCCATGATAAAAAAAAATAAAGAATATACAATGCAATACCAATAAAAGACCTAAAAATTCTAAAATAAACTAATAAAAAGAAGGAAATAAAATAAACTATCAAATCTCTCAAGCTACCTTGACCCATAATGCCATGTATTATGGTTCCCACAACTTCACTAGTTGCTTGCCTATGATTTGGGTGTATAAGTAATGAAGAACATGTCTTCTCCTCATTAAAAGTCTTAATTTCAAACATTGTAGTTCCTTTAATGACAGTTGCATATAAACGCCAATGACAGTTTTCTTGAAAACAAACAACCTCGTACCGAGATTTGCTTGATTTTTGAACCTTAATCTGAAACTTTTATTTAACCACTTTGAATTTAACAGAAGATGTTTGGTCTTTTTTGGTGTTATAGGTTTGATTCACAAATATTTTATCATTCAGACCTAAATTGTGAAATGGTCCAGGTTCAAGAATAGGTTCTGGACAATCAGGAATAGGAGGAATACAATACCAGGGATTAAAAGCAATTTTCTATTGCGTGTACTAATCTTCCGACTAGCCTTCATTTGATATTTCATCATATAATTGATCATCAAAATCATATACTTCTTCAAACTCAAATAAATTTTGCTGTTCTAATTCTGTCATGCGCAAATTTGGTTTATTATCATTATCTGATAAAAAGTTATCATTATCTGATACAAACTTATCAGCAACTGAAGCTTTCTTTTCATAACCCACTCCCACGTCATTTCCTCGTCCCCTGAACCGGTTTCCACCAGATTGTCTTTCTCCACGACCTCTAGTACTTTTTGCTCCAATAAACTAGTTGTTCACCATTGGTTGTTCTTCAACTTCTTCACCTACCACCGATAAATACAAATGCACTGTCTGCTTTGTTTCATACATTACATGTCTCAGGTGAACTACATCGGATTCATCTGCAAGCTCCATGACATACCCACACTCCAGGCGTTTAAAAGACAAAGATATATGACTATTGAACACACGAGCTTTATTTCTAACCATTTGTAATAACATCTGATGGTTAAAGTTAGGAGGAAGATTTAAACCATAGTTTTTCACATTATTTCTAACGTAAACCTCATTTCCATTTGCAACTGACTGCCACAACCCTCCCGTACACAGAATAATAAAACTCATTTTTACAAAACACTCTCCACAAAGACACAAAAAAACTGACTTCTAGTGATTAAAGCATTCATAAAAATGAAAAAAAAAATCGTTTATGGTCATTAAAAGTCATAAAAAGCGATAATAACTTGAAAAATATATAATCGTCAAATAATGCTTAAACACGACTACAACTATCATTTCCGTAGAGAAATCAAGATTTCCATAGAGGTGTAGCATGGTTCCGCAAAGACGGCTATGTGGATCAGTCAACTACCAATTCCTCAGAAACATTAAGCGATTCGCAGAGGTGTTCATAGGATCCGCAGATCCACCTCTGCGGAAATATAAAACCCCCGAAAAAATTTTGTCATTTAATGGTGCCAACTCAGATCGTCGGTACTGTGTTGTGTTCCTCGGAGCGTTAAAGCGATCCGCAAAGCCCTCTGTAGATCTTGTGGTCATTTTCCAAAACTCCAAATTTTATGGTTAAATGATTAAAACATCCCTCAATTTTTTGTTATTTCGTGAATTTTCTCCACTTCTAAACCATCAACATCATCTTCTCCAAATAGTCCAATCTCTGCAACACCTCCATCGTTGATCAGAAATCGATTCAAAAAACCCTTGTAATTATCAATTTATCATCCGGGTCTCCATCGACATCGATTTTCCTAATTTCTCGATCTTCGAACATCGAGCTTCACGCTTTCCGTCACCGATCTTCAGGTTCTTAATTAAGCATTACAATTATCGATTTTATTGTTGGTGTTTTGTCCTCAGTTCCACATTTACGAGTCTATTCCAGTTTTTTTTCCTACCGTATAATGTATTGTTTGGATTTTCTTCTTCAATTTCTATAAGTTATTTGCAACTTTTTGGTATGGATTCCTCGTTGTTACTTGTGGAAGGCATGAAAAAAAAATACATATTGAAACTATACACCACTATTATCCTTGCACACCAACTGTTTGATTATATGTTTATTTGAATTGGTTTGCAGTTGATCTTTCTCTCAAGTTATTTTAAAGTGGGTTGAATAAGCAAAATCAAACCTCAAATTATGAGTTACCAGTAGGCTGAAAACATCACAGAAGGAGGAAGGTTCGTGTGCGTCTTTTTTGTAGTTGCCAAACGTGTGGCTTTCTCTTTTCAATATTTCGATATTTAGAAATTAAAATTAAGGGTATAAATGTCAATACACAATCTTTTATGTGGATGAATAATATTCAGTATATAAATCAGTCCCCGTATCTAATATTGTTAACTGGATTTGAAGTTCCATAAGGCTGAAAGGAGTGGATACGCTATACCCCTCGCCAAAGGAACGCTAAAGTCGTTCTACACCATCCCCTTCAAAGTCGCTAGAGGTGCTAAGAAGGAAGCTCGCCAGGGGGATAACGAGATGAGAGAGGAGAGAGAGAGAAAGGGTTAGTGGAACCTCATTGGTGGAACTCATTTGACTGGTAATCCCATTTTTGATTTAACAAGTTTGAAGATTTGAAGGTTTCTTGAATCAACGTTTTCTTCTTTTTTATCCTTCTTTGGGGTTATATAGGTTATATTCAAATCAAGGAAGTGGGTTTTGGTTTGATTGTGTGAAGATGCGATATTTATGGGTGATTTGATGATCTTCATGTCTGGAAACCAAGTAAGGGTTTTCTTTCTTCTTCTTCGTTCTTTTTTTTTTTTAAATCTGAAATTATTATTAATATAATGTAATTTATTATAAGAATTCGTTGTGTAGATATGAAATTATTATAATATAATGTAATTTATTAAAAGATTTCGTTGTGTTTGCAAGTGATTCTTTAGATCTGTAATGTCATTGAGCCTTTGATTTCCCCAAGATCTTTCCACCCCTGTTCATGGTTTTAATTTCCTTATTGTTGAAGGTTTTTAGTTTTTAATATTAATTGTTTGTATTTTAAAAAATATATATATAATTAAATTAAATTTGAAAAAGAGAAAAAAATAGAGTGTTATGAGTGTTACCACTCCCTACAAAATGTTAAGATTTAAGTGTTAAAAGACAAAAAAAATGATGTGGCAGACAAAAATATAATATGATGTGGCAATGTGCCAAGAGTGTTACCACTCCCTCTAGCCTAAGATTGTTTTCTCAAAGAAACATTGTTAGTTATTTCCCCACGTGAAAAACAGAAAGATAAGCTTTAATCAAATATTAAGCTTTTTTTATTTTATTTTGTTCAAATGGAATATAAGCGCCAGGATTAACACGTAGGAATCGAATATGCATTATAACTCACGTATACTATACTTGATTAAAATTAAATGTTTGTCATATAATTTGGATACATTACTTCGAGAAAACAAAAGTCAAAGATACGTAATGATTATCGGCTTATCGCTTTTATAGAGTTCATGTATAGACTTAATATGCTCCATGACTAATCAAAGAAAATGAAAGCATCGATGCTTTATAATGATTCAAGGTTCGCAGTCTCGAAACCTGATATGGTCAAGGAAATCAATTGCGTATTCAACAAAAGCATCATGAACAAATTAATATAAGTGTTATAATATATATCCCAACCTATATCCAAAATCCAAATAAAGCAAAAGGAAATGAGAATCTCATCCATGACTTTTTATTCCCTTCTTACCAAACAAACATGTGCAAATTCATATATAAATATTTGTTTTGACGTTAACTAAAATTAATCTAAACCATCAACAAAACATTTGTAGCTAAAACACCAATGATGTCGAAGACTCACAGTGCAACCGATCATCACCACCACCATCATGAATCCAACCATAAAGAAACACCACACAAGTTGCTAGACACGCCTCCATATTCTAACATCTACTTTATGGGTGATGGCTTCCAGAGACTCTCACCCCAACCTCAACCAAATGCTAGAGTCACAAACCATTATGATCGCAAGCAGAATTATGGATGCATGCAAAATGAGGAGGACGTAGACACTAATGTGAATGCGGAAGCTGCAGATTTTATTAAATCAATGCACAGAAAGTTTGAATTTAGCAAAGCCATTACTATTACACGAGGTTAACTATGACTAGGTCTTAAAGGAACCAATTTTATTATGTTTGATAATGTATAAGTTGTGCAATCTTTGGTAAAATAATGTATTTTTTGTGTATGGATCAAATAAATAATTTATTTTCAGTTTCGTCTTTTTAGATTTGTATATATATAGTTCACCTTTTGAAATTGTTGGTGTTCGGGTTAATTAAGTATTCGAGTGCTCTCGTGTTAACCACAAGAGGTACAAAAATCATCTGCTGGATCTTCAAATTCCCAGAAGGCTGCTTTAATTACATAGATGAACATATTTTTTATAAGAATGCTTTAAATTTTTTTAGCTTTAACGGTTGCTTCTATAAAAACTTGGAATCTGGAAGTAGAAAACTAAAGCAACCCAAATGTCTAAAATACCCTATTTATTTGACAGATGTGGAAGTATAATCCTATAATAAGGAAAAATGAAACGTACATTGCTATTATTTGTATATAGCAATTTTTTAAAATTTTGTTCTTTGAAAATATTCACGCGTGAATATTTTTTTTATAATGTTCTTGAACTTGATTTCATTTTAGTTTGCAGACAAATGCTGGGATTGTTGTACGTTGTGAGTAAAAACGAGTGCTCTTGAGTGACTATCTTTCATTGTATAGTTAGTTTTATGTTTTAATAATATTAACTTCTTAGGTTGTGTTTGGCGCACTACAGCTAAGCTATCTTATTTTTCAAGTTTTTTTATGTTGTTGTGTTTGGTAAGCCAAAAATTAGCTTATAAGCTATCTTTTTGAAAAGCTACTTAGGCTATGTTTGGCGTACTAGCTGAAAAGTTAGTTGTTAAATAAAAAGCTAGCTGATAGCTGATAGCTGAAAGGCTATGTTTGAGTGATTATCTTTCATTGTATAGTTAGTTGTATGTTTTAATAATATTAACTTCTTAGTCATAAACGCATGGTGTATCTTTTCTTTATATGCAATTATTGAATATCTTTTGATTGTTTATGCAGGGTTTATAAAAGAGAATTTTAGATGGAAGTGTTTTAAATCTTTTATGTGTTTGATACGATTTACAATGGAAAGTACATCCATTTTTTGTAAAATCTTATTTGATTTGTAATAGATTTTGAATGTACATATATTAAAAACAAAAAACTGTCATTCTTCCTAAGTATTTATGTGTTCTATAAATAACTCGTAAAACAAATTATAAATAATGATAAGTATAATTAAATTATGTTTTTGTTAATTGATTATTTACAAAATCTTTTATTAAGTGTTTAAAAATAACCTTAAACCATAACTCACATAATTTACCGATAAAGTTTATTCAATCGTATAATAAAATCTAAGTGAACAAAATATTACAATAAATCTTGGGCTCGTACGTTATTTAGATGAAAATAAACTGAGCAAATGAACAATATAAAGTAAACTAATTAGTTCCTGTATTTGGATATCATGGTAACATAGTTGGGCCCTCTACAACCTATAGCACATTAAAAGGGCCCTGTTGCACCACATGAACCTCTGTCGACAGATTACTTAAATAGACTTTTGACTTGGGACAAGACCTTACTAATGGTTTTAGATATAGAAAGCTTTTAGTAATAATTTTTGGATTGTTAATGTATGCAATAACTTTTCATGTTCCCTGTAGTTTACGTTTATTGTTTTGTAACCTTTTGTGGACGACATGTCCAAATATGTTCGTTAAGACCAAATTTTATAAAATAATAAGACAATATTTCATGTCACTTTCATGGTTTAAAAAAAATGTAACGAAAGATTGGGGTTATATTTCATCTCCTTTATATGGTTACATTTACAACCCCTCCACTAATATATTTACCATGCAAATCGTTGCATGTTTAATTAATCACAATGGTTCATTTTCCTCGATATCTTGTAAAAATGTGAAGATAATTATATAAATTTTACAAATGTCTTTAATATTTTATGGACTCTCAGATTTTTAAGCGACTACCAATCTACCATTCTTCAAATTAACATACCAAATAACAAAATGAAATATTTTGTAACATTATTTTATTAAAAATTTTCTAGGTGAATTCCGGTTATCAACATATTATCAACAAATACATACATTTATTAATTTGGCGATGAATTTTAACCTTCATTTATATTACACTGCCACTAAGGTTGAACGGAGTGGCAGTGCGTTCGACGAATTGGGTCGGCAGTACTGCCAAGGCCACCGTTCCGAGTTGCATGAGGGATCGTTGCTTTGGTCGTTGGCGGGTTATACAACCCGTGAAGAATCTCAAGGAAGGCGAAGCTTTTTGCATGCATGGGTCCTATTTGACCATTGACTAGGTCAAAGAGGGTTAAATAAAAAAATCTAAACTTTTTACCTAAATAAATCCAACCATTCCCTTATCCAATTCATTTTCCTCTAACTCAATTTCTTTTCATTTCTCTCAATTCCCCTGTCCAATTACATTCCCTATCTAATTCCATTCCACACCTTTTCAATTCCGCTCAATGGATTCCCAAGTCAAATCAAAGCAAGTCAGTTATAGCCAAAAATGCAAATCCAAACAAGGCGGTTCTAGTCAAATATTACATTTTCTTCTCCGGAATCTCAAAACTCAAACTATCAATAATACTCAAGCTACCAACAAAACAAAAACTATCAACAACAATATTATCTCGTGCAACAATCCTACAACTCATCCAGTCTTTCACATGATAATACGAGTTATAATCAATACATGCAGTATTCTCAAAGGGTTCCTGAAACTCAATTCAAAAGTTTTCCTCCCGAGGTATCCCAGTTTTGTGATCCTCAAAACTTGGAAGATGATGATTCTAGTCCCGAAGAAACTAACCAAGAATCAAGGAGTGGCATGTTGGATTAAGGTGTCTAAGTTCATAACTAAATTGGTATATTCTTTTAATTTAGAAGCAAAGTCCTTTTTGGGTTGCCCTCATAACTAGAACTTGATTAGAATGACATATGTAGAGAGATGATGATTTATTAGATTATTATATAATTAATAAACCAAGTGGAATTTATGAGGAAATGATTTGTTAATATATTATATGATTAATATATTAATTGGAAATAGATAGTTGATTTGTTAATTTATTATGTGATTAATAAATTAATATGAGATCAATTGTTAAAATAATTGATTGTTAACTTATATGATTAATAAATTAATGAGAAATCAATTAGAATTAGCTATTTATTAATCAGAATTAATCTGGAATTAATTATGGATTAATTGAAATTAATTAAATGTGCTTGGAGTGAATTGTAATTGTTCAATAGTTGAACAAAAGAGACAATTCTAGAACCATCCAAGGGTGGATGGTTTTGGGAGCTCTTCTAGGGTTTCCAGAAACCTTGTGGATGTTGACAAGGAAAGGATTTGAATTGGAATTAAATCTATTATTTAATTAATTCAAATATGGATTTGTCTGCAAGTTACCTACACAACATCTTATGATGCATAACTTCCACCTAGATTCAACCAACAACAACGAATGTTTTAAGAAATAAACTCACCGCCTTGGAGACAACGAAATGAAAGAAAGTGGCGTCGACATCATCAACGATAATTGAAAATCGTTGATCTCGTCAACGAAATTATCTTCAACCACACTGTAAATAGAGCAGATATGGAAGAGAGAAAACGATATCGGGATGAAAAGTTATCTTGTATAAGAAAATGAACAATGGAAAGTTCAACTGTTAGAGTTGGAGATACAGGAGAGAGATATGCAATTTTTTCTCAACCTGCATGATCATGACGAAAGGGTTCTATGAGCGGTACTTGAACGGAAATGACAAATTGCAGCAAAATATGGTTGAGAGTTTTAAAATTATCATGTATTTTTTTTATTATTGTGTAGTTTTTATTATTGTTGTCTAGTTTTTATCCGTGTTGCAAAAATCGGCCTTGGTGGCCGATCAATCGGGGATTAATCGTTTGACGATCTACAACCGGTTACGATTAGACGTGCTTGGCGGAAATTGGTCAATATTTGTCAAACTCGAGTTTGGCGGTCATTGACACTCATTGGCAGTCCTTGGCGCTTCTAGGCGCGAAAAATTTTAAAAAAATCAACTTTCCAAATTTTTAAATATTACATCAAAATTTACAAAATTTCAAAATTTTAAATTTTCAAATATTCGAACTTTCAAATATTAGACATTATATTTCATATTTTCCAATTTTTCAAAATTTTATATTTTCAAATACTTATTTTCTTAACCTCATTCGATCGTCGAGGTCCTGTTGATCGGTTTTTACTAGCTTGTTTTTATTACTGATTTTTTTTTTCTTTTTTCTAATTATCGTGTATTTTTTATTTGAAATAGCTTTTTTTGTAATTACAAAAATGTTATGTTTTATTACATTTTGCATTTTTTTAATTTAATTAAATTAAACATAGTGATGTGGCATTAGGATTGAGTGAGTTGGAAAATATATTATTTTCATGTGTTGTGAGTTGAAAAGATGAAAAAAAAAAGAGAAATAAAAGTTGATGTGACAGTTGGTTAGGAGGATTCTACTCACTCCATCCTAACAACATGTTCCCGAGTTCAAATTAGTAGGGAGAAAGAAATAAAATAAACGGAAATAAGAAAGTAAAAGAAACTTTTGTACCTGAGTTTCATTAAAAAAAAAAAAAAAAACCTTCTCCTAACTTTCATTCCGACGTGGAAGGATTTGGATTTGGAGAGAAAGAAACAAAACGTTTAATTTTTCTTTCACTTCTCTCCAACTCAAGAACACAAAATATAATTTTTTTTTCTTTCATTTTTCTTCTTTTTATCTCTTTACTTGCTTTTCCTTTCTTTACTTTTCTTTGTTAAAACTCGAAAACTAGGTCTTAAGAGATAGAGCATATTACAAAGTCATCATAGAAGCTTGAACAGTTAGTATATAATGTCAACTGTCGCTTGAATTAGAAGTTGATGTTTCTTTTCGTTCCATCAAGCCAAAAAATATCAAGGTTTCTAAATTCTTAACATTAAGAGAAAAAAACCAATTCTGGTTTGTGCACCTCTACTCACACTAGCTCCAACACAGATCAAACCCAATAGGTCTAGCTAATATTATATAAAAATGAAATCACTTCGGTAAAACTTTAAATACTTTACTTCTAGTAAATAAAAGAGTAAATTGCATGTTGCATCTTTGCTCAAGTGTCAAATTGAACGTTTAGTCTCTATTTTCAAATTTTAACTCGAACTGTCCTTTGTATTGTTAAAAATTGCACGTTTGGTCCCTTAAATCATTTACCATACATAAAATATCTATTTTACCCTTATTCCTTTACTTTTGATTTATTTTTAGATTGTTATTATTATCAATTTTAATTTTTTTTTTTAAAAATCATTAAATAATTAGGCCCCACCCGTATATATTCCTCTTCTTCCTCTTTTCTTTTGAAGAACCACCCTGCATATTCTCACTTTCATGTTCCTCTTCATCATCTCCGCTGTGATCGTTGCTGGTGCTCCACCACCACTACGAGGGTGTTTAGCAAAACTTATTTGAAAAAATTTATGACTTTTTGACTTATAACTTATTTGGTGAAATAATGAGTTTTTTATAAGTAAGAGGTATGTTACTTATCACTTTTTGACTTATTAGAGGTTACCAACAGCTATAAGTTGTTTTTTACCCAATTACTTTTTTTGACGTATACCGGTATCAAACCGGTAATAAGTCAAAAAGCTACTTTTTTAAGTTTTGTCAAACACCCCCTACATCGTCGTTGCTTGGCACCTACTAAAGACATTGTGTGGTGCCGTCTTCCTCTTTCTCACCCACACCTGACAAACAACCCAAAACTCTAGCTAACCAATGTCTTCGTCATCCTTCCTCTCCGGCATGCTTCACCTCTGTCACCACTGAACGTCGGCGACACCGCCTCCGGGCTCCTTCCCTCTATCACCACTGAACGTCGCCTCTGATCTACATCATCGCTAAAATGCCATCTCAGATATACAAGTAATCGTCACTTCCAAGCCTCTATCGGCTAGGGTTTCATCATATTTACGCCATCATCTCAGTTGGTTGGAGTTTTGATCTCTGCCTCCACTCCGGCCCATGTCTTCACTAAGCCACAACCACCCTTCACTACCTCTACGCCTTTATCTCCGCCTGCAAAAAAAAAATCTCATCGCCACGAGTTACCACTGGATCTATTGGGTTACCATCGAATATATTGGGTGGAGAATGCGAAACCACCATGAAAACCACCACTTGGAGTGTAGATTTGTGAACAGGTGGCGATGACGGCTTCATCTTCATCTCTCTTGCTCTGTATCACATGAGCTGGGAAGGTGGTGGTGGTTTAAGGACAGCCGGGAAGAAGAACAAGGGAAGAATGGTCATCGACAATGTTTCTAAGAGAAAAAAAGGTGGTGGTCAACAGTGGTGCGCGGTGGGCGCAGTGGTCAGGCAAAGTTACGTGATGGTCCGGTGGTAGCAGATGAATCAAAGAGATAAATTGTGAAGGGTGTTGGTGGGTTAGGATAGAGGATAAATGTTTGTGCCTTTGTGGTGGTAGGCTTATTTTTTGTTTATATTTACTTTTTTATTTTTGTTTTAAATTGTTAATAACAAATCAAAAAATATATAAAAAATAAACAAAAATGGTAAAATAGTCATTTTATGTTCGTCAAGAACTAGCCGAGTGAGAAAAAAAACATTATAGAGACGATCTTAGTTAATTAAAAAATAAAGACTATACGTGCAATTTGACACTTGGACAAGGGACAAATCATGTAATTTACTCTGAACAAAATTTATAGATTCCTAATAAATGAGTACCTGTTTAAAACTGTTTATAATCATGCTCTTGTATCGATATTAGGCTGATTTTATACCCTCCAAAATGGCTAAAGGAATCAAGTTAGAAACTCACCCTTCTTACCAACATAAACCGTTGCAAACTCATTAAAACCTTTCAAGAACGAGTTACGTAATTACCTTTCTACCCTCTAAGAAAAACATCTTTCCATTAATACCCATAAATTTGTATATAGTAAAGATTCACCTCTAAATCATCATATACTATGTGATCTATAATAAGTAAGCATATCAATGATCACTAAAACACTACTGAATTCTATCGGGTGTCACCCAATTTGCATCATGATCCGTGGATCCAATACCAACCGACTTGTAATAGTCTCTTTCTGCCTTGGCTACACGATCTTGAAACATCTTCCACTCATTCTTACACCTCTCTCTCACCTACCACCAAAAAAAAGTCAACACCAAAAAGTCAAACATGTTTCAAAAACATTGACACTTGTCAACATGCATATGTGATAGAGCAAGATTCGTTGCATACCCCTTCCCAGGGCGCTTTTCCGTTCTCTTCTTTTCCCTACAACCAGAAGAAGAGAAGGGTAAAATTGTCATTTGAATTTGAGAAGCTTTAATTTAGAACAGAAGGGTAAAATTAACATTAAATGGAACCTCACTTCCTTATCTTTCTCTATTAAGTTGTTCAACATGAAACACTCTTATATAAAGTTTACCAGATTAAGTCACATTTTCATTAAGTCCTCTCACAAGCTAACAAGGGCAATTTCGGAAATTTGCTTCTTACCTGATTTCCAAGTGAAGGCACGCCTTGATGAGTAATCCATTGTGCATCTACAACTCCAATCCTTTCGTATGCAGGCTATTGTCATTAGACAAAAAAGGGCATATGTTTATGAATAATGTGTTAAGGTTTCTTGAAAGACATGCAATGATATGATGTAATCAATGGCAGTTGAACATGTATTACCTCAATACATTTTCTAAGGGCAAAGTCAAGACCCCATCCATGAACCAAATCGTTCTACATTCATAAACAAAATAATAATTATTTTATATTGATAATGGAAATTACTGAAGTTAACAAGAAAGTTTTTAATGATAGTTTATGACATAATATACCTGAATTAAATGCCACACACAACGCCAAGCTTCTCGAGAAAATACAGGAGCCATGATTTCTACAAACCTGTATCCACAACTAGTAAGGTCAGAAATTTTCAAGGTAAAATTACTAATTTGCCCTTGTTACAAAAGAGTTTGTACATACGCTGCACATGGAGGCAAATGTGGATCACTACACCAGCCCGGTTTTTCCTCAGTTTCTCTACAAAAAGGTTTTATTTTTAACATAAAAAGATTCAAATTCATACAAAAAGGTTCCATTTATGTAATATGTATTGCAGTATATATATATGGTCAAAGCATTGACTTACTTATGAACTTCAAGATCTTCTCTTCTCTTAGTCATCTGCCATGTCAAACCCTTACTACTAGGATCCAAACCAGGCTGTGATATCTCCAATTTATGCTTCTTCACAAGTTTAATATATCTAAAAACATAAAGATTCAAACAACCCATTAAAGTCAAACGTTGACTAATCAAGACAACAATTTTTCCATCAACACTACTCACTCTTCAGCATCAAAATTCTCAACTCCAAGATCTTCATCCCAGATAAATATGAAGTCGTATGGAGCAACAATGTCAGGATGCAGAAATCTTTTCGCATACCACCTTCAAAGTCAACAAAAAAAGTCAACTATATCCCTAAATATAAGCAATATAAGTTATATAACCACTAAAATAATCAGAGTATTGAATTAATATTTGTTACCATTTTGTTTGCTTTGGGACGCTTATGTGAATAGCTCGTTTTGACCACTCGAATTCATTCCATTCGGTTGTCCGGCCATCATAATGGAAGAGAAGGACTGTAAAGTTGTCTGAGAACTGTACAAGCAACCACCATTAGGGCGGAGATAGGCGGCGGGAGGTGGTGGAGGTAAGGAAAAAACAGAGAGAGATTGACCTTTTTGACCGCTCCGTCAATGTTATCTTTCTGATTATAACCAACTGTGAAAGTCACAAGATACTTTGGTTTGAATGTTAAATCCTGCAAATAAAGATTTCATTAGAGGTTACCAAAAATTCAATGAGTTTTTGAGAAAGAAAGGATGAAAAAGACGAATCTAACCTCACTTGGTTTACCATATAATCTTCGGGGAAAGAAGTCTGATTCAGAAGCAAGTATTGCTGGAGGTAATCTTTCTGCACCTCGGGGATTAGATGAAACATAAATCTGCATACATAATTTATGAAATTTAAAGAAAAACATTAAGTAATCAATATTATAGCCAATGAAAAGAATGTATAGTTGTATACCAATGAAGGATCATCAATTTTTCTAGCATCAGTTGACACGTTGTCCCTTGTAACTGAAATCACATTTAAGATTGTTTGTGTAGAACGCCCCGAATTTTTGTCTCCAAGATACGTATCAATTGGAGGTATGAGTTTAAGCTATCAATTTTAAATCATTAAAGAGTCAAACTTTTGATTTTGGTAATTGAAATTACTAACTTCCAAATGCGTATTTTACACGATTCTTTCTGAGACTAATCTAGAACATAGTTCAATTCAAATACAAGTTGACAATTTTGTTTATAAGTGAATAATTCTTAACCGTCTTTTAAATCAAATATATCTCGTTTGACCATTAAAAGTCAAACAAGGAGTAATTTGGAGGTAGAAGTACCTTTGGTGGTGAAAAAGCAGGAAATGATACTCCAATGAAGAACCCGAAAACAATGCCAACTATGATTGTTACAATTGCCCTCATACACTCATTTGGTTTTCTGAAAATTACATCATTCACAAACAAGTTAAACATTATCAAAAAGTTTCTAAGTATCAACTTTTTTTAGAAAATGACACAAACCTATGACCCCTTCTTTTATATTCTTCAGATTTCATAGTGACAAAGCAAATTAAACTCCAAAATTAGCTTGCATTCTGCGGTTAAACCAAAGAAGCCACTCAATAAATGACAAAAAAAGACAGCTTACATCAGCAAAACAATATTTTCATATGCCACAAGTCCACAACAACAATCAAGAAACCGTTTTGGAAGCTACAAGATTTTTGATTTACAATAAAATAACAACAAAAAGACAATTGTTTGTAGTTTTGAGGATTTAATTAGATTTTAGACAAAAGTTTATGGTTTTTACTTTCTACTCTTCAAGAAGTCATGAACTACCAAAAAAAAAGTAGATGATCAAAACAAATAGGTCAAGTTCTTGAGTTCAAGGTTGTTTCTTGGATTAATCAAGAACCCGAATACAATAACTTGAATTTTTCTCTATCTTTTTACCCAAATACTTATTTCTATGAACAAGAGAAAGATTGATCATTAAAGATCCTTACAAGAACAAAGAATCCCAGAAAAACCTAAATGTAATCTTGGACTCAATTCTTTAACTAAATTTCACACAAAAACAAACCAAATAAGATGCATACAAGACACAATATATGATTTTCTCCTTCAGTTTCTCCATAGACGCAACCAACTTTGACAAATTGACGAATTTTAAACAATTTACATATCAAGATTGAAATTTTTACCCAACACCCAGAATAGCAAACATCAGAAATAAAAATAAAAATAAAAAACAAAATGATTAGAGTAAAATAATGTATACCACAAACTATAAAAGGATTCAGAAACCCTAGTTCTTGGGTATGGAGAATCAGAAGAAAACACCTCAATTTGCTTACATTTATATCACAGAATTAATTCCTTCAAACATAAAAAAAAAAAAAAAAACCTTTCCTGCAGTATATATCACCTGTTTCATTCACTCATATGGCTAAAAACATACACACACACATAAGCAAGCGACTTTTGCATAAAAGAGTACCTGAAAACTGCTTTTGCGAAAGGAAAAAAACAAAACCCCAGAAATATTTCGAGGAAACCAAATGTGGGTTTAACAACTCTTATCTTGAAGATTTCGTGAATCAAAAGTTCGTATGAGAAACGTGATCGTGGGAAAAGAGTGCTCCTCGTGAAGTTCTTCAGCACAAAAATGTGGGATTCAATGATTGTTACTGAAGAACTTAGGCGCTTCCGTCGTGTTTGAGTTTTTGGAAAAATACTTATGAGTTTTGAAGGATCCTCGCTAATGAATAATGATAAAGACAAATCAAATTGGTTTGAATTATCAAAGGTAAAATCATTAATATAAAGTGCGTAAAAGGAATTTTCTTAATTTAATAGTTTATTTCCCCACCATTATTAGGATATAATTTAGACGACTAAGTTTTTTAATTTTTTAAATGATCTTTCTTTCTGTTTTTTCTTAAAAGGATACAGTGTCTTTTGTATTGGATTATTCTACGTACTCTTTTGAATAATATTTTAGTAATTCTATTAGCAATTAGTAGAGAACATGAAGAACGTTAATTGTGGTTAAGGAAGTTCCCTAATAATAAATAAATTAGTGTGACATGATATAAAATCATTTGTTATGTAGTTTATAGTTAGTTGATTTCGATGATATTAAACATGAATTGTTTGAAATGATAATTAAGTATTTAAGTTATCTATAGTTCGTTTCGTTGGAAGTTGGAACAGACTATTATCTCGTATCAATAGTTGAAAATATCCTAAATATATTTTAGCCAAATTTTGACATTCTATTATTTGTTATTTATATTTGAATTTAGTTATATAAAACACAAGTTTGATAAGATTTTGAAGCATTAAAAAAACACCTTATACCATTTTGAAAAATACAACAAACAATTTTTTTTATAATTTCTAAAATAAAGTTAGTGTTAGTATAGCTCAACCAACTTATCATTTCATGTTCTATTGTTTTTGTTTTTTCTTTTACATTCTAAATGTATAATCTTGACTTTTACGGTTTTAAAAGTGTTGGATTAGTGTCTAAGCCCGTAACTATATTTGGTAAGTACTTGACCCGGTTGTGCATGCTCCTTTTGGGTTGCCTTCACCAAAGCAACATGATAGGATGATTTATAAATAAAAAGGTTATTATGATTTATTAATATATTATATGATTAATATATTAAAAGAGAAATCATATAGTTTAATTAATAGTAGACAAGAATTAATTAAGAATTAATTATGTGGCTAAAAGAGATTAATTAAATAAAAGGGACTAGAACTGTCAATTGTGTGATAGTTGATTTTGGGTTGTGGATCCTTATGGATCATAGGGTGGACGAAATTAAGGTGTATGGACTCCTTGAATTCGTCCAAGCCCTATTCTAGAAGGATCCTTGGACTGCTTAAGGCCTAAGTTATCCAATTAGGGTTTCAGACTTTAACCCTAGCAGCTCAAGTATTTAAAGACCCCTAGGGCTATAGAAATCGGCTACCAGAAACCCTAAGGAGTTCCCAGAGCCGATTTTGTGTCCACGACCTCTCTCCAAATCATTCTCTTGCTTCTTGGTGTTTGTAAGCCATTAGAGGAGTGACATTTGTGACTCTAAGCTCCAAGGATAACAAGATTCAAGCTTTCAAGAAGAGGTAATCATCTAGATCTATTCCATTATGTCAATTTCGAATTGTATACTATAGATCTAGGGTTTGCAAGTCTTGGATGAAAAGCATGTTCATTAGAAAAACCTAGATCCAAGCATTAGGGTTTGCATGTGCACATAGGAATGTTCTTATGGATCAAACCTATCAGTGGTATCAGAGCCTTGATTGGCTTCTCTTGAATTTGATGCTTTGTGTTTGATTCTTGCTTGTACAAATCGATTTTTTGCTCTCTGCCTGATGAACTCGGCGAGTCCCATTGTGGACTCGACGAGTAGGATGAACTCGACGAGTCCATAAGGGGACTCAGCGAGTCGGAGCGTCAGACAGAGGGAATTTCGGGATTTTTTGATGTTTTGCTTGAGGATACTTACCTAAATCGTTTTAGTTTAATAAAATCCGAATTTTATTACTTGTTTGTCAATATCCTCATCAAAACAAAAGATAATTACCAATTGTTTGAATAATAAATTCCTTATTTGATAATACTTGATTATTTAAATTAATTGTTGAATTATCTTGCAAGTAATATTGACTAGGTCAAATCTAGATAATTATTAAATTAGATGTTTAATTGAAAATTATTTGCTATTTGATCTTTGTGTTTTGAAAAGATTCAAAACTTGTCCTCAAGTTTTGAAATTTAAATTTTGTGATTAAAATGTTTAATTTGAACTATTTAAATTTCAACCCTAGAATTTTAAAAGTTTAAAATTCAACCTTATACTTTATTATGTTATAAGATTAATATATATATGTATAACTTAAAATGCTGGTCTTACCGTTAGTAGGCCTCATTCACGAAGCCGATCTATAAGGGGGGTATAAGGTTATGGCCTATAAAATGGTCGTTTAATGGGTGTCCACTCTCACCCACCGCTTCCTTGATTGGTGGAGGGTCGTTAGCCGAACGGGTAGGATAGGGCAAACCTTTCCTCATTAAAAGTATAATGAATATATATAAAAAGTAACTAAATGTTTTTACAAAATTCTCAATCTTAGTTACTTTAGGGAAAAGTGAATTGATGCAATTCCATGAAATTACACTTTGTACCCTTGCTAAGACGTTAGTGGAGCGTGTGTGGTTAACCGACACACTAATTGGTTTCTAAGAAAAGGTGGTAAAGGGTGACTCATTGTTTGTCATAGTTCGATGGAGCGTGTGTGGTTAACCGGCACATCGAATAGGTGACTGTAACAATGAGGGCACCATGTATATTTGCATGGTTATTCACACCCGCTTTGTGATCCTCGGCATCACATTCACAAACTAGAGGGGCATGTCGAGATTTAAACATGCCATTGAAAAGTTCAATGAATCTCAAAAGAATCTAGGAGTTTTCAATACATTTAAAACTTAATCCGTTTTTCGTTTTTCGTGGTGGAAAATTAGTGAATCGTCATTCACTTACCTTCAAATTGTTTACTTGTTGGATTACGGCATCCTTTTTCTAATTTGTAAATAATGTTGTTGGATCCTAGCCCTAATTTCTCATTTGGGTGTTTAATTGGGGATTTATTTCTAATCAAACTTTGTTCTTTTCCTTTTTCAGATGTCGAACATGAACAACGACAACGCTTCCGGCTCAAATTCCTCCGACTCATTCTCACTCATGAACTTGTGTGGGATGGTGATATTTTACGGAAACAATTTCAATGATTGGATCCGTAACATAAGAATGGTCACCCGTTACGAGGACAAAGAGTATGTCCTTGATAAGGAGCTGAAGGAGATCAACCTCAACACTGCCACTACCGATGAGATCGCTGCCTTTGAGGCCCATGAGCGTGATGCCACGAAATTCCATTGCATCATGCTAGCGACCATGACTGCAGAACTCCAAAAGTCCTATGAGGACATGTATCCCTATGAAATGCATCAAGACTTGTTGGACCGGTACCACCAAAGTGCGAGGCAAGAAAGGTATGAGATCATCACTTTGATGATCACTGCTAAAATGGGTAATGGAGAGTCCCTTACCGCTCATCTGCAAAAGATGCAGAGATATGTTGATCGCCTGCTGAAGTTGAATGTTAACTTCGATGAAGAGCTGGCAATTGACATCATCCTTCACTCCTTGCCTCCCTGGTACAACCAGTTCCGCATGACCTACCACATGAATAAGGAAGAGGTCACCTTGAGAAAGCTTCAAGGCTTGCTAAGGACTGCTGAGAGCAATCTCAAGGATAAGTCTATTGCACCGACTCCCACTCCCGCTGCTGCGCCTGTCTTGGCAATAGGTCAAGGGAAGGGTAAGAAGAGGAAGGCTCCCTCAAAGAGCCACCACAAGGGAAAGTCCCAAGATGGCACCTCTTCTAGTGGAACCAAAGTTGGTTCTGCTAAACCCAACTCAAACCCTAAGGAGGCAGAGTGCCACCACTGCCACAAGATAGGGCATTGGAAGAGAAGCTGCCCAGAATATCTGCAAGCCATCAAGGATGGGAAGATCAAGCCATCTTACGCAGGTATTTACACAATTAAATCTAATGATTCATCACATTCCATTTCTTGGGTACTTGATACAGGATGTGGTTTTCACATTTGTTCTGACTTGCAAGGCCTAAGAAGAGATAGGGATGTGGAGCGTGGGAAGATAAATTTGATCATGGGGAACAGAAGATCGTCGCCTGTCACCAAGATCGGAGTTTACTCTTTAATGCTCAATAGTGGATTAGGATTAGATTTAAATAATTGTTGTTATTTGCCAGATATGGCAAGAAACATCATTTCATTTCATGGTTTATATAGACAAGGTTTTAGATATTCATTTGATAATGAAAAGGGTTCTATTAATTCTTATCTTAATGGTGTCTTTTATTTTGAAGCATTGCCTTGTAATGGAATATATGAAACTGTGATGGTTGTAGATAACTTAGGAAATGATGTGTTGTGTGTTGATTCATCCAATGATTTGGATAAAGCATGCTTGTGGCATTGTCGTCTTGGACATGTCAACAAGAAACGCATAGCCCAACTCCAAAAGGATGGAGTGTTGGAGTCATTCGACCTTAGGGACGATGACGTGTGCGAGTCTTGTTTACTTGGAAAGATGACCAAGTCACCCTTCACTGGCACTTGTGAAAGGGGTGAGGGTCTATTGGATCTCATACACACCGATGTATGTGGGCCCTTTAGATCCACCACAAGGGATGCGAACCGCTTCTGTGTAACCTTCACCGACGATTATAGCAGATATGGATATATCTACTTAATCAAGCACAAGTCGGAAACCTTTGAAAAGTTCAAAGAGTTTAAACAAGAAGTGGAGAATCAATTAGACAGGAAAATCAAGATGCTTCGATCCGATCGAGGAGGAGAGTACCTAAGTCTTGAATTCCGCGGCTATCTTAAGGAATGCAGAATCATTTCGCAATTGACGCCACCTAGGACACCATAGTTGAATGGTGTGGCTGAGAGGCGTAATCGAACCTTGTTAGACATGGTTCATTCCATGATGAGTCGTGCTTCACTACCTATCTCATTCTGGGGGTATGCCTTAGAGACTGCCGCCCATATCCTTAACTTAGTCCCTACGAAGAAGGTTGCCAAAACACCTCACGAGATGTGGACAGGAAAGGCTCCCTCGTTGGCACACATCAAGGTTTGTGGTTGCGAGGCTTTCGTAAGACGAAAGACTCACGGCAAGCTCGAACCTCGTAGTGAGCGATGTATTTTCATCGGCTACCCGCAAAAGTCCTTTGGATATCTCTTCTATAGACCGAGTAACAATGTTGTCTTCGTTGCAAGGAGAGGGGTTTTCCGCGAGCGAGAACTCATAAGCCAAGGGGACAGTGGGAGGAAAATCGATCTTGAAGAGATTCAAGAGTCGAATGATGAAGGAACCTCTAACGCTGGCGCTCAACCCGAGGAGGAAACTCCGGTTGAACCGATTGACGAGTCCTTACTTCTTAGACGTTCCAATAGAGTTAGGGTTCAACCCCAGTTTTATGGTTTTTATATTACTACCGAAGGGGATACGTTCATTAGTGACAGTACACTAGTGAATCTGGACGAACCTAACAGATATAAGGAAGCCATGGCAGGCCCGGAGTCTGAGAAATGGAAAGAGGTGATGGACAGCGAGATTCAGTCCATGTATGACAACCAAGTTTGGAATTTGGTTGACCATGTGCTCGGACGAAAGACGGTTGGGTGCAAGTGGATCTTCAAGAAGAAGACCGACATGGATGGGAATGTGTACACATACAAGGCGCGATTAGTTGCGAAGGGTTTCACTCAAACTCCCGGAGTTGATTATGATGAAACCTTCTCACCGGTTGCTAAGATAAAGTCTATTAGGGTGATGCTAGCCATTGCTGCATTTCATGATTACGAAATATGGCAAATGGATGTCAAAACCGCTTTCCTTAATGGAAAGTTGGCTGAGGATGTTTACATGGCTCAGCCAGAGGGTTTTGTCAATGCGAAGCATCCCAATAGAGTGTGCAAGCTTGAGAAGTCCATTTATGGGCTTAAGCAGGCATCTCGTAGATGGAATCTTTGTTTCGACGAGAAAGTCAAAGAGTTTGGTTTTCTACGAAGTGAAGATGAATCATGTGTATATGTCAAAGCCAGTGGGAGTATAGTTAGCTTCCTCGTATTGTATGTCGATGACATACTACTCATAGGAAATGACATCCTGACATTGCAGGAGGTTAAGTCCTGGCTCGGGAAGTGCTTCTCTATGAAGGACCTCGGAGAGGCTTCCTATATTCTAGGAATAAGGATAGTGAGAGACAGAAGTAAAAGACTAATAGGACTTAGTCAGAATACTTACTTGGACAAGGTACTAAAACGTTTTAGTATGGAGAATTCAAAGAAGGGAGAGTTACCAATCCAAAGTAATGCCAAGTTGAGTAAGACTTAAAGTCCGAGCACCGAAGTCGAGATAGCAGAGATGAGCCGAGTACCTTATGCTTCCGCAGTTGGCTCGATCATGTATGCTATGACTTGTACTCGCCCTGATGTGGCCTTCGCTTTGAGCATGGTCAACAGGTATCAAGGGAACCCTGGCAAAGCACATTGGACCGCAGTCAAGAACATTCTTAAGTACCTTCGGAGGACCAAGGAATGGTTTCTAGTCCTCTGTGGGAGTGATGACTTAAAAGTGCGAGGGTACAGTGACGCCAGTTTTCAGACCGACAGTGACAACTACCGTTCGCAGTCGGGCTGGGTCTTTACCCTTAATGGAGGAGCAGTGACTTGGAAAAGTTCCAAGCAAGAGACCGTAGCTGATTCAACGTGCGAATCAGAGTACATTGCAGCGAGCAAAGCATCAAAAGAGGCAATATGGCTGAAGAATTTCATAGGAGACCTTGGAGTTGTACCAGCTATACAAGAGCCTATGGAAATTTTCTTTGATAATGAAGGAGCGGTTGCCTTAACCAAGGAACCGAGGGATCACGGTAGATCTCGGCATATCGACAGAAAATATCATTTTATTCGACATCGGGTGGAAGAAGGACTCCTCGTAGTGAAGAGGGTATCGTCAGAGGATAACCCAGCAGATCCGCTTACGAAAGGACTGAGTAGGGTAAAACATTTGCAGCACGCTAGGAGCATCGGGCTGAAGGACGATATTAGTTTGGAATAGATAGTTTGGAAACGTGTAATAGATAAACTGTATTTAACATTTGATGATTAAATAAAAGAGTATTATTTATTAGTAATGCTGCTGTCTTATGTTAATTTTTTACCTATTGTTTCAATTTGCATGTTTTGACTTCCTGAATAATAAGAATTATTCGAACCGTCCACAGTCGTTCATATGTTGGAAGTAGGTATGAATGAAGACTGTCATGAATTGGTGTGTAGATTGTCTAAAATGTATTAGACATATCAAAAGTTTGCTACAACGTTCATGAGTGCTTATGAGTTTGATATGAGCATTGGAATAAACCCACGCTTGCTGGAATCACTTCATGGAATTTATCACGAGTGATCGCAAGACGATAATATCATATGGTCTTAAAACCTAGATATATGGTTTATTGTTTGCTAATCGTTTATGCATTGATAATGCGTAAACGCATCAGTAACTTGATGTTATAAAACGCATTGTTGTGTATGATTCGATTAGCGAATAGTAAATGCATATAAGTCGAAGTTTATCTGTTCCTTTTATCCTAAGAGGGTAAAAGCGATATCAGGGCCCCTCGATGATTTGGTTTGACTTATGTGATGGGCCCGGTCAGGACTGAATTGATGTGTTCAATTAAGTTCTATGTCAGACAAATCAGAGATCGAGAAACAAACTGCTGGACAATAAGTATGACTATGTTCCATGTAATTGTCAGCATGATATCTAGAATAGAGGACTATACGATCCCTTATCTAAAGGACAGGTTACTGATAAGATCAGAGTTTGACAGCGTCTTTGAGAGCTACGATTGCTAATCGGATTATGCTTACATTTGTAGTTACTAGACTTATCCAAGTGGGAGACTGTTGGATTAGTGTCTAAGCCCATAACTATATTTGGTAAGTACTTGACCCGGTTGTGCATGGTCCTTTTGGGTTGCCTTCACCAAAGCAACATGATAGGATGATTTATAAATAAAGAGGTTATTATGATTTATTAATATATTATATGATTAATATATTAAAGGAGAAATCATATAGTTTAATTAATATTAGACAAGAATTAATTAAGAATCAATTATGTGGCTAAAAGAGATTAATTAAATAAAAGGGACTAGAACTGTCAATTGTGTGATAGTTGATTTTGGGTTGTGGATCCTTATGGATCATAGGGTGGACGAAATTAAGCGTATGGACCCGTTGAATTCGTCCAAGCCCTATTCTAGAAGGATCCTTGGACTGCTTAAGGCCTAAGTTATCCAATTAGGGTTTCAGACTTTAACCCTAGCAGCTCAAGTATTTAAAGACCCCTAGGGCTATAGAAATCGGCTACCAAAAACCCTAAGGAGTTCCCAGAGCCAATTTTGTGTCCACAACCTCTCTCCAAATCATCCTCTTGCTTATTGGTGTTTGTAAGCCATTAGAGGAGTGACATTTGTGACTCTAAGCTCCAAGGATAACAAGATTCAAGCTTTCAAGAAGAGGTAATCATCTAGATTTATTCCATTATGTCAATTTCGAATTGTATACTATAGATCTAGGGTTTGCAAGTCTTGGATGAAAAGCACGTTCATTAGAAAAACCTAGATCCAAGCATTAGGGTTTGCATGTGCACATAGGAATGTTCTTATGGATCAAACCTATCAAAAAGATCTCTTTTTTTAAAATGAAGGGATCACTCGGTGAACTCCTTCCTCAAACTGTCATATCATTTAATGAGATTGCCATGTCATATGTCACGTGTTAGTATGGGACATTAACTGACCATTGTTCTTCCTCTTCTTTATTTCTCATATCCGATCAAACTGTGTATTATACTTTATCTCTCATAAAATTTTTCTCATTATCTTCTCTCACAATCGATCATCTGGTTTCGTTAACAATGAAGCTCTACATGAAGGTTAATCATCACTTCCATTGTATTTTTACAAGGTACCATATTATATGTTACAAGGTTGATCTCCACCCCCATCTCATTAGCCACTGATTTCACTTGTTCATGACCAAAGCAATCGACACAACGACAATCGCCACCACACCCAAGAAAAATGGCATCGCTTGAAACTTCCATCGGTAACCATGAACTTTATGATATAGATAAATGCACTAGGCCGTGGAAACTGAAAAAGTCTCGTCTACACCCCTCTTTCATCTTTTGTATGTCAACCTCTGTCCCCATCAGTTTCCCTTTGCAGCCACAGTCACGGATAATGAAGTGGAGATCTTTTACTACAAGGTGTTTTCTCGAATTTATAAACTTTGGTGATGGTGGTGGAGCCTCCATTGTCGATTAATGCAATGTAGGTTTTCAATGGGTATTGTTTGGCTGAAAAGGGGAGAAAATTTTTCAAGTTATGTTTCTTTAATGTCCACATAGGTATTATTTTATACGAACGGGGACCACTACTTACCTTGGGCTCCAAGGTTCGGTGAGTAGGCAGCCACGACGACTAATGTGTGGAAGAATAAAAAAAATGCATCATCAAGTTTCCTTCCTACCAGTCTGTAACATCTCGATTTTCATGTATTTTACATGTTGACCCTTGGTATGAGAATTATTTGCAAATTGGTCCTGATGGCATCTTTTTAATTTTTGGGAGCTGCTTGCATATATTGAGTGTACCCAAGCGTACGTTCGGCGTATGTGACCTGGACCCAAATCTCTAATACTTAGGGTTTGTGCACTATTTAAACACCTTTATAGCCTCATTAGCCTTTCTTTCATCAGTCTCCAACCCCATTTCGAACCCAAGCTAACCCTAATCTCTTGAGTGAAGCAATCTTGACCTTGAATGTGTATTTTGATGTTCTTGAAGGAGGAAGAAGGAAGAGAAAACCATCTTAGAAGAGTAGAGCACTTTGGATCAAAATCACATCATCATTTGACACTACTTGGAGGTAAAAAGCTCTGATCTTGATGAAGTTTTGCTTAGATCTTGTCTAGCCATGAATTTGTGTTCTTTTTGGTCCCATAAGCTTGCTATTATGAGTATAGGTTATTCTAATTCATATGAGCTATCCTTTCAGACATTTTGGAGTGTTTAGAAGTATAAAAATGTAATATTGGTCAATAGTTTCCTTCCATGCATGAACTAGGATGTCTTAATGAGTTAAGAAGTTAGGGTTTTTGGTATTGAGCACTTAATAGCCATGCAATGGTTAAGGACATCATTTGAGGACCAGATCTGGATTTTTGACGAAAGAGCTTAAGGGATTAAGCTCTTAATAGAGGAAGCGGTGGCGGATGCGTACGTTGGGCGTACCTGAAGGTACGTTGCACGTACGAGGTCAATGCCCCATTTTTAGTCAAGGCCTTAATACGTTGCACGTATAAGCTGAGTACACCGGGCGTACTCAGCTGAGTCGACTCGGTTGACTACTTTGACTTTTTAATTTGACCAAGTTTGACATACGGGTATTTTGAGTATTTTGATTGGAATTTGAAATTTGGCCACTATTTGATGTATAGGTGACTGGTAGAGCTGATATTTGGAGCATTGTCCTATTCAACTATTTGTTCAGAATGAGATGTGGGTTTTTCTCACTGTACTTATGAGTCGAAGGCACCAATGCCGACCCACTGGATTATGTATCCTGGTTTAAAGGATGTTTTTATGTTGTATTGATCTTTTAGAACTGAATTGTGGTAAATAGGATGTTGTTATGGGATAGTGATATGTAGATCTTCCTGTGAGTCTGATGACTGGTTATATAATTATCCGCTTACTAGACATATGTTATATGTTATATATATATATATATATATATATATATATATATATATATATATATATATATATATATCGAGATTGTATGGTTGGGTTGAGGCGATGTTGCTTTGTACAGAAGCCAACAAACCTAGGAGCAAGCCAGACATAAGTTGTGGGCTTTGGGGCAAGCCAAACTTATGTTGTGGGCTCAGGAGTAAGCCATACATGAGTTGTGGGCCGGGAGGCAAGCCAGACTTATGTTGTGGACTCAGGGGTAATCTAGTATGTTAGTTGTGGACCCAATATGCATGTTGTTATATATTTGTGTGATGGTACTTTGGGGGAACTCACTAAGCTTTGACTTATAGTTTTAATTTTATGTTTCAGGTATTTCAGATGATCGTGGGAAACCAAAGACATGATCGTGCACATCCTCTTGGTTTTGTTGATATTGATTTGGGATACTCTAATCTATGATTTCTACTTTTGAGAACAATGTTTTGTAATCAATTGGTTTTGATTTGGGATTTGTCTGAAAAAAATGATTTTACTTGATTTAAAAATAAAATTTTTACCTTGATTTTTAGAATGTTGCACTATCACATGTCACATGCAACCAATTAAAACATGTAAAATTTCCAAATTAACCGGTAAAAGTGTAGTTCATACCTTCACGATAAAAAAAAACAAGAGGACCTTTTAAAGTATAGATGGTAAGTTGGTTGTGTTATAATAACAATAACCATATGAAATATTATATTTTAGTTTTATTTTAAAAACTTTAGATTTTTGGTTATTAGAGCATCCAGATTGATAAGTTACTCTAAAAAAAATAAGCTAAAATATTATATTTCTATTAAGTTTTTTGAAACCATGAAGAATTTTTCAAAAGTTTCTTTTAAATTAAATAAACGATTATCAATTTTTTTAATACATTTTTATAAAACTCTTTCATCTAATTTATTACTTTTTTGGCATACATTATATATTGAAAAAGGAAAACAGTAATTAACAACAAAAGACATTAATGAACTATATAAACAAATACAATACGGAAATTAAAATGATAATTATATTAGGTTGTTGATGTTTTTGAGGTCCAAATACATTTTTATGGTAACATAATGCACAAGGGTTAGTATAGAATGTATGTGTTTTCTTAGTCCTTATTTTTCATTTGAATTGGTTGTAGTTTTTATATACGTCTAAAAACATTTTTACAGAGAATCTTTAATTAGACTCGATTTTCCAGTCAATTTCGGTAAAAAAAAATAACAATCTTTAGGACATGTCTTGTTGAGGTCAGTAAAGTCTATATATATATATATATATATATATATATATATATATATATATATATATATATATATATATATATATATATATATATATAAAAGGTCATCCGTTATACCTACCACTAACCACTATAGTGGTGTGTGTCACGGCATGACCACATTTTATACCACTAACCATAGGATACCTACCACTAAACACACTGCTCACCTCATTTTTTTATTTAAATTTAATTAAGAAATACATTAAAACTTAATAAAACATATCTTTTTAATTAAATTCAATTAAAAAACACAATAAAACATTAGTTTTTTATTCAATGAAACAAGATTACATTAATTTAAAACACACAACATAAAAAATATAAAAAAAAAACATAAAAATGCAACCACAAACAACTTAAACTAGTTTTTAAACCTTATTTTTAATCACTAATTTTTGGGCACTCTCTTAATTTTTGTCAAACTTTGACGTGTTTAAATGGTGTGTGTTTTGTGTCTTCATATTGGTGCATGGCCACAGCAAACGGGTCGCCTTCGTGTACGTTGTTTATAACAAAGTTATAAATACCATTGAATTCAAGGCATTTAACCCTCATATCGCGATACTTCGAACACATTTCATCAAGACTACGACTTTGACAACCCATTAAATCATGGAAAACGTTTCCAACTTTTACCCAAAAATTAGGAGGCATTACTGGGTCTTCTGAAGCCACTACCTATGCTCGTGTTAAGTTCTCTTCTTTATTTTCTGACAAATTCATCATTTTAGGAGCCATTGGTTTTGAATGAATGCAAAACAAGTGTGTGATTGTATGAGAAAAGAAAGAAGAAATTGCGTGACTATGTTTAATAGAAAGTATGGTATTTATAGAAGAGGTTTAACATGTTTGAAAGGAAAAAAAATAATAAATTATAAAGTATCCTTTACAAAGAAATTAGTCGTTACAAATCATCAACCAATAGCCATTTCTGTTTGATTTCGTGGAACACACAACGAACCATCACGACGACGATCGACCACGACCGGTCGGGATGGTGTGCACGGTTGTGGCCGTGGTCCACGTATACCACGAGCCTTCTCGTGCATTGCTTAGATATTGTCTAGCCATGGAATTTGTGTTCTTTTTGGTTCCATAAGCTTAGTATTATAAGTATGGGTTACTCTAATTCATATGAGCTATTTATTCAGGCGTTTTGGTCCCATAAGGCCTTAGTACGTTGTGCGTACAAGCTGAGTAAGCCGGGCGTACTTAGCTGAGTCGAATCGGTTGACTTCTTTGACTTTTGACTTTTTACTTTGACTAGGATTTGACCAAGTTTGACCTAAGGGTATTTTGAGTGGAATTTGAGATTTTGGCACTATTTGATGTATAAGTGACTGGTAGAGTTGATATTCAAAGCAGTGTCCTATTCAGCTATCTGTTCAGACTGAAAGGTGAGTTTTCCTCACTATACTTATGGGTCGAAGGCACCAATGTTGGCCCACTGGATTATGCATCCTGGTTTATAGGATGTTGCTATGTTGTATTGATCTGTTAGAACTGAATCCTGGTAAATAGGATGTTGTTATGCGATAGTGATCTATAGATCTGCTTGTAAGTCTGATGACTGGTTATATGATTATCTGCTTACTAGATATATGTTATACGTTATATATATATCGACATTGTATGGTTGGGTTGAGGTGATGCCGATTTGTGTGGAAGACAAAAAACCTGGGAGTAAGCCAGACATAAGTTATGGGCCCGAGGGGCAAGCCAGACTTATGTTGTGGACTAGGAGTAAGCCAGACATGAGGTGTGGGCCAGGAGACAAGTCAGACTCATGATGTAGAGTCAGGGGTAATCCAGTCTGTTAGCTTTGGACCCAATATGCATGTTTTTATATGTTTGTGTGATGGTACTTTGGGGGAACTCACTAAGCTTTAGCTTACAGTTTCAGTTTTATGTTCATGTACTTCAGATGGTAGTGGGAAAGAAAATGCGTGATCGTGCACATCCTCTTGGTTTTGTTGATATTGATTTGGGAAACTCTGATCTATGATTTCTACTTTTGAGAACAATATTTTGTAAACAATTAGTTTTGATTTGGGATTTGTCTGAAAATAATGATTTCACATGATTTAATAATGAAAATTTTTTACCTTGCATTTTGGAATGTTACGAGTTGGTATCAAAGCCCTCGTTTGAGAGAATTGGATGAACATTTGTGTGAATCTAGACTCAAACTAAGGATCTGAAATAAATTTCAAAGTGGTTTTCAAAAGTAACCAAGGAAGGATGCGATGTGTACGATCAGCTGGAGCAAGAAAGTATACCCCAAGTTACCCACCTTATTATAAAGTATTGATGATTATGATAGAACTACATGCTAGTGGTAGGCTAGGGATCTTTAGGAATTGCATGACAGAAGTGTCTGATGTATATCCTAGGAGTACTTCTTATATTTTAGATGAAAAAAACATCATTACTATAATTGCTTGGTGTGTACCTCATAGTTGTACATAATTAATGTCGAAATATTACTACACCTAATTTTACCTCCTATCTAACTAGCTATTCGACTAAAGGCATTGTACCTTTTCGCAAATAATATAGCACAAATAGTCGGGTATCAAACGCAGGGAACAGATTTAATTAACTAATTTAACTACTAAAAATTAATCTAAGAAAAGCAAATGTTAGTTGGGTTTTTATCCGATTTTGCAAGTTCAGACAAACTTAATCACTTAACTATCACAGTCAATAAATCATTAAAACACTTCTGTTTAGTTCGAATCCACTTCTCCTCTATAGTTAGCTGCTAATTATGGATTATTAACGTTGGTTGCCAATTATTATATTATTAGTAATTTGAGTCCAAATGTACTAATGTTTCACTAATTCATGTAAAACTATGCATGGTTACTCTTAATTAAACACGAAATCAGTTATGAATTATGAATGGAGCTATGTAAGACTTGTTAAACAAACACAACTATGATCGTTATTTACGTTCTCGAGCACAACTAAATTTAATTACTTCAATTACTTATCTAAGATTTGGTCGATCCTAGCTCTAGCAATTTAGTGGTCACTAAACTACTAGGTAACAAGTTCATGTAATTTAATTATCACTAAGCTACACAGAACATAAATTCAAACAATTAAAGTATCAAATATTAACATGTCAGGTATTAACAGTCAAACACAAGCACATAACCAACTAATAAAATCCATAATTAACAAACTAATCCATGAAGTTGATGCTTCATCTAGCTAAACAGAAGCAGCTAGATTCAGCTACTCATGGCTGAAATCAAAAACATAAATTCAATAAATAAGAACATATTTGAATGTACCAAACTAAGTAAAGGTTATGATCTTCAATAACTTGTTCTTCAATCAATTCTTCTTCCTTGGATGCTTAACACTTGAATTCTCTGACTTATTTTTCTTCAGAATTGTTTCTCTAAAAACTCCAATTCTCCAGCAGAACTCCCAAATTTATAAGTGCCAAGGGTATATACAATTTTTGATAATTACCCTTCTCACGCCGTGAGATATAGAAGCTCGTGTCGTGAGATCAGTTGTAATCCGTATCGAACACGGATTCTGGCTTCTGAATGTTTATCTTCTAGAATATTGATGCTCACGTTGTGAGAGGTGATTCCTCACGTTGTGAGATCGACTTTTAGCTGAAATCTTCATCTTTTAAGCTCCGATCCTCCAAAGTTCCGATCCTTGTCGCTTTTGGTCATTTTTCTTCAAGAATGCTCATTTTGGCTGCAAAATACAATTCAATCTTATAAGTACCATATATCTTTGCAAATAACCAAAATATCAATCCAAATGTATTAAAATATTGCCTAAAATGTGTATAAATATGGTAATATCAATAATTAAGATTCTATAGTCTGAGAATGTTTGGTTTGGCATTATTTCTTGTTCCTTGTTTGGTTGTGGTCTTAGGTTAGAATCAAGTATCCGATTGTCTATAGGATCCAACGTTATTTATGATTAGCATGTTCGAGTGGCTGCAGGGTTGGTGGAAGTTTCATGATTGGATATATGGGTGTAACCGGCCAGTTGAGGAATGATTAGCCACTCTCGAGAATGTGAGGATAGGATGTATGTGTATCCTAGTTGTGGGTTTGTCTTCGGTCACTTTGTGATGATCCATTATATCGAATACGGGTAGGTGTGAAAGGTAGTATGTGCCCGTACTACTGGAAGCACAAGACCCGTACGCATAGCAAGGAAGTCACAAACCCCGAGAGTTTAGTCTATCTGTGATAGTTGTGAATGGTATGAATTGTGGCATTTCTGATATCTTTTTATTCATTTTAGTATGGTGTTCACAAGAGGATCGAGCTCTGGAGCTGGAGCGAGTGGCCAGGATAAGCCGGGGTTAACGGATGATCACAAACGAGAGATGATTACAGCTAAGGTGGTTACTGCTATCCGGGAATCTATTTCGGAGTTTTTTGGGTCTATCAAGACCGTAATGATTGAGCTATTTGATGATCGATATGTTGCACTATCTGAGGCGGTTGTTGCTGCAGCTACCGCAACTGTTGCTACCACAAGTATTCAAGGGGAGAGGGCATTTTAGTATTGGAACTTCAACAATATGAAGCCCCCAGATTTTAATGGGGTTAAAGACCCAGTTGTGGCAATGAGGTGGTTGTCTAATGTGGAGGGTTATTTCTTCACATGTTCATGCCCGAATGACTAGAAGGTCAAGTGTGCCCTGAACTTTCTTCAGTCAGGTGCGAAGGATTGGTGGAGATTGGTGACTGGTTCATACACTCCTGAATATAAGGTTGTTGTTACTTAGGAGCAGTTCTCAAAGATGTTCTGTATGAGGTATGTGCCCCCAGTGGAGAGGGAGAGATTGACTCAGGAGTACCTAGATATGAGAAAGACGACTGAGACGATGATAAAGATCACCATGATATTCACTAAGAGGGCTTTGTTTTGTCCTGAGTTCGCTGCTTCAGAGCAGGCTTAGATGACTCGATACTTGAGCATGCTCAAGACGGATATCCAACATTTTGTGTCCATCCGGCGTTGTGGTACCCTCACTGAGCTTCAGGATGTCGCGAGTAGGCGAGAAATCGAGATGGAGATTCAGACGAGGGAGCAGCAGCAGGCTCTCGTTCAGTCACAGCCGACAACGAAGCGGTTCAAGGCCGATGGTCCGCATTCTGAGGGACGGAGGGGTCACCCCTATGGGAAGTGCGATAAGGTTCATGAGGGTGATTGTCGATCTTCTTCTTCTGGGTGCCACAATTGTGGCAAGATGGGGCATTATGCGAGGCATTTTGGTCAGCAGGCCCCGCTAGGGCTGTTTATTATTTAGATAAAACTGAATTGTCCAAATGGACAATTTGTATTGGAGTATTTGGTTCAGATATTTGGATTTTTTGATTGATTTTCAACAAAACCGATTTATTATTTTGAATTTCGAATTGGTTTTGGTTTATAAAATAAGAACCAAATAGTCCAAAAAAACTGAATAGTTCAAAAAATTTCACCCAATAAAAAACATTAATATGTAGTTTTTTCTCAAAAGTTTTTTATCTATAAAATATTAACTATAATATATATTCCTAGTAGTCGTTTATAAATTTTAATCCACAATAAAATTATTTGTTTGTGCTTCTTCTATAAGTTTGACTAATATTCTAATTATATGTGTTTTTAATGTGTTCCGACTCCTAAAAACCGAATTATAAAAACCGATCCAACCGAATTGTAATTTGGTTGGATCAGAACGGATTTAAATTTATATTGGACTACTCGAATCCATGTTTTGAAAAATGAAATCTATTTCGATTCACTTGATTGGATCGAATCGAGCTGATCCATCCAAACGAACACCCCTAGGCTCCACTGGCGAGTCCCATGATTTGTTACCACTATGAGCAGGTTAGTCAAGTGAAGGCCAATTGTCCCATGCTCGTTGTAAAGCCGACGTAGGCTCCAACACCGGATACTTTGAGGATTACAGATGGACGCCATGGTATAGCGGAGCCCCCGAGGGATCGAGGTCATGCTTTCGAACTTGCGGCAGAGGAGGCCAAGGAGGTGTCAGGCGTCGTTACTGGTATGTTTCTATTTATTATTTTGTCAAGATATTTATTTGTATGCTTATGATTATATTCCTGTTAGGTACCTTCTTAGTGAACTCCTTGCCTGCTCTTGTGCTATTTGACTCGGGTGTGAGTCGTTCTTTTGTACCTCAATATGTTAGTAGGGGTTTTGATATGACTCTTGGAGAGTTGGAGTGTCCATTGCGGGTTTCTATCGCCAACGAACAAGGGATTTCTGCATCGAGGTTTATCGGGGTTGTGTTTTGGAGATCTTCGGGGTGTCTTATTTGATTGATCTAATCCCTGTCCCCATGAGGGACGTATATGCGACAGTATGGATGGATTGGTTGAGCAGGTTTGGTACGGTGATCGACTGTGAGGGTCAGCAGGTGGTAGTTCGAACCCCAAGTGAGGGAGAACTAATTATTTATGGAGAGGGTACCAGGATTGGATTAGCTTTTTGTTCTGCTGCAAGGGCTCGACAGTATTTGCAGCACGGGTGTATGGGTTATCTTGCGTATGTGGTTGACACTCGGGTTGTGAAGGAGGTTTCGGTTTCAGATGTGCCTATTGTTAGAGAGTTTTCTGATGTGTTCCCGAAGGAGTTACCCGATATGCCTCCTGAAAGACAGGTTGAGTTCAAGATTGATTTGGTTTCAGGTGCGGCTCCGATTGCTAAGGCTTCGTACCGATTTGCAACACCTGAGATGCAGAAGTTTTCATCTCAGCTTCAAGAGCTGTTGGGCAAGCAGTTTATTAAACAGAGCAGTTCGCCATGGGGAGCATTGATATTGTTTATCAAGAAGAATGATGATTCACATCGGATGTATATCGATTATCGGGAGTTAAACAAGTTAACAGTGAAGAACTGTTACATATTTCCATGGATTGATGACCTCTTCGATCATTTGCATGGTGTATCTTGGTTTTCCAAGATTGATTTGAGGTCGGGCTATCATCAGATAAGGGTTAGAGAGGAGGATGTGGAGAAGACCAAGTTTCAGACTCGTTATGGTCATTATGAGTTTGTGGTGATGCCGTTTGGGCTCACCAATGCACCTGCGACATTTATGGATTTTATGAATCGGGTATGCAAGACGATGCTTGATCAACCAATCATTGTTTTTATTGATGATATCTTGGTGTAGTCCAAGACCAGGGAGCAGCATGAGGAGCACCTTTGAAAGCTTCTGGGAGTTTTGAGGCAGGAACAGTTGTATACCAAGTTCTCGCAGCGTGAGTTTTGGTTACAAGAGGTCCAGTTCTTTGGACACCTTGTTAACTAGAACGAGATTCTATTCGACCCGGGCAAGATTGAGGCTGTTATGCAGTGGGAGGTTCTAAAGTCTCCCTCGGAGATCAAGAGTTTTATGGGATTAGCAGGGTATTATTGAAAATTCATTCAGGATTTCTCCTAGATTTCAGTACCCCTCACTCGTCTGACGAGGAAGGGCGTGGATTTCCGTTGGGGTCCTGAGCAGCAGGTTACATTCGAGAGACTGAGACAGAATTTGTGTGAGGCTCCAGTTTTGACCCTCCTTGAGGATGTTGAGGATTTTTTCGTGTATTTTGATGCATCCATCACTCGGTTGGGAGTAGTGCTTATGTAGCAAGGGAGAGTTGTTGCTTATGCATCTAGGCAGCTGAAGCCGTATGAGTGTCGGTATCTGACACATGATCTGGAGTTAGGGACGGTGGTGTTTTCCCTTAAGATTTGGCGACATTATCTGTATGGGATCTGGTATACCATCTACATGGATCACAAGAGTTTGAGATATCTCATGGATCAGCCGAATATGAACATGAGACAACGTATGTGGCTTGACATGGTCAAGGAATATGACTGCGAGATTCTGTACCACCCGGGGAAAGTGAATGTGGTTGCTGATTGTCACACCCCCGAACCAGACGGCGGAAACGTCCGGGGGCTTGTGCGTGACTTCATCTTGAAATATCATTACAGTGAATATAAATGAAACATAACATCATCATTACCATGCATAATATAATACAACTGCCATTGTTTACATCAAGTACAATCTTTAAAATAACATGACCAAAACATTCAATGTATGATATTTAACAGTACACAAAACAAAATCCCCTATTCTTGTCGATTCTTCTGCTTAACGAGTCCCTGAGAATACAAGTTATTTTGAAAACGTCAACATATATAATGTTGGTGAGTTCATAAGTATATTTGAGAAAATGATTTGTATAACTTTGTAATCACAAGAAAATCCTGTATTTTCTTAAAATAGTTTGGTATGTTTATGTCTGATCTTGTATTAATGCATGTGTGTTATTGTTTAATAGAATGTCAAAAGTGATTGAAGAAAATGTATATAGAATGTCCCCGGACAACCCGATGTTGCCCGTAAAAGAAGAATAGTTAATGCTGTCGTACCAACACTGAGGTGGGGTACCAGTGTGAGTAAGTTACCGAACAATCCAATCATAAAAGAAAATAGATAATGCTGCTGTACCAACACCGAGGTGGGGTACCAGTGTGAGTAAGTTTCCTAGCAATCCAACATAAAAGAAAATAGTCTTCCGCAAACTTCATAACATTAATTCCTCTAAGTGAGCCGTTATAACCATACTAAATAATGACAATTTCGTCTGTCTTGGCGTTATTGAACGCCGACTGAAAAATAGAATAAGGTTATAGTCACCCTAGGCCGATGTGGTGTAACTGTAGCGAACAGCTCAGGTGTGGGGTGTCATCCCCGTATAGATCTATACACAAAACCCCGCTCTCCTTCCAAGAGACTCTGATTATAACTACAGGCTACGATTGTCCACTCAGAGGTGCCAACCGACAAGACTCACTAGATCCTAAATCGAATTTACGCAAATATAAACGTATAAAACTCATTCCAGGCCCAACGAACCATGTAAGTGAGCCACTAGGGCATCGCTAAACATGTGAGTCATTTCAAGACCTAATAGGAATGAGATTTATATAACATGGGCCCAAAATATATGTAAAAGGACAACTAAGGCCCATTTCACATGTAAGGTATTTATAGGCCCAAATAGCACGCAAATAGTATACACAACCTATCAAACATATAAATGGGCCACTAAGGCCCAATAACCTAAAAATGATCAAAATTAATCCGTTTGCTAGTTTATTGTTGGTTTTGGTTCAAGTATTACTAAAATAGCATAAAAGGTTCACTTTTTGTAAAAATGACATTCTTGGCTCAATAAGCCAAAAATTTACAATTAAGGCCCAATTTTGTAAAAATAACACTTTAGTCCCCATTTTATTCAAAGCTTGTGTTTATGACTAGTTTGTGGTAAAAATAACATTTTAAACCCATTTTTGTCAAAAATATCATTTTTGGCTTGATTTTTGTGAAAACACATATTTTTCTGGTTTTTGGCTTTTCTGACCTAGTTATTGAAAAATTTGTAGAAAAATCATCATAAGTCGAAATTTGGATTCGTAAATTCTGGAAGTTTGGAAATTTTTATCTACTTTTTTCACAATGTTTGTCATAATTTTTAATGGCCTCTAACAAGTGTGAAATTGCTCACCTTCACAGGCTGGTCCGAAATTATTTCAAATCTGATAGGCAGTTTTGTAAAATTCGCCAAAAATTGTAGAAAGATCGTATGAAAACGTGAGAGTAGTCATTTTAAAGGTATAAACCTGAACTTTTTGCATGTAAAACAGTTTTGAAAAATATTATCATTAAGGAGGTCAAAACAGTTCGAGATTGGACCAAAACTTTTCTGTCAAGGGCTGAATTTTGAGTTTAGTTTATAGATCTTTGAACACAACACTCATTTTTACTATTTTAAGTGTATAACTCCCAGATCTACTAGTTTACATGTATTATATGTGATAACACCTACTTTTCTCCAGGTTTTCATGTAGATCCAAGTGATAAACTTAATATTCTTAACATATTTTTAGATTTATGAAGTAAATAACACATAATCAACAAACAAGTTATGAAAAACACACATATTCATGCATATACACATAGATCTACATAAAGCAACTTGTATTCTCCCCCAAAACAAAGTAAAAATCGAAAATAGGGGGTATGAATTCACCTTGAGGTTTGGATTTGGTTTTGATGAAGATTTGAGAGAAGATTTCGGCCCTAGCAACTCCTTGAGGAAGTTTTCGAACTTAGATGGTTCTAGGGAGTTAGATCTTGAAATAAGGCTATGTAAGAAAGAGTTCTTAACATTAAGATGGAAAGTAGGTGTTTATACATGATAACCACTTACCAAGAGGTTGAAACCTTGAAGAACACTCTTGAAACACCCACACACACCCACGATTTTTGATGAGGAAGGATGAGAGGATTTCCTTGAGTTTAAGAGGTAAAGATAAGAGAATGTTGTGTTTGAAATGAGAGATGAGGGTGGGGAGGTCCTTATGGCCGAGAATTTGGAGAGAATAGAGGGAGTGAGAGAGTCTTGCATAGAAGTATGTGATTTACATTGTTGTATGGTGGTGTTTTGTGCATGGATTACCACAATGCAACATTGAGGTGTCAAGGCTTCCATCCCCTTATTATCCCCCTTTTTTTTACAATATATATATATATATATATATATATATATATACACACACACACATAACCGAGAATGAGAGAAAGGAATAAGAGAGAAGGAATATTTGGGCTAGTATTGAATATACTTGAATTTATAAGGCCCAAGTATGGAAGTTTTTCAGTCTATTGAGCCCATATGAGGGTTTACGGCCCAAAAATGTTAAAGGAATTGGTTTACGGCCCAATAAAGCCCAAGAACCCAAGTGAGACATTTTAGGCCCAATATGGCCCAAAATGCTATGGTTTGATGGATGTGGGTCCATATATAGCCCAATTAAGGATTCTAAGTCCAAAATAGTCAAATTGAGGATTTATTGGTCTATTGGGCCCAATAAGAGAATCCTAGTCCATATAAACTTGAACGGGGATTTCTAAGGTTTTCAACCCTTAGTTGAACATATGAGATGTATTTGGATGAGCATAGAGTATGATATTCGCCTAGAGTACCAGTTATTATACTAGTTGAATGATTATATGAGAGTGGAAATTCCTAGCAAAATGCTAGTTGTGACATCATCCCCCCGTTAGAGGGAATTTCGTCCCGAAATTCTTTCGAAAGATAGGTTCATGAATGAGAGAATAGGTGAGGGTACTTCTGCTTCATCTGGTCTTTGCGTTTCCATGTGAATTTCCGGTCCGCGCTTGGCGTACCATCGAACCTTCACAATTGGAATGCGGCTCTGCTTCGCACGCTTCACTTCTTTATCCATGATTTTGACTGGTTCTTCGGTGAACAGGAGATTCTCGTTTACTTCGATCTCTTTTAAAGGTATGACGAGAGTTTCATCAGATCAGCTCTTTTTCAAATTTGAAACATGGAACACGGGGTGTACGTTGCTGAGCTCAACAGGCAGCTGCAGCCTATAGGCCATTGGACCAATCCGGGCAAGAATCTCGAACGGTCCAATGTATCACAGGTTCAGTTTTCCCTGTTTCCCAAAGCGAATCATTCCTTTCTAGGGAGAGACTTTCAATAGTACCCGATCCCCGACTTGGAATTTCAAGGGTCTTTGCCATTTGTTAGCATAACTCTTCTGTCTGTCTCGTGATGCTTGAAGTCGAGTTCTGATTTGGATTATCTTCTCTGTCTGGCGAGTGATCTGCATTTATGACCATAAAAAGCCTCGAAAGGAGCAACCTTGATGCTCGTGCGATAGCTGTTATGGTATGAGAATTCAATCAAGGGCAACTGGGTATCCCATGACTTGTTGAATTCAAACACCTAGACTTGGAGCATGACTTCGAGTGGTTGAATGGTCCGTTCGCTTTGGCTATTGGTTTGAGGGTGGTAGGCAATGCTCATGACTAGCTGTATTCTCATAGCCTTCCGAAGTGACTGTCAAAATCTTGAAGTAAATCCGTTATCCCGATCCGAGATAATAGATGCTGGTTCTTCATGGAGTCTCACGATCTCCTTGTTGTAGATCTGTGTTAATCTTTCCATCTTTTTTGATTCATTTATTGGCGGGAAATGAGCAGACGTCACAACTAGGAATTCTATGCTTTTGTAACAATAATGATGATAACAATTGTAACTAAAACTCGAAAGCATGCATGATGTTTATTCAATGACAACAAAATTCCATCAAACACTCTATACAAACACTTCAAATAGTCAACAAAGGATTGGAAACCCTAAAAATCCCGGTTTAAGTCCAATATGGACTAGGATTTTCTTATTGGGCCTAATGGACCAATAAGTCTCCAATTTGACTAGTTTGGGCTTAGAACTCTTAATTGGGCTCTAATTCAACCCACCTTCATGAGATTTAACATTTTGGGCCATATTGGGCCTAAAATGGAATAAACTACTCCAATAAGCCTTATTGGGCCATAACTAGCCTAACTAACCTTGTTGGGCCATAACAAATCTAATAAGCCCTAATGGGCCATAAAATTTATTCTTTTATGCAAATTGGGCAGTAAACTATCCTAAAGGCCCAATGGGCCGAAAACTTCTTTATGGACCTCATGATTTCGAGTAAGGATCAAGAATTGGGCCAAAATGAATCCTCTTCCCTTCTTAATGCAATTCTCGGCCCATTTAAAAAAAAGAGAAAGAAAAGATTAGAAGAGGAATAAAATGGATTTAGGAGGAAAAATTGTGAGCATGCCACCTCCTTATTGCATGGTGGACATCCATGCAATGTCACCTCACCCTCTCTCCCCTTTTCCTCTTCTACTCTTGGCCGAGAGCACCAACACACACACACACACACACACACACTTAATTCACTTCCAAATACTTCCAAAATTCTCTCAAGAACACCTTCATTCTTCCATTAACATTTCGAGATTTGCAAGCATTCCAAGAAGATTCTTCACTCATATCACAAATCCTTGGTAAATTTTTTACTTAAATCCATGGATTAACTTCTATATCTTATCAAAAATCATCTCTTAATTCATTCAAATTCATGATCATGCTTCTTAGAACCCATCTAAGCCCAAATATTTCTCAAGAAGCTTGCTAGGTCCGAAAATCACATCAACTTCTTCCATTTCTACTTCAAAACCGAGAACAACTAAACAAGGTGAGTTCATACCCCTTTGTTTTCGGTTTTTACTTGTTTTTGGGGGGAGAATACAAGTGTATGTGTTGATCTATGTGTGTTTACATGTTATATGTGATTTCTTTGGTTTGTGTTGTGAAAATGTGATATTACTTGTTATATCTCGAAATCTATGGCTAAAGTGTGAAGAATACATAAAAAAATAACATAATAAACAACATACTTCAAAGATCTAAGGGTCTTTAGGTTCAAGAAGTGAAAACAAAGCCAAAAATCTTTATAAGTGTCATTTTTGCAAAAATAACAAAGATTTGGGTAAAATATGATATTTTCGGTTTTATAAGGGTAAAATAGTATTGTTTACATAAAAATCTGACTTTTATGAAAATATCACTTTTCAAGGGGTCAAAAACATAAATTATAGTTTATTGGGCTTACATTTGGGCCTCACGGGTTTTGGGCCCAAAACTTGCTAAAAATGGAAAGTTTAGGGGGCTGAAGTTGTAAATTTAACAAAATATGAGTCTATAATGTAAATAAATTATTTCAGGGGCTGAAAATGACTTTGATGCAAAAATTTGACTAAAAATGCAAAGTTTTGGATTTTGGGGTCAAAATTGTAAAAATTACGGAATTTGAGCCAAAAGTGTAAAATTTTTACGAATAAGGGCTGGAAATGGCAAATATAATAGTTTTGGGCTGAAATTATTATTTAAATTAAGTTTGGGTTGAAAATGTCAAGAAAAATGGTTTAAGGACCAAAAATGTCAATTTTCATAAAAAGGGACTAAAAGTGTCATTTTTATAGATAAAGGGGCTGAAATGGTCAAATAAATATTTTAAGGTCATATATGTTGATATTTCAACAATTGGGCCAAAAATATTAAATTTATAGCATATGGATTTTTAACGACATATATATATATATATATATATATATATATATATATATATATATATATATATATATATATATATATATATAGGGTTAGGTTCATATGAGACGGCCTAATTTTGTGAGACCGTGAGACGCAATCGTAGCCACTCATATAGTAGATAAAACAAAAACATTTTTAAAATGCAAAATAATTGAAAACTTTCGAAATTTTTTTTTCCAATATTATTTTCGAAATATATATTTTCCAAAGAAAAAATAAAAAAAATTCCAAAAAAAAAAAAAAAAAATACATTTTTTTGCATATTCTTGTAGAATATTAGAATATTCTACATATCTGGCAAATCTAGTAGAATATTCTAACATTCTAAAAATCACATTAGAATATGTACAGTGTAATATTCTATTAGAATATTTCACGTATTAAAAAAAAACGGTAATTGTTTTTTATTTTTTTATTTTTTTTTTAATTTTTTTTAATTTTTTTTTTAATTTTTTTAGGTAAATAAAGTTCCGAAAAAAATAATTAAAAAAAGAATTTTTGGATTTTTCCTTTTATTTTGCATTTTAAAATTATTTTTAGAATTAGTTTCACGGTCTCACAAAATTAGCATGGTCTCAAATGAACCTGAACATATATATATATATATATATATATATATATATATATATATATATATATATATATATATATATATATATATATACATATAATCAAAGTGTCATTATAATTCAAACACCAAGTATTTTAACGTTGTGAATAAACAATAAGTGTCAAACAAATCGTATACTACAATTTAAAATCGATAAACAATAAATGATTCAATTATTGAGCCCAAAAATCTTCTGTTCGTGCTATTGGGTCTTTGTGGCCCAATATCATGATTATTGGGCCCAATATAATCAAAACATGTTTATTGGGCCTTGGTGACCCAATTACATGCCCAATAGGCCTTCATCAGCTTAAACATGCTATTGGGCCTTAGTGGCCCATTTGCATTGCTATAATGGCCCTAAACTTTCATTATCTGCTTAATGGGCTATAACGTGTCCGTAGCATACTCGACAGCCTATAATAACATACATGATTAGTGGGCCACCGTTGTCCTCTTTCGTGTCTGTTAGGCTTACTTCATATTCACGTAAAACATCATTCGGGTTGTAAAACAAGATTATTCAATTTCATGGGAGTTAGTAAGAAATAACGGGTGGCACCAATAAGTGTCGGCCGTAGCCTGTAGTTATAATTAGAGTCTCCTGGAGGGAGAGCGAGAGTTTGTGTATAGATGTAAACGGGGGTGACTCCCTCACACCTGAGTTGTTCGCTACAGTTAGACTCGGCCAGTCTAGGGTGACAAAATCTTAATTCAAGACCGGCATTCGATAAAATGCCAAGACAGGCGAATTAGTCATTATTATGCATGGTTATAACGACTCACATAAAAATCCATTATCATCTAAGAAATCATGGAAATCATATTCATACGCTGTGTTGATACAATAATACAAGACTATCATACTATTTGTATCGGAAAACATCGGGTTTTCCGGGGGAAACAACATTATTCACTGTTACTTACAACAACTATAATACAAGAAACTATTATGAAAGACATTTCACTTTTACATGTTTTGAAATCATTCACACGTATACTTATGGATCATCACACTTTTTTCGTAAACAATTTATGTTACAGAAAATATCGGATTTTTTGGGTTTTACAAACAATACAAAACATTTAAACATCAAACCTGCTTATGAACTCACCAACATTATATATGTTGACCGTTTTAAAAATAACTTGTGTTCTCAAGTAACCGTTAGAATGAAGAATTATCAAGCGTGTGTCTGAATGTCTTTTGTGTGATGTCAGTCGATAAACAATTTATGTATGAGATTATGTAATGTAAACAATGTACTTGATGTGAACAATGACGGTTGTAATGTATTAATGCATGGTGATGTTTATGTTATGTTTCATGTATATTCATTGTGATGATATTCAATTTAAGTCACACGAGCCCTCGGACGTTTCCGCCGTCTGGTTCGGGGGTGTGACATGTTGGTATCAGAGCTTTGTTTATAGTGAACTAGCATATCTAACCATACATGATATGCAACTATAAACACAATGGGGCTAAATAACTCTAAACAGAGTAAATAAAACACTTCCCTATGTGCGCGTTTTAGGATAACAGCATAATACTAAACAATAAAAGTCTTTGGGGGATTTGAACGTTGCGATTTAACCTGGGCAGTTATGTAATCGTATTGGGGGCCAATGTAGCCTGATCAACTACATTCATTCAAAGTACGATCAACATATGTTTGGGAATAATCATGATGGTCAATAAACCTAAAACTTGTCATCTAACTATCCAAATAGGTTAGAGGAACTAAACTTAAGAAAAATAAACACTATAGGAGTATTTTAAGAATACTATCCTTATACACCCCAATGCACACACTTTTCACACCTACACTTCCCACGCAGTCGATATGACAGGAATGCAGCAAAACGGCCCCTACTATCAAGCTCTAGTAGTCTATGGGGAGATTGAGGTGGGTCTAGATGACAATCTGGAAGAAAACCCTGAAGGAGGCCCTGCAATGGGTCAGGAGGTGGGAACCGGAGTGGAACCGGAAGAGTACGTGGTAACTGATTACGAATATGACGAATCTGACCGGGAGTCAGATGAAGGAAAGGAAGTTAAGGAGACACCTAGTAAGCCCCACCAATCAGAAGCCCTATCAGACCCACACACGATTCAGGAAAGTGATACAGACTACATACACTCTCTTGAGAAAGAAATAGCCAATCTCAAGCGTCAACTCTTTGCGGCCGAAGCTAGAGCCGTTCGAGCCGAGCTAAGGGAAGAAGTAATCACCCAGGAGGTGAATAAACTGGCTGAACTCCTGATACGCCAGCTTGACGATTGAGTGTCATCTTCATCATAACTGATAGACCGTACTCTACTACTTGTTATTATAGGTTCTACAGTATGTAGAACCAGCAGTATCTCCTACTAGTATTGTGTTTCTATGGATATTATGTCATAATACTGTCGGATCGTACATTTTCCTATGGAATGTATGCCCTTCAGGCAAATTTTCCTGTATTAAAAATGGCTATTTCTAGTAGAAATGCTATGTGTTTCGATATGGGGTTTCACTTATGTGCACAAAAAAAACCATCAAGACCGTTAGATACTTAAGAACCTCGAAGCCAAAATAACATATGAACTCTATGAATAAGACTTAATATTCGTGACAAGTTTACAAATTACCTACTATCATAAACACACCATAGGGATATAGATCGAAACATTGTGAACCATACGACAAAACGTGAAAGTTGCAGAGTACCACCGGAAATGACCGTCGATCCTGCTTATCATCATGCAACAGAAGATGTCATTCCACAGAAATAACAAGCACACCCGTGAAGCACCACTCTTGCAGATAGACTTTACTACATTCCAAGTTGTTGTCACCGCTGTCGTAACCGCTGCTATGGCACAACTCAACGCAAACAACACCAACAGAGGTGTAAATAGTGTCGACCACTCCAGCCGAAGTAACAACCCCGAAAACCAACGAATGACAGCTTATCAAGGCACTCCAAACCCCAAACCTAAGAGCAGGAAGCGAAAGTCTGGGGGTAAGAGAAAGGGGCAGCCAACCCAAGAATCCTCAAAGAAACGAAGTGATGTAGCTGTCCCTATGGCCATGATGTTGGATTAGTGTCTAAGTCCATAACTATTTTGGTATGTACTTGACCCGATTGTGAGCATGGTCCTTTTGGGTTGCCTTCACACGGGTGACTAGACAGGATGACAGTTGAGGAGAGAGGTTGATTTGGGCATAAATATGATTTATTTATTATATTATATGAATAATATATTAATTTGGAATCATATTATTAATTAGTATTTAATCAGAAATTAATTAGGAATTAATTTTGGGATTAAAGGAATTAATTAAAAGTATAGGGGCTGTTTTGTAATTATTTGATAGTTGAGACTTTGGGCTATTGGATCACCTTTATTAAGGCTTGAACGAAAATCCTAGAAGGATCTAGGAGTTTTCGTCCAAGGGCTTAAGGAAAGGAGTCCATGGACTTGCTTAGGCCCTAAGCTAAGGGATTAGGGTTTCCACCTTGAAACCCTAGCTAGCCTCAAGTATAAATAGCACCCTAAGGTACTAGAATTCGACCACCCCCTTGGGAAAACCCTACTAGGGCCGAATTTTGGAGCTTAGTACTTTTCCTCCTCTCTCTCATATTCATCCTCTCACTCAAAGTGTGTTTGTGAGCCATTAGAGGTACTACACTTGTGGTACTTGCTTTCAAGAGCTAAGGAAATTCAAGGAACTAGTTGTTATTACTACATAACAACAAAAGGTATGTATTCTATTCTCCTATGTCAATTTCGAAAATAGTAGATGCATGCTAGGGTTCTTTTGTGTTCATAAAGTTGTATAACTAATAGTGAAAACATAGATCCAACTCTAGGGTTGCATGGACACATATGATTGTTTGTATAAAACCCAACACATGACACCTGCTACATCGACACCAGCAAGACCATATGCCGGGAGCCTTCCGAAATGCAACAAGTGCAATCTCCATCATCAGGGAGCCTATCTAAATCCGTATTGTAATAGATGTAACAAGAAAGGACACACCACCCGGTACTGCAGATCTTGATCACAACAGAACCAACAGCCAAACAACAACAACAACAACATCAATCGCAATGCTGGGGTTAGCCACACCTGCTATGGGTGTGGGGGAACCGGACATTTCCGCCGGAACTGCCCCAACATTTATAACCAAGGAAATGAAGGAGCGGGAAGGGTTCTGGCTATGGGTCAAGGCGAGAAAATTCAAGACCCAACGGTTGTTACTGGTACGTTCCCACTTAACAACTCTTTCCCCTCGCATCTTACTCGATAGTGGAGCTGAGCGAAGCTTCATTAGTAACAGATTCAAACACATACTAAAACAACAATCCCAGAAGCTAAACGACGCCTTCATGGTGGAGATGGCTAATGGGAAAAACCGAATCAACCAAAGATACTTATGTAGGGTACACCTTAACACTAGACAACTATTCATTTCAAATAGATTTGATACTAGTAAATATTAGGAGTTTTGATGTGATAATCGGCATGGTTGGGTTAAGCCCCCATCATGCTGATACTATGTGTCGCAAGAAGGCCGTTTGCCTTCACCTCCCTAATCACGAAACTCTAATAATCTATGGTGATAAACCTGGCGCCAATCCTCGTCCTATCTCGTGCATTAAGGCACAGAAGTGCCTGCATCAGAAGAACTACATTTTTCCTCGCTCATGTTGTGGACAAGACCAAGGAAGAAGTAAGCATACAAGGTATTCCAGTAGCATGCGATTTTCCGGATGTATTTCCCGAAGAACTTCCGGGAATACCCCAGAGAGACAGGTCGAATTTCGAATCGACCTCATACCGGGAACCACATCAATTGCCAATTCACCCTATAGGTTGGCTCATGCGGAGATGCAGGAATTGTCAAGCCAATTAAGCAAACCCTTGAGCAAAGGATTCATCAGACCCAACTTCTCGCAATGGAGAACTCCGATTCTTTTCGTTAAGGAGAAAGACGGATCCTTCAGGATGTGCATCGACTATGGAGAGTTGAATAAGCTCACTATCAAGAATCGCTACCTACTCCCTTGGATTAACGACCTATTTGACCAGCTCCAAGGAGCTAATTACTTCTCCAAATAAATCTAAGATCCGGTTATCATTAGCTCCGAATCCGAGAAGAGGACATTCCAACAACTGTTTTCCGAACTCGATGCGTCTATTTCGAATTCGTTGTGATGCCTTTAGGTCTAACAAATGCCCCCGCGACATTCATGGAACTCACGAACCGAGTTTTCTCAACCATCCCTAGTCAAACTTTTATTATTTTCATTGATAACATACGCGTCTGCTTGCGAAACAAGAACAAACACTGTCAACACTTACGACCGGCTTGGGAGGCATCGAAGCCGGAGAATATCGCGAAGGAAGCATTGCGTGAATTGGATAAAACTCTCAAAGTCAACAAGACGAAGCTTATTTTTACAAGAGTCGGATTCGGCACTATCTGGGCGATCGACGATAGGTTAACCAAATCTGCCCATTTCCTGCCAATAAAGGAATCTTACAAGATGGAAAGATTGACCCGAATCTACATCAAGGAAATTATGAGACTCCATGGAGTGCCAATATCTATTATCTCAGATCGAGATAGTAGATTAACTTCACGCTTTTGGAAAACACTTCAAAAGGCTATGGGAACACGATTCGACATGAGCACTGCTTACCACCCATAAACGGATGGTCAAAGTGAGCGAACCATTCAAACGCTTGAAGATATGCTTCGAGCATGTGTGATAGACTTTGGAAGGTCGTGGGATATCCACTTGCCTTTAATTGAGTTTTCGTACAACAACAGTTATCATACAAGCATCAAAGTTTCTCCTTTTGAAGCATTATATGGGCGTAAATGTAGATCACCGTTGTGTTGGGCTGAGGTAGGTGACACTCAGCTAGCAAGAGGACAGACACCAAACAATGCATTAACAGGGCCAAAAATCATACGTGAAATGATAGAGAAGATAGTTCAAATCAGAGCTCGACTTCAACTCACGAGAAATGATAGAGAAGATAGTTCAAATCACGAGACCGACAAAAGAGCTATGCTGATAAACGGCGAAAGCCCTTGGAATTTCAAGTCGGGGATCGGGTGTTATTAAAGGTCTCTCCCTGGAAAGGGGTGATTCGTTTCGGGAAACGGGGAAAACTAAACCCACGATACATTGGGCCGTTCGAGATTCTTGCCCGAATCGGTCCAGTGGCCTATAGGCTGCAGCTACCTATTGAGCTCAACAGTGTACACCCCGTGTTCCATGTTTCCAATTTGAAGAAGTGCTTATCCGACGAAACTCTTGTCATCCCATTGGAAGAAATCGAAATCAACGAGAATCTCCTGTTCATCGAAGAACCAGTTGAAATCATGGACAGGGAAGTGAAGCGTACTAAGCAAAGTCGCATTCCGATTGTGAAAGTGTAATGCCCGTGTTTCTAGGCTAGGCATTAATATCGACATTATAGTCTAGGTTAACCTTTGTAACTCATTTTGAAGAAACGAAAAGGAATTATGTGAATATTATGTGAATTATGTGTTTTATGCTTAATTATTAGGGTTTAATTAATTAAGAATAAAAATGAGCGTCAAAATTAAAAATTAGATAAAGCCGATATCTATTAAGAAACTTGAAGTGGTCGTGACAAGGACTACGGATATATAAAGAATACCGAAATCCGAGTTAACGAAGAAGTTATGACCTGTCGAAGTTTCGCGACAAAACCGGCGCGGGGCCTAATGTCGTAAAAAGTGAGTTTTCGATAAACTACTTTTTGGCCTTAGTGATCTAAATGAAACTCGTAGTGTTTGTTAAACCGAGAGTAGGTATAAAAAGAACGCCAAAATCTGACTTCGTATGAGGAAGTTATGATTTTTCGAAGTTTCAGCTTAGCAGTAGACAGCTAAAAACTCGAATTTTAGATCGAGCGATTTTTAGCCGACACGACCTAAACAAGAATCAAAGGTCTCGTCATTTGTAGCACAACGGTAAAAAGACAGACGAAAACGGACGTCGGATGAAGAAGTTATGAATTTTTAACGGATTTCCTGTCCCGGTCTGTTAAAAATAATAATATAAAAATTAAAGTCAAAATTAGCCGACGAAGTTTAAACGAAAGTTGTAGAGCGTAATTTTACCTACGCGTGCATATAAAGAACATCAAAAACGAAGCTCGTATGCGAAAGTTATGGATTTTAGAAGTTTTGGCACGAAAATCGAGAAATAATGCCAAAACCGGGAATTTTCGCACAAGTGGACTTCGGCCACGTGTCCTCGCCTCGCATGTGCCACGTGTCCGAAATGAGGCTGAGTCATCCGAGCTGCTGGAGCTGTCCAATGCCTGTCCGACGCGTGTCCTCTTTCACGTGTCTGAGCCTTCGCGAGAGAGCCACGGACCCCCTACTTCGGACCTAGACCTCGGTCCAGTAAGAAGAGGACAACAGCCCCTTCACACGCGCAGACCATGTGCGAGCACATGCGCACCCTCGCCCAGCTGCTGCCGCCTGGCCTTCGCTCCTGATGCCACCTGCCCTCGCATGCTGACTCCCCTCTTCTAACCGACTTCGGACTCTCCTATAAATAGAGGGCTTGCGAGCCTTCTCTGGTAGTTTTGATAATTTGCCACTTTTAGCCCCTTTTTCCATATTTTCTTCATCTTAACATCCCCCAAATCCCCGATATCGATTATAACCCTCGGAATACGCCACGAAGAGCCCGAGAAGCCCGGAAAATTTATCTTTTCGGTTTCGAAGCCCGACCCTCGTAGAGCCCGGTTTCTGAATAAAACTCCCAGTTTTATTAGAAACGAACGTTTTAGGAAACGAATTGCTGCCCGATTTTCATTAAATCAGGTGAGTGTATAGTCACTTTCATTTTACACATAGATATGAAGTATTTACCTTAAAATATGTGCTATGTGTAAATATATTAATTGTTTATTTGAGGTGACTGTTGAGTTGATGTTTTATACAAGTTTTAAACTGTATAAGTATTTTTATCTACAAATATGTTGGGTAGATAGTTGGTGTGTGATAAAATAAAATGATGAGAGGCCTCGATGTGATTTGGATTCAGTCATCTAGCGGAGTTTGGATGACGACCACGGACTTTCTAGACAGTCCAGTGGGAAACATTCTTTAGGCTAGGTCGCTTGTGAAAAGTGTTTAGGGACGTAAAGTGAGGATAACGGGAACGGGTAATCAGGGTTATTGTTGATTGGTGAACTTAATAAGTTTATTATTAATGTGGGTTGAAAACCCTATATGCTCACCAGGCTCCCAAGCCTGACCCACTCAGCTTTTTATGATTACAGGTAGTGGACCCCGAGCATAGTCGGAGGACGATGAGAGATTTTGATTATAGGCCAGTAGTTGTATATAACTGTTGAAAGGCTTATAATGTCTTGTTTATGCTTTTGGTCTGTATCGGTACATGACATCCCGAAGTTTTGATATGAAATGAAATTATATATTTCTTAAAGAAAGGTTTTGACAAACTTTTATCATATTTTGTTTTGGGGACCAATTCCGCAACATCTTTTATAAAGATTTCTCTGATTTGATTTTAAAAAGCATAAATTAAATCGGTATTTTTTGGCCGAGAAATTAGGGGATGTCACAGTTGGTATCAGAGCATTAGTTTAAGCGAACTAAGAAATATCATATGATTTATAGACTTAAACTTAGAATGCTAAGTGTTGATTGTGAGATGAGTGTCTACCATATTTTAGACACGAGCACTAGTTTATTTTAGGAAAGATGCCTAAAATGCCCTTATGTGCTAAATGCTATGTGTTTGCCATGTGTGCCATTATTTGTTCGGATCTATGGTTTGTTGCCGACCGGATCTGGAAACCTTATGTGTGTAGGATTCTAAGCGTATGATTACGAGATTAGAACTAACATGTAAACGTTTCAGAGTGATAAGGGAATTGAAATGTCTAACAAGGATAAAGACCTAAATTCGCCTTATTCGGTATATAGATTGTAATGGCAAGAACTCGTAGTGGAGTTGCAAATGCAAACGGAAATAGGGATCAACATCCTCAACCTCAAGTAGTTGAGCAAGTACCTGTTGTAGGAGCTGCACCTGAGCCAATGACGATGGTTGGAGTACAAGCAATGATGCAGATGATGTTAGATCGCCAGATGGAGGAGAAAAGGCGATTACTACAACAGCATAGGGAAGAGACTACGATACCTGTTGAACAGCCCGTATTGAATGAAGGGCAATCAGTAGGAGGGAACTACAGTGGGACTCTTGGTCAAGCCAACCCACCGATAGTTAGACAAAACAACCAGGATGGAGGAGTTGATGGACGCGGATGCAAATACAAAGATTTCATGGCATCTAAACCACCATGTCTATCTGGAAGTCCGACACCGGTGGAAGACATGAATTGGATCTCTGAAATGGAGACGATGTTTGAAAGTTGTGAGTGCAGCGACAAACAAAAGACCGAACTTGCAATTCCTCTGTTAAAGTCTGGTGTGTTGAACTGGTGGAAGTTACTAGCTAATTCGATGCCCAAGGGAGAAGCTAGTAAGATGTCTTGGGAAGATTTTGTGGTACAACTGAAATTGCAGTACTGCTCTGAGCAGGATCTTCTGGAAATTAATAATGAGTTCCAGAATTTAAAGAAGGGAAAGATGAGCGTTACTGAATACGCTGCTAGTTATACGGAAAAGATGAAGCTCGTTCCTCATCTAGTTCCAACTGAACTCTCTAAGGTCAACAAGTTTGCCCTCGGATTACCAGCGGACTTTGGTCTGATGGTTAAACAAGCAACCACTTTGAAAGCCGCCATCTGGGCTGCTAAGAATGTGGAGATTCAGATCAGAGAGAAGGGTGTGGAGAGGGCAGAAGTTGGTGAAAAGAGAAAATTTGAAGGAACTTCAGATTCCAATAAGAAAAGCAAATTTTCTAAGTCCAAGAACTTTGGAGGAGGAGGAGGTGAAGTGAAATGGTGTGAGAAGTGCAAGAAAAAGCACTCTGGGAAATGTAGTGAGGAGGTGACTTGCTTCAAATGTGGAAAGACTGGGCATTATGCCAACGTGTGTCCCTCCGACAAGAGGGTATGTTTTGAGTGCCGTGAAGAAGGGCATGTTTTTAAAGACTGTCCAAAGAGGAAGGATGCAGCAAAGCCCAATCTACCACCAAAGCCAAAGGCGAGAGCCTTTCAGATGACCCTTGAAGCTGCAAAAGAAGAAGTCGATGTCGCTTCAGGTACCTTTCTTGTAAATGAATTGCCTGCCCAAATTTTGTTTGATTCTGGAGCCAATTACTCCTTTATTTCCCACGAGGAATTATTACCTATCGAGTTAAATGGTTTCGACATAGTTTTAGGAATGGATTGGCTTAGCGTCAATGATGTCGAAATATTGTGTAGGAAGAAGATAGTAAAAGTAAACCCGCCAGGGAAAGAGTCGTTTATGGTGTATGGAGACAAACGTAGAGTAAACTCTGGAATCATTTCCCTAATGAAAGCCAGAAAGTGTTTGGCCAAGGGATGTACATCATATCTAGCGTTCGTGATCGATGCTAAGAAGGAAAAGAAGGAGGTGCAGAATATTCCGGTGGTGTGTGATTATCCGGAAGTCTTTCCTGAAGATCTTTCCGGATTGCCCCCTGATCGACAAGTAGAATTTCGTATCGACTTGTTACCAGGAACGATGCCGATAGCAAAAGCACCGTATCGATTAGCACCAACAGAGATGAAAGAACTTATGACACAACTTCAGGAGTTATTGGACAAAGGTTTCATTCGACCTAGTTCATCACCCTGGGGAGCCCCTGTGTTGTTTGTAAAGAAGAAAGACGGGAGCATGAGAATGTGCATCGATTACAGAGAGCTGAATAAATCGACGATAAAGAACAAGTACCCGTTGCCGAGGATCGATGACCTGTTCGACCAATTGCAAGGTTCGAGCTATTTCTCGAAGATCGATCTTAGGTCGGGATACCATCAACTAAAGGTGAGGGAGCAGGATATCGAGAAGACTGTGTTCAGAACAAGATATGGACACTATAAATTTTTGGTTATGTCGTTCGGATTAACCAATGCCCCAGCAGCTTTCATGGATTTGATGAACAGGGTTTGTAAACCATACCTTGATAAATCCATGATAGTATTCATAGACGATATCTTGATCTATTCGAAAAGCAAGCAGGAGCATGAAAAGCATCTGCGTGAGGTGCTAGAAGTCCTGAAAAAGGAGAAGCTGTATGCAAAGTTCTCCAAATGTGAATTTTGGATTCAAGAAGTCCAATTTTTAGGTCATGTGGTTAACCAAGAAGGAATAATGGTTGACCCAGCAATGATTGAAGCTGTGATGAAGTGGGAACAACCAAAAAGTCCTACGGAGATTAGAAGCTTTTTAGGATTAGCTGGATATTATCGAAGATTTATCCAAGGCTTTTCTTCGATTGCTACTCCATTAACAACTTTGACCCACAAAGGAGCTACTTATGCTTGGAATGAGAAGCATAAAGAAGCCTTTGAGAAGTTGAAGAAGAGACTGTGTGAAGCACTGATTCTTTCGTTACCTGAAGGAGTTGATGACTTCGCAGTCTATAGTGATGCCTCTGGAGTTGGGTTAGGATGTGTTCTGACCCAAAGGGATAAGGTGATAGCATATGCATCGAGGCAATTGAAAGAGCATGAAAAGAACTACCCCACTCATGATCTGGAGTTGGCAGCGGTAGTATTCGCCTTAAAGATATGGAGGCACTATCTTTATGGTACTAAATGCAAACTTTTCACTGATCATAAGAGTCTTCAATATCTCTTTAATCAGAAGGAATTGAACATGAGACAGCGGCGCTGGCTGAAACTACTCAAGGACTATGACTGTAAGATACTTTACCACCCTGGTAAAGCAAATGTTGTTGCTGATGCTCTCAGTCGGAAGGTAAATATTGAAAAGAGAAGGCCAAGAGCGTTGAGAATTGAAGTCGTCTAGAAAATTATGGAAAGTATAAAGAAAGCTCAAGAGGAGGCTTTAGAAAAAAATGACCGAAAGGAGGAACGTTTGGGAAAAACGTTGGTGTTTGATACAAACGGTCATGGATTGAAGGTATTCAAAGATAGGATTTGGGTACCTAAGACAGGAGGAGTAAGAGGTCTTCTGATGGAAGAAGCTCACAAAACCATGTACTCGATTCATCCCGGCAGTACGAAAATGTATAGGGACCTAAAACCCTATTACTGGTGGCCGACGATGAAGCTCGATGTTGCTAAGTATGTGGCCGAGTGTGTAACTTGTGCTAGGGTTAAGGCACAACATCAAAAACTGTATGGGAGTTTAGAACCTTTACCTGTACCCATGGGTAACTGGGAGGACATTACCATGGATTTTGTGACTAAACTGCCCAGAACAAGGAACGGTCACAACATGATTTGGGTGGTCGTTGATCGCTTCACTAAGAGTGTGAATTTCATAGCCGCTAACGAGAAATGGTCTATGGATAAACTTGCGAATTCTTATGTGAAGGAAATTGTGAGGCTACTCGGTGTTCCGTTAACGATTGTATCCGATCGTGACAGCCGTTTTACCTCAAGATGTTGGAGGAGTCTACAAGAGGAATTGGGTACCAAGTTGTGTTTGAGTACAGCTTACCATCCGCAAACTGATGGTCAGAGCGAACGAACGATTCAAACATTGGAGGATATGCTGAGAGCATGTACCCTAGAATTCCAAGGTAATTGGGATGAACACTTACCTCTAGTAGAATTTTCCTATAATAATAGTTTCCACTCGAGCATCAAGATGGCACCTTATCACGCTTTGTATGGGGAAAAGTGTCGAATGCCATCATGCTGGCTGGAAGCTGGGGAAAAGAAGTTTATGGGACCTGAGATAGTCCATCAAACTGCTGAAAAGTTAAAAGTGATAAGGGAAAGGATGTTAGCTGCTCAAGATCGACAGAAGAGTTATGCTGACAAGAAAAGACAACCGATATCCTTCGAAGTTGGAGATTCGGTTTTACTTAAAGTCTCGCCGTGGAAGTGACTTATAAGATTTGGTGTAGTTGTGTTGATTATGATGGCATGTGCGGAATTAGAAAGATCTAGTAAATCATCATGTAAAATCAAGAACACAAGGAGTAAATAAATATGTGTAAGCTAATATTAGATCTAGAAAGGATATACAAATGGGTTTGTACACAATTTCTCTCTCTAGTCTAACACTCCAAATGGTTCCCTACATAATGGGAGTCACTCACTTCCTATTTATAGGAAAGACTCAACCCATTTACACATACAAAGGGGAAAGCCTAAAACACTACATCCAAGAGTGACTTTGCACCCTAACATTCTCCCCCTCAAAGTTAGGATTGGATGTCCGTCTTCAATCTCCAACGAGCTAGCGCGATCAAGACCAAACTCCCCCTCGAAGTAACATCGGTCTTCAAAATCCGCAAACGAATATCCGAGAAACCCGCTTCGAATACCCATCATTCTCCCCCGTTTTATAATCAAAAAATGATTATAAAACCCATTAAGGGTGAGAAGCGCTTGAGGAATGAACAATACAATACTCCCCCTTGATGTGTACCAAAAATGAATCACCAAAAATCTTGCACGGAAAAACAATCACGAAAAAGCCACAAAAAATTTCCAATTTATGAAAATTTTTGACTTTTTGGGTAAAAGTTGCAAGATTTTTCAAAAACCGGGTAAAAATCGTCACTTTCTGAAACTTGCAGGGACCCATTGCGCCCAAAACAGCCAAAATATGCAATACTCTCCCCCTTTTCCAAAGATGGGTAGAAAGCGTCAATTTGCACAAACTGCAGGGGCTTGAAATGCATTTTCTTCAATTTTCAGCAAAAACAGTCCTTTTTCGAATTTGGGTATGAACCGCCAAACATTCGAAGCCTCAGGGACTATTTTCGAAAATTCTGCCATTTGTGTTCCAAACATACGAAGAGTTATCCCAAACATTCAAATTTTCAGAAAATTTTCGAATTTGGGTGAAAAGTGTCAAACATTCGAAACTTCAATTAATTGATGAGTTTGCCAAATATTCGAAAGTTCAAGGGCTGAATTCGAAAATTCTGCTTTTTGATCAAAACATTCGAAATTTGTATCATTCATACGAAGCCTTTTTCCATTTGTCAACCATTCGAAACTTGAGGGACTACATTCGAAAATTTTGCTTTTCCATTCCAAACATACGAAATTTTGCAACGCTTCGTACGAAAGCATCTCCTCTTCATACGAAAATTTTCCCAAACACACGAATTCGAAGGCATTCGAAGCCTCTTAATGAACAGTAACCTCTTAATCATCCAACCTCTGAATCGAATTTACTCACTTCGTACATTCAACCCAAAATCAATTTTTCGTTCTTACTGTTCTTCCCAATTCATACGAAATAACAACACAGTTCGTACGAAACTTCACACAAGCAAACATATGAAATTTCATCTCCCATTTTCTTTTCCAGTACATTTCGTTTGCACTGCTTTCGTTCTTTCTCATATTGACATCAAAATCAATACTTCGTTTTTCAGCCATTAACATCTAAACACTGAGACCCCAAAATCGAATCTCAGTTTAACTCCAAAATCAATTTTTCGTTACTCAATATTCAAAATCATCGACAATACAATAACCCTTCGTACATCAACGATTTCTTCCCAAAACATTCGATGACTCCAAAATTTTTGTTAATTGAAATCATCGATTCCAACATCAACTGTTCGTTCGTTAATGGATTCACTTTTCATCGATTACAATCCTTCGCTTTTCATTCACGATTGTCGATTCATCAACAACAGTTCAACCATTCATCAACAATCAATTCCAAATCTTCGAATCTTAACCCAAATCGATCGTTAACCCTTCGTTCATTAACCCCAAATTCTTTCCAAATCACAGTAAACATAATCTTAAATCGATTCTATCGACTCCACCATTTGCGAACCCAGCAAATAAACTCCAAGAATCAGATTTTGACATCAACAATTTTAATTTTCGATCATTCTCCCAGTTATATCTGTGATTAACAAATTATCCACCCAAGCCTTCAACATTCAATCGAAATCCATCCCTGTGTACAAACCCAATACCCAATCGACTCTCAAAACTCGACTCCAAACATTCAATTTCCGAAAATCATTGAAGATGCGAACAAGAAGTTTATTCGATCTCAAGAACATAGATCCCGTCGATTTCGAACTTAAACACCAAATCAAGTATGATTTCAACATCTTTTTCGAAATCACAAGGCAAGAAACACCAAATTCACGAATTTATCACCAATTTTCAGATCAAATAAAGTATCTTCAACTTGTTCTTCATAACATTCAAGTGTTTGTGATCACCAATTTCATCAAAATCAAAGATTCACAGTTCAATTTCTTAGCCAATAACTTGATCCTTATCGATTTAGTGATTGAAGACCAGAAGAATAAAATCGATTCACAAGTCAACTTATATAAACAATAATTGCTAAGAAAATAGAGACGAAATCATGTTCGTAAGAACATTCAAGAACATTTGAAGAGTACAGGTATTTGGAACCTGTGAGAATGAACGACTGATACTTTATTTTGATAATTGAATCAAATAAACTGATATCAAAACGTTTGAATTTGGGCTCAGATGAATAGTACTCAAATTGAACTTGGGCTTAATCTGAATTGAATATAGAATTGTTTACATGATTGGGCTAAATCAAATATGATGAACAGTGTCAACTCAATGTAATGTCAATATGTTTGGATCAAAGTTTTGGATTAAACTTTCTAACAAATGAATCACGAACAGTAACAAAAATTGATTTTGTTTTTGTTTGGGCTTGATCTAAACAAAAATTAATTGGATCATCAATGGGGTTTTTCAAGAAAAATTTGATCCAACGAGTCTAACGATCACAAATCAAAAAACGCAACGCACGATATCATGAATCAAGAACGTAACGCACGAATCGAAATCATGGACGTTTTGGAATCCATTTGAGAATTTGAGATACCTTTTTGACGAATCGAGATACATTTTCAACTAACGAATCAAATTTAGAAGATCTTGGTTCTTTTGTTGGAATGAGAAAATCTCCAATTTGAACATTGTACCACCCACTATGCGAGATGTACAACTCGTTCTTCGTGTTCTTCAACGATCCAAGAACATCTTCAAAAGAACCACCAACACTTTTGGGTTTTGACTTCAAATTCAATGCAACACTTGGAGATTGTTGCTTTGGAACCCAAATTTGCTTCACGGATTTCGGCTTCACAATATTTGACAATTTTTGTGAGTAAACCCGCTTGTTTTTCCGATTAATCTTCTTCTTCTTTTTCTTTCTCATCTTTTTGCATCTTGAAGACTTGATCTCATGAACAAACCCACTTTCCACAACCTCAACTTTGTGAGTTTGAATCAAATCTTTTGGAGTTTGATATATGTGAATTTCTTGGATCACCGGCTTCCGATAAGGAATCATTCCTTCAAACGAATCACAAGAACACAAAATATCATCGGTTTGAACTCCAATCGAGCAAAAAACTTTTTCATCTTGAAAATCAACTTGAACGCCTTTTTCTTGAACATCAAGATCATCATCAAGAACACCTTCCCTAGCTTCACGACAATCTGCATAATATTCAAGTTTATTGCTTCCATATTTGCATTCAGCACGAGAAATTCCTTTTATAACTTCTCCATCTCTTCTATTTCTTCGTCTCTTTTGATATGTTGTAACCAAACGATCAAACAAATCTTTGGTTTGAAAAATTGGACAACTAATTAATTCTCCAACTTCATTCTTTTCTCCATTTACAACGATATCACATTCACTTTTCAATCCAACAGTCAAGCTATAAAGAAGATATTCAAAAGTGCATTCACCTTGAACATCCTTACTATGTATCATCCATTTCTCCATAATTGCTTCTTTTCTTTTGAATCAAATGATATGAACTTGGGTTTTCTAGAGAGAGAAAGTGATTTTGAATGGGTTTTCTAGAGAGATAAAGCAAAAATCACTTGAATTCTAGTGAAGAAAATTGAATTATGAGTAGAATCAAAGATGAATTCAATTTCTAGAATCCAAACTCTCCAAATCACGAAGATCAATGATCAAAAAATGAATCACCAAATCAAGATAGCCATCAAGGATCAATTCTTGATCAAATCAAGAACACCCGCTCTGATACCAATTGTAGTTGTGTTGATTATGATGGCATGTGCGGAATTAGAAAGATCTAGTGAATCATCATGTAAAATTAAGAACACAAGGAGTAAATAAATCTGTGTAAGCTCATATTAGATCTAGAAAGGATATACAAATGGGTTTGTACACAATTTCTCTCTCTAGTCTAAACCTCCAAATGGTTCCCTACATAATGGGAGTCACTCACTTCTTATTTATAGGAAAGACTCAACCCATTTACACATACAAAGGGGAAAGCCTAAAACACTACATCCAAGAGTGACTTTGCACCCTAACATTTGGTAAAAGAGGAAAGTTGAGTCCAAGGTTTATTGGACCATTTAAAGTTCTTCAGAGTATCGGGAATCAAGCTTACAAGCTAGAATTACCGGAAGAACTGGAGGGTATTCATAATACCTTTCAGTGTGCTATTTGAGAAAGTTCACGGGAGATGTGCCCGATATAATTCCGATTTCTGAGTTAAGGTTGGATGAAAACAAGAGGTTGATCGAAGAACCTGACGTAATCGTTGACCGTAAGACTAAGAAGTTGCGACGCAAGATGGTCGATTTAGTGCTTGTGCGTTGGAAACATACGAATGGGCCAAATCTCACTTGGGAAACGGAGAGTGACATGATGAGTCGCTACCCGCATTTGTTTGCTGATGTGTGATTCTGGGGACGGAATCATCCTAAGGGGGAGAGAATTGTAATGCCCGTGTTTCTAGGCTAGGCATTAATATAGACATTATAGTCTAGGTTAACCTTTGTAACTCATTTTGAACAAATGAAAAGGAATTATGTGAATATTATGTGAATTATGTGTTTTATGCTTAATTATTAGGGTTTAATTAATTAAGAATAAAAATGAGCGTCAAAATTAAATATTAGATAAAGCCGATATCTATTAAGAAACTTGTAGTGGGCGTGACAAGGATTACGGATATATAAAGAATACCGAAATCTGAGTTATAACGAAGAAGTTATGACCTGTCGAAGTTTCGCGACAAAACCGGCACGGGGCCGAATGTCGTAAAAAGTGAGTTTTCGATAAACTACTTTTTGGCCTTAGTGATTTAAATGAAACTCGTAGTGTTCGTTAAACCGAGAGTAGGTATAAAAAGAACGCCCAAATCTGACTTCGTATGAGGAAGTTATGATTTTTCGAAGTTTCAGCTTAGCAGTAGACAGCTAAAAACTCGAATTTTAGATCGAGCGATTTTTAGCCGACACGACCTAAACGAGAATCAAAGGTCTCGTCATTTGTAGCACAACGTTAAAAAGACAGACGAAAACGGACATCGGATGAAGAAGTTATGAATTTTTAACGGATTTCCTGTCTCGGTCTGTTAAAAATAATAATATAAAAATTAAAGTCAAAATTAGCCGACAAAGTCTAAACGAAAGTTGTAGAGCGTAATTTTACCTACGCGTGCATATAAAGAACGTTAAAAACGAAGCTCGTATGCGAAAGTTATGGATTTTAGAAGTTTTGGCACGAAAATCGAGAAATAATGCCAAAACCGGGAATTTTCGCACACGTGGACTTCGGCCACGTGTCCTCGCCTCGCATGTGCCACATGTCCGAAATGAGGCTGAGTCATCCGAGCTGCTGGAGCGGTCCAATGCCTGTCCGACGCGTGTCCTCTTTCACGTGTCCGAGCCTTCGCGAGAGAGCCACGGACCCCCTACTTGGGACCTAGACCTCGGTCAAGTAAGAAGAGGACAACATCCCCTTCACACGCGCAGACCATGTGCGAGCACATGCGCACCCTCGCCCAGCTGCTGCCGCGTGGCCTTCGCTCCTGATGCCACCTGCCCTCGCATGCTGACTCCCCCCTTCTAACCGACTTTGGACTCCCCTATAAATAGAGGGTTTGCGAGCCTTCTCGGGTAGTTTTGATAATTTGCCACTTTTAGCCCCTTTTTCCATATTTTCTTCATCTTAACATCCCCCAAAGCCCCGATATCGATTATAACCCCTGGAATACGCCACGAAGAGCCCGAGAAGCCCGGAAAATTTATCTTTTCGGTTTCGAAGCCCGACCCTCGCAGAGCCCGGTTTCTGAATAAAACTCCCGGTTTTATTAGAAACGAACGTTTTAGGAAACGAATTGCTGCCCGATTTTCATTAAATCAGGTGAGTGTATAGTCACTTTCATTTTACACATAGATATGAAGTATTTACCTTAAAATATGTGCTATGTGTAAATATATTAATTGTTTGTTTGAGGTGACTGTTGAGTTGATGTTTTATACAAGTTTTAAACTGTATAAGTATTTTTATCTACAAATATGTTGGGTAGATAGTTGGTGTGTGATAAAATAAAGTGATGAGAGGCCTCGATGTGATTTGGATTCAGTCATCTAGCGGAGTTTGGATGACGACCACGGACTTTCTAGACAGTCCAGTGGGAAACATTAGCATGCCCGCAACCTGTAGGTGTTAATGAACTTGGGTGTTTATTCGCTGTACTCCATCCCCCTCATGGTTGCCTTTAGGACATGTATGGCTGAGGAAGCCCCTTAGCAGTAGTGTCCATCCCGATGATATTCTTTAGGCTAGGTCCCTTGTGAAAAGTGCTTAGGGATGTAAAGTGAGGATAACAGGAATGGGTAATCAGGGTTATTGTTGATTGGTGAACATAATAAGTTTATTATTACTGTGGGTTGAAAACCCTATATGCTCACCAGGCTCCAAAGCCTGACCCACTCAGCTTTTTTTGATTACAGGTAGTGGACCCCGAGCATAGTCGGAGGACGATGAGAGATTTTGATTATAGGCCAGTAATTGTATATAACTGTTGAAAGGCTTATAATGTCTTGTTTATGCTTTTGGTCTGTATCGGTACATGACATCCCGAAGTTTTGATATGAAATGAAATTATATATTTCTTAAAGAAAGGTTTTGACAAACTTTTATCATATTTTGTTTTGGGGACCAAATCTGCAACATCTTTTATAAAGATTTCTCTGATTTGATTTTAAAAAGCATAAATTAAATCGGTCTTTTCTAGCCGAGAAATTAGGGGATGTCACAGAAAGTCCGATGGAACGCAAAGCGTGGACCGAAATTCACATGGGAACGCGAAGACCAGATGAAGCAAAAGTACCCTCACCTATTCTCGCATTCTTAAATCTAGCTTCAAAAAGAATTTCAGGACGAAATTCCCTCTAACGGGGGGATGATGTCACAACTAGGAATTCTATGCTTTTGTAACAATAATGATGATAACAATTGTAACTAAAACTCGAAAGCATGCATGATGTTTATTCAATGACAACAAAATCCCATCAAACACTCTATACAAACACTTCAAATAGTCAACAAAGGATTGGAAACCCTAAAAATCCCGGTTTAAGTCTAATATGGACTAGGATTTTCTTATTGGGCCTAATGGACCAATAAGTCTCCAATTTGACTAGTTTGGGCTTACTCTTAATTGGGCTCTAATTCAACCCACTTTCATGAGATTTAACATTTTGGGCCATATTGGGCCTAAAATGGAATAAACTACTCCAATAAGCCTTATTGGGCCATAACTAGCCTAACTAACCTTGTTGGGCCATAACAAATCTAATAAGCCCTAATGGGCCATAAAATTTATTCTTTTATGCAAATTGGGTCGTAAACTACCCTAAAGGCCCAATAGGCCTAAAACTTCTTTATGGACCTCATGATTTCGAGTAAGGATCAAGAATTGGGCCAAAATGAATCCTCTTCCCTTCTTAATGCAATTCTCGGCCCATTTAAAAAAAAGAGAAAGAAAAGATTAAAAGAGGAATAAAATGGATTTAGGAGGAAAAATTATGAGCATGCCACCTCCTTATTGCATGGTGGACATCCATGCAATGTCACCTCACCCTCTCTCCCCTCTTCTTCTTCTACTCTTGGCCGAGAGCACCAACACACACACACACACACACACACTTAATTCACTTCCAAATACTTCCAAAATTCTCTCAAGAACACCTTCATTCTTCCATCAAAATTTCGAGATTTGCAAGCATTCCAAGAAGATTCTTCACTCATATCACAAATCCTTGGTAAGTTTTTTACTTAAATCCATGGATTAACTTCTATATCTTATCAAAAATGGTTTAAGGACCAAAAATGTCAATTTTCATAAAAAGGGACTAAAAGTGTCATTTTTATAGATAAAGGGGCTGAAATGGTCAAATAAATATTTTAAGGTCATATATGTTGATATTTAAACAATTGGGCCAAAAATATTAAATTTATAGCATATGGATTTTTAACGATATATATATATATATATATATATATATATATATATATATATATATATATATATATATATATATATATGTATATATATATATATATATATATATATATATATATATATATATAATCAAAGTGTCGTTATAATTCAAACGCCAAGTATTTTAACGTTGTGAATAAACAATAAGTGTAAAACAAATCGTATACTACAATTTAAAATCGATAAATAATAAATGATTCAATGATTGGGCCCAAAAATCTTCTGTTCGTGCTATTGGGTCTTTGTGGCCCAATATCATGATTATTAGGCCCAATATAATCAAAACATGTTTATTGGGCCTTGGTGACCCAATTACATGCCCGATGGGCCTTCATCAGCTTAAACAATGCTATTGGGCCTTAGTGGCCCATTTGCATTGCTAATATGGCCCTAAACTTTCACGTAAAACATCATTCGGGTTGTAAAACAAGATTATTCAATTTCATGGGAGTTAGTAAGAAATAACGGGTGGCACCAATAAGTGTCGGCCGTAGCCTGTAGTTATAATCAGAGTCTCCTGGAGGGAGAGCGAGAGTTTGTATATAGATGTATACGGGGGTGACTCCCTCACACCTGAGTTGTTCGCTACAGTTAGACTCGGCCAGTCTAGGGTGACAAAATCTTAATTCAAGACCGGCATTCGATAAAATGCCAAGACAGGCGAATTAGTCATTATTATGCATGGTTATAACGACTCACATAAAAATCCATTATCATCTAAGAAATCATGGAAATCATATTCATAAGCTGTGTTGATACAATAATACAAGACTATCATACTATTTATATCGGAAAACATCGGTTTTCCGGGGGAAACAACATTATTCACTGTTACTTACAACAACTATAATACAAGAAACTATTATGAAAGGCATTTCACTTTTACATGTTTTGAAATCATTCACACGTATACTTATGGATCATCACACCTTTTTTCGTAAACAATTTATGTTACAGAAAATATCGGATTTTCTGGGTTTTACAAACAATACAAAACATTTAAACATCAAACCTGCTTATGAACTCACCAATATTATATATGTTGACCGTTTTCAAAATAACTTGTGTTCTAGGGTAACCGTTAGAATGAAGAATTATCAAGCGTGTGTCTGAATGTCTTTTGTGTGATGTCATTCGATAAACAATTTATGTTTGAGATTATGTAATGTATACAATGTACTTGATGTGAACAATGACGGTTGTAATGTATTAATGCATGGTGATGTTTATGTTATGTTTCATGTATATTCATTGTGATGATATTCAATTTAAGTCACACGAGCCCTCGGACGTTTCCGCCGTCTGGTTCGGGGGTGTGACAGCAGATTTGGTTGATATATCGACTATCACCCAGATAGTGCCCAATCCAACTCTTGTAAAAATAAGCTTCGTCTTTTTGACTTCGAGAGTTTTATCCATCTATGCAACGCTTCCTCTGCGATATTCTCCGGCTTTGATGCTTTCAAGGCCGGTCGTAGGTGTTGACAGTGTTTTGTTCTAGCTTCGTGGGCAGACGAGTATGTTACTGATGAAAATAATGAAAAGGCTGACTAGGAATGGTTGGGAAAACTCGGTTCGTAGGGTCCATGAGTACCGTGGGGGCATTCGCTAGACCGAAGGGTATCACAACGAATTTGAAATGGCCGTATCGAGTTCGAAAAGCAGTTTTTGGAATGTCCTCTTCTAGGACTCGAAGTTGATGATAACCGGTTCTTAGATCTATTTTAGAGAAGTAACTAGCTCCTTGGAGCTGGCCAAATAGGTCGTCAATCCGAGGGGGGTGGGTATCGGTTTTTGATAGTGGGCTTATTCAATTCCCTAAAATCGATGCACATTCTGAAGGATCCGTCTTTTTGACGAACAAGACCGGAGCTTCCCAGGGTGAGAAGCTTGGTTCGATGAATCCTTTGCTCAAAATTTTTCTTAATTGACTGGATAACTCCCGAATTTTGGCGGAAGCTAACCTGTAGGGTGAATTGACGTGGCTCCCGGTATGAGGTCGATTAGAAATTCGACCTGTCTCTCTGGGGCATTCCCGGAAGGTCTTCAGGAAATACATACGGAAATTCGCATGCCACTGGGATGTCTTGTATGCTTACTTCTTCCTTGGCCTTGTCCACAACGTGAGCGAGGAACGCATAATTCTTCTTGTGCAGACACTTTTGTGCCTTGACGCACGAGATAAGACGAGGATTGGTGCCAGGTTTATCGCCATAGATTACTAGAGTTTCGTGATTGGGGAGGTGAAGGTAAACGACCTTCTCGCGACACATAGTATCAACATGGTGGGGGCTTAACCCAACCATGCCGATTACTACATCAAAACTCCTAATATTTACATTAAATCTATTTGAAATGAATGGTTGTTTAATGTTTAGGTATACCCTACATAAATGTCCTTGGTTGATTCGGTTTTTCCTATTAGCCATCTCCACCGTTAAGGCTTCGTTTAGCTTCTGGGGTTGTTGTTTTAGTAAGTGCTCGAATTCGTTACTAACGAAGCTTCGCTCAGCTCCACTATCGAGTGAGATGCAAGAGAAAGGGTTGATAAGTGGTAACGTACCGGTAACAACCGTCAGGTCTTGAGTTGTCTCTCCTTGACCCACAATCATGACTCTTCCTGATCCTTCTGCTCCTTGATTGTTAGCCTTGGGGCAATTGCGCCTGAAGTGACCGGTTCCTCCACACCCATAGCAGGTGTGATTAGTCCCAGCATTGATGTTGTTGTTAAGGTTGTTGCGATTGTTGTTGTTTTTGTTTGGCTGCCGATTCTGTCGTGGATAAGTTCTACAGTATTTGGTGGTGTGATTCTTTCGGTTGCATCTCTTACAATGCGGCTCCCGGCAGGCTCCCTTATAATGGAAATTGCACTGATTGCATTTTGGAAGGCTTCCAGCATATGATCTTGCTGGTGTTGATGTAGTAGGGGTCATGGTCGCATGGACAGCAACAACATGTTGCTTCTTCGAGAACCCTTGAGTGGGATGTCCCTTTCTCTTACTTCCAGACTTCCGCTTCCTGCTCTTAACCTTGGGGTTTGGAGTGCCTTGATAAGCTGTCACTTGTTGGTTTCCGTGCTCGTTCCTTCGGCTGGAGTTGTCGATGCTATTTCCACCTCCATTGGTGTTGTTCGCGTTGATTTGTGCCATAGCAGCGGTTACTGCCGCCGTTACAGCAGCTTGGAATGTAGCAGAGTCCATCTGCAGGAGCGATGTCTCGCGGGTGTGCTTGTTATTTCTGTGGGATGACATTTTCCTGCTGTATGTTGATAAGCCAGATCGTAAGTAATGATCGTCATTCCTGGTTGTACTCTATAACTTCGCGTTTGTCGTATGATTCACGATGTTTCAATCTACATCCCTATGATGCATTGATGGTAGCGGGAAATCGTAGATTTGGCACGAATATTACGTCTATCCTTAGAGTATACAGGTTGTTTTGGTTTCGAGATCCTTGAGTATCTAGCGGTTTCGAGGGTTCGGTTGTGCATATAATTGAATTTATGCAATAACATGAAATAAAGATAGCACACAATTGTTTCATTGGTAAGTACCATCTTAGTACACGAAAGAGAGTCATATCGGTTAGTAGGGGGAGAAAAGAAAAGGCTGATCCTAATTGTGGCGGAAAGTGTCTGGTGGTGGTGCTGATGATGTAGACGTACCTCGGAGACGAGCTACTTGTCGCTCGGTATCTCGTAGTCGTACCTCCTAAACTAACTGTCTTGCTCGGGAGTCTCCGTTCACTTCCTGTGTTTGTCTCTCATCTCTATCAATAGCAACCGCATTTGTTTCGTTTGATTTGGGGTGTCCTGAGCTTGGTTATCAATATCTCGGGTGCGCCGGACCATGACTGGGAGGGCCCGGTCAGCTGGTCCTCTATGACTAAGATCGAAGAAACCTCGGTTCCTACCGTAGTGTGGTCGTATCCCCTGCTGGTGAATCTATCTCCAATATCGATTGCGTATGAGGCGTGGGGCCACCGGGGCCCATACGATAAGTCGGTACTCTGGCCATGTATGGAGGATTGATGACATCAGATTCTACATCCGAGGCATCATCGTCATTGCCCTCGGGCTCTTTCTATTCGAGGTCCACTACTGACTCGGCGGGTCCATCTGCAAGTTCTACTTCATGTTCCTCCTCTGGTTCTTCCTCTGAGTCTCCTTATGGGTCTTTCTCTGGGTCAAGCCACCCTGCTTTTCCCTGACTAAGGAGATAGGGGTTTCCTGGCTAATGATACCCGTCTATAGTGTATTGCACGAAGGGGTATAAATACTAGAAACAAATAGCACACCAAATACTCCTATAGTATTTTAATTTTGTTTAGGTTTGGTTCTATACGCTCTTTGGATAATTAAATGGTAAGTTTTTGATTCATTGTCCATCACAATTACTCCCGAACACATGTTGGTCATATTTTGAATGAATGTAGTTGATCAGGCTACATTCACCCCCAATACGACTACATAACTGTCCGGGTTTAATAGCGATGTTCAAATCCTCCAAAGACTTTTACTGTTCTTGTTGTGTTATTACTCTAAAATGCACATATAGGTATGTATTTTAATTATTATGTTCAGAGTATTTTAGTCCCATTGTATTTATAGTTGCATATCTTGTATGGTTAGATATGCCAGTTCACTATAAACAATGCTCTGATACCGATCTGTCACACCCCCGAACCAGACGGCGGAAACGTCCGGGGGGTTGTGCGTGACTTCATCTTGAAATATCATTACAGTGAATATAAATGAAACATAACATCATCATTACCATGCATAATATAATACAACTGCCATTGTTTACATCAAGTACAATCTTTAAAATAACATGACCAAAACATTCAATGTATGATGTTTAACAGTACACAAAACAAAATCCCTTATTCTTGTCGATTCTTCTGCTTGACGAGTCCCTAAGAATACAAGTTATTTTGAAAACGTCAACATATATAATGTTGGTGAGTTCATAAGTATATTTGAGAAAATGATTCGTATAACTTTGTAATCACAAGAAAATCCTGTATTTTCTTAAAATAGTTTGGTATGTTTATGTCTAATCTTGTATTAATGCATGTGTGTTATTGTTTAATAGAATGTCAAAAGTGATTGAAGAAAATGTATATAGAATGTCCCCGGACAACCAGATGTTGCCCGTAAAAGAAGAATAGTTAATGCTGCCGTACCAACACCGAGGTGGGGTACCAGTGTGAGTAAGTTACCGAACAATCCAATCATAAAAGAAAATAGATAATGCTGCCGTACCAACATCGAGGTGGGGTACCAGTGTGAGTACGTTTCCTAGCAATCCAACATAAAAGAAAATAGTCTTCCGCAAACTTCATAACATTAATTCCTCTAAGTGAGCCGTTATAACCTTACTAAATAATGACAATTTCGCCTGTCTTGGCGTTATTGAACGCCGACTGAAAAATAGAATAAGGTTATAGTCACCCTAGGCCGATGTGGTGTAACTGTAGCGAACAGCTCAGGTGTGGGGTGTCATCCCCGTATAGATCTATACAAAGAACCCCGCTCTCCTTCCAAGAGACTCTGATTATAACTACAGGCTACGATTGTACACTTAGAGGTGCCAACCGACAAGACTCACTAGATCCTTAATCGAATTTACGTGAAGATAAACATATAAAACTCATTCCAGGCCCAACGAACCATGTAAGTGAGCCACCAGGGCATCGCTAAACATGTGAGTCATTTCAAGACCTAATAGGAATGAGATTTATATAACATGGGCCGAAAATATATGTAAAAGGACAACTAAGGTCCATTTCACATATAAGGTATTTATAGGCCGAAATAACACGCAAATAGTATACGCAACCTATCAAACATATGAATGGGCCATTAAGGCCCAATAACCTAAAAATGATCAAAATTAATCCGTTTGTTAGTTTATTGTTGGTTTTGGTTCAAGTATTCACTAAAATAGCATAAAAGGTCCACTTTTTGTAAAAATGACGTTCTTGGCCCAATAAGCCAAAAATTTACAATTAAGGCCCAATTTTGTAAAAATAACACTTTAGTCCCCATTTTATTCAAAACTTGTGTTTATGACTAGTTTGTGGTAAAAATAACATTTTAAACCCATTTTTGTCAAAAATATCATTTTTGGCTTGATTTTTGTGAAAACACACATTTTTCTGGTTTTTGGCTTTTCTGAGCTAGTTATTGAAAAATTTGTAGAAAAATCATCATAAGTCGAAATTTGGATCCGTAAACTCTGGAAGTTTGGAAATTTTGTCTACTTTGTTCACAATTTTTCTCATAATATTTAATGGCATCTAACAAGTGTGAAATTTCTCACATTCACAGGCTGGTCCAAAATTATTTCAAATCTGATAGGCAGTTTTGTAATATTCGCCAAAAATTATAGAAAGATCGTATGAAAACGTGAGAGTAGTCACTTTAAAGGTATAAACCTGAAATTTTTGCATGTAAAACATTTTTGAAAAATATTATCATTAAGGAGGTGAAAACAGTTCGAGATTGGACCAAAGCTTTTCTATCAAGGGCTGAATTTTAAGTTTAATTTATAGATCTTTGAACACAACACTCATTTTTACTATTTTAAGTGTATAAATCCCAGATCTACTAGTTTACATGTATTATATGTGATAACACCTACTTTTCTCCAGGTTTTCATGTAGATCCAAGTGATAAACTTAATATTCTTAACATATTTTTAGATTTATGAAGTAAATAGCACATAATCAACAAATAAGTTATGAAAAACACACATATTCATGCATATACACATAGATCTACATAAAACAACTTGTATTCTCCTCCAAAACAAATTAAAAATCGAAAATAGGGGGTATGAACTCACCTTGAGGTTTGGATTTGGTTTTGATGAAGATTTGCGAGAAGATTTCGGCCCTAGCAACTCCTTGAGGAAGTTTTCGAACTTAGATGGTTCTAGGGAGTTAGATCTTGAAATAAGGCTATGTAAGAAAGAGTTCTTAACATTAATATGGAAAGTAGGTGTTTATACATGATAACCACTTACCAAGAGGTTGAAACCTTGAAGAACACTCTTGAAACACCCACACACACCCACGATTTTTGATGAGGAAGGATGAGAGGATTTCCTTGAGTTTAAGAGGTAAAGATAAGAGAATGTTGTGTTTGAAATGAGAGATGAGGGTGGGGAGGTCCTTATGACCGAGAATTTGGAGAGAATAGAGGGAGTGAGAGAGTCTTGCATAGAAGTATGTGATTTACATTGTTGTATGGTGGTGTTTTGTGCATGGATTACCACAATGCAACATTGAGGTGTCAAGGCTTCTATCCCCTTATTATCCCCCTTTTTTACAATATATATATATATATATATATATATATATATATATATATATATATATATATATATATATATATATATATATACACACACACACACATAACCAAGAATGAGAGAAAGGAATAAGAGAGAAGGAATATTTGGGCTAGTATTGAATATACTTGAATTTATAAGGCCCAATTATGGAAGTTTTTCGGCCTATTGAGCCCATATGAGGGTTTACGGCCCAAAAATGTTAAAGGAATTGGTTTACGGCCCAATAAAGCCCAAGATCCCAAGTGAGACATTTTAGGCCCAATATGGCCCAAAATGCTATGGTTTGATGGATGTGGGTCCATATAGAGCCCAATTAAGGATTCTAAGTCCAAAATAGTCAAATTGAGGATTTATTGGTCCATTGGGCCCAATAAGAGAATCCTAGTCCATATAAACTTGAACGGGGATTTCTAAGGTTTTCAGCCCTTAGTTGAACATATGAGATGTATTTGGATGAGCATAGAGTATGATATTCGCCTAGAGTACCAGTTATTATACTAGTTGAATGATTATATGAGAGTGGAAATTCCTAGCAAAATGCTAGTTGTGACATCATCCCCCCGTTAGAGGGAATTTCGTCCCGAAATTCTTTCGAAAGATAGGTTTATGAATGAGAGAATAGGTGAGGGTACTTTTGCTTCATCTGGTCTTTGCATTTCCATGTGAATTTCCGGTCTGCGCTTGGCGTTCCATCGAACCTTCACAATTGGAATGCGGCTCTGCATCGCACGCTTCACTTCTTTATCCATGATTTTGACTGGTTCTTCGGTGAACAGGAGATTCTCGTTTACTTCGATCTCTTTTAAAGGTATGACGAGAGTTTCATCAGATCAACTCTTTTTCAAATTTGAAACGTGGAACACGGGGTGTACGTTGCTGAGCCCAACAGGCAGCTGCAGCCTATAGGTCATTGGACCAATCCGGGCAAGAATCTCGAACGGTCCAATGTATCGCAAGTTCAGTTTTCCCTGTTTCCCAAAGCGAATCATTCCTTTCCAGGGAGAGACTTTCAATAGTACCCGATCCCCGACTTGGAATTTCAGGGGTCTTTGCCATTTGTTAGCATAACTCTTCTGTCTGTCTCGTGATGCTTGAAGTCGAGTTCTGATTTGGATTGTCTTCACTGTCGTTTCGCGAATGGTTTTCTGGTCCCGTGAGAGTACTGGCGAGTGATCTGCATTTATGATCATAAAAGCCTCGAAAGGAGCAACCTTGATGCTCGTGCGATAGCTGTTATGGTATGAGAATTCAATCTTGGGCAACTGGGTATCCCATGTCTTGTTGAATTCAAACACCCAGACTTGGAGCATGACTTCGAGTGGTTGAATTGTCCGTTCGCTTTGGATATTGGCTTGAGGGTGGTAAGCAATGCTCATGACTAGCTGTATTCCCATAGCGTTCCGAAGTGACTGTCAAAATCTTGAAGTAAATCCGTTATCCCGATCCGAGATAATAGATGCTGGTTCTTCATGGAGTCTCACGATCTCCTTGTTGTAGATCCGTGTTAATCTTTCCATCTTTTTTGATTCCTTTATTGGCGGGAAATGAGGAGATTTGGTTGATCTATCAACTATCACCCAGATAGTGCCTAATCCAACTCTTGTAAAAATAAGCTTCGTCTTTTTGACTTCGAGAGTTTTATCCATCCATGCAACGCTTCCTCTGCGATATTCTCCGGCTTTGATGCTTTCAAGTCCGGTCGTAGGTGTTGATAGTGTTTTGTTCTTGCTTCGTGGTCAGACGAGTATGTTATTGATGAAAATAATGAAATGGCTGACTAGGAATGGTTGGGAAAACTCGGTTCGTAGGGTCTATGAGTACCGTGGGGGCATTCGCTAGACCGAAGGGTATCACAACGAATTTGAAATGGCCGTATCGAGTTCGAAAAGCAGTTTTTGGAATGTCCTCTTCTCGGACTCGAAGTTGATGATAACCGGTTCTTAGATCTATTTTAGAGAAGTAACTAGCTCCTTGGAGCTGGCCAAATAGGTCGTCAATCCGAGGGGGGTGGGTATCGGTTTTTGATAGTGGGCTTATTCAATTCCCTAAAATCGATGCACATTCTGAAGGATCCGTCTTTTTGACGAACAAGACCGGAGCTTCCCAGGGTGAGAAGCTTGGTTCGATGAATCCTTTGCTCAAAAATTTTCTTAATTGACTGGATAACTCCCGAATTTTGGCGGAAGCTAACCTGTAGGGTGAATTGACGTGGCTCCCGGTATGAGGTCGATTAGAAATTCGACCTGTCTCTCTGGGGCATTCCCGGAAGGTCTTCAGGAAATACATACAGAAATTCGCATGCCACTGGGATGTCTTGTATGCTTACTTCTTCCTTGGCCTTGTCCACAACGTGAGCGAGGAACGCATAATTCTTCTTGTGCAGACACTTTTATGCCTTGACGCACGAGATAAGACGAGGATTGGTGCCAGGTTTATCGCCATAGATTACTAGAGTTTCGTGATTGGGGAGGTGAAGGTAAACGACCTTCTCGCGACACATAGTATCAACATGGTGGGGGCTTAACCCAACCATGCCGATTACTACATCAAAACTCCTAATATTTACATTAAATCTATTTGAAATGAATGGTTGTTTAATGTTTAGGTATACCCTACATAAATGTCCTTGGTTGATTCGGTTTTTCCTATTAGCCATCTCCACCGTTAAGGCTTCGTTTAGCTTCTGGGGTTGTTGTTTTAGTAAGTGCTCGAATTCGTTACTAACGAAGCTTCGCTCAGCTCCACTATCGAGTGAGATGCAAGAGAAAGGGTTGATAAGTGGTAACGTACCGGTAACAACCGTCAGGTCTTGAGTTGTCTCTCCTTGACCCACAATCATGACTCTTCCTGATCCTTCTGCTCCTTGATTGTTAGCCTTGGGGCAATTGCGCCTGAAGTGACCGGTTCCTCCACACCCATAGCAGGTGTGATTAGTCCCAGCATTGATGTTGTTGTTAAGGTTGTTGCGATTGTTGTTGTTTTTGTTTGGCTGCCGATTCTGTCGTGGATAAGTTCTACAGTATTTGGTGGTGTGATTCTTTCGGTTGCATCTCTTACAATAGCGATGTTCAAATCCTCCAAAGACTTTTACTGTTCTTGTTGTGTTATTACTCTAAAATGCACACATAGGTATGTATTTTAATTATTATGTTCAGAGTATTTTAGTCCCATTGTATTTATAGTTGCATATCTTGTATGGTTAGATATGCCAGTTCACTATAAACAATGCTCTGATACCGATCTGTCACACCCCCGAACCAGACGGCGGAAACGTCCGGGGGGTTGTGCGTGACTTCATCTTGAAATATCATTACAGTGAATATAAATGAAACATAACATCATCATTACCATGCATAATATAATACAACTGCCATTGTTTACATCAAGTACAATCTTTAAAATAACATGACCAAAACATTCAATGTATGATGTTTAACAGTACACAAAACAAAATCCCTTATTCTTGTCGATTCTTCTGCTTGACGAGTCCCTAAGAATACAAGTTATTTTGAAAACGTCAACATATATAATGTTGGTGAGTTCATAAGTATATTTGAGAAAATGATTCGTATAACTTTGTAATCACAAGAAAATCCTGTATTTTCTTAAAATAGTTTGGTATGTTTATGTCTAATCTTGTATTAATGCATGTGTGTTATTGTTTAATAGAATGTCAAAAGTGATTGAAGAAAATGTATATAGAATGTCCCCGGACAACCAGATGTTGCCCGTAAAAGAAGAATAGTTAATGCTGCCGTACCAACACCGAGGTGGGGTACCAGTGTGAGTAAGTTACCGAACAATCCAATCATAAAAGAAAATAGATAATGCTGCCGTACCAACACCGAGGTGGGGTACCAGTGTGAGTACGTTTCCTATAAATCCAACATAAAAGAAAATAGTCTTCCGCAAACTTCATAACATTAATTCCTCTAAGTGAGCCGTTATAACCTTACTAAATAATGACAATTTCGCCTGTCTTGGCGTTATTGAACGCCGACTGAAAAATAGAATAAGGTTATAGTCACCCTAGGCCGATGTGGTGTAACTGTAGCGAACAGCTCAGGTGTGGGGTGTCATCCCCGTATAGATCTATACAAAGAACCCCGCTCTCCTTCCAAGAGACTCTGATTATAACTACAGGCTACGATTATACACTTAGAGGTGCCAACCGACAAGACTCACTAGATCCTTAATCGAATTTACGTGAAGATAAACATATAAAACTCATTCCAGGCCCAACGAACCATGTAAGTGAGCCACCAGGGCATCGCTAAACATGTGAGTCATTTCAAGACCTAATAGGAATGAGATTTATATAACATGGGCCCAAAATATATGTAAAAGGACAACTAAGGTCCATTTCACATATAAGGTATTTATAGGCCGAAATAACACGCAAATAGTATACACAACCTATCAAACATATGAATGGGCCACTAAGGCCCAATAACCTAAAAATGATCAAAATTAATCCGTTTGTTAGTTTATTGTTGGTTTTGGTTGAAGTATTCACTAAAATAGCATAAAAGGTCCACTTTTTGTAAAAATGACGTTCTTGGCCCAATAAGCCAAAAATTTACAATTAAGGCTCAATTTTGTAAAAATAACACTTTAGTCCCCATTTTATTCAAAACTTGTGTTTATGACTAGTTTGTGGTAAAAATAACATTTTAAACCCTTTTTTGTCAAAAATATCATTTTTGGCTTATTTTTGTGAAAACACACATTTTTCTGGTTTTTGGCTTTTCTGAGCTAGTTATTGAAAAATTTGTAGAAAAATCATCATAAGTCGAAATTTGGATCCGTAAATTCTGGAAGTTTGGAAATTTGTTCTACTATGCTCACAATGTTTCTCATAATATTTAATGGCTTCTAACAAGTGTGAAATTTCTCACCTTCACAGGCTGGTCCGAAATTATTTCAAATCTGATAGGCAGTTTTGTAATATTCGCCAAATATTATAGAAAGATCGTATGAAAACGTGAGAGTAGTCACTTTAAAGGTATAAACCTAAACTGTTTGCATGTAAAACATTTTTGAAAAATATTATCATTAAGGAGGTGAAAACAGTTCGAGATTGGACCAAAGATTTTCTGTCAAGGGCTGAATTTTGAGTTTAGTTTATAGATCTTTGAACACAACACTCATTTTTACTATTTTAAGTGTATAAATCCCAGATCTACTAGTTTACATGTATTATATGTGATAACACCTACTTTTCTCCAGGTTTTCATGTAGATCCAAGTGATAAACTTAATATTCTTAACATATTTTTAGATTTGTGAAGTAAATAACACATAATCAACAAATAAGTTATGAAAAACACACATATTCATGCATATACACATAGATCTACATAAAACAACTTGTATTCTCCTCCAAAACAAATTAAAAATCGAAAATAGGGGGTATGAACTCACCTTGAGGTTTGGATTTGGTTTTGATGAAGATTTGAGAGAAGATTTCGGCCCTAGCAACTCCTTGAGGAAGTTTTCGAACTTAGATGGTTCTAGGGAGTTAGATCTTGAAATAAGGCTATGTAAGAAAGAGTTCTTAACATTAAGATGGAAAGTAGGTGTTTATACATGATAACCACTTACCAAGAGGTTGAAACCTTGAAGAACACTCTTGAAACACGCACACACACCCACGATTTTTGATGAGGAAGGATGAGAGGATTTCCTTGAGTTTAAGAGGTAAAGATAAGAGAATGTTGTGTTTGAAATGAGAGATGAGGGTGGGGAGGTCCTTATGGCCGAGAATTTGGAGAGAATAGAGGGAGTGAGAGAGTCTTGCATAGAAGTATGTGATTTACATTGTTGTATGGTGGTGTTTTGTGCATGGATTACCACAATGCAACATTGAGGTGTCAAGGCTTCCATCCCCTTATTATCCCCTTTTTTTTGTTTTTTTACAATGTATATATATATATATATATATATATATATATATATATATATATATATATATATATATATATATATATATATATATATATATATATATACATACACACATAACCGAGAACGAGAGAAAGGAATAAGAGAGAAGGAATATTTGGGCTAGTATTGAATATACTTGAATTTATAAGGCCCAATTATGGAAGTTTTTCGGCCTATTGAGCCCATATGAGGGTTTACGGCCCAAAAATGTTAAAGGAATTGGTTTACGGCCCAATAAAGCCTAAGAACCCAAGTGAGATATTTTAGGCCCAATATGGCCCAAAATGCTATGGTTTGATGGATGTGGGTCCGTATAGAGCCCAATTAAGGATTCTAAGTCCAAAATAGTCAAATTGAGGATTTATTGGTCCATTGGGCCCAATAAGAGAATCCTAGTCCATATAAACTTGAACGGGGATTTCTAAGGTTTTCAGCCCTTAGTTGAGCATATGAGATGTATTTGGATGAACATAGAGTATAATATTCGCCTAGAGTACCAGTTATTATTCTAGTTGAATGATTATATGAGAGTGGAAATTCCTAGCAAAATGCTAGTTGTTACACTGATGCTTTGAGCCGCAAGTCGGCTAGTTTTGCTGTTGGGAGCATATGTACGAGGACTGGAAGCAGGAGCGAATCTGTGACAACCGAAATATTTTGGAACAAGCAGGGTCTAAATTGTAACCGTGTATTAGTGAACTCACAACTTATTTTGTTGCAATAAAAACTTTGAAAGCCAAATAGGGCATCAATTGTATAAGTAAATATGAATATATGTATATATATATATATATATATATATATATATATATATATATATATATATATATATATTTTGAAAATCAAATTTGTAATAAACACTTAAAAGTCAAGATGACGCAAATAGTTGGAACATAAATCAAGAATTAAAAACCATGCCTTATAATATTTAGCCTAGTACCCCACCACATTTTTGATTTCAGTTTGGCTAGGACCGAAATCACTCCTTAAAAAGTAATACCAAAACCGAAATCACCCACCTAGAACACCCTAGGCCGAAAAAACCAATCTAGATCCCCACCAAGGCCGAAATCACAAGCTAGGTAGGAGCTAGGACCGAAATCACATGGACCTTAGTGATATACAAGGTGATTTCGGTCATCCTTGGCCGAAATCACCCATTTAATGTCCCTCCCAAAGTGTTTTTTTACTAAATAAAGAGATAAGGGTGTTGACTTTATGAATTGATAGTTTAACCAGTTCCCATGTAGTTCAATAACCAACAGTATCCCACGTTTTTATCCACCAGTCACCCAAGTAAACTTCATATCATTTTGCTCCTTTATTTTAAGGCTGAACCCATCCCACAAATCCCACCATTTCTTCCATTCTACTTCCAGTTAACTTCCCTTCTCTCTAAAAAGTAATTCCAAGCTTTAAAGGATTAAAATCTTCAAGCTTAATCTACTCAAGGCGAGTTCATACCCCCACATTTTCAAGCTTTTTCGTGTTTTTAGGGGGGGGGGGGGAATACAAGTCCAAAATTTGTTTATCATGCAAATATTTGCATGTTTCATCTTTATGTTAAAATATGAGATATGGTTTGCACAAGATGTGGTTATCGCTAGATTTTCCCAAATATTTGTGATATATTAGTTTTAAAATGCAAAAGTTACCAAAAAACATAATATATGTCATAAAATCGTAAGAAAAATTTATGATTTACAAAACTCCTTGGTGTTTGAAGCTTTATACGAAAATATAACTTTTATACCAAAAAGGAGTACATTTTAGTATTTCACTATCTTATGGGTTACAACCCAAAAATTATGATGTGAACTCTACCTTTTGAAATTAGACAAAATACTCACTATGTGTTCATATAAATGTTTATATAAATGTTCTTGACAAACAGACCTGATTAACTATAAGTGGTATAGTTTGAGGGTTACATACACTACACTATCATTTCAGAAGAAGTAAATAATTATTAAAGGTATAATTATTTTACTTACAAGATAATGAATTTTCAACACTATAGACGTAAACCAGTTGATACAGACTTGTGAGACACTACATCATTGTACCCACCAGAGTACCTACTAAAGTCTTGAATTATAACCAGAGTCTCTTGTACGGAGAGCGTGACACTTGTGTATAGATCTATACTGTATTGACAACCCCACACCTAAACTGTTAGCTGCAGTTAGACCGACAGGTCTGGGGTGACAAATGTCGTAACAGTTCCGACGCATGAAGAACGTCGTTCAGGCCACTAATCGTATTAGTATGGTTATAATAACTCACATAGGGTATCGACGATACATTGGGTTTACGGGTTAACATACATTCAAGTAGCTTTATATAAAGATAAAATTACATAACACTTCCTTTCAGTACATCATTACCTACATTTTTAGTCTTTGGATTGAGACTTACGTTTCATTTATAAGAAAATATTGGATTTTCTGGAAGTATACACTATCATTTTCACGAAGCATTACAAACCCTTTTTCATACAAAATGCTTATGAACTCACCAACTTAAATGTTGACGCTTTTCAAAATCACTTGTATTCTCAGGGAATCAGTAGCCAGGTATTCCAAGCATTTTTGGTGGATGGGACGTCGTCACATCACGTTGTTCGTTTTTGTCACATGCATATGTTATTATGTAAACAATTTGTGAATACAATGTAAACTTGTTAAATATTTAGTTCAATGGTTGTGATGCTTTGTTTCATTTATATTCAACTGTTATGATACTGTACAATGACGTCCTCCGCCCCTGGACGTTTCTGCCGTTCTGGTTCGGGGGTGTGACATATTGGTATCAGAGCATTGTTTATAGTGAACTAAGTATATCAAACCGCATAAGATATACAACTATAGATACAGTAGGACTAAAACACTCTGACTAAGAAGTATACTTTAAAAATATATTAGTATTTTCATAAAAAAGTATACATGCATGCATACTAGGAACAATGTCATGATAAGAGTCACATAAAAGCATTTAGAGGAGTTAAACACTACGGTTAAGCCTAGACAGTTATGTAATCATATTTGGGATAAATATAGCCTGGTCGACTATATTTATATGAGATATGACCAACATGTGTTTACAAATGTTCGTGGTGGGCAACGAATCTAACACTTACCCTATACACCAAGAAACTCTAGAATCAAACATAAAGAATTAAAATACTATAGGAGTATTTTTGAATACTATTAACCTTTCATGTATTTCTTATACCTCTATTCTCGCACAGACGACATGGCAGGATTTCACATGCCCGGAGACCCCTATTTCCCTAACCAGGGAAATGGTGGATGGATTGAGGAAGATCCCAAAGAGGATCCTGAGGAGCTAGTAGAGGAAGAGGAAGAGCCCGAGGAAGAAACAGAGGAAGAAGAAGGCGAGGAGGACTTAGAGGATGATGATGACAAAGTGGAGCCAGAGGAGGAGTCAGATGCAGAGTCGGAGGTCATTAACCCTCCTTACATCGCCAGGGTTCGCGCACACCGGCTCGGCTACCAGGGGCCCACACCCCGCTGGGCAGAAGACTTGAAGAGGTAGAGCCGACAACAGCGTCACCGTTCTCCTTATGGATTGGAGCGAGGTTTCTATAACCTCCACCACGGAGGCCTGGCTGATAGGGCCCTTCCTGTCATGGTTCAGCGGATGTCACACCTCGGGGACCAGACTAAAGTATCGGCAACCCAGATCATAGAGCTAGGGGCCGCTGCCGAGGCTACCGACGCCCGTACTCGACTACTAGAGAGAAACTACCCTTGGAAATGCCATCTTATTGATGATCTCTATGAGGACCTTACCACCGCTCGAGCAGAGGTGAGAGAATACCAGGTGAGGCACTCGACTCTCGAGGAGAGAGTGATTGCAATTGAGCGACGAATATCACAACTACAGGGCGCCTCGACTTCATATCAGGGTCCAGCGGAGACTAACCGCCGTGAGTAGGGCGTATGCGTTTTATTTCATTATATGTTTCCATTTGTTATGCAATTATTTGTTTATATGATGAATAACATTGTGAGTGCTTGCAAATTTTAGTACCAACTAGACTTAATACTTATACAAAACAAGGCATTCATTTACAGAAATGCCTGACTCATAACTCTTCTCAGAAACTTATCATCGTTGATGAGATTATTGGGCTATTAGATTGATAGATTCAAAACAGATAAACAAGAATGAAGCAATCAAAGAACACAAGGATGGATCAAAAGATGTCGAATGATTAATATCTCACACCTCAGAAGAGCCCGATGAAGAACTTCGACTGTAGAGGTGTGTTTAGGGTTACAATTCAAAATCTATTAATGAGAACGTCTCCATCTAAAGCTATACATGCATGCAAAATATATAAGCTAACCCTAATGCTTAAACCACGGTTGGACAGGCCCAAACCGGGTAATCAAAATATCAACATTAAGCCCATATGACGCAACACTCTAGACCCAACAATCTTCCCCTTTGCGTCAATAGTGGCGAGAGATTAGTTCGGTTGAGAAAGAGCAGACTTCTTCACTGTCTTGAACACCTTCGGTATAATGGCCAAAAGAGTGTGACGAAAAGTTATATACCACCGAAGCATGTCAGAGAAGTTCTTCTTATCCGAATCACTATTCTGTTTACACCTGTGAGTTATATCAAGTACGTGCTCCAAGCAGGAAGTGGAGAACAGGTGTTTTTTAACAAGAGCGAAAAGGAAATTTTCACCTTCGCTTCTAGTGAACATAACAGTGTGATGAACTGGATCTATCTTGCCCAATTTCATCTTATTTAGATCACTCGGCTTCCCGATATTCTTCATAATCGGCTTCTTTCTCAAAACGTTTGCAATCTCCTGATCCATCTTAGCAACTTCATGGATGTAGGAAGCCAATATTCTCTTAATATGATCGAGGATCGGCCCATACTGCTCTTGATTAGTAAGGAGAATATTGAACAACAGAATCCAATCGTGTGGGTTCAGGTTTGGAAGATCAGCTAACGAAATCATATGAACCGAGTTATCAGAACCTCGGGTCACCCTGAACTTCACGTTGATAAATTTCCCAGCAACATTCGGTTTCAATACCTTGACAGAGGTTATTTTCTGAGCACTCCATGTCAAGTATTGGGGTTGAGCAAATTCAAGATAATAATCGATTAGATCTCGATCAACCTGTGGGTGAGGAGAAGGGACTTCAACCGTTGAATCAAAACAATGGAACACGAATGCCCTACAGGTGATGGGCATGTCAAATTGAGAATCCCTCATGTTTTCACATTCAAACGAGGCAACAGGTTCCAGCCAGTGAGTGCTGGGAGACTCAACTGCTTCTTTGATTAATCTTTCCCAGGTCCAAGTGGGAAAGAGAGCCTGCATGCAAACCAGAGCATCTTGAGCTGCTTTCTGCTTTCGCTCTTTCTCTTCTTCCTCTCTGGCTATTCTCAAATTTTCATCAATCTCTTTATCCCTTTTCTTCCTCTTTAAAGCCTCAGCAATCATTTCTTCTTCTTCATCATCACTATCTTCCAAAACACCCTTCAGTTTTTCCTGTCCACCTGAACCCGAAGCTACATTAACCTTCGGTTCGGTTTTGATAATGACTTTGGGTGGAATTGGAGGATTTTGATCAGCTTCTCCCCCTTATTGCGGAGTGAACACAGGCTCTGTAACACCCTGAATCCGACTCAAAATCTGAATAGTAGGAAGAAGTTTAGCTGTCAAGTGATTCCGGATAGCAAGGGTGAGAACAAGATCATGAGCATTAACAAGATTACTGAGAATCGAGAGAACGTCCCCATCACTACTTCTAAGAACTGCCCGCTCAGTCTTGAGTGATGCAATCTCCTTCTGGGCTTGAGCAAGATGAACATACTGGACTTCAACTTGTGTAGTCTTTCGAGCAAGTTCGTCCATAATCTTGTTTTCCATGGCCAGGTCAACCTGAAGCTTATCAAGGCGAGAGTTGACCGAAGTGAGAAGAGAAGTGTGATAAGCTTGGAACGCAGTTCGAACAGAATCAAACTTTACTGTCTCTTCTTGAAGGGACTTTGAGAGAGAATCAACAGAAGCATTAACCTTTGCAGCATTAGAGTCTGCACGACCTTTGAATGATTCCAAAAAGATCTTTGAATCATGAACAATATCTGTTACTTTGGTTGTTGCTTTCTTGCAGGTAGATGTGGAGGCATCCACAGCCTTTGTAGATTTGTCGATTGAGGTTGTATATTGCTGAAGAGCAGTGTCAAGAAAAGCTTTTAAAACAACATCTGAATAAGTTGCTGAGGAACCAAGCAATTTGTCAAGCTTATCATGAAGATCTTTTAAATGGAGCTTTGTCACCGGAGCATCATCATCATCTTCACTTGGAAGTCGATAAGGACTATAATAAGTGGAGTCAAAATCAAAGTTTTCACCTCCCAGAGTAGGCTCGGAGTCTGTTGAAGGTGATGGTGAGAGAGGTTTAGTGGTAACAGGGGTGTCAATGCCAACGGTATGTGCCCCCGTATCAGATACGTTGACACTCACCGAAGGTCCAGTTGTTGTGGTTGTTGTAGCTGGAGAAAAGATTGGAGGTGGTAGTGGAGCAGTAGTAGTAGGTTGAGAAGTGACAGGTGGTGGAATGGGAGCAACCGAGATTGGTATTGTGGTTTGTTTTGGAGAAGGAGGAGGAGTAGGAACATGAATCTGTACCTCAGGAGTTGGAGATCGGGGAGGAGTATTTCCCCTTGGTGAACCTTCGTGTTGAACTTCCTCTTCTTCATCGGCTGATTGCTCCTCTTTATTGGAAGTAGAAGGCGTCGGTGCCTTCGGGCGCTTTTCCATCTTCTTGACCTTTTTCTTTTTGGGAGCTGAAGGTGCAGCTTTATCAGCCTTACGCTTTTTAGGAGATGAGGGACCTTCGGTTTCGGCTTTCTTAGACTCCGGTTTCTTCCCCCTCTTGGCAGGTTTGTCAGCAACCTCCAAAGCACCCTGCATCTCAGGAGTGAGTTGGCATGGACCCGAAGGTGTCAATTTCCTGTAATCGGCCATGACTTTACTTTCACTAGAGACACATCGGCTCATCGATTCAGGAATAGAACCAATGTATATGAACTTTGTAGGGTCAGTTACAATAATTTTGGTCGTGTGAAAAGTAGCAACAGAAGACAGCAGAGCATCCGCCATGACAGGAATCTGAAAACTCTCAATGGCTCTGCGAGTGACTAATGTCCAGAAACGACCACATGAAATCTCAGAATGTTTGGAGGAGGAGTCGAGACTCTTCACCAGTTGTGACCAGATTAGTGAACCATAATCCAAATTGATTCCATTGTAGAGACCATAAAGAATGGTCATGAAACCTTTACTCGCCCCATCCGACCCTGCAACCCTTTCTTCTTACCCCTTGTAGATAAGTGTAAACAGACCATTCCATTAAGGTGGTAAACATGACTTCTTGAATTTTGTCACCGTAGTTAGAACTTCCATGTATCCCATGTCATAGAACATCAAAAACAACTGAGTTGTTGTGATGAAATCCGGAGAGATGACAGAAGTATCTGCAGAAAGCCCTAGCAGTGAGCAGAAGCCTGCTTTGGATACAAATGTATTGTGATTAAAGATATCGAAGAAGATCTGTTCCTTGGGTTTGTCGTAGGAAGCAGTGAAATAGACCTGTGATAGAAGGGACATGGGCACTGATTCGACTTGTGTGAGAGCAATCACCAATGGAGATTACTTGAGACACTCTACAACGTGAAGCATGTACAAATCATAAAGGAAAGGATCTAGTTGAATGATGAGATTCTGATTGGGTTTTATCGTAAGCAAAGATGATGAAGCTATTTGATCTTAAAGAGAGGATGATTCCGCCATTGTTGTAGTGAAGAAGAAGATGAGCAGTTGTATATCGCATGTTGTATTCAAGAGAGAGGTTAAAGAAGGTAAGGAGGTACAGTAGGTCTGAGAACTCCCTTTTATACCGTTGCTAGGAGAGAGAAAATATCCGCTGTGATGATAATACGATCTCTGAAACGTTGCCAGAAAAAGGGCGATTTGACAGCTTGGTTTCCCTAGATATACGTCAGCAGGCGTGGGTGTAGGAACCTTTTCAAATTCACGCGACCAATACAAATTCTTATCCTATGAGTCATGTGGAATTCTTATCCAATTACCGTCTCTTCAATTTTGAAAATGCTTAAAAGTCAAGTACAAGCAGCTACAAACGAGACTCATTCGTTCGCTTCATGTTAAGCAACTTTCGCTCCTCCATAAGAAAGTGAACCACCATATCTGTTAGAACCGAAAGCACAAATCTAAAAAGTGCCATTAGTACCATAAACAAGAGTTTGGAAAATCATAAAGATCTTCGTGCAAGAGTGTGCCAAAGAAAAAGAAATAAAGCAAGATGTGTATGGGATATAAGTGATGTCTTTGAAGACATGAAACGAATGATCCCGGGCACGAATCTATTCCTTCAAAGTCAAGAGAAACTGAGAAGTGTCTGTGTGGTTTCCCATGAAATATGATCAAATGTTTGTTAAGAAACATTGAAAGGCATCTTTTCAAGTATAGGCTTTAGTGGGTGGTTTAGCTTCAACCGAACTTCGATACTTAAAATAAGACCGAAAGAAGGATGAAGTACTTGTGAGACCGATGTGGTCTGTTGAACAAGTAGGTTGGAGAATATATTTTGTGACTGGATAATAATAAGAAATCTCAAAAACAAAACTGAAACTGGATCTTAAGGGAAGAAACGTCTTGGTGATAGACAATATCATAAAGATCACGCAAAAACTAAAAAGGAGATTTCTTGAGGTACAAGATATAGCTTGAACATTTTAGCGTTCACCGTCAATTCATTCAAGGTGTTGGATTTTGGGTTTCACTCAGCACGTGGTGAACGTGTCTAAGATCATCAACACAGATGTTGTGTAACCATAAACCTCAGTGGTAATTGCTGAGAGTCTCAAGGGTTACGATTGTGGAGCGAAACGTGATGGAGAAAAATGAGGTGGTTAAAGAGCCGAAAGTACCTCTGAGAATTAAGAATGACAAAGCAGAAAACTCTTAACTCACTGTGAGAAGAGTAAGGTAGCTCGTGACTGGAGTGAATTTAGCAGCCTAATTGGGAAGAAACGATAGGTGTCGATCGAATCATTAAGGCTTCACTCAGAGTCTAGGAGGCTTCGGTCTACATGCAGCAACATGCTTCTAGGGACACTTAACTAGTACAAAGATAAGAGTGTTATACCTGCCCCAGCTCCAATTGTAATTGAGATAGCATCTGTGATCGTCAAACAAAAAAAAACGAAACGAAACAAACAAAAAAATATTTTTGAAGTTTTGAATATTTCTGAAAAAGAATAAAAACAGAAAATAAAAATATTTTTGGAGTTTTGAATATTTCTGAAAAAGAATAAAAACAGAAAATAAAAATATTTTTGGAGTTTTGAATATTTCTGAAAAAGAATAAAAACAGAAAATAAAAATATTTTTGGAGTTTTTGGAATGAAAATAAAAGAGAAATAAAAGGTAAGCGAAAAGATAGACAAGATATACAAAGCATACAACCGAAATCAAATTCATAAAGATGAAGCGAAATGGGCCGAGCGTTCGGTTCATTTCGGTTCCCGAAAATTCTGGAACCGAAATAGACCGCGCTTTCGCTCTATTTCGCTTCTCCAATTTTTTTGTGAAACGGAAGGGGTTTCGGTACCGAATCAGCTTCCATCATTCCCAAGCCTTGTAGAATTTTATTAAAGCTTGCTTCTGGTAGGGCCTTAGTGAAGATGTCAGCCAGTTGATCTGAGGACCAAACGAAGTGAACTTCAACGTTACCATCTTCCCCATGGTCCTTTATGAAGTGGTATCTTAGTGCAATATGTTTAGTCTTCGAGTGTTGCACTGGATTGTGACATATTCGAATTGCACTTTCTGAGTCACAGTAGAGAGGAATCTTCTTCATGCATAAGGTATAGTTTCTAAGTTGGCTTTGTATCCATATGACTTGTGATGTAAAGGATGCTGCAGTGATGTACTCAGCTTCGGCTGTGGAAAGAGACACACGTTTGTTTCTTTGATTGCCAGCTGACTAGTTTACCATCGAGAAACTAGCACCCACCAGTTGTGCTCTTTCGGTCCAATCCACACCCACCAAGATCAGCATCCGAGAAGGCTTGAACAAAGAAGCCAGACTTTGCAGGATACCAAAGACCAAGAGACGAGGTTCGCTTTAGATACCGGAAGATGTTTTTCATTGCAACCATATGAGGTTCTCTTGGATTTGCTTGAAACCTTGCACAATAGTAGACTGAAAACATTATGTCCGGTCTACTAGCCGTTAGATACATAAGGGACCCTATCATTTGACGATAGAGAGTCACATCAACAACTGGTTTCTCAAGAGATGGAGTCAGTTTCGTGCCAAATGCCATTGGAACCTTTACTTTGGAATCTCCCGTCATGCCGAACGTCGCCAACAGAGTCTTCGTGTATGCTTCCTGATTAATGAAGATGCCTTCTGGTCCCTGTCTTATATTCAATCCAAGGAAAAAGTTAATCGGACCCATTGCGCTCATCTCAAATTTAGTCTCCATCAACTTCCTGAATTCAGCTGTTAAGCTAGGATTCGTGGAGCCGAAGATGATGTCATCGACATAAATCTGAACTATCATTAAGTGTTCGCCCTCTTTCTTGCGAAAGAAGGTTGGGTCAACCGAACCTTGTTTGAATTTTGACATTTTGAGAAAATGTGTTAGATTTTCATACCAGGCTCTCGGGGCTTGCTTCAAACCATAGACTGCTTTATCCAGTATGTAGCAGTGATCAGGATACTTCTCGTTCACAAATCCGGGTGGTTGTTCAACATATACCATTTCTTCTAGTTCTCCATTCAAGAAAGCACATTTTACATCCATTTGGAAAACTTCAAAGTTTTTATGTGCAACATATGCCAGAAAGATTCTCACTGATTCTAACCTTGCTATAGGAGCGAAGGTCTCTTCATAATCTATTCCTTCTTCCTGACAATATCCTTTCACCACGAGCCTCGCTTTGTTGCGAATTACGTTGCCTTCTTTATCTAACTTATTTCTAAAAACCCATTTTAAACCGACTACATATGCATCCTTTGGTGTGGGAATCAGCCTCCAAACATGATTTCGTTCAAACTCATGGAGTTCGTCTTGCCTAGATTGCACCCAATCAGAGTGATAAAGAGCAACATTTACCGTTTTCGGTTCAATTTTGGAGACAAATGAATTAAACATGCAGAATTCTACTTGAGAGAATAAAGCAGCTTGCTTCGCCATCAGTTGAGAGCGTGTGAGAACTCCTTCAGATGATTCACCAATGATTTGAGTTTTAGGATGATCCTTTGTCCATTTTATAAGAGGATGGTAATTTGGATCATAGGCAGGATCCAACTCAGCATTTACTTCTACTTCAAGATCTGATTGATCTCCTTCGTCATTTGTATTCTCATTCTCCCCCTCAAATGGCGAAGCGTATCCCATGTCAGAATTTGGATTCTCCCCCTCGAATGGACCTTCATGGGTTGGTCCTTGTGATGGATTCACCCCCTGATAAGGCAAATCGGTTGTTTTTGGTGTAGACGAACCCTCCCCCTGGAGTATAGAGCTTTCTCTTGGAGGGTCATTAGTAGCTGGGTGATCACCTGATGCAGTAGGTTCGCTTTGAGTCTGCTTCTCGGTTGGTTGTTGAGGTTTGCTTTCCATGTCTTTAGTAGCTTCATCGATGATTTTCTTCAAGGTATCGATATTGTTATCTGCTGCTTTCACTTCTGAGTGGATCGCCTTCTCTGGTTCATCAAAGAGCAGCATGTACTCTTCAAACAGATTGGAAATGGGAATTGAGACTTGACCTGATTCCTGAAAGATTTCCTCCGTTGGACCTTCGCTTACTTGAATCTTCTTCATGTAATTATCATCAAAAGTTACATAGTAGGTTTCTTCAATTTTCCTTGAGCGTTTATTCAGAACCCTATATGCTTTTGAAGTAAGCGAATAGCCAAGAAAGATCCCTTCATCTGCCTTTACATCAAACTTGTTTCGGTTCTCTTTGGAGTTGAAAATAAAGCATCTTGAACCGAACACATGGAAAAACTTTACATTGGGCTTGCGATTATTCAAAATCTCGTATGGAGTGATGGAAAATCGCTTGTTGAGGAAGGACCGGTTCTGTGTGTAACAAGCAGCAGCTATAGCATCTGCCCAGAAGTATAATGGAAGAGAAGCGAAACACAGCATGGTTCGGGCAGCTTCACACAATGAACAGTTTCGCCTTTCTACGATCCCATTCTGTTGTGGAGTGTAGGGAGTAGAGAAGTTGTGAGTTACTCCCTTTTCAGCCAGAAATTCTTCAAAGTCTTTATTTTTGAACTATAGAGCATTATCGCTCCTTATGTTTCTTACCACCTTTCGCAGCTGCAATTATACTTGCTTGATAAAAATCTTCAGCGTGGGAGTCGCCTCTGATTTCTGTTTAAGAAAGAAAACCCAGGTGAAGCGTGAAAAATCATCTACAATTACAAGTATAAACTTACTACCACCGATGCTTTCGATAGCTGAAGGGCCACATAGGTCGATGTGCAGTAGTTCAAGAGGTTCGATGATCTTTGTATTGATGCAAGAAGGGTGACTCTTTCAGCTTTGCTTGCCCATCTCGCATGCTGCGCACAAATGTTCCTTGTCAAATTTGAGAACAGGAAGTCCACGCACGTGATCCCCAAGCACCAGCTTATTAATATCTTTGAAGTTTAGGTGCGAGACTCTTCGGTGCCACAACCAACTTTCATCTGAGTTCGCCTTTGTCAGCAGGCATACAGCTGGCTTTCCTCTTATTGGGTTGAGATTCAGAGGATACATCTCGCCTTTGCGCATGGATTTCAACAGAACTTTCTTAGTTTTCTTCTCGATGATCTCCGAACCCTCATCATCGAACGAAACCTTTAATCCAGTTCCTACAACTAGTTGAGAGACGCTGATTAAATTATGCTGCAATCCTTCCACGTAAGCTACTTTACGAATCGAAAATTCGCCATTTGTAATCATCCCATATCCTTTGATCGTGCCATATGAGTTGTTTCCATATTTTACACATCCACCATCCTTAAGGGACCGGAACTCCCTAAGCTCTTCCCTCCTTCCTGTCATGTGACGAGAGCAACCACTGTCAATATACTATTCATCGTCAAACTGCTCGTCACTGATAACCTGTAAAATTAAGCAGATTTAGGAACCCAAAGTCTCTTGGGCCCTGGTGAGTCTTTTACAGAATAGGGAATTGCAACAGAAATATCAACCAAATATGTTCTTTTTATTAATGTGGTTTCATCTTTTCGTTTGATGGTGTAAACTTTGATTTTATTTTTATCTTGCTTCAATTGGGGTGTGTTATTGTTAGTTGGCTTTTCAGTTGAGTTTTTCTTTGGAGTCCTAAGGTTAGCTGACTTTTTCTTAACTTGTGCTTCATTATTAGAGACTAGCTTTCCGTTTCCTTTGATATCCTCCACCGGGTTTGGTTTTGGTTGCGAGTGAGGAGAATGGGATTTAGGATCGAAACTTGACTTTCGGTTCTTGGCGTAGTAAGAGTTGGGACCGAAACGTCCTTTTTTGGTTTGTCTGACTACTTGTGTGGCAATGATTGCTTGAAGGAGATTTGTCCCTTGATTTGTCATTTGCTTTGGGATTGGACGCCCTTTTAGAGTGAACATAATTAGAGTTTTGGGATTCCCAAAACTGTTTTCTCTCATTGAGGTTCTTCATGTATCTTTTGTTCCTCTGGCGTTTCTGTCCAACAAGTTGCTCTTGAGATTTATGAATATTCGCTCTTGGTTTCGGTTTCTCCTCATGTTCTTCGGTTGTTGTTGAAGATATGCTTGATGCTTTCATTGGTTCGTTTGGTATCTCTTTCGTGCCGCTTGAACTTGGCTTATCAAAACTTGAAGGTTTGTTGATGGGTTCAGCCACGTATCTACCCTTGACTCTCCATGAGGTTCGCTCCGACAGGCCAACCGTTTCGTCTGCATTGTCTATGGGTGCAGACCAGAAGTAGTTGTAACAACCTTCAACGTTATCTTTATCAACCAAGGAGGTCAACTCTGCCGTTTGTTTCTTAGTTATTCCTTCAATAGCGTATACTTGGTTCGGTACTGTTTGCACCTTTTGATAAACTATCACCTTTTCTTTGAGGACCTTGGACTTATCCTTGGAAATGTGAGCGAACTCAACGGAATTTTCAGATACAAGCGATTTTTCTGTTTCGGATTCGCTCTTGAGAAATTCTGAACAGTCAATCTCGTCCTCTACTGAAATTTCGCTCATTTCACTTTCCTCATCAAATTCAGAAGTGGTTTCTAAATTCATTTTATTTTCTGAACTTAATTTGGCATTGGATGAGTCAAACTTCTGTATGGTCTCGGTTTTGATTTTTAATTTATCATTTCGTCCAGCAAATTCTTTAACATACATTTATGTTCTTTGGACTCAATAAAAGCCTCCATTTTGTCCAGTCCATATTTGTAGGTCACTGAAAGCTCATCTGAGGACATTATAGATTCACATTCAGCAATGACTTCGTCCTCCTTAAATTCAAGGAAAGGCAAAATCATTTTATGAATCTTTTTACCTATCTCAAAATCTAGATGCAACTGGGTGATATTAGTATATAAGCGTTTAACAATCAAACAGAAAACATTTCTGTCACACCCCAAAACCGGAACGGCGGAAACGTTCGGGGGTGGAGGACGTCATGTACAGTATCACAACAATGCATAGTAGTAAACAAGCAACAACATCATCCATTGCATTAATAATATAATTTAATACAAGTGTGTTCTGTAAAGTTTATAAGACACCAAAAATGTAATCAAAATATGAGATGAGTCTTGAACGAGCTCCATCTTCTCAAAAATCTGGCATCGGTACCTGTCTACTGATGACCTGAGAATACAAGTTATTTTGAAAGAGTTTATCAGCTTTAAAGCTGGTGAATTCATAAGTATTTTAGTGTCATTTTTTGTATGAAAGTGTTTGTATGTACTTGATGTATAAGTTTGTAAATGCTTGTAAATGTTTGTAAATGTTTGTAAATGTTTGTATCTCCTAGAAAATCCTATATTTTCTACTAAACGTAGCCTTCTACCAAGGCATCAAATGAAATGTGTGTTTGTTTCTTGTAAAAGTGTGTATGTTCCCAAGTATGACTATCATTAACCAAAATATAGTTGTACATTATCTTTTATGTGAAGAGATCACAATGTGAATGCAATGGGAAAATAATAAAGTACTGTAGTGTTTGTATTAAAGTAACTACCGCTGTACTAATTACCTTAAATCAATTGTTATTTAAAGTAACATGTGATATGCCTGTACCATACTACCGACTAAAAACACGACGATGAAAGACGTCGGAAGAAATGACATTTGGCACCCGTAGACTTGCAAGTCCCACTGTAGCGAGCAGCAAGGTGTAGGATAGTCAATCCAGTATAGATCTATACACAAATTCAACGCTCTCCTTATAGGAAACTCTGGATACAAAACGAGCCATGACAGGTGATGCTATGCCCCGTTACGTGGCTCACATTTCTGTTGTAATGTTCTTGTATATGTATTGTATGTACTAGCTGTATTGTATGTTCCCTCTGTCTAGTATGTATGTATGTTCTCTCTGTATGTTATTGTTTGTTTCTCATCATAGTATTCTCTATCTGTATGTTATTGTTTGTTTCTCATCATAGTATTCTCTATCCGTATGTTATTGACTCATGTATTGTCACACCCCAAAACCGGAACGGCGGAAACGTTCGGGGGTGGAGGACGTCATGTTCAGTATCACAACAATGCAAAGTAGTAAACAAGCAACAACATCATCCATTGCATTAATAATATAATTTCATACAAGTGTGTTCTGTCAAGTTATATAGACACCAAAAAATATACATCAAAATAAAAGATGAGTCTTGAACGAGCTCCATCTTCTCAAAACCTGGCACCGGTACCTGTCTACTGGCGACCTGAGAATACAAGTTATTTTGAAAGAGTTTATCAGCTTTAAAGCTGGTGAGATCATAAGTATATTAGTGTTTGTATTTGTATGAAAGTGTTTGTAAGTATGTAATGTATAAGTTTTGTAAAAGTTTGTAATTGTTTGAACTCTCCTAGAAAACCCTATGTTTCCTACTAAAAGTAGCCTTTTACCAAGGCATCTAGTGTCTGTGTGTGTGTCTCTTGTAAGAGTATGTATTTTCCCAAAACTGACTATCATTAACCAAAAATATAGTTTCTACATTATTGTTTATTGTGTGAATATCACAAAGTAAATGTAAAGGGAAAATGATATAGTACTGTAGTGTTGTATTAAGTAACTACTGCTGTACTAATTACTTTAAACTATTTGATATTTAAAGTACCATGTGATCGGCCTGTATCGTGCTACCGACTCTATAGTAAAACGACGATGTAAGACGTCGTAAGAAATGACGTTTGGCACCCGTAGACTTGCAAGTCCCACTGTAGCGAGCACCAAGGTGTAGGATAGTCAATCCAGTATAGATCTATACACAAACTCATACGCTCCCCAATTAAGGAGATTCTGGATACAAAACGGGTCATGACAGGTAGTGCCATGCCCCCGTTAAGTGGCTCACAAAACTGTAAGTAATGTATATGTATATGTATATGTATATGTATGTGCTAGCTGTATTGTTTTGTTTCTCATCACTGTGTATTATGTTTGTTTCTCATCACTATGTATTATGTTTGTTTCTCATCACTATGTATTATGTTTGTTTCTCATCACTATCTATTATGTTTGTTTCTCATTACTATGTATTATGTTTGTTTCTCATCACTATGTATTACTCATGAATGAACTGACTCATTGTATGTTTCATTGTTCTAGTAATAGTATCTTCCTAAACTATACCTATTATAGTTTACTAGTAATGTTGTTTGTGTATATGAACATGTTTGTATACCTTTGCTACCCAAAGGCATTGAACTGAATGAAAGAAGTAACCTTTTATTTCTATACACATATACATGATATATAACTAGGATTCAAACGACCTTCGGACAAATAACCCGAATACCCTAAGTCCACAACCAAACAAGGAACAGGAAGTAAGGTGAGCTACCAGTCCTAAGTCCTTTCAATCCTACTTATATAATTATATCCATATAGATACATAGAATATAAGTTAAAAGAGTTTAATAAAAGTATTTGATATGTAAAAGAGTTTGTAAAACAGTTTGAAGTAAAACAGTTTGATAACACAGTTTGAAAAGTAAGAAATCCACTTGTTTGGTAGTTATTAATCACATGTGATTGATATAATAACTATAATAGTTCAACTTGTATCCCCCCCATAAAAGCATTTAAAAACATTTAAAAGGTTAATTAAGGGGTATGAACTCACCTGTAGTGAGTGGTTTGGATGAACGGAATGTATAGGATGCTAGGTGTCAAGTGAAGACTTGTACACACACGATGATCCTAGTTAACATATAATATCACATATATGTATCCAATTAGTCTTTAAACAACTAATTAACAAAGTTAAGACATCCTAGGACATGTAAAACACCTTATTTAAGTGCTATAAGTCCTAAGGATTGCATCTAAGTGTTGTAGGACATTGCTATTGAGTTTAGGGTTCAAGGGAACCCTTTTTTTGAGTTTACGGTTTTGTGACCATAACTCATTGAGTTTACGGTCGTAAACCCATGAGTTTACGGCCGTAAACTCATGTTTCTTTGACCCTCTTGTGTTTTGAAGCCTTAAAGATCACAAGAAGCATTCCTACTTCATGTTTAAGCCTTAGGAAGAGATTCGGGCACCATTTCACTCCTTTTAGGAGTTTACGGTCCTTGGACCATTTCCCCTTGGGTTTACGGCTGTAAACCCAAATGGTTTATGGTTTTATGATGTTTTCAAGTACTAAGCACATCAAGGAATGGATCTAGGCTAGTTTCCAAGGCTTAGAAGGGACTAGGGCACACTTTGGCACCCTTTTTGGGGTTTACGGTCCAAGAACATCTTCGACCGTAAACACCCTTGATCCTTGGTTTCTTGGGTGTTTTCTTGATGTTTAGAAGTGTAACAAGCTCTATAATACTCTAGGATAGAAGTACTTACTAGGTAGAAGCTTGAAAAGGTGCTAAAAGTCCAAGAACACTAGTGTGTGTTCTTGGTGTTCTTGGTGAAACTTGAAGATCTACACTTTTGGAATGATTTCACGGATGGAATCATGTTAGATCACTAGATTAAGTAAGATATCAACTTTTTAGGGATAGAAACACTTACAATGTTGAAGATCAAGAAGAAAAGTCGATGATACTTGAGAGATAATTGAATTTTGGATCTTGAAATTGTGAAAAGTGATAAATAATGACTAAGTGTCATATTTATATCCTCTTTTAGGGTTTACGGCCGTAAACACCTTTGTTTAGGCCGTAAACTCCAAACTCTTGGAGTTTTGGAATAATATTGTTGCACAATAACCCTAGGGCATCCTCTCTCCTGTTATCTCCTGAAGTACTAATCTTAAAATACTCAAACTTATTCCAAAAAGCTTGAAAATTAGCAGAAACAGTTTTGACTCCTATTGAAGTGAATGGTTGTACAGAACTCTTGCCACGCCTTCCGAAGCTTATCAAGCCCTATGTACCTTGGATTTAGCTTTCCACGCTTTCCGAAGCGTATCAAGCCCTTCCAGGGTGAGACCTTCAATAGAACACGGTCGCCCACCTGGAATTCCAATAGTTTCCTTCGTTTATCAGCGTAGCTTTTCTGTCGGTCTCTAGAGGCTTTCAATCGTTCACGAATCTGAACGATCTTCTCTGTCGTTTCCCGTATGATCTCCGGACCCGTGAGAGTGCTTTCAGGAACTCGTCCTTTAGCTAACTTGGTATCACCCACCTCAGCCCAGCACAGAGGGGATCTGCACTTTCGGCCATAGAGGGCCTCGAATGGAGCAACCTTTATGCTCGTGTGATAACTGTTGTTGTAGGAAAATTCGACAAGGGGTAAATGAGTATGCCATGCTTTCCCAAAGTCGATCACACAGGCTCACAGCATATCTTCCAAGGTTTGGATAGTCCTCTCACTTTGCCCGTCTGTCTGTGGATGGTAGGCTGTACTCATGTCCAGCCTAGTTCCTAGGGAACTTTGTAACGACTGCCAGAACCTCGAAGTGAATCTACTATCTCTGTCTCAGATAATAGATTTGGGAACACCGTGCAGTCGTACAATCTCCCTAATGTAAGTTCTTGTAAGCTTCTCCATCTTGTCTGTTTCCTTGATAGGCAGGAAGTGTGCGGACTTGGTCAAGCTGTCGACGATGACCCATATGGTATCAAGTCCACCCGTTGTCTTGGGCAACTTGGTTATGAAATCCATAGTGATCCGCTCCCACTTCCATTCCAGTATCTCTGGCTGTTGTAGTAGACCGGAGGGTTTCTGGTATTCGACCTTGACCTTGGCGCAAGTAAGGCATTTACTCACGAAGGTAGCAATCTCTGCTTTCATGTTAGGCCACCAGTATAGCTTTTTAAGATCCAGATAAATCTTATCTGAACCTGGGTGGACGGAATATCGAGTGTTGTGCGCCTCGTTCATGACCAAGTCTCTGAAACCACCGAGTTTCGGGGTCCATATCCGATCCATGAGAAAATAAGCTCCGCCACCCTTAACCTCCAAGTTCTTATCCATCCCTCTCAGGGATTCACCCGCCACACTTTCAGGTTTCAAAGCGTCGAGCTGAGCCTCCTTAATTTGTGTGGACAAGTGTGAAAGGATAGTCATAGTCAATGATTTGACTCTACGACCAGAATATTCTTTCCGACTTAGGGCGTCAGCTACTACGTTGGCTTTACCCGGATGATAACAAATTTCGCATTAGTAATCACTGAGTAGCTCGACCCACCGTCGTTGTCTCATGTTGAGCTCCTTCTGGTCGAATATGTGTTGTAGACTCTTGTGGTCTGTCAAGATTGTGCTCTTTGTACCGTACAGGTAGTGTCTCCAGATCTTCAGAGCAAACACAACTGCTCCTAGTTCAAGATCATGGGTAGTGTAGTTGACCTCATGTGTCTTTAGCTGTCTCGAGGCATAGGCGATGACCTTACCTCGCTGCATCAGAACACATCCGAGCCCTTGATTCGACGCATCGCAATAGACAATGAAGTCTTCTATCCCTTCGGGGAGGGATAGTATTGGTGCGGTGCACAAGGCTCTTTTGAGCGTTTGGAACGCTCTCTCCTGCTTCTCTTCCCAGTCAAAGGCCACGCCCTTCTGGGTCAGTGTCGTAAGAGGTTTCGCAATGCGGGAGAAGTTCTGAATGAACCTGCGATAGTAGCCAGCGAGACCTAGAAATTGACGAATTTCTGTAGGCGTCTTCGGTGCTGACCAGTTCTCAATGTCTTTAATCTTGGAAGGGTCCACGTGTATTCCCTCTTTGCTAACCACGTGCCCTAAGAATTCGACTCGTCGGATCCAAAATTCGCATTTCGAGAACTTCGCATAGAGCTTCTACGAACGAAGGGTTTCTAAGACTAGTCGCAGATGTTGACTATGCTCCTCCTCACTACGAGAGTAGATAAGTATGTCATCGATGAAGATGATGACGAACTGATCCAAGTAAGGACGACACACCCTATTCATTAAGTCCATGAATACTGCAGGTGCGTTTGTTAATCTGAACGGCATCACTACGAATTCGTAGTGCCCATAACGAGTTCGGAAGGCTGTCTTCGGAACATCCTCTCCTAGTACTCGTAGTTGGTGATATCCGGACCTTAAGTCGATTTTTGAAAAGAAGTTTGCCCCTTGAAGTTGGTCAAATAAATCGTCAATACGAGGCAAAGGATAACGATTCTTGACGGTCAGTTTGTTCAGCTCCCTGTAGTCGATGCACATACGAAACGATCCGTCTTTCTTCTTGACGAACAAGACTGGAGCTCCCCAGGGTGAGAAGCTTGGTCTTATAAAGCCCTTGCTGAGCAGTTCGTTAAGTTGACAGGACAGTTCTTGCATCTCTGCAGGTGCTAGACGATAGGGCGATTTGGCTACAGGAGTGGCCCCTGGAACTAAGTCGATTCTGAACTCGACTTGACGTTGCGGAGGTAATCCTGGGAGTTCTTCTGGAAAGATGTCGGGAAAGTCGCGTACTACTGGAATGTTCTGAATGTCTTTCGTTTCTTGGCTCACATCGACCACATGAGCAAGGAATGCGCGACATTCCTTTCGCAAGAATTTCTGAGCTTGAATGCTCAAGATGATACGAAGGTTCGTGCCGTGTTTGTCGCCATAAACTACTAGAGTTTCGCCAGACGGCAGATTAAGGCGTACAGCCTTTTCGTAACACATGATGTCGGCACGATGATGACTCAACCAATCCATGCCGATAATGACGTCGAAACTTTTAATAGAAACCGGCATGAGGTCGATCGAAACTTTTAACAGATTAAGGCGTACGGCTTTCCACGCTTTCCGAAGCGTATCAAGCCCTTCCAGGGTGAGACACCCTAGGACATGGAAAACACTTTGATTCAAGTGCTATGAGTACCAAAGGGTTGCATCTAAAGGTTGTAGAGCTTTGCTTTTGAGTTTACGGTCCAAGAGTAAACTCTCCATGAGTTTACGGCCTAGGGTTTGCGGCCCTAATGGGTTTACGGCCGTAAACCCATGGTAACTTCTACCATTTTGTGTTTTAAAGTCTTACAAGTCAAGGTTAAGTATCCTATGATCAAGTCCAAGCCTTAGGAAGTATTAGTGGCACAATTTCATCACCTTTTAGAGTTTACGGCCCATGGTCAATTCCTCATGAGTTTACGGCCATAAACTCATGTGTGCTTGGTTGTTTTGTTTGTTTAAGGCCCTAAACTCTTCAAGGAAGTGATCTAGATTTGTATCCAAGGCTTAGGAAGGGACTAGGGCTCACTATGCCCCCTTTATTAGTTTTTACGGCCCAAGAACATTGTCTTGGCCGTAAACACCTTATGTACTTGTGCTTCTTGATGTTTTCTAGTTGATTAACAAGTGAAACAAGCCTATATCAAGCCAAGGTAAGAGTACTTACAATATATAGGCTTGTAAGGGGGTTCACGGCTCAAGAACACTAGTGTGTGTTCTTGGTGTTCTTGGTGAAATGAAGAACACTTGAAGATCTAAGAAAATGGAGAGATTTCATGGATAAAATCATGTACAATCACTAGATGTTGTAGTATATCAACTAATCAAGGAAGGAAACACTTACAAAGTTGAAGATCAAGAATAAAAATCGAATGATACTTGAGAGAGAATGAGTTTCTAGGCTTGAAAATGGTAAAAAGTGAATAAAATGACTAAGTGTCATATTTATACTCCTTAGAGTTTACGGCCGTAAACTCCATGTTTGGGCCGTAAACTCCAAACTCTTGGAGTTTTGAGACTTTATTGATGCACAATAAACTCTAGAGTATACGTCCTATAATTTCCTTTTTGAAGGTCTAGGCTGTAGAACACTCAAACGGACTCTAAACAACTCAAAAGTTAGCAGAAACAAATCTGACTTCTATTGAAGTGAATGGTTGTACAAGATAGAAATTTCGAGTTGTCACAATTTCTTTGTTTTAAAAACTTCAAATTGTCTCGTTGCATATAAATAAGTTCATCCCTAGCCCTAACTAACTCTGACTCCTTCTGCTGTATCCACATCCTTCTCTCCTCACTCTTGGAAGACTCCCTGCTGAGTTGGTCAGTTAGGTTAGAATTTGCTAAGCGAGTTTGCATAAGACTGCCACTTAAGTTAGAAAACTTGAATTTTAATTCATTTAATTCTTTTTCGTAGTTTGTTACTGGTATTTTAAGTGATTCTAGGATAGATTGTACCTTCTTGATCAACTGATCGCAATCGCTGATCTTTTCACTCACAGGCTTAGCAGCGAAACATTTGACTTCCTTAAGCTTCGCTTCCTCATGCTTACCTTCGGTTGTATATCCTCTCGTTTGTGACACTTCAGCTGTCACCATTAAGCATCTCCGAGCCGACTTAGTAACTCCTTCTCTCACCACATAAGCTCTTCCATGCGAGGGTCTGCGTACCTCTTCATCTTCAGAGTCTGTAGACCAGACTTCTACTCCACCAAACTCATCATCAATAACATGTTCCTGCACAATTAAAGCATTCATAGAAACGTTAGTTTCTTTCTTCTTCTTTATCTCCTCCAACTTTCGCATGTGGTAAGCTTCATCATCTTCATCATCCTTTTTCTCAGACATCTTTCTCAGCATGCAATCCTTAGCAAAGTGGTTCTTGCCATGACAGTAGTTGCAGTCATATCCTGAATCTCCCACAAGCTTGCTCTCCTTCTTCTTATCGTCCTTCTGAGTAGTGTTCTTGCTCTCATCTTTCGTCTTTTTAGAGCTATAGCTTCCCTGCCAGTTTCGATTCTTGTTGACATGGAACTTTTTACGAGCAAACTTCTTTGGGTTCGTAACCATCATTGCATATTCTTCATTAGTCAGATCGCACTCTGACATATCAGATTCTTCCTCTTCGTCTGCCACACTCTTGCTCTTAGAAACAAGGGCCAGAGAACCCACACCCGAAACTACCTTTGCTTCCTTAGTCACCACACTTTCATGAGATTTAAGTATACCCATTAGTTTCGCCAGCGAGTAGGACTTAAATTGCTCATGTGCCTTCACAGTCGAGACCACTTCCATCCATTCGGGTCTTAAGCCATTCATGAATGTGACCTTTTGTTTGATCACTTTCCTTTCAATACCATGCTTCATCATCTTTCTAAGCAGATGATTGAAACGATCGAATGTTTGAATGAGTTTCTCTTCAGGTTTTTGTTCGAAAGCACCGAACTCAGAGAGCAATAGGGTTTGGATCGAGTGCTCTAGATCCTCATCAGTCGAATATAATTCTTTCAACCTATCCCATATTTCTTTAGCTGTAGTGCATGAACTTACTAAACGGAAAGTATCGGCTTGCAAAGAGAATCTCATCATTCTCATGGCTTTAACATTGCATAACACCTTGTCTTTTTCGTCTTGAGGGATCTTCTCTACGTCCACCAAGAGTTGGTTATACTCTTTTTGAGTCTTGATCGTTCTGTTCGTTCCAGAGTGAACAAACGGACCCAATGTTATTGCTTCCCAGATAAGATAGCCATTGTCTTCAGATCCAACGACGTAGTCTTCAAAGTGATGCGCCCATACTTCATAATCTTGAGTATAGAGAATGGGAACCCTCGTAGTGGATCGTATACTGTTGGAGATGTTGATTGGATTGACTTGAGAATCGTCGTGAGACATGATGAACAACTTCTTCTTTTAATCTGTTTGAATCAGACTTGTAAAGTTGAAACTAGGGTTTTATCGAACACCAGATACACCGTCGACAAGAAGAAGACGGCTTCTATATATTCGATAAAAGCGGAAACCCTAATGGATTCTTCAAACAGAAGAGATGCGTATATATTACACAGTCTCCTGCTCTGATACCAATTGATGAGATTATTGCGCTATTAGATCGATAGATTCAAAACAGATAAACAAGAATGAAGCAATCAAAGAACACAAGGATGGATCAAAAGATGTCGAATGATTAATATCTCACAGCTCAGAAGAGCTCGATGAAGAACTTCGACTGTAGAGGTGTGTTTAGGGTTACAATTCAGAAGCTATTAATGAGAACGTCTCCATCTAAAGCTATACATGCATGCAAAATATATAAGCTAACCCTAATGCTTAAACCACGGTTGGACAGGCCCAAACCGGGTAATAAAAATATCAACATTAAGCCCATATGACGCAACACTCTAGACCCAACAATCGTTCCACCTCTAAACTTTATGGCAGAAGTATGCCACAAAGTAAGTCAAGAAGGCACAAGAATAACACACCAACAGCTCCTCCACCGCCACTACCCCCACAAATGGACTCTACAGTGTTCCAAGCTGTAGTAACATCTGTTGTGGCTGCTGTCGTAGCTCAAATCAGCAGTAACAACAACGGAGGCGGAAACAGAACTAACAACTCCAACCAAAGCAAAAACCAAGGGCACCAGCGAATGTGCTCGTACAAAGAATTCATGAATTGCAAACCCAGGATGTATCACGGCGACGGAGGGGTCGTTACTTTAACAAGATGGTTCGAGAAGACCGAGTCCGTCTTCGAAATTTATGTCTGCCCCGACGAGTTCAAATTGAAGTATGTTGCATGTACATTCGCAGACTCAGCCTTATCATGGTGGAATGGCCACATTAAAACTTTAACTCTAGCCGTTGCCAACGCCATGAGTTGGGAGGAGCTGAAGGCAATGATGCTCGAGGAATACTGTCCAAGAAGCGAGATGCAGAAACTGGAGCAGGAACTGTGGGAAAATTCCATGAAGGGCTTCGATATTGCCACCTACAATGCTCGATTTAACGAGCTGGCAACTCTATGCCCTGGGTTGGTTACCCCGGAGGCCAAGAAAGTGGAACGTTACATATAGGGGCTATCCCCTTAGATTCAGGGGATGGTCATATTTGCCAACCCAAGCACCTTCGACAGTGCCAAGCATCTGGCATAAACTCTTGTCGATCAGGGAATTCACCAAGGCATCACGACCCCCGCGCCAGAACAACTGAAGCGATGTGACAACAAGAGGAATTTTGGAACAAAAAGAAGGGTCAACCTGCTCAAGACCCAGCTAAGAAGCAACAACCTGTGGTTGTCCATGCCATTACCACCCCTGTCGCCCCAGCACCAGCCAAGCAATATGCTGGAACTCTTCCGAAATGTGACAAATGCAACTACCACCACCACGGAGCCTGTCGGGAATTACAGTGTACAAACTGCCACAAAAAAGGGCATACCGCCCGTTTCTGCAAAGTCCCGACACAACCAACCACCCAAGCCGCTAATGCTGGGGTGAGTCGCACATGCTACGGTTGCAGTGAGGCCAGACATTTCAAGAGGGATTACCCGAAGGCACAAAACAGAAATAGTGAAGGCGTAGGAAGGGTTCTAACGATGGGGAATGAGGAGGCCATGAGGGATCCCATTGTGGTTACTGGTACGTTTCCCCTAAACGATTCATTCGCATGCATAATATTTGATAATGGTGCAGAGAAAAGCTTCGTGAGTCATCAGTTTAAACACTTACTTAAGCAGAAACCCCAATCACTAAAACGAACATTCACTGTAGAAATGGCCAATGGAAAAACATAACGCACTAACGATATATTCGTAGGATGCATACTAACTCTAAACAATCATTCATTCCACATCGACCTGATGCCGGTCACGATCAGTAGTTTTGATGTTATTATAGGCATGGATTGGTTAAGTCCTCACCATGCCAAAATCCTGTGTTACGAAAAGGCCGTTTGCCTTAACCTACCAAATAATGAAACCCTCATCATTTATGGCGATAAAGCAGACAAGAATCTACAAATCATCTCTTGCATCAAGGCTCAGAAGTATCTACGCAAGGAATATCACGCCTTCTTAGCCCATGTCGTTGATAAGAAACAAGAAGTGAAAGACATCAAGGATATTCCCGAGGTCTGCAACTTTCCCGATGTATTCCCAGAAGACCTACCGGGAACCCACCGGTACGCCAAGTCGAGTTCAGAATCGACCTGATTCCTGGAGCTACCCCCGTAGCCAAATCCCCCTATCGCCTAGCACCTGCAGAAATACAGGAACAGTCCAGCCAGCTGAACGAACTACTAAGCAAAGAATTCATCTGACCGAGCTTCTCACCGTGGGGAGCACCGATCTTGTTTGTGAAGAAGAAAGACGGATCGTTCCGCATGTGCATAGACTATCGAGAATTAAACAAGCTCACTATCAAGAACCGTTACCCCTTACCTCGAATCGAAGACTTATTTGATCAACTGCAAGGATCGAACTACTTTTCAAAAATATATCTAAGGTCGGGGTACCATCAGCTGTGAATTCAGGAGGAAGATATCCCCAAGACAACATTCAGAACTCGCTACGGTCACTACGAGTTTGTAGTGATGCCCTTCGGTCTAACGAATGCACCCGCAGTGTTCATGGACCTGATGAATCGTGTGTTCCGGCGTTATCTGGATAAATTCGTGATAGTATTCATCGATGATATACTAGTTTATTCACGCAGCGAAGAGGTACACCGTCAACACCTGCGACAAGTCTTGGAAACGTTAAGGGCAGAAAGGCTATACGCCAAATTTTCGAAATGCGAATTCTAGATCCGAAAAGTAGACTTTGTGGGACATGTAGTCAGCAAGGAAGGGATATACGTGGATCCTTCCAAAGTCAAGGCGATTGCAAACTAGGCAACACCAAGAACACCGACGGAGATATGCCAGTTTTTGGGCCTTGCTGGCTACTACTGAAGATTCATACAAAGCTTCTCTAAGATCGCAAAGCTGCTCATAACTTTAACACAAAAGGAGTGACTTTCAGCTGGGGGAATAATCGATAAGCCGCCTTCTAAACGCTTAAACAGGCTCTATCCAGTGCTCCAATCTTGTCCCTCCCAGAAGGGACCAAAGACTTCATGGTCTATTGTGATGCATCCAAACAGGGCCTAGGATGTGTACTCATGCAACGAGGAAAGGTCATCGCTTATGCCGCAAGACAACTCAAAACACATGAGGTCAATTACACCACGCACGACCTCAAATTAGGGGCGGTGGTGTTTTGCCTAAAGATCTAGAGACACTACCTGTAAGACACCAAATGCACCATCTTCACAGATCATAAGAGTCTTCAACACATTCTCAATTAGAAGGAGCTCAACATGAGACAACGACGATGGGTGGAACTGCTAAATGACTACGAGTGCGAAATCCGCTATCACCCAGGCAAAGCCAACGTAGTAGCAGACGCCCTAAGTCGGAAGGAATACTCGAGCCGCCTGGTGAAGTTGTTGACTATGACCATCCATTCTCACTTATCCGCACAAATCAAGGAGGCAAAACTAGAAGCTGTGAAACCCGATAACGTCACAGGAGAAGCATTGCGGGGAATGGATATGAACTTCGAAGTCAGGGATGACAGAACTCGTTACTTCATGAATCGAATCTGGACACCGAGATTCGGCGGGTATAGAGACGTTGTCATGAATGAGGCTCACAAGACAAAGTACTCCGTTCATCCCGATTCAGACAAGATGTATCTGGACCTCAAGAAACTTTATTGGTGGCCGAACATGAAAGCAGAGATCACTACCTATGTGGGCAAGTTCCTGACTTGCGCCAAAGTCAAGGTAGAATATCAAAAGCCCTCGGGTTTGCTCCAACAACCAGACATACCCGAGTGGAAGTGGGAGCGGATAACCATGGATTTCATAACCAAGCTGCCTAAGACGACAGGTGGAATCGACACTATCTAGGTGATCGTTGACAGACTAACCAAATCCACACACTTCCTACCAAAAAGGATACCGACAAAATGGACAAGTTAACCAAGATGTACATTAGAGAAATCGTGCGACTACATGGGGTACCAATATCTATCATCTCCGACAGAGATAGTAGGTTCACCTCACGGTTCTAGCAGTCGCTGTAAAAGTTCCTGGGGACCAAACTCGACATGAGTACAACTTATCACCCCCAAAACAGACGGTCAAAGTGAAAGGACTATTCATATGTCAGAAGACATGCTGAGAGCATGTGTGATAGACTTTGGTATGGATTGGGATACCTACTTACCACTCGTTGAATTCTCATACAATAACAACTATCACACCAGCATCAAGGTCGCGTCATTCGAAGCCCTCTACGGACGCAAGTGTAGATCAGCACTGTGCTGGGCTGAGGTGGGTGACACGCAACTAGCGAAGGGACGAGTACCTGATAGCACACTCACCGACCCGAAAATTATACGAGAAACTATGGTGATTATCGTTCAGATCCGAGTACGATTAAAAGCATCATGGGATCGGCAAAAGATCTATGCTAATAAGCGACGAAAACCCTTGGACTTCTAGGTCGGGGACCGAGTACTGTTGAAGGTCTCACCCTAGAACGGAATGATACGTTTCGGAAAGCATGGGAAGCTAAATCCAAGGTACACCGGGCCATTCAAGATCCTTGCTAGGATCGGCCCGGTGGCTTACAAGCTACGTCTACCTCAGGAACTCAACATTGTACCTCCCGTCTTCCACGTGTCCAACCTGAAGAAGTGACTTTCCGACGAAACTCTGGTGGTTCCACTCAACGAGATCGAGGTAAAAGAGAGTCTACACTTCGTAGAGGAACCAGTGCAAATAATGGACATGGAGATCAAGAGAATCAAACAGAGTCGTATACCAATAGTGAAGGTCCGCTGGAACGCCAAGCGAGGGCCTAAATTCACTTGGGAGCGGGAAGATCAAATGAAACAGAAGTACCCACAACTTTTCCTCTTGTTGCATGGACCCGTCCAAGATGCCAATTTCGGGACGAAATTCCCTCTATATGGCGGGATGATGCGACAACCGAATTTTTTTGGAACAAGCAGGGTCTAAATTGTAACCGTATATCAATGAACTCACAACGTATTTTGTTGCAATAAAAATTTTGAAAGCCAAATAAGGCATCAATTGTATAAGTAAATATGAATATATATATATATATATATATATATATATATATATATATATATATATATATATATATATATATATATATATATATATATATATATATATTGAAACTAAACTTCGTAATAAACACTTAAAAGTTAAGATGACGCAAATAGTTGGAACATAAATCAATAACTAAAAACCTTGCCTTATAATATTTAGCCTGGTACCCCACCACATTAGTGATTTCGGTTTGGCTAGGACTGAAATCACTTCTTAAAAAGTAATACCAAAACTGAAATATCCCACCTAGAACACCCTAGGCCGAAAACACCAATTTAGGTCCCCACTAAGGCCGAAATCACAAGCTAGGTAGGAGCTAGGACCGAAATCACATGGACCTTAGTGGTATACAAGGTGATTTCGGTCATCCTTGTCCGAAATCACCCATTTAATGTCCCTCCCAAAGTGTTTTTTACTAAATAAAGAGATAAGGGTGTTGACTTTATGAATTGATAGTTTAACCATTTCCCATGCAGTTTAATAACCAACAGTATCCCACGTTTTTATCCACCAGTCACCCAAGTAAACATCATATCATTTTGCTCCTTTATTTGAAGGCCTAACCCATCCCACAAATCCCACCATTTCTTCCGTTCTACTTCCAGTTAACTTCCCTTCTCTCTCAAAAGTAATTCCAAGCTTCAAAGGATTAAAATCTTCAAGCTTAATCTTAGTATTTTTGGTAAGTTTCCTTGTTAATCTTGTGTTTTGTTACACTTACTTGTTAGTTTCATATTATTTACACATATTATTATGTGTTAAAAACCTTTAGGATCATACCATTTCCAAGAAGTTCATCAACCTTATCCAAAAGTTTAGGCTTGGAAATCTTCACATCATCACTTCCAACAACCCACAAATCCACTCAAGGTGAGTTCATACCCCCACATTTTCAAGCTTTTCCGTGTTTCTAGGGGGGGGGGGAATACAAGTCCAAAATTTGTTTATCATACAAATATTTGCATGTTTCATCTTTATGTTAAAATATGAGATATTGTTTGCATAAGATGTGGTTATCACTAGCTTTTCCCAAATATTTGTGATATATTAGTTTTAAAATGCAAAACTAACAAAACAAACATAATCTATGTCATAAAATTGTAAGAAAAATTTATGATTTTCAAAACTCCTTGGTGTTTGAAGCTTTACGAAAATATAACTTTTATACCAAAAAGGATTACATTTTAGTATTACACTATCTTGTGGGTTACAACCCAAAAATTATGATGTTGACTCTACCTTTTGAAACTAGACAAAATACTCACTATGTGTTTATATAAATGTTCTTCACAAACAGACCTGATAAACTATAATTGGTATAGTTTGAGGGTTACACACACTACACTACACTATCATTTCAGAAGAAATAAATAATTATTAAAGGTATAATTATTTTACTTACAAGATAACAAATTTTCAACACTATATACGTAAACCAGTTGATATAGACTTGTGAGACACTACTTCATTGTACCCACCAGAGTACCCACTAAAGTCCTGAATTACAACCAGAGTCTCTTGTAGGGAGAGCGTGACACTTGTGTATAGATCTATACGAGATTGACAACCCTGCACCTAAACGGTTAGCTGCAGTTAGACCGGCAGGACTGGGGTGACAAATATCGTAACAGTTCCCACGCCTGAAGAACGTCGTTCAGACCACTAGTCGTATTAGTATGGTTATAATAACTCACATAGGGTATCGAAGATACATTGGGTTTACGGGTTAACATACATTCAAGTAGCTTTATATAAAGATAAAATTACATAACACTACCTTTCAGTACATCATTACCTACATTTTTAGTCTTTGGATTGAGACTTACGTTTCATTTATAAGAAAATATTGGATTTTCTGGAAGTATACACTATCATTTTCACGAAGCATTACAAACCTTTTTTCATACAAAATGTTTATGAACTCACCAACTTAAATGTTGACGCTTTTCAAAATCACTTGTTTTCTCAGGGAATCCGTAGCCAGGTATTCCAAGCATTTTTGGTGGATGGGACGTCGTCACATCATGTTGTTCATTTTTGTCACATGCATATGTTATTATGTAAACAATTTATGAATACAATGTAAATTTGTTAAATATTCAATTCAATGGTTGTGATGCTTTGTTTCATTTATATTTAATTGTTATGATACTGTACAATGATGTTCTCCGCCCCCGGACATTTCCGCCGTTCTGGTTTGGGGGTGTGACAGATTGGTATCAGAGCATTGTTTATAGTGAACTAAGTATATCAAACCACATAAGATATACAACTATAAATACAATGGGACTAAACACTCTGACTAAAAAGTATACTTTAAAAATATAATATTATTTTCATAAAAAGTATACATGCATGCATACTAGGAACAGTGTCATGATAAGAGTCACATAAAAGTGTTTAGAGGAGTTAAAACTACGGTTAAGCCTAGACAGTTATGTAATCATATCTAGGATAAATATAGCCTGATCAACTATATTTATACGAGATATGACCAACATGTGTTTAGGAATGGTCGTGGTGGGCAACGAATCTAACACTTATCCTATACACCAAGATACTCTAGAATCAAACATAAAGAGTTAAAATACTATAGGAGTATTTTTAAATACTATGAACCTTTCATGTATTTCTTATACATCTATTCTCGCACAGACGACATGGCAGGATTTCACATGCCCGGAGACCCCTATTTCCCTAACCAAGGAAATGGTGGATCGATTGAGGAAGAGCCCGAGGAGCTAGTAGAGGAAGAGGAAGAGCCCGAGGAAGAACCAGAGGAAGAAGAAGGCGAGGAGGACCTAGAGGAGGATGATGACGAAGTAGAGCCAGAAGAGGAGTCAGATGCAGATTCGGAGGTCATTAACCCTCCTTACTTCATCATGGTTCCCGCATACCGGCTCGGCTACCAGGGGCCCACGCCCCACTGGGCCGAAGATTTGGAGAGGTAGAGCCGGCAACAGCGCCAGCGTTCTCCTTATGGATTGGAGCGAGGATTCTATAACCTCCACCACAGAGGCCCGACTGACAAGGCCCTTCCTATCATGGTTCAGTGAATCTCACACCTCGGGGACCAGACTAGATAATCGTCAACCCGGATCATGGAGCTAGGGGCCGCTGCCGAGGCTAGCGACGCATGTACTCGAATGCACCCGCAGTGTTCATGGACCTTATAAATCGTGTGTGCCGGCCTTATCTGGATAAATTTGTGATATTATTCATCGATGATATACTAGTTTATTCACGTAGCAAAGAGGAACACCGTCAACACCTACGGCAAGTCTTGGAAACGTTAAGGGCAGAAAGGCTATACGCCAAATTTTCGAAATGCGAATTCTGGATCCGAAAAGTAGAATTTTTGGGACATGTATTCAGCAAGGAAGGGATACACGTGGATCCTTCCAAGGTCAAGGCGATTGCAAATTGGGCAACACCAAGAACACTGAGGGAGATACGTAAGTTTTTGGGCCTTGCTGGCTACTATCAAAGATTAATACAAAGGTTCTCTAAGGGATACCATAGACTTTATCACAAAGTTACCTCGGACGGCTAAGGGGTTTGATGTGAATTGGGTGATAGTGGATCATTTAGCCAAGAGTGCCCACTTCTTAGCTATCCGTAAGAGCTCATCGGCCGAGAAATTGGCTGATGTTTATGTGCGTGAGATTGTCGTTTGATATGGTGTTCTAATTTCTATTGTATCCGATCGGGATGTTCGGTTTACCTCGCGGTTTTGACCGAGATTCCACGAGGAAGTGGGTACGCGTGTGCTCTTAAGCACTGCTTATCATCCACAGACCGATGGCCAGAGCGAAAGGACTATTCAGACGCTCAAGGATATGTTGCGATGTAACACCCGTGTTTCTAGGCTAGGCATTAATGATGATATAATAGTCTAGGTTAACCTTTGTAACTCGTTTTGAAATAATAAGAATGTATTATTTGAGTATTATGTGTTAATTGCTTAATTGTGTGATTTAAATGAATTAAAGATAAAAATAATCGATAAAATTAAATATTATATAACCCCGATATGTATACATGAAGTTGTAGTGGTCGTGGCAAGGTTTCCGAAAATATAAAGAATGTCGAAATCCGAGTTATAACGAAGAAGTTATGACCTGTTGAAGTTTCGTGACAGAACCGGTACGACACTGCGTGACGTAAATAGAGAATTTACGATAGAGCAATATTTAGACTTAGTGATCTAAAAGAAAGTCATAGAATACGTTAAACCAAGAGCGTGCATAAAAAGAACGTCTAAATCTGACTTCGTATAAGGAAGTTATGATTTTTCGAAGTTTCGACTTAGTAGTATGCAGCCCAAAGTTCGAATATGAGATCGAGTGGTTTCTAGCCGAAACAATCTAAACGAGAATTGAAGATCTCGTCGATAGTAGTCCAACGGTAAAAAGACAGACGAAAACGAACGTCAGATGAAGAAGTTATGAATTTCTAACGGAGTTTTCCTGTCCCAACCTACTAAAAATAATATAATAAAAGCTAAATTCAAAATTATCCGACAGAGTCTAAACGAGAGTTGTAGAGCATAATCTCACCTACGCGTGGATATAAAGAACGTCGAAAACCGAGCTCGTATGTAAAAGATATGAATTTCTGAAGTTCGGGACACGAACTTCAACCCTTGTGTCAAAGCTCACGACGTGAGCACAGTGTTCACGACGTGAGCAGGTGATGGACATCCTCCAGGGCAAGTGGCCATGACGAACGCAGTGACCTATCGCGCTCACGACGTGAGCATTAGTGGCTCACGACGTGAGCATAGGATTTCAGCCCCTATAAATAGAAAGCGAGGCCAGCCGTTTAGGGTTGCCAATTTCTTTCCTCTCACTCCATATAACCTCGATTTACGTGCAAGTTATACCCCCGAAGCCCCGGTATCATCCCGAGACCCGAAGCGAGTCTCGAAGCTCCGAAGATCCCGAGAAGAAAAGAGTTTCCGAGCTGAAGCTCTGCCCGCGAGAAGCCCGGTGTGTGAAGAGATCACAGTTTCACCGAAGAATACTACTTTAAGAGCCGTAGTGCTGTCCGAGCATCATCTTATCAAGTGAGTACATAGTCCCTTTCATATACACGATTTTAATACAAGTATTGATGAACGTATTAGATATATGATATGAGTAAGTGTGTAGTTGCTTTCTATAATACACATATATGACTTATACTCTATGAAATACGTGCTATGTGATTATATACTATTTGTTATGTGGTATGAGTATTGAATGAATATGTTATACAGGTTTTAAGCTGTATATAAACAAATATATTTTATCTACAAATATGTTGGGTAGAACATGGGTAGATAGTGATGTGTGATGAAATAAAAATGATGAGAGGCCTCGATGTTGTTGTTGATCTAGTCATCTAGCAAAGTATGGATGACGACCACAAACTCTTTCTAGACTGTCCAGTGGAACGCTAGTAGGTTCATAACCTGTAGGTGTTGTGAACGATGTGCTCACCGGTGTACTCTATCTCCCTCATGGTTGCCTTAGGACATTCATTGCTGAGGAAACCCCCTTTGCAGTAGTGTCCGTCCCGATGAAAATCCTAGATTAGGTCCCTTGTAATAGTTGTTGTCATAGGGATGTAAAGTGAGGATAATGGGAATGGGTAATCGGGTTATTGTTGGTTGGTGAAATTAAATATAATTATTTATTATGGGTTGAAAACCCTATATGCTCACCAGGCTCCCAAGCCTGACCCACTCAGTTTCTTTGTATTACAGGTAGTGGCGCGAGAGCATAAGTTGGAGAACTTGTGAAGATGTTTTTGTTTATAGACTAGTAGTTGTATATAACTGTGTAAGGTCTATGTTTTATTGTTTATGCTTTTGTGTCTGTATCGGAACATGACATCCCGAGTTTTGATATATAATGAAAATACATTTCTTTAATAAATGCTTTGATAAACCTTATTTTATCATGTATTGTTTTGGGGACAAATTCCGCAACTCTTTTAAATCAATGGATTTACTCTGAAATTATTTTAAAAGCATAAATGAAACGGTCTTTTCTGGCCGTGAATTTGGGGATGTCACAGTTGGTATCAGAGCATTAGTTTAAGCGAACTAGGAATTTGTAGGATTTGTAGACTTAAACTTAGAATGCTAAGTGAAGATTGTGAGATGAGTGTCTGTTATATTTAAGACACGAGCACTAGTTTATTTTAGGAAAGTTGCCTAAAATGCTTTTATGTGCTAAATGTTATATGTTTGTCATATATGATATTATTTGTTCGAATCTACGGTTTGTTGCCAACCGGATTTGAAAACCTTATGTATTTAGGATTCTAAGCATAGGATCACGGTATTAGAACCAGCATGTAAACATTTCGAGCGATTTGGATAATTATCTATCGTGAATAAGGATCTAAATTCACCTTATTGGGTGTATAGATCGTCAATGGCAAGAACAAGAAGCGGAGTTGGAAACGTGAACGAAAACAGGAATCAACCACCTGTAATCAAGCAAATACCTGTTGTAGCAGCAGCACCCGAGCCAATGACAATGGCTGGTGTACAATTGATGATTCATACGATGTTGGATCGTCAGATGGAAGAAACTAGACGTCTGCTTTAGCAAAATCGTGAAGAACCTTCGATGCCGATTGTACAGCCCGTATTAAGTGAAGGGCAGTCGGAAGGAGGAAACTTCAGTGGGATTATTGGTCAAGCCAACCCACCGTTGGTTGGACATAACAACCAGGATGGTGGAAATGATGGACGAGGATGCAAGTATAAAGATTTCATGGCATCCAAACCACCATGTCTATCCGGAAGCCCGACGCTGGTAGAAGTTATAAACTGGATCTCCGAAATGGAGACAATGTTTGAAAGTTGCAAATGCAGCAACAAACAGAAGACCGCTCTTGCGATCCCTTTGTTAAAATCTGGAGTCTTGAGTTGGTGGAAGCTATTAGCCGACTCGATGCCCAAGGGAGAAGCTAGCAAGAAGTCTTGGGAAGTCTTTGTGGAACAACTGAAACTGCAATACTGCTCAGAGCAGGACCTTCTGGAAATCAATAATGAGTTTCAGAATTTGAAGAAGGGAAAAATGAGCGTTACTGAATATGCTACGAGTTTTACAGAAAAGATGAAGCGTATCCCATACCTAGTTCCAACAGAACTCTCTAAGGTCAACAAGTTTGCCTGCGGATTACCAGCGGATTTTGATCCAATGGTTAAGCAAGCAACCACATTGAAAGCCGCCATCTGGGCTGCTAAGAATGTTGAGACTCAGATCAGGGAGAAGGGTCTGGAGAGGTCAGAGGTTGGTGAGAAGAGGAAGTTCGATGGACCTTCAGGGTCCAACAACAAAAATAAGTTCTCGAAATCCGGTTCGAGAGGAGGTGGAGGAGGCGAACCGAAATGGTGCGACAAATGCAAGAAGAAGCATCATGGGAAATGTGACGGGGAAGCCACATGCTTCAAATATGGAAAGCCAGGGCACTATGCCAATGAATGCACCCTTACCAAGAAAGTATGCTATGGGTGTGGTGAGGAGGGGCACATCTCGAGGGATTGTCCGAAAAAGAAGGAGGCAGCAAAACCCAACATTCCACCAAAGCCGAAGGCGAGAGCCTTTTAGATGACACTGGAAGCTGCTAAAGAAGAAGCTGATGTCGCTTCAGGTACCTTTCTCGTAAACGAATTGCCTGCCCAAATTTTATTTGATTCTGGAGCCAACTACTCCTTTATATCGCATGAATTTGGTAGAAAACTAGCTTTGGCTGTTGATAGACGAGATAATGCTTTATGAGTCAAAGTTGCTAGTGGCAAGTTTATACCTGTTAGCCATCTTATGAAAAACGTCTTAATTGATTTGAATGGGAATAAGTTCCACGAGGAATTATTGCCTATTGAGTTAAATTGTTTCGACATCGTGCTGGGAATGGATTGGCTTAGCGCCAATGATGCCGAAATACTGTGCAAGAAGAAGATTGTAAAAGTAAACCCACAAGGGAAAGAGTCATTTATGGTGTATGGGGACAAACTCTGAGTGAATTCTGGGATTATTTCTCTAATGAAATCTAGAAAGTGTTTGGCCAAAGGATGTACATCATATTTGGCGTTCGTGATTGATGCAAAGAAGGAGAAAAAAGAGATGCAGAGCATTCCTGTCATGTGTGATTATCCGGAAGTATTTCCCGAGGATCTTCTTGGATTACCGCCTGATCGACTAGTAGAATTATGTATTGACTTGTTACCAGGAACGACGCCAATAGCAAAAGCACCTTACCGACTAGCGCCAACGGAGATGAAGGAGCTGATGATGCAACTTCGGGAGTAATTGGACAAAGGTTTCATTAGACCTAGTTCATCACCCTGGGGAGCTCCGGTGTTATTCGTAAAGAAAAAGGACGAGAGTATGAGGATGTGCATTGATTACAGAGAGCTGAATAAGGCAACGATAAAGAATAGATATCCATTGCCAAGGATTGATGACCTGTTCGATCAGCTACAAGGTTCAAGCTATTTCTCGAAGATCGATCTTAGGTCAGGATATCATCAGCTGAAGGTGAGAGAGCAGGATATCGAGAAGACTGCATTCAGAACACGATATGGACACTATGAGTTCTTGGTTATGTCGTTTGGACTACCCAATGCTCCAGCAGCATTCATGGATTTAATGAACAGGGTTTGTAATTCGTTCCTTGATAAATATGTGATAGTGTTCATAGATGACATTCTGATTTATTCGAAAAGCCAAGAGGAGCATGACAGACACTTGCGAGAAGTGTTGGAAGTCTTGAATAAAGAGTAGTTGTATGCAAAGTTCTCCAAATGTGATTTTTGGATTCGAGAAGTCCAATTCTTGGGTCACGTGGTCAACCAAGAAGGGATAATGGTTGATCCAACAAAGATTGAAGCTGTGATGAAGTGGGAACAACCGAAAAGTCCCACGGAGATCCGAAGCTTTCTGGGATTAGCCGGATATTACCGAAGGTTTATCCAAGGCTTTTCTTCGATCACTACTCCATTAACAGCTTTGACTCACAAAGGAGCTACTTATGCTTGGACTGATAAGCACAAAGAAGCATTCGAGTTGCTAAAGAAGAAGCTATGTGAAGCACCGATTCTTTCTCTACCCGACGGAGTCGAAGACTTTGCTGTCTATAGCGATACGTCTGGGGTTGGGTTGGGTTGTGTTTTGACCTAAAGAGAAAAGGTGATAGCATATGCGTCTCGACAGCTGAAAGAGCATGAAAAGAACTACCCCACTCATGATTTGGAGTTGGCAGCGGTAGTTTTCGCTCTAAAAATATGGAGGCATTACCTCTATGGCACGAAGTGCAAACTTTTCACCGATCATAAGAGTCTCCAATATCTCTTTAATAAGAAAGAATTGAATATGAGGCAGCGACACTGGCTAGAGTTACTCAAGGACTACGACTGTGAGATACTTTACCACCCCGGTAAGACTAATGTTGTTGCTGCGGAAAGTCAATCTTGAAAGAAAAAGGCCAAGAGCGTTGAGAATAGAAGTTGTCTCGACAATTGTGGAGAGTATAAAGAAAGCTCAAGAAGAAGCTTCAGAAAAGAATGACCGAAAGGAGGAACGTTTGGGCAAAACGTTAGTGTTCGGTACAAACAGTCACAGACTGAAGGTATTCCAAGATCGGATTTGGATACCTAGGTCAGGAGGAGTAAGAGATCTTCTGATGGAAGAAGCTCACAAAACCATGTACTCGATACATCCCGGTAGCACTAAAATGTATAGGGACCTAAAACCCTATTACTGGTGGCCGACGATGAAGCTCGATATTGCAAAGTATGTGGCCGAGTGTGTGACATGTGCGAGAGTTAAGGCACAACATTAGAAACCATATGGGATTTTAGAACCTTTACCTATACCGATGGGTAAGTGGGAAGACATTTCCATGGATTTTGTCACTAAATTGGCCAGAACAAAGAATGGTCACGACATGATTTGGGTGGTCATTGATCGCTTCACTAATAGTGCACACTTCATAGCAGCCAATGAGAAATGGTCTATGGATAAGCTCGTGAATTCTTACGTGAAGGAAATTGTGAGGCTTCACAGTGTTCTGTTAACGATTGTATCGGATCGTGACAGCCGTTTCACCTCAAGGTTTTGGAGAAGTCTACAAGAGGAATTGGGTACCAAGTTGTGTTTGAGTACAGCTTACCATCCACAGACGTATGGGCAGAGCGAACGAATGATACAAACGCTTGAAGATATGTTGAGAGCATGTACCCTGGAATTCCAAGGTAATTGGGATGAACATTTACCTTTGGTAGAATTTTCCTACAATAATAGTTTCCACTCGAGCATAAAGATGGCACCTTATCAAGCTTTGTACGGACAGAAGTGTCGTACGCCGTCTTGTTGGCTTGAGGCTGGGGAAAAGCAGTTTATGGGACCTGAGATAGTCCATCAAACTGCTGAAAAGTTGAAAATAATTAAGGAGAGGATGTTAGCAGCTCAGGATCGTCAAAAGAGCTATGCTGACAACAAGGGAAGACCGATGACTTTTGAAGTTGGAGATTCGGTTTTGCTTAAATTCTCACCGTGGAAGGGACTTATAAGGTTTGGAAAAAGGGGAAAGTTAAGTCCAAGGTTTATTGGACCGTTTAAAGTTCTTCAGAGGATTGGGAACGAAGCTTACAAGCTCGAATTACCCGAAGAACTGAATGGAATTCATAACACTTTCCATGTGTGTTATTTGAGGAAGTTCATGGGAGAAGTTCCCGATATAATTCCAATTTCTAAGTTAAGAATTGATGAGAACAAAGGGTTAATTGAAGAACCAGAGGCAATGGTTGACCGAAAGACTAAGAAGTTGCGGAGCAAGATGGTCGAATTAGTGTTTGTCCGTTGCAATCATACGAATGGGCCAAGTCTCACTTGGGAGACAGAGAGTGACATGATGAGTCGCTATCCACATTTGTTTGTTGATGTGTGCTTCGGGGACGGAATCATCCTAAGGGGGAGAGAATTGTAACGTCCGTGTTTCTAGGCTAGGCATTAATGATGAAGTAATAGTCTATGTTAAACTTTGTAACTCGTTTTGAAATAATAAGAATGTATTATTTGAGTATTATGTGTTTATTGCTTAATTGTGTGATTTAAATGAACTAAAGATAAAAATAAGCGATAAAATAAAATATTAGATAAGCCCGATATCTATACATCAAGTTGTAGTGGTCGTGGCAAGGTTTACGAAAATATAAAGAATGCCGAAATCCGAGTTATAACGAAGAAGTTATGACCTGTTGAAGTTTCGCGACAGAACCGGTACGACACTGCGTGACGTAAATAGTGAATTTACGATATAGCGATATTTAGCCTTAGTGATCTAAACGAAAGTCGTACAATACGTTAAACCGAGAGCGTGCATAAAAAGAACGTCTAAATCTGACTTCGTATGAGGAAGTTATGATTTTTCAAAGTTTCGACTTAGTAGTATGCAGCCCAAAGTTCGAATATGGGATCGAGTGGTTTCTAGCCGAAACAATCTAAACGAGAATCGAAGGTCTCGTCGATAGTAGTCCAACGGTAAAAAGACAGATGAAAACGAACGTCAGATGAAGAAGTTATGAATTTCTAACGGAGTTTTCCTGTCCCAACCTACTAAAAATAATATAATAAAAGTTAAATTCAAAATTATCCGACGGAGTCTAAACGAGAGTTGTAGAGCATAATCTCACCTACGCGTGGATATAAAGAACGTCGAAAACCGAGCTCGTATGTAAAAGATATGAATTTCTGAAGTTCGGGACACGAACTTCAACCCCTGTGTCAAAGCTCCCGACGTGAGCACAGTGTTCACGACGTGAGCAGGTGATGGACATCCTCCAGGGCAAGTGGCCATGACGAACGCAGTGACCTATCGCGCTCACGACGTGAGCATTAGTGGCTCACAACGTGAGCATAGGATTTCAGCCCCTATAAATAGAAAGCGAGGCCAGCCGTTTAGGGTTGCCAATTTCTTTCCTCTCACTCCATATTACCTCGATTTACGTGCAATTTATACCCCCGAAGCCCTGGTATCATCCCGAGACTCGAAGCGAGTCTCGAAGCTCCGAAGATCCCGAGAAGAAAAGAGTTTCCGAGCTAAAGCTCTGCCCGTGAGAAGCCCGGTGTGTGAAGAGATCACAGTTTCACCGAAGAATACTACTTTAAGAGTCGTAGTGCTGTCCGAGCATCATCTTATCAAGTGAGTACATAGTCCCTTTCATATACACGATTTTAATACAAGTATTGATGAACGTATTAGATATATGATATGAGTAAGTGTGTAGTTGCTTTCTATAATACACATATATGAATTATACTCTGTGAAATACGTGCTATGTGATTATATATTATTTGTTATGTGGTATGAGTATTGAATGAATATGTTATACAGGTTTTAAGCTGTATATAAACAAATATATTTTATCTACAAATATGTTGGGTAGAACATGGGTAGATAGTGATGTGTGATGAAATAAAAATGATGAGAGGCCTCGATGTTGTTGTTGATCTAGTCATCTAGCAGAGTATGGATGACGACCACAGACTCTTTCTAGACTGTCCAGTGGAACGCTGGTAGGTTCATAACCTGTAGGTGTTGTGAACGATGTGCTCACCAGTGTACTCTATCCCCCTCATGGTTGCCTTAGGACATTCATTGCTGAGGAAACCCCTTTGCAGTAGTGTCCGTCCCGATGAAAATCCTAGATTAGGTCCCTTGTAATAGTTGTTGTCAAAGGGATGTAAAGTGAGGATAACGGGAATGGGTAATCGGGTTATTGTTGGTTGGTGAAATTAAATATAATTATTTATTATGGGTTGAAAACCCTATATGCTCACCAGGCTCCCAAGCCTGACCCACTCAGTTTCTTTGTATTACAGGTAGTGGCGCGAGAGCATAAGTTGGAGAACTTGTGAAGATGTTTTTGTTTATAGACTAGTAGTTGTATATAACTGTGTAAGGTCTATGTTTTATTGTTTATGCTTTTGTGTCTGTATCGGAACATGACATCCCGAGTTTTGATATATAATGAAAATACCTTTCTTTAATAAATGCTTTGATAAACCTTATTTTATCATGTATTGTTTTAGGGACAAATTCCGCAACTCTTTTAAATCAATGGATTTACTCTGAAATTATTTTAAAAGCATAAATGAAACCGGTCTTTTCTGGCCGTGAATTTGGGGATGTCACAGTTGGTATCAGAGCATTAGTTTAAGCGAACTAGGAATTTGTAGGATTTGTATACTTAAACTTAGAATGCTAAGTGAAGATTGTGAGATGAGTGTCTGTTATATTTAAGACACGAGCACTAGTTTATTTTAGGAAAGTTGCCTAAAATACTTTTATGTGCTAAATGTTATATGTTTGTCATATATGATATTATTTGTTCGAATCTACAGTTTGTTGCCAACCGGATTTGAAAACCTTATGTATTTAGGGTTCTAAGCGTAGGATCACGGTATTAGAACCAGCATGTAAACGTTTCGAGCGATTTGGATAATTATCTATCGTGAATAAGGATCTAAATTCACCTTATTGGGTGTATAGATCGTCAATGGCAAGAACAAGAAGCGGAGTTGGAAACGTGAACGAAAACAGGAATCAACCACCTGTAATCAAGCAAATACCTGTTGTAGCAGCAGCACCTGAGCCAATGACAATGGCTGGTGTACAATTGATGATTCAGACGATGTTGGATCGTCAGATGGAAGAAACTAGACGTCTGCTTTAGCAAAATCGTGAAGAACCTTCGATGCCGATTGTACAGCCCGTATTAAGTGAAGGGCAGTCGGAAGGAGGAAACTTCAGTGGGATTATTGGTCAAGCCAACCCACCGTTGGTTAGACATAACAACCAGGATGGTGGAAATGATGGACGAGGATGCAAGTATAAAGATTTCATGGCATCCAAACCACCATGTCTATCCGGAAGCCCGACGCTGGTAGAAGTTATAAACTGGATCTCCGAAATAGAGACAATGTTTGAAAGTTGCGAATGCAGCAACAAACAGAAGACCGCTCTTGCGATCCCTTTGTTAAAATCTAGAGTCTTGAGTTGGTGGAAGCTATTAGCCGACTCGATGCCCAAGGGAGAAGCTAGCAAGAAGTCTTGGGAAGTCTTTGTGGAACAACTGAAACTGCAATACTGCTCAGAGCAGGACCTTCTGGAAATCAATAATGAGTTTTAGAATTTGAAGAAGGGAAAAATGAGCGTTACTGAATATGCTACGAGTTTTACAGAAAAGATGAAGCGTATCCCATACCTAGTTCCAACAGAACTCTCTAAGGTCAACAAGTTTGCCTGCGGATTACCAGCGGATTTTGGTCCAATGGTTAAGCAAGCAACCACATTGAAAGCCGCCATCTGGGCTGCTAAGAATGTTGAGACTCAGATCAGGGAGAAGGGTCTGGAGAGGTCAGAGGTTGGTGAGAAGAGGAAGTTCGATGGACCTTCAGGGTCCAACAACAAAAATAAGTTCTCGAAATCCGGTTCGAGAGGAGGTGGAGGAGGCGAACCGAAATGGTGCGACAAATGCAAGAAGAAGCATCATGGGAAATGTGACGGGGAAGCCACATGCTTCAAATATGGAAAGCCAGGGCACTATGCCAATGAATGCACCCTTACCAAGAAAGTATGCTATGGGTGTGGTGAGGAGGGGCACATCTCGAGGGATTGTCCGAAAAAGAAGGAGGCAGCAAAACCCAACATTCCACCAAAGCCGAAGGCGAGAGCCTTTCAGATGACACTGGAAGCTGCTATAGAAGAAGCTGATGTCGCTTCAGGTACCTTTCTCGTAAACGAATTGCCTGCCCAAATTTTATTTGATTCTGGAGCCAACTATTCCTTTATATTGCATGAATTTGGTAGAAAACTAGCTTTGGCTGTTGATAGACGAGATAATGCTTTATGAGTCAAAGTTGCTAGTGGCAAGTTTATACCTGTTAGCCATCTTATGAAAAACGTCTTAATTGATTTGAATGGGAATAAGTTCCACGAGGAATTATTGCCTATTGAGTTAAATGGTTTCGACATCGTGCTGGGAATGGATTGGCTTAGCGCCAATGATGCCGAAATACTGTGCAAGAAAAAGATTGTAAAAGTAAACCCGCAAGGGAAAGAGTCATTTATGGTGTATGGGGACAAACGCAGAGTGAATTCTGGGATTATTTCTCTAATGAAATCCAGAAAGTGTTTGGCCAAAGGATGTACATCATATTTGGCGTTCGTGATTGATGCAAAGAAGGAGAAAAAAGAGATGCAGAGCATTCCTGTCATGTGTGATTATCCGGAAGTATTTCCCGAGGATCTTCTTGGATTACCGCCTGATCGACTAGTAGAATTATGTATTGACTTGTTACCAGGAACGACGCCAATAGCAAAAGCACCTTACCGACTAGCGCCAACGGAGATGAAGGAGCTGATGATGCAACTTCGGGAGTAATTGGACAAAGGTTTCATTAGACCTAGTTCATCACCCTGGGGAGCTCCGGTGTTATTCGTAAAGAAAAAGGACGAGAGTATGAGGATGTGCATTGATTACAGAGAGCTGAATAAGGCAACGATAAAGAATAGATATCCATTGCCAAGGATTGATGACCTGTTCGATCAGCTACAAGGTTCAAGCTATTTCTCGAAGATCGATCTTAGGTCAGGATATCATCAGCTGAAGGTGAGAGAGCAGTATATCGAGAAGACTGCATTCAGAACACGATATGGACACGACGAGTTCTTGGTTAGGTCGTTTGGACTAACCAATGCTCCAGCAGCATTCATGGATTTAATGAACAGGGTTTGTAATTCGTTCCTTGATAAATATGTGATAGTGTTCATAGATGACATTCTGATTTATTCGAAGAGCCAAGAGGAGCATGGCAGACACTTGCGAGAAGTGTTGGAAGTCTTGAATAAGGAGAAGTTGTATGCAAAGTTCTCCAAATGTGATTTTTGGATTCGAGAAGTCCAATTCTTGGGTCACGTGGTCAACCAAGAAGGGATAATGGTTGATCCAACAAAGATTGAAGCTGTGATGAAGTGGGAACAACCGAAAAGTCCCACGGAGATCCGAAGCTTTCTGGGATTAGCCGGATATTACCGAAGGTTTATCCAAGGCTTTTCTTCGATCACTACTCCATTAACAGCTTTGACTCACAAAGGAGCTACTTATGCTTGGACTAATAAGCACAAAGAAGGATTCGAGTTGCTAAAGAAGAAGCTATGTGAAGCACCGATTCTTTCTCTACCCGACGGAGTCGAAGACTTTGCTGTCTATAGCGATACGGCTGGGGTTGGGTTGGGTTGTGTTTTGACCTAAAGAGAAAAGGTGATAGCATATGCGTCTCGACAGCTGAAAGAGCATGAAAAGAACTACCCCACTCATGATTTGGAGTTGACAGCGGTAGTTTTCGCTCTAAAAATATGGAGGCATTACCTCTATGGCACGAAGTGCAAACTTTTCACCGATCATAAGAGTCTCCAATATCTCTTTAATCAGAAAGAATTGAATATGAGGCAGCGATGCTGGCTAGAGTTACTCAAGGACTACGACTGTGAGATACTTTACCACCCTGGTAAGACTAATGTTGTTGCTGCGGAAAGTCAATCTTGAAAGAAAAAGGCCAAGAACGTTGAGAATAGAAGTTGTCTCGACAATTGTGGAGAGTATAAAGAAAGCTCAAGAAGAAGCTTCAGAAAAGAATGACCGAAAGGAGGAACGTTTGGGCAAAACGTTAGTGTTCGGTACAAACAGTCACAGACTGAAGGTATTCCAAGATCGGATTTGGATACCTAGGTCAGGAGGAGTAAGAGATCTTCTGATGGAAGAAGCTCACAAAACCATGTACTCGATACATCCCGGTAGCACTAAAATGTATAGGGACCTAAAACCCTATTACTGGTGGCCGACGATGAAGCTCGATATTGCAAAGTATGTGGCCGAGTGTGTGACATGTGCGAGAGTTAAGGCACAACATTAGAAACCATATGGGATTTTAGAACCTTTACCTATACCGATGGGTAAGTGGGAAGACATTGCCATGGATTTTGTCACTAAATTGGCCAGAACAAAGAATGGTCACGACATGATTTGGGTGGTCATTGATCGCTTCACTAAGAGTGCACACTTCATAGCAGCCAATGAGAAATGGTCTATGGATAAGCTTGTGAATTCTTACGTGAAGGAAATTGTGAGGCTTCACAGTGTTTCGTTAACGATTGTATCGGATCGTGACAGCTGTTTCACCTCAAGGTTTTGGAGAAGTCTACAAGAGGAATTGGGTACCAAGTTATGTTTGAGTACAGCTTACCATCCACAGACGTATGGGCAGAGCGAACGAACGATACAAACGCTTGAAGATATGTTGAGAGCATGTACCCTGGAATTCCAAGGTAATTGGGATGAACATTTACCTTTGGTAGAATTTTCCTACAATAATAGTTTCCACTCGAGCATAAAGATGGCACCTTATCAAGCTTTGTACGGACAGAAGTGTCGTACGCCGTCTTGTTGGCTTGAGGCTGGGGAAAAGCAGTTTATGGGACCTAAGATAGTCCATCAAACTGCTGAAAAGTTGAAAATAATTAAGGAGAGAATGTTAGCAGATCAGGATCGTCAAAAGAGCTATGCTGACAACAAGGGAAGACCGATGACTTTTGAAGTTGGAGATTCGGTTTTGCTTAAATTCTCACCGTGGAAGGGACTTATAAGGTTTGGAAAAAGGGGAAAGTTAAGTCCAAGGTTTATTGGACCGTTTAAAGTTCTTCAGAGGATTGGGAACGAAGCTTACAAGCTCGAATTACCCGAAGAACCGAATGGAATTCATAACACTTTCCATGTGTGTTATTTGAGGAAGTTCATGGGAGAAGTTCCCGATATAATTCCAATTTCTAAGTTAAGAATTGATGAGAACAAAGGGTTAATTGAAGAACCATAGGCAATGGTTGACCGAAAGACTAAGAAGTTGCGGCGCAAGATGGTCGAATTAGTGTTTGTCTGTTGCAATCATACGAATGGGCCAAATCTCACTTGGGAGACAGAGAGTGACATGATGAGTCGCTATCCACATTTGTTTGTTGATGTGTGCTCCGGGGACGGAATCATCCTAAGGGGGAGAGAATTGTAACGTCCGTGTTTCTAGGCTAGGCATTAATGATGATGTAATAGTCTATGTTAAACTTTGTAACTCGTTTTGAAATAATAAGAATGTATTATTTGAGTATTATGTGTTTATTGCTTAATTGTGTGATTCAAATGAATTAAAGATAAAAATAAGCGATAAAATAAAATATTAGATAAGCCCGATATCTATACATGAAGTTGTAGTGGTCGTGGCAAGGTTTCCGAAAATATAAAGAATGTCGAAATCCGAGTTATAACGAAGAAGTTATGACCTGTTGAAGTTTCGCGACAGCACCGGTACGACACTACGTGACGTAAATAGTGAATTTACGATATAGAGATATTTAGCCTTAGTGATCTAAACGAAAGTCGTACAATACGTTAAACCGAGAGTGTGCATAAAAAGAACGTCTAAATCTGACTTCGTATGAGGAAGTTATGATTTTTCGAAGTTTTGACTTAGTAGTATGCAGCCCAAAGTTCGAATATGAGATCGAGTGGTTTCTAGCCGAAACAATCTAAACGAGAATCGAAGATCTCGTCGATAGTAGTCCAACGGTAAAAAGACAGACGAAAACGGACGTCAGATGAAGAAGTTATGAATTTCTAACGGAGTTTTCCTGTCCCAACCTACTAAAAATAATATAATAAAAGTTAAATTCAAAATTATCCGACGGAGTCTAAACAAGAGTTGTAGAGCATAATCTCACCTACGCGTGGATATAAAGAACGTCGAAAACCGAGCTCGTATGCTAAAGATATGAATTTCTAAAGTTCGGGACACGAACTTCAACCCCAGTGTCAGAGCTCACGACATGAGCACAGTGTTCACGACGTGAGCAGGTGATGGACATCCTCCAGGGCAAGTGGCCATGACGAACGCAGTGACCTATCGCGCTCACGACGTGAGCATTTGTGGCTCACGACGTGAGCATAGGATTTCAGCCCCTATAAATAGAAAGCGAGGCCAGCCGTTTAGGGTTGCCAATTTCTTTCCTCTCACTCCATATTACCTCGATTTACGTGCAAGTTATACCTCCGAAGCCCCGGTATCATCCCGAGACCCGAAGCGAGTCCCGAAGCTCCGAAGATCCCGAGAAGAAAAGAGTTTCTGAGCTAAAGCTCTGCCCGCGAGAAGCCCGGTGTGTGAAGAGATCACAGTTTCACCGAAGAATACTGCTTTAAGAGCCGTAGTGATGTCCGAGCATCATCTTATCAAGTGAGTACATAGTCCCTTTCATATACACGATTTTAATACAAGTATTGATGAACGTATTAGATATATGATATGAGTAAGTGTGTAGTTGCTTTCTATAATACACATATATGAATTATACTCTATGAAATACGTGCTATGTGATTATAGACTATTTGTTATGTGGTATGAGTATTAAATGAATATGTTATATAGGTTTTAAGCTGTATATAAACAAATATATTTTATCTACAAATATGTTGGGTAGAACATGGGTAGATAGTGATGTGTGATGAAATAAAAATGATAAGAGGCCTCGATGTTGTTGTTGATCTAGTCATCTAGCAGAGTATGGATGACGACCACAGACTCTTTCTAGACTGTCCAGTGGAACGCTGGAAAGTTCATAACCTGTAGGTGTTGTGAACAATGTGCTCACCGGTGTACTCTATCCCCCTCATGGTTGCCTTAGGACATTCATTGCTGAGGAAACCCCTTTGCAGTAGTGTCCGTCCCGATGAAAATCCTAGATTAGGTCCCTTGTAATAGTTGTTGTCATAGGGACGTAAAGTGAGGATAATGGGAATGGGTAATCGGGTTATTGTTGGTTGGTGAAATTAAATATAATTATTTATTATGGGTTGAAAACCCTATATGCTCACCAGGCTCCCAAGCCTGACCCACTCAGTTTCTTTGTATTACAGGTAGTGGCGCGAGAGCATAAGTTGGAGAACTTGTGAAGATGTTTTTGTTTATAGACTGGTAGTTGTATATAACTGTGTAAGGTCTATGTTTTATTGTTTATGCTTTTGTGTCTGTATCGGAACATGACATCCCGAGTTTTGATATATAATGAAAATACATTTCTTTAATAAATGCTTTGATAAACCTTATTTTATCATGTATTGTTTTGGGGACAAATTCCGCAACTCTTTTAAATCAATGGATTTACTCTGAAATTATTTTAAAAGCATAAATGAAACCGGTATTTTCTGGCCGTGAATTTGGGGATGTCACATGCGAGCCTGTGTCATCGATTTTGTGGGAGTTGGGTCTCCTTCCTTTCCTTAGCTGAGTTTTCATATAACAACTATATATCACACTAGTATCGGTGCGTTGCCATTTGAGCTTCTCTATGGGAGGAAGTGTCGTACCCCAGTTTTTTGGGGAGATGTTGGTCACAGAGTCATAGGAAGGACTGAGGTAGTCTTTCAGACATCGGTTCCTATTCAACAGATTAGACAGAGATTGCAGACAACTTAGAGTCGGCAGAAGAGTTATGCTGACAGTCACCGATCAGAGTTAGAGTTCTAGGTCGGTAATATTGTATTACTATAGGTATCACCCTGGAAGGGTGTAATATGCTTCAGGAAGAGGGGAAATAGTGCCCCAGTATATTAGGTCGTTTCAAGTGGTTGTCAAGGTTGGCATGGTAGCTTATCGGTTGGATTTGTCGGAGGAGCTCAGACAGATTCACAACACTTTCCATGTATCTCAATTTCGGAAGTGTGTGGCTGACGAATCAGCAATTGTTCCTTTGGATAATATTCATGTTGATGATCGCCTAAACTATATGGAGAGACCAGTGGCGATTTTGGATCGGAAGACGAAGGCCTTGCATAACAAAGTGGTGTCTTTGGTCAAAGTTTAGTGGCAACATCGGAAGGGTTCCGGATAAACATGGGAACCCGAGACAAAGATGCAGGATCATTACCCTGAGTTGTTCACATAACCGGACTTCAAGGACGAAGTCTGATTCAAGCGGGGAAGAATTTTAACATCTAGATTTTCAAGTATTTTACATTTTTACCCTTAGTATGATAATTATTTGCAAATTGGTCCTAATGGCATTTTTGTAATTTTTTGGAGCTTCTTGCGTACGCTGGGCGTACGTGGCCTGTACCAAAAATCCTAAAATTAAGGGTTTATGCACTATTTAGACACATTTATAGCCTCATTAGCCTTTCTTTCATCAGATTCTAGCCCCATTTTGAACCCTTAGTAACCCTAATATCTTGAGTGACGCAATCTTGACCTTGAGTGTGTATTATGAGTATGGGTTATTCTAATTCATATGAGCTATCCTTTCAGACATTTTGGATCCAGAATCACATTATCATTTGACACTACTTGGAGGTACAAAGCTCCGATCTTGATGAAGTTTTGCTTAGATCTTGCCTAGCCATGAATTTGTGTTCTTTTTGGTCCCATAAGCTTGGTATTATGAGTATGGGTTATTCTAATTCATATGAGCTATCCTTTCAGACATTTTGGAGTGTTTAGAAGTATAAAAATGTAATCTTGGTCAATAGTTTCCTTCCATGCATGAACTAGGATGTCTTAATGAGTTAAGAAGTTAGGGTTTTTGGTTAAATTGAGCACTTAATAGCCATGCAAGACCATAAATTTGGAAACTTTATGGTTAAGGACATCATTTGAGGACCATATCTAGATTTTTGACGAAAGAATTTAAGGGATTAAGCTCTTAATAGAAGGAAGTGGTGGCAGATGCGTACGTTGGGCGTACCTGAAGGTACGCTGCACGTACGAGGTCAACGTCCCATTTTTAGTCAAGGTGATATTACCATATTTATACATATTTTTAGGCAATATCTGAATACATTTTTATACATATTTTGGTTATTTTCATAGATAAATGGTACTTATAATATGAAATTGCATTTTACAGCGAAAAGAACTCATCTTGAAGAATAAGAACTGAAAGCGACAAGGATCGGAACTTTGGAGGTTAAAAGCTTAAAAGATAAGGAATTCAGCAAAAAGACATTCTCACGACGTGAGGGGTAATGTCTCATGACGTCAGAATGGAGATTCTAGAAGATAATCATAAGGAAGCAAGAATCCGTGTTCGATGCGGATTAATACCGAGCTCACGACGTGAGGAGGGTGATTTTGAATATTATAAATATCCTTGACACTTACGGATTTTAGAGGTTGGCTGGACAAAATAGAGTTTCCACGGTCATTTTTCAGAGAAAAAAAGAAGGTAGAAATCTAGTAATTTCAACCAAGGAAGAAGAAGAAGATCATACTTTATTTTTAGTTTGGTACATTACTATGTCTTTAATTATGAAGTTTACTTGTTTGATTGCTTCTATGAGTAGCTAAATTTAGCTGCTTCTGTTAGCTAGATGAAGCTCGAACTCATGGTTTGGTTATGTTAGTATGGATTTTTCTAGTTGGTTAATGGCTTGTGTTTGATTGTTTATACCTAGCATGCTTAATTTGATACTAGATTGCTTTAATTCATATTCTGTGTAGTTAGTGACGATTAATCTTCATGAATTTGATTACCTAGTAATTTAGTAACCATTAGATTGTTAGAGCTAAGATCGAACCAATCTTAGATAAGTAATTAAAGTATTTGAATTTAGCAGTGCTGGAGAACACATATTGTGACCACAATTGTGTTCGTTAACTCAATCTTACATAGCTCAAATCCTATTTAATAATTTATTCTGTGTTAAATTATGTATAACCATGCATAGCTCTACATGAATTAATTCAACATAAGTAAATTTGGACTTGAATTGCTAATAATATATTAATTGGTAACCAACGAGAATTATCCATAATTAATAGTTAACCATTGAGGGAAAGTGGATTTGAACTAACAGAAGTGTTTTTAATAATTGATTGAATAGTTGTTGAGAATTTAGTTTGTCTAAACTTGAAAAATTAGATAAAAAAACCCTTTTACTTTTGCTAAGAATTTTAGGTTAATTTAATAGTGAGTAGGTTAAATAATTAATTCTGTTCCCTGAGATCGATACCCAACTTTCGTGCTGTACTATTTGCGAAAGGGTACACTTCCCTGGGTCAAATAGCTAGTAGGATAGTAGGTAAAATTAGGTGTAGCAATTTGCACGCATCAAGTTTTTGGCGCCATTGCCGTGGAACGACTTATTTGATTATTAAATTTACTTGCTTTAGATTAATCGATCCTTTTTGTGGGGTAAAACCTGCAAAAAGTTAAATTTTTTCATTAGTTTTGATTTAAGCACTGAACTCACGACGTGAGATCAGTCATTTTCGTTTTTTTTTTTCTCGTTTTTTTTGTGCTTAGATTAGTTGCGACAACACGAGGTGGTACCCTTTACCACGTCGTGGTAAGCAATCAGTTAGTATTTTTATTTCATTTTTGCTTAATTTTACGTTTTTATTTCTGTTTTTCTTGCAGTAGTTCATGACCCGAGGATCCAACACACCGTTGATGCCACCCCTTGAAGATCCAGAGTCATCCCTTCACAAAAAGACATATAAAAATGTAGGAGAAGCTAACCCGCCAAAGAAGTCACCTTTCAAGGACCTTAAATCAGTTTTTGGAAAGAAGAAAGGAAAGAACGTGGGTGAGTCCAGCAGTCAAAGGAAGGAAGAGAGCAAAATAGAAAGATTTGAACAAAATCCTAATCCAAAAGATACCGAATACGAGACCGAACCCGAGTTTGAAGAAAGCGATTTTGAGGACGATCCAAAGAACGAGATGGAAAACATTGATGATGTGTCCATGGAGGCATATAATAAGAGAACCCGAGAGGACACCGGTCCCAGTCTAGAGCAGCCTGCGCTTCCAGCCACTGCCACATTCAATCTTAAAGGGCATATTCTTTCCACGCTTAAAGATGTTCCATTTTCTAGTAAATACCTCGCGGATGCATATAAACACCTTGATGAGGTCAATGACATAGCAGATTACTTCAACATTCCTAATGTTCCAAGAGAGACGGTGCTTTTGAGAATGCTTCCCATTACTTTTAAGGGAGTTGCAAAAGATTGGTTAAAAGCACTTCCACCCGGTGCAATTACTACTTAGGCATAGATGATTGAACAATTTTTAGATCATTTTTGCCCACCTTCCAAGGTTGCTAAACTCAAGAAAGCTATAGAAAATTTTGAGCAACAACCGGGGGAGTCACTATATGAAGCATGGGAACGCTACAAGGGATTGATCAGAAATTTCCCCCAAAATGATTTGAATGAGCAACAAGAAGTGTCTATCTTTTATGATGGGGTTAATGTCATGACAAGGCAACTCCTTGATTCTCAAGGGCCAACAACTAAGAAGAATTCGGCTGAACTCAAGGAGTTAATTGAAGAATTCTCTAAGCATTCTCGTGAGTACCATAATCCTAGACATGATGGGGCAAAGGGAATAGGTATGTTGGGGGTCAGAAATGGCATCGACCAAGTCCTTTCATGATGGCCTGGAGTGCCGCAATCGAATGTCTGGTCCTAGAGGGTTGAATGTGCTATATGGGTAAGGTTACGCCCTTTCTAACACCAATTGGTTTTAGATCAACCGGTAGCGTTGATGCTCAACAAGTGGTATTAGAGCCAATGGCGAGGGCTCGATTCTCTCAGGGAGCAATTTTTGAGGGGGGGGGGGGGTTATTGGGGGTTAGAAATGGCATCGACTAAGTCCTTGCACGATGGCCTAGAGTGCCGCAATCGAATGCCTGGTCCTGGAGGGTTGAATGTGCTATATGGGTAAGGTTGTGACCTTTCTAACACCAATTGGTTTTAGATCAACCGGTAGCACTGATGCTCAACAAGGTAGTGGAACTTCTGAAGACATGGCTGCTGTTCTAGCTATGCTTAACACAATGGACCGAAGGATGACCAAGATGGACCAATCAATTCATGCTATTAGATTTGGTTGTGAAAGATGTAATGGTCCACACTTGACAAAAGATTGCCACTTGGATGATAATGGAAATAAAAAGGTGCAAGTTTGCTACTCGAGTGGAGATAAGTATGATAAAGACTGGAGGAAACCAAAGAAGGAGTGGTTACCATATGACGAATATAAGAAGTAGAAAGAAGAAAAGTATAGGCAGAATGGCCAAGGCTTCTATCAAAAAGAACAACCACCTCCTAAAATGAAAGTTGATATTGAGTCCATGCTACATAGATTTATGGAGGCTTCCGAGGAAAGACATGATGAGACCGATGTAGTGATAAGGGAACATCAAAATATCATGAAGGACCAACAAGCTTTGCTAAGAAATCACCAAGCATCGATCCAAAATATTGAAGTCCAACTAGGTCAACTAACTGCTTTTGTAAAAGAAAAATTATCTCCAAAAATTCCCGAGAAAAAGCCTCAATCACATGTAATGATAATAGAAACTGAAGAGGATACCATCTTTGAGTTCCTTGAAGCACTTGAAGTCGACCCACATCAATCCAGACTAAGCTCGAAGAAGTCACGACTCGAAGAAAATAATGTTGCCGATACACCAAACTCACGACGTGAGCATCCAAGGCTCACAATGTAGGCAAGGTCTGATCAGAAAGTTTTGATAATGTTCAAGCTTATCACCATCCTTTACCGTTTCCGTCACGAGCTCATATTCACCCACTGGAGCAAGAGCACTTAAATTTTATGGAGCAAATGAAGGGTAGTTCAATTAACACTCCTTTTATTGAAGCATTGTCTCAAGTTCCTGAATATGCTAAGTTCTTGCAAGATCTATTAGATACTCGCCAGCAGCTAGAGAAAAATTCCAAGGTGATTCTTAGCGAGCAGAGTTGTAGAGTGATATTTGGAGAGTTACCAAGGAAGATGGGAGATCCTGGACGCCTTACTCTTCCGTGTGAATTTGGAAATAACATGAATACTCATGCCTTAGCCGATTCTGGAACTAGCATAAATCTAATGCCTTTTTCGTTCTACCAAAAGTTAAACCTTTCGGATTTAAAGGCTACCAGAATGACAATTCACATGGCTAACCGTTCAGTGACACATCTAAGGGGAGTCGTGGAGGATATCTTGGTAAAAATTGGGAAATTTGTTTTTCCAATTGACTTTGTTGTTTTAGATATGAAGGAAGATGCAAATGTCCCCATAATTCTTGGTCGCCCTCTACTAAATACTGCTAGGGCCTTGGTAAACATTCTCGAGTCCAAACTTACTTTGAGAGTGGGAGATGATGAAGTTACCTTTAGGGTGGAAGATGGAATTTAAAATGGTAATGCTCAAGATGAAGTTTTCAACATAAGAGAAGAAAATGAGCTTGAAGAGTTAGAGAAGTTAATGGAAGAAGAATTTAAGTTTATCCAACAAGTTAGGCATACAAAGCCAAGAGCATCCATTCCAACGGTCTTTGAAGTAATTGCTTATAAAACTCCAACTTCTTGGGCAAGTAAGGAAAGTGAGGAAGACTTAGTATCCAGTGATGAGGAAGAAGATACTTCAAAATTTAAAGGTTCAATTATGGATAAGAAGGATATATAATTAGAGCTAAAGGATGAAAGAAAAGAGGGACATAAACAAATGATGAATAAAGGAGTTAAACGAAAGGTTGAAGAAAAGGATGTGAAAGGTAAAAAGGAAAATTCTAAAAAGGCATATCTTAGAAGAGTTCAAGCCTACAAAAGAAGGTGGAAGGAGCAGAAAATACAAGTGGTGTTGGGAAACCCTACAATTTCAACGTGAAGCGGAACGCAGTCCGGCTCATGACTCCAGTAAAAAAAAGCGCTTCTCGGGAGGCAACCCGAGCTTGGTTTGCGATTTTCTCTTCGTTTTGCATTTTCTTTTAGTTTTTGCATTTTTATTTGAATTTTAGGATATTAATCATCAAGTCATTTTAGAAAATGGTAAAAATCAAGTGTGGGGTCCCTAAATATTGAGTGGTAAAATGAATCAAAGTTTTTTTTTAGTAAAATGGACTTTTTATATAAAAATGCAGAAAGCACGTCGTGGGTTGAAAGCCCACGTCATGGTACTTTTTATTTAGTCCGTATTTTTGGCCCAGTAGCGAACTCACGACGTGAGCCCCGTAGCTCACGACGTGAGCTTTAAGTTAATACGGGAGGGGACCAATTTTGTGACCTCATTCTTTGACCACTTACCACTCACATTTTCGCACACGAACGAAATCAAGGCAAGCCCCCACTTCGATTTTTGCCGAGATTTTCCTCTCATGTCGCTTGTTTCTGTTCATTCTTCACGTTTGGTAAGTTTTCTTCATTTAATTCTTGATAATTTCTTCAATTTTAAAATTAGGGTTTATGCTATGAACAAATGTCGAAATTGATGCTCTAATAATGTGATTTCTTCACTGCATGTTACCTAAATATACTTAGAATCGTGTTGTTATTAAACCCCAACCATGCATTGAGTCCAATTTCACTTCCTGCCATGGCCGATTAAACCAACAGTTACGAACTCACGACGTGAGTCCTGGGTAGTCCGAGTTTCTTTTTTGATAATTTGTTTAATGTTTTGTGTATCCTTTTGGTTGTTTCTTGTCTATTGGTTTTTACAGGAAATGGCTTCAAGAAGGTCAAACGAGTAGTTTCAGGGATATGTTTCTACCCGCCACCCGTTGTATCAAATTCCCGTCGACATGTCCTCGAATGTGGCTACCAACTTCACCAACAATCTGGGATGGCTTCATAACAGAGAATTTGTCGTATCCCTAAGAATTTATTGGGTTTGTTTGTGAGAAGTTGGGCTAATGGAAACAATGGCTCCGTATTTGACGAAGACTTTTTCTACGAATGGTTTTGCTTTCACCTGTAACGGGTGGAAGAATTATTTGCCATTAATGAACCGGTTTTCCAAGAACTGTGTGTGGAGTTTTTCGCCTCAGTTTCATTTGAAGAGGCCATTGTTGATCCTTTTTACACACGAGCTTTGTTTTTTCGCCTCAGTGGCGAATTTAGGGAGTGTAGCATCACGGAATTCTCATGGCGTTTGGGGATATATGAGGAAAATGAGACACACTTACCAACTTTTGAACTTTTCTTGAGATCCGCTGTTCGAGAATATTTGTCGGGTGTCAGTGGGTACGATTTTTGGGCCACAGTTGCTAACGGAGCGTTTCATTCGGGTGTTTCGCAGGAAAGTCATATTTGATCCCCGATTCATCGACTTCTTTACCGGTTGATTACTTTTTCCATCAACCACAAGAGACATGGAAATAAGGTTATAAGTTTGAACTTATTTTTCTTGTGGAGTATTGTTACACCGGGAGTCTTTTGCAACATCCTATATCATTTAGCTAGTTATTTGGGTAGCAAGGCGGCCATTTCCCAAGCTGGTATCCCTATTAATGGGGGCCATTTTATTACTCGCTTAGTAAGATCTTATGGTCTTATTACACCCCGATTGGTTAGGACTTTAACACGTAAACCGGGAGACGACCTTTCTATGAGGTATTTGGAGTCAATGCGTGTTGTATTCAACATGGGTTCACACTGGAGTATACCTATTGATGATGATATAGAGCCACAAGCTCAACCCGGACAGCAGCCGTGACCGCGAGGAAGGAGGAATGTTAGGGGGCGTGGCGAGAGAGGTCAACCGGTGCATCATAATGCACCCATGGGAGGTGCTACTTTTGGAGGAGATGCTATGGTTGGTTATTTTGACCATTTGTCTTTGAGTGTCGATTGGATTGGAGGCACAATGGAAAACATGGTCCAACACTTCAATGTTGAGCAACCACCTCATTTAGGAGATCATTATCCAATCTGTCCTACACGGAGTGATTATCGGAGTCGGGGTGGAGATGGAGCAGGAACAAGTGGAACACACAATGATGAAGAAGATGCTTGATATTTATCCTTTTATTTTTATTTTGTTATTTTAGTCTTGTTTATTTTTGGTGTGTTTGTTTTTATTTTTGGTTGGATTATGTACTAAAACTTTTAGATTATTATGTTTCTTTCTTGGTTGTTTATTTACAGAAATTTGTGAGAGAAAAACACGAAAGACGATAGAGAATTAGAGATATGAGAGCATACAAAATCTTAGTTGGGTATTTAGAGTCGAGAGTCGAGACCCACAATCTTAGATAAGTGTGGGGTTAATCGAGAGAGAAGCAAGTATAGAGAAGAGTCATGTTATATAGAATCTTAGAAGGGTCTTAATGCATTTATACGTTCAATTTCATTTCAAATGATAGAAGAGTTATTGCAAAACTGCACTCTATGAAGACCTAGTTCTCACGACGTGAGCCTTCACTCCTCACATCGTGAGCTCGATGCCATAAAATTTCACCCTTCAATTTATTATGATACCACGACGTGATTCCTCTTACCACATCGTGGGCAGTTAAAAAAAGGAAAAAAGGGGGGCATTTCTTTCACTTTTCCCACTTTACAATGTGGCGTATGCTTTCCCAAATTGAGATGCTATGCTTTGAAGATCTTATGCACCACAATTTTTGAAGATGCAAGTTTCTGATTCAAATTTTTGTCGGCACATTTACATATCTCAATTGTTGAAGATCCAAGTTCCATATTAGAAGATGTCAAATTCAAGATGCTCAAGTTATCCGTACTTTTCAGAAATCAATCTCGCCTCTTCTATCATAGGGAAATATGTTCGTTTTTCTCCATTTTGTTGCTTTTAAATTATTTTATGCATACAATGAGGGCATTGTATGTAATAAGTGTGGGGTAGGGGGTCAAAAAAGTAATTGCTAGAAAATTAATTTTTTTTTTAAAATTTTCTAATAGATTTGAAATAATAATCTAAAATTGAATCTAGAATTAGTTTAGACTTAAGTTGCTAGTGTTGTGTGGGATGATCCGATGAGAGCTCAAATGTTTAATTGAGCCAACACATGTTATAATGTATTTGTGGCTTCCCAAGTTCTAGTTAAAAGTCATGAGATATGAAAAGGTAATCTGGTAGTTTATATGACATAATATGTTTTGCAGCGTGTACCTGAAATCTATCCAGGAGAGCTTGTGTAGTCATTGCACTTAGACTAATACCTCTAATCAATAAAGGTTTAAGTTAAGCTCCCTTGCTTAAGCATGTAGGATTTGAGCGAAAAAGTGAGTTATATATAAAAAAAGAGAAAAATTACCGAAAAGTTGAAAAATTTGGAGCTATCAAGTATGAAGATCAAAAGATCAAAATTATAAAGAAATTCAAAAGTTGAAGATACCAAAAATCTAACAAAAAGGTGGTGAATTCAAATAAATCAAAGATCAATTATTCAAAGAAGTGAAGAATTCCAAAGAGCTCCATCATGGTATCAAAAGTTGTAATTTTTCTAGATTATGTATGCTTGGGTTGCTTAACCAAAAATACATTGAGGTTAAGAAAGATTTCTGAGGATTGATTTGGAGGGTTGCAGAAATGAGTGTCATATAAGCTAAGGGTGAAGGTTCATAAGGATTGTGAGTATTTAGAATTAGGAAGTTATTAGGAGATTTAGACACAGATATGCGCATTGCGGTCTTGGTATAATGGTTGAGCTCGAAATGGATTGTTTTATGTGATGCTAGTAATGAAAGTTTGAATTTAAAAATAATTAGTTTTGCTTGAGGGCAAGCAAAAGATAAGTGTGGGGTATTTGATATTGCCATATTTATACATATTTTTAGGCAATATTTGAATACATTTTTATACATATTTTGGTTATTTGCATAGATAAATGGTACTTATAAGATTAAATTGCATTTTGCAGCCAAAAGAAGTCATCTTGAAGAATAAGGTCTAAAAGCGACAAGGATCAGAACTTTGGAGGTTAATAGCTTAAAAGATAAGGAATTCAGCAAAAAGTCATTCTAACGACGTGAGGGGTAATGTCTCACGACGTGAGCATGGAGATTATAGAAGATAAGCATCCGGAAGCAAGAATCTGTGTTCGATACAGATTAATACCGAGCTCACGACGTGAGATGCCTTTCTCACGACGTGAGGAGGGTGATTTCGAATATTATAAATATCCTTGACACTTACTGATTTTAGAGGTTGGCTGGACAAAATACAGTTTCCAGAGTCGTTTTTCAGAGAAAAAGAAGGAAGAAATCTAGTAATTTCAACCAAGGAAGAAGAAGAAGATCATACTTTATTTTTAGTTTGGTACATTACTATGTCTTTAATTATGAACTTTACTTGTTTAATTGCTTCTATGAGTAGCTAAATTTAGCTGCTTCTGTTAGCTAGATGAAGCTCGAACTCATGGCTTGGTTATGTTAGTATGGATTTTTCTAGTTGGTTAATGGCTTATGTTTGATTGTTTATACCTAGCATGCTTAATTTGATACTAGATTGCTTTAATTCGTATTCTGTGTAGTTAGTGACGATTAATCTTCATGAATTTGATTACCTAGTAATTTAGTGACCATTAGATTGTTAGAGCCAAGATCGAACCAATCTTAGATAAGTAATTAAAGTATTTGAATTTAGCAGTGCTGGAGAACACATATTGTGACCACAATTGTGTTCGTTAACTCAATCTTACATAGCTCCATTCCTATTTAATAATTGATTCTGTGTTAAATTATGTATGACCATGCATAACTCTACATGAATTAATTCAACATTAGTAAATTTGGACTTGAATTGCTAATAATATATTAATTGGTAACCAACGAGAATTATCCATAATTAATAGCTAATCATTGAGGGAAGGTGGATTCGAACTAACATAAGTTTTTTAATAATTGATTGAATAGTTGTTAAGAATTTAAGTTTGTCTAAACTTGCAAAATTAGATAAAAAAAAAACCCTTTTATTTTTGCTTAGAATTTTAGGTTAATTTAGTGAGTAGGTTAAATAATTAATTCTGTTCCCTGAGATCGATACCCAACTTTCGTGCTATACTATTTGCGAAAGGTACACTGCACTGGGTCGAATAGCTAGTAGGATAGTAGGTAAAATTAGGTGTATCTATTTGCACGCATCATAAGGCCTTAATACGCTACACATATAAGCTAAGTATGTTTGGCGTACTTAGCTGAGTCGATCCGTTGACTTCTTTGACATTTGAATTTAACCAAGTTTGACATACGGGTATTTTGAGTATTTTGATTGGAATTTGTGATTTGGCCACTATTTGATGTATAGGTGACTGATACAGTTGATATTTGGAGCAGTGTCCTATTCAACTATTTGTTCAGAATGAGATGTGAGTTTTTCTCACTGTACTTATGGGTCGAAGGCACTAATGCTGACTCACTGGATTATGTATCATGGTTTAAAGGATGTTTTTATGTTGTATTGATCTTTTAGGACTAAATTGTGGTAAATAGGATGTTGTTATGGGATAATGATCTGTAGATCTTTATGTGAGTCTGATGACTGGTTATATAATTATCTGCTTACTAGACATATGCTATATGTTATATATATATATATATATATATATATATATATATATATATATATATATATATATATATATATATATCGAGATTGTATGGTTGGCTTGAGGCGATGCTGCTTTGTACAGAAGCCAACAAACCTAGGAGCAAGCCAGACATAAGTTGTGGGCCTGAGCGGAAAGCCAGACTTATGTTGTGGGCTCAAGAGTAAGCCAGAGATGAGCTGTGGGCCGGGAGGCAACCAGACTCATGTGGTGGACTCAGGGGTAATCTAGTATGTTAGCTGTGGACCCAATATGCATGTTGTTATATGTTTGTGTGATGGTACCTTGGAGGAACTCACTAAGCTTTGGCTTATAGTTTTAATTTTATGTTTCAGGTATTTCAGATGATCGTGAGAAACCAAAGATGTGATAGTGCACATCCTCTTGGTTTTGTTGATATTGATTTGGGACACTCTGATCTATGATTTCTACTTTTGAGAACAATGTTTTGTAATTAATTGGTTTTGATTTGGGACTTGTCTGAAAACAATGATTTTACTTGATTTAAAAATTATAATTTTTACCTTGACTTTTAGAATGTTGCACTATCACATGTCAGGGGCAACCAATTAAAACATCTAAATTTTCCAAATTAACGGGTAAAAGTCTAGTTCATACCTTCATGATGCAAAAAAAAAAAGCAAAAGAAAAGAAAAAAGAAAAAAAAAACAATAGGACCTTTTAAAGTATAGATGGTAAGGAGGGTGTGCTATAATAACAATAACCGTATGAAATATTAAATTTTAGTTTTATTTTAAAACTTTAGATTTTTCGTTATTAGAGCATCCAGATTAACAGGTTACTCTAAAAAATTAAAATATTATATTTCTATTAAGTTATTTGAAACCATGGAGAATTTTCAAAAGTTTCTTTTAAATTAAATAAACGATTATCAATTTTTTAATACATTTTTATAAAACTCTTTCATCTAATTTATTACCTTTTTGGCATACATTATATTTTGAAAAAGGAGAACAGTAATTAACAACAAAGACATTAATCAACCATATAAACAAATACAATACGGAAATTAAAATGATAATTATATTAGGTTGTTGATGTTTTTGAGGTCCAAATACATTTTTATGGTAACATAATGCACAATGGTTAGTATAGAATGTATTTGTTTTCTTAGTCCTTATTTTTCATTTGAATTGGTTGTATTTTCTATATACGTTAAAAACATTTTTACAGAGAATCTTGGATTAGACTCGATTTCCGGTCAATTTCGGTAAAAAAAATAACAAACCTTAGGACATGTCTTGTTGAGGTCAGTCAAGTTTATATATATATATATATATATATATATATATATATATATATATATCAGGTCATCCGTTATACCCACCACTAACCACTATAGTGGTCGGTGTCACGTCATCACCACACTCCATACCACTAATAATGAGATACCTACCACTAAAAACACAACTTTACCTCATTTTTTTTATTTAAATTTAATTCATAAATACATTAAAACACAATAAAACATATTTTTTTAAAATTAAATTTAATTCAAAAACACAATAAAACATATTTTTTTAAACTAAATTTTTATTCAATGGAACAAGATTACTTTAATTTAAAACACATAAGATAAAAAACATAAAAAAATATATAAAAATGCAACCACAAACAACTTAAACTAGTTTTTAAACCTTATTTTTAATCACTAAATTTTGGGCACTCTCTCAATTTTCGCGAAGCTTTGACGTGTTTAAATGGTGTGTGTTTTGTGTCTTCATATTGGTGCATGACCACAACAAACGGATCGCCTTCGTGTACGTTGTTTATAACAAAGTTATAAATACCATTGAATTCAAGGCATTTAACCCTCATATCGCGATACTTCGAACATATTTCATCAAGACTACAACTTTGACAACCCATTAAATCATGGAAAACATTTCCAACTTTTACCCAAAAATTAGGAGGCGTTACTGGGCCTTCTTAATCTGCTACCTATGTTCGTGCTAAGTTCTCTTATTCATTTTCTGACCAATTCATCCTTTTAGGAGCCATTGGTTTGAATGAATGCAAAACAAGGGTGTGATTGTGTGAGAAAAGAAAGAAGAAATTATGTGAGTATGTTTAATAGAAAGTATGATATTTATAGAAGAGGTTTAATATGTTTGAAAGGTAAAAAATAAAAAATAAAAATAATAAAGTGTCCGTTACAAAGAAATTAGCCGTTGCAAATCATCAACCAATAGCCATTTCCGTTTGATTTCGTGGAACACACAACGAACCATCACGACCACGATCGACCACGACCGGCCGGGATGGTGTGCACGGTCGTAGTCGTGGTCCACGTATACCACGAGCCTTCTCGTGCATTGTATACCTTATGGCCTAAGAAACCGTTAACTTTCTTGACCAGTATTGAGTTTATGATCCTGACAACAAACATTGATTTATTTAAGATTAACGCCTTAAGAAGTTTGTTGACTTCAAAATTAATTATCTCACTTTGGTTGCCGACTTGACCTCTTTTCTTTTGTCTTATCTTGCTATAGGATGTGTTGTTGAGACTATACTTGATAATATCCCGTGAGTTTCGCACAATATTAGATAGTTCACATGCAAAAATATCTACATATGTTCGTAGGGATCTTTGTTAACTTGTATCACGTATCGGGTGGGAAAATTTATTAATCCGAACAGACAAGATGATCCTTGTATATAAATTATTTATAATTTCTTCCTAACACTACTCTTCCAACCGGTCTAATTTAAGGATGGTTCATTTATTTCTACTCGTGATTTCGTCTAGTGTCATAGTCTACACTGTAGTGTTTTTTATGGTAGTCTAGTCCTTCCTAATAAATAAAGATCTTTTTGCCACATGTCACATTCTTATTTATTTTGCCACATGTAATTTTGTGGTTATTTTAAATTAATGTTTATTCCACATGTCATTTTATAGTTTTTTTCATTTTATTAAATTCTAGATAGTATTTAAATACAATAATAAATGCATATCAATTTCATTAATGAAATTTCCTTCTAATTTCAAAATTATTACATTAATGATTCATTAATTTTCTTTATTTATTTATCTAAATTGTTTGTTTAAATTTAAAAAAAAAAACACTTTAATTTTTATAATTCAATATTTTCTCACTTTTCTTATAAATTCATACTTCTCAAATGTTTAGAATTTTGTATTTAGTTTTTATTTAAAATAAACTCATGTAATACATGAGTCTCACACCTAGTGTCATAATATACATTGTAGTGCTTTTTTTGGTAGTACTGACCACTATGTAATTCCTTTCGTATATTATATATATATATATATATATATATATATATATATATATATATATTTATTTTTTTTATTTATAAGGGATAGTTCAAATAAAAAAAATAGTGTGAGAACGTAAAAACACTATTTTTATGTTATTATTCTGCAATAAATTTTGTATCCACAACTTTATGTTATTATTCAGTAATGAATAAATAAATAGTCACATGTTAAAACTAAAATTTGAATTTACTACAAAAATGCACATATATAAATTTATAATAGAATAATAACATTCTAATGAATATATAAATAAGCAAACGTTAATATTCATATTATAATTACTTAAATAATACACATATATAACATTAATTGCAGAATAATAACATAAATATAGTGTTTTTACGTTCTCACACTATTTACTGTTTTTATTTGAACCTCCTATATATATATATATTTTGCCACATATCTGGTCAATGTGTGGATTAATGTCTTGGAGACGTGTTGTGTCTTGCTCAATCACCGCACCCTCAACCAATCATTTTCCTCCAAATATCATTAATTGTGCACAGTAAATGCACTAAACCGGCGTGACTCATGGCTCTTCTGCTACGTGTTCTTCTCCGCCTCTTCGAGAACACCACCACCGCCTCTGCTTCTATCTCTACCTGTTTGCCTCTCGATTGAATCCTTCACCGTCTCTCTCCTTCGACTTCTTCTGCCATTCTTCCAAAGGATCCTGCTTCTGACGACGCCCTTTACTACATGTTCTTCGTCGGGTTACTCTAACTCTACCTTGGTCACCTCCTCCGGATCTTTCCCCACTGCCCCTTTACTTTTGATCAGGTAAGAATATCTTGCAATTGTCCACTTTTTCGCTTTCAGGCGTAAATTTTGGATGAAATTGGATTTTTAATCAGTTCTCAACCTTCGATGTTAGGGTTAAATTTTGTTTTTTGTTAGTTGTATCAGGTAATAATATCTTGCAATTGTGTATTTTTTCGCTTTTAGGCGTTAATTTTGGATGAAATTGGATTTTTAATCAGTTCTCAACTTTCGATTTTAGGGTTCAATTTTGTTTTTTGTTAATTCTCAACTGTCATTCATCCTAACAAGTTTTCTTTCTTTTCCTATTTCATCAATCATAACTATTTTGGTAACATTAAACCAATTTCCCTGTAAATTTTTCGAAAATATTCCATGTTTTTGGCGTTAATTTCAGGCCCTCTCTCACTCTCTTCAGCAGAACAAAGGGATGGATGATGTTCGAGCCTTTGAATCTGAACAAACCGAGTTTCTAACTAAAATTATCAATCAAGATCAATCTTTCTTCATATACATGGTATCAAGGTATGTTGGCTTCTCTTTCTCTGCATTTACTTAGTTATTGACTTTGTTTGAAAGGTTTTAGTTTGTGATTTTGATCGATCATGGTTTTTTCATTGTTGTTCATTTGGCTTTTTGGTATATAATGGGTGAATGTAGTTGTTGTTGACGAATTGGTGGATCTTTATTCTTAAGGCTAATCATTTTGTGATGTACACCAATGAAAAAACCATGATTGGAAGTAGTTGAAGATTGAGAAAGAAATCAAATGTGTACAATTAGGTATTAATGATCCATTGTTAACAGTCTTTTCTAAAGGCCATTCTTTTGACAATCACATGGAAGAATCCTGAAGTACTTCATGATGTTTGTTCTACTGTGAAAACAAAGATCTGACGAGAACAATACCCCTCCTCCAAGTATGGATTTTGTCTTTTTTGTCTTTAATTTTTTTGCCATTTTAAACCATTGCCATCATGGATTTGTTTAATTTTTATTTATCTTTCATGAGTTTTGTGTGATTTCATTTTGTTTATATTCTTCATGCTTGAATTTTATCTTATATTGTCGGTTTTTAATAATCAAGCGTTGAAGCCCTACTTTAGGTAATAATGTGTAATTATCATTATATTTGTTTTTGAATGAGAATCATCTTGATGTTCTGGATGAGAAACCCATGAAGAGTATTGATTCAAATAATCAATAAATAAAATGGTATATGGTCATTTATTTCTTACGTACTAGGCTTTTATAATTTTAGGGTCCATGGTTTATATAAATAGGAAAGCCCTAATTTTAGCATCTTAATTTTAATTTTAATTCTTTGTTTTACAAAGAAGGCTATAATCTTTTATTAAATGTTATATGAGTTAGGAACCTCTAATTTGCTTCTTAAATGCATAAAGCAAAAAATTGTGAAAAATGGGCAGCCAAGCCCATAATGCCAGATCATGTCTATTTCACCTTAGTTTCAGGATCCCTGCTTCTGTTCAGATCAGCCCATGATGATACTTTTTGATAATTATTTTTAGGAAAATGACTTGAAAATATAATGAGGTATCAAAATTGTAAAAAAAGACCATTATTGTTATTTTAGTTTTTTTTTTGAAAAAAAAAGACCAGGTTACCTGCTAATGGAGGTAACCATCAGGTTTGGTAATGTGTTTGTGAGCCGGCGAAAAACAAATTTGAAAAAAAAAATTGAAAATTTTGAGGGACTAACCTGTTGTACTTCTTCGTAATTTGTTTTCAATTAGATCAACTACGAAATCCATTCGGTACTTAATTAAAGCAACTATTATTTATTGAAAAGAGGTAACAACATCACTTAAATAAATAAATTGTAAAATATTATCTAAATAACTGTAAAAATTACTAAATGACCATCAGGTAAATATTGATATGCTTTTATACATGTTAGATGATGAGACGATAAAGAGAATTTAATATTTGCTCTTAGTATAATGATGAGATGAAGAGGAATATTTTGCCTCCTATGCTAAATCCTGATTCCCATACACAGTTTGCATGGACAGTTGTCAACAATTTCACTGTTATTGTTGGTGGCACTACAGATTAGCATCCCATAACCAAGAAATTGATCCATAATAATGAAATCTTTAAATTTCAGTTGGATACATTTGTAACCTATCTTTCTTTTTGTAATTATTTAGAACTTAGATATTTAATTATCACATTATAACCCCAATTGAATCTTAATTTGTTGTTTTGGCTTTGTGAAATTTTGTATTTACAGAAATGACCGGTTGTTGGGAAGCTTCCTTTTCATGTGAAAACAACACTGATTGGATTCTGGGATGGATGATTATATTTACTTCATGACAAAGAGATAGAGCACAGAACAAAACTCGTCATAGTTTCACTTATTTTGGAATTTATTCTTCAAAAATTGTTTAAATTACCATTAAAGGGGCTGTTTTCCTATTTTTGTAATATCTACTCTTAAGTGCAATCTAGTTTCGCATATAAGTTCATTATGTTGACCCAGTGAAGCAAAAAACAAAACCCTTCCTGACCCATGCAAAGCATGGGTCCTTCCCTAATTTGAATTTATTTAAAAGTTTTGTTAATCCATTATTTGTCATCTACATTTGATTTTTATAAAGAATAAAAACAAAACAGAAGCTTGATAACATTTTTGTAACACCTCAAATTTCAAGAAAAATTTTTCGTTTTAAATTCACCAAACATTACTCATAAATTCAAGTCAACACATAAATTATAATTTATTATCAAAATAATATCAGAGTATCCCAAAATCCACAAGATATCATAAGTCGGCGAATGTGTACAATCATGCCTCCGCCTTCCCGGAATCTACAAAAGTGTCTGAAACACATTTAAATCAACACTGTAAGCACGAAGGTTAGTGAGTTCCCCAAAATACCACATACACAAATAATTAGCCTCTTGTGGCTAAATCTCGATAAGGACCCTCCGGTCTTACGTCTCGGTATGGACCCTCCGGTCATAACTCAATATATACACAGAATAAGGACCCTCCGGTCATGTGTCTCACATGCATAGTCCACTTAACTGGAATGGGCATAAAAACAAGAGTATGTCAACACGATGAGTTATCAACCTCTTGTCGTATGCTAGTGAATACTAAAAGGTTTATTCTCGATTGTCTCCTGAATTTTTTTCAAGATCAACAAGACTCCCACTGACCTCTTGACATATAAGATTCTCTGTCAAATAACATTCCTCGACAAACAAATATTCAAGAGTTAGTATGGGTTCTTATCAAGAAAACACTTCATATAATTGCCCTTAGTTGGTCTTTGTTTTAACCAAAACATCACAACTACCAATTTCAAATGTGCTAGAGCAAGAAAACATTTCTACTCCACATTTCATGAGGTGTTGTAAACCTACTTAGAACATGTTACTCAAGGTACAATTTGGAGTAACTAGAGTATAACTCTAAAACTCGATTTTGGAACGAAGTATGACTTATCCTTTTTAATTTAACCATTTCAACAATTCCTGATTCCTATTCTTAGTCATATAAATGCACGAAGGTGTCCGTAGAGGATTAATTGTGACATGGTTCCTAAATCATTAAGATGATCATCAAACATGATACTAAAGTACTCTTCTTTCCTTTCAGACTGGAGAAACTTTTATCTTTCTGCCTAATTGATTCTTCTTATTCGTTCTGCTATACTTTGAAACTTTTCAAGATATCATAATTACACTTAATCTTGAAAGTATAACCATATTTACTAAACCAACAGTAAATCATGACGAATAGACTTTATCGTCCTTTGTGGTGGATCTGACATGTCCACATCAAAGTGCACTAGATCCTTCAGTCTTTCACTTGACTCACATACATATGTGAACAAGGAGTTTAGTCTTAATTTCCTAAAGATCAAGATTCTCATACATCACACAATTCAAATCGCATGATTCTAAGTTTCGGTCCAATTGAAACTTGGGTGATGAGAATCCTTCCTCATTTGGTAAATTATGACACTACCACAAACAATATAACTAAGAATCAAATTCATTTTTCAACATTGCTAACAATAGAAATATAAACACCAATTTTCATAAATGCCATTGCAAGGAAATGTAAAATAAGATAAAATCAAATATTATTTTATTGATAAAATGCGGAAAACTTGTCCTTACAATGCAAATATAAATGAAAAACTATGTTTCTCAATATTCCTAAGCAATCTATCATAATTCCTAAGCAGCAACTCAAAATCTGATCATCAAACCATGCGACCGAAATCCATCTCTTCATGATCAGACTCGACTTACTCTTCTTTTAAGCTTCCTTCTTTCTCTTCGATCCTACAAAACATCAAAATGCTATTAACACATCATGTATTAAGAATCTATAAATAGGAACTTAATAGAGTTAATTAATGGATGTACCTGAAGTAAATTCATACAATTTGACTTTACCATCTCTTAGATCTCTCAGGTAGTTCAGGCAGCTTCGCTTCTAATGCCCCTTCAATCGGCAATATAGACAGATGGACTCTTCAGGAGTGACACGTGAAACTATCTTAGAATTTTCCTTTCTCTTGCAGTCAAACTTTTTGACCTTGGCCGGTTTCCCTCCCTTAGGAGTCAAAACCATTTCTAGACTATCACTGTTGCCATCACCAACGTCCATGGAACTTTAAGAGGTAGATCTTCCAAACGAATTTGCTTGACCAGTGCTCCAAAGCATTGTTGCTTCAGCAGTAATTAGCAAATATGTTAGATCTATGAGGGTTACGTCATGATCTGTCATATAGTAATCCTTAACGAATTAACGATACGACTCGGGAAGTGACTGAAGAACCAACTCAACAACTAGCTCCTTTGGGAAAACGACACCCAAAACTACCAATCTGTCAATGTGGGACTTCATATTTAGAACATGTGCACATAGAGAGTTTCCATCTAAGTGTTTGCATGCCAACAGGGCTTGAGTAACTTTGAACTTTTCAAGTTTGAACTTTTCAATGGCATGTTTAATCTTGATTATGCCCTTCAAATTTGTGACTGGGATACCAAGGATCATAAACAAGGTATGAATAACCATGCAAATTAGCTTGGTACTATCGATGTCAATTATCACCTAATCAATGTGCCGATTAACCACACACGCTCCATTGATCAATGATAATTTACGAGAAACCCATTGCCAGCAATATTAGTCCCATATTAGTGTGTCGGTTAACCACACACACTCCACTAACGAACTATAAGATGCAATGTGCAATTTCATGGGTTAACATCAAATTCACGTTTTTCCTAAAGTAACTAAGAATGGGATTTTAGAAAATAGTTTAGTTACTTTATAATTCATTATACTTTTAATGAGGATTAAGTGTCCTATCGAACCCGTTCGGCTAACGACCCTCCACCATACAAGAGAGCGGTGGGTAAGAATGGATACCCAATGGCGGTCATTTTAAAGGCCGCTTCCTTAAACTCCCCTTATAGTATGACTTCGTGAATGAGGCGTACTAGCGGTTCGACTGACTCGTCTTATATATATAGTAATATTAAACCTTTAATGTTACATATAATATAAGGGTGTATTTTAAACTTTTAAAATACTGGGATTTTTTAATTTTATTAAAATTTTCGAAAATTAAAACCATTTAATTTAAAATTTTAAAATTTAAAAAACCTTTGATTTAATAATTATCCAAAAATTTAACAGTTAATTAAATTATTAAATCAAACAAGGATTACCAATTTAAATTAAACAGATTGACTTAATTTAATCCTTTATCCATGGATTTCGAAATTTAGGGTAGGGATATCTTTAATTATGCAATTAAACAATTAAGAAGATAATTACCAAAAATAACAACCTACTAACTTATTCCTTAGATTTTGAAATCTTTTGCTTGGAATGGATGGCAAAAACTTGAAACCCTAGGAGGCACATGTAATTTTTGAAATTAGCATATAATTAGGGTTAGGATACATCCCTTGATTGTTATATTGTAATAACAACCAAACCCTTGAAGATCTTGAACTTTGGTAGCGAGCGCCACAAGTGTCGCGCCTCTAATGGCTCACAAACAAACCTAGCAACCAAGGAATACTTTAGAGAGAGAGAGAGAAGTAGAGTAGAATTTCGTCCCTTAGGTTCCTTTTGGAGTGCATTGGTCGAAATCTAACCCTAAGAGGGTTTATATAGGTGCTAGGAAGCTATTGGATTAGGCAGGTGTATCCAAGGCAACCCTAATCCTTTAACTTCCTCCCAAGGCATCCAAGGCACCCTTAGAGCCCAAGGAAACCCTAGGAACACCCTAGAATTCATTCCCCCATTTAGGGAGGTTATATAATGCTCAATGCTCAATTATTGAACATTTTTCACCTTTAGTCCCGACAGTTTCAATTAATTTATTTAATACCAAAATTAATTGCAAATTAATTTATTATAAAATATTAATTAAACAATCTGATTTCTAATTAATATATTATATCCATAATTAATATATTATTATACAAGTAATAAATTAATAAATCATTCTTCTCTCTCTAACAGTTATCCTATATAATTGCCAGGTTTGAAGGTATAACATCCCGACTCCCAAGTATAATATTTAATTAATTTGCATTAATGTTGTCAGAGTAACTCGATGAGTTGGATGCCCCAACTCGGCGAGTAGAGGATTTAATGGCCGCGTGATTTTTAAAGTCTACTCGATGAGTTGGAGGACCCCAACTCGACGAGAAGGAGCTGAGTTTGAAAACCCTAATTTTCAAGATTTGTGTCCTATTTAAAGAACCTAAAGCCTTCATTTTCGCCTCCCTTATCACTTTAACACACTGAGAGAAACCCTAGACGAGCTCGTATCATCTGTGAGAGAGAGAGAGACTAAAAGTGTGTGATTTGGTACATTCTTGGAATGAGATAGAAAAGCATAAGGCTTGGAACAAGAAGAAGCCTCTAGATCTGGTGTTCTTTCAATGCTAGCTGCTTTTTGGAGGTAAAAAGCTATCACCTTGATCATTGTTTGGTTAGATGTCTTCTTTAGGGAGTTTGTGGCCATTTCCATCTTTTTTTTTAGCCTTTGAGTTGTTTGAGCTTGCCATGGAATTGAGACTTCAGATCTGGACAATGTGAGGTCCCTTGGACCTAAAGATTCAAGCTTTATCAAGCTATTAGCCATCTTTCATGCATCAAACCCTCTATAGATCTTGTTTTGGTATTTTGAGCCCTAGATGCCATGCATGAACGTAAAGCTTGCAGCTTTACGTGATATTATAGCCTTAGAAGGCTAGATCTAGAGTATGAGGCCTTATTTCTGCTTAAAACGTATGAATGAGAGAATGGACTGAAGGGACTCGACGAGTTGGCTAGGGTTTTCCCAGATAGTCTGGACGCGTTACAACTCGGTGAGTTGGTGAGACAACTCGATGAGTTGAGTTGGATTTTCCCGATACTTCAGAGAAAACGAAGGAACTCGACGAGTCACATAGATGCACTCGACGAGTTTGTTCAACATGGACTGTTGACTCGGGCGTTGACTTCTGTTGACTTTTAGGGTTTGGTCAAGACATGAGTAAGGAGACCATGGAGGGGTAAAATAGTCTTTCACCCTTTCCGAGAGTGAGGAAAGGGGTTAGCCTAACTTTTTAGAGTTGTGATTATAAAGTGTTAATTAGAGATGATTATATTATGTAGGCAGAATCTAGACTGTTCGTGGGGTACTAGATCTACTTGCTTACTTATGAGGTGAGTCTTCTCACTATACTTACCTGAGCGGTAATATTGTGTGACCGGAGGGTCTTATTTGAGTTATCGATCGGAAGGTCCTATGTGCTTATACTGATTTATGTGAGATTATGCATTTTGTTTATGTGATATATGCTATATTATTATGTGCCTTACTGAGTTAGGTCCGGAGGGTCTTCACTGAGATATAGGACTAGAGGGTCCAACCCGAGCTGTGAGGCCAGAGGGTCTTCACTGAGACACATGACCGGAGGGTCTACACCGAACCGTGAGACTGGAGGGTCCTCACCGAGACGCATGACCGGAGGGTCCATGCCGAGCCATAGCCATGAGAGGCTTATTATTTGTGTATGTGGTAATTTAGGGAACTCACTAAGCTTCGTGCTTACCGTGTTGTGTGATATGTGTTTTAGGTACTTCTCAGGATCGCAGGAAGGCACCGGCTTGATTGTACTGTAAGTCCCCAACCTGCTTGTGTATCAATCGGATCTGTTTGATGGTGCGGAATCCCGATCAAACGGATGATGCCAGATCTAATGAAGAAGAAGGAGAAGAAGAAGATGATGAATCTTGTATGATTTGATTAGAATGAAGATCCAGATACAAGATTCACACACACTAACACACACTTATGCTCCTCTCTTCTCTCTAACTTTCTCTCTCTACAATATGCTCTCCTTTTCTTTAGCCTTTTCTCTAATCTCCCACTCCTCACCCCTTACACCTATATATATATATATATATATATATATATATATATATATATATATATATATATATACACACACACTTGGGGAATATGGGCCGTAAACCTGTTTACGGCCGTAAACACCCATCATGGCCGTAAACACAAATGCAAAAACATATTACACGACCGAAAACTATTAACGCCTAGAAAAGTAAAGTATAAACCATATTTTTGACCCAACAATATCCCCCTTGGTTTATAGCTTTCTTTTCTAATTGACCCAACAAGTTCCCCCCTAAAAAGTAGCTGGCTTTTCTTGTCAATCTTCAATGGGAGCTCGGCTTCAGCTTTAATCTTCAATTTCTTCACAGCATCAAGATGAACATATGAATCTTCAATAAACGACTTCATCTTGAGCAGTTGGGATTTTCTGCAGAATTTGACATTGAACGCACATTGGGTGAGGAGGCTTCTTGTAGAGATTCTTGAAAGATGGCGCTTTCAGCTTGAGAATCTTTAGAGAGAATATCAGAGAGAACAAATCTTCTGGATCACTTCAGCAGGTTCATAGATAGCAGCATATTGATTGGGGAGGCTTCAATGCAATCCGTCACATACTCTTCAAGTACAACTTGACCTTGCTTCTGGGGTTGAAAGATTGAATGTTGGAAGAATAATCTTCATTTCTTGCTCCTTCGAATGAGAATTCTTTGATGCTCACGGATGAAGCCTTGGCTCAGAAATTTTCGACACAAACTCCATGAGTTTCATCTGAATCTGAATTCACTTTTCAAGACAAAACAAAACTAAAAGAAAACTTAGCACACAATATTTTTGAATTTTTCATATTTCTGAAAATTAAAACAGAAACAAAAATATTTTTGGATTTTTTTTTCTGAACAAAAAAAAATAAAAACAGAAATAACACTATTTTTGGATTTTTAATTTTCTGATTTTTGTTTGGATTTTTAATTTTCTGATTTTTGTTTGATTTTTGAATTTTTTTTTAATTCTCCCCCTAAATTTGTGCATAGAGGAACACTATGAACAAATTTAACAAAAACAAAAATATTTGGGATCAAAGTTGTGAGACAGTCTTAACTTGTTTATCAGTACCTTCACCTTCATGAATAAATCTGGTCAAATGTCGGTATTGTGGTCCACTTAAACATGAAGGATATTGACAAACGTTTCCAAATATACTATTTAGCTGACGACGACCACGGGTATTGTTTTCCACTTAAATTAAGCAGCGAGATCTACAGACAACCTCTAAATGGTTTAATTTTAGTTGCACTAGAACGTGTTCCCCACTTCCCGATATATCCTGGTTATCAAGAACTTCCAAAGAACTCCTTACTTTAGGTGAGTATTCAATCATTAAGAAAGGAGTCAGATTTAGAAATAGGTGCATATGTTGTGTCCCAGGTCGGATCTCTTTCAATCACACAGAGGGGACAACATATGGCTAACTAGGATAGAGGGATTGAGAGGTAGAATATTGCATATGCTGTGTTCCAGGTCGGATCATTTCAATCACGCAGAGGAGACAACATATGACTAACAGATAGAAAGAATTTCATAGATAAGGAGGTGCGTTGAAATAGAGTTGCATATGTTGCATTCTAGGTCGGATCTCTTCCAATCACGCAGAGGAAGCAACATATGACTGACAGATAGAAAGCAAGAAAATAATTTCCTACAGACCTACTTTATCAGAACCACCAGTCGACCTATCAGAACCAGAATTAAGGACATAAGTCCGTACATCAAAGAAAGGTTGAACCACTGTTCTAGATGCGTATTAATTTAGTGTATCCCATGGGTTCCCGTGTTTATCTCACTGCTCAATCTACCCGAGCGTCGTATGGTCAGTCTAAACAATTCTATCTAAATCCACACTGTCAAAATCCTTCGTGCCTACCATGACATTGAACACAGAGTCTAGACAATTCAGATTCAGTCCCTTACACATGTTTTAGACTGTCCGTTATCACTTTATCTTTATATCACTTCCCAATAATACCTACTAAAGAAAAACTATAAGAAAGAAAATAATTGTCTTCAAAACGAATCAGTGTAAGATAAACTCAAGAGTATCGAGAAGAAAAATCAAACCGTAAGTCACCGATTGAATTTGCATCCAGAAGGTCTGAGAACAGCACGCATAATCTCAGAACAGATCCAAAAATTCTTCACATCGTTAAGCACAAACCCCAATGTGTGATCCCCTCCTTTCTTCCTTTCCCGCAAAGGACACATACTCTCAAACAAAGTTCTGAGTGTTGTATAGTTGAGAGATGCATCCTATCATGTGCCTGGAACAACCACTATCAACAAACCGAAGTCTGATGATATGCCTCCATAGCTGCTCCGACATAGAGCGGTATCGGTTGGTCTTTGGAACCCAGTCCATTTTGAAACTGGCTCGACCTTTGTCATCCTTGCAAGGTACTCTCTCCCATGATATATCCTGCTTATCACAAACAGAAGATGTAGAAATATTAGAATCATTAGAAGATTTGGGAGAGTGAACCTTCGGTACCCATCTGTAGTTGGGTTTAACCCATTTCTTTTTTGATCGGATGGGTGCCTCGACACTTGATTTTGAACTTGAAGTCGGCTGCTGAGATGAATTTGACCTAACCGGTCTTGGCTTCATAGGAGCATCTCTTGAGCTTGGATTCTTGGCTGACTTTCCCTTCTTGCTCTTGAGAGTTGATTTCTTGGCCTTGTTGGCATTCCAGTCGCCATTGCCTGAACGTGACCTTGAGGGGTTTCTTTTGGAAAATCTCCCTGTTGGCGCGTTCTGCCACCCTTGTACATAGTAGGGAACGTATGCGCGATTTGGACAGTTTCGGGCAATGTGACTAGGTGTTCCACAGTGAAAACAAGTCTTTTTCTTCATTGGGAAATTGTTTCTTCCTGCCCCTGGTGGCGTGTCTTTGCCTCTTTTCTGATTGTTCCTACAAGCACACTTGCAGCTAGTCGGTTGTTTCACTTGATTTGGTGGCCTGTACTTCTCAACAGCAGGTTGATCAGAAGTAACTGAGTTAGAAGCAACAGGTTCAGAGTTCAAGGAGTTATTGGATTGTCCAATAGTTTTCTCCTTGTTCTCATCTTCTGCTACTTTACCTGCACATGAAGTAGAAGAAATAGAATCGTTCATCTCAACACTTTCTGACACAACCACGACAGAATTATCAAAGATATCATCAAATATATCAAAAAAAATTGAGTTATCAGACTTTGACACAGAATTATTATCGGACTCAATCTTTCCTTCCTCCTGCTTTTCCTGGCTTACTAACGAATCTGCATTGGAAGTAGAAACGTTAGTATCTTCAATATGAGGACCACTTTCCGGCACAAATACATCAGGTTTGCCATATATGAGATGTGCCTCTCTGTCCATTTCTTCTTTGGTCAAAGGGTTATACTGATAGGTGTGATTAAAAGGAGGAGGCACTTTATCATACCCTAGACCCTTTTGCTGGTTATCTTTGAATTTTAAACTATGTTCTATCATGGATGCAACTAATTCACTTGACATATCAAATTTTCTGAAATTAAAATCTGCATTTTCAAACTTATTTTTTAATGTGTCAAGCTCAACAGTTAACTCAACAAGTTGTTCAGTCACATATCTATAATTAGCACATTTATTGTTGTATTCTTCCTGAAGTTTCCTAAAATCTTTTGTTTTGGCTTCTAGTTGTGCTTTTAATGGTTTCTGTTCTTTCCTAATAGTGTACCTCTCATATTTTAGGTCCTCGTTTTCTCTACGTAGTAATTCATAATGTTCACGTAAATTCTCCAAGGAGATTTCATTGACATTAATTTTTGAAGAACTCATTGTTTACCAAAAATGCCCTTTGACTAAAAACTCAAAAGTCAACCTTAAAAGTCAAATTTAAAAAGTCAAACTTAAAAGTCAAACCGAAAAGCTAAAATTGAAAATTTAAAGGTTAAACGAGAAAGTCAAAGTTTAAAGTCAAATGTCAAACTTGAAAAGTCAAAGTCAAAATTTGAGGTCAAAGGTCAACTTAGAAATTTAAAAATTAAAAGCTAAAATTTTTGGAAGAAAATAGAATTTAAAAATAAAAGAAATTTGAATTTTGGGCTAAAAGTGTTAAATTTGCGAAAATAGGTGCGAAAGGGAGTGCTTTTGAATTAAATTCTGAAGGAGGATATCATCTTGCAATGTAGTTGAGCTGGTAAGGCGTTGAACTGATCGTGTAGGATACTCGGGTTCGATCCTTGCAACCCCCATAAATGCTTCTTTTTAATGTAACAACGCTGCGAGGATGCTGAGATGCGAGGACGAGAACGAAGCGAAACGAGGACGAGGTGCGATGCGATGCGAGGCTGACCACGAATCCGAGGCGAGGACCGCAAACCCTAACCGTACACGTGCGATGCTGCTGCGCCGTAAACTCCGAGCCTTACACGTGCGAGGCTGGGCGTAGACTCCGAGCCGTAAACGTCAATCTGTATAGTCCGGCCGTAAACTCCGACCGTAAATTTAGGGGCCGTAAACTCTGCTTCAGATGCAAAGAAAAACGACGTTTTTCACCCTTTCTGCTCCAAACCTCGATTCAGAACTCGTTTTTATGAAAAACGCGTAAGAACAAACCCCCCTTATTTTGCCAAGATCTATCCAAAAACGCAAAAATCCTTCAAAAATAAGATCAAATAAGCTCCAAATCTGACAAAATTGATTGATACAATCCAAGCTTTGATACCACTTGTAAGTCCCCAATCTGCTTGTGTATCAATCAGATCCGTTTGATGGTGCGGAATCCCGATCAAACGGATGATTCCAAATCTAATGAAGAAGAAGGAGAAGAAGAAGATGATGAATCTTGTATGATTTGATTAGAATGAAGATCCAGATACAAGATTCACACACTAAGACACACTTAAGCTCCTCTCTTCTCTCTAACTTTCTCTCTCTACAATATGCTCTTCTTCTCTCTAGCCTTTTCTCTAATCTCTCACTCCTCACCCCTTACACCTATATATATACTTGGGGAATATGGGCCGTAAATGGGTTTACGGTCGTAAACCTCTTTACGGCCGTAAACACCCATCATGGCCGTAAACACAAATGCAAAAACATATTACACAACCGAAAACTATTAACGCCTAGAAAAGTAAAGTATAAACCATATTTTTGACCCAACATGTACACACCTGTTCGAGATTATGTTTGAGGATTCTAGGATATTATCAGTCATTTTGTCGATTTGTGTTTTGACAACTGATACATTTATGGTTTTTGAGAAATGTGATATTGAGTTTTATGTGGTTTAAAAATGAAAATTTTGTTTGAAAATTTAGAGTGTTACAAGTTGGTATCAGAGCCTTGGTTTGAGGGATTCAGATGTATTCTCGGGTATGTATGGACTCAAACTGAGGATTTGATAAAATTTTCTAAAAAGAAATGATTTTTCTAAAACGAGTAAGAGTTTTAAATAGAAAACGAGATGGAGCAGTGTGTACAATCAGCCAGAGCCCGAACGGTGATTTCCCAAAATACCATTACTTGTTTATATTATGAGATACTTATGAGATATTAGAGCTGCATGCTAGAGGATAGGCTAGGTATTTCAGAAATTAGGGCTAGAGTTGCCTAATTCGTGATGCCTTAGCCTAGGGGATGCTATTGATTGATATTATCTGCTATTTGCTCTGTGTATGTGCTGAGTAGGAGTACCTAGCAGGAACCTCTTAGAGAGAGAGTCTTGAGTCGAGAAGTAATCTAGGAGAGATACCTAGATAAGCATTTGAGTAGTCTACTAAGATAGTAGTTGATATCCGTGAGGGATAGAGTACTTGTGAATTAGGATCCTAGGAGGAGGACTTGGGCGACTACAGGATGGTGTGGAAGGTAGTATTGGGCCCGTACTACTGAAAGCACCAGATCTGTATGCGACCCAAGTAAGAACCTTAGGATGCTAATGAGCATGTAGGGGTGGGTAATCAAGTGTGTGTGTTTGAGCTAGTCTCTGATGATTTTGTGTTTGTGTTTCAGAGACACTATGGTGATTACCCGCAACAACCCCGGGAGCAGTGGTACCAGTGACGAGGAGATCCGCAGGGTCATTCATTAGGAGGTGGTCGCAGCTATCAGAGAGGCCATACCAGAGATGTTCAGGTCTATTAAGACCATGCTGAGTGAGACGTTTGATGAGCAATACGTTGTTGTCATGGAGGTTGTTGTTGTTGCAGTCATCGCGGCCATAGCTGCTGCTAGGCCACAGGGAGGTGACTCGTTGTTGTTTCAGGAGTTCATCAACATGAAGCCATCAGAGTTTGATGCGATACAGGACCCGATCACTGCCATGAGATGGATCTCCGACATTGAGGGGTGTTTCGATACGTGTTCATGCCCGGAGCATTTGAGAGTTCGGTTTGCACTGAACCAGCTTCGCTTGGGAGCGAAGGACTGGTGGAAGTTTGTGACGACTGATTTTACCCCTGCAGATTATGTTGCAGTGACTTGGGAGAGGTTCACCAAGTTATTCAGAGATGATTATGTTCCCCAGGTGGAGAGGGAATGTTTGGAACAGGAGTTTCTATCTCTCAAGCAGAAGACAGAATCAGTGACAGAGATTACGAGGATGTTTCATGAGAGGGTATGGTTCTGCCATGAGCATGTGTCTACTGAGCAGGCACGTGTGAGCCGGTATTTTAGCATCTTGAGGAGAGATATTCGGGAGTTCGTGGCGAACTCATCTTATCAGACGTTGGCTGAGTTGCAGACCAATGCCAGGAGGAGAGAGATTGAGGTGGAGATTCAGACCAGAGAGGAGGGGGAGCAGCAGGGGTGGGATAGGAGACCAGTGCAGTCGCAGCCGGCGACGAAGCAGGCTAAGCCCGCTGATTCGAGAGCTGGAGGCCAGAAGGGCCGCACTTGTGGCAAGTGCGGAAAGAGTCATGAGGGGTCTTGTCGAGCGGGGATTTGCTACAAATGTGGTAATGAGGGGCATATGGCGAGGGACTGCCCCAAGGGATTTTCGGTTTGCTTTGACTATAACCAGACAGGCCACCAGAAGGCCGAGTATCCCCAGCTCACTCAGGGATCAGCCCAAGCTTCTGCTCCTGCTACTTTACGTGTTACTTATGGCTGGACGGGGAAGGCTGAGTCTCCGAGAGCTCGTGGGAGAGCATTCCAGTTGACTGCGGAGGAGGTCCGTGCAGCGCCTGATGTTGTTGCTGGTACGTATCTCCTTATATATGTTATTCTGAGATTTGTTTATGCTTATATTGTGTTGTATATAGGTACTTTTCTTGTGAGTTCTGTGCCTGCTTTGGTGTTATTTGACTCGGGCGCGAGTCGATCTTTCATGTATTTATCCTTTAGTCGTCACATTAGTGTTACACGTGAAAGGTTGAGTCGACCACTGAGAGTTTCTATAACCGACGAGCATGCGGTTTTTTGCCACTGATGTATTACAGGGATGTGTATTAGAGATTTTCGGTGTTGAGTTCCCGATAGATCTGGTGCCGATAGCGATGGGTGATGTCGGTGTCATAGTGGGCATGGATTGGTTGAGCCCGTTTGGAGCTGTGATTGATTGTAAGCGTCAGATGGTGACCATACGAGACCCTAGTGGGGGAGTACTTACAGTGTATGGGGAGGGGACCAAATCTGGATCAACTTTCTGCTCTGCCGCCAGGGCGAGGTATAGTTTACAGCAGGGGTGCATGGGCTTTTTAGCATATGTGATGGATACAGGAGTTGCCACTGAGGGGCCGAGTTCTAATCTACGATGTTCCGGTAGTGTGTGAGTTCCCGGATGTTTTCCCCGAGGAATTATCGGGTGTGCCTCCCGAGAGGCAGGTGGAGTTCCAAATCGATTTGATTTCGGGTGCGACGCTTATTGCCAAGGCACCTTATCGCCTTGCACCGCCCGAGATGCAGGAGTTATCCTCGCAGCTCCAGGAGCTGCTAGGGAAGGCTTTTATTAGACCGAGTAGCTCACCGTGGGGAGCGCCGATTCTTTTTGTCAAGAAAAAGGATGGTTCACACCAGATGTGCATCGACTACCGGGAGTTGAACAAGCTGACGGTCAAGAACCGTTATCCACTACCGAGGATCGACGATTTATTTGATCAGTTGCAGGGGGCGTCTTGGTTTTCCAAGATTGATTTCAGATCTGGGTATCATCAGATGAGAGTTTGCGAGGAGGATGTCTAGAAGACGGCCTTTAGGACTCGTTATGGGCACTACGAGTTTGTGGTGATGCCTTTTGGGCTCACCAACGCACCGACATTGTTCATGGACCTCATGAACCGGGTGTACAAGCCCATGTTAGACAGGTCGATGATCGTGTTCATCGACGACATTTTGGTGTACTCAAGGTCCAAGGAACAGCACGAGGAGCATCTTCGGGAGATTCTTGGAGTATTGAGGATGGAGAGGCTTTATGCCAAATTTTTCCAAGTGTGATTTCTGGTTACGAGAAGTCCAGTTCTTAGGACACCTCGTTAACCAGAATGGGATTTTGGTTGACTCGACCAAGATTGAGGCAGTTATGCGATGGGAGGTGTCGAGGTCCCCATCCGAGATCAGGAGTTTTCTAGGCTTAGCAGGCTACTACCGTAGGTTTATCAGAGATTTCTCCACGATTACTGTTCTTCTCACCGGATTGACCAGGAAGGGTGTTACTTTTGCTTGGGGGCCCGAGCAGTAGGCCTCATTCGAGACTCTTCGCCAGAGATTGTGCGAAGCTCCAGTGTTAGCCCTTCTTGAGGGAGTGGAGGACTTCGTAATCTACTATGATGCATCTATATCAGGGATGGGTGTCGTGTTGATGCAGAGGGGACACGTGATAGCATATGCATCGAGGCAGTTCAAGCCTCACGAGACGAGGTATCTCATCCATGATTTGGAGTTGGGGGCGGTGGTGTTCGCCCTCAAGATTTGGTGCCACTACCTTTATGGTGTCCTATGTACCATATACACGAACCATAAGAGCCTGAAGTAGCTTATGGATCAACCCAACCTGAATATGAGACAGAGGAGGTGGTTGGATGTAGTGAAAGACTATGACTGTGAGATTTTGTATCACCCTGGCAAGGCTAATGTGGTAGCCGATGCCCTGAGTCGTAGAGCAGTGAGTGCTCCGATCTGAGACGTGTGCATGAGGATGATGGTGATGACTCCAGTCTTAGATACCATCCGAGAGGCCCATGTGGTGGCCGTGAGACCAGAGAACCATAAGAGAGAGCGGGTGATCAGGCAGATTTCTGAGTTTGAGATGGATAGTCGGGGGCTTATGACCTTCCGCGGACGGATATGAGTGCCATATACGGGTGGAGCTCGGCGTATTTTGATGGAGAAGGCCCATAGGTCGAGATTCTTGATCCATCTAGGGGCCACCAAGATGTATTTGGACTTGAAAAGGGACTATTGGTGGCCCTGCATGAAGAGAGATGTGGCATGGGTAGTCGTGAGATGCTTGACATGTTGTCAGGTCAAGGCGGAGCACAAGCGTCCTCATGGCCCGTTACAGCCTCTAGAGATTCCCCTGTGGAAGTGGGAACAGATTTCCATGGATTTTATTACCAAATTACCGAGGAATGCGCGAGGTGTCGATGCGATATGGGTGATTGTAGATCGGTTGACGAAAAGTGCTCACTTTCTAGCTATAAGTGAGAGCTTTTCTATAGAGAAATTGGCCGAGATCTACGTTCGAGAGGTGGTGGCACGACATGGAGTGCCAACATCGATAGAGTCAGATCGGGATGTACGTTTTACTTCCAGGTTCTGGAAGAAATTTCACGAGGAGTTGGGTACCCGATTGCATTTCAGTACCGCATATCACCCACAGACAGACGGGCAGAGCGAACGGACGATTCAGACGCTCGAGGACATGCTACAGGCATGTGTTATGGACTTTGGTGGAAGTTGGGACACTTACTTGACCTTGGCTGCGTTTTCGTACAACAACAACCATCACTCCAGTATCGATATGCCTCCCTTTGAGCTTTTATACGGGAGGAGGTGCTGAACTCCTATCTGTTGGGGAGAGGTAGGGAAGAGAGTGATGGGGGGCACTGCGATAGTGCTCAAGACGACAGAGCAGATCTAGCAGGTCAGACAGAGGTTACTGATAGCTAGAGTCGCCAGAAGATTTACGCAGACCGGCAACGTTCAGAGCTTGAGTTTCAGGTCAGAGATTTTGTCCTCCTGAAGGTATCCCCATGCAAAGGGGTGATCCGATTCAGGAAGCGGGGCAAGCTGGGCCCTAAATACATCGGTCCTTTTAGGGTGATCGCTTGAGTGGGTAAGGTAGCTTATCGGTTGGAGCTACGTGCAGAGTTGAGCCATATTCATAACACTTTCCACGTGTCCCAGCTGAGGAAGTGTGTAGCCGAAGAGACGGCAGTGGTCCCTTTAGAGGGCATTCAGGTTGATGATCGCCTGAACTACATCGAGAAGCCGATAGCGATCTTGGATAGGAAGGTGAAGGTCTTGAGGAATAAAGAGGTGCCCATGGTTCAGGTTCAGTGGCAACATCGGAAGGGATCCGAGTGGACTTGGGAGCCGGAGTCCGAGATGCGGGAGCAGTACCCAGAGTTATTTCCGGAAGATGACTTCAAGGGCGAACTCTGATTCTAGTGGGGGAGGATTGTAACATCTCGACTCCCAGGTATAATATTTAATTAATTTGCATTCATGTTGTCAGAGCAACTCGACGAGTTGGATGCCCCAACTTGCCGAGTAGAGGATTTAATGGCCGCGTGATTTTTAGAGTCTACTCGACGAGTTGGAGGACCCCAACTCGACGAGTAGGAGCTGAGTTTGAAAACCCAAATTTTTAGGGTTTGTGTCCTATTTAAAGGACCTTAAGCCTTCATTTACGTCTCCCTTATCACTTTAACACCCTGAGAGAAACCCTAGACGAGCTGGTATCATCTGAGAGAGAGAGAGAGACTAAAAGTGTGTGATTTGGTGCATTCTTGGTGTAATGACCCAAATTTTACAAATAAATTTTTCATTTTTAATTAATCGACCATATTTCATAAAACAGGAAGATCCCAATAATTGTTTTCAAAATCATCAACGTTACATCGTTATTATTTTCGAAACATCAGAGTGTCCCCCAAACTATATCGGAAAAGAGAGATAGAGTGCACGCCGCATCATCAGGCCTTTCCTTTGCCCTTGGACTCCGAGGTACCTGAAACAAATCCACAAACGGTAAGCTAAAAGCTTAGTGAGTCCCCCAGAGCATACCCCACACAACCACATTTCACATTAGCTATAAAGCTACATCTACCACATATCACGTGTCAATTAGCCATGAAGCTATCTCTACCGTTAGCCACAAAGGCTATCTCTACCATCAGCCATAAAGACTGTCTCTACCATTAGCCCTAAGGCCATCTCTACCATTAGCCATAAGGCCATCTCTACCGTTAGCCACAAAGGCTATCTCTACCACATATCATGCACACATACATATCACACCTCTACATAACAAGTAAACCAACTATCACAAGATGGGCCGGCCTTGGTGCCTTAGACCCATTGGTATGGTGAGAAAACTCACCTCACAAGGCTGGATTGGCAACTGAATTCAGGTGTGTCCTATGCTGCTCTTCCCAACTGCCTATAATAAATGAGTAATTAACTCAGCATAATCCCATAAATACCCCCAGAGTCAACCCTGGTTAAAGTCAAAGTCTATAGTCAAGGTCAGCAGTCAATATTGACCTTGACTCGTCGAGTACAGTCGCTCACTCTTCGGGTTCCCTGCTTAACTCATCGACTCGCCGAGTCACCCGAGGGACTCGTCGAGTTCCTTGGTGTTTACGGCCGTAAACCACCAACCGTACACCCCTGACCGTACACCCTTGGCCGTGAACCCTTTCGACTCGCCGAATCTTTTTCACGACTCGTCGAGTCCCTATTAGTCCATTGTGTTTACGGCCTCTTCCAGTGGGACTCAAGGTCCCAAACTTCAGATCTATACTCCACTAGTGTGGAATACACGTAAAGTTGCAAACTTTGCGTGCATGCAAGGCCTCTCATGGCCATAATCACCAAAACTAACCTTCAACAAGGTTTCCATGCATGGGGAGGGAATGAGCTTACTAAAAGGTGCAACTTTATGATAATTGGGACCTATGAAGGTACAAATCTGGAACCATATCCTTGTGATAGGTCCAGATCTAGGCTTGCTTCCATTTCCTCAAAGTTGGTCACAACTCTCAAATAGAACTTATGCTTAAGGTAACAGATTCATACCTCAAATCAATGCCCAAGACGAACTAGATGCTAGATCTAGCGTTTTCCCCTTGATACTTCTTCTTCAAGCTTGGAATCCTCCCCAAAATCTCAAGGTTAAGCTCCCAATTGATCTTACTTCACTCACAAGAGGGTGTGCGGCTGTAAGCGTTCTTCTAAGGTGCTAAGGAAGGCTACTGGGGCGGATAATGATGTTTATATAGGGGGAAAACCCCAAAATTAGTGTTTTCTTTAAACAGCTCGGACTCGCCGAGTCGACCCTTCCGACTCGCCGAGTCACCTCCGTCCCGCGTTCTAGATACCCGACTCTACTCGACGAGTTGGTCCTCCAACTCGCCGAGTCCATGCATTAACCTCTCCAAATTATCAACTTTCCAGCCAATACCTGAATCGGGTGTTACAAGTCTCCCCCACTTGAACTAGACTTCGTCCTCGAAGTCTGCTGACCCAAATAAATTGGGATAATGCTCACGCATCTCCTCTTCCGGTTCCCAAGTCCATTCGGAGCCCTTCCGATGTTGCCATTGCACTTTCACCAATCTTACTTCCTTATTCCGAAGAGCCTCCGTCTTCCTATCCAAGATGGCAACGGGCTTCTCGATGTAGTCCAAGCTCTCATCCACCTGAATATCACCCAATGAGAGAACCGCAGCCTCGTCTGTGACACACTTCTGAAGTTGCGACACATGGAACGTGTTGTGAATCTGGCTAAGCTCCTCTGGCAGATTCAAGTGATATGCTACTTTGCCCACCCGGGTCGTGATCCTAAACGGGCCTATATACCGAGGCCCCATCTTGCCTCTCTTCCGAAACCTGATGATCCCTTTCCAGGGCGACACTTTCAGCAATACGAAATCCCCCACTTGAAACTCAAGATCTGATCGCCATCGGTCGGCATAGCTTTTCTGATGGCTCTGCGCGACCCGCAACCGATCGCGTAGCTGCTGAATCAACCCAGTAGTCTTGAGCACTACTTCAGCGCTTCCCCTGACACGGTGTCCAACCTCATCCCAACAAACCGGGGTCCTACACCTCCGACCATATAACATCTCAAACGGAACTCGATCGATACTGGCATGATAACTGTTATTGTATGAAAACTCTGCCAGTGGGAGATACGTATCCCAACTCCCGCCAAAATCCAACATGCATGCCCGCAGCATATCCTCCAGTGTCTGGATCGTTCTCTCACTCTGACCGTCGGTCTGGGGGTGGTACGCCGTGCTAAAGTGTAGCTGAGTGCCCAACTCCTCGTGGAATTTCTTCCAGAATCTAGATGTGAACCGAACATCACGATCAGAGACTACCGACACAGGAACCCCATATCTAGCCACCACCTCATGCACATAAATATCTGCCAACTTCTCTGCGGATATACTTTCTGATATCGGAATGAAATGGGCACTCTTGGTCAGTCTATCCACAATCACCCATATGACATCCACACCCCTCGCCGTCTTTGGCAACTTCATAATGAACTCCATCATGATTTCCTCCCACTTCCACATGGGAATGGGTAGCGGCTGGACTTTACCATGAGGCCGCTGATGCTCGGCCTTGACCTTCCTGCAGGTCAAGCACCGCTCTACAAACCATGCAATTTCCCGCTTCATGCATGGCCACCAATAACTTAGCCTCAAGTCCCTATACATTTTTGTAGCTCTTGGATGTATAGAGAACCTGGAGTTATGCGCTTCCTCAAATATCTTTTGTCTCACTCCCCCAGTCATCGGTACCCACACCCGACCACACTGCGTCAATAGACCTCGACTATCCTTAACAAACAAAGGATACTGCCCTCGGATCCTTTCTACCTTCCAATTCTCTTTCTTTACTCCTTCAAACTGAGCCTCTTTGATCATCCCCAACAATAGAGAGATCACTGTCATCCTCAAACACACATTCCCAAGCGGGGAATCTGTCGTCTTACGGCTCAAAGCGTCGGCCACTACGTTGGCCTTTCCTGGATGGTAAAGGATCTCACAGTCATAATCCTTCAGCACATCCAACCACCTTCTATGTCGCATGTTGAGGTTCTGATGGTCCATCAAATACTTCAGACTCTTGTGGTCGGTGTAAATGGTACACCGTACTCCGTACAGATAATGCATCCAAATCTTGAGGGAAAATACCACTGCCCCCAGTTCCAGATCGTGAGTGGGGTAATTCGCCTCATGAGGCTTCAGTTGTCACGAGGCATATGCTATCACATGCCCTCTTTTCATCAGTACCGCACCTAACCCTGAAATCGATGCATCACAGTACACCACCATATCATCTAATCCCTCTGGTAAAACAAGGATCAGAGCCTCGCACAATCTCCGCCTCAAGATCTCGAAGGCCAACTGCTGATCCGTACCCCACCGAAACATCACATTCTTCTTGGTTAGTCGTGTCAATGACACAGCCATCTTGGAGAAGTCCTGAATAAATCTCCGATAATAACCCGCTTAACCTAAGAAGCTACGAATCTCAGATGCATTCTTCGGTACTTCCCACCGCATCATAGCCTCAACCTTGGCTGGATCAACCGAAATACCCTCCTGATTGATGATATGCCCCAAGAATTGTACCTCTCACAGCCAGAAATCACACTTGGAGAACTTGGCATACAACTTCTCGCCCTTAGGGTCTCCAGCACTTCCCTTAAGTGATGTTCGTGCTGCTCCCTGGTCTTAGAATAGACCAAGATATCATCAATGAAAACGATCACCGACCGATCCAGCATCGGTCTGCACACCCTATTCATAAGGTCCATGAACGCTGCTGGGGCATTGGTGAGCCCAAATGGCATCACTACAAACTCATAATGCCCATACCGAGTCCTGAAAGCCGTCTTCGGTATATCCTCATCCCGAATCCTCATCTGATGGTACCCCGACCTGTGACAATCCGAAATTTCTATTCTGTACAACCATTCAATTCAATAGAAGTCAGAACTGTTTCTGCTAATTTTCAAGCTTTTTGGAATAAGTTTGAGTGTTTTAAAGTTAGTACTTTAGGAGATAACAGGAGAGAGGATGCCCTAGGGTTTATTGTGTAACAATAATATCCCAAAACTCCAAGAGTTTGGAGTTTACGGCCTAAACAAAGGTGTTTATAGCCGTAAACCCTAAAAGGGGGTATAAATATGACACTTAGTCATTATTTACCACTTTTCACATTTTCAAGATCCAAAACCCATTTCTCTCTTAAGTATCATCCGACTTTTCTTCAAGATCTTCAACTTTTTAAGTGTTTCTATCCCTAAAAAGTTGATATCATACTTAATCTAGTGATCTTACATGATTCCATCCGTGAAATCATTCCAAAAGTGTAGATCTTCAAGTTTCACCAAGAACACCAAGAACACACACTAGTGTTCTTGGACTTTTAGCACCTTTTCAAGCTTCTACCTAGTAAGTACTTCTATCCTAGTGTATTATAAGACTTGTTACACTTCTAATCATCAAGAAAACACCCAAGAATCAAAGGATCAAAGGTGTTTACGGTCCAAGAACACCTTGGACCGTAAACCCTAACAAAGGGGCCAAAGGGGCCAAAGTGGCCCTAGTCCCTTACCAAACCTTGGAAACTACCCTAGACCCCTTCCTTGATGTGCTTAGTACTTGAAAACATCAAAAGACCATAAACCATTTGGGTTTACGGCCGTAAAGCCAAAGACAAATGGTCCAAGGACCGTAAACTCCATAAAGGAGTGAAATGGTGCCCTAATCACTTCCTAAGGCTTAAACATGAAGTAGGAATACTTCTTATGACCTTTAAGGCTTCAAAACACAAAATGGTCAAAGTACCATGAGTTTATGGCCGTAAACTCATGGGTTTACGACCGTAAACTCAAGGGTTTACGACCGTAAACTCAAGGGGTGATGGTCACAAAACCGTAAACTCCAAAGGAGTTTACCCTTGAACCCCAAACTCAATTACAAGGTCCTACCACCCTTAGATGCAATCCTTAGCACTTATAAGCACTTAAATCAAGTGTTTTACATGTCTTAGGATGTCTTAACTTGGTTAATTAGTTGTTTAATGACTAATTGGATACATATATGTGTAATTATATGTTAACTAGGATCCTTGTGTGTGTTCAAGTCTTCACTTGACACCTAGCATCCTATATATTCCGTTCATCCAAACCACTCACTACAGGTGAGTTCATACCCCTTAATTAACCTTTTAAATGTTTTTAAATGCTTTTATGGGGGGGGGGGGAATACAAGTTGAACAATTATAGTTATTATATCAATCACATGTGATTAATAACTACCAAACAAGTGGATTTCTTACTTTTCAAACTGTGTTACCAAACTGTTTTACTTCAAACTGATTTACAAACTCTTTTATATACCAAATGCTTTTATCAAACTCTTGTACATGTCAAATACTGTTACTTAAACTCGTTTAAACTTATATTTTGTTAAATGTGTATCTATATGGATATAGTTATATAAGTAGGATTGAAAGGACTTAGGACTGATAGCTCACCTTACTTCCTGTTCCTTGTTTGGTTGTGGACTTAGGGTATCAGGGTTATTTGTCCGAAGGTCGTTTGAATCCTAGTTATATATTATGTATATGTATATAGATATAAAAGGTTACTTCTTTCATTCAGTTCAATACCTTTGGGTAGCAAAGGTATACACAAACATGTTCATACATACAAACAACATTACTAGTAAGCTATAATAGGTATAGTTTAGGGAGATACTAATACTATTACTAGATCAATGAAACATACAATGAGTCAGTTCATACATGAGTCATAATACATAGTGATGAAAAACAAACATAATACATAGTGATGAGAAACAAACATAATACATAGTGATGAGAATCAAACAATACATTACAGAGAGAACATACATACAGGCTAGACAGAGGAAGAAGACACAATACAGCTAGCACATACATTACATATACATTACTTCAGTTATGTGAGCCACGTAACGGGGCATGGCACTACCTGCCATGACCGTTTTTGTATCCAGAATCTCCTTAAGTGGGGAGCGTATGAGTTTGTGTATAGATCTATACTGGATTGACTATCCTACACCTTGCTGCTCGCTACAGTGGGACTTGCAAGTCTACGGGTGCCAAACATCATTTCTTACGACGTCTTACATCGTCGGTTTAGTAGAGTCGGTAGCAGGATACATGCTGATTACATGGTACCTTAAATAACAATTGATTTAAGGTAGTTAGTACAACAGTAGTTACTTAATACAACACTACAGTACTATCTCATTTTCCCATTACATTCACTTTGTGAACATTCACTTTGTGAACATTCACACAATGAACAGTAATGTAAAAACTAAATTTTTGGTTAATGATAGTCAGATTTGGGAAAATACATACTCTTACAAGAGACACACACACACATACACTAGATGCCTTGGTAGAAGGCTACTTTTAGTAGGAAACATAGGGTTTTATAAGAGAATTCAATCTTTTACAAACTTATACAAACATCTTACAAACATTTTACAAACATCTTACAAACATCTTACAAATGCTTTCATACAAATACAGACACTAATATACTTATGATCTCACCAGCTTTAAAGCTGATAAACTCTTTCAAAATAACTTGTATTCTCAGGTCACCAGTAGACAGGTACCGGTGCTAGGTTTTGAGAAGATGGAGCTCGTTCAAGACTCATCTTTTATTTTGATACATATTTTTGGTGTCTATTTAACTTGACATAACACACTTGTATGAAATTATATTATGAATGCAATGGATGATGTTGTTGCTTGTTACTACTTTGCATTGTTGTGATACTGTACATGACGTCCTCCACCCCCGAACGTTTCCGCCGTTCCGGTTTTAGGGTGTGACACGACCGAAGATCAATCTTGGAAAACCAAGACGCACCTTGCAGCTGATCGAACAAATCATCGATCCTTGGCAACAAATAACGGTTCTTCACCGTTAGCTTGTTTAGCTCTCTATAATCGATACACATCCTGTGGGATCCATCCTTCTTTTTCACGAAAAGGATTGGTGCTCCCCACGGAGAACTACTCGGACGAATGAACCCTTGGTCTAACAGCTCCTGAAGCTGTGTAGATAACTCTTGCATCTCAGGTGGTGCCAACCGATATGGTGCCTTTGCTATCGGAGCGGCACCCGGCACCAAATATATGCGAAATTCCACTTGCCTCTCCAGAGGCACCCCTGGTAACTCTTCGGGGAAAACATCCCAAAAGTCCTGAACAACGGGCACACAGCCTACATCCTTCGCGATCTCTACCCTTGTATCCGAGATATATGCCAGAAACCCTGTACAACCCTGCTGCAGGAACCTCCTAGCCCTTGCAGCCAAACAGAGGGTCAGTCCCTGCGATGACCTATCTCCATGTATCACCAGTTCTCCCCCACTTAGGGTTCGAACCCTCACCAACTGATGCTCGCAGACAATCATGGCTCCGTTGGCTCCCAACCAATCCATTCCGATAATCACCTTCAACCCTCGTAACGGTATCAGGACTAGGTCGACTTGAAATCTGTCACCAAGTACATTCAGGACACAGTCCCGATACACCCTCGTAGCACTAACAGTGCGGTCATCCGCAATCTCCACCTCGAGCGGGGAATCCAAAGTTCCCGGCACTTCCCGGAACTTCTTGCTAAGCGCAAGAGATACGAACGATCGGGTTGCACCCGAATCAAACAAGACATGAGCAGACATACCATTGACCAAAAACGTCCCTATACAAGCATATAATATACATAAGCAAAATAGATACATAGAGCAGGGAAGAATAATCACGTACCAGCCACAACGTCTGGCGTTGCGCGTGCCTCTTCTGTAGTCAGTTGAAATGCACGGCTCTTCACTGCTAGAACTTCCGCCTTAGCAGGGTGTCCATCGGTAATCCTCATTGTAGCGGGCGCAGGCGCCGCCACCGCTCCTCCTCCTCCCTGCAACTTCGGACAGTTGACCCGCTTATGGCCGGTCTGGTTGCAGTGAAAATAGATTAAGCCCTTCGCGGGGCAGTCCCTACTCATATGGCCCTTTTGGCCACATGCATAACATCCCGAACCTGCGATACGGCAAGCTCCATTGTGTACCCGGCTACACTTGGCACATCGGCCCCGACCCTGCTGACGCTTGCTGGAAGTAGACTTGTCAATGGGGCGGGTTTTGACCCTGATTCGCTCCAAACCCGTAAGAATTTTACGGGTTTGGATTTTAATTTTCAATTCGTTTACCCGTTTACGATCCATACCCGTTTACCCTTTTAATAAATGGGTCGGGTATGGATCTTTGTCGATCCGCTCCACTTATAACCCGCCCCATTATATATATATATATATATATATATATATATATATATATATATATATAACTCGATGTCCAAGTAAAATGTGATTTTATTGTATTGGACTTTGAGTATTACTTAATGTACATCTTGTTTAAGTAGATATTTATCTTTTTGAGAAATATTACTTTCTGGAACACATAAAAATTATATAAATTTAATATTATAAAAGGATCGGGTTAATGGGTCGGGTATTCATTGATCCGGTGGATACGGGTATGGATTCGACTATTCAAGACCCTGAGGGTTATTGGAGCGGGGCGGGTCATGTTTTTATTTTTTTTAAAAGGGTTTGGATCAATGGTGATTCGCTCCAAACCCGCCCCATTTACAGGTCTAGCTGGAAGTGTCCGACGTCTTAGGCTTCTTAGCCTGTCCTACCGCTTCCTGAGCCTGCACAGGCTTCCGCTTCGTGCGGGATTCCAGCTCCATTTCCCGTTCCCGGGCCTTCTCCACCATTTCATTCAGGGTCTTACACCCTATAAAGCTCACAAACTCCCGAATATCGTCCCTTAGCATGGAATGGTATCGGGTCCGCCTCATTTCCTCATCGGTAGCATATTGCGGAATCAACAAAGCTTGTTCCCGAAACTTGGCGGTGATTTCCGCCACAGTCTCGGTGGTCGGCTGCAAATCATGAAACTATCGCACTAAACGTTGCACCTCAATGGGTGGTGCGAACTCCAGATCAAATCGCCGAACAAACTCGGCCCACATCATCTCAGCCACCCCGGCTGGTCCCACCTGTCTAGTAACCACGCCCCACCAATCCCGGGCTCTGTCTCTCAGCATGCAAGAAGCTAACCCAACCTTTTCCACATCCGGGCAAGAACTCCTGCACTGGGCGTTTTCGATATCCGCCACCCAGCTTCGACTGACAATGGGGGCCCTGACCCCGAAAAACTCTGGCGCCCCACACGCCTTGAACTCCCGAAACGAGGGAGTTCGGGCCCCCAACTGGCCCGCATTAATCTCAGTCCTGAATGATCGGAGTCTCTCCTCCACGATCTCCATTATGCCCTCCTTGACCGTCCCAAAAATGACTGGGCTAGCGTCAAGGATGCCCCTGGTAACCTTGGTTGCAATAAGCTCGCACAGCCTCTCATCTATGTCGTATGAAGTGTCACCCGACCCATTCCCGGATCCAGATCCCGATCCTGATCCTCCCGCCCCGAAACGTGTCACTAGCATGATGAACTGGAATATCATAAATCATAACGATCAGGATTTTCATAAAACGTATCTCTCCACATCGGTCCTCCTTGAAATTGTCAGATCTAACATTAGCTCGGGTACAGGTCATGTGCTTCCAGTAGTGCGGGCCTAATACTACCTTCCACACCTACCTGTACCTTTCCCCACGGCTCGACCTGATAATTTCAATTCGTCCCAAATAAACCATATGCTACCACCCATCGCATAACCCAAATCCTAGACCGTTCTAAGATTTCCTCTACCCACATCAAACAGACCAATCATAACAAGTTGCCTTTATGCATGCAAATTATACACATAAGAGGATCAAATAGACTTTCGAATAAAAGATTCTACCCTAGGACCACAACCAAACAAGGAACAGGAAATAAGGCCAAATCCATCATTCTAAGGCTATAAGCTCCTAACCGTATATAATTTTAAAAGCATACACATAGCATATTCCACACGATCATCCAAGTTCAAATATCAGAATAGCATGACTAGCATATTGGGGATAAACTTACTTGGCTCGGCTGATCACGCGCGTTGCACTCCCATTTTTTCCTTCTTTCAAAAAGCTTTTTATGTTATTTTTGAAAACAATTTACCCTTTCCTTAGTTTGAGTCCTGACACACCCGAGAGTATGCCCGAATCCCTCAAACCAAGGCTCTGATACCAACTTGTAACGACCCAAATTTTACAAATAAAATTTTCATTTTTAATTAATCGACCATATTTCATAAAACAGGAAGATCCCAATAATTGTTTTCAAAATCATCAACATTACATCGTTATTATTTTCGAAACATCAGAGTGTTCCCCAAACTATATCAGAAAAGAGAGATAGAGTGCACGCCGCATCATCACGCCTTGCCTTTGCCCTTGGACTCCGAGGTACCTGAAACAAATCCACAAACGGTAAGCTAAAAGCTTAGTGAGTCCCCAGAGCATACCCCACACAACCACATTTCACATTAGCTATAAAGCTACATCTACCACATATCACGTGTCAATTAGCCATGAAGCTATCTCTACCGTTAGCCACAAAGGCTATCTCTACCATCAGCCATAAAGACTGTCTCTACCATTAGCCCTAAGGCCATCTCTACCATTAGCCATAAGGCCATCTCTACTGTTAGCCACAAAGGCTATCTCTACCACATATCATGCACACATACATATCACACCTCTACATAACAAGTAAACCAACTATCACAAGATGGGCCGGCCTTGGTGCCTTAGACCCATTGGTATGGTGAGAAAACTCACCTCACAAGGCTGGATTGGCAACTGAATTCAGGTGTGTCCTATGTTGCTCTTCCCAACTGCCTATAATAAATGAGTAATTAACTCAACATAATCCCATAAATACCCCCAGGGTCAACCCTGGTTAAAGTCAAAGTCTATAGTCAAGGTCAGCAGTCCATATTGACCTTGACTCGTCAAGTACAGTCGCTCACTCTTCGGGTTCCCTGCTTAACTCATCGACTCGACGAGTCACCCGAGGGACTCGTCAAGTTCCTTGGTGTTTAAGGCCGTAAACCACCAACCGTACACCCCTGACCGTACACCCTTGGGCGTGAACCCTGTCGACTCGCCAAGTCTTTTTCACGACTCGTCGAGTCCCTATTAGTCCATTGTGTTTACGGCCTCTACCAGTGGGACTCAAGGTCCCAAACTTCAGATATATACTCCAGTAGTGTGGAATACAAGTAAAGTTGCAAACTTTACGTGCATGCAAGGCCACTCGTGGCCATAATCACCAAAACTAACTTTCAACATGGTTTCCATGCATGGGGAGGGAATGAGCTTACTAAAAGGTGCAACTTTATGATAATTGGGACCTATGAATGTACAGATCTGGAACCATATCCTTGTGATAGGTCCAGATCTAGGCTTGCTTCCATTTCCTCAAAGTTGGTCACAAATCTCAAATAGAACTTATGCTTAAGGTAACATATTCATACCTCAAATCAATGCCCAAGACGAACTAGATGCTAGATCTAGTGTTTTCCCCTTGATACTTCTTCTTCAAGCTTGGAATCCTCTCCAAAATCTCAAGGTTAAGCTCCCAATTGATCTTACTTCACTCACAAGAGGGTGTGCGGCCGTAAGCGTTCTTCTAAGGTGCTAAGGGAGGCTAGTGGGGCGGATAATGATGTTTATATAGGGGGCAAACCCCAAAATTAGGGTTTTCTTTAAACAGCTCAGACTCGCCGAGTCGACCCTTCCGACTCGCCGAGTCACCTCCGTCCCGCGTTCCAGATACCCGACTCTACTCGACGTGTTGGTCCTTCAACTCGCCGAGTCCATGCATGAACCTCTCCAAATTGTCAACTTTCCAGCCAATAACTGAATCGGGTGTTACACTTCAAAGGAGATAGAAGAGCATAAGGCTTGGAAAGAGAAGAAGCATATGGATCCGGTGTTCTTTTAGTGCTAGCTGCTTTTTGGAGGTAAAAAGAGATCACCTTGATCATTGTTTGGTTAGATCTCTTCTTTAGGGAGTTTGTGGCCATTTCCATCTTCAGATCTGGACAGTGTGAGGTCCCTTGGACCTAAAGATTCAAGCTTTATCAAGCTATTGGCCAACTTTCATGCATCAAACCCTCTATAGAGCTTTTTTTGGCATTTTGAGTCCTAGATGCCATGCACGAATGTAAAGCTTGTAACTTTATGTGATATATTAGCCTTAGAAGGCTAGATGTAGAGTATGAGGCCTTATTTCCGCTTAAATATGTCTGAATGAGAGAATGGACTGAAGGGACTCGACGAGTGGATGAGCCAACTCAACGAGTTGGCTAGGGTTTTCCCCGATAGTCTGGACGCGTTACAACTCGGCGAGTTGGTGAGACAAATCGACGAGTTGAGTTGGATTTTCCCGATACTTAAGATAAAACGAAGGAACTCGATGAGTCGCATAGATGCATTCGACGAGTTGGGTCAACATGGACTGTTGACTCGGGCGTTGACTTCCGTTGACTTTTAGGGTTTGGTCAAGACATGAGTAAGGAGACCATGGAGGGGTAAAATAGTCTTTCACCCTTTCCGAGAGTGAGGAAAGGGGTTAGCCTAACTTTTTAGAGTTGTGATTATAAAGTGTTAATTAGAGATGATTATATTATGTAGGCGGAATCTAGACTGTTTGTGGGGTACTAGATCTACTTGCTTACTTACGAGGTGAGTCTTCTCACTATACTTACCTGAGCGGTAATACTGTGTGACCGGAGGATCTTATTTGAGTAATCGACTGGAGGGTCCTATGTGCCTATACTGAGTTATGTGAGATTATGCATTTTGTCTTCGTGATATATGCTATATTATTATGTGCCTTACTGAGTTAGGACCGGAGGGTCCAAACCGAGTTGTGAGACCGGAGGGTCTTCATTGCGATATAGGACTGGAGGGTCCACCCCGAGCTATGAGACCAGAGGGTCTTCACTAAGACACATGACTGGAGGGTCCACACCGAGCCGTGAGACTGGAGGGTCCTCACCGAGACGCATGACCGGAGGGTCCATGCCGAGCTATAGCCATGAGAGGCTTATTATTTGTGTATGTGGTATTTTGGGGAGCTCACTAAGCTTTGTGCTTACCGTGTTGTGTGATATGTGTTTCAGGTAATTCTCAGGATCGCGGGAAGGCGCCGACTTGATTGTACGTACCTGTTCGAGATTATGTTTGAGGATTCTGGGAAATTATCAATCATTTTTTCGATTTGTGTTTTGACAACTGATACAATTGTGGTTTTTGAGAAATGTGATATTGAGTTTTATGTGGTTTAAAAATGAAAATTTTGTTTGAAAATTTAGAGTGTTACAGAAGGCAACCCAAAAGGACATTGCTACTATTAATTTAAGTACATACCAATTATAGTTATGGGCTTAAACACCTAATCCAACAATAACGTAGCCATTGTTTTACAAACTATCAAACCAACTCTTCATTTCAAAAGCATCATAACAAAAGATAAACTCATAAACATGGGTAATAACTATTTGCAATATTGATCTCTTACTGGGAGAGGAGGTGTGTACCTAAAGGAAGCCCTCTTGCAACCATGTTTAAGGTAAGAACTCGATATACTAACTATGATTTTATATTTGTGTTTAGATACTAACCGTGGCATTTCATCGAGCACGTGGTGTGTGCAACATCTCTGAATGTTTTTAAGGTTGACAACTCCTCTGAAAGCCTGTATACTGATGAACAACAGAAAAAAAAGAATGAGATAAATAGGCCACGACTTTCAAACACCCTCGAGTTGTTAAACCTTGTAGAAAACAAACCAGCTACAGATTACTTACATCCTCTATTCAAGAGGTGAAAGAAGTCAAGATCAGGAGGTTAAACCGTGCAGAAAACAAACTATGATTCACAAAAAGTAATGAATTACATCCAAATAGTATCAATTAAATCGATGATATGGAAAAAAATTACCTTAATTGCAGAATTGTTCATTGCCAATCTTCGACTAATAGAAAATTGGTTAGGGCATTATCATGATATACAAATGAACCGGTCTAAACTTGAAGCAAAAGGGAAGATCGAAGGCAAAATACGATTGCATGTAGAGCGTAGGGCTCGAACTGTGGAGAACGACTTGGACTTTCAACTCTCCGCTTTTTTTTTCTATTTCTCAACGCCTTCAATTTTTTATACCCATCTTTTCTATATAAATAATACAGAATAAAATTGATGGAAATGGAATTAATTTTTCCCTTTTCTCTACATTTTAATGCAAAACAAACAAGAGAAATGGAAACCATTCCATTTCTCTTCTCATATTTCCTATACCAAACATCCCCTTCAGGATCTTGTACCCTGAAAAGCTCACGAACTCTCTGATGTCATCCCTCAACATGACATGATATCTTGTCTTCCTCATATCCTCATCCGAAGCATACTGCAGAACCAAAAGATCCCTTTCCTGGAACTTGACGGTAATCTCCGACACAGTCTCAATAGTCTGGTGATGGTCCTGGAACTCCCTCGCCAGCTGTTGCACCTCGATCGTCGGTGCAAACTCCTTCTGGAATCTCATAACAAACTCATCCCAAGTCATGGCTGTCACCACCGTAGTCCCTACAGTTTGGCCAACCTCATCCCACCAGTCACGTGCTTGGTCCCTTGCAGGAAGGATGCAAACCCTACCTTTGCCCTCTCCGGGCAAAAACTCGTCCCCTGAGCATTCTCCATGTTAGCAATCCAGAATCGGCTAGTGATGGGGTCCTTAGCCCTAAAAGAACTATGGAGCTCCGCACGCCTTAAACTCCCGAAATGAGGGGGTTCGCGCTCCTAACTGACCTACAACAATCTTGGCATGAAAATCCGTAAGCCACTTTTCCATAAGCTCCTTAATCCCCCCTTGATGGTACCAAACATCATAGGGAGTAGCATCCATGATATCACAAGTGACCTCGGCCGCAATGAACTCATGCAGGTTCTCATCAATCGGTTTTGTGCCCGACCCAGAATCGGAACCAGAACTAGAGCCTGGACCTCCTCGAGAGATCACCACCATACTCAAACTAAAATACAAACATATAAACGATCAACATAAAACTCGAGCGACTCACAATAGACATGTCTCCTTATAATTCCCAGGTCTATCCTTGTCTCGACTACATGTCTGGTGCTTCTAGTAGTATCGACCCAATACTACCGTCCACACCTATCTGTACCTTCCTCAAGAGCCATCCTGATTCCTCTAAGTCACCATACTAAATCTATATACCAATCCTATTTGTAGCACCCGGTTCCTGGTATGTATTTCATTCTGGTATTTTTTCGCAATTTGGACTGAGACTCGACGAGTTGATGGCCCAACTTGTCGAGTAGTAGCGGTTTGGACCCGGGGGTTAAGTGGCGGACTCGTCGAGTCGGCGGCAAGACTCGACGAGTAGACTCTGGCTGGGAAAAACCCTAATATGAGGGTTTGCACCCTATTTAAACAACCTTATACAGCCTCCATCACCCCTTTATGTTCCTAGAACACTCCATACAGAACCCTAGTCGTGTTGTGAAGATCTAAAGGCCTTTTTTGTGATTCTTAGTAGCTTGTGGTGGCAAGAAGGAACGGAAAAGCTTGAGGAACCAAGAGGTTGGCTAGAGGAATCAAACTTGTGCATCATCTACAGTTCTTGGAAGGTATAAAGTCGACACCTTGCTCCTTCTTGCATTAGATCCCTTTTTTGGGGAGATTTAGGGCTTTTATAAGCTATTCTTGGTGACCAACCATGATTGCAAGCATGGTTGGGGGTTGAGGCTTCAGATCCAGGCTCCTTAAGGAGTTAGAAGGCAGAAAGGGATTGCCTTTGCACCCAAGGAAAGCCCAATGCAACTCAAGAGCTTCTTTTAGGGTCTTTTTAGCTCATAGTCCCATGCATGCACGTAAAGTTCGTAACTTTACATGCTAGATCGATCTTAGGAGCCTAGATCTATCATTTGGACAAGTGTTCTACATCAGAAATCGAGATATGAGACTTGGACAACCTCGACTCGACGAGTCGTTCTTGGGACTCGGCGAGTCCGAGGCTTGACTCCCTTTCTGTTAAGGTTCAAAGAAACCCAGTTGAGTGTTAAAAGGGTTTTAGAGGGTCCAAGGGAGTGGCCCAACGTATTGGACTTAGCCATAGACCTGGAGTTCATAGGACTAGACAAGTGCATGAGCAGACTCGGTGAGTCCAAGGCAATCTCCCAACGTTTGAAGATGAACTCGACGAGTTGTTCATACAAATCGGCGAGTCAAGGGCAGACTTGTTCATAGGATGGGGATGAACTTGACGAGTTGTTCATACAACTCGGCGAGCCGGATGAAAGTTCATTCGATGATGTTTTAGAAGGAGAACTCGTCGAGTCGTTGCTAAACTCGACGAGTAGAGGATTGAGGAAGGAAAAATGAAAGGATAGGGACTCGACGAGTTGGCAGCCCAACTCGACGAGTTAGGTCAACTGGAGGTTGACTTTGTCTTTGACTTGGTCAGGGGTAAAATAGTCATTTTAACCTAAGAGTAGTTATCAGTGTCTGATTAAGTGTTTTATGGATTTATAGCTGGAGGATCACCGGGGCAGCAGTCAGACACCTGCCGATCAGCTTTTCAGCAGTCAGCCTTACGAGGTGAGTTACCTTCCAGTAGCGGCGGGTCTAAGGCACCAATGCCGACCCACCAATAGGAGTCGTATGTTAGATGACTATCTTTGTGATATTCATCTAGGTTTGCTACTACCTGATATGTTATGTGCTAGTATGATATGACGTTATATGCTAGTAGCAGTAGGGGGAGACAGTCCCTAAGATTCCCGGTCGATAGGGCCAAAGGGGTAGTCATACCCAGTCATGCTAGATAGAATACGATTATGTGTTACATGTTATGTGGTAGTAGTAGAGGGGTGAAATAGTCCCCAGTATCTGGTCGAGAGGACCGATGGGGAGGCCAGCACCCAGATATGCTAGGCAGTATCCGGTCGAGAGGACCGAAGGGGAGGCCGGCACCCAGATATGCTAGGCAATATCCGGTCGAGAGGACCGAAGGGGTAGGTCGGGCACCCAGATATGCCTGACAGTATATGCATGTTATGTGATTATATGGTATGTCATACGATGGGGGAACTCACTAAGCTTCGTGCTTACAATTTTCAGTTTTGTTTCAGGTACCTCTTCAGCGAAGGGGAAGGAGTCGGCGCGGTAGCTGCACATCATACACACATTGGATTCCGCCTTATGAGATTTCTTGGGATTGTACTCTGACATTGTTACTACTTTTATGATATGATTTTCAGACATGATTATAATTCGGTTTGATCGATTTTTTACAATTCGGTTTTCAAGAATCAAGACATTTCAACAAATATATAACTTTAGTATTAACTTACTCTATAATATAAACTAAAAAAAAATTGTTTAATTAGTTGTAAATTAAAACTTATAAATAACTATCAAGAAAAATATATTATAGTTTACTACTTTATAGACAATTTTTTATAAGAAGTACATATTAAAGTATTATAATAGATTAAAAATTTTAATATACTAAAAGAATAATTTAGTAAATTTATAAATTATTAAAGATATATATTAAAAAGAAAAAAATAATAAATTGCAATTCGGTTTTTTGGACTATTCGGTTTTTATTTTATAAACCAAAACCAATCCGAAATCCAAAATAATGATTCGATTTTGCTAAAAACCAATCCAAAAATCCAAATATCCGAACCAAATAGTCCGATCCAAATTGTCCAATTGGACAATTCGGTTTTATCCAAACAGTGAACAATCCTAATTTCAACCCAAACATACAAGCATATAAGGATCACATAACATCTATCAATCCATATACCAATATGGTGGGCCGACATTGGTGCCTTTGACCCACAAGTATAGTGACAAGACTTACCTCTGACAGAAGATAACCGAATTGCACACTCGAGCTGCTGCTAACACGGCTCCTCACACTAAACATAATCCAATAACAACTTTAATTAATAATCAGGGTTTAGCCTACGAATGATGGTCCAAAACATAATTTACCCTACCATGTTTAAATATTGACATCGTCAGTGTTACGGTGACTAGACTCACCCATTCTAACATAAGATTTTATTGAGGTCTCTATGATTCCTAATTGGTTTGGTTTTTAATATGCTTTGCGCTTACCACCCTCACCACTCTATTACATTTTGAGATTGCAGTTACCAAAAGGGTTTGATAGGATAATTGTCGCATTAAAAGTAAAAAATAAAATCTAGTTTTATTAATAGAATGTGAATTTTATGTTATCCATGAAAATTGGATATTATATTTATATATTGTTGATGGTAATCATGCGGATAACTGACGCATCAATCAAGAGTATAGTTGAGAATGATGTGGAACTTGTGAGTCTCAAGCATAACGTGAGTTGGAGACCATGCGATTTTTCATGGTTAATTTGCAATCTGTTTAATTAAAAGTGAATCTTATGTTATCCATAAAATTTGCACATTCTCTTTATAACTTGTTGATAGAGATCATGTGGTTAACCAACACGTCATATTGAGAGTATAAGTATAGAATGACGTGGAACTCACGAATCTGAAGCGTAACTTAAGACGTGTACCACACAATTTTGTATGGATGATTCACCATATGTTCAGTAATCCGCGATGACCCCATCATTGAATTTGAGATGGACATAATATGAGATTAATATGCCAATGATAGTCAATGAATCTCAAATATTTAGGGCTTTGCCTACCTAAATAACTTTATGAATTGTTTACGACATACCTTTACACATCATGGAGCCAAATATGGATCCTAGCCTTTTTAAATAGTTTTATTTAGGATAATTATTTTCTATGGATTGATAAAACAAACTATAATGGAAATTTATATTGAATGATGTTTATAATCGTATCCACTAAAATCTACTACTTCTTAACCTCTAAAAGGATAATCTTTGTGGATGATCTATCTTGTCCAAATTCATAGTTTGGGAATAGTTCTCAGAAACGAAAGGAAAGATCATTCATTTGTTAAAGATCTTATTGAGATTCCTCCAACCATTTCATTCTAATTTTTTTAGAAAGAGCAATTATCAAGTTTACTTTGTAAACTGGTATATTGAAGTCAAATGGAATTTCATTGAGATAGGAGTTAACTAGGGTTAATCAACTAGTTGACATGTACACATGATCAGTTTACTGTGATTTTGATATGAGCAACTTGAAATGTCCATGGAGGAATTGCATGCAATATTGAGGTTTTGTTTTGGAACTAACATGGGCCAATCGTAGAAACTCAAAATTCGAATACTCCCATATATATATATATATATATATATATATATATATATGTGTGTGTGTGTGTGTGTGTGTATGTGTATGTATGTATGTATTATATCATGAATAGATGTAACACCCCGTTTTGAAAGGTACTTCGATTGAGGGTTCGGAGGACCAGGGTTAAAGCGATTCGGTCTTTTATGGGTCTCGGGTTTTATTCAAAAGGTTTTAAGGCTTGGGAATGTAGTCACGAGCGTAGGGGTTCTCACCACCTTTTCGTGGGTATAAAGTTCATCGAAAACGGACTTAGAACGAAGGAGTTATAGCACTTTGAAGTAATTGGCAATATTGGTCCTTAATGGGGAAAGATGGCAATAAAGGACCATACATGCAAGGTGGACAGCACAAGAGTACGCCCAACGTAGGCTGGGGTACGCCCAACGTATAAAGGAAAATGATCGCGGGTGCGGAGAGGTGTACGCCCAGCGTACGCTCAGAGTTCCCAAACCCTAATTTTAGGGTTGAGCCCTATATAAAGAACCTTATGTCTCGAAGTCCAGCCTCCATTTCCACCCTAAAAGAGCTACTAATAAACCCTAAACCATATTTGGGTGTTCTTGGAGCTTAGAAGGTCACTAGAGAAACATCTTGGTGTTGTGGATCCATTTTCCAAACAAGAAAGGAACAAGGAAAGGCGGTGGTTCAAAGGAGAGGTTGCAGATCTGGGATTGTTGTTTCATTTCTAGCTATATCAAGGTATAAAGATCTAAACTTGGTGATTATCTTCATAGATCTCTTAGATTGAGTTTTTGGGCCATTTTGGTCCAAAGGTCGAAGCTTTGTGGTTCAATCCGATTTCTAGGACTTGGAGTTGCTACTCTCTGTTCTATATGGGTCCCTAAGGCAGAAAGTTGCAATCTTGAATGTCTTATTGGGTTCATGCATGAGTTAAGAGCATTTCTATGTGAATGGTGATGGGTTTTAGGTACAACAAATAAACTAGAAAACAATTCCTAAGTTCACATGCAACCTACTTTGGATCTATGTTTTAACTATTGAACATACAACTTTGAATTGCAAAACAAGAACCCTAGAGGAGAGAGGCTAATTTCAAAATTAACAAACTAGGGTTTAGGGTTTACATACCTTTCAATTGTTATAGCAAACAATTGATAGTCCTCTTGATCTTCTTGGAAGCTTAGCACCACAAATGTAATGCATCTAATGGAATCACACCCAAGAACTAGCAAGAAGGAAAGTAGAAGAGAGAGGGGAGAGGGAGTATGCAAAATCTCGGCCTTAGGGTTTCTTCCAAAGAATCAGTACACAAAATGTGAGCCAGGAGGCTCCTTAAATAGCTGAGGGATCTAGGGTTTAAGGGAAACCCTAGTTATCCTTTGCTTAGGGCCTAAGCAAACCCAAGGGCCTTATCCAAGCCCCTATGGACGAAATTATTAGGGTTTCCCCTAAAGATTTCGTCCACCCTCTTCCAAGGGGGTTCTAGAGCCTTCCACTCAACTATTAGATAATTGCAAACTAGTCCCTGCACCTTATAATTAATTCTTTTAACCCCAAAATCAATTCTGATTAATTTCTGGCTAACAATTAATTAAACATAATGATTTCTAATTAATATATTAATCCATTAACATATTAATAAATCATTTATATATATATATATATATTAATTTATTAATCTTATAAATCAATATCTCTCCTTTCATAATTTCCTTGTTCAGTTGCTAGGTTGAGGGCAACCCAAAAGGACTGTGCTGCTATCAATTCAAGTACATACCAATTATAGTTATGGGCTTAGACACCTAATCCAACAGTCTCCCACTTGGATAAGTCTGTAACTATAATTGCTAGTATGCCTTCTAAATTTGACCAGCAAATTGTAGCTTCCAAAAGCTGCTGCCGAACTCTGACCCAGTCAGTTATGTGTCCTAAGATAAGTGATCATATAATCCTTCGTTCTGCTGGATATCCCTAGACATAAGACATGGAATGTAATCAATCTCTTTGTCCAGAATCTATGTTTCCCGATTCCTGATTTGTGATGATGTAGGACTTCTAATCGAACACATCAATTTAGTCCTGGCTGGGCCCAGCACATAAGTCAACACCAAATCATCGAGGGGCCCACAGATATCGCTTTTCCTGTTAGGGCAAAAGGAACGAATAAACGTTGACTCATATGCTTGTATCTTTTACTCATCAAATTATGCATGACAATACGTTTTATAACACCAAGTTACTGATGCGTTTTCGTATCACCAATGCACAACCGACTTGTAAATTACAACTCATATATCTTCGTTTCAAGATTATAAGATATTATCGTCTCAGTATTACTCGTGATGAATTCCATGAAGTAATACTCTGAGCGTGGGTTTATCCAATACTCAAATCTCAATTTCTGAGTACTCATGAACATTGCAGCAATTCTATTGCCATGTCTATCCTTAGACAATCTGCAATCCAATTCATGACAGTCTTAATTCACTACTTACTTCCAAGAGTACGAGCGACTGTGGAGTTTGAATAATCTCATTATTCAGGAAGTAAAACATGCAAAAATGAAACACAATAATAAACAATTGACAAAAGGTAGTAGCCAAACTTATAAATAATACTTTATTATTTAATCACCAAAAGTCAATTACATTTACTTTGTTACAAGTTTCAAAAACTAATCTAACTACTAAAACTAATATCATATTTCAGTCCTATGCTCCGAGCATGCTGAATATGCTTAGCCCTACTTAGACCCTTTGTGAGAGGATCTGCTGGGTTATCTTCAGATGACACCCTCTTTACTATAAGATGGCCTTCTTCTACTCTATGTCTGATGAAATGGTACTTTCTGTCGATATGTCTGGTCTTACCATGATCTCTTGGTTCCTTTGTCAAGGCAACCGCTCCTTCATTATCGCAGAACAGTTCCATAGGTTCCTGGATGGTTGGAACAACTCCGAGATCCCCGATGAAGTTCCTCAACCAAGCTGCTTTTTTCGACGCTTCACTTGCTGCTATGTACTCTGATTCACAAGTAGAATCAGCCACCGTATTTTGCTTGCAACTCTTCCAAGTAACTGCTCCTCCATTCAGTAAAAACACCCAGCCTGACTGAGAACGGAAGTTATCTCTATCCGTCTGAAAGCTGGCATCACTGTAACCATCTACTCTCAAAGTATCACTGCCACCAAGCACAAGGACCCAGTCCTTTGTCCTTCGCAAATACTTGAGTATATTCTTAACTGCTATCCAATGAGCTCTACCTGGGTTTCCCTGATAGCGACTGACCATGCTCAAAGCAAATGCCACATCAGGGCGAGTACATGTCATAGCGTACATGATCGATCCGACAGCGGAAGCATAAGGCACACGACTCATGTCATCTATTTCAACATCTGTACTCGGGCATTGAGTCTTACTCAATTTGGTATTGCTCTGGATAGGTAGCTCTCCCTTCTTGGAATTTTCCATACTAAACCTCTTTAGTACCTTATCCAAGTATGTGCTCTGACTAAGTCCAATTAGTCTCTTCTTTCTATCTCTCAATATTCTAATCCCAAGAATATAGGCAGCTTCTCCAAGGTCTTTCATGGCAAAACACTTTCCAAGCCAAGACTTAACTTCTTTCAAGGTTGGAACGTCGTTACCAATGAGTAATATGTCATCGACATACAACACCAGAAAAGTTACTATACTCCCACTAGCTTTGATATACACACAGAACTCATCTTCACTTCTAGAGAAACCAAATTCTTTGACTTTCTCATGGAAGCAAAGATTCCAACTGCGAGATGCTTGTTTCAATCCATAAATGGATTTCTCAAGCTTGCACACTCTATTAGGGAACTTTGCATCAACAAAACCCTCTGGCTGACTCATGTAAACATCTTCAGCCAACTTCCCATTAAGGAAAGCAGTTTTGACATCCATCTGCCAGATTTCATAATCATGAAAGGCAGCTATGGCGAGCAATATCCTAATAGATTTAATCTTAGCCACTGGCGAGAAGGTTTCATCATAGTCAACCCCTGGGGTTTGAGTGAAACCTTTTGCAACCAGTCGAGCCTTGAATGTGTGCACATTTCCATCCATGTCTGTCTTCTTCTTGAAGATCCATTTGCACCCAACTGTCTTACGACCTGGTGCACTATCAACCAAATTCCAAACTTGGTTGTCATACATGGACTTAATCTCGCTGTCCATTGCCTCTTTCCACTTGGAAGCCTCTGGACCTTCCATTGCTTCCTTATAAGTGACTGGTTCATCTAAGTTTACCAGTGTTCTGTCACTTATGAATGTGTCACCATCTGAAGTAATATGGAAACCATACAACTCAGGTGGCACACTCACCCTAGTGGATCTTCTAAGAGGTAATGAGTTATAGATTGGTTCAACAGGAACTGTTTCCTCTGGTTGAGTGCTAGTGTCATCTAAGGTTCCTTCATTGGCTGAATCTTGAATTTCTTCAAGGTCAATAGTGCTCCCACTGTCCTCTTTGAATATGAGCTCTCTTTCAAGAAAGACTCCTCTTCGTGCTACAAAGACCACGTTTTCACTAGGCCTGTAGAACAAATATCCAAAAGACTGCTTTGGGTAACCAATGAAAACACATTTCTCACTTCTAGCTGCTAGCTTGTCGTGAGTCTCTCGTCTTACGAAAGCTTCACAACCCCAGACTTTAATATGTGCTAACGAGGGAACTTTCCCTGTCCACATTTCGTGAGGTGTTTTGGCAACCTTCTTTGTAGGGACAAGATTGAGGATGTGGGCGGCTGTCTCTAAGGCATACCCCCAGAAGTGAATAGGAAGCGAAGCCCGACTCATCATAGAACGAACCATGTCTAACAAGGTTCGATTGCGCCTCTCAGCTACACCATTTAACTGTGGTGTCCTAGGAGGAGTCAATTGTGAGACTATCCCACATTCTTTCAGATAGTCGTTAAACTCGATACTAAGATACTCCCCGCCTCTATCGGATCTAAGTATCTTTATCTTTCTGCCCAATTGATTTTCGACTTCATGCTTAAACTCTTTGAACTTTTCAAAAGTTTCTGACTTATGCTTGATCAAGTAGATATATCCATATCTGCTATAATCGTCAGTGAAAGTCACATAGAATCGATTAGCATCTCTTGTAGTTGATCTGAAGGGCCCACACACATCTGTGTGTATGAGATCCAACAGACCTTCACCTCTTTCACAAGACCCTGTGAATGGTGATTTTGTCATCTTTCCCAAAAGACAAGATTCACACATATCATCTGACTTTAGGTCAAATGATTCCAACACTCCATCCTTTTGGAGTTGGGCTATGCGTTTCTTGTTAATGTGTCCAAGACGACAATGCCACAAGCATGCCTTGTCTATACTATTAGACAAGTCAATATTAAGTACACTATTTCCTAAGCTATCAACACAAGTCACTGTTTCATACACACCATTACAAGGCAAAGCTTCAAACATAAAAACACCATTCTTATAAACAGAAATTGAACCATTCAAATCATTAAAAGAATATGTAAAACCTTGTCTGAACAATGCATGAAATGAAATAATGTTTCTCGTCATCTCAAACGAATAGCAACAATTTATTAAATCTAATCTAACATCATTACTAAGCAGAAGCTGATAAACTCCGATCTTGGTTACTGGTGAAGACTTTCTGTTTCCCATGATCAGGTTTATCCTTCCTCGCTCTATCTCCTCACTTTCCTTTAGACCCTGCAAATCAGAACAGATATGAAAACCACATCCTGTGTCAAGGACCCATGAACGAGAAGATAATGAGTTATTAGCAGAAATAGTGTAAATACCTGCCGAAGATGGCTTCACTTTGCCATCCTTGATATCTTGCAGATATTGTGGGCAAGATCTCTTCCAATGCCCTTTTTGGTTGCAGTAAAAGCAAACTGCCTCTTTTGGATCAGAAACATGGGGAGTGGAACCATTGGGCTTAGCCTTTGGGCCATTACTAGATGACCCAGCTTGAGCCTTGCTCTTCCAGTTTTGCTTGGGAGGACCTTTCCTCTTTTTCCCCTTTCCCTGTCCAATAGCCAAAACAGGGGCACTAGCAGGTGTGGAGGGTATACTTTTACCTTTCATCCCTGCCTCAGCTGTCTGCAACAAGTTGTGCAATTGGGCCAAGGTCTGCTCAGTATTGTTCAAATGGTAAGTTAGAATAAACTGACCATAACATTCAGGAAGTGAGTTCAAGACCATGTCAATGGCCAATTCCTCATCAAAGTGAATATTGAGCTTGACCAAACGCTCTATGTAGCGTTGCATTCTTTGCACATGTGACACAACCGACTCCCCATCTTTCATCTTGCAAGCCATGAGTGACTTGACTACTTCGAACTTTTCTTGACGAGCTCGCTTATGGTACTTTTCCATAAGGTCCTTGTTCATCTCGAAAGGCCAGTAGTCCTCATAGTACCTCTGCAGTTCTGGGGACATAGTTGCCACCATGATGCATGCCACTTTGGTAGCATCATCGTAATGTTTCTTGTAGGCAGCAAGATCTTCAGGAGTAGCTTCATTCTCATCAAGCTCTTTGAGCTCCTTTTCAAGAACATATTCTTTGTTCTCGAACCGAAGAGCCATCTTGATGTTGCGCATCCAATCGTTATAGTTTGAGCCATCCATAACGACTTTGGAGCATATATTGAGCAATGAGAAGTTCTGGTTGGAGGAGGATGAAGTAGAAGTGTTTCCAGGAGTAGACATCTGAAAAGAAAGAAAGTTTTAGTTAGATTTCAAGATACCTTAATAGAATAACCCAAAGATATAATATCAAGGTTAGGATCCAACTATGAAGATTCACAACTCAGAAATGGGATGCCGAGATCCAAGTGCAAATTTCATAAAGGTAGGCGAATGACGATTCACCAATTCCACCATTAGATGAAACAAACGAAGTGAAATTCCTAATTCTTTTGAGATACATTGAAACTATTCAATGGCATGTTTTAATCTCAGATTATGCTCTTCTATTTGTGACTGGGATGCCGAGGATCACAAACAAGATGTGAATAACCATGCAAATGTGCTTGGTAACCTCATTGTCTTTATCATTAACTATTGATGTGCTGGTAAACCACACACGCTCCATCAAAATGAAAATTATGAGATACCCATTACTACTCTTTATTGGTGCCTTTTAGTGTGCTGGTTAACCACACACGCTCCACTAACGACCAATAAAGCATAATGTGCAATTTCATGGATTAGCATACTTTTCACATTTTTCCTAAAGTAACTAGAGTTGGGATTTTGAAAATAATGTTCTAGTACTTTCTTTAATATCATTATACTTTTAATGAGAAGTAGTTGTCCTATCAAATCCGTTCTGCTAACGACCCTCCACTAATCAAGGAAGCGGTGGGTGAGAGTGGACACCCATTCAACTACCATTTTATAGGCAGTTTCCTTATACCCCCCTTATAGATTAGCTTTGTGAATGAGGCATACTAGCGATTTGACTGACCATGTTCTTATACATATATAATATTAAACTTTTAATTATAATATATATAAGGTGTGTTTTAAAACATTTTAAAACTTCAAGGGTTTATAAATTTCGAAATTTAAGCTATTAAATTTAAATTTAAATAAACCAATTAACTAGATTTAATATTTATCTTTTAATTAACTATTAATCAAATTATTAAATCTTGTAAGGATTATCTAATTAAATTAATCCATTAATTTAATCCTAATCCTTATCCCTCTAAATTTCGAAAATTAGGGTAAGGATAATTATCCAATTAATCTAATTAAGTAACAATTATCCAAAACAAGAAACCCTAGTTATCCTCTAGCATATTTCGAAATTTACAAGGGAGGAGGCTAGGGTTTTCAAAACCCTAACCCTAATTTCGATTAGGGTTCTTTGGAGGCTAGGGTTTTCGAAAAAACCCTTTGATCCAAAACCCTAGAAATCGAAAATTTGGCCTTTAGGGTTTAATAACTATAAACCCTAATTTGCAATTCAACAATTGTAGCAATTCAATTTAAAACAACCTGGCTCTGATACCACTGATGGGTTTTAGGTACAACAAATAAACTAGAAAACAATTCCTAAGTTCACATGCAACCTACTTTGGATCTATGTTTTAACTATTGAACATACAACTTTGAATTGCAAAACAAGAACCCTAGAGGAGAGAGGCTAATTTCGAAATTAACAAACTAGGGTTTAGGGTTTACATACCTTTCAATTGTTATAGCAAACAATTGATAGTCCTCTTGATCTTGATCTTGATCTTCTTGGAAGCTTAGCACCACAAATGTAATGCATCTAATGGAATCACACCCAAGAACTAGCAAGAAGGAAAGTAGAAGAGAGAGGGGAGAGGGAGTATGCAAAATCTCGGCCTTAGGGTTTCTTCCAAAGAATCAGTACACAAAATGTGAGCCAGGAGGCTCCTTAAATAGCTGAGGGATCTAGGGTTTAAGGGAAACCCTAGTTATCCTTTGCTTAGGGCCTAAGCAAACCCAAGGGCCTTATCCAAGCCCCTATGGACGAAATTATTAGGGTTTCCCCTAAAGATTTCATCCACCCTCTTCCAAGGGGGTTCTAGAGCCTTCCACTCAACTATTAGATAATTGCAAACTAGTCCCTGCACCTTATAATTAATTCTTTTAACCCCAAAATCAATTCTGATTAATTTCTGGCTAACAATTAATTAAACATAATGATTTCTAATTAATATATTAATCCATTAACATATTAATAAATCATTTATATATATATATATATATATATATATATATATATATATATTAATTTATTAATCTTATAAATCAATATCTCTCCTTTCATAATTTCCTTGTCCAGTTGCTAGGTTGAGGGCAACCCAAAAGGACTGTGCTGCTATCAATTCAAGTACATACCAATTATAGTTATGGGATTAGACACCTAATCCAACAAATGGAATATCATTTTTGGAGTTTAGACTTGATTGGGGCATGCAAAGTCACCAAGTTAGTGACTTTATGGATTAATACGTTGAAAAGGACTTGGATCTGTGTTTGTAGCTTTTGGAGAAGAGTATTAAGCACTTAATGGAAAAGTGACTTAACAGGGGGAGTACGTTGAGCGTACATGTAGGTACGCCCAACGTACACACCATTTAGCTAGTATGCTTAGCGTACATAGGAGTACGCCCAAGGTACTCATCAGATTTGGGTTTGGATTGTTTTGGGCCTCGGTTTGGGGCCATGCAAGGGAGTTTGGTTCTTTGGGCCTTAGTGGGCCATCAGAAGTCAGATAATGTGGGCCAAGAAAATGTTTGGGCTTAGGGTAAGGCCCATTAGAGGGTTTGGGCCCAATTTGGCAAATTGGGCCATTAGTGGGCCACTAGTGGGCTTGGGAAGCCTACCTAGTGTTGAGCCATTTTTAGAACATGGTTTGGGCCATAGATATGAACCTAGTTGGACTAGGGGGGGGGGGGGTAAAATGGTCATTTTACCCTAAGGAGGATTATTGTTTTGAACTAAGTGATATTTTGGTATTGATAGCTCGGAGAGCCGAAGGAGTAGCAGTTCGGGGATTTGCCAAATAGCAGCCGGAGGAGTATCGACAAGGTTTCAGCAGTGCGTGGTGAGTTTTCCTTCAGTAGGAATGGGTCTAAGGCACCAATGCCGGCCCATTTATGTAGTTACAGTATGCTGGACTCCGGTCCCATGCTAGGGTTAGGCCGATGCAGATTATATGTTACCGGAATTCGGTCCGATGCCGGGGTGGTCCTGAGAAGTAGCTATGTATGCTTGATGTCTTTGTGATTCATGCATGTTAAATGTTATATGTTATGTGTTACGTGTTCCGGGCTTCGGTCTGATGCCGGGGCAAGCCCGATGTATGCTAGTTATGTAAGTTATATGTTTCGGGCTTCGGTCCGATGTCGGGGCAAGCCCGATGTATGCTAGTTATGTATGTTATATGTTCCAGGCTTCGGTCCGATGTCGGGGCAAGCCCGATGTATGCTAGTTATGTAAGTTTTATGTTCCGGGCTTCGGTCCGATGCCGGGGCAAGCCCGATGTATGCGAGTTTATGTATGTTATATGTTCCGGGCTTCGGTCCGATGCCAGGGTAAGCCCGATGCAGACTATGTGATTATGTTGTGTATTTATGATATATGTATGCTGTGTATGTGTCGGGGTAAGCCCGATGCCGGGGTGAGCCCGATGCCCGATACGGTCGGATGTCGGGGTGAGCCCGATGCTGGGCAGGAGTCCGATGACGGGTAAGCCAATGTCGGGATTCATCCCGATGTAGTTAGGAGTAGTCCCAGAGTTATGCTTTTGTTATATGTTATGTGTATGGTATGTGGTAGTTTGGGGGAGCTCACCAAGCTTCGTGCTTACAGTTTCAGTTTTGGTTTCAGGTACTTCAGCTAGCAAAGAGAAGGGCTCGGGATGATCGCATGGCACACACCACAACTTTCTAGTCTGGGAGATTTACTCTGATATTTGCTATGAGATTTTGATATGATGACATATATTACTTTATCTTAAGATACATGGTTTATGATTTTTATATGATAATGATATTTATGGATTTATTAATGATTTAAAAATGAAATTTTTGGACCGTGTTTTTGGGATGTTTCAATAGAACTGTCAAGAAGAGGAAATCAAGGTGCCCATGGGTTAAAAGGTGATTCGTGTTGATATACCTAATCTAGGCCTAAAATGACATGGACAAAGAAAGGCTTATTCTCATATATATTCTGATTGCCATTTGTTTCCATAACAAGAAATGGACTAAGAAAGCATATGTATATGCCTAATATATATATATATATATATATATATATATATATATATATATATATATATATCTGAAGTGAAAGGAATGAAACATGGAGAAGTTGAATTTGATCATGGATTACGAGCCCATGCTACTATCCATAGGATCAAAAGACAACTAGTTCGCCCATGTTTGGTGCTCCATCAGTTATGTGAATTTATAATACCATTGAAAATTACATCTAGCCCTTTGAGTATTTTACTAAGGATTAACTATTGACATTCACAAGAATATGCAGTGACTGTGAGTAGATTGAATCATGGAAAAGATAACTTGATCATGAATGTCAAGCCCTTGTTACTATTCATAGGATCAAAGGATAACTCTTTTCAAATGTTTAATCTATGGCCTTATAATTGACATTGTTTATACTATGTTTCATGAGATCGTTCTGACTTAATTAAATGTAGAACATTCTTACATGTTAAAAGAAATTCTTGAAATCTATGAAGCTGGTATAGTAACAATAGTCCAACTCTTATTCAAATATTTAATTAAGATCTATTATTGTGGAATCATCTTCTTGGATATGAAATGAGAATTACATTTAGAAATATCCAATTGTATAGGATTTTGAAATTCATTTGACCACAAGTCTTATGATAAATGCAAGTCTCATTTGTCAAGATGAATAACAAAAGCGTTATCTTATGGTACGAAAATCTGTTGAAATTAGTTTGACTAATGGATTGTTCAGATTGACCACAATATATACTGATTCAAATACATGCAAAAGGTTTGGGTGAAATATATTCGTGAAATCATAGTCTTGGATACATATATGAGAAATGCATTACCAAGTATCCAGTTTAATCAAAATTTGGATATCATTTGATCACAAGTGTTATGGTAAATACAAATCTTTTCTTTATCAAAATAAACTATGAATAATACATCAGTAGGTGATGTGAATATCTACTGGAATTATTATACACTAATTGACCGTTCAGATTAACCACGATACATGGTAAGACCAACTTTGTATGGACATGAGTATGGAACCTTTCAGGTATCCAAAGCTCTCATAAAGCAAAGTTAAGAATCAACTGGCAATAGGATAGTAAGCATCTCAGTCAAAACTTTATCGATCATTTAAGTAATTGTAAAAGAGTTTCACGACTTGTATCCACCTAGAACACTGCCACTAGGAGTGTTAGTTGGAAAGAGAAACAAATCGTTGATTGATTTTATATTGGTTGAGTCATTTTATGCTTACTAATAGTTCATGGACTGTACCATGAATAGTGTTACAAGTAGTCCTTTGGTCTTGTAGCAACTGAGAAGGTTCATGAAACACTCTATTAGATGTGAAGTAGGATTCATTACTCACTTGCACATATGAACGTCTATGATTATGAGGCTTATGCTCTAGTGCTCGATAATCTAGGACTTAGAATAGAGATGTGTTATCTCATTGGTCATCCCAACAAGCATTTTGTAGTTTTTTTTAATAAACCTTTTGAGAACAAAGTGTATGTTGCTCGAAGGGTTATCTTCCAAAAGAGAGAGTTGATATATAAAAGGGCTAGTGGGAGACATATTGATCTTGATAAGATTTGAGAGTCAACCAACACAAAACCTAAAGTTGGCCCTAGCATTCAGTTCAAGGTTGAAAGACCTATTGAGGAAACTGACATACATCCACCTCTTCCTTAAAAATATGATAGAGGACGTCATACACCTAGTTATATAGAGTTTATATTACCAAGGTAGTTGAGTCACTTGTAGATAGAAATCAGAATATACTGGCTATTAGAAGCTATGGTAGGGCCTAAAGGCTATAACATGGAAGGAGGACATAGAGAGTGGCATTCAGTCCATATATATTGAAACTTGGTAGATCAAGCACTTGTACTTAACCATTAGGTGTAAGTGGATTTTCAAGATGAGACAAACATGGATAGGAACAAACATATAATCAAACCAAGATAGGTTGTGAAGGATGTGTAAGCTTGAGAATTTCATTTATGGACTAAAACGAGCGTCTCGTATAAATTTCTTTTAATGAGAAAGTTCAAGGAGTTTGAATTTCGAGAAATGAAGATGATATATATATATATATATATATATGTGTGTGTGTGTGTGTGTGTGTCAAAGCTAGTGGGAATAATTAGAATCTTTGTTTCAATGAGAAAGTTCAAGGAGTTTGAATTTCGAGAAACATAGATGAGCCATATATATTTCAATGCTAGTGGGAGCACTATAGTCACCCTTGTATTATACATAGAAAATGTACGATTCATAGGAAACAGTGTAGTAACTTAACAAGTGTAAAGGCTTGGCTTGGCATGGGAATTGCTTCACTATGATACACATGGGAGATAAAACACGTGTACAAAATATAAGGATCTATGGAGATAGATCTAAGTGTTCATTGGATTAAGACAAAGTACATCGAATCTGGGGGAAACTCGACATATAGAACTTGAAAAGGTTCGTGCTTGATAAAATGTGGCATGACATTGAGTAATGCCAACGTCCTAGTTCTTGGAGAAATACCTCGTGTCCCACATGCTTCTCCTATAGGATCGATCATATATGCTATGACATATACCAGATCTGATGACTTGCATGCGTTGAGCATGACAAGTCGGATTAGATCAATTTGGCAAGTGTAACAATTGGTAAAAATAGGATAGAGCTCGACAGTTAAATCACCATAAACCCTTATATATTAAAGACACGTTGTATGTAATTTGGTGTTTATAAAGTGTACTAAAGATATAATACTCATAATACATTTAGAATGTCTCAATTTGCCCAACAAGTTGTCTATCGCTACACATCTAAACAAAAACTCACAAAAAGTAATACTATTTGTTACACTAAAAATATTTTTTTTTTCATTAAGTATACTTGAGAGCAATATATAAAAAAATTGGATAAAATATGTCCTCACCTTTATGTGGATATAAAGAACGTCCAAAACGGAGATCGTATGAGGAAGTTACGCTCTTTTTAAGTTATAAAACCAGTATTTAACTGATTTTCCTGCAACAAACGTTGTACTGATTTGTTTGGAATAGCTACGAATCGCGTAAATCATTTTTTAGCACATTTTTGAACTTATACATTAGTCGAATATTTGATCTCATATTTGCAATATTTTTAACCTGAGAATTTATCAGATCTGTGAAAACTTTCGAATCGAAACCAATTAATTGTGTAACTTTAAATGCCATTTCCAAGACTCCTTTATATCAGAATTGAATTCCATTTGGAATTTTTGAATCACCACGACCGAGACAATCAACACGCAATTTCAAAAAAACTTTACAGAGTCCGGATTAATGAGTTTCATATAAAAAGATGTTTAAAAATGTTCTTATCTGCGTTTTATATAAAAAGATGACAAATAATGTGACAACCGGCAAGCTTCGGGACAAGTCAAAGTCAAGTCAAGGTCATCAAGTCAATCTGGTCAACTCAACTAGTGTTATATGTTAGGGATTTCTTTATGTTTACAAATGTACAACTATAAATCCTAATGCAAAGTAACACTTGAAAGTCCCAAATGTTCAAAATTTAAAACCCTAATCTGATTTAGGGAAGTATCAATTCTATAAGGTACTAATAAGTACCCTTCAGGGGTGTATGTCACTCAAAATGGGATGTAACTAAGTCTAACGTCCTTGCTCTACGAAGAAAAACATTAATAAAGGCTCCCGACAAAGTCTCTCTCAATCTCTCCCACTATATATCTCTCTCTCCCAAATCTCTCCAAGAATATGAAATCTCTCCCAAATCTCTCCAAGAATATGAAATCTCTCCCAAATCTCTCCAAGTATGTGGAATCTCTCCCAAATCTCTCTATGTACCTTCCTCAGTCGAAAACAGCCCAAAACCGAAGGAGAAAACCCAAAAGGACCCTTTTGGTTCGGAACCCTCTTGGTCCTGAACCTCTTGGTTCGGAACCCTCTTAGTCCGGAATGCCTTCTAAGGAGCCAAGAGGAAGCACATTTTCGGAACCTATACCCTTACTTCGGACCTCGCATCTCGAAAGCCTCCCATCCGGACAATTCCGCATGACTCCGGAAGGATGAGCTCCGGAAGATCTCGCCTTGCATCACTCCGGAAGGATGAGCTCCGGAAGATCTCGCCTTGCATCACTCCGGAAGGGCCAGCCGACTTTGCACCTCGGACCGGACCACTGATTCCGCCTCCTGACTTCGTAACTTCGCTTGTGACTCCGGAATTGCGAGATTTGACTCCGAAACTCCTCTGTTTGCTTCGGAAATCCACCTATGCTCCGGAATTTCACTGTGGACTCCAGATTTCACCCCCTTCACTCCAGATTTTCATCAATTTCGGACTTTTTAGTGTTTTTAAGTGATTTTTACTCCAGAAATTTCCTCATAATTTTATTTTTCATACTTTAAACACTCCAAACTCATATTTTGATATATAAGACTCTATATTATCACATTTTAAACCACATTTTGGGAGAGGATCGTAAACCAAGGACAATATCTATTGGGTGAGATATTGTGTTAGAGTGTTGATTTCCCATAGAGTGTGACACAAGCTATCCCCCATACCCACTTAGGACAACCCCGAGTCACTATTCACCCATACCTAGTCAACTAATTGTCCTCTCACCTTCAGCTGGTAACTTGATCAAAAGTTAGAAACCCCCATCTCTCCTTCCACTTTACTCACTCTCTCACCAAGAAAAAAACACTTCTCTCTTATTTCCCTCTCTAAGAACTCGAGACTCCAAGGCTGCCTTTGAGCTTTTCACCCTCATTCAGTAAGTATTCTCATCCTACATCGAACATTTTTCACTCCTTCATTCAAATTATGAATCTCTCATAACAAAGGTCACCATAATTGTTCTTAGATCTTCAACTCTCCAAGCTACTACCAAGTGACCTTGACTTAGGAACCCTTTCTCTTCAGCATTCATCTAAGGAAATCACTCAAGGTGAGTTCATACCCCTACATTTTCATGTTTTCTTCAAGTTTTAGGGGGGGGGGGGAATACAAGTTAACACACCTCAATATAACTCAAACTCATACTTCAGCTTTTCACAGAAAAGTTGAGTCCTATTCACCGACTGTTTTGACCATTTTAACTTAATATCTTTCAAAACCGTTTTATATGCAAGTAGTTCAGGTGTATACCTTTCTAGTGACTACTTGCACATCTCCATACGATGTTTCTACAATTTATGGTGATTTGTATAAAACTGTCTATCAATTCAGAAACGAATTCGGAGCAGTCTGTGAATACGAGCATTTTCTCACAAGTTAGAGACTTCTAAAAAACATAATAAAAATTGTGGATAAACTAGACACAATTTCTAAACTCTCAGAGCTTACAGATTCAGTTTTCGACTTCGTATGATTTTTCTATGATTTTTCTAAAACAATGAAGAAAGGTTAAAAACTAATTTACAGCTTACAACTTTCATAACACTTTGTAACATGTTGAGCAAAGTGTTTGTCTTTGATGACTTCATATTTTACATGTGTTTTCTGTTAAATTACATCTAAATAACAGAAATTACTCCTTGAATTGTAAAGGTCATTTAACCTTACAAACATACAAGATGAAACATAAGAAGCATAGTTATGCATTGCTAAACATACTACACGTAAACTCGTTATCATAAATTGTGAGACACGTCTTCATTGTACTCTTAGAGTACGGGTTAAAATTCCTGTAAGTTATAACCAGAGTCTCGGGAGAGCGTGATAATTGTGTATTGATCTATATCGTGATTGACACCCCACACCTTGCTGCTAGCTACAGCGGGACCTGCAGGTCTACGGGTGACAAATGTCATAACAAATTCTAAACGTCTAACAAACGTTGTAACAGGTCATCTAGTCGTAGTATGGTTATAACGAATCACATAGGGAGTTCACAACACTTAAAGTTTACGGGAAATTCTTTTCTAAAAAGGGTTTCATCTATTTGAAATAGCATACTTCGTTAAAATTTCGAAACGCACTCATACATTCGGTCTTGGGATTTAAGACTACTTAACATTTTATAAGGAAGATATTGGATTTTTCTTGTGCATACATTACCATTGCAAACAAAGGTTTTCAAACTCTATATCTAAAAGTTTATGAACTCACCAACTTAATTCTTGACACTTTTTCGAAATTACTTGTATTCTCAGGAAATCAGTGAAACAGAAAATCAACAGCTTTTGAGGATGGAACGTTAAATCGTCAAACAATTCATTTTTGGTCATCATAGTGTAATTGATTTTGAAACATGTAAACTCATACTACGGTGTAACTTTTCAATTATAATTATGTGGTTGTATTTACTATGAGCACTATTATAATCGTTGTTGTGATACTATACATGAAGTCATTCTCACCCCCGGACGTTTTCGCCATCCTTGGTTTGGGGGTGTGACAGATTGGTATCAGAGCATTGTTTACAGTGAACATAGTATATCAAACCACATAAGATATACAAACTATAAACATAAAGGGACTAAGATTCTCTGATTTAAAGGTTTTCCCTACAAATATACTTTTAAAAATAATAAAAGCGTTATTTTTATGAAAAAGTATAAGTACATACATGCATACCGGTATAGTGTCACGTCTAAGGAAAACGCGAAAGTTAAAAATAGAGGAGTTGTGCGATGTGAATATGCCTTGGGATATGCAATCAAGTCTGGGAGGAATATAGCCTGATCAACTATATTCGTCTAAGAATCAAACACAACCGTTGAAATACTATAGGAGTATTTTATGTTAACTAAGCACAATATTTCTAAGATTCATTATGTGCCTCTTACACCCCTATTCTCGTACAGAAGACATGGCAGGATTTCATTTACCCGGAGACCCCTACTTTCCGAACCAAGGGAACGGTGGTTGGTTGGAAGCAGAACCGGAAGAGGATCCCGAGGAAGTATTCGAGGAGGAGCCCGAAGAAGACCCCGAAGAGGACGAAGAAGAAGAAGAGGAGGAGTCGGAGGAGGAAGTCATCAACCCTCCTTACATCGCCAGGGTGCCTGCGAACCGTTTTGGCTACAACGGGCCCGAGCCCCGTTGGGCAACAGTGATCGAGAGATGGAGTCGTCAACAACGACAACGATCACCATTTGGCGATCAACGGGGTTACTACGACCTCAGTCATGGGGGACCAGCTGACAGAGCCCTCCCAGTCTTGATCCAGCAGATCACGAACCTTGGGAACCAGAATAGGGAAGTGGCGAATCAAGTTAGGGATCTCAACGCTGCTGTACAAGCCTCGGATGCTCGTACCAGGGACTTGGAAAGAGACTTCTATCCCATGGACCAACTCATCGAGGACCTTACCACCGCTTGGGCGGAGGTAACGGAGTACCAGATAAGGCACGCGACTCTCGAGGAGAGAGTGATCGCGGCCGAACGCGGAATTGCGAAGCTGCAGGGAGCCTCGACCTCGTCTCAAGGCCCGCAAGGGACCAGCTGATACCACCCGCATCGAGTAGTGTTTTCACTACTCACATTCTGTTATAAACTAGGTTTATGGGTATGCGTGGGGGCTACTCTTTCTTGCAAGTAGTTTTGACCCTGTGTCTAAGTGATTACACTAGTCAAAGGGTCTATGTGCTCTCGAAATTTTCTGTTACGTTGATATAATGTGGACCTTCTATAAGGTCAAATTTTCCTAAAAACATGTACTAAATTATATCAATGAAACTTGGCATGCATTTTATTTTATTGGGAGTTCACCTCAGATTGCATAACATAGCATTACAAACGATTTGCTTATAGTAACTCTGATATTATTTAATATATACCTCGAGGTTATATGTAATTAAGAGGCGATCGACTTAGAAATGGTGAGTCCGCCTTGGATCATGTTCCTTGTTTGGTTGTGGGCTCAGGGCAGACTCATTAAGTTCGACGGTCTATTCAACCTTAGTTGCACACAACTGGTATACATCAAGTAGTCTTATGAGTGGATCAGGCATGGAACAAAGATTACAAGAATTTCATTTAAAGTCATTACTACTAAATTCATAAGTTTATTTATATAGACTCCTGCTTTGAATTGTTTGCAAACATTTGGAAGTCGGGAAATACTATACTTAAAAATTAATAACCTAGTTTTACGACACCCGACTTATAACCATTACTAAAAGACTTATACTCGTTTCGTCCTTAAAGTTCTATGACAGAAAGATGCCACCTCGTAGATCCGCTAGACGCACTGGCAGAACGCAAACAAATCCACCACCGCCGCCTCCCCAGTATGATCCTGTTATGTTCCTGGCTGCGGTTACGGCCGCAGTGGCAGCTGCTATGTCCCAAATCAGCACTGATGGTGCCAAGAGGACAGGGAGCGGTACTAATAACTCCACTCAAGGAGATAGCCAAGGGCGTTCGAGAGAGTGTTCCTATAAGGACTTCACTAATGGCAAACCCGATTCTTTCAATGGTAGCGGGGCCGTCATCGCTTTGATGCAGTGGTTCGAGAAGACCGAATCTGTCTTCGAGATCTGTGCATGCCCCGAAGCAAACAAAGTCAAATTCGCAGCTTGCACTTTCACCGGCAGGGCCCTTACTTGGTGGAACGGCCACGCAAAATCTCTAACTCTCGTCGTGGCTAATTCGATAAGTTGGGAAGACTTAAAAACTATGATGTTGAAGGAGTATTTCCCAAGGGGTGAGGTGCAAAAACTAGAGAAAGAACTATGGAGTCTCAAGATGACGGGCTCTGACCTTGCAGCTTACACTGCCCGATTCAATGACCTAGCACTCCTTTGTCCGACGATGGTCACTCCGGAAAGAAAGAAGGTGGAACGATATCTCTGGGGACTATCATCCCAGATTCAAGATAGCGTGCTGGCCTCAAGGCCAACCACCTTTGACAGTGCCAAGGAGTTGGCACAACAACTCATTGATCATCGGGCCAGCCATGTCACTGTGACAACCACCTCTGATAAGAAAAAGGAGGGAACAACAAGAGGAAGTTCTGGAACAATAAAAAGAAGCAACCGGCGCAGGACCCCGCCAAGAAGCAACAAACTGTTGCCATCCATGCTGCCACTACTCCTTCCACTCCAGCACCACTGAGACAATATGCTGGAACCCTTCCCAAGTGCAACAAGTGCAACTTTCACCACAATGGTCCTTGTCGGGAAATGCACTGCAACAGCTGTAACAAAAAGGGGCATACCGCTCGTTTCTGTAGGGCGTCTGCCCAACAAGCCAACCCGGCCGCCAACGCTGGAGCAAACCGAGCCTGTTACGGCTGCGGGGAAACTGGGCACTACAAGAGGGACTGCCCAAAAGCTAAAAACGCAAGCACCGATGGTGTCGGAAGGATCTTGGCCTTAGGGCAGGGAGAAGCAAGGGAGGACCCCACGGTGGTTACCGGTACGTTTCTCCTCAATAACTCATATGCATGCATATTATTCGATAGTGGAGCGGAGAGGAGTTTCGTTAGCCATAAATTCAAACAATTATTAAAACAAAATCCCCAGTCACTGAAAGATACATACGTCGTAGAAATGGCTAAGGGAAAAACAGAAAGCACTAACGACATATACTCAGGGTGTACCCTCACTCTAGACAATCACTCATTCAAAATCGATCTATTGCCGGTATCAATAAAAAGCTTTAACATCATCATTGGCATGGATTGGTTAAGTTCAAATCGTGCTGACATTCTGTGTTACGAAAGGGCCGTACGCCTTAATCTGCCGAGTGGCGAAACTCTTGTCGTCTATGGCGACAAACCCATTGCAAACCTACAAATCATCTCTTGCGACAAAGCCCAAAAGTATCTGCGCAAGGAATACCACGCCTTCTTAGCCCACGTAGTGGATAAGAAACAAGAGGTGAAGAACGTCAAGGACATTCCGGAGGTCTGTAATTTCCCTGACGTGTTCCCAGAAGACCTTCCCGGAGTTCCACTCGCACGACAAGTCGAATTCTAAATCGACCTAATCCCTGGAGCTACCCCTGTAGCCAAATCGCCCTACCGTCTAGCGCCATCCGAGATGCAGGAACTATCCAGCCAACTAAACGAACTACTGACCAAGGGGTTCATTAGACCCAACTTCTCGCCTTGGGGAGCCCTAGTTCTGTTTGTAAAAAAGAAAGATGGATCATTTCGCATGTGCATTGACTACCGCGAGCTAAATAAGCTTACCATCAAAAACCGATACCCTTTACCCCGAATCGACAACCTATTTGATCAACTCCAAGGAGCATCTTGCTTCTCAAAGATCGATCTGAGATCGGGATACCATCAATTACGGGTTCAAGAGGAGGATGTTCCCAAAACGGCGTTCAGAACTCGGTACGGTCACTACGAGTTTGTAGTAATGCCCTTTGGGTTAACAAACGCACCCGCGGTGTTCATGGATCTAATGAACCGGGTGTGCCGGTCTTACCTAGACAAGTTTGTGATTGTCTTCATAGATGACATTCTAGTCTATTCAAGGAGTAGGGAAGATCATAGCGAACATCTACGATAGGTATTGGAGACACTAAGGGCAGAGAAATCATTTGCAAAATTTTCGAAGTGTGAATTTTGGATCCGAGAAGTGGACTTCCTCGGTCATGTGGTTAGCGAGAAAGGGATACACGTGGATCCCTACAAAATCAAAGCGATCGAGAACTGGTCAGCACCAAGGACGCCTACAGAAATCCGCCAATTCTTAGGCCTCGCTGGCTACTACCGAAGGTTCATCTAAAACTTCTCCAAGATTGCCAAACCACTTACCACCTTAACCCAAAAGAGTGTAACTTTCAGCTGGGGAGAGAAACAAGAAACCGCCTTCCAAACATTAAAACAGGCCCTGTGCAGTGCCCCGATTTTATCCTTACCCGAAGGAACAGAAGACTTTGTGGTTTACTGCGACGCATCAAACCAGGGTCTGGGGTGTGTGTTAATGCAACGAGGAAAGGTCATTGCCTACACATCGAGGCAATTACAAACACACGAGGTCAACTACGCCACACATGACCTCGAATTGGGAGCAGTAGTATTCGCCCTAAAGATCTGGAGGCACTACCTTTACGGAACAAAGTATACTATCTTTACCGACCACAAAAGCCTTCAACACATCCTCAATAAAAAAGAGCTCAACATGAGGCAGAGACGATGGTTAGAATTACTGAATGATTACGAGTGTGAGATTCGTTATCACCCAGGTAAAGCCAACGTGGTTGCTGACGCCTTAAGTCGGAAAGAATACTCGGGTCGCCGAGTAAAGTCATTAACCATGACAATCCATTCTCACCTATCCATGCAAATCAAAGAGGCCCATCTGGAAGCTTTGAAGCCCGAGAATGTGGCGGGTGAGGCATTAAGGGGAATTGATAAGAATCTAGAAGTCAAGGACGACGGAACCCGTTATCTCCTGAACCGAATTTGGACACCGAAATTCGGCGGGTTCAGGGACGTCATCCTGAACGAAGCCCACAAAACTCGATACTCTGTACATCCCAGTTCGGACAAGATGTACCTGGACCTGAAGAAACTCTACTGGTGGCCGAACATGAAAGCCGAAATCGCTACCTACGTGAGCAAGTGTCTAACTTGCGCCAAAGTTAAGGTAGAGTACCAAAAGCCTTCGGGTCTACTACAACAACCTGAGATACCCAAATGGAAGTGGGAACGAATAACCATGGACTTCATAACCAAACTGCCTAAGACAACGGGTGGTCTTGATACCATTTGGGTAATCGTTGATAGATTGATCAAATCCGCGCACTTCCTGGCAATAAAGGAGACAGACAAGATGGAAAATTTGACTAGGACGTACATCAAAGAGATTGTACGACTACATGGTGTGCCGATATCCATTATCTCTGACAGAGATAGTAGATTCACTTCACGGTTCTGGCAGTCCTTACAGAAAGCTCTAGGGACCAGGCTAGACATGAGTACGGCCTACCATCCACAAACCGACGGGCAGAGCGAAAGAACTATTCAAACCTTGGAAGATATGCTAAGAGCTTGTGTTATTGACTTTGGTAAAGCGTGGGATACCCACTTACCACTTATTGAATTCTCGTACAACAACAGCTATCATACTAGCATCAAGGTCGCGCCATTTGAAGCTCTTTATGGCCGCAAGTGTAGATCACCACTGTGCTGGGCTGAAGTGGGAGATACACAGTTAGCAAAAGGGCAAGTCCCTAACAGCACCCTCACTGGCCCTGAGATCATAAGGGAAACTACGGAAAAGATTGTTCAAATTCGAGAAAGACTAAAAGCATCTCGAGATCGACAAAAGAGCTACGCCGATAAGAGACGCAAACCCTTGGAATTCCAGGTTGGGGACCGGGTGCTACTGAAGGTCTCAACATGGAAAGGAACGATACATTTTGGTAAACGTGGTAAACTAAATCCAAGGTATATCGGGCCGTTCGAAATCCTTGCCAGGATTGGCCCAGTGGCATACAAACTTCGGCTACCCCAAGAACTTAGCAACGTATACCCGACCTTCCACGTGTCAAATTTAAAGAAGTGTCTGTCTGACGAGACTCTTGTGATCCCACTCGAGGAAATCAAGGTCAACGAGAGTCTCCACTTCGTAGAAGAACCGGTAGAAATCATAGATCGAGAGATCAAGAGAACAAAACAGAGTCGCATCCCTATAGTGAAGGTTTGTTGGAACGCTAAACGAGGACCCGAGTTCACCTGGGAAAGCGAAGATCAAATGAAACAAAAATACCCACATCTCTTCCCAAACGCCTGAAGTCCCAGTCAAAACGCTAATTTCGGGACGAATTTCCTTCTAACGGGGGGATGATGTGACAACCGGCAAGCTTCGGGTCAAGTCAAAGTCAAGTCAAGGTCATCAAGTCAATCTGGTCAACTCAACTAGTGTTATATGTTAGGGATTTCTTTATGTTTACAAATGTACAACTATAAATCCTAATGCAAAGTAACACTTGAAAGTCCCAAATGTTCAAAATTTAAAACCCTAATCTGATTTTGGGAAGTATCAATTCTATAAGGTACTAATAAGTACCCTTCGGGGGTGTATGGCACTCAAAATGGGATGTAACTAACTCTAAAGTCCTTGCTCTATGAAGAAAAACATTAATAAAGGCTCCCGAAAAAGTCTCTCTCAATCTCTCCCACTATATCTATCTCTCTCCCAAATCTCTCCAAGAATATGAAATCTCTCCCAAATCTCTCCAAGTATGTGGAATCTCTCCCAAATCTCTCTATGTACCTTCCTCAGTCGAAAATAGCCCAAAACCGAAGGAGAAAACCCAAAAGGACCCTTTTGGTTCGGAACCCTCTTGGTCCTGAACCTCTTGGTTCGGAACCCTCTTAGTCCGGAATGCCTTCCAAGGAGCCAAGAGGAAGCACATTTTCGGAACCTATACCCTTACTTCGGACCTCGCATCTCGGAAGCCTCCCATCCGGATAATTCCGCATGACTCCGGAAGGATGAGCTCCGGAAGATCTCGCCTTGCATCACTCCGGAAGGGCCAGCCGGCTTCGCACCTCGGACCGGACCACTGATTCCGCCTCCTGACTTCGGAACTTCGCCTGTGACTCCGGAATTGCGAGATTTGACTTCGGAACTCCTCTATTTGCTTCGAAAATCCACCTATGCTGCGGAATTTCACCGTGGACTCCGGATTTGACCCCCTTCACTCCAGATTTTCATCAATTTCGGACTTTTTAGTGTTTTTAAGTGATTTTTACTTCGGAAATTTCCTCAGACTTTTATTTTTCATACTTTAAACACTCCAAACTCATATTTTGATATATAAGACTCTATATTATCACATTTTAAACCACATTTTGGGAGAGGATCGTAAACCAAGGACAATATCTATTGGGTGAGATATTGTGTTAGAGTGTTGATTTCCCTTAGAGTGTGACACAAGCTATCCCCCATAACCACTTAGGACAACCCCCAGTCACTATTCACTCATACATAGTCAACTAATTGTCCTCTCACACCTCTCCTTCAGCTGGTAACTTGATCAAAAGTTGGAAACCCCCATCTCTCCTTCCATTTTACTCACTCTCTCACCAAGAAACAAATACTTCTCTCTCATTTCCCTCTCTAAGAACTCGAGACTCCAAGGCTGCCTTTGAGCTTTTCATCCTCATTCAGTAAGTATTCTCATCCTACATTGAACATTTTTCACTCCTTCACTCAGATTATGAATCTCTCATAACAAAGGTTACCATAATTGTTCTTAGATCTTCAACTCTTCAAGCTACTACCAAGTGATCTTGACTTAGGAACCCTTTCTCTTCAGCATTCATCTAAGGAAATCACTCAAGGTGAGTTCATACCCATACATTTTCATGTTTTCTTCAAGTTTTAGGGGGGAATACAAGTTAACACACCTCAATATAACTCAAACTCATACTTCAGCTTTTCACAAAAAAGTTGAGTCCTATTCACCGACTGTTTTGACCATCTTAAACTTAATATCTTCCAAAACCGTTTTATATGCAAGTAGTTCAGGTTTATACATTTCTAGTGAATACTTGCACATCTCCATACGATTTTCTACAATTTATGGTGATTTTTATAAAACTGTCTATCAATTCAGAAACGAATTCGGACCAGTATGTGAATAGGAGCATTTTCTCACAAGTTAGAGACTTCTAAAAATCATAATAAAAATTATGGATAAACTAGACACAATTTCTAAACTCTCAGAGCTTACGGATTCAGTTTTCGACTTCGTATGATTTTTCTAAAACAGTGCAGAAAAGGTTAAAAACTAATTTATAGCTTACAACTTTCATAACACTTTGTAACATGTTGAGCAAAGTGTTTCTTTGATGACTTCATATTTTACATGTGTTTTCTGTTAAATTACATCTAAATAACAGAAATTACTCCTTGAATTGTAAAGGTCATTTAACCTTACAAACATACAAGATGAAACATAAGAAGCATAGTTATGCATTGCTAAACATACTACACGTAAACTCGTTATCGTAAATTGTGAGACACTTCTTCATTGTACTCTTAGAGTACGGGTTAAAATTCCTGTAAGTTATAACCAGAGTCTCTTGTAGGGAAAGCGTGATAATTTTGTATAGATCTATATTGGGATTGACACCCCACACCTTGCTGCTAGCTACAGCGGGACCTACAGGTCTACGGGTGACAAATGTCATAACAAATTCTAAACGTCTGACAAACGTTGTAACAGATCATCTAGTCGTAGTATGGTTATAACGACTCACATAGGGAGTTAACAACACTTAAAGTTTACGGGAAATTCTTTTCTAAAAAGGGTTTCATCTATTTGAAATAGCATACTTCGTTAAAATTTCGAAACGCACTCATACATTCGGTCTTGGGATTTAAGACTACTTAACATTTTATAAGGAAGATATTGTATTTTTCTTGTGCATACATTACCATTACAAACAATGGTTTTCAAACTCTATATCTAAAAGTTTATGAACTCACCAACTTAACTGTTAACACTTTTTCGAAATTACTTGTATTCTCAGGAAATCAACAGCTTTTGAGGATGGGTCGTTAAATCGTCAAACAATTCATTTTTGGTCATCATAGTGTAATTGATTTTGAAACATGTAAAATCATACTACGGTGTAACCTTTTCAATTATAATTATGATGGTTGTATTTACTATGAGCAGTATTATACTCGTTGTTGTGATACTATACATTAAGTCATTCTCACCCCAGACGTTTCCGATATCCATGGTTTGGGGGTGTGACAAATAATGTCAATATAAAAGTTTTATATAAAATTATGACATAGTTCATAAATGTGTTATATATAAAAATGATGTTTTTTCACATGTTTTATATGTAAAAAGGGAACTATAAAATGTACTTAAAACTCTTGAAATATTGAGGCATATTATATATATATATATATATATATATATATATATATATATATATATATATATATATATATATATATATATATATATATACTAGTTTATAACCCTTGGGACCCACGGTTATAAAATTAATTAAAATTTTATATTAAAAACTCAAAATTATTAATCAATTATTTTAAATAAATTATTAATTAAGAGTTTTTTTTAGTTATATAAAACTATAATCATTGATTTAAATAAATATGTGAAATTATATCACTTTATAATTTATATTAATTTTATTTAAATTTTTATTCTAATGTTATTAATTTAATGTAATTAGAGTGTGAAATTTAAAATTTGAAATGGAGAATTCATAGGTTACAAATGGCATGCATTAATTAGAAGACATAATAGGGTGACTCTTGGCAAAAGAAGAATAAAATATGCATTAATTAGGAGGCCTAATGGGATGACACATGTCAAAAGGAGAATAAAACTATTCTTTTATTAGAATATATATATATATATATATATATATATATATATATATATATATATATATATATATATATATATATAAGTATTATACATGTACGTAATAATATGATCAGGAAAAATAGGTATAAAAAGAGATTTTATACACAAAACGATGACTCGGTTAGTATATACGTGCATATTAGTTTTAATATAAACATAATAGTTTATATATATATATATATATATATATATATATATATATATATATATATATATATATATATATATATATATATATATAAGGAATGAATTAATAACATGAACTACGTGAATAAAAATGAATTTAGCATCGTTATAAACAAATTGGTGTTAAGTGAATTATTCGCATTATCGAATTGGTAATTGTTTTACTTGTATATTTGTGTTCAAAATTCTTTAATTATTGGTTAATTTCAAGTTGGCTGACATCTGGATTTTAATCAAAACGCACTTGTTATGCTACTCGATTTTTGTTAGAAAACTTGTACTAAACTTAGAGTCTAAGTATAGAAAAATTTACAACTTGAGTTTTAAAGTTTGATTTACTTCCTTGAACAACTTGAACAAATTGGTCAAATAAACTTTTCATTAAAGTTTGGATCTTAGGCGCACACACACACAATTATGGATTTGATAGTTGCGGGACTCTTTATATGAGATTGACACTCTTCATCCACTAAGATCATGAAAACTTAGAAAAATCCCTCTTTGCTATAATCATTAATCTGCAAGGAGCATAAAACTTATCAGTATAGATCTATATGGGTTGGCAACTCCATGTGTGGTTGTTAGTTACAATCGCCGTCTGACGAGTCAAAACAGATGTAATTATTCATTTTCTTCTTATTTCACAACGTTGATGAAGCGTTAGTGATGATCTAGGCATATCAAATCACTTTGTTTTATAGAGGTTCTCGTCCGTAGTTTGGTTATTGGCACATTATAAAATCATGGTATTTCATTTTAGAATGGACAGGAAAAAATGAGAACGATTTATTCAAATGGTTAATTGTCAAATATTGATTTAATCGAACAAATAAATCTTTACAAAGGTTGGACACAACATTCTATAAAATTATAACTTAGGTTTGATAAGTTATGTAGATAACTTTTTTTTTACTTTTATGGGTTACAAGCGTAAAACATGTTGCATTTTATATTTTTATAATTCATTAGTCTAAACACACTTTTGATTGTAAAAGCACACAGAGTCAGAACGATGAACAAATCTCTTTTACTTGTATGAGTTTATAATTAGGGCTGTCAAATCGGACAGTCGTGTCGTGTTTTTGTCTGGCACGACACGACACGACAAGGTTTTGTATAACACGAACACGACACGACACGATGTCGTGTTTTTTTTCATTAACACGAAAACGAACCAATTAAAAGACGACAACACGACACGAAACGACAAAGATAATATTACATAACTATTAGTGTATTTCGTTCATACTTAAAGATATATAACACGACAAAAACGACAAACACGAAAAACACGACAACCACATGCTTAATCGTGTCGATTTATGAACACGAACACGACACGACACGACATCATGTTTTGTAATCTTGACACAAAAACGACACGAACATGAATTCGAATTTTGATTTCGTCCCAATTTCGTTTCGTTTCGTTTCGTTTATTTTTGTCGTGTCGTGTCATAAATTGACACCCCTATTTATAATGGTCAAATATGTTGCATTTTATACTTTTATAATTAATTAGTCTAAATACATTTTTGATTATAAAAACACACAGAATCAGAACGACAAGCAAATTTCTTTTACTTGTACGGGTTTAAAAGGGTCAAACATGTTATATTTTATACTTTTACTAGATGTAATCTTGCGCGTTGCAAATGTTTTTAATTATACACTTAAAATAGTCATTTTGAAAATTTTTAACTTTTTTTAGATATTTTCCAATTTATTTTTTTAACCATATTTTTTTGGCCATTTTATATATATAATCCTAATTTACAAAAGAAAAAAAATTATATATATATATATATATATATATATATATATATATATATATATATATATATATATAGTGTAGAAAATAATACAAAAAAAGTTAATTTAATGGTTTTTTTCTTAGTATTTAATATAATCTAAACTCAATTTTAAACTTTGGTTTTTATAATAATTATTATACATTATCATTTTTTATAACATCTAATTTATATGAATTATTTTAAAAACGTTGTTTTTGTCAAACAAATTGCAAAATTGTATCGGTAGTTTGTTGACTTTTTTGTTTGTCGTATAGTGGTTTTCAAAGTTATCGTTGTGGTATTTTGGCCTATTTTGATTTCTGTATTTTAGCTTTCAAATTTTAATTTTAATTTATTTTTTGAATTAATAGTGATTGTCATCGTATAAAGAGAAATGAAGACTTTAATATACAAAAAATACAACCATGTCAATATATACTTATTTCTCATATTATATAACAAACAATATTAAAACAATATTAACAATTATTCATTGGAATTTGAATTTGTTAGACACTAATTACAATTCATAAATAAGAATAACAATTTCTGTAACTTGTGCAAACTATGAAGGAATTGTATAACAGAATGGTTATAAATAAAAACATGAACAACAAAATTTTTGGACCAACATATAATATGTTCATTAAACTTAAAATTTCATAATAGAATATCATATGAACAATAAGAAAAAATATCAATAAATGTGTTAGCTTATAGAAATTAATATATTTTATAATTATGAATACCTCTTTCTTGTTCTATAAAAAAGGGTTTAAATCATTTTTGGTCACTTAAGTTTTGGTTTTTTGCTCATTTGGTCACTTAACTTTTTTAAGTTTTAAAAGATCATCAAACTTTTGGCTTTGTGCTTATTTAGTCACTTAACTTTTGGTTTGGTCACTTAACTTTTGGATTTATGCTTATTTAGTCACCTAACTTTTAAAATTATGGTCATTTAGCCACTAAACTTTTAAGAAATTTAAAAAGTTGTCACACCCCAAAACCGGAACGGCGGAAACGTTCGGGGGCGGAGGACGTCATGTTTAGTATCACAAGACATGCATCATAGTAATCAAAGTAATAAACAATCATTTCATTAGAAAGAAAGTGTTTATAAAGTATGTGGTTCACAAAACATAGACTACTTATGTAAATAACAAAACAAGACATGAAGCTATTATGCTACATCTTCTGAATTCCAGTGCGCGTACCTGTCTACTGGTCTCCTGAGAATACAAGTTATTTTGAAAGAGTAGATCAACATTTAAGCTGGTGAGTTCATAAGATTTTAGTGATGTAAGTAAGTTGTAAGTTCTTTTCAGAAAAGTTCGCCTATTCCTCCAGAAAATCCTATATTTCCTGCTTTGATGAAAGATAAGTAAAAATGACTCTACAATCCTTTCTATGAGTACTAAATGGGTACAAGTTATATAAAACCCAAAGTAAACAAACAATCGATTGTGTATATCTGCCCTAAGCCCACAACCAAACAAGGAACAGGGAATGAGGCGGAAGGCACGCATCCCATTGTTTGTTAGATCATCGTTGTATATAACCCTGACGTATTCACTTGGTACTCACGGATTTAACTGTAATAGTTCCTTTATATTTGAAGAAAAAAATCTTTAAGAAAACCCTTATTTCTTTTAGTAAAAATGGTAACCACAATGGTTCCTTCTATAATCACTTAGTTTATACTAGTTATATATAATCTAATATCGAATAGATATTTAGTTGTGTGAATCTGCCCTAAGCCCACAACCAAACAAGGAACAGGAAGTAAGGCGGAAAACACACATCCAACTACCTATCGGGTATTAATTATATATAACCCTGATGTATAAACTAAGGTATTATAAAATTAACCACTTAAGGTCCTTTAAGGTATACTCGTTTAATAAAATGGATTAAACCCTTTACTGGTAAGTTTCTAGTTTAGTTCACTCATGATCTATCTGAAAAGTATGTTTTGTACTAGAAAACGATGTATTGAATTTCTATCTTATAACCTGACCTATACCTGGTACTCCTTATGATTACTTGGTGTATACGAAATATATATAGCTAAGATCAGATAGATAATGGACTGAATGCATCTGCTCTAAGCCCACAACCAAACAAGGAACAGGAAATGAAGCGGAAAGCACACATCCTACTATCTGTCGGACCCGATTAATATATATTCCTGATGTATAAACTAAGGAATCATAAAGTTAGCATTATAGGCCCCTTTCTACGGAATATACTATGACTCGACTGTTCTATTTGTTGCTTGTATTGATGTAAGTTTTCAGTCGTCTTTCATACTGAAACACTGACTACCTTAACACTAGTTTCTTAATTAAGGTTAAAATGTGATGTGATTATAACCATACTGATATGACACGTGAGTTACCACGAAGACCTAATGGCGCCGAAACTTAGGTGATATTTGTCACCCGTAGACTTACAAGTCCCACTGTAGCTAGCAGCAAGGTGTGGGGTGTCAATCCCGTATAGATCCATACACAAACTCATGCTCTCCCTCCAGGAGACTCTGGTTACAAAATGCAGCCTAGCAAGTATATTGCTAAGTCGTGAAGTAGTGGCTCACATTAATGTTATATTATTCGTGTATTAGTATTGTATGTTCTCTCTTTTCTAGTGTATTGTATGTTCTCTTTGTATAGTGTATAGTATGTTCCTCCCTGTTTCTCATTATAGTATGTTCCTCCCTGTTTCTCATTATAGTATGTTTGAACTCCTAAACTATACCTATTATAGTTTACTAGTATGTTTACTTGAACTGTTACTGACTTGAAGAAAAGACTCATTTATCTACTAAGTTATGATTTTACTTTAAAAACGGAGTTTTGTAAACTATAAAGTAACATAACTTAAAAAGAGTTTTTGAAATGTTTTGATCACTTATAAATACATAAGCAATCTGTTAAAATGATGTTTATAGAAAAACATTTACACAATTTTCATTGTGTTCAACTTGTATTCCCCCCTTAAAAGCATTTAAAATAGTTAAAAGATTGATTATAGGGGTATGAACTCACCTTATGTGGGTGATTCAATCGAATATGCGCGTAAGGATGAGAAGTTCCACGAATGAATTCCCGAGACACAAACGAGTCCTAATGAAATATAATGGCATGAATTTAGTGTTTAGAAGCAACTACATGCAAGGAAACACCCTTAGGGACTAGAAAACACTTGGACCAAGTGTTAGAATCACATGTGATTCATCTAATGGGTGTGTACGACCACAAAGAGGAGTGTACGGCCATGGGTGTACGGTCATGGAGTGTACGGCCGTACACTCTTGGTAACATGTGCACAAGAGGGTGTACGAATGATAGGAAAGCTTGTGGGACTATTGCACAAGAAGAATAGGAACTAGATTCTCACTTTGGAGGCCCTTTTGGGGTGTTTTGAGGGGTGTACGGACACACATGGTTGTACGGCCATAAACTCCTTTGGTTCCAGTTAAATGTCGATTCTAGGATGTTTAACATGAGTATCTAACATGTACTAAGCATAGGGAAAGGATACTTACACTTTGGAGGCTCAAAAGGGTGTTCATAACCACCAAGAACAAGTGTGTGTTCTTGGTGTTCTTGGTGAAAGATGAATATCTTGAAGATCTACCCAAAAAAGATGATTTTCATGGATGAAATCAAAGGGTGATATATGATTAAGAAGGATAACAACTCAAAGATGGAAGAAACACTTACGTTTTTGAAGATCTGGGATGAAGAACTCGATGATACTTGAGAGAGAATCGATTTTATGGACTTGGAAATGTGAGAAATGACTTAGAAATGGAAGGATATCATACTTATGGAGGGGGTTTACGGCCAACATGGATGTACGGCCGTACACTCCCTCTTATGGAGTGTTCGGCTCGATTTCAACGCAAAGAACTTACACAACTCAATCCTATACCCAATGCTTGAATGTATTGAGCTTTGAACCCTTAAACAGACTCTAAACAAGGATAAAAGATAGCAGAAACAAGTCTGACACACGGTTGAATTGAATGGCTGGACATACAAGGCAAAAAAAATCGGGTTGTCACATCATCCCCCCGTTAGATGGAATTTTGTCCCGAACTTAGCTTTATTAGCAGTACTACTGGGGTTGTACTCCTCTGATTGACAGAATACTCACTCGTAGGCCTGGCAACTTTGCCCTAATGTCCATGATAGGATTCATACCCGGTCCATCTATCATTACCTCGAGTATACAAGTCGTATATAATTAAGATTAGTTAGACGGTCGGATGTGCGACTCTGCCCCAGGTCCACAACCAAACAAGGAACAGGAGATAGAGCGGAAGCACACATACTAAATCTGTGTAATCATAATCATATATCACCGTCGCGTATACACTGAATAGTGATATGTGGGTTGTATTCGTCCTTAGCCTCTGTGCTTGAACTTGATCTGCTGAACGAGTGGTATTTCAGGAAGGTTTGCTGAATATACGGCAGCAAGGTTTCGGAGGGCAAAGTACTCTTCACATGAGTACTTCGGGGTTTAGAATATGAGGTAGACGATTCCGAAGTCTGGGTCGGACTGTCGTTACGAGTGACGAAGGTTTCGTGAATTTGACGGTCGAGGCGTTGGAAACATATGAACTTAGTATGGTGAGGACCACGCCAAGTCATGACGAATGATAGAAACAGACTCTTTACTGAACAAAATTTTCGACGATTTGAAAGAAATGTTTATTATACGATGATGTATCCATAGTGTGCTCGACAATGTACTCTTTGTATACTTTCTAGTGCTTTCTATTTTCTCCTTGATGTTAACACTTCTACGTATCGTACCGCGATGAGCGAGTACATACAATGCAAGTGTTTTGATAACTAGTGTCGATACTTTATACTACGATCCTCCTCGGTACCACTATGATCGCCTGGAATATACAAGTTATGAATAATTAAGATGAATAAGACAGTCGACTGAGTAACTCTGCCCCAAATCCACAACCAAACAAGGAACATGAATTAAGGCGGAATCACTCACTCTAAGTCTGCAAAATCTTAGCTATGCCCAACCCTGATGTACATACTAAGCCATCATAGCTTCTCTGAACGGATCTTTTAGTTCCCTTGAATACTGTGACTTGTTCCGAAAAGTGAGTTATTTACAATTACTTTTAAATGTTTTCCCCAAGTTTTAATCTTATATAAATATAAATTAATTTTTAAAGTAATTATTATTTCGAAGACGTACCGCTGCTCGCTGGCAACTCCGGGGTAGATTCTCCTGTGGTGATCATCAGAACTCGTCCATCAGCTCCTGAGTTCTTTGTTATCGGGCAGTCCCTCCTATAGTGTCCAATCTCACCACAGCCATAGCAGGATTGGTTTTCTTCAACACCGGGGACTTGGGAGATCGGTTGAGCCGGTGCCCTGCAGAAATGGATGGTGTGTCCCTTTCTGTGGCAGTTCAGGCACTGCATTTCCCGACATACTCTGGTGTGGTGATAGTTGCACTTTCCACACTTTGGGAGAGTTCCAACATATCGACTGGCAGATGCTATAGTAGCAGGTGTTGTGGCGGCGTATATAGTACTCGCTTGTTGCTCCTGCGGGGTTTCCTGTGTTGTTCGCTCCTTCCTCTTTTCCCCGACTTTTGTTTATTGTCCCCTCCCTTAGATGGCTCAAGAACGGGGATCACCACGCCATAGCGGACTCCATGGTCAATGAGTCTCTGGGCCAGGCGTTTGGCGCTATCGAATGTAGTTGGGCTAGAAGACAGCACATCTCCTTGAATCGGGGTAGATAAACCCCAAATGTACCTTTCTATATTCTTACTTTCCGTGTTAACCATCCCTGGACACAGTGCTGCCAGGTCGTTAAACCTGTCAGTGTAGGTCACTATGTCCGAGTCGACCATAGTGTGCTCCCATAAGTCTTGTTCCAGCTTTTGAACTTCGCTCCTCGGGCAGTATTCTTCCAACATCATCTCTTTTAGGTTCTCCCAACCTATTGAGTTAGCCACTGATAGGTTCAGTGACTTAACATGGCTATTCCACCATGTCAGGGCTCTGTCGGAGAAGGTTCAGACAGAAAACTTCACTTTGCTCCCTTCTGGGCACGAACAGATTGCGAAGACCGAATCTGTTTTCTCGAACCATCGCATCTGAGCGATGACTCCACCATTTCCATTAAAGGATTTAGGTTTGCAGTTCACGAAGTCCTTGTGCGAACACTCCCTTGGGTGTACGTGAGTAACTTCGGGGTCGGTTAAGTGGGTACGGCTACCAGTTCTGTAGGTACCACTTTCGCTGATGTGAGCTAGAGCAGCTGCCACAGCGGCTGATATTGCTGTTTGGTAGGGCTGGCAATTCTCGACACGACCTGCGACACAACCCACGACACGACACGAAATAAACGGGTTTGGGTTAAGTTTTTCAACCCGCCAACCCGCTAACCCGCCAACCCGCCAACCCGTTTATTAAACGGGTCATATATGGGTTTCTCAAAAAATAAATGGGTTGACCCGCCAACCCGTTTATATTTTTAATAAAAAAATTATTTTATTTTTAAATGTATTTATGTATCAAGTATTAATATTTAATAAGTATTATATAATATATCTCATTGATTCATAGACCATTTCACTGTTTTGACATTTTGACAATTTGACTCGTGATGGATGGCCTAAGGTCGTAAGTCGTAACCTGTAAGGCTAAGTATGTAACCGTTTTGCCCATTTGCCCTAAATAATAATCTCAAAATCAAATCGCGTATGAGCGTATCTCCCTCTTCCAGACTTTCAGTCTCCCGGTCTCCCACAGTCCCACTCTCCCCTCTGTTACTTTGTGATTAAAATCAAGTATCAAAATGGTGTTGGAGAATTGACTTTGTTTTTTGGGAGAAAAAAATGGGAATTGTGGCTATTACTTTAGCACTTGAATTATCTATGTTTGTATTAATGTTTAGTTTGAACATGTTTCTATAATGTTTTTAATTTTCATTTGGATGTTTAAGACTTAAGTGTCTAAAATTCGGATCTGTTTACATCAACCATCAAGAATTTATTCATGTTTAATTGTCAATTTTATTTATGGAATCTGACCCACGAACCCGCCAACCTATGAACCCGTATAAATAAATGGGTTGGGGGGTCATATATGGGTTTATGTTCCAAACCCGCCAACCCGTGACCTGTATATTTAAATGGGTCGTGTTTGGGTTGGCATATTTTGACCCGCCAACCCGCGACACGCCAACCCGAACACGACACGATTGCCAGGCCTACTGCTTGGAGAGCAGCAGGATTGAACTGAGGAGGAGGTGGTGGAGTTTGAGTTGGAGTTGTCGGAGTAGTGCGTCTGTTTGATCTGCAAGGAGGCATCTTTGCTAAAAAGAACACAAAGATGAGATGGAAATAAGTCTATAGCAGTGGTTTATAAGCCAAAAGCTGAAAGACAAGGTTATCCTAGTTCTAAGTGTATCGGGTCCTGGATTTCATAGGGTTCTGGAAACAATTCATAAAAGAGTTTATACCAAATAAACTTTATGAATTAGAAATGGCTATCCTCGAATGAATATCTATGACTTGAATAACTGTTACTAGTTGTACGAAAAGAAAATAATTTTAACACATAGTGTGAGCAGTGTCTCCACTAACTCATTAAGTTAAACAATATTATTATTTATTAGTGTGATGCATAAGACGGGTTACTTCTGTTGATCCTTCCTTGAAAATTTCTCATGAACCTGCTCTTGTTCCTCCTTGACTCTTCTGTTGACTGCTATGAGGTGGTGGTTACATCTATCAGGGTTTGTCGTGCGAGAATGGAAGTGTCTAAAGAATCTATGAGATTTAAGTGAAACATTATGGGGTGATCCTTACAGAGTCCTCCTATAATTACACAATGTATACAAGTTGTATATACTTTAAGATTAAATAGACCTTCGAATAAGTGATCCTACTCCAAAACCACAACCAAAGAAGGAACAGGTAGTGAAGCATAGATCACAAATTCTAAGTCTATAAAATCTCAATTATATAAAACCTTGGAAGTATACACTCCAAATTTATAGACCTATCCGTAAGGGTCTTTTAAGTTATCACATAAGTTATTTATAGTGTCTAAAATACTCCTATAGTATTTTAATGTAATGTACTTGGTATGTTTTAAACTTGTTGTCATGTTATAGTATCATAAAATACTCCCATAGTATTCTAACTTTATGTTTTGATATAGTAATCCCTTGAATATAGTTAGGTAAGTTTTAAGACTGTTGCAACACAACATCACTCCCAAACACATGTCGGTCACATCTTGAATGAATATAGTTGATCAGGCTATATTGATCCTAGCTATGATTACATAACTGTCCAGGTTTGATCGCAGTGTTCAACCTTTAAATACTTCTGTTCTGTTCTTCTTGTGATACTTGTTCTAGTATGTGTATATATATAAGCATGTATGTATACTTTTATAAGGTATCGTTATATATTTCAAAAATATATTATTATCTAGAGCACTTCAGCCCCATTGCATTTATAGTTGTATATCTTTTATCGGTTGATATACTTAGTTCACTATAAACAACACTCTGATACCAATCTATCACACCCCAAAACCGGAACGGCGCAAACGTTCGGGGGCGGAGGACGTCATGTTTAGTATCACAAGACATGCATCATAGTAATCAAAGTAATAAACAACCATTTCATTAGAAAGAAAGTGTTTACAAAGTATGTGGTTCACAAAACATAGACTACATATGTAAATAACAAAACAAGACATGAAGCTATTATGCTCCATCTTCTGAATTCCAGTGCGCGTACCTCTCTACTGGTCTCCTGAGAATACAAGTTATTTTGAAAGAGTAGATTAACATTTAAGCTGGTGATTTCATAAGATTTTAGTGATGTAAGTAAGTTGTAAGTTCTTTTTAGAAAAGTTCGCCTGTTCCTCCAGAACATCCTATATTTCCTGCTTTGATGAAAGATAAGTAAAAATGACTCTACAATCCTTTCTATGAGTACTAAATGGATACAAGTAATATAAAACCCAGAGTAAACAAACAATCGATTGTGTGTATCTGCCCTAATCCCACAACCAAACAAGGAACATGAAATGAGGCGGAAGGTACGCATCCCATTGTTTGTTAGATCATCGTTGTATATAACCCTGACGTATTCACTTGGTACTCACGGAGTTAACTGTAATAGTTCCTTTATATTTGAAGAAAACAATCTTTAAGAAAACCCTTATTTCTTTTAGTAAAAATGGTAACCACAATGGTTCCTTCTATAATCACTTAGTTTATACTAGTTATATATAATGTAATATCGAATAGATATTTAGTTGTGTGAATCTGCACTAAGCCCACAAACAAACAAGGAATAGGAAGTAAGGCGGAAAGCACATATCCAACTACCTATCCGGTATTAATTATATATAACCCTGATGTATAAACTAAGGTATTATAAAATTAACCACTTAAGGTCCTTGAAGGTATACTGGTTTAATAAAATGGATTAAACCCTTTACTGGTAAGTTTCTAGTTTAGTTCACTCATGATCTATCTGAAAAGTATGTTTTGTACTAGAAAACGATGTATTGAATTTGTATCTTATAACCTGACCTATAGCTGGTACTCCTTATGATTACTTGGTGTATACGGAATATATATAGCTAAGATCGGATAGATAGTAGACTGAATGCATCTGCTCTAAGCCCACAACCAAACAAGGAACAGGAAATGAAGCGGAAAGCACACATCCTACTATCTGTCGGGTGTAGGGTGTCAATCCCGTATAGATCCATACACAAACTCATGCTCTCCCTCCACGAGACTCTGGTTACAAAACGCAGCCTAGCAAGTATATTGCTAAGTCGAGAAGTAGTGGCTCACATTAATGTTATAGTATTCTTGTATTAGTATTGTAGGTTCTCTCTTTTCTAGTGTATTGTATGTTCTTTTGTATAGTGTATAGTATGTTCCTCCCTGTTTCTCATTATAGTATGTTCCTCCCTGTTTCTCATTATAGTATGTTTGAACTCCTAAACTATACCTATTATAGTTTACTAGTATGTTTACTTGAACTGTTACTGACTTGAAGAAAAGACTCATTTATCTACTAAGTTATGATTGTACTTTAAAAACGGAGTTTTGTAAACTATAAAGTAACATAACTTAAAAAGAGTTTTTGAAATGTTTTAATCACTTATAAATACATAAGCACTCTGTTAAAATGATGTTTATAGCAAAACATTTACACAATTATCACTGTGTTCAACTTGTATTCCCCCCTTAAAAGCATTTAAAATAGTTAAAAGATTGATTATAGGGGTATGAACTCACCTTATGTGGGTGATTCAATCGAATATGCGCGTAAGGATGAGAAGTTCCACGAATGAATTCCCGAGACACAAACGAGTCCTAATGACATATAATGGCATATATTGGCATGAATTTAGTATTTAGAAGCAACTACATGCAAGGAAACACCCTTAGGGACTAGAAAACACTTGGACCAAGTGTTAGAATCACATGTGATTCATCTAATGGGTGTGTACGGCCACAAAGAGGAGTGTACGGCCGTACACTCATGGTAACATGTGCACAAGAGGGTGTTTGAATGATAGGAAAGTGTGACATCCCCATTTTCACGGCAAGAAAAGACCGATTTTGTTTATGCTTTATAAAAATCAGAGTACCTCTTTTAATAAAAATGTTGCGGAATTTGTTCCCAGAAAAACATTTTAAATATGTTATCAAAGCATTTCTGAAGAAATGTATTTTTATCCATTTTAAAACATTTGGGATGTCATCGTCAATACAGAAACATAAGCATAAACAGAACTTACATTCATTTACACTAGTGATCTACATCTCTTTTAAATCCCTCAGTTTAAAGTAACTTCATATCGACACCTGTGATACAAATAAGCTTGAGTGGGTCAGGTTAGGAAACCTGGTGAGTACATAGGGTTTTCAACCCATAATAATATAATTAATATATTTAAACATCAAACAATCAACCCAATTACCCATCCCCATTATCTACTTTACTCTTAAGGATCTACCCTAAGAATCCAATATTTCTCGTTCATTCATTCCTAAGGATCATCCTAAGGAATCGGCACGAAGTCCATCGTCACCGGGGTTTAGGCACTAAGTCTACATAGTCGCCAGGATTTATACAACAGGCACTAAGTCCGCATAGTCGCCAGGGTTTTAAGCACTAAGTCTGCATAGTCGCCAGGGTTTATACAACAGGCACTAAGTCCGCATAGTCACCAGGGTTTTGGCACCAAGTCTGCATGATCGCCAAGGTTTAGGCACCAAGTCTGCATGATCGCCAGGGTTTAAAGTATATCGGGTGAACACATCGTTCACAACACCTACAAGTTGCGAGCCTGCTAGTGTTCCACTGGACTGTCTAGAATAGTCTGTGGTTGTCATCCATACTCTGCTAGATGACGGGGCCAACATTTGGGAACAAGGCTTCTCACATCGTCCACCTCTCACCCTTACCTCATGGTCTATATCACCTCTCAACTCATCATCCAACTCATATTTCATCTACCCATGTTTTACCCAACATATTATGTAGATATAAATACATATACAGTTTAAATCATATAAAACTTGTATAAAATCGTTCATCCAGCATAGATAGCAAGTATACAAATAATATGCACACATAGCACGTAGTTTATATAAAATATTTCATATCTATGTGTAAGATGAAAGTAACTATGGACTCACTTGATAAGGTGGTGACTCGGTACTAAGACAGCGCTTCGTTTACTTTAAAATAATTTCCTTCGATGAAACCTAGTATTATTACCACTAGATTTTAGTCTAATATTTACCGTGACTAATTATTAGTCTTATTATTATTATTATTATTATATAAGCGTTTAAACAATACTTTCCAACCACTATGTACAGATAAGGGCCAGACATAAAACACCGGAGGGCAGGACCATTTTGGCATAAAGCATTTCTGAAATCCAACAACCCTATGCGGCCCTTTATACCAGATTCCCCGTACCGCGAGTAGTTAAAAAGATATTATAACGACACTTATATAAGTCATAATAATAGCTCAAATATTTATTATAAGTTCATAATAACAATACTAATTTTAAATATAAGCTATATTAAAATAGGGTAAACATAACTTACTTACAAGGGGGTTTTAGCTAGGAGTCGGGCTCTGCAGGGGCAGAACTTCATCGCTGAATCTTTCTAAGAAAGGTTTGTGCAGCGCTTCACCGCTCACCTTACTATACTAAAACTACAGAAAGAGAAGTCGAATCACGAGGGACCGAAATGCTCGGGGGATAAGAAGAGAAAGACTCTTGAATCAAGAGAATGGTGCAAGAAATATGAGAGCCCAAACCTCTTATTTATAGTAATTGAATTTATAAAAACTACCCTCCATAATTACTTAATGACCTTATAGTTATATAAACAACTAAACACCCCTTTATAATACTATTTTAAATAGATTTAACGATATTTGTACTAAACTAATGTCGTACGTATTCAACACTAGTCTTATAATGACCGCATTGTCGATACCTTTCTAATGATATATACATATGTATATATATGTGTACGTATATATGATTTATACTTTATTTTAATACGTAAATATGCTATTATAATTTGTAACTCGTTCATACGAACTCCGTTTTTGACGCTCTTTATATCCACACGTAGGTGGAGACGTATTCTACCACTTTCATTTAGACTCCGTCGGCTAATTTTGACTTTATTTTTAAAGTTATATTTTTAACAGGCCGGGACAGGAAAAGTCCGTTAAAAATTGATAACTTCTTCATCCGACGTCCGTTTTCGTCTATCTTTTTACCGTTGCACTACTATTAATGAGATCTTCAATTCTTATTTAGGTTGCATTGGCCAAAAATCGATCGATCTAAAATTCGAATTTTGGGTTGTGCACTGCCATGCCAAATCTTAGAAAAATCATAACTTCCTCATACGAAGTCAGATTTTGACGTTCTTTTTATGCACACTCTTGGTTTAACGTATATTACAACTTTCATTTAGATATCTAAGGTTAAAAATTAGTTTATCAAAAATTCACTTTTTACATTACGCGGTGTCGTGCCGATTTCGTCGTAAAACTTCGACGGGCCATTACTTCTTTGTTATAACTCGGATTTCGGCATTCTTTATATATACGGAACCCTTGTAACATATACTATAACTTAGTTAAGATTAACCCTTCTAAATAATCTTCCATCAAAACTTATTTTTGATGCTCATTGTCTCTAAATTGACTAGCTTAGATCTGTGGGCGTTACAGAAAGCTTGTGGGACTATTGCTCAACAAGAATAGGAACTAGATTCTCACTTTGGAGGCCCATTTGGGGTGTTTTGAGGGGTGTACGGCCACACATGGGTGTACGACCATACACTCCTTTGGTTCTAGTTAAATGTCGATTCTAGGATGTTTAACATGAGTATCTAACATGTACTAAGCATAGGGAAAGGATACTTACACTTTGGAGGCTCAAAAGGGTGTTCACAGCCACCAAGAACAAGTGTGTGTTCTTGGTGTTCTTGGTGAAAGATGAAGATCTTGAAGATCTACCCAAAAAGATGATTTTCATGGATGAAATCAAAGGGTGATATATGATTAAGAAGGATAACAACTCAAATCTGGAAGAAACACTTACGTTTTTGAAGATCTAGGATGAAGAACTCGATGATACTTGAGAGAGAATCGATTTTCTGGACTTGGAAATGTGAGAAATGACATAGAAATGGAAGTATATCATACTTATGGAGGGGGTGTACGACCAACATGGGTGTACGGCCGTACACACATGTGTACGGCTGTACACTCATGTGTACGGCCGTACACTCCCTCTGATGGATGTTCGGCTCGATTTCAACGCGAAGAACTTAAGCAACTCAATCCTATACCCAATGCTTGAATGTCCTGAGCTTTGAACCCTTAAACAGACTCTAAACAAGGCTAAAAGATAGCAGAAACGAGTCTGACACACGGTTGAATTGAATGGCTGGAATCTCAAGGCAAAAAATTTCGGGTTGTCACAAAAGTTTAGTGACTAAATGAGAACAATTTAAAAGACATGTGACTAAATGAGCACAAATCCAAAAGTTAAGTGACTAAAGAAAAAGTTAAGTGACTAAATGAGCACAAAGCCAAAAGTTTGATGACCTTTTAAAACTTAAAAAGAGTTAAGTGACCAAATGAGCACAAAAACAAAAGTTAAGTGACCAAAAATGAACTAAACCCTAAAAAAACATGCATCCTAAAATGGAGGTTTGTATGTTCTTAGTCACCTATCTCTCCATATTATTCTATGAACTCTAACAATATAATCGATATATTTGAATTGTATCAAATAAGTACAATTAGGTACCATAAATGAAAAAACTTTTGATTTGTTGTAACCAATTAGTTGAAAGTTAATATATAAGTTTAAAAATCTTTTATCGATATTGATTAATTAGTTGAAATTTGAAAACTTGTTATAGTTTCAAATCAATATAGTTTAAGAAAAATAGTTATGTTGAACCACATTGATTTGAAATGACATCTTTATTCATTCGTATTTGAATATGTTAGTTAACAATTACAATTTATAAATAAAACTAATAATTTCTAATATATATATATATATATATATATATATATATATATATATATATATATATATATATATATATATATATATATAAACATGGACAATGGAATTTTTGGACCAACATATATTACATTTAGGGGTGTTCAAAACTGGATATTCGAAAATTCGGATATCCGAAAATTTCGGACAGTGGATTTTGATATACGAATTCGGATATCCATTCAAACATATCAAGCCCTTCTTGGGCCAATCCCTGCTCAAATGACCCTGCTGGCCACAAGAGTAATATCCAAAGCCTACTGTCCGACAAGCCCCACTGTGTGATTTACCGCACCTGGCACAACGGCCCCGACCCTGCTGGCCCTTGCTGGAAGTGTCTGAGGTCTTAGGCTTCTTAGCCTAACCCACCGCTGCATGTGCCTGCCCCAGCTTCCGCTTGGTGCGGAAGTCCAACTCCATCTCCTTCTCGCGGGCCTTCTCTACCATCTCATTCAGGGTTTTGCACCCTGTAAAGCTCACAAACTCCCGGATATAATCCTTCAGCATGGAATGGTATCTCGTCCTCCGCATGTCCTCATCGGTAGCATACTGTGGGATCAACAATGCTCGCTCTCGAAACTTGGCGGTGATCTCCGCCACAGTCTTGGTGGTCTGCTGGAGATCCTGGAACTCCCTCACCATACGTTACACCTCAATGGCTGGTGCAAACTCCAAGTCAAATCACCAAACAAACTTGGTCCATGTCATCTCAGCCACACCGGCTGCTCCCACCTGGCTAGTAACCTCGCCCTACCAATCTTGGGCTCTGTCTCTCAGCATACAAGAAGCAAAACCCACCTTTGCCGCATTCGGGAAAGAACTCGTGCGTTGGGCGTTCTCGATATCCGCCACCTAGCGTCGGCTAACAATGGGGTCCCTGACCCCGATGAACTTCGACGCCCCATACACCTTGAACTCCCAGAACGAGGGAGTTCGGGCCCCAACCTGACCCGTAGCAATCTCGGCTCTGAATGCCCTGAGCCCCTCCTCCATGATCTCCATCATGCCCTCCTTGACCATCCCAATGATAATTGGGGTAGCGTCAAGAATGTCTCTCGTAACCTCGGCTGCGATGAGCTCACGCAACCTTTCATCGATGGGCTCGGTACCATCGCCTGACCCAGATCCAGATCCCGATCCTGATCCCCCAGCTCCATGTCGTGTCACCACCATACTGTACTGCAATTTCATAATGATCAGGATGTCCATAACATGGATCTTCCCACACCGGTCCTCCTTAGAGCTCCCAGGTCTAACATTTGTTCAGGTACAGGTCCTGTGCTTTCAGTAGTATGGGTCAAATACTACCTTCCACACCTACCTGTACCTTTCCCCAAGGCTCTACCTGATAACTCCAATTCGTCCCACAATAAACCATATCCCACCAACTACCGCATACATCACATCCCATGCTGTCCTAAGATTTGCTCTACTCACCTCAATCAAACCGATCATAACAGGTTACCTTTATGCATGCAAATTATACACAGAAAAAGGATCAAATAGACTTTCGAATAAAAGATTCTACCCTAGGACCACAACCAGACGAGGAACAAGAAATAAGGCTAAATCAATCATTCTAAGGCTATAAGCTCCTAAACATATTCAATTTTAAAAGCATACACATAGCAAGTTCCATACGATCATCAAAGCTCAAATATCAGTATAACATGGCTAACACATTGGGGAACTACTTACTTGGCTCGACCGATCACGCGAGCGGATTGGGGCTTTGAAGAAAAACAAAGACGAAGCTTCGTTCCTCAGCAAAGTGTTCATTTCTTTTTCGCCAGGTTTCATTCTCTTTCTTTTTTGATTGGATGATGGAAAAACCAGCAAGCTACGGCTTGAAAGCTTACCTTCTTCTCTTCTGGAGAAAGGGATTTCTTTATAGATGAAGACGTTGAGTAAGGGGGCGGAGCTTGAAGAGCGAAGCGAGCTGCGCTAGCCTATTACGTTTTTCAGCAGCAAGCTACGGTCTAACGCTTGCCTCCGGTGGCTAACCGGGCGAAAACTCCAAAACTAGGGTTCCAAACCTTTCTCTAATAATCAGGTAAGCTTTCAAGCCCCTTGACTTTCTATTAGATTAGTTTAGTCAAGGGCGCTGTGAACTGTAATTGTGAGAGCCGCCCGGTGGTGTGGTACGTAGTGGGTTTAGTACGCCCCGCCAAAACGGCTCCGAAACAAACAAAAAGGTGTGTGCCGCACTCACGAAGGACTGCCAGTGATATACTGGAGGAAGGTGGGGATGACGTCAAGTCCGCATGGCCTTTATGGGCTGGGCCACACACGTGCTACAATGGCAATTACAATGGGAAGCAAGGCTGTAAGGGGGAGCGAATCCGGAAAGATTGCCTCAGTTCGGATTGTTCTCTGCAACTCGGGAACATGAAGTTGGAATCGCTAGTAATCGCGGATCAGCATGCCGCGGTGAATATGTACCCGGGCCCTGTACACACCGCCCGTCACACCCTGGGAATAGGTTTCGCCCGAAGCATCAGACCAATGATCACCCATGACTTCTGTGTACCACTAGTGCCACAAAGGCTTTTGGTGGTCTTATTGGCGCATACCACGGTGGGGTCTTCGACTGGGGTGAAGTCGTAACAAGGTAGCCGTAGGGGAACCTGTGGCTGGATTGAATCCTTCGCGATGGAAATTCCCTTCAAGGTGCTTGCTTCCACTGGTGGCGGGCGGGCGAAGGGTCCAAAGGACACGTAGCCGGGGGCGAGTCAGAAAATCCAAGAATTCCATTTTCCTTCTTGTTCATCAATCGGAAATCAAGACAAACCGGGCACTACGGTGAGATGCACTCTCCTATTTTCCAGTCTCAAAAGTTTTAACTTTTATTTTTTTGAAAACAATTTTACCATTTCCTTAGTTTGAGTCCTTACACACCCGAGAGTGTGCCCGAATCCCTCAAAACAAGGCTCTAATACCAACTTGTAACGACCAAATTTTTCAAAAGAAAGTTTTCATTTTTAATTATCCAAAATACGATTCCATCGTCCACAAAACCAATTACAATTGTTTTCAAAACCATATCAAATACAAGTTTATTTCAAAATATCAGACTGTCCCATAACACGCCTGAGAGAGAGTGCACGTCGCGCCATCAAGCCTTGCCCTTGCCCTTGGACTCAGATGTATCTGAAACAAATCCACAAACTGTAAGCTAATGCTTAGTGAGTCCCCCAGAGCATACCCAACACACAATCCACATAACACATCTCATATTAGCTATAGAAGCTAAATATACCACATAAGCCATGCATACGAACATATAAGGATGCCGTGGGCTCCCCCCAGGGTCTTATACCTTCGTGTCATGGGCTCCCCCCATGGTCTTTACCTAGGAATGCCATGGGTTCCCCCACATGGTCTTATATCCAACTGCCACGGGCTCCCCCCGGGGTCTTCCATGCAATAACATACATAAACAACTAACATATCATATATCACATAAGTATATATCATACTACATAACACATACATAAACATATAAGGATGTCGTGGGCTCCCCCCCAGGGTCTTACACCATCATGCCATTGGCTCCCCCATATGGTCTTTACCTAGGAATGTCATGGGCTCCCCCACATGATCTTATATCCAACTGCCACAGGCTCCCCTCGGGGTCTTCCATGCAAATATCACATAATCACTAGCATACCAATTAGCATAAAGCTAACTATCATACAACATATTTCTACTACACCTAGTGTACCACATATCATAAAATGGGCCGGCCTTGGTGCCTTAGACCCAAGGGACTCGACGAGTTCCTTCAGTCCACTTCATGTTCAACCCTTTTCAGTGGGATCTAAGGTCCCAAACTTCATATCCAACTTCTCCTAGTGCGGATACCACGTAAAGTTGCAAACTTTATGTGCATGCAAGGTCCTCCAAGGCTATATCTTCAAAACTAAGCTTCTTACAAGGTTCTTGTGCATGGAAAGGGCTAAACTGCATAAAGGGAGCAACTTTATGCCATTGGGGACCTAAAGAGGTCCAGATCTGGAACCATATCCTTATGATAAGTCCAGATCCAAGTTTGACTCCATTTTGCACCAAGAATGGCCATTTATTTCCAAGAAAAGAGATCTAAGCAATTAGAGATCAAGATCACGACTTTATACCTTAGAATGATGGCCAATATGAAGTAGATGTTGGATCTATTGTCCCTCTCCTATCTCCTTCTTCTTCAAGCTCCAAAATCCTTCATAATTACTCCAAAATTGCTCACAAAGGCTCTTTCTCTCACTCAAGAGGGTGCAAAGTCGATCTAGGGTTTTATCTGGCTGAAAGAGTGATAAGGGAGGCCACAAGAGGCAGGTTATGTTCTTTAAATAGCGTGCAAACCCTAAAAATTAGGGTTTCTCTTTACAGCTCCTACTCGTCGAGTCGGGCCTTCCGACTCGTCGAGTAGGTCTCGATCCCGCGTCCATAAAAATATCTCTACTCGACGAGTTGGACTCCAAACTCGCCGAGTCCATGCACGACACCCTAAATTTGGATCATTTAAATAATACCCGGAACAGGTGTTACAAATCTCCCCCACTTGAACTAGACTTAGTCCTCGAAGTCTGCTGATTCAAACAAATCCGGGTAATGGTCTCGCATCTCATCCTCCGGCTCCCATGTCCATTCGGAGCCCCTTCGGTGCTGCCATTGCGCCTTCACCAGCTTCACTTCCTTGTTCCGAAGAACCTTGGTCTTCTTATCTAGAATCACAACAGGCCTCTCAATTTAGTTCAGGCTCTCATCCACCTGAATGTCGTCCAACGAAACGACTGCTGACTCGTCAGTGCCACGCTTCTGAAGCTGCGACACATGGAAGGTGTTGTGAATCTGGCTAAGCTCGTTCAGCAATTCCAAGCGATATGCTACCTTGCCCACCCGGGCCGTAATCCTGAACGGTCCTATATATCGGGACCCCAGCTTGCCCCTTTTTCGAAACCTGATGACCACCTTCCAGGGTGACACCTTCAATAACACAAAGTCCCCCACCTGGAACTCAAGATCTGATCGCCGCCGGTCATCATAACTCTTCTGACGGCTCTGCGCGACCCGCAGCCGGTCTCGCACCTGTTGAATCACCCCGGTAGTCTTGAGCACTACCTCAGTGCTCCCCATAACCCGGTGTCCAACCTCGCCCCAACAAACCGAGGTTCTGCATCTCCTACCATACAACATCTCGAATGGTGGTCGGTCGATACTGGCATGGTAACTGTTATTGTCCGAAAACTCTGCCAATAGGAGATACGTATCCCAACTCCCTCCAAAATCCAACACACAAGCTCGCAGCATATCCTCAAGTGTCTGGATCGTCCTCTCACTCTGGCCATCTGTCTGGGGGTGGTACGCCGTGCAAGGTTGTAGAACTCGTTACTCAGTACCTATTCGGCCGACTACCGAGTAGCGAGTACTTAGGAGTACTCGGGGAGTACTCGGATTCGGTAATTCATGTAGAAATATTTTTAGGGAACTCATTAATGTCAAAATCATAAGTTAAAATCTTAAGTTGATTGAAATATATTAAAAAATTAGTTAAATGTGAATACAAAAAACCTGAAAAACACATAATGGTTTCACTTCGTGAATAATTACTGAAAATTTAAGATATATATGTAGTAATAATCACATGTGTGTGTGTTAAATAGTAAATCATTAACTATATTATACATATTAATCACCGAGTTGATCGAGATTGACAACACTACTCAGTTCAGTAAGAGGTCGATCAGGGAGTACTCGGGATTCTGTAACTCTCCTGGGTAAGAGCTCGAGTAGCGAGTACTCGGAGGAGTAATCGGCCAACTCGGCGAGTTTTACAACACTGACGCCTTGCTAAAATGCAGCTGAGTGCCTAGTTCCTCAAGGAACTTCTTCCAGAACCTAGATGTAAACCGAACATGCATGTCAGAGACTACCGACACTGGCAACCTGTGCCTTGCCACCACTTCTCGCACATAAATATCCACCAACTTCTCGACGGATATACTCTCAGAAATCGGAATGAAGTGGGCACTCTTCGTCAATCTGTCCACGATCACCCATATGACGTCCACACCCCTCGCCGTCCTTGGTAACTTCGTGATAAAGTCTATAATGATCTCTTCCCATTTCCACATGGGAATGGGTAGCGGTTGAACCTTGCCATGAGGCCGCTGATGCTCGACCTTGACCTTCCTGCAGGTCAAGCACCGCTCCACAAACCAGGCGATCTCCTGCTTCATGCAGGGCCACCAATAACTCAGCCTCAAGTCCCTATACATTTCTGTAGCCCCTGGATGTATCGAGAACTTGGACTTGTGTGCCTCCTCTAATATCTTCTGTCTCACTCTTCCAGTCACTGGTACCCACACTCGGCCACACTGTGTCAAAATGCCATGACTATCCTTAACAAACAAAGGATATTGTCCCCGAATCCGCTCTATCTTCCAATTCTACTTCTTCACTCCCTCGACCTGGTCCTCCTTGATCATATCCAACAACGGAGAGATCACCGTCATCCTCATACAAATGTTCCCAAACGGGGACCCTGCCGTCTTGCGGCTCAAAGCGTCGGCCGCTACGTTGGCCTTCTCTGGATGGTATAGGATCTCACAATCATAATCCTTCAACACGTTCGACCACCTCCTCTGAGGCATGTTTAGGTTCTGCTGATCCATCAAATACTTCAAACTCTTGTGATTAGTATAGATGGTGCACCACATTCCATACAAGTAGTGCCTCCAGATCTTGAGGGCGAACACCACTGCCCCAAATTCCAAGTCGTGAGTGGGGTAATTAGCCTCATGAGGCTTCAACTGCCTCGGGGCGTAAGCTATCACGTACCCCCTCTGCATCAGTACCGCACCTAACCCTGAACTCGATGCGTCACAGTACACCACCAAATCGTCTAACCCCTCGGGTAGTACTAGGATCGGAGCCTCGCATAACCTCCATCTCAAGGTCTGAAAAGCCAACTGCTGATCCGTGCCCCACCGAAATGTCACATTCTTCTTGGTCAAGCGGGTAAATAGCCATCAATCTTTGAAAAATCCTGGATAAATCTCTGATAATAGCCCGCAAAACACAAAAATCTACGGATCTCAGACGCATTCTTCGGTACTTCCCACCGCATCACCGCCTCCACCTTGGCTGGATCAACCAAAATGCCCTCTTGGTTGATGATGTGCCCCAAAAATTGTACCTCTCGCAGCCAAAAATCACACTTGGAGAACTTGGCATACAACCTCTCCGCCCTCAGGGTCTCCAATACCTCTCTCAGATGCTGCTCATGCTGCTCCCTGGTCTTAGAATAGACTAGGATCTTGTCAATAAAGACGATCACCGATCGATCGAGCATCGGTCTACACACCCTGTTCATGAGATCCATGAATGCTGATGGGGCATTGGTGAGCCAAACGGCATCACCACAAACTCGTAATGCCCATACTGAGTCCTGAAAGCTGTCTTTGGTATGTCCTCATTCCGAATCCTCATCTGATGGTACCCCGACCGAAGCTCAATCTTGGAAAACCAAGACGCACCCTGCACCTGATCGAACAAATCATCGATCCTCGGCAACGGATAATGGTTCTTCACCATTAGTTTGTTTAGCTCTCGGTAATCAATGCACATCCTATGTGATCCGTCCTTCTTTTTCATGAACAGGATCGGTGCTCCACACGGGGAACTGCTCGGACGGATGAACCCTCAGTCTAGTAGCTCCTAAAGTTGCGTAGATAACTCCTGCATCACGGGCGGTGCCAACCGGTATGGTGCCTTTGCTATCGGAGCGGCACCCGGCACCAGAACAATGCGAAACTCCACCTGCCTCTCCGGAGGCACTCTTGGTAACTCTTCGGGAAAGACATCCTGAAATTCCTGTACAACCGGCACACTGCCCACGTCCGTCGAGGTCTCAACCCTCGTATCTGAGATATAAGCAAGAAATCCCATACATCCCTGCTGCAGAAATCTCCTAGCCCTCGCAGCCGAACAGAGAGTTAGCCCCTGCACGGCCCTCTCACCATGTATAACCAGTTCTCCCCCACTTGGGGTTCGAACCCTCACCAACTGACGCTCGCAATCAATCATGGCCCCATTGGCCCCCACCCAGTCCATCCCGACAATCACCTTCAACCCTCGCAACGGTATCGGGACTAGATCAACGCGAAACCTTTCGCCAAGCACATTCAGGACACAGTCTTGATACACCCTCGCAACACTCACAGTGCGATCATCTGCAATCTCTAGCTCGAGCGGGGAATCCAAAGTTCCCGGCGCGTCCCGGAACTTCTTGCTAAGCGCATGAGACACGAACGATAGGGTAGCACCCGAATCAAACAAAACATAAGCCGGCATACCATTAACCAAAAAGGTTCATATGCAAGTACAACGTACACATAAGAAATACAGATAAGCATAGAGCAGAGAAGAATAAATACGTACCAGCCACAACATCTGGTGTTTCCCGAGCCTCCTCGGTAGTCAGCTGAAGTGTGCGGCTCTTCACCGCTAGATCATCCGCCTTAGTAGGGCGGACATCAGTAATCCTCATCGTGGCGGGTGTAGGCGCCGCCACCGCTCCTCCCCCTCCCTGCAACCTCGGACAATCGGCCTTTTTATGGCCAGTCTGGTTGTAGTGGAAACATATCAAGCCCTTCTTGGGCCAATCCCTGCTCAAATGACCCTGTTGGCCACAAGACCTGCTGTCCGACAAGCCCCACTGTGCGATTTACCGCACCTGGCACAACGGCCCCGACCCTGCTGGCCCTTGCTGGAAGTGTCTGAGGTCTTAGGCTTCTTAGCCTAACCCACCGCTGCATGTGCCTGCTCCGGCTTCCACTTGGTGCGGAAGTCCAACTCCATCTCCCTCTCGCGGGCCTTCTCTACCATCTCATTCAGGGTTTTGCACCCTGTAAAGCTCACAAACTCCCGGATATAATCCCTCAGCATGGAATGGTATCTCGTCCTCCGCATGTCCTCATCGGTAGCATACTGTGGGATCAACAATGCTCGCTCTCGAAACTTGGTGGTGATCTCCGCCACAGTCTTGGTGGTCTGCTGGAGCTCCTGGAACTCCCTCACCATACGTTACACCTCAATGGCTGGTGCAAACTCCAAGTCAAATGACCAAACAAACTCGGTCCATGTCATCTCAGCCACACCGGCTGCTCCCACCTGGCTAGTAACCTCGCCCTACCAATCTTGGGCTCTGTCTGTCAGCTTACAAGAAGCAAAACCCACCTTTGCCGCATTCGGGAAAGAAGTCGTGCGTTGGGTGTTCTCGATATCCGCCACCTAGTGTCGGCTAACAATGGGGTCCCTGACCCCGATGAACTCCGACGCCCCATACACCTTGAACTCCCAGAACGAGGGAGTTCGGGCCCCAACCTGACCCGTAGCAATCTCGGCTCTGAATGCCCTGAGCCCCTCCTCCATGATCTCCATCATGCCCTCCTTGACCATCCCAATGATAATTGGGGTAGCGTCAAGAATGCCTCTCGTAACCTCGGCTGCGATGAGCTCACGCAACCTTTCATCGATGGGCTCGGTACCATCGCCTGACCCAGATCCAGATCCCGATCCTGATCCCCCAGCTCCATGTCGTGTCACCACCATACTGTACTGCAATTTCATAATGATCAGGATGTCCATAACATGGATCTTCCCACACCGGTCCTCCTTAGAGCTCCCAGGTCTAACATTTGTTCAGGTACAGGTCCTGTGCTTTCAGTAGTATGGGTCAAATACTACCTTCCACACCTACCTGTACCTTTCCCCAAGGCTCTACCTGATAACTCCAATTCATCCCATAATAAACCATATCCCAGCAACTACCGCATACATCACATCCCATGCTGTCCTAAGATTTGCTCTACTCACCTCAATCAAACCGATCATAACAGGTTGCCTTTATGCATGCAAATTATACACAAAAAAAGGATCAAATAGACTTTCGAATAAAAGATTCTACCCTAGGACCACAACCAGACGAGGAACAAGAAATAAGGCCAAATCAATCATTCTAAGGCTATAAGCTCCTAAACGTATTCAATTTTAAAAGCATACACATAGCAAGTTCCATACGATCATCAAAGCTCAAATATCAGTATAACATGGCTAACACATTGGGGAACTACTTACTTGGCTCGGCCGATCACGCGCGTTGCACTCTTCTATTTTCCAGTCTCAAAAGTTTTAACTTTTATTTTTTTGAAAACAATTTTACCATTTCGTTAGTTTGAGTCCTTACACACCCGAGAGTGTGCCCGAATCCCTCAAAACAAGGCTCTAATACCAACTTGTAACGACCAAATTTTTCAAAAGAAAGTTTTCATTTTTAATTATCCAAAATACGATTCCATCGTCCACAAAACCAATTACAATTGTTTTCAAAACCATATTAAATACAACTTTATTTCAAAATATCAGACTGTCCCATAACACGCCTGAGAGAGAGAGTGCACGTCGCGCCATCAAGCCTTGCCCTTGCCCTTGGACTCAGATGTACCTGAAACAAATCCACAAACTGTAAGCTAATGCTTAGTGAGTCCCCCAGAGCATACCCCACACACAATCCACATAACACATATCATATTAGCTATAGAAGCTAAATATACCACATAAGCCATGCATACGAACATATAAGGATGTCGTGGGCTCCCCCCAGGGTCTTATACCTTCGTGTCATGGGCTCCCCCCATGGTCTTTACCTAGGAATGCCATGGGCTCCCCCACATGGTCTTATATCCAACTGCCACGGGCTCCCCCTGGGGTCTTCCATGCAATAACATACATAAACAACTAGCATATCATATATCACAGAAGTATCTATCATACTACATAACACATACATAAACATATAAGGATGCCGTGGGCTCCCCCCCAGGGTCTTACACCATCATGCCATGGGCTCCCCCACATGGTCTTTACCTAGAAATGTCATGGGCTCCCCCACATGGTCTTATATCCAACTGACACGGGTTCCCCCCGGGGTCTTCCATGCAAATATCACATAATCACTAGCATACCATTTAACATAAAGCTAACTATCATACCACATATCTCTACTACAGCTAGTGTACCACATATCATAAAATGGGCCAGCGTTGGTGCCTTAGACCCATTGGTATGGTGAGAAGACTCACCTCTCACAAATGTTGAACTGACAAGATAGAATCAGATATGTCTTACGTGCTGCTCCAACTCAACGGCCTATAAGCATCATAAAATGGACTTGTCATAATCCCGTAATTACCCTCAATGTTAACCCTGGTCAACCCTGGTCAACAGTCAAGGTCTACAGTCCATGTTGACCTCAACTCATCGAGTGCATCCAGCAACTCTTCGAGTTTTCTGAGTAATTCATCCACTCGCCGAGTTACGTTTCTAACTCGCCGAGTCCCTCATGAAACCAAAAACTCGTGACAACCGAAAACTCATGACAATCGAAAACTCATGACTACCGAAAAGTCATGAACACGAAAACTCATGACAACCGATAACGGGTAAACCCTACTCGACTCGTCGAGTCAACCAAGGGACCTGACGAGTTCCTTCAGTCCACTTCATGTTTAACCCTTTTCAGTGGGATCTAAGGTCCCAAACTTCAGATCCAACTTCTCCTAGTTCAGATACCATGTAAAGTTGAAAACTTTACGTGCATGCAAGGTCCTCCAAGGCTATATCTTTCAAACTAGGCTTCTTACAAGGTTCTTGTGCATGGAAAGGGCTAAACTGCATAAAGGGAGCAACTTTATGCCATTGGGGACCTAAAGAGGTCCAGATTTCAAACCATATTCTTATGATAAGTCCAGATCCAAGTTTGACTCCATTTTGCACCAATAATGGCCATTTATTTCCAAGAAAAGAGATATAAGCAATTAGAGATCAAGATCACGATTTTATACCTTAGGATGATGGCCAATATGAAGTAGATGTTGGATCTACTGTCCCTCTCCTATCTCCTTCTTCTTCAAGCTCCAAAATCCTTCACAATTACTCCAAAATTGCTCACAAAGGCTCTTTCTCTCACTCAAGAGGGTGCAACGTCGGTCTAGGATTTTATCTGGCTGAAAGAGTGATAAGGGAGGCCACAAGAGGCAGGTTATGTTCTTTAAATAGGGTGCAAACCCTAAAAATTAGGGTTTCTCTTTACAGCTCCTACTCGTCGAGTCGGGCCTTCCGACTCGTCGAGTAGGTCCCGATCCCGTGTCCATAAAAATATCTCTACTCGACAAGTTGGACTCCTAACTCGCTGAGTGCATGCACAAAACCCTAAATTTAGATCATTTAAGTAATACCTGGAACAGGCGTTACATATACCATCCAAACTAGCCCTCCAAACAAAGCCAATAATTTTTAAGGGGATTAGATGCAACCAAATGGTTAGACTATTGGTCCCTACAGTGACTTCGGAGCCGATAAGATCACAGATATCTCGAACAAGGAACTGCTCGTCGCTAGAAAGTTTGGATTTCCAAGAGTCAGCCTTCGAGGACAAGGTAAGCCCATCAAGGAGCCGATTGATACGGGCCAGCTCCGCCATCTCCACGGGAAGGCTGGGTTTTTTCCTCCAAGCCCACAAAAAACCATGCGAAGAAAATCTATCTGGCAAAAAAAAGTCTTACATTTATCCAAAGCATCTAAATTAGGAAACCCAAAGGCCAAATTTCCATCATCAATCCAATTATCTAGCCAAAACAGGGTATTTCGCCCCGACTCAATTTTGGTAGAGACAAAATGATAAAAATTGAGGCCCGGATCTTCGAAAAAGCTCAATAGAGTCATCAGATTATTCCTAACTCCAGGGATAGATCTCTTGGACAGATTATAAATTGGTTTGTGAGAAAGGTTATGAATCCCACATATAGCTTGCTGCCACACAGAAGACCTTCCATAGTAAGGGGGAATTCATTTGTAGGAACACCATTGATAAGAACGGGCGCCCTAGAAGAAGTAAGGCAACCTCTAATCCAAAACCTCAATCTATTTCCAAAACCCATTTAATACATCACCGAATCCAAATAATTACAATTTATGCAATCAAAGGCTTTATCAAAATCTACTTTAAAAGGAAATGTGCCACTTTTAGAATATTTGACCCAACTACATATTTCATTTATGATCATGGCCCATCCAAAATGTTACGACCTTTAATGAAGCTGTTTGCACTTCATTAATCACATTTCCTATCACATGCTTTATTCGGGCAGCAAGGACCTTGGTGATAATCTTATGAAGGATGCAAATCAAGCTAATGGAGCGACAGTCATTGAGGGTAAGGGGATCCTTCACCTTAGGAAGGGGTGTGATAAAAGAGGCGCTGCAACCTCTAGCTATTCTGCCACCAGCTTCAAAGTACTTGAAAATTTTCATGATGTCATCCTTCATTAGGTCCCAATATCGTTTGAAGAATTTAAAAGTATAATCGTCCGGCCCCAACACCTTTTCACCCCCACAGCTCCAAATAGTGTCATTAACATTCTCCAAAGTGAAGTCTTGTTCCACGAATTGCAAATCAAACATATTAAGTTTTCTAAAATTATCATTTAGAAGAAGAGGCCGAACAGTATGGGACTCATGAAACTTCTCACTAAAAAATCTACAAGTTTCCTCTTTGATGGTGTTAGCATCCATAACCCAAGAACTGTTCACCATTAAGCGGTGAATACTACATCTCCTGTTTTTTATCTTCAACGAGCTATGAAAAAATTTAGAGTTCTCGTCGCCATCAACAAGCCACATAACTTTAGCCTTTTGCTGTAAATCAAGTTTAGCAAGCTTTTCTAATTCCAAAATCTTACGATGGTCATCTCTTAGTGATTTAATCTCTTGATCCGAAAGGAGCCTTGTCTTGGCAGCCACATGTCATGCTCTCATTTATATTTGACACATGTCATTTTCTAAGATATTTTGATTTTTTTCCACTTGTCATTTTATGGTTTTCTTTTAACATTTTATTAAATTTCACATAATATTCAAATGTAATAAATGTAAACATAAATGCATATTAATTTCATTAATGAAACTTTCCTTTTAATTTTTAAATATCTAAATTGAATCCAATTGTTTTATTTGTTTATTTATTTAAATTATTTGTTTAAAGTTAAAAAAGAAATAAAAAAGTAAAAAAAAAACAAATTAAACATTACATTTCAATAATTCAATAATTTTCTTTTTTTCCGTATAAATTTGAACTTCCTAAATTTTTACATCTTCGTATTTTTTTTTAAAGAATAAACTCGTGTAGTACACAGGTTTCACAACTAATTCCACAATAGAAGACCATCTGAACAATAAGAAAAAATATCAATAAATATGTTAGCTTATATAAATTAACATCTTTGAAAATCATGAATACCTCTTTCTTGTTCTATAAAAAACATGCATCATAAAATGGAGGTTTGTATGTTCTTAGACATCTTTCTCTCCATATTATCTACAAAATTTAGCAATATGATCTAAATATTTGAACTATATAATAAGTGTAATTAAGCACCATAAATTGAAAGTTGAAAGTTAATATATAAGTTAAAAACTCTTTAGTGGCAATGTTTAATTAATTGAAAGTTAGAAAGGTTGTTGGAGTTTCAAATCAATATGACGTAAGAAAAATAGTTATATTAAAACACATTGATTTCAAATGACATCTTTTATAAGATCTATTAGGCGAATGCCCGCACGTTGTGCAGAATCACCTATATAGTTGAAATCTTTACAAATATATGTTTTTTTTAAATATAACAATATCGTTGTTGCTAAATTTGATATAATAATTCGTATACTAAATTAGTATAATATATTGATTATTCTGAATTATATGATAATATATACATCTATTATAACTGCATAACCTCAATCGTTTGAATATATTGTACCCTCGAGTTACTCATGAATTAACAATGACGTTGTTTTTAAATTTGATATAATAATTCGTATACTAAATTAATATAATATATTGATTATTCTGAATTATATGATAATATATCCATCTATTATAACTGCATAATCTCAATCGTTTGAATGACTTCTACCCGCGGGTTACCCATGAATAAAATTAAATATAATATAAGGTTTAATGTTATTTATAGTTGTTGTTATTGTTAACTAATTTTTTAAAATTTATTTGTTTAACGTTTTAATTTCTATCATTAGAATTATTTAAAACATCAAACATTGTTTTTTTATTTGAAATGTACCAACATAATCATTTATATAGAGTTAATTTTTAACTACTGTTATTGTAAGTTATTTTAAACTACTTATTTGAAAACTTTTAATGATTATAAAAATATCTTTAGGAAATATTTTAGTTAAATTAAGATTACAATTTAGTTTTTGCATTTAACACTATAATTTAGCACTTTTAACTATTCACAAAATATTCTTTAGGTTTTTTAAGTGGAATTTAAATTTATATTTAAGTTGACACTGTAATTTTATATTTAAATTAACAATTGAAGTGTTTTCTCCAAACTTTTTAAAAGTTGTAGTTTTAAAATGATAATAGTTTACATACAACAACATATACAACAACATATTAAATCTAATAAATTAAGTATAATATGTTAAAAGTTAAAGACATAACTTTATAAGTAGAAGTAAATGATATTATTTTAATATTGAAATTTAGTTTATTTATGATTACACTTTAGGTTTAATATTTATTTAACCTTATTAATCAACTTATAATCATTATTAGAATGACACTACAATTTATCACTTTTAACTATTTACGAAATATTCTTTGTGTTGTTTAAGTTAAACTAAAATATATATTTTAGTTGACCCTTTAATGTTATATTTAAATTAATAATTTAAGTATTTTATACAAATTGTTCAAAAGTTGTAGTTTTAAAATGATAATGGTTTACATCCAACAATATATTAAAAATAATAAATTAAGTATAATATGTTAAAAGTTAACAAACATAACTTTATAAGTAGAAGTAAAGATATTTTTTTAATATTGAAATTTAGTTTATATATGATTAAACTTTAGATTTGATATTTATTTAACCTTATTAACAACCTTATAATCATTATTAGAAAGAAATTGAAAAATAATGAGAGTTTCAAATGAATGTGGTGAAAGGAAAAATACATGGAAGTTTCAAATGAATGTGGTGAAAGGAAAAATGTTTCCTTTATAAGTATATATAGATAAGATAATTCATTAATCTAAACACACTTTTGATTATAAAAACACACGAGGTCAGAATGATACACAAATCTCTTCATTGTATAGGTTTACAAGGGTCAAACATGTTGAATTTTATACTTTTATGATTCATTAGTCTAAACATACTTTTGATTATAAAAATATACGGAATCAAAACCTGTAAATCTCACCAACATTATTGTTGACGTATTCTAAACGTATGTATCTTCAGAAACTTAGGAGCTAGAAGACACACCCTATATGTCATGGAATAATTCATTTCTTTGTTTAAATGGTTGGCCGATTTGTTAGGACTTTTTGTTTCATTTTGAGTTACGTTTTGCAGAACTTGTTCTAGTAATTATAGTATTTTTTATTGGAAACAATGTAATTCCTTATACCGAATTTATGGAAGAATGTAATGTTATCATAAATCCTTGTATTATTCAATATGTGTTGTTAACTGTGATCCAACTTTGGCGGTGCAACCCCAGCTTTTCCGTCATCGGTCGGGGTGTGATAGATTGGTATCATAGCTAATGACTATAGTGAATTAGTACTTTTCTACAAAATCATGACTATAGTCTAGGGCTTGCTATCATAGGTTTAGGTATTCTTAAACCTACAACATCGTACGAATAGGTTTACCCATATAAACCTACGACACTCTACGCTTAGGTGCTTTCTTTAGACCTACGACTCTATACGTAGGTTTATTCCTATAAACCTATAAGTAAGAAGTATTGTTAACTATACCACTAAAGGACTACTTATGGGAGCATTGTAAGGAAGGATATGTCGTTTGGGTTGTTGGATTTCAGAATAAATATATGCCAAAATGGTCCTACCCTTCGACTATCCTGACTGACTTGAGCCTTATTAGTTACACCTGAGATAAAAAACAATAATTAATGATACAAAAGAACACAACAAACACAAGATATAGAGTTATATATAAGATTCAGACCAATCATGAGACGATATATAAAGAACCCAAACTTATAAAAAAACTCGAACCCTTAATAATAATACAACGAAAGGTTTTACGTCGAATGCCTTAGCTTAGTTTTATTGTACATGGGCTGAACCACAACTGGACATAGATCGATGACATATGTTTAAATTATGGTTATAACGATGCACAATTAAACTTCGATACGGAATAAGTGACAAATACGAAGCTATGGAAAACAACTAATATTAATGAATCGTCTTGGAAGAAGTGACAAAATTTTCCTTAGAGTTTGGGAGTTGACAAGTATTTATAAGTGAGAAAAAGGCTAGGAATATCGTAAATTTCCGTCATTTCCTTTTTACTACCTTCCCATAAAAAGAGTGAACCGTCTAACTTAAAAGTGGGACTGCTTAGGTATTCAATAATTCTAATTCATTCTGCTATGAACTATCAAACTTATGGTTGAATTGTCCAAGTTCAATAGTAGGGCGCATGTACTTTCCCTTTGACTTCCGTGGCCCTTTCAAAGACGAAAACAACATAATCAACAAAAATGAAAAACATGAAAGTTGTTTGAAATTTTGTCTAGTTTCTAAAATATCTTGATTCAAGTAAATCGGAGCCTTGGATCCTATGATATGACCAAAACAGCGAGTTGTGGTCAAATTTCTCTACAATATTGTAAAGACCAAAAAATCCAGGCTAGAAATTTATGATATATTAAATAATATTAGCTAAAGATGTAGTAGTCGTATTGAATATCTTCTGGATATATTAAGTGCTTAAATCCGACTTTGTATGAAGAAGTTATGCTTCTTCGAAGTTTCGCGATCTACCTGACACAACTATGTGTGTCATAAAAAGTGATATGGAGATAAGTTTCTTATTACCCTAAGTAATCTAAAATGAAATTCGTAGTAATCATAAAAGAGACAGTGTGCAGATAAAGAACACTTAAATCTGACTTCGTATGCAGAAGTTATGATTTTTCGAAGTTTCAGTATAACAGTATGCGAGATTGAAATCAACATTTAGATCAGTCGGGTGTTAGCCAAAACAATTTAAAACAAGAGTTTAAGATCTTGTAAATATGAACCCATCGATATAAATACAGTCAAGAACGAAGTTCATATGCAAGAGTTATGATTTTCGCACGGACTTTAACAGTCTAATTTCTATAAAAATATGAATTTAAAATATTGTGAGAATTAGTTGTTGGGGTCTAAAGTAAAGTTGTAGAGTTCGTCGAGAGGATTATGGGTAAATAAAGTGTCAGATTAGGTGTCTAATCCCATAAATAAATTGATATATACTTGAATTATTAGCAAAGTCCTTTTGTGTTGCCCTCAAACCTGGTAATTACATATGATAACTTTTAGAGAGAGAGAGAGACTGGATTATTAATTTATTATATGATTAATAAATAGAAATAAATGATTTATTAATATATTATGAAAATAATATATTAATTAAAGATAGTGTTATTTAATTAAGAATTAATTAGAAATTAATAAGAATTAATTTTGGGTTTAATTGGATTAATTAAAAGTGCAAGGAGCTAAGCTATAATTGTTCAATAGTTGAACAAAAGGGTTCCAGAACCTTCCCAATAGAGGTGGACGGTTTTAGGGAGAGATTCTAGGGTTTCTTGAAATATTGTTATTTTAATCAATTAATAGTAATCTAGGGTTTCTCTATCAACTATAAATAGGGCCTTCCACCCTATAATTTTTGACCACTCCTTATGCTAAGAAGCCAACCGAAATTTCCGCTCTCTTCTTCTCTTCTTCAAGATTCCTATTTGCTAGGGTTTGGGTGTGAACCATCAAAGGTATGAGATTTCTGGTGCTTGCTTCCAAGAGTTTTTCAAGAAGGTTTGATTGATTGTTTACTACAATAATCAAAGAGGTATGTAATCTACTCTTATGAATTTCGATTTCATAGGTTTTATAGGGTTCTTGTTGTTCAATAGAATGTTACTTCAATAGTGTTATGACTAGATCTAATAGATTGCATGTACCCTTAAGTGTATAAGGAGTTATCCATGTTATTTCATGTAAAATCCATCATTAATATCAGAAAGTATGGTTATCTAACAACTGATAGTACATTGCTTGAACTTGAACAAAAACCAACTTGGAGTTTTGGTAGAATCGTCATTCTATCGCATTACCACGTCGTGGTCCTTTTCTACCGTGACGTGGGGATCTGTTAATCCACAGTTATTCTTTGTTCTACCATGATGTGGCAATTGATTATCACATTGTGGTAAACCCTCTGTTTAGTGAATTGTTTTGCTTAATTCAAAATTGATTCGGATAATTACTCTGGTTAATATTATTTTAATTGTTTAAAACTTGAATATTCAACTTGGTAATCTGATATCCTATATACTGAATTTGTGAATTATCGTTATGATTTAATTAATATAATTAATTGTTAATTAAAAGATAAAGACTAAATCAAAAATTGGTTTATTTTAAACTATATTAATTTTTATATTAATTTTGAAACGTTAAAATTAAACCTAACATTTTTGAAAAGTTTTATAATACACCTTATACTATATGTATAAGACAAAGTCAGTCAAATTAATAGTAGTATTCATTCACGAAGGCATACTATAAGGGGAGTTTAAGGAAGCTGTAACATCCCGACTCTCTGGTATGAAATTTTATGGATTTTGTTCATCACATAAGACCTACTCGACGTGTTGGAGGCCCCAACTCGTCGTGTAGAAACTGACAAGGCCGCGTGGATTATGGAACCTACTCGACGAGTTGGAGGATCCCAACTCGACGAGTTGAGGCTATGCATGAAAACCCTAATTTTTAGGGTTTGCACCCTAATTAAAGGACCTTAAGCCCCCTCACCGGCCTCCATTACCACCTTATTTTCCAGAGAAAAACCCTAGTTGTGCTTTCTTATTTTCTTGTGTGTGTGTGTGTGTGTGTGAGCTTTGGAGAGTAAATCGTGTGTTCTTTTGGAGGAAACTAGAAGCTTGAAGAGGTTGGATTGCATAGAAGGCCTTAGATCCGAGAGCTTCATTGTTTTTGCAACCATTTGGAGGTAAAAAGTTGCCATCTTGATCACTCCTTTTGTTAGATCTCTTCATTAGAGAGTTGGTGGTCATTTCTTGCTTATTCTTGAGTCATTCTTGGTCTTGAGCATACTTTGAAGCTAGGACTTCAGATCTGAGCATCTTAGGGCCTCCTTGGACTTAAATTTGCCAACTTTATTAAGTCTTGGCCCTCCTTCATGATCTAAAACCGATAGTAAGCTTCATATGAGTGTTTCAATCCCTTAGATGCCTTGCATGCATGTAAAGTTAGCAACTTTACGTGGTATCTCAGTCCTAGGGGACCATATATGTAGTTTGGAGCATTAGACTCGCTTGGAAAATGTCTGAATGCATAAAGGCTAGGAAGAACTCGACGGGTTGCTCTGCCAACTCGACGAGTTGGTGAGGGTTTTTCCTGCTTTCTGGATGCTGAAGAACTCGACGAGTTTCTCTGCCAACTCGAAGAGTTGGATCGAGTTTTCCCTTCTTCTGGATGATGAACGAACTCGGCGAGTTGATGAAATAACTCGGCGAGTTGGCTAGGGTTTCTCCCAGTTTTCTGAACACTGAAGGAATTCGACGAGTTGTTGGATGCACTCGACGAATTGGGTCAACATGGACTATTGACCTTGATTGTTTGTTGTTGACTTTGACCATGGTTGACCAAGTTTGAATTTAAGGGTATTTTGGGAATTCGGGATTTCGATGGAGTTAGTCACATGGTGATTGTAGGTGGTTGAGCTCGGAGATGTGATTCAAGGGTTGGATCTTGTTAGACAATGCTACTTATGAGGTGAGTCTTCCTCACTATACTAAGGGGTCGAAGGCACCAAGGTCAGCCCATTGGATTGATATCATAGTAGTTATTGATATGTCGAGTATGAGTTAGATATGCATGCTAGTTTGATATGCTAGTCTGATATGCTAGTCTAGTAGATCTGTAGGACTACGTATGATACTGTCTGATTATCTGTATATGTATTTGTCTGTTACATGTCGACATGTTGTTTGGGATGGGTTGAGGTTGTACTTCTCTGTGCGGTAGCCAACAAACCCTGGAGTATGCTAGATATTTGAGCTGAGGGTCGGGCACGGCATGCCAGACTCATACTGAGGACTCCTGAGCATTCCATAAGCTGTGGGCTCGGGAGCAAGCCAGACATGAGTTGTGGGCCCGTTAGGCAAGCCAGACTCATGCTGTAGGCTCGGGGGTAATCCAGTGTGTATAGTTGTGGACCCATTACATGCTGTTATTTGTATATGTGCTATTTGTTATGTATCGGTATTTTGGGGGAACTCACTAAGCTTCTGGCTTACAGTTTTGGATTTTATTTCAGGTACTTCGGATGATCGCGGGAAGGCGAAGGCTTGATCGTTCACCTCCTCACATTCTATGATTTTGATTTCTGGGATTCTCTGATATGAAACTATTTTGAAAACATTTTGTAATTACTATTGGGTTTTGGATGTTTGAAAAAGTTTTAATTTTTTATGAATTTTATGGATGTTACAAGTTGGTATCAGAGCCTTGGTTTGAGTGAATTGGAGGAACACTCGCGTGAATCCAGTCTCAAACTAAGGAAAACATTTTCAAAATGGTTTTCGAAAGGTAGTTAAAATACTAAAGGAGGGTGCAAAGTGTACGATCAGCCGGAGCCAGTAAGTAGACCCCAAAATAACATACTGTTATTTGATATTATGATATGTTAGAACATCATGCTAGTGATAGGCTAGGGATATTTAGGAATTGCATGATAGAATTGCATGATTATATGATGCCTGATAGCCTAGGTTTTTCCTTATGTGAAATTGACATCATTACTGTAGTTTCTTAGTGTATGCATCACGGTTGTGTATAACTAAAATCTTATAGCCTGAGAATGTTTGGTTTGGCCTTATTTCATGTTCTTGTTTGATGAAGGGCTTAGGGTAGGATCGAATATTCGAATGTCTATAGGGTCCAGTGTTATGTATGGCTAGCATACACGAGTACTGTAAGGTTGGTGGAAGTTTCATGGATGAGTTGTGCGGGGTCAGTCGACCAGCTGTGAGATGTTTAGCCTTCCTCTAGGAGTGAGGATTGAGCGCTCGCCTATGTTTATATATATTGCTAGGGCGCTGTCATGATCCTTGAGACAAATATGGGTAGGTGTGTAAGGTACTATGGGCCCGTACTACTGAAAGCACAGGACCCATACGCGTAGCAAGGAAGTCACAACCCCTAGGGTTTTGGTTGGGAGTTGGTTCCCCGTTGTTTATATGGATTATCTGATATCTCCCTGGTGTATTTGCAGTATGATGGTTACGAGGCGATTTATGACCAGATCCAGGTCAGGATCAGGAGTTGGCAGTCAGGGCAGACCATCACCGTCAGAGGCCATAGGTCAGATGAGGCCAGATAAGCTAGATGCCAAGATTCGGGAGATCCTGCACGATGAGGTTGCTGCACTTTTCCTGGCCGAGTTGCCAAAGATGTTTGGGTCTATTAAGACCGTTATGGTGGAATATTTCGATGAGCGCTACGCAACCATTGCTGAGACGGCTGCCGCTGCAGCTTTCGCAGCCGTAGCAGCTGCAGGCGGTGGGGCTGGTCGGGCCTTTCAGTATCGGGACTTCGATAACATGAAGCCCCCGATTTTCGATGGATTCCAGGACCCGATCATAGCCATGAGGTGGCTATCTGACGTGGAAGGATGCTTCTTCACGTGTTCATGCCCTGCTGAGGAGAAGGTCAGGTGGGCTCTAAACCTGCTGAGGTCTGGAGCGAAGGATTGGTGGAGGCTTGTTACTGGGTCGTATTCTGATGAGTAAAGAGCTGCGGTATCATGGGATCAGTTCACGTAGATGTTCCGCGCTTGTTACATTCCTCGGGTTGAGCGTGAGAGGTTGGATCAGTAGTTTTTGGATCTGAGACAGGGTACGGAGTCGGTGACGGAGATCACCTAGATGTTTACTGAGAGGGCGATGTTTTGCCCGGAGTTTGCTTCCGAGCAGGCTCAGATGACTCGTTATCTGAGCACGCTCAAGACTGACACCAGATAGTTTGTTGCTTCCCAACATTGTGATACATTGCTGGAGTTATAGGATGCCGCTAGGCGGCGTGAGATGGATATCGAGCTTTAGTTGAGATAGCAGAGGCAGGCCCCGACGCAGTCACAGCCTACGCCAAAGTGGTCTAAGACCGCTGATACTGGATCTAGGGGCCGGAAGGGCCGTACTTGTGGTAAGTGCGGCAAGGCGCACGAAGGTACTTGTCAGTTATCATCTGGGTGCCACAATTGTGGCCGGCAGGGTCATTTGGCGAGGGATTGTCGCCAGCAGGCACCAGCACTCAGCTCCAGGATTTGCTATCATTGTAACCAGGTTGGCCATGTGAATGCCAACTGTCCGTTGCTCACTACCAGGCCGGCGCAGGGTAGGGCAGAGCCTCCGAAGGCTCGGGGACGCGCCTTCCAGCTCACTGCCGAGGAGGCCAGGACAGCACCAGATGTGGTTTCTGGTATGTTTCTACCCTTTTTATCTTATTGATTATGTTTATTGTATACTCATATGTCTGTACCTATGATAAGTATGTTTTTACTGAACTCTTTGCCTGCTCTTGTATTGTTTGACTCGGGGCGAGTCAGTCATTCGTCTCTCGATCATTTAGCAGAGGGTTTGGTTTGCCTTTAGGAGAGCTAGAGTGTCCGTTGCGACTCTCCATCGCCAACGAACACGGGGTTTCTGCTTCATCAGTTTATCGGGGTTGTGTTCTAGAGATATTCGGGGTGTCTTTTCTGATTGACTTGATTCTGATTCCCATGGGAGATGTTTGTGTTATAGTGGGTATGGACTGGCTGAGTCGTTTCGGTGCAATGATCGACTGTGAGGGTCAGCGTGTGGTATTTTGAACCCCAAGTGGGAGAGAACTGGTTATCTATGGCGAGGGCACCAGGTTGGGTTCATGGTTTTGCTCAACCGCTAGGGCTCGGCAATATATTCAGCACGGGGGCGCGCGTTATTTGGTGTATGTGGTGGATACGCAGGTCAGGGACCAGGTCTCGGTTTCTGATGTTCTAGTTGTTAGAGATTTCGCTAATGTATTTTCAGAGGAGTTACCCGGAGTGCCTTCTGAGAGGTAGGTCGACTCCAGGATCGACCTTGTGCCAAGTGCGGTCCCTATTGCCAAGGCGCTGTACCGATTAGCATCGCCAGAGATGCAGGAGCTGCTAGGCAAGCAGTTCATTCATCTGAGCAGTTCCCTGTGGGGAGCATCGATTCTCTTCGTCAAGAAGAAGGATGGTTCACACCGTATGTGCATCGATTACCAGGAGTTGAACAAATTGACAGTAAAGAACCGTTATCCACTTCCACATATTGATGATTTCTTTGATCAGCTACAGGGCATCTTGGTTCTCCAATATAGACTTGAGGTTCGGCTATCATCTGGTCAGGGTGAGGGAGGAGGACGTGGAGAAGACCATATTCCGGATTCGTTACGGACTTTACGAGTTCGTGGTGATGCCGTTTAGGCTCACCAACGCGCCAACAATACTCATGGACCTGATGAATCGGGTGTGCAGGTCGATGCTCGATCGCTCAGTTATTGTGTTCATCGATGTTGAGAGAAAAACTTGAGTAACACACTTGAACAAACGTTAGTAAAAGTAATATTGCGGAATGAAGTTTAACTCAGAGGATCATAAAGCTCAATAATAATAAGTTAGAATTAGATAGTTAGATAGTTAGGTGCGGAAATATAAGGAAATATAAATGATAACAAGTATTATATCAAGAAGACACTTAAGCTGATTCTTAACGAGGATTGCAAACAAACCAAGTTAGTAAGTGAGATCAAACTTAGTGATTAAGTCAGGACTGACTTGCTCCGAAGAGAGATTATGATCTTAATATATCAGTTTAAGTTCTAAAGATCTTTTAAGATGAGAGAGTAAGAGAGTAACTAGGATATGATATTCAAGATAGAGATAACTGAGAGATGTGTTTTCATTTAGAAAGAGAGAGCTCTATTTATAGAGTCTCGAAGATTACAAAGTCTAATCTGTCTAAGGTGGCCATGCAAGGCACACTAGGTAAAGTAATGTAAAGACATACGATAACAGATAAACTAAGACTAAGGATTGATGATGTCAACTGCGGATGCGGCTCTTGGTTGCGGTAGATATATTGACTGCGGATCTGGAGATGGCTTCGGATCTGACAAGTTTAAGAGGGTCACTTTTATGCTTTAATAGTTTCCGCCTAAGTGACCTCTTCAACTTTCCTTTCCTTTGTCAAGCTTCAGGAATTTGATGAGAATCCACGAGAACTTCCTGACTTCTCTGAGCCAAACAATTCTCCTGGAGATTTCAAACTTTACTTCAGCAGTTGTGTGTTTTGACTTGTTAACTACAGTTTGAGTGATCTCTAGTTGCCTCCGGGTCAAGCGGTTCATGGCAGTCATTGGAATGAAATATTTTATTTCATCATTCTTGCGCTTGAAAATGACTCCAAGATCCGGGAAGTTAGTTGCTCCAAGGGATCTTTCTTGAAAACCTTCAGTCAGCACCAGAGCTGGTTCAAGAGGAGGAAGGTTGAACTTCTGTACGAGTGCAGGATGGATATCCGCGTCAATTTTAGCAAAGTCACAAACAGTTTCTTTTAGAAACGTACCAGCCCTTTCATACGCAACCTTCATCTTTGGATGCTTCTCACACTTGTTCTGAAATACCTTAGCAATCAGAAAGATTTCCTCCGGGTTCATACAAGGAAAGTCAGCTTGGGTTCGGATATAGTCTGAATTTCTTCTTGTGAGAGTGTACTGAATGAATTCTGCTTTCATAAACTTTATGGGCTTGTAGTTCTTGACTGCGGTGGGCTTGTCGCTTGACCAGATGTTTTCAATTACAGATCCATGCTTGGCATGGCATCTGTTAAGTCTTTCAAACTCCAGTGGCAACCACTGATCATCGGGGAGGTTGCGGTCAAACGATTCGAAGACAGTGAAGAATTTTGCGTTGGGAGAGATGGGAATGTCCCAATAACCGTCAGATGGAGGTTCCGCATAGGTGAGATAAGGCTTGTAGTCGTCATCAAGTAATATTCTGATAGGATTAATCCAGGAATTGATGAGGGATTCATCCATAGTAATGTTGAATGCGTGATCCTTCCATATCAACTCTGCAAGCTTAGCTGCTTTCTAGTCAGTGTTCCTTTGTTTGGTTTTGGGATAGTCGTAGGAGTTTTTGGATGACATTGTTGGGGCTAAATTTCTAAGGTGAGGGGGAGTCTACGAATGTGGGGAAGAAGGATGTTGAACAACTTGAATTTGTTGAATTTCTTGATGTTGCGGTGGAGACTGATGAGAGGAATGAAGTTGACTTTGTTGAGGAGAAGGCACATGAGTCTTCTTTTTGGGAGATGGTTGCGGGGAAGATTGCGGAGTAGGAACCTTTTGTTGAGTGATGGGATCTTGAAAGATCGATGGCAGGATGATTGGTTGTTGATGTGGGACCGATTCAGATGGGAGTTTGTAAATGTTGATGCAGATGTGAATGTTGATGTGAGATGCAGTCCGAGTCACAGTCTTCACTTCCCCCTCTTGAGGCAGGGACACCTAGTTCCTCCTCAAGCCATTGTTTAAGACCGTCAATCTTGGCACAAACTTCATTAAATTGGGCTTTGAGTGCATCACTAAGTTGCTGATTGTTGGGGATTGCGGTGTTGAAGAGTAGTTTGTGGATCTCCTTGGTAAATCTTAGAATCTCTTGGCCATGGAAGTTAGAAGATAAGGAACGTCTGAGGTTGTTAATGGTTGTTTGTAAGACAAAGATAGCGGACTCATAAGCATTGTGAGTTTGCTCAACAAGCTTCTTTGAATGAGCATCTTGACCCGTAATGGCTAATTGAAGTTCAGCTTTAATTGCAGATACTTCAGTGATGAGACGCTCCGCAGTGGCTATGAATTGTTGATGATCACCCTTTCTGTTTATATCCAAGGCTCGGATACCCATTTCAACCTTGAGAGGGATTCTCTCAGCAGCGAGTCTTTCCCTTGCTTCCAAACGTTCGATTCTTTCAATAAGAGATTGCGGTCCGGGCACATCTTCAGGTTGCGGTTGGCTAGATTTCACAGCAGCTAAAATCTGATCAATCTTGTTTTGCAGGCTTAGAAATTCTTTTCCAGAAACTGCCATTTTCTTCTTCTTTTTCTTCTCCTTGGGTTTTGATGTAGAGTGCTGGGATCCGCTTGATTCTTCTTCTTCGTCGAAGATCATCATCATATCATCGGATGGCTCCGGTTGAATGCCTTCATTCATGTCTAAGTCATCAAATCCAAAAGTAGGTCCTGAACTAACTTCGATTGTCGGTTCGTCATCTTGGGATTCTTGTACAAATTTTGTTGGAGGGGGTTGGGATGGACCTGCACCATCAGGAATGGACTGAGCGTTGCGGATGGTCTCAACCATTGTGGTCATCCAATCTTGAACCTTGAGAATGTTGGCTACGGTGTTGGCGTTATTGATTGCGTCTGCCTAGTACTTAGCCACGACTTGTATTTCTTTCTCCTTTTGTTGAAGCTGTTTTGTTTGCTGATCCTTTCTTGCTTGAAATGCCCTGCAAAAAGCTTCATAATTTTTGACCTCAGATTCAGTAGTTGGCTTATACTGACTCCAAGATTTATCAGAATCATATCCGTCAATTCATTGATGTCGCACCGAGGTGTCCCTCAAGTTCACGGGTCCTTGCACATTGGTGCTCACCGTGCCTAAACCACCTGATTATAAGGTAAGCAGAGTAGGATTTCCTGAGCTTCCTCGGTCTCCTTGACCAGTAATCAAGTTTGGCCTCGGCTCAGTTCTGGCAAGGACTGAAGAATTGTCCTGCAGTTGGGAAGGTGTATTGAGTGTATGGATGACAGAATCAAGTATGGAGCGCAACTCCTGTTCCTCAAAGAAATGAAGTCGGGAAGCCCTGGATACCTTAGGGCGAGAAGAACCAATTTAATCCTCTTGGGATTTAGCTGGGGCTGAGTCTCCATGATCGGATGAAGCAGACACACTTACTGTGTCTGAGTTGCAGGGGAGGGTTGAAACTAATGGGTCTGCGGGGACCCCAAGGACTACCAGAGTCTTTTGAGAGACTTCGGTATCAGTCCGATTGCGCATATGTCTAGGACTAGGGTTTGTTTTGCGTTTCTTGAGAAGGAGAATTGGGACAGATTCATCATCAGACTCTTCTTCGATATTGTCTGGGGGGTCTGAATTGGATCAGAATCTTCATCAGAAGATACAACATGCCTAAGTTTGCATTTTTTGGATAGTTCTTCTTTCTTGGATGGTTCACCTTTCTTGGACTTTCCACGGGATATTTTTCTTGAAGAAAGTTTATTTTGTCTTCTAGAGAGTGGAATGGGAGATTGTGTGGTAGAAGTTGGAGTTGCGGTACTTTCTGGGCCATGAGGATCTGTCGAGGCTAATATAGACTGACTAGGCAGAGGCGGGGTAGAAAGGTATGGGTGAATACCTTCCGTAGCCTCTATATGATTTGTGACTTCTTTAGTCTCAAGTCCAACAGTAGTCAAAATATGTATAGGTAAGCATCTTAGAGGTCCAAAGATAGATTGATCTTTAGAGGGATGGTACCTTTTGAGATCACGTGTGACAAAGAAGTTGATGTCGTTGCCCATGCTGATCCTTGCATCACGGTGGAGGTCTGAAATGCATAAAGACCAAAATCTTGCAAAAGTGAGCTCTGTGGGATTTGCTTTTGGATTCTCCTTAGGGATGTATTGAAGCAAGTCATCCCATAAGATCTGACCATAGTTGACATCGTGGCCAGTGAAAATGCTCCACACCAATTCGAGCAGCTTGAGGCCCATGTTATCTGTGCCTCCGGTTCTTCCTGACAATCTGCGGATGACAAAGTGAAAAACAAACTGCCAGACCGCAGGCAATTGATTCTTTTTGAATTCACCTATCCCCTTGAGCTTTTTCTAGTACCCCATCTGGTAGAGTGAAGTGATGATGTCCATCACACTTGGAGAGTAGAACTTTGTAGAAGGATGCACCAAAAGGTTAATTGCATTCAGAAATTTATCTTTGGTGAAGATGACCAAAGAATCATCAACTAAGTTCAGATGAACTTCTTGCAGGTTGTTGACGGGGCGAAATGCCGAAAATGCACACTTGAAAAGGATTGAGATTGGAACCACATCGGTGAATGAGTCAAAGGGTCCAAACAGAGGGTGATTGGTGATGAACTTGATCATGAGACGAATGACTTCATTGTAGGCTGAGTGATCTCTAAAGATAGCCCTAAAATTGCTCGAAGCAATTGATGGCGATTGGTTTCTTGTAGCGGAATCAGAACCAGTGGGTTGAGCAGAACCAGAAGCTTTTGATTGCTTCTTTGAAATGCCAGACTTTACTATTTTTGAAAAAGATTTGAAGAACTTGCAGAAAGGTTTTGAGTGCAAGAGGGTGAAGAAGATCAAGATTATCGAAGTAAGTTCAGAAAGCGTATAGCTTTCTTGGGGAGGGAAAAAGGTTTATATAGTGCCGAATCTCAAAACCTTATTGTTTTTACCCTATATGTGGCGGTTAAAGATAAAAACCCTTGGGTTTTAGTCATTATCAGCCACAAATAAAATAAATGAAAATAATTTAAATTTTTTGATTTTTCCAAAGATGTAGCATTTAATGAAATGTCAGGCCCATTATCACACTTTTGAAGAACGTGAGGTGAGGGGCGTTAGTCCGTTGAATAAAGGTGGAATTTGAACGGATTAGACATCTTGGGGCAAATAGAATTGACAGTTTAAGGAAAAAGATTTCTAAAATGATTTATTTTATGTGAAACTGATTTATTTGGAATCAACCAAAAATAGGTCTGACACAAGATTATTTGAAAAGAAATTGAAATATGATGTGCTACACAACGAATGTTTTTTTGAGAAAAGAAATTAAATAGCACACAAGGTTCCGGGGAATTATGAACTAGTTGAAGGTGCATTCAATGCAACTGCGGATTGAGTAGCCATTGCGGATTGGATCATCATTGCGGTGGATGGTAAAGAGACTGCGGTAGAAGGAACTGAGACGAACACTTGAACAAAATCAGATATAACAAACAATAAGGACCTTTAAAAATATAGGTATGATATATGGTTGCGGTACACAACCTATACTGTTGTACACAAAGTATATTGAAACCATGTATGATAGATATATTCAACTAGGACCGCAACGGAGACCAGAGGTGGTCTATGGTAAACACATCAACAATCTCTTCATGAGTGTTAACAAAAATTAGTTCAATGTTACCTTTTAGAATGTGGTCTTTGATAAAATGATACCGTAGTTCAATATGCTTCGTCTTAGAGTGATGAATAGGATTGTGGGAAATCGATGTAGCACTCTCCGAGTCATAGTAAATCGGTATCCGCAACATTCTGTATCCGTAGTCCATAAGTTGAGTTTTCATCCACAAGACTTGTGAACAACAGCTGGCTGCGGCCACATATTCAGCTTCTACGGTAGACAATGAGACACAATTTTGTTTTCTTGATGACCAACTGACGAGTCTTCCACCAAGAAATTGATAGCCACCGGAAGTGCTTTTTCTATCCAATTTGCATCCGGCATAATCCGCATCAGTGAATTCTTGAAGACTGAAGTCGTTCCCTGCGGGATACCAGAGACCTAGAGCTTTGCTTCCCTTTAAGTATCTGAGAATTTGTTTAACTGCAGTCATATGTGATACTTTCGGATCGGCATGGTATCTTGCGCATAAGCTTGTTGCGAAGACAATGTCTGGTCTGCTTGCGGTGAGGTACATCAACGAGCCAATCATTCCTCTATAAGTTTTGTGGTCTACTGATTCTCCGGAAGGATCAGCAGATCCGAAGGCCATAGGGACCTTGGCAGAGGAACAGTTGTCCATTGAGTATTTCTTCTGCAGTTCAGAGGTGTATTTCTCCTGATGGATGAATATCCCTTGAGGGACTTGTTTAACTTGAAGTCCTAGAAAGAAATTAATCTCTCTATTCATGCTCATTTGGAACTTGTTGGTCATGAGCTTTGCAAATTCATCCACCATCCCCTGATCAGTTGATCCGAAGATGATATCATCCACATATATTTGTACAATCATAAGGTGATCACCATTCGGTTTTCTAAATAAAGTGGGGTCAATCACTCCTCTTTTGTATCCGGACAAGACAATAAATTCTGAGAGAGTCTCGTACCACGCCCTTGGTGCTTGCTTTAGACCATAAACTGCTTTCTCAAGCTTGTAACAGTGATATGGGAATTCATGACTTTCGAAGCCCGGAGGTTGTTGAAGATAAACCTCTTCTTTCAATTCACCATTCAGGAAGGCACTCTTTACATCCATTTGATGTACTTTGATGTTCTTGTGAGCAGCATACGCTAAGAAGATGTGTATGGACTCCATCCTGGCTACGGGGGCGTATGTTTCATCATAATCAACACCTTCAAGTTGACTATACCTCTTAGCGACTAGTCTCGCTTTGTTTCTGACAGACGCACCGGATTCGTCCAATTTATTCTTGTACACCCATCTTGTACCAACAACAGTGTGACCATTTGGCTTCGGAACGAGTTGCCACACTTTATTTCTTTCAAATTCATGAGAGAGTAAGTCGGCCTATAGGGACCGGAGCTGCTTCCTCAGGTACTGGAACCTCGATGGTTGTCACCTGATCCGGAGTGGAGCTTTCCCCCTCAACCGGCGAGGTGGGAGTATTGAGTGACAAATCATCAGATAGAGTAGGACCAGAAACTTCGGCATGCTGTTGTTGAGCTTCCGGAAACACAAGAACTTCAGATAATTGAGCAGTCTCTACGGGGTCGAAAAGGCCATCATAGTTTATTTCAACTATGTTTAGAGGACCCGAAGAGGCTGGGATATCACTTTGCAGGATTGCTTTTGTTTCATTTGATGGAGCAGTGTTGCGGACGTAATAGTCATCGAATTTGACGTCGAAGCTTTCGACTATTAGTCTCGTGCGTCTGATAAGAACCCTATAGGCTACTTTGTTTGTTGAGTAGCCAAGGAAAATGCCTTCATCTGACTTCGGTACAAATTTGTTAAGATGATCCTTATTGTTGATCACAAAACATCTACACCCAAAGATGTGAAAGAATCAGACATTTGGTTTGCGGTTGTTAAGGCCCTCATACAGAGTTTTGCTGAGACGCTTACAGACAATGCTTCGGTTTAGGACAAAGCACGCTGTCGCCACTGCTTCGGCCCAAAAGTAGAGAGGGAGGTTTGCGATGTTGAGCATAGATCTGGCTGCTTCCACCAGAGTATGTTTTCTTCTCTCTACTACTCCATTCTGTTGCGGTGTGTAAGGAGCTAAGAAATTATGACTAATACCTTTTGAAACCAGGAAGTTGTTTAAGAGATGATTCATGAACTCAGTGCCATTAACACTTCGGATTCGCCGCACTGGTAGTTTGATTTGAAGTTCAATCTCTTTGATGAAGTTGATCAGCACCTGCGGTGTTTCCGATTTGAGTCTCAGGAAGAAGACCCAAGTGCAACGAGTGAAGTCATCAACGATAAACAATATGTATTTCTTGTGATGGAGACTGGCTACGGTAGATGGACCGCAGAGATCAATATGTAAGAGTTCTAGTGGTTTCGAAATTATAGAATCAATCACTATGGGATGGCTAGCTTTGGACTGTTTGATGCATTCACAGGCAGAGCAAAGAGTGTCGTTATTGAATTTGAGGATAGGGAGACCTCGGACGAGTTCTCCGGTGACCAGATTGTTGATATACCTGAAGTTAAGATAAGCTAGCTTGCGTTGCCATAGCCAGCTGACTTCAGATACTGCTTTGGATAGAAAGCACAACTGCGGTTTCCCAATGATCAGAGAGACGTCCAATGGATACATGGTACCTTCGGACTTAGATTTGATCAAGCAGGTGCTTCTATCACTTGACATAATATAGCAGTGTTCATTATCAAATTCAACCCGATGACCTGCTTTACATAGTTGGCCTACACTGATGAGATTGTGTTTGAGACCTTCTACGTAAGCAACCTTTTGAATAGAGAAGTTCCTTGTAGTAAGCACACCATAACCTCAGATTATTCCATTCGCATTGTTGCCGAATGTGACGTTTCCACCATTGCATATAGGCCTGAGATCCCGAAGGTACTCTAACCTTCCGGTCATGTGCAAGGAGCAGGCACTATCTATTAACCACTCCTCTTCTTGATCCTCCTTGCACATTGCCTGAAAATTAAACGGTTAGTTTGGGCACCCAAACAAGTTTGGAGCCCGAGGCGACTGGTGGGTTTTTCAAAGATGCATGAACCGAGGTTGCAGGGACAGGTTTTATGTCAATCTTGAGACCTATACCTGGGTGTCTGGGAATTTTTGGAGTGTTCTGAGATTTTAAAAAGTTATGAGATTTTTGAAAAATACGAGGTTTTTGAAAAGTATGAGGTTATTGACAGGTACAATTTTTTTGGAAAGTGTGAGTTTTTTGAGAAGAGCGAGGTGGGGCTCGAGATGATCCCTTTTGACGATGAAATCCAGATGATAGATTTTTATCATTCATCCGGACATTATGCTTGGTCAGCGATCCAAATGGTGTGGGATTAGTCTTGTGACTAGTCCGAGGATGAGATCTGACAATGGTGCTTTTGCTTTTTGAATCAGTATGATTAGATGGTGTGTGAGCACGTGTAAATCTCCTAGGATGTGTCTTTCTAAAAGATTGAGGTGACTTGAAATGTGTTGGAGTTGGTAAAATCCCTTTCCATTTCAGATCATCTACGGAATAGATCAGAAAACCATTGCTTTGAAAAGACTTTACTTGCTTTTGGGTTTTGTCAGAAGACCTTGAAAAGGTTTTAGGAACTGTACATTCCTTTTTGCTCGATTTCTTAACTGCCATGTTTTTAGAAAAAAATAGTTTGAGAAAACAAGTTTTTCTGGACTCTTAGGTTTTGAAATTTTGACTTGTTTTTTGTTTTTCGAAAAGATTTCCTGCTTTTTACCATGAGATTGAAGTTCCTCTTTGAAGGCCATTTTTGCCTGAGTTTTTGGAGAATCGCAGTCATTGAGATTTAGCCGCGGTTTCTTAGAGTCCTTAGATTGCTTTTGAAAACGAGGACTTGATTCATCCAAACTAGAAAGCTCAGGATTCTGGGAACATTGACCATACTCGAAGTTTTCTATAGGCAACTCATGATGAATTGGCTGAATGGTTACTGAACTCTTAACTGCGGTCTACAGTGAGGAAGATTGGACTACCGCAGAGTAAGTTTGTGTTAATTTCTTTGTGAGACATTTGATGAGAGGCAGTCGGTCAGACTGCGGTTCTGGATTGCAATGAGCGGTACTGCGGTTCGAAGGCAGAGATGGGAAGTTCACAAGAACTTTGGATTCTTCCATCAGAATTTCTTCATCAACAACTGTGAGAGTCGGGATAAATTATGCCAGAGATAGGAATTTGATCACTTGAGTGACCCAAAAATTCAGGAAGAATTTCCTCAATAACACAATTATTACTCAGATTATGTAGTCGACCAAAATGAGCTCTGATGTCCTCGGGAAATGTTTTTTCATTGACTGGGAAATGGAGCTCTCAGTCCGGAGGGACATAGGGACGGTCTTTGTTAAATCGGGGTGATGAATCCTTTACGGTGGAGTACCCATTGGACCAACCCCAATTATATGTTTTATCTACGGTTCCATTATTCACAAGATTCTCAATAGCTTCACTTTCATTGAACGACTTTTCTATTAGAAGATTTAATCATACAATTTCCTTTTGAGCTAAATCTCTCTGATCTAATGTTATGCCTAATTGGCTTTCACATAACATTCTTGCATCTTTCTCTAATCCTAAGTCTCTTTCTAGCATGGTAACTTTGAGTCTTTTGTCCTCTAGACGTCCTCTAACATGGAACATTTCTTGGGACGCAATGTTCTTCTCATCTAGGGTTTTGTTATAGTCTAAAAGGACGGCAACACGTGCGTCATTAAGGTTGTCAAGGAATGGTTGACAATCATGCATGCTATAATTAAGAGTTTGGATCATGAGTTTTACCTGCTCAACGATGATCAGATTTCCATCATTTTCCATGTAGCAGTAGTTCTTTTCCAGCTTGGTTGACCCATCCTCTTCCGCAGTTGCCATCATGCAGATTTTGCCTTTACTCTTGATGTTGTTGATATTTTCATCCTCATCTCCGGATGACCACACTTGATGGTCTCTCCTAACTTGGGCTACGTATGCCCTTGCTTTCACTTTTTCTTCCATCTCTTGAGCCATTCTAAGGTAGAATGCTCTGTCTTTCACTACATTGGCTTTGCAATCTTTAGCAAAGTGGTTTTCCTTGTTGCACTTGTGACAAATTATAACATCAGCTTTTTCTTCTGCTGAGGTACTGGAGTCAGTTGTCTTGACAGGCTGCGGTGCCTCTTTGGGTTGAGTGTTTTGAGTTTGTGGTGATGGATGAGGGTTTTTGGGATATCGAGAGTGATTATTCTGAGGATTGAATTTGCGGTTGAAGGGAGGTTTAGTAAACTGCTGATTTTTGCGGAAAGATGAAGGTGGTAGCCTGTTGAATTGTTGACTAACTAGAGCAATAGCATTTTGGAATTCTTCTTCATCATCGTATTCTGAGTCAACTTCATATGACCGCGGAGGGTTTTCATACGAGGGAGAGTAGGATTGAGTATGAGGTGCTTGTGCTACGAGAGTGAGTGGTCCTCTGAAGTCAGCACAGTCTTTGAGTACGGTTGATTCTTGTGCTTGTAGTTCACCATAAAGCTTGTAGAGAGATAAAGAATGAATTTTTCTATCTCCTTGGACTATCATCTTAGCCGTAGTCCAATGTCTACCCAAACCATTGAGAAACTGAAGATTTGTCACATGGTTACTTCGGATGGTGCCAGCATTTGATAACTTTGTGACAATTAAATTGAACCTCTTGAAGGAGTCTTCCAGACTTTCACCAACATGAGCTTTGAAGTTGTTGAATTCGTTGAGTGCGGTTGTAAGCTTCTTATCTTGAGCTTGTTTTGTACCTTCATACAAGTTCTTGAGAACATCCCAGATTTCTTTGGCTGACTTGCAATTTATGATGATGTCAAAGTTGTCAGGAGCAACTCCGCAAGATATCTCATAAAAAGCAACAGCATCATTTTCCATCTTATCAAGATCATCTTTGGTGGGACGATTCATGGCTGGTTGACCTCCTCCCAGCCTGGCTTGAGCGCCGTCGGTTTGAACTGGAGTGAGAACAAGGACATGAGGTCCTTCTTCTACTGATCTCCATACATCTCTTCCAAGTCTTCTTAGATACCTCTCCATTCTTTGAGACCAGTGATGATATTCGTTTGCCACTAGTATTGGAGTTCTATTCGAACCTCCAACACTGTTGGAAACATTGAGAGATAATGCTTGTGCCATATTTCCTTGTTTTGAAATTTTTTTTTTGTTTGTTTTTTTATTTAAGAAATGAGCTTCAGTGGTATAGAAAGCCTTTTAAAAATCAGAGTTCTTGTTTAAAAAGCAACCACTTTGGCTCTGATACCAATTGTTGAGAGAAAAACTTAAGTAACACACTTAAACAAACGTTAGTACAAGTAATATTGCGGAATGAAGTTTAACTTAGAGGATCATAAAGCTCAACAATAATAAGTTAGAATTAGATAGTTAGATAGTTAGGTGCGGAAATATAAGGAAATATAAATGACAACAAGTATTATATCAAGAAGACACTTAAGCTGATTCTTAACGAGCATTGCAAACAAACCAAGTCAGTGAGATCAAACTTAGTGATTAAGTCAAGACTGACTTGCTCCGAAGATAGATTATGATCTTAATGTATCAGTTTAAGTTCTGAAGATCTTTTAAGATGAGAGAGTAAGAGAGTAAGTAGGATATGATATTCAAGATAAAGATAATTGAGAGATGTGTTTTCATTACAAAGTCTAATCTGTCTAAGGTGACCATGCAAGGCATACTGGTAAAGTAATGTAAAGACATAAGATAACGGATAAACTAAGACTAAGGATTGATGACATCAACTGCGGATGCGGTTCTTGGTTGCAGTAGATATATTGACTGCGGATCTGGAGATGGCTTCAGATATGACAAGTTTAAGAGGGTCACTTTTATGCTTCAACAATCGATGATATATTTTTGTAATCCAAGACCAGAGAGCAGCATGAGGAGCATCTCCGCGAGCATTTAGGAGTTTTGAGGAAAGAACAGATTTTTGATAAGTTCTCGAAGTGCGAGTTTTGGTTGCGAGAGGTCCAGTTCCTTGGACATCTCGTTAATCAGGATGGGATTTTGGTCGACCTGGCCAAAATCAAGGCGATGATGCAGTGGGAGGTTCCAAAATCTCCCTCGGATATCAGGAGTTTTCTAGGTTTGGCAGGGTACTACTAGAGATTTATTCAGGATTTCTCCAAAATTATAGTACCCCTCACTCATCTGACGAGGAAGGAGGTAGATTTTCGGTGGGGCCCTGAGCAGCAGACATCGTTTGAGACCTTTCGGCAGCGACTGTGTGAGGCTCCAGTCCTAATCCTCCCGGAGGGAGTAGAAGAATTTGTGGTTTTTTGTGATGCATCTATCACAGGATTGGGAGCGGTCCTCATACATAGAGGACGAGTGATAGCCTATACATCACGAAAGTCGAAGCCGCATGAGACGAGATATCCCACGCATGATCTTGAGTTGGGAGCAGTGGTGTTCGCTCACAAGATCTGGAAGCATTACCTCTATGGGGTCCGCTGTACCATCTACATGGACCACAAGAGCTTGAGACACATCATGGATCAGCCAAACCTGAACATGAGGTAGCACAGGTGGCTTGACGTATTCAAGGATTATGAATGCGAGATCCTTTACCATCCAGGTAAAGCGAATGTAGTGGTGGATGCCTTGAGCCACAAGTCGGCTGGATCTTCAGTTACGGTAGCATGTATGAGAATTTATGTGGATTCTCCACTGTTGAGCTTGATCAGGGAAGCTCAGACTGAGGGTGTACGGCAAGAGATTTGGAAAATTGAGAGGATCAGGGGCGAGATCACCAAATTTGTGCAGGATAGTCGTGGATTGTTGGCCCATTGCGGTCGGGTGTGGGTTCCGGTGTCTGGCGGGATTAGACAGATTGTACTGGAGGAGGCTTATAATTCGGACGTTGTTATGTATGTGTATATATATATATATATATATATATATAGATTTATCAGTAATTCCAGTATAATATTGATTGATCTACTTATGGGAAAGGTGCCTAGAATGCTTACGTTAGCTTGGTAGTTGGATTTCAGAAAAACTATATGCCAAAATGATCCTACCTCCTAACTGTCCAGCCTGACCGATCCTTGTTTGATAGAACTACCGGTATTCATTGGGATTAGTGTTAGATGTAGCCTACATTACATATTCCCATTGAACTAATAAATTATAGTAATCCTTGTTAAAGTTTTAGTCATTAGCTAAACTGTCCGGTTGACTATGAATCCTGTGAGAATCTGTCAAGGTGAGTTCATTTCACTATATTGTATACTCTATTATGTATCCACTGTATGTTAGGATATAGATGCCTATAGTCTAAACTTAAGCAATTAGGCTAGATAGTCACATGTAACGTAGGAATAATACTTGGTATACGTGTTAATATACTATGTGGAAATTATGGGCGGACCAGCTTCGTGTTGAAGGCCAATAGACTTGAGCAAACTAGCTTTACGCTAAAGGCCAAGATGCGGTCTAACTATATGCTGCAGGCAAAGCTCGGGCGGACCAGCTTTATGCTGAAAGCCAGGGGCGGAACAACTATATGCTGAAGGCCACTATTTGCATGCATTATATATATGATGTGGTATGGAATATTTTGAGGGAATTCACTAAGCCTCGGCTTATAGTTGTCGAATAACTGCTTTGTAGGTTTTTCATCATACCATGGAAAGGCTCATGCATGACTGTATCAGCATCGAAGCATCAATAAAGTTTTATAGTCTTCTTCTAAGATACTCTTTTATATAATAATGAATTGTGATGTTTTGTAAAATTTATATTTTAATAAATAAAAACTGACAAATTTGCCTTTAAATTATGGGATGTAACAATTACCATGTCGGAAGATATACAACAATTTGTGAACACAATGGAAATCATCGAAGATACATGTAGGACAAGTCTAAGAATAGAAGATCGAGTTGAAATATAACACTCGATTTTAGGTATATTACACTTTGACCCTTGGTATGGAAATTGTTTGCAAATTGGTCCCTAATGGCATTAAAGGAAAATTTGGAGGTTGTGTGCGTACGCTTGGCATACGTCTAGTATGCTGGGTGTACGTGGTAAGGGTTAAACCCTAATTTTTAGGGTTTGGACCATATTTAAACAACCTTACGTCCCAAGGTTCTCCATTGCCCCTAAAAGCGTCATTTCGAAACCCTAACCCATTTTAGAGAGATTTGAGTATGTGTGTGTGTGTTTTGGTGGGTGTTTGGTAAACCTTGAAGAATGAGGAGAAGAAGAAGCTTGGTGAAGGAGCATTGATCAAGTTTGAGCTTCTAGATCCAGAGTTTACTCACCTTCCTTAACTTCATAGAGGTATAAAGTCTTGACCTTGGTTATTCTATACTTAGATCTAGATCTAGTGGAGTTTTAGGCATATTTTGGTCCCGTGAATGAGTTCTAGTGAGTAAATGTCACTCTAGAAGTTTTGAGTTGTTCCTCTTGATGTTTCAGAGGTATCTAGTCCATAAAGTTTGCATCTTTATGGTTGTAGATCAACCATGCATGGGTTAATGCTCATTTGGTAAAAGTAGAATGTTAAATCTAGGGTTTGAGTCTCTTTGAGCCTTGCAAGGCATCAAGTTGGTAAGTTTATTGTTTAAGACATCCCCCAAGTTTTGGATATGCAAAATGGACTTTTAGACATAAAGTACTAAGTGCTTAATGAAGTCTTGGCATGCAGGGGCGTACATCGTGCATACTCCAACGTATGCTGAGTGTATACAGTTGAAGCCATGTAAGTCTTTGGTGAAATAGACCCCGTACAACATTGTGCTGACATATGAGTTGAAATAGACTCGGGGGTGAAATAGACCCGGGGGTGAAATAGACCCGGGGTTGAAATAGACTCAATACAGCCTTAAGCTGACGTATATGTGTGGTATGCGGTATTTTAGGGAACTCACTAAGCTTTGTGTTTATGGCTTTTAATTTATGTTTCAGGTACTTCCAGTTCGAAGGGGAAGAGCTCGGGATGATCGCATTGCACACACCATGATTTTTCGCTCTGTTTGAATCTGACATAATTTTGGATGATTGTTGATATATTTTGATTTCCTTTACGGTTTTTATAAACATGTTCGGTTGATGGTTTTATTAATAAAAAAACAAAATTTTTGGTTGTACTTTTTAGGACGTTACATGTTGGTATCAGAGCCATAGTTTGAGGGATTCGGGTATACTATCGGGTGTGTCTGAACTCAAACTGAGTGTTTGGTAGATTTTCATAAAAAATGTTTTATTAAAGGATATTTTTAATAAAAGAAAGGGGTGTGGTGCATGCAATCGACCGAGTTCAAGTAAGTTTTGCCCAAAATAGCCATACATGTTCTGTGTGATATGATTTGAATTGTGAATTTGTAAATCGCATGCTAGATTAGGTCTAAGGATTTTCTTAGTATTGCATGATAGAATTCTAGTAGAGATGCCTTTATATGCATATTGGATGAGCTTATAGATTTGCATGCTAGTACCAGGTCAGTTAGTGATAGGATGGCATGTTTAGGTTATGCTTTGAATCTGATTACTCAATGCTTGAATGTTGCTTGCTTTGTGCTTTTAGGAGTTCCCATTAATATCAGATAACTAGTAAGCGAATGCGTTGAGTTACATATTACTAAGATTAGATAATTTTAGAAGGTTAGGTTTAACCCTAAGGCGCAACTCTTTTTTGAGTCCAACCGTTTTAGTGTGATACCTTTCAGTTGAAGAATTATCTATTGTCGGTGATATGCAATTGTGGTCGTAAGCTAGTTAGAAGATGTTAGAGGAAGTTCCTTCTACAACTGATGGTGGAGAGTGGTGTGATGGTAGTCCTAGGAGAACCTAGGAGGTGATTCAGTGCAGTGAGCTTTGCTTCGCTAGAGATCATTTGGATTGATAGGGAAGTAACTTGGGGGATTCAGGGCGATTCTTGAGAAAAGTAAGGATAGGTGTGGAAGGTAGTATTGGGCTCGTACTACTGGAAGTAGAGGATCTGTACTCGAGTCAAGGAAAGACACAATGATACCAAGGAGCTTGTAGAATGTAGCATTCTTCGAGTGTGATTTGATGGTTTGTATGGTTTATTTTCAGTATGGTGGTCACTCCAGGAAGTTCTGGTGGAGGTACAGGTGTCGGTGATGGTTTTGGTGCCGTAAATGGTTCGGGTTCTGGCTAGGACCGAACATATGGATGATCAGATGTGGGAGTTCATTTCCTCAGAGATTACCCATGGTATTCTGGAGCAGACTCTTGTGATCTTCGGTACGATCAAAGAGGGTATCTTGGAGATTTTGGATGAGTGCTTGGGCGCTTTTCGTTCGGAGATGGTGGCGATCATGAGATATCATTCTTTGACTTTTCGAGAGTTTCGGTCATGTGAGGTTTTGGAGTTCTTTGGGAAGAAGGACTCTATTACGAGCACGCGTTGGTTAGCGGATGTCACGAGCGCCTTCCGTACTAGCTGTTATCCTGAGGGGTCGAAGATTAGACTTGCATCTTGTCTTCTGAAAGACATATCTTGTGACTGGTGGGAGGAGGTTGGTCACACCGTGGGAGCCGATGCAATTGATTCGATGACTTGGGCGGATTTTGTGACGAGTTTTCGACCTAAGTTTGCACCTATAATTGAGGTCCAGCAGCTGGCGAGGGAGTTTTAGGACCTTCACCAGACTACTAAGACGGTGAAGGAGATCACTACCATGTTTCGTGACAGGTTTTTATTGGTTCCGCAGTATGTGGTGGGACAAGGATATGAAGAAGGCAATATATCACGATATGTTGAGGAGCGATATCATATAGTTTGTGAGCATATCCAGTTGTAGGATACTGGATGATATGGTAACGAGAGCCAGAGAGAGGGATATTGATCTAGAGATGGAGAAGAAGAGGAAGCTGGACCAGTTTCAGATTTTAGAGGTTTCGGGCAAGAGTTCTAAGGTTTTTTATTCGAGATTGAGGGGTCAGGAGGGCTGGGGCCACTGCGGAAAGTGCAGCAAGACGCATGATGGAACTTGCAGGGTGGGTGGTTCGAGTTGCTACAAGTGTGGCAAGACTAGGCACTTTAGTAGGGATTGCACTGCCACCACCCAGGGGTCGAGTTTGATTTTCATTCATTTCAATCAAAGAGGCTATAAAAATGCCGATTGTCCTAGTTTAGCAGCGGACAACGGAGGAGCAGTGCATTTCAGCTGGCCGCGGAGGAGGCTCATGTAGCACCAGATATGGTGACGGGTATGTATTTTCTCTTTATCTCTTTATTTATTTTGATTTTCCTGCTTATATTTGAGTTTTGATTTTAGGTTCGTTCCCTGTGAACGGTATCTCCGCTCTAGTTTTTTTTTTGGTTTGGGGCTGCCTGATCCTTTGTATCTCTTGCGCTTAGGAAGAGGTTTGTTGATGCTCTAAGGGAGGTGGATTATCCATTAGAGGTTAAGAATACTGACCATCGTCACATGCGAGTATCGAGGGTTCACCTGGGATGCACCTTGGAGTTGTTCAACAAGTAGTACTTGATCGATTTGGTTCCCATTCCCCTGCGTGAGAGCAAGGTTATTGTGGGGATGGATTGGTTGAGCCCTAATTGGGAAATGATTGATTGAGAGCATCAGTTCTTACGTATTCGGACCCCAAGTGGGGGAGAGGTGGTGATTCAAAGAGAGGGTGTTCAGCATGGGTCGGCTCTCTCTTTGGTAACAAGGGCCAGACGTTATCTGCATCATGGTTATTCTGGATTTGTGTCTTATGTGATGGATACCCAGGAGAATGGTAATGTTATTATGGGTGATGTACCAATTGTTCAGGAATACCCAAATGTTTTCCTAGAGGATTTTCCTGAAGTGCCTCCGGAGAGGCAGGTAGAGGTTTGGATTGACTTGGTTCCAGGTGTGGCTCCAATAGCCAAAGAACCTTATCGGTTAGCACCTCCAGAGATGAATGGGTTATGTACATAGCTGTAGGAACTATTAGACAAGGGATTTATTTGACCGAGTAGTTCACCATGGGGAGCGTCGATCCTGTTGGTGAAGAAAATGGATGGGTCACATCGGATGTGTATCGACTACTGGGCGCTGAATAAGCTAATGGTGTAGAACCGTTACCCACTCCCGAGGATTAGTGATTTGTTTAACCAACTTCAAGGCGCATCTTGGTTTTCCAAGATTTATCTGCGTTTGGGTTATCATCATATGAGGATCAGAGAGGAGGATATGTAGAAGACGACCTTCTGCACTTGTTACCGTCATTACGAGTTTGTGGTGATGCCCTTCGGGCTCACCAATGCTCCAACAACGTTCATGGATCGCATGAACCGCGTATACATGCCTATGCTGGGCCGGTCTGCGACTATGTTTATTTATGACATCCTGGTCTACTCCAAGACTTTGGAAAAATGGAACATCATGTGGAACATATGAGAGAGTTTTCAGAGACTTTAAAGAGGGATACGTTGTATGTAAAGTTCTCTAAGTGGGAGTTCTGGTTACGCGAAGTGCAGTTTCTAGGACACCTTGTCACCCAGAACGGTATCCTGGTCGATCCGGCCAATGTTGACGCAGTGATGAAGTGGGAGGTTCTGAGGTCTCCATTCGAGTTTTGGAGTTTCCTTGGATTGGCTGGTTACTATCGGAGATTTATTCAGGATTTCTCCAAGATAGTCGTTCCTTTGACCCGGTTGACGAAGAAGACTGTTACATTTCGTTGGGGCTTGAGTAATAGGCAGCTTTTTAGACTCTGAGGAAAAGAATGTGTGAGGCACCGATTCTGACCTTGCCTGAGGGTGTTGAGGATTTTTTGGTATACAAAAATGTTCTAATCATGGGTTTGGGTGCAGTGTTGATACAACACGTTCATGTGATTACTTACGCTTCGAGGCAGCTGAAGCCTCATGACGCGAACTATCCTACACATAATTTGGAGTTGGGGGCTATGGTGTTCACCCTCAAGATTTGGCGACATTACCTCTATAGGTTCCGTTGTACAATTTACACGGGTCACAAGAGTCTGAGGTATCTGATGGATGAGTCGAATCTGAATATGAGGCAGCGTAGATGGTTGGACGTGGTGATGGATTATGATTGTGTGATCCTTTATCACCTGGGGAAGGCCAATGTGGTGGATGATGTTCTCAGCTACAAGGCGGTTACTGCCCCGATCAGGGATGTGTGTTTGAGGATGACCGTGATTACCCCACTCTTAGAGCAGATTCGAGAGGCTCGGGTTGAGGCTATGAAGTAAGAACACCGGAAGAGTGAACACATAGTGGGTTAGGTATCTTCTTTTGATTATGATTGTTGGGGATTATTGACCCTTCATCGGAGGGTCTGGGTTCCATACTGCGGGGGTGTATGGCAGGTCTTCTTGGGAGAAGCACATACGTTGAGGTTTTCTATTCCTCCAGGGGAAACAAAGATGTCCTGAGATCTCCGATATGACTATTAGTGGCCATGTATGAAGTGGGATATGGCCTGGTATGTGGAGAGGTGCTTGAGTTGCAGGAAAGCCAAGGCCGAGCATCAACGACCACATGATAAAATGGAGTCGTTGGGTGTTCATGTTTGGAAATGGGAAGAGATTACGATGGATTTTATCATGAAGTTACCACGGACGACGCACGGAGTGGATTCGATATGGGTCATCATGGATCGATTGACCAAGAGCGCACACTTTATTCCAATCCAGGAGAGTATCTCGAATGAGAAGCTGGCCGACATCTACATTCGGGAGGTTGTGGTACGACATGGGGTGCCGGTTTTGTTGGTTTATGATCAGGATGTTCGGTTTACTTCTAGGTTCTGGAAGAGATTTCATGAGGAGTTGGGTACTCGTCTGCATTTCAACCTGGGTTTCCACCAACAGACTGATGGTCAGAGCGAGCAGACCATCCATACATTGGAGGACATGCTTCGGGCATGTGTACTAGATTTTGTCGGGAGTTGGGATATGTATCTCCCTTTGGCGGAGTATTCGTATAACAACAGTTATCACGCTAGCATTGATCAGCCTCCTTTTGATATGCTCTATGATAGGAAGTGTAGGACCCCTGATATATTGGGGTGAGGTCGGTCAACGGGTTATGGGGAGTACGGAGGTGGTACTCAAAACGACAAAACTGATTCACTGGGATCGCGGAAGACTTCAGACAGCATAGAGTCGACAGAAGTGCTATGCCCATATGTTTCGGTCATACTTATAGTTCCAAGTAAGGGACATGGTACTCCTAAAGGTGTCACCTTTGAAAGGTGTCATCCAATTTAGGAAGTAGGGTAAGCTGGGCCCCAAGTACATTGGTCCTTTCAGGGTTTTAGCCCGGGTGAACAGGGTTGTGTATCGTTTGGATCTACCCAAGGAACTTAGTCGGATTCACAACACATTTCATGTTTCCCAGTTCCGTAAATGCTTAGTTGATGATTCCACATGTCACACCCCCGAACCAGACGGCGGAAACGTCCGGGGGTTGGGTGACTTCATCTTGTAATATCATCAGAGTGTATATAATTGAATCAAAGACAACATCATCATCACACATAAAATATAACAACCACCATAGTTTACATCAGTGTTTTGGTTTACAAATTACATCCTAAATGTCAATTGCATGATGATAACAAAAATACACAAAAATCCACGTGTTCTTGATGACCAACCTGCTTAACGATTTCCTGAGAATACAAGTTATTTTGAAAATGGTCAACATATATAATGTTGGTGAGTTCATAAGCATGTTTGTAAGAAAAGTTTTGTATCATTTGTAAACTCCAGAAAATCCGATATTTTCCGCAAAAATTGTTTGAGCGTTTTGTTTTTAAATCTTGTATTATAGCATGTGTGTTCATATTTTGGAAATGTATAAAGAGAGAATTCCCAAAATTACTATATTTTTTGTTGTAAGTAAAATGTAAGGTATCGTGTTCGTTTCCCAGAAAATAAGATATTTTCTGTCTGCAAAACAGTTGTAGTCTTTAAACCATCAGACCCGAATGTTATAGAAGTGAATAGCTCGTACGTGTATCAAAAGTATAGTATATGTATTCCGTAAATTTATCGTGTTGTTAAACTCTATGTGAGTTGTTACAACCATGCTTGATATGACTGATCTGCCTGTCATGACATTTTTTAGGCGTCGACTTGTTTAAGGTAAGACATTTGTCACCCTAGACTGGCCTAGTCTAGCTGTAGCGAACATCTCAGGTGCGGGGCTGTCAACCCCGTATAGATCTATACACAAACTCTCTCTCTCCCTCCAGGAGACTCTGGTTATAACTACAGGGCTTAAGGTTGTACACTAGGTAGGTACGGATGAAAGAATGTCTCACAAGAACATTAACAAAATTTACGCGAACAGTGTATCACATTGTTTACCATTTTAAAATAATGTTTCGAGTATGCATTTGATTACAAAACATTGGTGATGAAAATACCATTTGTTTTTATCAAAGTGTTAAGTATTGTTTGTTATTGGCCCGATTAACATAAAATATGTTGGGAGGCCCAATAAGAAAATCAATGGGTCTATAAGGCCCAAATAACATGTAATGAGAACACAAGGCCAAATAAACATGAAATGAATATACGAGGCCCATCAAACGTGTAAATGGGTCAATAAGGCCCAATAAACATGAAATAAGTATACAAGGCCCAATTAAAGTGAAAATGACGTAATTAGCCCGTTTGTGATTAAAATGCTTGTTTTGGCTCAATTACTACTAAAGTGACATAAAAGGTCCACTTTTTATTGAAAATGACATTCTTGGCCCATCAAGCTGAGTATTTACATTATAGGTCCATTTTTTTGGTAAAAATGACAATATTAAGACCGAAAGTTTACATTTAAAGGCCCATTTTGATAAAAATGACATTTTGAGCCCATTTTTTTGCTAGAAAGGACATTTTCGGTCCAATTTTGATAGAAGTGACATTTTCTGCCCATTTAGCCGAGAATTTACATTTTTAGCCCATGTTTGTTAAAAATGACAATTTAATCCATCAAGGCCAAAAATTTCATTTTAGGCCCATGAAACCGTGAATTTCTAAATAAGGCCCATTTTTATGAGAATTGATCATTTTAGTCCATTAAAACCGTGAATTTCCAAAATAATCCCATTTTGTAAAAAATAACACTTTTGACCCATATAAACCGTGAATGTCATAATAAGTCCTTTTTATAAAAAAAATGACTCTTTTGACCCCTTTAAAACCGTGAGTTGTCACAAAAGGCTCACTTTTTGTTTATTTGTCAAAAATGGCCCCTCATTAGATTTTCTTTTCTTCTAAAGTATCCTTTAACATGTTTTATCTTTTCAACAACATAATGAGTTACATAAGTAACTTATTTTCCTAAGATCTTCAAGACTTGGAAATATATCAAGTTTATGAGGGTTTAACCTAGATTCATAACATATTTGCACAACACATCATGAAAATACACACAAACATGCATAAATACATAGATCTAACACAAAACCAACTTGTATTCTCCCCCCAAAACATAGTAAACCGAAAACAAGGGGGTATGAAGCTCACCTTGAGTGATAGATTCAGTTTTGATGAATAAGTGAGAGGGAATGAAAGTGTTTTCGGTCTAGCTTGCTCCTTTGATGATATTTTCGGACTTAAGAAGTTCTAAGAAGCAAGAACCACGAAATGGAGTGTTTATGAGTGAAGGATTTATCATAATATGAAGTTAAACACCTTAAATAGAAAATAACTTACCAAGAACGATGAACTTTGATGAAAAACTTGTTGAAAACACACACCACCTCACGGGTTCATGAAAGAAGATGGAGGAGTTATTGAAGGTTTGGAAGTGGAATGAAGCTTGAATGATTTTGGTGTGGAAAGAAATGGCCTTAGGTCGAGAATCTTAAGGAGTAAGGGAGAGAATATTAGTTGGTCATTACATGGAGGATTAGGGAGTTTGATCATAGAGATATGTGAGACAATTGCATAAATAACCTTTAAACAATAATGAGGTGTCAAGATCTTGAATCAAATAAACTTTTCTCTTTTTTTTTTATCTAAAACTGAGAATTAGAGAGAGAGAGAGAGAGGGAAAAGAAATTTGATGTTGAGCTGATATTTGATTAGCAATCGAGATTGTATAGCCCAACAATGAATTTTTCCGGCCCATTGGGCCCATTAGGGCTTACGGCCCAAAAGAGGTAAAAGAGATGGGTTTTCGGCCCAATGTGGTTACATAGGTGAGTTTTATGGCCAAAAAATCTTTTTCCTATTGAATGTGGGTCCAAATAGGGCCCAAATGAGGTTTCTTAGCCCATAAGAACCAAATTGAGGATTTACTGGCCCATCATGCCCAATAAGGGAATCCTGGTCCAATAAGAGTTTGAACCGGACATGTAGGGTTACAAACCCAAAGCTGAGTGAATGTAGTGCATTGAATTTGGTTTAGGGCTTCACGAGTGAGTTTTGATTCGAATAGTTGTTTTTGAATGAGTAACATGTATAACATCAAACTTGGAGTTACAAGATACATCAAGAGTTAACTATACATGGACAGAATTTCCTAGCCCAAAATGCCAGTTGTGACACCACAGTAGTTCCATTGGAGGACATTCAGGTGGATGATCACCTAAATTATATAGTGAGATCGGTGGCGATCCTTGAAAGGAGGACAAAGACTATGCAAAACAAGGTTGTGGATCTCGTGAAGGTGCAGTGGCAGCACCGAAAGGGTTCAGAGTTGATGTAGGAGCCTGAGGATTAGATGAGGGAGCATTAATCGGAGTTATTTGCGGCAGTGGACTTCAAGGACGAAGTCTAATTCAAGTGGGGGAGAATTATATCACTCAATTTCAGGTATTTTACACTTTAGCCCTTGGTATGGAAATTATTTGTAAATTGGTCCCTAATGACATTAAATGAAAATTTGGAGGTTGTGTATGTACGTTGGGCGTACGTCGTTAGGGGTCAAACCCTAATTTTTAGGGTTTGGACCCTATTTAAACAACCTTATGTCCTAAGGTTATCTCCTTACCATCCTCCATTGCTCCTAAAAGCCTCATTTCGAAACCCTAACCGATTTTAGAGAGACTTGATCCTTATGTTTGTGTTTTGGTGGGTTTTTTGTGAATCTTGAAGAAGAAAACGCTTGGTGAAGGAGCACTGATCCAGTTGGAGCTTGTAAATCCAGAGTTTACTCACCTTCCTCGCTTCATAGTGATATAAATTCTTAACCTTGGTTATTCTATGCTTAGATCTAGATCTAGTGGAGTTTTAGACATATTTTGGTCCCATGAATGAGTTTTAGTGAGAAAATGTCACTCCAGAAGTTTTGAGTTGCTCCTCTTGATATTTCTGAGGTCCCTAGTCCATAAAGTTTTCATCTTGATGGTTTTAGATCAACCATGCATGGGTTAATGCTCATTTGGTAAAAGTAGAATGTTAAATCTAGGTTTTGAGTCTCTTTGAGCCATGCAAAGGCATCAAGTTGGTAACTTTATTATTTAAGACATTCCCCAAGGCCTGGATCTGAAAAATAGACGTTTGGACTTAAAGATTTAAGTGCTTAATGAAGTCTTGGCAAGCAGGGGGATACATCGGGCATACTCCAGTGTATGCTACGCGTACGTAACTGAAGCCCCGTAAGTTCGTGAAGCTGTACGCTAGGTGTACCCAGGTAGTTTGCTAAGCGTACTCACCAGGGGGCCATTTTGGGCTTTTGGTTTTGGCCCACTGTTGGGGTACAAAGTTTTCCATGAATGACTTTGTAATGTTTGACTTTTGTAAAACCCACTTGCATGTGGTGCATTAGCCTTGTGACACATGAGAGATAGAGAGTGAGAGAGAGAGACATGTAAACACCTCTATATAAGGTGGGTTTAGTCCACTTGTAGAGGTGTGCTTGAGAGATGTAAAAGTGAGTGTGTAAGTGTGTGTTATTTATGTAGTCTAGATCTATATCCTTTTTGTGTAACACCATATACAATCAATACATCTCTTGAACACGCAAATCACCATGTTCATTGTGCAAACTTTAATTCCGCATGCCAAACCATGTTCTAATGTCACTACAATTGGTATCAGAGCGGGTCTTCAAGATCAACGTGATTTTTGAAGAACGATTCTCGGTTTGGCAACTTTTGTCACAATTTGAAGCAATTTTGGTGAGTCTCTCTCTATGATCTCTCTTAATCGTGTTGAATCGTGCGTAGCGTTTTTTATTCATGATCGTTTGACTCGTTGGATCAAATGTTTCTTGAAAAACCCCATTGTGTGATCCAATAATTTTTTTTTTGTTTAGATCAAGTCAACCATAAACAAAATCAATTTTACTATTCATCAAATTGAATTTCAAGCTCAAAGACAAATTCAAAAGTAAATTCATTTCGTTTATTCAAAGATTCAATCCATTACTCAAGTTTGTTATTGTTCATCATTTGTGATAGTAGCCCAAAATCATTATTCGATTATTTTTCTTGGTTATTCGAAGCCCATATTAGCAATACAATCATTTGTAAGCCCAAAATTAGTTTACATCGTATGATTACTTATTCTCGTTCCAGATCTAGTTTGCACGCATCAAATAGTTGTACCTTTGAACTCACACAAATCAGTTCTGGATTCATAATCGTTTGCAATTGATCATACCTTCATTTTCGTTTCTTTAAATCTTAACTTCGATTGGGTTTGATTGTTGAGTTAGTTTTGTAAATCGATTCTATCACTTCGATTTTAAAATCTCTTTTTGTTCAAGTCTCAGTTTGATAATCGAAAATTGATTCTTTGATCTTATCAATTTTGTTCAAGAACTCATGAAGGAGACTTAGAACTTGTGATAAAACACGTTTTTGATCTGAAATTTGGTATTGGATACTTCAATTTCGTGTTTATTTGCGTCTGTTATCAAAAAGTCAAAGAGAAGAAAAAGTCATACTCAACTTCTATGGGTTGATTAATGAATTGATGACTAAAATCGGTTGTTAAAAGTTGAATCTGGGATATGAATATCGAAATCATGTTTGATTTGAGTTAAATTTCGAAAGATTGGTTGAGTTTGTGTTCTTGATGTAGAACACAGTAGATGTATGTTGTTCGATACTTGGGTTTTGGATTTGGAATTGATAAACGAATCGATTATCAGGAACGAATTTGGAATGATCGACTTTGATGGATTGGTTTTTGGTTTGGATTTGTTCGTCATTGGATTCACGATGCGTGAATGAATAAGCGAAGGCTTGGGTTAATTGTTATAAAAGATGAACAGGAACAATTTTGGGGAAGAAGAACTTGAATTAACGGAGATTTGGGAATTGATGTTGGCTAATGAAGTTTGCTGTTGATGAATATTCGAAGGGTGTTTGTTCTTGATTATCGATAATTTTGATTTGGAAAGAACTGGGTTAATGTACGAAGGGTCCCTGTGTTTGGCTTTTGAAGACTAGATGGGTCGATTTCTTCGAAGATTTGGGAATCAATGTTGGCTAATGTTGTTTGCTGTTGATGATTTGGGTTGATACTTGAACGAACGAAGCCTTGGTTATTTGATCGATGAATTGGAGAAGAACTGTAAGGAACGAAGGGATAAAACGAGCAGTGAGTTAATTCGATTCAGAGGTTGGATGATTAAGAGGTTACTGTTCATTAAGAGGCTTCGTTATGCTTCGATTTCGTATGAAAAATTTCGTATGCTTTGTATGTTAACAATTTTTGTTTGATTGGGGAAGATGAAGTTTCATACGAAGAGAAGAGAGAAAATTTTGGGTGAAGATGATTTTCGTACGAAGGGGAGAGAGAAGGAAAAAGTTTCGTGTGTTTGGGTTGCCTGATTTCGTGTGAATTGAGGAAAAACAAAGCAATGTTACGTAAATGGCCCCTGAAATTTCGTTAGTTTAACACCTTTCCAAATTTTCGTATGAAGAGGAGATGCTTTCGTACGAAGCGTTGAAAATTTCGTATGTTTGGAATGGAAAAGCAAAATTTTCGAATGTAGTCCCTCAAGTTTCGAATGGTTGACAAATGGAAAAAGGCTTCGTATGAATGATCAACATTTCGTATGTTTTGATCAAAAAGCAGAATTTTCGAAAACAGCCCCTGAACCTTCGAAAATTTGGCACTTAGAGAATTAATTGAAGTTTCGAATGTTTGACACTTTTCACCCAAATTCGAAAATTTTCTGAAGCTTCGAATGTTTGGGACAACTCTTCGTATGTTTGGTGCACAAAGACAAAATTTTCGAAAATAGTCCCTGAGGCTTCGAATGTTTGGCGGTTCATACCAAAATTCGAAAAAGGACTGTTTTTGCTGAAAATTGAAGAAAACGCATTTCAGGCCCTTGCAGTTTGTGCAAATTGACGCTTTCTACCCAGCTTTGGAAAAGGGGGAGAGTTTTGCATATTTTACTGTTTTGGGCGCACCGGGTCACTACAGAATTTTGAAATTGACAATTTCTACCCATTTTTGAGAAATTTTGTCAAAGGTGATCCGTGAACGAAGCTAAAAATTCAATATTTTTTGGGTTTTCCGGATTAAAGCACAAAGTTTATGCCACATGTTAAGGGGGAGTTTTGTCACGAAAAATTCCGAATAGAGCACGTTCTCTTTCCTTGAAGGTTTTATAATCAAGTTTCGATTATAAAAAGGGGGAGAAATTTATATGGAAATTCGAATTTGAATTTTTCATATTACGCGGATTTGACGACCGAAGTGACCTTGAATTTTTGAAGCTTACGAAATGATGCAACTGGAAGTTCAAAAATGATTTATTTTCGAAATGGGTTTGGTTTTATTGAAGATTTTTGGGGTGTGCTTTATACTCAACTTTTGGTGATCAATTTGGAGTTTGAGAAGCTCGTGATCATTTGTTGATGCTCGGTTTGTATGGTCTCACATCCTAGAGCCCAAATTGAAGAATCATGGAAGAATTGAAGATTGAAGTTCGTTTCGACATGTGTCACCCTTGAGGCTCGGATCGCGTAGTTGCTCGGTTTTGGAAGAATTGAAGTGGGTCATTCATTCCTAACTTTGAGGGGGAGAATGTTGGGGTACAAAGTTTTCCATGAATGACTTTGTAATGTTTGACTTTTGTAAAACCCACTTGCATGTGGTGCATTAGCCTTGTGATACATGAGAGATAGAAAGTGAGAGAGAGACATGTAAACACCTCTATATAAGGTGGGTTTAGTCCACTTGTAGAGGTGTGCTTGAGAGATGTAAAAGTGAGTGTGTAAGTGTGTGTTATTTATGTAGTCTAGATCTAGATCTTTTTTGTGTAACACCATATACAATCAATACATCTCTTGAACACCCAAATCACCATGTTCATTGTGCAAACTTTAATTCCGCATGCCAAACCATGTTCTTATGTCACTACACCCACTTTTGGACTCTAGGTTTTGGGCTCTTGTTGCGCCAAAAGTCTTACTGAGATTGGCCATTGTTAGGCCTTAGGCCTTTATGGATTTGAGCCATTTTTGGACTTTAGGGTTTTTTGGGTTTAGGCCATGGTTATTAGGCCAATTAAGGGGAAGGGTAAAATGGACTTTTACCCTAGGGTTCGGGTTAGTAAATTAAAGTCCCGATTATGGTTTATGACCTAATTATTAATTAAGGTTGTATTTGATTGGTTAGCACGAGGATTCTCCGGTTCAGTAGCCCAAGCATCTATTTGTTTAACAGTGGATCAAGGTAAGGTTGCTCACTATATTGTAGGACACTAGGGTTTGTATATGCTTGGGGAACTCACTAAGCTATGTGCTTATGGTTTTCATTTTATGTTTCAGGTACTTCCGGTTTAAAGGGAAGAGTTCGGGGTGATCGCATTACACACAACATGATTTTCCGCTATATGACTCTAGTGTAATTTTGGATGATTGTTGATATACTCTGATTTCCTTTACATTTTCTACAAACATGTTTGGTTTATGGTTTTGTTAATTCAAAAAAAAAAGTTTTGGTTGTACTTTTTGGGATGTTACATGAAATGACTAATAATGGGTTCGACCTACTTAAGACCTTCATAGAATTGTTTGACAATCATGTAGACACAGATAGTTTTGCACCAGATGCAAGTTCCTAGTTATCCAAGAAATATAATCTAATTTTAAATATTGTAATGTCTTTTGAAACTTAAATATGTAAAAGGAATCGTAAGGTTAGCTAAAGTGGCAATATTTTAATTAACATTAGTGCAAAGATCGTTACGAATCCTAATACATACTTAGATTGGTTTCCACAAATTAGGAAAATATAAGGGATACATATTTTGTTCGCGATCAATAAAATCTCCTATAATTCTAACAACATTTGTTAGATGATCCCGTTCTGCACGAAGCTTATCAATCTCTATATTTGCATCTTGAATCCACTTCTCAGCTCCTTTGACTTTTTTCATAGCTTCAACAACCTATTTTTCCTTTTCATTTACTTGTTCCACTAGGTCGTCTACGCATTGATTTAGTGTCTGACTTGTTTCAGATTCCCTTTCATTAGCTTCTTCGGAAGCCTTCATAGCTTGGAAATTTTCATCATGCATTTTATCTAGGAGTGGGAAATCTAGGCCTTCCAAAAACGGGTTAATATCTGAACAAATATAGCAATCTTCTTTTTCACAATGCCAAACACCAAAATCAGATGAACTCATTACTAATTTTTTTCCTACGTTGACGATGCATGCTAGCTGCATATTAAGGGTGAATTGTTATGCCCAAAATGAGGGTCTGAAATGGTACGTTCGGAATGTGGCTCTGAAATGTTTCTCCGGAATACATGTTTGGAATATATGTATGTGACTCCCTGTATCAAGAATCTATAACATGCATGATTGATTAGACTAGACATGGACTAGAAGTCCAAAATGTCAGTCCGTAACGAAATTCTGAAATCCACAAAGTGTCTCCAAAATATGTGTCCGGAATATGTGTCATAAATCTATGAATGTTTTATTGATTAGACTAAACATGTACGATTAACATGACGTCCGGAACGTCAGTCCAGAATAGGATTCTAGAATTTCGAATTAACATACAATCCAAAAAAAGGAGTATAAATAAGACAATAGTATTGTAGACCATTTACAAGTATATATTGGCAGTAAACGAACCCCAACCTTAGACTAGATAAAAAGAGATTGTGCACGTTGAGGCTTGGATATCCATTGTGGATGACAGGGTTGTTATCGGTCTGCCACATCACATGTACGACTCACGTTGGATCCGATTGAAAAATATGTTTCACTTTGAGTTATATGTTGTAGAGAACCGAAGCGAAGAATAATTGAAGATTAAATTTCAAGACATTCGGGCAAAGGTGAAGACGTTTATAAACATTTATCACAAGATCGACAATGAATTACTTGATGAAGACGAACAAGTAATTTTGCAGCTGACAAGGGTGGAATATAGACATAAAAATAACGGGGTTGATTTTCCATATGAACATGTTTGAGATATTTTAAACATGTCCCATATTTTTAAATTATGTATTTTGTTATTTTTAGCTATAATAAGATTATGGTACTTGTAAATTATGTTTTTTCTGTCTTTGTAATATGTAACAAATATTAGGGAAATATTAATATTTTCCATTAATCACTGCAACTCAATTACAAACATAATTAATTGCAGTTACATAGGCAATAAAATGGCCATCAAAGGGTTGGGTATTTCCCATTCAGATGGAGGGGGGAGGGTGCACATTATGTTTCTGGTATGTAGTTTGAAACACATCAATCCAGTAATATATTTGAACCATATCAGCTAATTCAGTAAAGTTCGAATAACATGATGCTTCAATAGCATGACCGCATACTATACCCAGACTACGTCATTTCCCACATGAACATATATAGAGGTTCAGATCTACAACACAAGTTTTTTTAAAATCAAAAGCTTAAAAAATGTCGGAAATGAATAAAGACGGGATCTCTGGCGGGATCTTTGTTGCTTGCCGCCGAACAGACTTTTGCATCCACTTATGAAGCATCATTTCTGCATATGGAGTGAGTATGCCAATCAACCTAACTGAAATGTAAAATGATCAAATAAGGTTATTGTAAAAGTAGAAAATAATTTAATGTTTTATAGTATTTTACCTCCCATTAAACTCGTTCAACAAAAGTCCATTGAATGTAGTTACGAATTGCCTCAATAAACTTTATTATCGATACATTGCATTGATTAACCGACAATACCAAAAAAAAATTGGGGAATATCAATATTGACTACATTCCAATAGATGTTAGGGAAATAGGTGATTGCCCATTTTGCATGACCGATGTGGGCAAGCACTTTACGAGCATCATGTGTTAGTTTATGGAAGTTTTGCTCAAAATCAGACATAGTATATGAGTTGGATGTTATCTAGAACAAAGTTTCCAATCTTCTGTAAGAGAAGCCTCTTGTGCGCATATACATGAACGCACTTTTAGAAGTATACCCATGATACGAATCAGGGAATACATGACCTATGCAAGAACTAAAGACATCGTCTATATTGGTTATGAACGATACTTTCATACCCACTCCGAGAGCTTTCTTTAACCTCATAAGGAACCAGGTACAACAATAGATATTATTTTTCACGATCATACCAAATGCTACAGGGAGGGTCTAGTTGTTCCTGTCGATAGCAACCACTACTAACATTATGTTTAGGTAGTCCTCTCTTAGACGGACACTATTTATGAAGCTGACAGGCATCAAGCAGCTTACAAATGTATGGAGCTGCATTTTTTGGGAACACAAAATAATTATTTTAGATGTAGAAACATTATCAATTTGAAAGAAACAATAGAGATGTGGAAAAAAATATACCACACATCCAATAGCCACAAAACAAGCTTGGAAACGATCCATGACATCAGTTTTGATGTAGATATAAGTATGCAAGTTGGTTCGCCTAAGGTTGTAAAGGTAAATAGACAAGTTGTTAAAGCTTTCTTCGTGCCCACTCTCTGAGAAATTCATCTTGCAACAGTTATTTAAAAGATAATTACGGATGATCAGGAGTAAGCGTCTAAGTAGATGCACACACACACACACACACACACACACATATATATATATATATATATATATATATATATATATATATATATATATATATGTAGGGGAGGAAAATTGAGTTTTTTTAATCTGGAATAGCTGTCTGGAACGTATGTCGGTGACTCCACATTGTCACTTCAAAGTACGAACCTAACAATTGTACAAAGATTCGTGTTTGGGACTGTGGTACTCCGAAATGTACAAAAATTCTTATTTCAGACCAGAGCTCTTGAATGAGTATCTCTACCCTGGTATGCTCTATTTTGGAGAAAGTGGTCAATAGAGATCCAGAATGCTCTATTCCGAAGAAAGTGGTCATTTTTCAAGAAAAAAAACTTTAAGTTGGTTTTATTATTAAAGTATTCGTTTATATGAGTTAGTTTACTTAATTTCCCCATACGCTAGTTTATTATATTGATATCGAATCCAAAAATACAAAATGGCCCTTATATTCTTTTTTATTATTTAGAAATCATCCAAATTATAGAAAATGATCCCTTCATTCTTTTGTGTAACATCCCGAAAAACTCGAAACCAAAATTTTTTGTTTTTATATTAAATAAACCATCAACCCAAATATGTTTATAAATAACATAAGGAAATCTGAGTTTATCAATAATCATCTAAAAATACATCAGAGTCGATAAAACGGAAAATCATAGTGTGTACAATGCGATCATCCCGAGCCCTTCCCCTTTGAACCGGAAGTACCTGAAACATAAAATGAAAACCGTAAGCACAAATCTTAGTGAGTTCCCCAAAATAACCCATACCATACATAGAGCCTTGCCCGACATCCATTTGGCCCCGCATAACATCGAGCCCCGCCCGGTACAAATCTTTCAGTAACATGCGATGGGCCCTGCCCAACAAACTCATCATGCCCCTCCTGGCATCGGGCCCCACCCGCTATACATACAAGGACATACAACACATGCAAGAGTCACACAGTCAACTAGCATATTAATAACAATAATTCATGGGTCGGCATTGGTGCCTTCGACCCGCCAAACACTATGAGGAGACTCACCTCAATCTACTGACAATCAAATAGATGCTCAGACTGCTGATCTAGAAAATCCCTGCACTAAATATTATCAAATAATACCCTAATTAATAATTTGGTCATAAACCATAATCGAGAGCCTAAATCCATAATCTCGACTCTTAGGGTAAAAGATCATTTTACCCTTCAAGGCTAAACTCACTTAATAGCCCAAAAGCGTTCTAGGCTCATAGAAGGTAGTACGCCCTGTGTACTTAACTTGTACGCCCCGCGTACTCAGGTTTACCATAAAACGGGATTCAAACCCAGTATGTGCAGCGTACTGGTCAGTGTCCCATTTCTTATCCAAATGTCTTACTCCTTTAAGACCTTAATGTCCAAACCTCAGATCTACATCTAAATAACATCTTATTCCATAAAGTTGAGAACTTTACTCACTTTCATGTCTTAATGGGACCCCAACACTAAACCCTAGGTCCAAAACTTCATAAAAAGGCCAACAACTCAAGCTTGCATGAACATTAACCCTCAAGATCCGATTTTTATGACTCCATGCACTCCACAATGTTCAAAAGGACAGATCAAATGGTTTGGAGTAGTCCATACTCCTTAAGAGCAAGGTTTTGGGATAAATAAGTGCATAAACAAGGACAAAATGAAATATAAAACAAAGAACTCCAAGGTATGAACTTGATACCTTTTAAAGATGCACAAGGAGGTGTAGAATCTGGATCCAAGGGGCTTGAATGCACCACTCCTTTTTTAAGGAATTTCCTTCACCACCAAGAACCTCCCGAAAACACCACAAGATCACAATAAGGCTCAATAACACTCAAAAGAGGGCTATGGTTTTGTGAGATATCTTCAAGGGTAAGGAGGCTGATGAGGGGGCAGCCTCAAGCTCCATAATGATGCTTAAAATAAGGTCCAAACTCTAAAAATTAGGGTTTGTCCCCTGAAAACGTACGCCCTACGTACTAGATGTAAGCCCAACATAGGTGATCGACCCCTAATTTTTCATTTAATGCCCCTTGGGATCAAATTTGCAAACTATTTTTATACCAAAGGTCAAAATGTAAAATACTTTGAATCGGGTGTTATATTTTGTTTTTTGACTGTAACATCCATAAAATTTTCATAAAATTTAAACTTTTCAAAACAACCCTTTTTCTAAAGAAGTGTTTACAAGAACCTTTGTTCCCAAAACATTATTTAAAATCAGAATCGCTTTCGACATAGTTTTCAAAACATTTACGTTATCAGAGTTTCCCAGAAATCATAAGTCCAAAAACGCAAGGATGTGTACAGTCACGCCTTCACCTTGACACGATCCCCTAAAGTACCTGAAACCATAAAAAACTGTAAGAACGAAGCTTAGTGAGTTCCCCCAAAGTATCAACACCCAAACAGATAACATATACAAATAACAGCATGCATTGGGTCCACAGCTAAAAGACTGGATTACCCATGAGCCCACAGTATGAGTCTGGGTTGCCTATTGGGCCCACAACTCACATCTGGCTTGCTCCTAAGCCCACAACATAAGTATGGCTTGCCCTTGAGGCCCACAGCTTATGTCTGGTTTGCTCCCTGTACCGATCAGTCATCAAACAGAATTATTAATGTTTAGCCCTCAGTACGAGTCTGGCATACCGATCGGGTCCTTAACTCGTATCTGGAATGTTGTTGAGCCCTCACTATGAGTCTGGCATGCCCCATCCGGCCCCCAACTCATATATGTATTTCTCTAATACCCTCAAGCCCTCAGTACGAGTCTGCCATACCTATCAGGTCCTCAGCTCATATCTAGAATGCTATTCAGCCCTCAGTATGAGTCTAGCATGCCCTACCTGACCCTCAACTCATATTTGGAATGCCCTAGGGTTTGTTGGCTACGACACGGAGCAGTACAACCTCAACCCAACACAACATGCTGACATATAACAGATAAACATATAAACAGTCTACAGGCAGACATGCAAATCTACAAATCACTACTCATAGCATCATCCTATAAACCAGGATACCGATCTAAAAGATCACTATTGAACAATAACATAGTATCACATAACAGGATATCTAATCTAATGGGCTGGCCTTGCTGTCTTCGACCCAAAAGTACAGTAAGTAAAATGGAACAATAACATACTATCACATAACAAAACCCTCAACGACTGACGCTCAACCTGAGAATCCCAATTCTCCCCTATATAGAACTCGAACCACCGCCCACTGGTGGTGAAACAAAAAACATAACCCAAACAACCCAACCAGGGAAACCACCGCTACCTTATCTAATAACGCCACTGGCCGGCTGACCCCACACAACTCACCATACCACTAGCTGCCACACGACCTTCCATTGGTGTCTGATAACTATCGTATGAACACTATCACATACTAAACAACTTAAACAATCTTAGGCTAAAAGATTTAATCCTGCAATGGTTGGACTCAGACAAGAGCTGCGCAAACAGGACCAAATCCTTTAACCTAAGGCTATTTAACTCACTGTACTTTTGGGTCGAAGGCGCCAAGGCCGACCCATTGGATTAGATATCATGTTATGTGATAGTATGTTATTGTTTAATAGTGATCTGTTAGATTGGTATCCTGGTTTATAGGATGATGCTATAAGTAGTGATTTGTAGATCTGCCTGTAGACTGTTTATATGTTTATCTATTATATGTCGGCATGTTGTGTTGGGTTGAGGTTGTACTACTCCGTTTCGTAGCCAACAAACCCTAGGGCATTCCAGATATGAGCTGAGGGCCGGGTAGGGAATGTCAGACTCATATTGAGGGCTCAATAGCATTCCATATACGAGCTGAGGACCTGATAGGTATGGCAGACTCGTACTGAGGGCTTGAGGGTATTAGAGCAATACAGATATGAATTGAGGGCTGGGTAGGGCATGCCAAACTCATACTGAGGGCTCAACAACATTCCAGATACGAGTTGAGGACCCGATTGGTATGCCAGGCTCGTACTGAGGGCTGGACATTAATAATTCAGTTTGATGACTGATCGGTACAGGGAGCAAACCAGACAAAAGTTGTGGGCCTCGAGGGCAAGCCAGACTTATGTTGTAGGCTTAGGAGCAAGCCATTTGTGAGCTGTGGGCCCAATAGGCAACCCAGACTCGTACTGTGGGCTTAGGGTTAATCCAGTCTTTTAGTTCTGGACCCAATGCATGCTATTATTTGTATATGTTATCTGTTTGGGTGTTGGTACTTTGGGGGAACTCACTAAGCTTCGTGCTTACACTTTGTTTTATGGTTTCAGGTACTTCAGGGGACCGTGTCAAGGTGAAGGCGTGACTGTACACATCCTTGTGTTTTTGGACTTATGGTTTTTGGGAAACTCTGATAACGTAAATGTTTTGAAAACTATGTCGAAAGTGATTCTGATTTTAAATAATGTTTTGGGAACAAAGGTTCTTGTAAACACTTCTTTAGAAAAAAGGTTGTTATGAAAAGTTCAAATTTAATGAAAATTTTATGGATGTTACATTGACACACAATCTAAACACTTATTTCATTTAAAATTTGGTGTTTTTATGGCGGATACCATGCATAATTTTCCAATGTGTGTGTGTGTGTGTATATATATATATATATACACACACACACACAAGTGTGTGTGTGTGTGTATATATATATATATACACACACACATGATGTTTTCTATTGCTCACCATCTTTTAATATATAATAACTATTTTTGAAGATTTGTTAACATAAATCTTGGTATCCTACCGGTTAGGCGGGTCATTCTTTAAGTTTAATTTTTTATTTTATAGTTTTCATTTACATAAGATTTTTTTAGTTCTTTTCCAAACACACCTTTTTTTTCAGAAACAAACCTAGTGCTTTTTCAAAATGGTTCGGTTGTTTGATTGTTCGGTTTTTTTGTTTTGTTTGGAGATTGATTTTTTATACTCACGTCCTTTTAAACACATTATATATATATATATATATATATATATATATATATATATATATATATATATATATATATATATATATATATATATATATGGCAAATTGCAAAAAGTCACTATTTTACTACAAAATTTTGATTTTGACACTTATTATTATTTTTTTTTTGCAATTATGTCACTGTATTTACAACTTTATGACAATATCAACCAAATGACCAGTTCTTCCTGTTCTCTCGGTAACCACTTTCCTCGAATTGCAATAAAGTCACTAAGTTTATCAAAATGTCGATTTTAACACCGAGTTTAAATTTTCAAGAAAGTCATTATATTACCACAAAATTTTGATTTTGACACCGAGTTTTTTTCTCAATTATGTTATTACATTTATAATTTTGTTGCAATGTCAACCTATTGACCAATTTAGGAGATGTTATTTTGGTTTAGATGCTTGATTTGTACTACAAATATATAAAGGTCGGTCCAATGGTTCAAAATCAGTTACAAGTCCGCGAAAAGGGTAGAATCACCCTTTCAGGAGATGTTATTGTGTTTTAGAAGCTCGATTTGTACAACAAGTAAATGAAGACCCCTACAAGGTTGATTTCGTGGTTCAAACTTGCTAAGCACATCCTAAATCGACATTGTAAGGGTTCATTTACTTGTTTTACAAATTGAGCTTCTACACCACAATAGCATCGCTTGAAAAGGTGAGTTTGTAGGGATCTTCATTTGTAGGGATATTCATTTATATGTTGTACAAATTGACATTGTAAGGAGTCTTAGATCGACCTTGTATGGGTCTTTATTTACTTGTTGTACAGATCGAGCTTTTAAGCCATAATAACATCTCCTAAAAGGGTGAGAATTCCCTTTTCATTGACTTGTTAGTTTAAACCATTGGAACGACATTCATTTATTTGTTGTATAAATCGAGCTTTTAAATAAAGCTTCTAAACCACAGTAGCATCTTCTGAATCTGTTAATTGGTTAACATTGCAACAAAATTGTAATTGTAATAACATAATTGAGAAAACAAATTCGGTATCAAAATGATAATTTTGTTGTAATGTAGTGACTTTATTGCAATTTAAAACTCGGTGTCAAAATCGAAATTTTGGTAAACTTAGTGCCTTTTTTGCAATATGGGAAAAGTGGTTACCGGGAGAACAGAGAGAACTAGTCATTTGGTTAATATTGCAACAAAATTATAAATATAGTGACATAACTACAAAAATAAATAACTCGGTGTCACAATCGAAATTATATGGTAATATAGTGACTTTATTTACCCATATATATATATATATATATATATATATATATATATATATATATATATATATATATATAGAGAGAGAGAGAGAGAGAGAGAAACGAAGGATCATTTAAGAACTTATATATATATATATATATATATATATATATATATATATATATATATATATATATATATATATATATATATATATATATATATATATATATATATAGGAAGGATCATTTGAGAACTTATAATTTCCCGAGAATCCGAGAATTAAAGGTGGAACGTTGGATTGAATTATCTAATGGCTTGGATTGATCATGACATTTTTGTAAATATAAACGGATGTAATGACATTTTAGGTTTTTATCAACATACCACAAGGGTAATCTGGAATTAAAAATAATTAAACCAAAGATATATATATATATATATATATATATATATATATATATATATAAAACAATTCATAGTTAATGAAATATCCCTAGTCTTTCTCTCTCTTTCTCTCTCTCATCTCCTCTTTCTCTCATTCTTCACTGACTCCATCCTCCATTAACCGACTCTCTACGCCTTTAACGACCCTCATCTTCCACCGACCACCCTACCTCTATTAACGTCCACCACATACATCGGCTTACCACTATCTTCATCTTCGACTGCCACTACAATGACCTGATATCACTGCTCTCTCTCCATCGTTTCCCGAAAAACTCCACCATTTGGAATCATCTCCGTTTCTGGTCATCCATACAAAAGTGAACGAGATCTCTTCTTCCGTCCTTCTATCGTCACAACGCCTCCAAAGAGTGTCGCCTCCTCGCTCAAGTTCTTCCTCGTTGTCTCCTTCTCGCCTTCAGATTTAGATCCACAATTGATCCATATTTCATAGTCGTTATCATCAATCGACATGGAATAGAAAATCCTCCGATGATCTAGGCATGATTGTTGTTGAGCATCAACAGTTCATGCTTCATTGTTGTATGAATTGATTGTGGTTTGGTTACAAATCTATTTTACTGCTGAGTTCTCTTCATCCTTATATATCTTTCCTGCACATCGACCTGTAAGTATTTATTTGCATTTGCATTTAATTTCCACTTGCTATATCTCTTTCCTGCACATCGACTTGTATGTATTTATTTGCATTTGCATTTGATTTCCACTTTATGTTTGAATCTGCATCGATTTAATCTTCGTTATCTTCAATGAAAATATGAGTTAATTTTCGTCCTCATTGTTAATCACTGTAATTCCACAAACGGTTTGACCTAATCGATATTATGTTTAACATAATCAGAAGGCAAGACATTTTGTGTAGAAGATGATATCTAGTGATCAATCTGAGCTATATTATAATTGTTTACTTTATTTCAGGCAAACTTCTGATTAAATATACCTTTTCTTTTCCATTTAGATTTCTAGATTAAAATTGAAACTGGTGATCTTTGCAAGTGAGCAATCTGTTCAAATTGATTTTTCTAATGGGTTATGGGTTTCATCTACATTTGAGGAGCCTTTTGGAACTGCTACGAGAATGTTGGTCAAAAGGAGGGCTTATTTTCTTGAGTTTAATTCCTTTTTATGTAAGAGCTCTAATCATCTTCACTTTTTTAAGATGATGAAACTACTATAAAATCTATTTCCAGGTCAGCAAGATCATTGGTTGGACGTTCAGCTCCACCAAATAGAGGTTATTTCTGGAGAAAAAGAAGTGGCCCAGCTTCATCTATGGCTATGGATGATGATCATCATCATCATCATTCTTCAGAAGATGAGTCATTTGTTAAGACACCAGCAAAGACAACTTCCTAACCTAGGCCGATACCCCGCTCTGTAAGTCTTTCTTAAAGCTTGATTATTGATTTCTAGTATCTATTGTTTGCACCTCTTAATGTAAAAGATAATTAAGCAACACTTGTTAGTAAAGCATATATCTATGAATATGATCTTGTAATGTGTGTCACTGACGAGTCCGTAGTCGTTTCTCTGGACGACATTCAGGTAGACGAGAGCCTAAACTACATTGAGAGGCCCATTGCGATTTTGGATAGGAAGACCAAGGGTCTTCTGAACAAGGAAGTGAAGCTTGTAAAGGTGCAATGGCAGCACCGAAGGGGCTCCGAATGGATATGGGAGCTGGAGGAGGAGATGCAAGAGCATTACCCCGATCTATTCATATCTACGGACTTCGAGGACGAAGTCTAGTTCAAGTGGGGGAGAGTTGTAACACTCCAAATCAGGTATTACCTTTGAAGCCCTTGAAAACTTTAAATGTTGCATAATAAGTCCCTTAAGTACGCTGGGCGTACTCATGGGTACGCTTAGCGTAATTTGCAAGAAGGATCGCGGAGGGACAACACATACGTTGGGCGTACCAAGAGTATGTTGGGCGTACGTGACGGATGTCCAAACCCTAATTTCCGGACTTGAGGCCTATATAAGCATCCTTATCTCATTTGAGCCTCACCCTAATCAACCTCTTTCACCTTCAAACGTCCCTAAAAACCCTAGAATCATTTGAGAGTGTGTTTTGAGCTTAAGGAGTGCATTTGTGGCCATTTTTGTGTCCATTCAAGAAGGAGGGGTTGCTAAAGCAAGCTTGGAGTGGCTTTGGGCTTCAAGAATCTGCATCTAGTTCACCTTGAGGAGCTTCTGGAGGTACAAAGCTTTGATCTTGCCATCTTATTCATTAGATCTAGCTAGGGTTTTCTATTTTGTCCCTTTAGTTGGTTTTGGAGCTCCTCTGTGAGTTGAGCAACTCCAGAGGCTGAAAATGTTAGATCTGAGGTCCCTTGGTCCATTCATAGTATAAAAATGAAGTCTTGATGGGTGTTTTGACCTCATGCATGGATTAAGATCCTTGGAAAGGTCTTAATGGGTTGTTGGGAACATATGAGACATGCAAAGGCATAAAGTTGCCAACTTTATGCCCTAGGACGTCTTAATGAGCTTAGATCTGACTATTGGACGTGAGAAAATCGAGTATTAAGCACTTAATGAAATAAAGTGCTTAATATGTTAGTACGTTGGGCGTAACTTAGCGTACACAGCGCGTACGACCCAGGGACTCAGTATGCTGCGCGTACCAGGGTGGTACACTAGGCGTACGCACAGTAGATATATTTGGTCTTGTTTTGGGCTTGTAAGCTTTTGAGCCTTGATTAGTCATTAGGCCTATTCATGTTGTGGATTGGTATGCCAACTTATCTGTTTTGGGCCATGGTTTCTATGGTTGGGACTTATCGGGCTAAAAGGCCCATTAATGATAATTAGACATGGACTTTGGGCCCAATAGCAAAGGAAGACGTTTGGGCCATTAAGAGAGGACTTGGAGTTTGGACTCTTCAATTGGATTGTGTTCAGTCCTAACCTTGGGTAATGTTGTTATTGTTTAGCACGGGTGGTTACAGACTGTTAGGAGAGTAGCTTTCGGATTCAGCAGACAAGGTGAGTCTTCTCACCATACCAATGGGTCTAAGGCACCAAGGCCGGTTCATTTTATGTTATGTGGTACACTAGATGTAGTAGAGATATGTGGTATGATAGTTAGCTTTATGCTAAGTGGTATGCTAGTAATTATATGATATTTGCATGGAAGACCCAGGGGGAGCCCGTGGCAGTTGGATATAAGACCATGTAGGGGAGCCCATGGCATTCCTAGGTAAAGACCATGTGGGGGAGACCATGGCATGATGGTATAAGACCCTAGGGGGAGCCCACGTCTTCCTTATATGTTTATGTATGTGTTATGTAGTATGATAGATACTTCTGTGATATATGATATGCTACTTGATTATGTATGTTATTGCATGGAAGACCCCGGGGGAGCCCATGGCAGTTGGATATAAGACCATGTGGGGGAGCCCATGGCATTCCTAGGTAAAGACCATGGGGGAGCCCATGACATGAAGGTATAAGACCCTAGGGGGATCCCACGACATCCTTATATGTTAGTATATATGGCTTATGTGGTATATGTAGTTTTTAGAGCTAATATGATATTTGTTATGTGGATTGTGTGTGGTGTATGCTCTGGGGGACTCGCTAAGCATTAGCTTACAGTTTGTGGATTTGTTTTAGGTACATCTGAGCCCAAGGGCAAGGGCAAGGCTTGATGGCGTGGCGTGCACTCTCACTCGGGCATTTTATGGGACACTCTGATATTTTGAAATAAAGTTGTATTTGATATGGTTTTGAAAACAATTGTAATTGGTTTTTGTGGATGATGGAATTGTGTTTTGGATAATTAAAAATGAAAATTTTCTTTTGAAAAATTGTGTCGTTACAAGTTGGTATCAGAGCCTTGGTTGGAGGGATTCGGTCACACTCTCGGGTGTGTCAGGACTCAAAGTAAGGAAATGGTAAAATTGTTTTCAAAAATAAAAGTTAAAACTTTTGAGACTGGAAAAGAGGAGAGTGCAACGCGCGTGATCGGCAGAGCCAAGTAAGTAGTTCCCCAATGTGTTAGCCATGTTATACTGATATTTGAGCATTGATGATCGTATGGAATTTGATGTGTGTATGCTTTTAAAATTGTATATGGTTAGGAGCTTATAGCCTTAGAATGATTGATTTGGCCTTATTATTTGTTCCTTATCTGGTTGTGGTCCTAGGGTGGAATCTCTTATTCGAAAGTCTATTTGATACTTTTCTGTGTATAATTTGCATGAATAAATGCAACCTGTTATGATTGGTCTGTTTGATGTAGGTAGGGCAAATCTTAGGACAGCCTGGGATTTGATGTATGCGGTAGTCTATGGAATATGGTTTATTCTGGGACGAATTGGAGTTATTGATGGGTTTTCAGCATTCTAACACTCCTATGGTGTACATGCAACCCTAGAAACCTTGGATCTATGTTTGACTAAGATACATGCAAATAATTATTTTTCCAAGGTTCTTATCCTAACTAGCATGGCATGGGGTACTTGAATCAAATAAAACTAGTAGAATTACTTATCTTGTAGTAGTAGTTGATTGCTTGGAGTTTGAGAGCCTAGCACCAATAATGTGGATGCCTCAAATGGAAGTCACAAATCACCACAAACTTGGAAACTTGAGAGAATAGTCACAAACTTCTTGAAATCGGCCCTCTTAGTTTACACACATCAACTAGTGTCATTTCAAGAACCAAAGCCTCCTTCATATAGTGTGGTGGATTAGGGTTACATCCATGTAAACCCTAATACCCATGTCTTTTCATTTCCATAAGATCCATGGGTTAAAGCTCCATGGACTTTCCATGCAAGCCTAGCCCATTCCAAATAAGCATTAGCCTACACTATATAAATACAAGAGCCCATATTTAATTAGTCATACTTTTGATCTCTAAATTAATTCTAAATTAATTATAGATCAACACTAATTAAATAATATGATTTTATATTAATATATTAGAACTTATAATATATTAATAAATCATAACTTATACTATTCTCAAAAGATTATCCATAAATTGTTCGGGTGAAGTGCAACCCAAATGGACCATGCCGGGTCGGGTCAAGTACATACCAAATATAGTTATGGACTTAGACACTATATCCAACAGTCTCCCATTTGGATAAGTCTAATAACTATAGTTGCAAGTATGACTTCAGGAACCGATCAGCAATCGTAGCTCTTTAAACTCTGTTGAACTATGAAGCGCCATTTTAGATAAGTGATCATATAATCCTCTGTTCTAGATATCAGCCGGACAAATACATGGAACATGGTCTTGCTTATTGTCCAGCATTTGTTTCTCGATTTCTGATTTGTTTGACATAGAACTTAACTGAACACATCAATTTAGTTCTGACCAGGCCCGGTACATAGGTCAAAACAAAATCATCTAGGGGCCCAGATATCGCTTCTAATCCTAGAAGGAACAGATAAACTTCGACTCATATGTTTGCTCTACTACTTGTTGAATTACACACAAAAGCACAGTTTATAACATCGAGTTACCAATGCGTTTTCGTGCAATCAATGCATAACCAACTCATAGGCAACAAATCATATCTCTAGGTTTGAAGACTTATATGATATTTCCGTCTCACGATCACTCGAGATAAATTCCATGAAGTGATACAAGTGAGCGTGGGTTGAATCCAATACTCAGAACTTATGAGCACTCATGAGTGCTGTAGCCCCGCTTTGTCTAACATCTTAGACCTCTACAAGCCAACCCATGACAGTCTTGATTCATATCTACTTCCAACATATGACCGACTGTGGAGAGTTTGAATAATATGATATAAACCATAACATAATTATTCTGGAAGTCAAAACATGCAAAAAGAAATAATAGTAAACGATTGACAAGAGATAGCAACACTTTACTCATAAATAACAGATTTTATTTATCATCAAATGTCAATTACATTTTACAAATTTCAAGATTATCTAACTACTAAAACTAATATCATCCTTCAGCCCTATGCTCCGAGCATGCTGGAGATGCTTAACCCGAGTCAGTACCTTCGTGAGGGGATCTGCTGGGTTCTCATCCGATGATACCCTCTTTGCCACGAGGATTCCTTCTTCTATTCGATGTCTGATGAAGTGATATTTTCTGTCAATGTGTCTGGATCTCCCATGATCTCTTGGTTCCTTGGCTAAGGCAACCGCACTATTGCTGTCACAGAAAATCTCCATTGGCTCCTTTATAGCTGGTACAACTCCAAGGTCTCCGATGAAGTTCTTTAGCCATATAGCCTCCTTTGCTGCCTCGCTTGCTGCTATATACTCTGATTCACAAGTGGAATCAGCCACTGTCTCCTGCTTGGAACTTTTCCAAGTAACTACCCCTCCGTTTAGAGTAAAGACCCAGCCCGACTGAGAGCGGAAATTATCCCTGTCAGTCTGAAAGCTAGCATCACTGTACCCTACAACTCTCAAGTCCTCACTGCCACCGAGGGTAAGGACCCAGTCCTTAGTCCTCCGTAGGTACTTGAGGATATTCTTTACCGCAGTCCAGTGTGCCTTGCCAGGGTTCCCCTGATACCTGCTAACCATGCTCAAAGCAAAGGCTACATCAGGTCGAGTACACGTCATAGCATACATGATCGATCCTACAGCTGAAGCATAAGGTATTCGACTCATTTCTGCTATCTCAGCCTCAGTACTAGGGCTTTGTGTCTTACTCAATCTGGCGTTACTCTGGATGGGTAACTCTCCTTTCTTGGAGTTATGCATGTTGAACCTTTTCAATACTTTGTCCACATAGGTGCTTTGACTAAGTCCAATTAGTCTTTTACTCCTGTTTCTCAAAATCCTTATCCCTAGGATATAGGTAGCTTCTCCAAGGTCCTTCATAGCGAAACACTTCCCAAGCCAGGACTTTACTTCCTGCAGGGTTGGGATGTCATTTCCTATGAGTAGTATGTCATCTACATACAGTACCAATAATCTGACTATACTCCCACTAGCCTTGATATAGACACAAGATTCATCTTCACTCCTTGAAAAGCCAAATTCTTTGATTTTCTCATCAAAGCAAAGATTCCATCTGCGAGGTGCCTGTTTTAATCCATAAATGGATTTCTCGAGCTTACACACTCTACTGGGGTACTCTGTACTGACAAAACCCTCTGGCTGAACCATGTAAACATCTTCAGCCAACTTTCCATTAAGGAAAGCGGTTTTGACATCCATTTGCCATATTTCATAATCATGAAATGCATCAATGGCTAACAGAACCCTAATAGACTTAATCTTGGCCACTGGTGAAAAGGTCTCATCATAATCAACTCCCGGAGTTTGAGAATAACCCTTTTGCAACCAGTCGTGCCTTATAAGTGTGTACATTACCATCCATGTCGGTCTTCTTCTTGAAGATCCATTTGCACCCAACTATCTTACGATCAGGTACATTGTCAACCAAGTTCCAAACTTGATTGTCATACATGGACTGTATCTCGCTATCCATAGCCTCTTTCCATTTAGCAGCCTCAGGGCCTGCCATGGCTTCCGTGTAGTTGTTAGGCTCATCCAGATTTACCAGTGTGTTATCACTGATAAGTGTCTCACCTTCTACAGTAATATGAAAACCATAATAATGCTCAGGTGCATTCCTAACTCTGGTGGAACGCCTCAGAGGTATAGATTCTTCAGTCGGCTCAACAGGAGTTTCCTCCTCAGGTTGAGGGCTAGGGTTTGAGGTTCCTTCACCACTTGACTCTTGAATTTCCTCAAGGTCAATTTGCCTCCCACTGTCTCCTTGGCTCATGAATTCTCTCTCTCGAAAGAATCCTCTTCTTGCTACAAAGACCACATTATCACTGGGTCTGTAGAAGATGTAACCAAAGGATTTCTGTGGGTAGCCGATGAAAATACACCTTTCGCTTCGAGGTTCGAGCTTATCGTGAGTCTCGCGTCTCACGAAAGCCTCACAACCCCAAATCTTGATGTGGTCTAGATTGGGAACTTTTCCAGTCCACACCTCGTGAGGTGTTTTGGCAACCTTCTTTGTAGGGACTAGATTAAGGATATGGGCGGCAGTCTCTAAGGCATACCCCCAAAATGAGATTGGTAGCGAAGCTCGACTCATCATGGAACGAACCATGTCCAACAAGGTCCGATTGCGCCTCTCAGCTACACCATTCAACTGTGGTGTCCTAGGAGGTGTCAATTGTGAGACAATCCCACATTCCTTAAGATAGTCAAGGAACTCAGTACTAAGATACTCACCACCACGATCGGATCGAAGCATCTTTATGTTCCTGCCCAACTGATTCTCCACTTCTTGCTTAAACTCTTTGAATTTCTCAAAGGTTTCTGACTTATGCTTGATTAGGTAGACATATCCATATCTACTAAAATCATCAGTAAAAGTCACATAGAACCGATTAGCATCTCTTGTGGCGGTTCTGAAGGGTCCACACACATCCGTGTGTATGAGGTCCAACAAACCTTCAGCCCTAGCACAAGTGCCAGTAAAAGGTGACTTTGTCATTTTACCAAGCAAACAAGATTCACAACTATCATCTGACTTTAGATCAAATGACTCCAAGACTCCATCCTTTTGGAGTTGGCCTATGCGTTTCTTGCTTACATGTCCAAGACGACAATGCCATAAGGATGCTTTATCTAAGCTAGTGGAAGAGTTAATACACAATACATTATTTCCTAGATTATCTACAACAGATACAGTTTCATACACGCCATCACAAGGTAATGCTTTAAAATAAAGAACATTATTAAAGAAAGCATCAATACTACCATTATTATTATCAAAATAAAAGGTAAAACCTTGTTTATACAATGCATGAAAGGAAATAACATTTCTTGCCATTTCTGGCGAATAATAACATTTATTCAAATCTAATGTAAACCCACTATTTAGCACTAAGGAATAAACTCCTATCCTGGTGACATGTGAAGCTTTCCTGTTTCCCATGATCAAGTTTATCTTTCCCTGCTCCACATTCTCACTTCTTTTTAGTCCCTGCAAATCACAACATATGTGAATACCACAACCTGTATCAAGGACCCAAGACTTAGAATGAGGTGAGTTATTAGACAATATAGTGTATATACCTGCATGGTTGGGATTTACTTTCCCATCCTTCAAATCTTGCTGGTACTTTGGGCAGTTTCACTTCCAGTGCGACTTTTCATGGCAATAGAAGCATTCAACCTCATTAGGGTTAGCAGAAGGAGTGACAAAACCTTTCTTGGTTTTGCTTGAAGAGGAGCCGTCAAGGGTCTTACCCTTGGTACCCTTAGAAGGGTTCTTTCTCTTCTTCCCTTTGCCATGCCCGATTGCCAAGACATTGGCCGCATTTGGAGTAGGAGTAGGAGTAGTAACAACCGACTTACCCTTTAGACCACTTTCGGCGGTCTTCAAGAGTCCTTGAAGTTTGCTGAGGGTGACTTCTTCCTTGTTCATGTGATATGTCATGCGGAATTGATCATAACACGATGGCAAGGAGTGCAAAATGATGTCTATTGCTAACTCCTCAGGGAAATTCACATTCAGCTTCAGTAAACGGTCCACATACCTTTGCATTTTCTGTATGTGGCTCGTGATGGGTTCACCATCCTTCATTCGGGTTGTTATCATGGAGGAGATTATTTCATATCGCTCTTGACGAGCACTTTGATGGTAGCGGTCCATCAAGTCCTGGTGCATCTCAAAAGGATAATAGTCCTCATAGGACTTTTGGAGCTCGGTTGTCATGGTGGCCATCATGATGCATGCCACTTTTGTAGCATCTCTTTCATGTACCTCATATTCAGCAAGCTCTTCAGGAGTAGCAGTTGGCTCGGGTACCTTCAGCTCCTTGTCGAGAACATATTCTTTGTTCTCATACCGAGTGACCATCCTGATGTTTCTGATCCAATCTGTAAAGTTGGACCCATCAAAGATGACTCTCCCACAAAGATTCATGAGAGAGAAGGAGCTAGTAGGGTTTGAGCCAGAAGCATTGTTATTGGAAGACATCTGAAAAGAAGAGGGAATATATTAGATTAGATATAGAGATAATCCTTAACAAAACACCCAAATGTAATATTAAGGCTAGGACCCAACATAATATTTTATAACTTAGAAGAGGGATGCCGTAATCTAAGCTATAAGATATTTGAAGGTAGGTGAATGACGATTCACCAATTTCCACCCTGAAAAACGAAATATTTAATTAGGTTTTAATTGGTTTAGAAACTCCTAGATTCTTTGAGATTCATTGAACTTTCTTCAATGGCATGTTTCAATCTCGAGTGTGCCCTTCAAGTTTTGTGACTGGGATGCCGAGGATCACAAAACAAGGTGTGAGGTAACGATGCAAATTACTTGGTACCCTTAATGTATTACCCCTCAATCGATGTGCCGGTTAACCACACACGCTCCATCGATACTATGATAAACATTAAGCCACCCTTTACCTACCTTGTTAAGTTCAAGTTAGTGTGCCGGTTAACCACACACGCTCCACTAACGACTTAAACAAAATGTAAAGTGTAATTTCATGGATTAGCACCTTATTCACATTTTCCTAAAATAACTAAGATTGGGAATTCAGTAAAGTTTAGTTACTTTAGTATTATCATTATACTTTTAATGAGAATTTATAAGTCCTTGTCCTACCAGTTCGGCTAACGACCCTCCACCGATCAAGGAAATTGTGGGTGAGAGTGGACACCCATTAAGTTGCCATTTTATAGGCAACAACCTTATACCCCCCTTATAGACCGGCTTCGTGAATGAGGCGTACTAGCGGTAAGACGACTTGATCTTATACATATATAAATATTATTAAACTTATAATATTATAAAGTATAAGGGTTGAATTTTAACTTTTAAAATTCTAGGGGTTGGAACTAAAGTTTTAATATGACTTTACATGTTCCAAAACTTGAGGGCAAGTTTTGTAAACTTTCAAAACTTTTCATTTCTCATAACTTATGAGTTAATGGTTATTCAAAATGAAGACTCTTCATTTTTTTGTAACCTATGTGTTCTTTTAATGGTTATTTATAAATGTGACTTTTGGTTATCCATAACTTAAGAACTAGTTATGGACTCCATTAAAACACATAAAGATCAAGAATTAATCTAATCAATTATTAGCACATAATTTCTATGATCTTCTAAACTCATATGTTTATGAATGTTCATATCAAAAATTTCAAGAATCGTAAGTACATATACAAAACTTGAAATTTTGATACGAGCTTTTGAACAAAACTTCGATTTTCAAGTTTTTTTTTGCATCAAGTATCAAATAAACAAACCTGGCTCTGATACCACTGATGGGTTTTCAGCATTCTAACACTCCTATGGTGTACATGCAACCCTAGAAACCTTGGATCTATGTTTGACTAAGATACATGCAAATAATTATTTTTCCAAGGTTCTTATCCTAACTAGCATGGCATGGGGTACTTGAATCAAATAAAACTAGTAGAATTACTTACCTTGTAGTAGTAGTTGATTGCTTGGAGTTTGAGAGCCTAGCACCAATAATGTGGATGCCTCAAATGGAAGTCACAAATCACCACAAACTTGGAAACTTGAGAGAATAGTCACAAACTTCTTGAAATCGGCCCTCTTAGTTTACACACATCAACTAGCGTCATTTCAAGAACCAAAGCCTCCTTTATATAGTGTGGTGGATTAGGGTTACATCCATGTAAACCCTAATACCCATGTCTTTTCATTTCCATGAGATCCATGGTTTAAAGCTCCATGGAGTATCCATGGACTTTCCATGCAAGCCTAGCCCATTCCAAATAAGCATTAGCCTACACTATATAAATACAAGAGCCCATATTTAATTAGTCATACTTTTGATCTCTAAATTAATTCTAAATTAATTATAGATCAACACTAATTAAATAATATGATTTTATATTAATATATTAGAACTTATAATATATTAATAAATCATAACTTATACTATTTTCAAAAGATTATCCGTAATTTGTTCGGGTGAAGTGCAACCCAAATGGACCATGCCGGGTCGGGTCAAGTACATACCAAATATAGTTATGGACTTAGACACTATATCCAACAGTTATCAGGTAGAGCCTTGGGGAAAGGTACAGGTAGGTGTGGAAGGTAGTATTGGGCTCGTACTACTAAAACCACATGACCTGTACCCGAACCAATGTTAGACCTGGGAGCTCTAAGGAGGACCGGTGTGGGAAGATCCCTGTTATGAACATCCTGATCATTATGTTTTATGGTATTGCAATACAGTATGGTGGTGAGATGACATGGAGTTGGGGGATCAGGATCGGCATCTGGATCTAGGTCGAGCGATGGAACCGAGCCCATTGACGAGAGGTTGTGTGAGCTCATCGCATCCGAGGTTACGAGAGGCATTCTTGACGCTACCCAATTATCTTTGGGACGGTCAAGGAGGGCATGATGGAGATCATGGAGGAGAGGCTCAGGGCATTCAGAGCCGAGATTGCTGCGGGTTAGGTTGGGGCCCGAACTCCCTCGTTCCGGGAGTTCAAGGCGTGTGGGGCGCCGGAGTTCTTCGGGGTCAGGGACCCCATTGTTAGCCGACGTTGGGTGACGGATATCGAAAACGCCCAGCGCACGAGTTCTTGCGCTGGAGGCCACCAAGGCCGATTTCTGCAACACTGATATATATATATATATATATATATATATATATATATATATATATATATATATATATATATATATATATAGTTATGTTATAATGTGAATGGACAATTATTTTGCGGACGTGTGGACAATGCTATTCTATGAGAATTACCAAGAGAATAAGTTGTTTAATAATGTGAATACGTTCAACCTTACATAAATATCATTATTTTCATGCATTTTCACTAATTCTTATTCGTTTTTGTTCTCACACATCGTTTTTCACTCACTTTCATTCTGACAGAATACGACTCAATAAACATTCTGACAATATTATGACAGAATGAGAATAATAATAAAAAGTTTATAATAACTTTATAGATTATTTAATTTGTGAGAATGTTTGTTAATGACAATAGTTATGTAAGATTGAACGCATTTATATTATCAAACAACATATTTTATTTGTCATTCTTCCAGAATACCACTGTCCACACGTTCGCATAATAGTTATCAATCCACATTTGAACCTATCTCTCTCTCTCTCTCTCTCTATATATATATATATATATATATATATATATATATATATATATATATATATATATATATTAGACGTATTTTTTTATTTTTAATTTTGAAGGAGGATTTATTTTTTTATTTTTGTTGTGGGACTCAAATCAATTTGGACGGCCCTCTTAAGGGAACCCAACTAAACACATCAACCATAAGATGTTTAAGATTCATACTTTGTTTTGCAGTGATACTTTAATGTCGCTATTAGTACCCGATCACACGAACATATACATAATGCTGCTAGATTTCAATGTCGCTATTAGTACCCGATCACACGAACATATACATAATGCTGCTAGATTTCAACATGTAAAAGATAATCTCTTCCAATATTTTGCTTGCTTGTGTCCGTTGAACAAAAAAAGGTAGAGACACTATTAGAGCATCTCCAACTTACTCTCATTCTCAATTATTTTTCTATTTTTTCTCTCATTCCTTTCCAACCCTACCCCATTTATTCCCTCCATTTTGACGGAAACGAATAATATAACACCATATTTGGTGTTATACTATTCATTTCACCCAAAATGAGATAAACTTTGAGTTGTCGGTTCTAGTCTCTCGTTTTATATATTTATACATTTCTGGTGTTTTTACCTACTAATTATTATTTAAAGACAAAATTACAAAAATGGTCCCTGTGGTTTACCAAAAGTCACAAAGTCAGTCCCTATTAATTTTTTTTGATGCAAATGGTCCTTGTGGTTTGCGAAAGTTGCAAAGTTGGCCCTTTTTACTAACACCGTTAGTAAAACGCCGTTAGGGACTAAATCTGTAAGGGCATTTTCGTCTTTTCAAGTATAGAATGACTGAATTCGTGACATTTGAGAAACCACAGGGACCATTTTTGAAATTTGTTTGAAAAAATAAATTAATTTGCTGAAGGTAGGGGGGAAGGGTCGAACTCATGACTTCCACCCCTCTTTATTTGACCAAAACCTTAACCAGTTCAACTGATTGCTCACTTGATTATAACACCCTAAAACTAATTTATATAATAACAAAAACGTTAATATTTAAATAAAAAATAAATTACAAAAAACATTTTTTTCACATAACTTTTTTTTTAAATAAAACAAAAAGTATTTTAGTCGTATTATAAAAAAAATTGTTTTTTACAAATAATTTGTATGTATTTTTATGTATTTATTTTACGTAAAATATATTTTTTTATTTCTTTAAAAAATAAGTTTTCGTATAAAAAATATGTTTTCGTATATTATATTTTTTTATGTCTTTGAAATAATAATAATTAACACTACTCATGACATAAAAAAAATATTAATTCTTTTGGGTCGCTAGTTCTAAAATACGTATTTCATCTTTTTTTAAATACATATAACCGAAAAACGGTTTTCAGAAAACCGATTGGACCAATCAGTTTTCTGAAAAACCGTTTTTCGGTTATATGTATTTAAATAAACATAAAAAACCTATTCGGTTATATATCTTATTTAAAATACGTATTTCATCTTAATTGCAAGTTCTAAATCGTATGATTGAAATGATGATGAAAAGAAATAGTGATATATCTTTTTAAAATAACGATAATTAATAGTACTCTTGACATAAAAAAAAACCGTATAAATTGTTTAGATACATAACATAATCGTTGTTAAGTTGTTTTTAATACATATAACCAAAAAACGGTTTTAGAACTAGTGACTCAACATAATTTATACATTTTTTTATGTCATGAGTAGTGTTAATTATTATTATTTTAAAGACATAAAAAAAATATAATATACGAAAACATATTTTTTATACGAAAACTTATTTTTTAAAGAAATAAAAAAATATATTTACGTAAAATAAATACATAAAAATACATACAAATTATTTGTAAAAAAGAATTTTTTTTATAATACGACTAAAATACTTTTTTTATATAAAAAAAAGTTATGTAAAAAAAATGTTTTTTGGTCAAATAAAGGGGGTGGAGGTCGTGAGTTCGACCCTTCCCCCTACCTTTAGCAAATTAATTTATTTTTTCAAACAAATTTCAAAAATGGTCACTGTGGTTTCTTAAATGTCACGAATTCAGTCCTTCTATACTTGAAAAGACAAAAATGTCCTTACAGATTTAGTCCCTAACGGCGTTTTACTAACGGTGTTAGTAAAAAGGGCCAACTTTGCAAGTTTCGCAAACCACAAGGACCATTTGCATCAAAAAAAATTAATAGGGACTGACTTTGTGACTTTTTGTAAACCACATGGACCATTTTTGTAATTTTGTCTTATTTAAATGTAATATTTAATAATTATAATATTGTATTATATATTAAATTATATTAATTAATTATAAATATAAATTTTTGTTGTTTATCAAATTCATATTAAAATTTAAATACATATTGAATTTTTTAAAACATAATAACGTATTTTACAAAAGCTTATAATTACGTATTATAAATATAATATTATTTATTTAATATTATTGTAATGAAAAAGTTATAGACTATATATTTGTTAAAACCAAATTAATAAAAGGGGTGTATTTGACAAATTATATAAGTTAAAAGAATGAAATATACTTTTGGGGGATAAAAATGATGTAAAAAATGGAGTAGGGTTGGAGATGAAACACTATTTACCCCATTTTTTTCTCCATTTTTAGGCCGAAAATGGAAGTGAGTTGGAGATGGTCTTAAATGATTAGTTACGACTTACAAATGTAAAGATGCCATTATTTTAAATTTTTATACTTAAAACTATGTATTTTCTAAAACTTTTTCATAGCATATCGTTTTTATAACAAGATCCATTTAGTTAATTACTTACAATCAATGTTTTAAAAATCGGTTTGAACCGGCCGGTCGAAACGGTTGGACCGGGAACCGGGGGAGGGAGCGGTTCAACTATCACCGGTTTTACGTTGATTTCTGAACCGGATTGAACCTGTCAGTTTTTAGAAAAATCCGGTTGAACCGGTTAAACTGAATAAAAATATCTGGAAATGAACCATTTGCATAATAAACTTTGGTGATTTTTTTCAAATCTATTTTGTTTTCTCTAAATAAAAACATATGGTGTATGTTATAACGTTTTTTGATGTGTTCATCTAAAACTATACTTTGTATCGGTATTATACTTTATTTTCTTTTTGACGTATATAGATTGATATAAAACATTAAAACTTCTGGTTATGTGTTATTTTAATGTATTTGGATTGATTCACAACTTAATTTTATGTATATTTTTAATGTTTGAACTTGTAAACATCAAATCATGATTTATATATTATGTATGCGTAGGAAAATAGAAACAAAAATGAAAATTATAGAAACCGGTTTACCCGACGGTCAAACCGGTTAAACCGGGAACCGGTCACCATACCGGTTCAACTAAAAAACCGGTTTGTAAAAGATTGCTTACAATTAAATTGACTATTAAATAAAAGAGTAAATTACACGAATGGTCTCTATAGTTTGGGGTAATTGCACGTTTGCTCCCTAACTTATTTTTTTAACTCAGAAGGTCCCAACTGTTTGTTTTTGTTACACGCTTAGTTACTGTCTTAATTAAAATGACTATTATGCCCTTATTTAAATAAAATAAAATATTCTTTTTAGGTAAGATAAGTGAGGTGGGGGTGGGGTTAGGAGTGTGTTTATTTAAATAAATTTAAAAAATTAAGGGCAAAATAGTATTTTTAGGTAAGATATGGACCAAGCGCAATAAAAAACAAACAGTATGGACCTTTCGAGTTAAAAAAATAAGTTAGAAACCAAATACGCAAATTACTCCAAATCATAGGGACCAGTCGTAAACAAAATTATTTTATTTCGTTAATAAACAAACTCTGTTCTTTATTAATAAGTAATATTTATTTATTTTAGTGTACTGTGATATAACTTCATATTGAGTTGTGATTTACCACTTAAAGCGGTGTTTCCCAAGCTTTATAAAATTGAATCAAACAAAAATTATATGGTCTTTTACAGGTTTGTCGGAGAGGAAGGGACTGATTGGAATTGAATATGGCGAAGACAACCTAGAAGAGGCCGTGAAGCTACTGTTATAGTGAACATTTCAACTGTTTTGGATGATGTGGGGCGAAAATGGAGAGGAGAGGTATCAGGTTTATTTTCGGTACAATCTTTCAGATGTTTTTTGGCTGATAAGGTGTCGAATAATACTAATTTGAAGACCTTCAAATGGATTAGTTAGGTGTCTTTGAAAACAAATTGTTTTGCTTGAAGTTTGTTTTTAAACTGAGTTCTAGTGGCGAGTAATCTCTCGGTTAGGGGCATTACTCTATCTTCATCTCTATCCCTTTTTATAATTTCGTGGAGTAAGAAGTTTATCACGTTTTTTTGAAGGGTTTAGATCATTTTTTGGTCATTTCACTTTTGGTTTTATGCTCATTTGGTCATTTAACTCTTTTTAAATTTTAAAAAGTCATCAAACTTTTGGTTTTGTAATCGTTTAGTCACTTACGTTTTCTTTGGTCACTTAACTTTTGGATTTGTGTTCATTTAACTTTTAAAATTGTTCTCATTTAGTAACTAAACTTTTAAAAAATTAAAAAGTTTAGTGATTAAATGAACACAATTTTAAAAGTTAGGTGACTAAATGAGTACAAATCTAAAAGTTAAGTGACCAAATCAAAAGTTAAGTGACTAGGTAAGCACAAAGCCAAAAGTTTGATGACCTTTTAAAACTTAAAAATAGTTAAGCGACCGAATTAGCACAAAACCAAAAGTTAAATGACTAAAAATGACCTAACTCCTTTTTTCAATTGCCATTTTTCTGGTTGTATTTGAAGATGGTTTGGTTCTTGGACTAGTTTTCTTTTGTTGCCTCCTTTCAATAGAGATGATGTCATAAATGCTTTAGGTGATTCGATGCATGGGAGGAAGAGACGTAAACTACACTTAGCCTTGGTTTACTCTGTTATTTTCCGTATTTGGAAAGCTTAAAACCCATTGGTGTTCAATAAAAATAGATGCTCTCCTTTAAAGACGACGGATGACATTCAACTTATGGCGGATTAAGTTTCGTTCTAATTATACTTCTCTATGTTGGTTTAATTTGTGTATTTCTCCGTTAAATACTTGTAATTTATAAAGAAGCTAGTGTTTGCTACATTCACCGTTCAAAAAAAAAAAAGATAACAATACAATAAAAACTGTTTGTATCATACATATTTTATCAAACAATAAATTACCTATGATTATATTATCACATTTTCTTTTTTCTTTATTATATCCTTAATTCCTTATATGTTCAAATTATTTTTTAACAGCATGATTATAATTAAATTATCAGTAACATGATAAATAATTGTTTGCCATGTAACTAAAAATTCATAAACAATGACAACTTTCTATATAATTTGCCGATGCGGTAGATGAGTAGTTCACTCCAAAACAAGCAGCTTTAGACTTTTTAAACCTGGTCAATGGTTTAGACTTTCTTTTTTTAAATTCAAACGGCTCGGCCGATCTTTGACCATACTTACACCTCTGACCGGCTCCACTCTTAAATTCCCCAGTACCACAAGGAATTGGTAAATGACAAAATTGTCCTTATTTTATCCTTTATATTGCGCTTTTGACATTTCCCATTCATCAACCAAAGACCCTATTTTCATATTGAACAATAAACATTACTTTCATTTTCTCGTCATAATTGGCTAGAGTACAAAGTCTTTATCCTACTATTCAAAGCATTGATGCACCAAGGGTAAAAGAGAGAACGGGCACCACCAGCCAATTTTGAAAATTTGAACTTGATTTTATTTTATAAATATATAAGAAATAAAAAAATATATATATTCAAGTCATTTTACCATTATAAAAAAAAATAAGACAATACTTATTATCCATTTGTTGCACTTAATCTATTAAAAAAAAATCATAAATTATACCATTTTACAGGTTCACATAGCAGAGAAACAAGATATCATTTTTAACATTGCACTAAGCCACTTAACTTGAGAATTAACGGTATATATATATATATATATGTTTTTTACTTTAAATTTACATGTATTTGACTTTTTTATGGACCTTTATTTAAATGTTTGTCATTTTCACATGTATTACAGGTAAAACGGTGAAATCAAATAAGCAAAAATAATCCTTGAAAGTCATCAAGACAACCACACAAGGTCTTTCATAGTTTCATGTCCTTTTGTAAACCATAAAAACATATGTTTGACAAATACCATTTTTTGTCTTATTTTTATAATATTTAGAATATAAACTATTAAACAAAAACAAAGACGATACCAAAATTGTCAAAAATGTAATATTATAAATTAATAAAATATAAGGGGCCTTATGGTCATTTCAATATAAATAAAACAACAAAAGCTTAAAGTCGTATTTACTAGGGTAGGTGGTATCCACCTTGAAGTAGCCGTTAGGCCCGTTACAACTCATCCTTCTCTTCTCTGCTTTAACCTCCCACTCCCGCCCTTCGGAGGTAACATGTTTATCGTCGGAGATTCTACCTCCGACCACCAGTGAGCAAATCAACGATGCCTCCGAGCATTGTAAGGTTGTGCAATATGAACGACGGACATGTCAACGTCAAGTCGCTGGAGCCTTTTTCCGTCTTGACTTCTCTGAAAAAGCGAAAACGTCCGCCGATGATTGAGATCCCTAATGTACTTCAAGTAATTGAATCCGCTGCTGAAAAATTCAGACCGAAGAGTTGTGAATCCAGATCTGACGTGTTTTCGTCTAGTGGATTCGGCGTCGGTGTTTGCTCCGTCAAAGGCAGGAAATTATTCATGGAAGATACTCATACGATTGTTTCTTCTTCGAACACTGACAAGGTACATCGAAAGTTCCTAACGAATTTAGAGTTTTGTTGGTGAAATTATTCATGTAAATTAGTTCGTGTATTGATTTGCTGCTGAGATTTTGATGTATGTAAAAGAGTAGTTAGAGAATCGAGATCGATTTTTGATGTTCGTTTACTTGCTTTTGTTGTTGTGAAACTAGGGTTTCTTCGGGGTTTATGATGGACATGGAGGCAGGAAGGCTGCGGATTTTGTAGCGGAGAACCTACACTCGAATATATTCGAGATGTTAGAAAAATCCTCGGGGAATACAACAACAGAAGAAGTTGTTAAAGCTGCATTCATGAAAACAGATGATGAATTCCTGAAACAGGTTCGTGTTTTCATTTTGTGTTGATGAACCTTGGATTAATTGTGTTTTGAGTTATAAACAGTAGTACCCTAATTTGTTGCGAACAAACCATAGATATTTCAAAATGCCTGAAAAACACTGCACTCGTAGGATGATTACTTGTTCTCAAATCAAACATCCTCGTTTAAAAAGTTAACAAGTCTCCATTTTCCGAGGTGGAATGGTGAATTCTATTACAGTTCACATTACAACAATGGTGTTCTTCAACCATCGAACTTGTCTTTCTTCACAAACTAACCATTTTAGTGAAAATGCCAAAAGCACACTCTAGTCCATGACTTTCGATAGCTTTCTTGCCCATGTGTCACAAAAATTCTACTAAAAAGTGGCGTGCACAAACATGGCATTGTTTATCGTGACAAGAATGTCAAACATTTGTTTAACAACAATTTGACTAATTCTTACATATTCTACTATTCAACAAGTTTCTTAAGAGTTGTTTACATACATGTTTACTCATTCAACTATTCAAGATCTAGACTTAGTCATATCATGCTAATGACATAGTCCCATTCCCATACCCAATGGTAAAGTTAACAATTCCCGCTATAATTGACCTTCTCTTTAAAAGAATAACATTACTAGCAAAAATATCAATACTAAACTGTATTTTAAAACTATAAACATTTTTGTCCCATTTTTTATTTAGGGATTAGAGAGTGGTGCTTGCTGTGTAACAGCCTTTATTGAAGGAAAAGAGCTTGTGGTTTCAAACTTAGGTGATTGTCGTGCTGTTCTTTCAAGAAAAGGAAAGGCTGAGGTTTTAACTAAAGATCATAGAGCATCACATGAGGATGAACGAAAAAGAATACAAGATAAGGTACACAATTAAATTAATTAGTATTTTTATTAAATAAAAAAAAGATAATGTAATTGAGAGTTGAATTAAAATTAAAAGTATGTTGCTATTTTTTTTATTTAGGGTGGATATGTGGAGCTTCATCGTGGGACTTGGAGGGTTCATGGTGTACTTGCAGTGTCAAGGAGCATAGGTGATGCTCATTTGAAAGATTGGGTATTGGGTGAACCTGAAACGACGATTTTACCCCTGACAGATGAGTTGGAGTATCTAATTTTGGCTTCAGATGGACTGTGGGATGAGGTATACAAAACATATTACTTATGTTTTATAAATTTTAGACAAAATTACACAAATGGTTATTGTGGTTGCCAAAAAAAATACCATTACAAAGACCTTATAAAGAAAAATAAGGGCAAAATGGTCATTTTATCAACACTTGCCAAAAAAAAATACCATTACAAAGACCTTATAAAGAAAAATAAGGGCAAAATGGTCATTTTATCAACACTTAACGCCTCTTTTGTAACGGAGTTAGTCATGAGGACCTCAAGGATTGCTCATGTTCAAAATTCTTCATAAGGACTTGTTGTGTTATTCTTTGCCAACCACAAGGACCATTTATGTAATTTTGTATAAAGATATCTCCTAACTTATGTATTTATTTAATAGAAAAATGTTAGAATAATTGACTGCAATATTAGTAAAAGCCACCATTAATGAAAGGATTTTTTTTTTCTTTTGTGAAAAGCCTTTTGAGATTTTCAGAAAAGCTACATTAGAATCTTTTACTTTCAAATGCAAAACTTGAAAGCAATCTTGTATTTGTTAACTCTCTATAAAAAGTTATCAAAGATTTATTAACTTTCCATAAGAATTTACATTAAAGTTGTTTAAGATTTGTTATCTTTTCGAGTAAAAGGAGTTTTTGCAGCATTTACCATTTATTTAATTTATATTTTTAATATTAAATCATTAGAAACACACTATTAAAAATTAAGTTACAGTAATTAAGATTTAAATTAAATAAAAACTATAGTAACTAAAAAATAAAATAAGATTCTTTATAAAGGAACACATTAATCACAAAACAATATACTTTCTTTTATAAAAGATATACTTAATATCTATGAATGAAAGTCTATGGTGGTGTATTTGATTAAAAATAATACATAATATTTTTTTATATATAAGTAAATGTCATAAATGTTATTATTTTTTTCTTCACAAATAACTTATCTTACCTTTAAAAAAAAAAAAAAAACGTTACAGTACCTAAAATAAGGCAAAAATTAGAAGAGAGTTTGCAAGAACCAAAATTGAAAACCAAAAATGTAAATTTTATAAAAGAAAGGGTGTAAAATGTAATTATTAGGTAATTTAAAGGGCTTGAGTTAACCTTTTGAAAATAATTTGGGTTTTCAGGTCGGAAACCAAGAAGCTGTTGATATGGTGACACGATGCATGAGGAATCTTTCATCCAAACCCAAGAAAGTTTATCGAGTGAAGCAAATAAAACAGAGAATTAATAATAATATTAATAATAAATGGAAAGAAACTGAAAATGAAAATGAAAATGAAAATGAAAACGAAAACGAAAACGAAAATGAGGAACCTAGTTTGAAGGTTAGACGTATATCACATGTTGACCAAGTCAACGGCATGATGCCATTGCCATGTGGCCTTGTAGAGTCCTGCAAGGAGCTTCTGAACCTTGCCGTAAGTAGAGGTAGTTTAGATGATATAACAGTTATGATACTTGACCTAAAAGCTTTCAACTAATTATGTAGCTAGTATGTACATTGTGCATTAAGAGATGTACTTTGCGTTAGTTAGATTTAGCATTTTTTTCCTCTCTATTCGTTACCCGTATAATTATAAATTGTATCTCTTGCATTAAAAGTTAGGATTTCACCATTTTGCTCTTCGGTGCTCAAGATTATAGCATTTTCTTGTTGCATATGTTTGTCAAATGTATCAAAAACAACCATTTATTGTGAATCTCCATGTTATTTTACAAAATAGAAAGTGATGGTAAAGAAAAAGTTATTATTGTTGCCTAATAATTCCAATCTAAAACGACTTTGGAGCCATTGGGCTAAAATCTAAAACAATTTGATTATCTATATTAATTTATTCCAAAGTTCAAATATTAAAGTATAAATGCACATGTATGTATACAAACCCAAACACATTCCAACCATCGCCAAGCAAGAAAACAAATATTGGCACATTTTTTATAACAACATAAACCAATAATAATTCAACACATAAAGTAGAATTCTACATAGCCTTGATAACAAATTATGAGGACAAATAACCATAAATTGTTGCACCATACCAAAGTTCTAAAAAGTTCGATCATTGCATTGCCATGGCACGCTAATGTTTGTATTTGTCATCAAGTTTTATCAAAATCTCGTCTTAAGTCATATATGTATATAAAAATAAATAATAGTAGAAAATAAATATAAAATATTAATTATATACAAAATTGCAACCTCAAATCACGCCTTACAAACGATGTGACTCACCAAGGCTTGTAAAAGCGTGATGTTCGACATTCCCGACAAAGTCACGCCTTACATTATTTAGAACTTTGCTCCATACATAACAAAAACAACAATTGATAGGCAACGAGCTAAATCCAATCTTTTTCCTCCTAACTTTTTTGAGGTCGACACCAATATATATATATATATATATATATATATATATATATATATATATATATATATATATATATATATAAAAAGGTATTTACATCTGTTTGATTCATGTTTTTGTATATCAAAAGCATAAACAAAAGTAAAAGACGTGACTCTATACGTTCCGTCTTCTCAAAATCTGTGCGAGGTACCTGTCTACTGATTTCTTGAGAATACAAGCAGTTTTGAAAGAGTATCAGCATAAAGCTGGTGAGTTCATAAGCATGTTTTTGTAATGAAAATCATGTCATTGAATCTGTAAAATGTTTGTATGCTTCCCAAGAAAATCCAATATTTTCTAACATATGTGTTTATTCCTATGTCTGTAGAAGTGTATAATGTATTAGTTTGTACTTCTGGTTACAACCAACTGTATTGTATAACATTGTTTTGAATGAAAACTCTTTGTATGAAAACCCTGACTGTCACCAGTAATGTATAAGATGTTCTGTTTGAAACTCTGGTTACCACCAGTATGTATGGTAGTTTCATTACTTAAAATAGAACTATGAGTTGAAATCCCTGGAATCCTCCAGTTGTATTATGAACTAGTTTTATTAATAAAATAAAATTAAAGAAGAATGAAATCTCGTAAACAATAAGGTTAGTTTATACTATTGTGAGTCGTATAACCATGCTTGATATGACTGATGACCTCTACGACGTTCTTCAGACGTTGGACGGTATGATATTTGTCACCCCAGGCATGCCTGCCTAACTGTAGCTAGCAGTTTAGGTATGGCATTGTCAGTCCCGAATAGATCTATTCACAAATCTCACGCTCTCCCTCCACTAGACTCTGGTTACACTAAATGATAGGATTTAACTTGTACCCCGAAAGGTACAATTGAAGAGTTGTCTCACAATCCTGTATTACTAGTTTACGTGTAGTTCTGTATTGTTCTATTGTGTTTAAATCCGTTCGTATACTCTGTAGGGTAATAATTATAATTAATAATTATTTAGTATTGTATTCTTGTTACCCGAGAAATATCATTGAATATCATAAACTAAGTCTGACATAGTTTATATGCCTGTAAATGTAAAACCGTGTATTGAAATCCCAAACTATACCTATTATAGTTTGTATGTATGTTATGTACTTGGTTTGTGCATTGATCTGAAAACTATGCAATTATGCTTGTAGGTTGAAAACGTCCCTTATGCTCAGCATGTTACAAAAGGGATAAAATATCTAAATATAAAACGTTAAAATAGTAAAAGCATAGGGGTATGAACTCACTGTTAGTTGTGTGAATAGTCGGACAGCGAAAACTGGGAGTGAAGACCCTCGAGTTGATGTACGCGGCACTCAACGGGATCCTAATACAATTAATACATATATGCATTTTATTAGCGAAACCATTATTTATAGTGTTGGGAAAACACTTGCTTTCAGTTTAGGAGTGTTACTGGGACTCGATTGAATCGGAAAAGTGGGTTTGCAGCCAAGATTCACGGTGTGAAGGAGTTTGCGGCCGTGAAGGTTTCTGGCCGTGGACTGTTCTCGGCCGTGAACAACCCTTGAAGGGTTTACGGCCGTGAACGGTGTTCTTGAAGAATCTATGAAGGTTTGAAGGGTTTACGGCCGTAAACGGTTTGCGGCCTTTGAAGATTTGAAGGGTGTACACCCATAAACTCAAGAACAACGATGTTGGATTCGATGAAAAACGTGTTTTAGCTGCTCCAAAACAACTTCCAAAGGTGATTTCTTGATGATAATTGGAAGAAAAGAGGGTGTTTTGATGTTTACGGTTGAGAGGTAGAGAGAGAGAATGAGAGAGTTTTTAGCTAAGAAAGTTCAAATGAAGGTGGGGGTCCCGTATATATAGGCTGGGGCTAAGAAAGTTCAAATGAATGCGCAAATAATTTACTACACCCAATAAACAATGTGTGTGTCTGTGTTAAAAATTCGATTCAAGGTAGTCTTAAAAACTTTCATACTCAACCCACATGGATATATGTTCAATGTTTACTAACAATAATTAAATATATGACTCAATCCATTCAATTCACACTCATCCACGATAGTACAAATGATATATAATACTTTAAATAGCAACCAAATTATAAACCGACGAATAGTTTTTTTCAACAATTAGTTTTTTTTCGGCGGACAATGATTAGTTTCAATTCAACAATTAGTTTGGTTTAGAAAACATATCATATTATAAAAACGACAAAATTTATCGTAAATAAGAGTTTAGAGATTAGTGTTTAATTTCGAGGGGGAGGGGGGTCGCGCAATAAATATAAGTATGATATATTTTCATTTTTAAGTTATAATATGTTGTTTTTGGTTAAAACTAAAAATATGTGTTACTTCTGTTAACATAAATAATTACATTGGTGTTATGAGTTACAAATGAAAATATGTTAGTATTTGTTAAAATGAAAATGTTTGTTTTTATTTTAGATTTAAAAAAGTTTTGGAAGGTTATGACATAAAATATGATTATGTTTTAGGTGAAATGTGACATACTTTTTTTGGGTCAAAAAAATACCTTATATATATTTTTTTTGTATAAAAACAACATTTGTTGAAGGAAAGGAGCATAGGTGATGCTCATTTAAAAGAATGGGTATTGGGTGAACCTGAAACGTCGATGTTACCCTTGACAGATGAGTTGGAGTATCTAATCTTGACTTATGATGGACTCTGAGATGAGGTATACAACACATGTTACTTATATTTTATAGACAAAATTGCACAAATGCTTATTGTGGTTGGCAAAAAAATAACACTGCCAAGCCCTTATGAAGAAAAATAAGGGCAAAATTGTAACATCTTGATTTCCAGGTATTTTCAAATTTGACCATTGATTTGAGTTTGGTTTGCAAATTTAGTCCCAATGGGCATTTTCGTAATTTTTGGGCAAGGCTCGCGTATGTTGGGCATACGTTTCGTACGGTGGGCGTACGTGGCCACGGTGCAAACCCTGAATTTTAGGGTTTGGACCCTATTTAAGCATCATTATAGCCTCATACCCTTCCTTATCTTCAGCCTCCATCCTTATCTCGAAACCCTAAAGTGTATGAGTGTGTTTTGAAGGTTAGAGAGCCATTTTAGTGGTCTTGGTGGTGAAGGAGGAACCTAGAAGTTGTGGTGTTTAACTCAAGGCTTTGGATCCAACAACTACTCTCTCTTATGCATCTAGAGGTATATAGCTCCAACCCTGATGAATATTTCATTAAGATTTAGTTTAGCTTAAAGTTGGCACCTTTGTGTCCCAATTCTTGATCATTGTGAGTATGGCATACTCCAGGACTTTTGAGTTGTCCTTTCAGATGTTTTAGGGTGTGTTAAGTCATTAAAACGTGATCTTAGACATTAGCTTATTTCCATGCATGATCTAGGTTGTCTTAATGGGTCAAGAAGCTAGGGTTTTTGATGTTAAGGGCCATGAAAAACCATAAAGTTGTAAACTTTATGGTTAAGAACACCTTTTAGGGTCTAGATCTGGATTTTGGACGTAAGTGCTTAAGGATTAAGCTCTTAATGGGTTGAGTGGGTGGCAACCGTGTATGTTGGGCGTACCAAAGGGTACGTTGCGCGTACGTGCTCAGCCCTTGATCGTTTGGTCAAGCATGCAGTACGCCCCCACGTACGTGTTAAGTATGCCCAACGTACTCACCGAGTTGACCCGGTTGACTCTGTTGACTTTGAATTAGATTTTGGCCAAAGTTGACCTAGGGGTATTTTTGGTATTTTGATATGTATTCTGAGTTTTGGTCACTGTATTCTTAAAGGTGACTGATAAAGTTAATCTCGGAGCAACGTGTTGTTTCAGTTTCTTATCTTTCTGTAAGGTGAGTTTTCTCACTGTATCTATGGGTCGAAGGCACCAATACCGACCCATTATAGTGTTATGTAGAATGATAGTTGTTATATGGCTTATATGTGTTTGCATGTTCGGGTTTAAGTACACCCTAGGGCGGGGCCCACTATGACATGTTCAGGTTGAAATACACCATAGGGCAGGGCCCACTACGGTATGTCGGGTTGAAATATACCCCAGGACGGGGCCCACTATGGCATTTTCGGGTTGAAATATACCCCAGGGAGGGGCTCACTATGGCATGTTCAGGTTGAAATATACCCCAGGGCGGGGCCCATATTTGTTTATTGGGTTGAAATATACCCCAGGGCGGGGCCCATATTCGTATGTTTGGTATGTGGTACTTTGGGGAAGTCACTAAGCTCTGTGCTTACAGTTTATGTTTATGGTTTCAGGTACTTCCGATTCGAAAGGGAAGGGCCCGACGTGATGGCACAACATCCTCCCCATATGATTTCCGCAATTTGAATAATTGTACTCTGATGTTTTGAATATTATGATTTGGTGTTGGATTTGAAACAATTGATGAATGATTTGATGGGCCTTAAAATAAAAACTTTTATTATTGTTTTTGGGCTGTTACAAGTTGTATCAGAGCCTTGGTTTGAGGGATTCGGGCACACCTTCGGGTGTGTCAGAACTCAAATTGAGGAAATGATATTCTTTTTTCAAAGAAAAATGAAATTGAACTTCTAAAAATACTTTTACTAAGAAAAGGGGTGCGATGTGTGCAACCAGACGATTCAAGTGGTTCCCAAGATTACCCATACCGATGTATTAGAGAAAACTACATGGATGGTCCCTGTGGTTTGGGGTTACTTTCACACTTGGTCCCTAACTTAATTTTTTTAAATCGGACCATCTAAACGTTTGACATTTGTTACCCGTCTGGTCCCTAACTTAACATTTCGTCCATTTCTCAGTTAGAATTCCCCACGTGCCTTGCACGTTGGGGGTATTTTCGTCCATTCATTAAGACACTTCGTAGCGCCATTTAGAATGCAAAACGTCTACACGATCACAAGCTATTCGCACAAATAAGAAAACCCAGAAAATCACCATCCCAACAAAAACCCTAATTGACGTTAAAACCCTACTGCGACATTGACCAACAAGCATGGGAAGTTGGAGGATACATGCAAATATGGAAGAAATTGATGTTCATTCCAGATACGGTATGTTTTAAAACCAAGATTTTTGAATTTGTAATCTTTCCATTCTTTTCACATAAAAGGTTAATGTCAATATTCTCATTTCAAAGCAGTTGGGCATCCGACTGTATTTTCCATAAGGTTACACCATGGTGGAAAATTTACTGATTTTCCAGGAAGAAAGTATATCATGGGAAAATGACATTATGTTGACTTACTTGATATTGACACATTTTCGGTGCATGACATCGACGATATAATGGAAAAACTAGGGTATGCTGAACCCCACCTGGTGATGGAGAAGATGTACAATCATTTTCAAAGACCTTTATGTGATTTGGATTTTGGTCTTTTTGCTTTGGGTTCTGATGATGATGTTTGCCATTTGGCTCGATATGTTGGTCAACATAAGTTGCTAGATGTGTACACGGAGCATGGCAAAACCAAACTGCATACGTACTCAATGTCCCCCGATCCATGTAAGTTGCGTATAATTGAAATTGATCAACATCCTACTTGATCGAAACAATTGTTTTTGAATTGTCATGATACTATTGAACCCCAAGTTGAACCCCAAGTTGTACTTGGGCAAGACAGTGTCACAAACCAAACCAATGAATTTGATCATGACATTTTTACAGCTAAAATGGACATGGAAAGTGAACATGATAGTTTTGGAGCCAATACGGACATGGAAAGTGAACATGATACCACAGTGATGATGAGGATTATTTTATGGACGAAGATAATATGATACATGATGTAGATGTTGATATGAATGATTTCCACATGAGCATTGACCACAATGTTGAATGGGTTGGAGGTGCAGCTACAACAGCCACGCCTGAAGCCATACAAGAAGATGAAGAACTTGATGTGCTTGATAATGATGTATTCTTGACCGAGTCTTCATCAGATGAATAAAATGAGGGTCAATGTAGGAAAACTATCAAAGCTATACGAAGGGCACATGCTAATGAGAATGCCCTAGTTAGTGACCCATTATATATATATATATATATATATATATATATATATATATATATATATATCAGACTTTCAATACTTAAAAAAGAATTCAAGGACTTGGTGAAACTACATGAAATAGAGACGAGAAGGGAATTGGAGTTGGATAAAAGTAACAAAAACAAGGTGAGGGTTGTGTACAGGGGAACCATACCAACCCTAGGTGGTATGGGAGCTAGTGGGACCAGTCAAGAAATAGTCAATGAAGAGAATAAATGCCTATGGACTGTTTATATTAGCAAATGGAAGCGTGGCATTAAGTGGAGTGTTAAAACATACATCAAGGAACATCAGTGTCTTCAAACAAGGGCAGTCAAACAATGTGATTACAAGTTTCTAGCCAAGGATATTCTACAACAGGTCGAAACAAACCCATATATTCTTGTTAGCGATTTAAGGGAACAACTCCAACGTAAGTATAAGGTTGAAAATTCTAAGATGAAATCATTTAGGGCACGAGAAGCAACTTTAAAAATTGTGAGGGGTGATTATGCTACTCAATACACCTTATTACGAGATTACTTGTTGGAGGTACTAAATCGTAACCCAGACACCACTATCATCGTTGATGTCGAGAGTGAACCCAATTTAGACATTGAGACAAGAATCTTCAGGCGTGTGTATTTCTGTCTTGGTGCTTTGAAGAAGGGATTTGTAGAAGGAAAACGAGACTTTCTAGGTCTTGATGGTGCCTTCATGAAAGGACCATATCCGGGTCAAATATTATCTGATGTGGTAAATTGTACATTCCTTATGTTTTGGTGCTTCCTATATTTATATGTTGTTAATTTTATTTCTCTCAGAGGCTTTCGATGGTAATAATGGTGTATATCCCTTGGCATATGTTGTGGTAAAAGCAGAGGCCTTAGATTCCTGGACATGGTTTTTAAGTCATTTAGGGGATGATTTAGGTTTAATAACCAACTCAAATTTCACGTTTATGACTGATAGACAAAAAGTACTTTCAATTCACTTGGTGAAAGGAAATAAAGTCTCTGTTAGGTATAGAAAGTATTGTGTCAAATGTATGCTTTATCGTTTTGAATAATTCCAAAATGGGCTTGTCCAGGTTCAGAACTACTCGCTAGCGTAGCTTATAATTATAGCATGCATATAACATTCTAGGGTTAACCTAATGTGTAAACCCTAAACATCGTTGTATGCTCTTACAGAGAAGTTCCATCTTTGAGAACTCTTCTAGAGCTGTTTGAATCTAATCATTCGGCATACTTTTGATCATTGTCTCTTGTATTTAATTCACATATTTAATATAGAATCTATTGATCTTATTTATTGTTTTCACAATTGGTATCAGAGCAGGAGATAGTGTAATTAATTCGCTATTCTTCTGTCGAGTTTTGCTAGGGTTTTACGTTTATCTCAGATCTATTCTTGTTGTCTCAATCATCTCAATCAGTTGTAGATTCCAGATCTAGATCTTTGGGTTTTCCATTGAACTTGATTCACGTTTTACACATCTCGTTCTATATTTGTTTTAGTGAATACTTGATAATATGGCTAACGAAGATCCTCACTCTCTTTCGATCAATCTCTCAAGCAATATTGGATCCACGACAAGGATTCCAATTCTCTTTCCAGATGATTATGAAGTCTGGGCACTCCACTTTGAAGATTATGTTCTTGGAATAGAAGAACATGGCTCCACTATATGGCATGCGATTACGCAAGAGATGTATGCGCATACGGATACCAAAAAGGAAATCAAAACTCTGGCGGAGTACAATGCACTTATTGTTGAAGACACTGTTTGTAACAACCCGTTATTTTCAAGTCAATAAAAGTAAACAAAAGTCAAACTTGCTAAATAAAAGTCAATTTGTCAATTGGTTAAATTTATAAGGTTTAAATATAATTTAATATCTACAAATTATTTCATTATATAAATGTTTTAAGTATTTGGGAACAAAAGCACTTAGACCGCAAACACTAAAAGTAATACCATGCGAGACCGAAAAATGCTTTATTCCACCGAAAACATGTGAGGGGTTCCACCCACTTCGGATCGAAAGAAGATTTTGTTCAACACCGAAATCTGCCTGCGAAGGACCCACCTCTTACACCGAAAACCCCTCCTATATATTTATATTCAGCCGCAAACATACTTCATTTCTCACTTTCCTAACCGATGACACACTCATTTTTCTCTCAAGTATCATCCGAGAACATTCATATTACCTTCAAATCTTCAAGTTTTCCTCAAAAACACCTAGAACAATCTTCAAATCTTCAAGCCTACACCAAAAACACCAAAACACACCGAAAACGCCTAGAATTCCCTCAAATAATTCCTAAGGCTTTTTGTAAGTATTTCTTACATAATTAAGTGTTGTCTAACACTTTAATTTTATATTTATTATTTAAATTAATATCTTATTAATTTAAATACGATATCGTGCATAATTATTAATAGGATACGACTACTCACACAAGTTGTAACCCGAGGATCACCGCTACCACTTCGTATCCAAACAAGAACACGCATTCGAGGTGAGTTCATACTGTAGATGTGAATAATCGAGTGCATGAATGAAATCAGAGTAAAACAAGTAATCTGAACACTAGATGTAAATAGAATCTGGTATCAGCTCATATTACTTTCAAAGTACAGAGAGTATTCTAGACAGAGGAACTTGCAAAAACCCTTATCTAACCCAGAGTACTACTCCTATTTATAGGAGTACTGAAAGTACAAAAAATACTAAGGACTTGACACTAGACTTCGTTACAAAAGTGCCTTAGTAAATAGCTTACAAAACTAATAAAACAGATTTCACAGACTTCGACATATTACAACATATTTGACTCTACATTCTCCCCCTTTGTAATCAATGTCGAACTTTCATTTTGTGAGAATTTGAGCAGCAAAATGCATCATCCTTCGAATCTCGGCGTACCAGCTCATTACCTTCTTCAATTCAACTTTATCTCCTTCATTGTTCTTTTTACAGTTGTTCATACGAACAATAAAGTTCGTATACTGAGCTGTTGTATACCTTTCAACTTCTGAATCTTGAAATAAAAATCTCTTTGATTTTCCCTTCATGTCTTTTCCCGAAAAGACCATACCTACTGGCTTCAAAGATATTTCTCCATCAACAAACTTCTTAAGTTCCGCTTGAGATTTCACCACTTCCATAACAACTTTTACTTCTTTTCCCAATGCAGTGGATAGCTCTATGTCGGTCAAAGCTAGACAATCATAGTAATTGTCTATGAAAATTTTGATGTGACCAAGCCCAAGTCTCAAAATTTCCTTGCTTGTTCCTTGTAGTTTTGAAGCATCCATATCCTTAAGAATTAATGCAACTTGAATAAGATCGTTCAAGTTCATCAATGGAAAATCAGCTACAGTAAAATCACATGTTACGTTGTTCGCCCTTACCACATGATACTGAAAATTTTGGATCATGTTTTCGAACATAACATCTTTTGTCACGCTTATCACTCAAACTATCTTGAGAAGGGACCATACCTCCTCCTGATCTTTTCCAACCACAACATGAAACCTTAATTTCATATGGAGAAAATCATCTTCATTCTTAAACTTCTCAATGATTTTGTATTGTGTTGTGATGAACATCATTTCATTAATTGGAAAATCAAGCTGATTCATATATGTGTTTTCGATAGAATAATTTTTTCTTGGTTTCTTTTCGAATGCATACATTTGATTGTATGACACTCTGGCTTCAATATTTTCGTAGTTGTGAAGTTTCTTTGGATCGCCTTTATCCATTGTTGGTGGATCATTTTCGCGAAGCCTCAGAATACTTTGTATCTGTCTTTGCTTTTCCATTTCCGCTTAAATTTCTGCCTTCTTCTCATATTTTGACTTTTCAACAACAATTACCTTTCCCTTTCCTCTATCAGATTCAGTTGTTTTTGTTATGATAAACTAGAGCTCCCTCCAGCTCTAGAAGATCCAATAACAATACCCTTCTGAATGGGTCTTGTTGTTACAGTTGTTGCAATAACCGAATCAATCTTTTTAAACAAAGTTGTGGGTATCTGTGTTGTCAAAACCTTTCCTACCACTTTAGCATCATCATTTGATTTCCCAGAACCCCCTTCTCCTTTTCCACCCACCTTTTCTCCTCCTTGCACCCCTGTGACAACAGGCGGGGCATTTGTTGGTAAAAGGGTAGTAAACTGAGATAAAGGTGCTAACTCCTTTTGGATTGCCTTTTCAAGAGATTGAAACTTCTAGGTAATAAACTCAGGAGATAAAATAGAGGATGATCCAGACTTAAAAATGGATTGCTTCAATTCGTCAATCTTTGAAATATCATCAGCAGCTTTCGCATCAAGTTTAGGAACCAGCGATTGAAATGATTCAACAAATTTCTTTACAGCTGTTGCAATGATATCAACCTTCGAATCCAAAGAGGAAATTTTTTGATTCATTTCATTAATTTCTTTCAAAATTTCTTGCTTCAATTCTTCTATTTTTCTGTTCACATTCTCCTTGACAGTTTTCACATCTTGAACAAAAAGAACATGTCGCTCTTTTGCTACCATCCTAAGCTCTTTGATTGCGCCATTAAATGAGTCAGATTGATCCTTGACTCTGAGCTCATTGTTTTTATCCATGACATCCATCTTATTTTGAAGACGTAACTCCTGTGCCTTGAGCATTACATCTACCTCTATACCCGAAACTGAATGTTTTGCCCCTGAGTCAGCTTGAGATTGAAGAATAGAGTTGAGCTTTCGATTAAGTATCTTGAACTGTTTTCCAGACATTAGCATATGATCTGGAATGTTTTCTTCCTCATAATCAAATTCTATGTCTGCAAATGTTCCTCCGAAACCCCCTCCATCAGTTTCATCATCAGAATTAGGCTTTGGTGGATCCATGGATTGTGATGTAAACAAGGTAGTGAAGGGATGTTGTAAGATGTTTTTGAAAGTGGGTGAAGTTGTGGTGGTGAGAACTTTCGAAATAAATGGTGGAAGTGAAGTGTTAATGACAGAAGTGGGTTCGACAGTAGATGAAGTGATTATACCTTGAAAAGTAGCTGAGTTTATGTCACCATCACCCATGTTGACATTTGCACCCGTATCAGATACGTTTGCAAGAATGCCTGAAGTTGGAACCTCCTCACTAAATGACTTAGTTACCACAACTTCGGGTGGAACTGTTGTAGGAGTAGATGTTTTAATTGGTGATTTCGATCCCAAAGGTGTTTCTGGGACAATCTCACTTTCTGATGACTCTTCGTGAATGAACAACTTTCTCTTCTTTCTCTTATCAACTATATGTTTTGCAACATCTTCAGCTCTTCTTTTCTTTGAGGATGGAGAAAATGGTGCTGGAATTTCTCGAACAAGAACTCCTTTCCTATTCAATTGCGCTTTTCCAACTAAAGGAGAGTGATCATCAGAAGATATTAATTCCTTCGAAGAACCAGTTTTAGTCACTTCAATGTGCTTGACCACTTTCTTTGAAACTTTATCTTTATCAACATCATGCTTCTTTGGTGATTTAACTAAGATCTTCTTAGGACTTTCTTTTGAACAAATATCTTCAGTTTCCTTCTTTAACTTCTTGGTTTTCTTGGAAGACCCCTCATCACTTCTAGATAAAAGAACTCCAGTTTCCACTAAAGGATTAATCTTCTGCAAATACTCCACCAAAATAGGATTCGACGGATCTATATTTTTTACCATAGCATCCGAAATTCTTGCAATGTTTGGAAATACCTCTGCATCATCTTCAACTGTCTTTGGAAAATGATACTTCAAGAATTCTGCTTTGGGTTCATCAACTGGAACTTGAATTCCGTCCTTCTCATAAGCATAACGTATGATCAAACTCCAATACCGAGCACACGATATCCCTTGGACCATATTTGTGTTATCTACGCTTTTAAGATACTCCTTCCACATCTGCGAAGCATAATCAACATTCAGATCATAGTATATTCCAGCTACCATAGCATATACTTCCATACGACCCTTGTCAAGCCCTACACTTCGACCAATTAAGCATCTAAGGTAAATGCCAAAGAGAAAGTTCCAGATACAGGGAAGACTTGATTTTTTGAAGTCACTGATCTTGGTAAGAGGTGGTTGATGACCCATCTCATTGAACATATGGATGACCTGAGCATTCGTAAGTCGTAACCTTGTAGAATGGCGGAGAATTAGGGATTTCAAGAATTTGAGTGAAAAAATTCTTTGTGAGACGAATCTTCTTGTCCTTTACCAGATTGAAGGTAACGACATCCATGGCCTTGGTATAAGTTGCAACGGAACCCGCCATTGACAACCAGGACATAGGAACATCAAAATAGTTGAACATCGCAGTTGATAAGCCTGAGTGCTTGAGAGCGACAATTAACATTTTGAGTTCATCTGGATATACTGAAACATCATCTTCAACTTGGTAATTAGTGCTCTGAAGCTTCATGATTGGCTGAGATGAAGCATCGTCGGTGGTATTAGTTTGAGCAGTAGCCATTGATTAGGGTTTGGAAAGCGTTGAAGAATAGAGAGAAATTAGGGCTTAAATCGTCTGAGAGAATTTTGAATGCGTTAAGTGTTAATGATAAACCAATTTCCTTTTATATGTATCCTCATTTGAATACCAAACGATTTAGTCAAATTACTAGCCACGTCTCTCCTTGAAACTTGCACCACTAGCCGTTATAAACGCCATGTCAGATAAAGCACCTAGAAAATCGGACCAAGTTGCCAAACAGTCACATCAGACTGTTCGTGAGTACTAAGAAGATAAGAGCAAAAACCTTCGGCATGGAGGTTGGGCACTTTCGCTTTTGGGTTTAGAAGCGAAGTCATATGCCAGACTTTTGAAATCTTCAGCCTGAGTTGGTAGTACTCAGAACCTCAAGGATTTCGTGAGTACAGTGTGCCAATGAAATGAGATAAGAAGCAAAGAATTTTTTTTGGATATGTGATGTCGAAAATAAAATTTCGACATAAAGGCAGATAAACCCCGGGCAAAGATTTCTTCATTAATTATCAAGAGAGATAATCAACAGCTTGTGTGGTTTCCCGTGGATTACAATCGATAACTTGTAAAGAAGTGTCGAAGGGCCTCTTTTAACAAGCTTCTTGGGTGGTTTGAGATTTCGTTACATATCAACACTTAACATATATGTGAGTACGTGTAACAGAAATTACTTGTTTGACCAGTGTAGTCAGTGGCAAGTAGGCTTTGAAAAACTTTATAAAGTTACTTAGGATTTCGAAAGATACTCACACTGAAATCATATTCAAAAATCATATTTCAGCTGGATCCTGTTGGGAAACAAATGTCTTGGGTTTCGAACATTTGATTAAGACCACTCATAACGAAAAAATATGATTTTGAGTATCGAAAATTGGTACTGAAACAAATGTTTCGTGAGAATTTGGAACAAAGTTCCCCGTCAATTCCTTAAAAGAATTTCGAAAAATTGGGTTTCACTTTCATCACGGCCTCATGAATCCAGATCATAAACACATATTTTTGATATGTCTAAATCTTGACTGGTTTTGATCAAAGATCTCTTGGACATATGTCTTTGTGTGTGATCGTGTAAGAAATTTAGGATGAAAAAGATTGGTTTTTCGAAACGATTGTACCTCTGCTATGTTTGGACCAAGCAGTGAACTCTTAACTCATTTGAGAAGAGTAAGGTAGCTTAGGGACTAATGTGAATACAGCCTAATTGGGAAGAAATTTTACTGATGAAAATTTTTATTAAGGCTTTCGAAAATACACATTGACTCAATGGAGGCTTGAGTCAACATGCTGTAGCATGCTTCTAGGGACAACCTTACTTGTTCAAAGTTTTCGAAAGAATACCTGACCCCAGAACTGCAATCATGATTCCTGAAAATCTTCATTATAATATGCATGAACTGATTAGAAACAAACTACAAACAAAAAAAATATTTTTGTGATTTTTAATTTTTCGAAAAGAAAAACAAAAATTATATTTTTGGTATTTTTGATTTTTCGAAAATAAAGAACAAATAACGAAAATATTTTTGTGGTTTCAAAACAATTAAGAACTATGAACGAAAATATTTTTGTGGTTTTTCAAAATTTCAAATATTTAAATGTATCAAACTTGCGAAAATTTTTCATTCTTGATGTCGAAAGCGAAGCGTGTCGAAGCGCTGAATGTGAACAGTAACCTCTAAATGATTAACCATTACCTCTGAATCGACACTTTTCATCAACATCAACTTTTCAATCTTTCGAAAGTAGCCCTGGAACCGAACTTGCATCTATCATTCCCAAACCTGTTAAAATTCGAACAAATGACTTTTCATCCAAGGGTTTTGTAAAGATATCAGCTAGCTGATCAGTTGTCTTTACAAAATGAACTTCGACATTTCCATCTTCTACATGATCTTTTATGAAATGATAACGCAGTGCAATGTGCTTTGTTTTCGAATGTTGTACTGGATTATGACAAATACGTATTGCACTTTGAGAATCACAGTACAATGGAATCTTTTTCATATTAATTGCATAATCAGGCAATTGGATTTGGATCCATATGATTTGAGAAGTGCATGCATCAGCCGCAACATACTCTGCTTCTGCAGTTGAAATTGCAACACATGTTTGCTTTTTCGACTGCCAACTAACAAGCTTCCCATCTAATAATTGACATCCGCCACTTGTACTTTTTCGATCAAGATTGCAACCTCCCAAATCTGAATCTGAGTATGCTTGAATGAAAAATCCTGATTTCGAAGGATACCACAATCCTAACGAAATTGTTCCTTTGAGATATCGATATATATTTTTCACAACAGTTAAGTGAGGTTCTCTGGGATTTGCTTGATACCTAGCACAATTACAAACAGAAAACATGATATCAGGTCGACTTGCAGTAAGATAAAGCAACGAACCTATCATGCTGCTGTATAAAGTCAAATCTACAGCAGGTTTATCTAACGAAGGTGTGAGCCTCGTTTCAACTGCCATTGATACTCGTAATTTCGTGCTATTCGTCAACCCAAACTTTTCGAGCAGATTCTTAGTATATTTTTCTTGATTGATAAAAATTCCTTCTCTGCTTTGACAGATATTTAAACCACGAAAATTGTTAATTATTCCCATCATACTCATCTCAAATTTACTTTTCATCAAAATTTCGAATTCATTAGACAAGGCAGGGTCAGTTGAGCCAAAAATAATATCATCAACATAAATTTGAACAAGCATTAGATGATCCCCAACTTTCTTTCGAAAGAGTGTGGGATCAACTGATCCTTGTTTAAATTTCGATTGTTTTAAGAAAGAAGTTAAAGTTCCATACCATGCTCTTGGTGCTTGTTTTAACCAATATACTGCTTTATCTAAAATATAACAATGATCAGGAAATTCTTCATTTACAAAACCTGGTGGTTGTTCAACGTAAACTGTTTCTTCAGGTTCACCATTGAGAAAAGCACATTTGACATCCATTTGATACACATCAAAATCTTTATGAGCTGCATAGGCTAAAAATATTCGAACAGCCTCGAGTCTTGCGACAGGAGCAAAGGTTTCTTCATAATCAATACCTTCTTGTTGCGAATAACCTTTTACTACAAGCCTAGCCTTATTTCGAACAATATTGCCATCTTTTTCAGTTTTATTTTGAAAATCCATTTTAACCCAACAATCGAAACATCTTTTGGTTTAGGAATTAATCTCCAAACCTTGTTTCTTTCGAATTCAGCTAATTCAGATTGCATTCCAACAACCCAATCTGAGTGTTCCATTGCAACCTTAACTGACTTAGGTTCAATTTTCGAAATAAACACATTAAACATGCAAAACTCTTGATGAGCATTGAGTACCTCATTCTTTGCACAAATTTGAGCTCTTGTTAACACTCCATCTTGTGGATTTCCAATTACCTGTTCTTTTCGATGATTTCTTGTCCATTTTTTCCAGAGGTGGATATGCTGGATCAAAATCCAATGGTGCATCTTCAAACACTTTATCAGTTTCTGATCCTACAACAGAAATATTATCATTCATATCATGAAAATTATCACTTTGTTCAAAATTCGTCATATTTAAATCATTATGCTCCCCCTCGATATTATTATCATTCTGATGCTCCCCCTCGACATTATTATCATTCTGATGCTCCCCCTCAAAAACACCATCCATACTTCTTTTCTCCCCCTCGAAAGGATGCTCCCCCTCAACAATATGAGAAGTCGAATCCAAGTGCTCCCCCTCCACTTGTGCATCTAGCATTCTTTCGCTATTAACAGTAGTATCAGATGTTAATGTCGATTCATCAGAATGTTTCGAAGATTCAGGAATTTGATTATCTATTGCATGAACTTCAACATCAACAACTCTATCTGGAACACCAAAAAATCAAATCATAATCAAAATCTGATGAATTAAGAGTTTCATATTCATCATTTGATTCATTAATAATTAGATGTTGTTCAAAACATTTTTTTAACTCTTTTAATGTAATAATCATCAAACGTGAGATTAAATGTTTCTTCCACTTTTCTCGTTCGTTTATTCAACACTCTATAAGCAACCGAATTATGTGAATATCCCAAGAATATTCCTTCATCAGCCTTAGACTGAAATTTCGAAAGATTATCCTTAAGATTCATAATAAAACACCTGCAACCAAAAACATGAAAGATGACATTAGGTTTTTGATTATTGATAATTTCATAAGGAGTAATGTTGAAACGACGATGAATGAAAGAACGATTTTGAGTAAAACATGCTGTAGAAACTGCTTCTGCCCATAGATATTGAGGAACATTCGCATATGTTAGCATTGTTCTTGCCGCTTCACAAAGTGACATGTTTCGTCTTTCAACCACACCATTTTGTTGAGGTGTATATGGTGAATAAAAGTTATGCGAAATTCCTTTATCTGTTAAGAACGAATCAATAATTTTTTTCTTAAATTCAGAACCATTATCACTCTTGATTTTTCGAACATTCTTCTTTAATCTTTTATCTATTTTCTTGATGAAGTCGATCATTGTTTGAGCTACTTCAGATTTTAACCTGAGAAAATAAACCCAAGTAAACCGTGAAAAATCATCAACTATAACTAAAATGTACCGTTTCTTGTTGAGTGTTTCAACAGTTGTTGGTCCACATAAGTCAATATGAAGAAGTTCCAACGGTTCAACAATGTTCGAATCGATGACAATTGGATGTCCTTGACGATGTTGTTTTCCTTGTTCGCAAGCTGCACACAAAGTATCATTGTCAAACTTTAAAACAGGTAAACCTCGAACAAGGTCATTTACCACCAATTTGTTTAGATTTCAAAAATTTAAATGAGAAAGCCTTCGATGCCATAACCAGCTAATATCCGTTAGAGCTTTCGAAAGTAAGCACACTGAAGGTTTCCCAACAATTGGTTTGATATCAAGAGTAAACATGTAACGCCCCATTTCTGGTATGTGATTTAAATAAAGTAATTTTCATTTCTTAAGGGGTACTCGACGAGTCAGTAGCCCGAATCGTCGAGTAGAGGCGGGATTTGCACGCGTTTTAAGTTGGCGACTCGACGAGTCCATATTCCCGGACTCGGCGAGTCTGCCAGTCTGGATGAAACCCTAATTTCAAGGGTTTGCACCCTATTTAAACATCTTATGTGCCCCAAGACCAGCCTCCCTCACCCACAAAGAGTCCCATACGAAACCCTAGCCGTTCTTAAACATTTTTGGAGCATTTTCTCACTTGTGAAGGTTTTAGTGCATCTTGGGGAATTGGGGAAGAAGAGAGAAGAGAAGTATTCAAGGGGAGCAAGTAGATCCGGACTTCTGGTTGCATTTCAGTCCCCTTTGAGGTATGAAGCTCGAATCTTTGCTTATTATCAATTAGATCTCTTGAGAAGTTTGCTCTTGTTGATTTTGAGCCCTTTCTAGACTTTTTGGTCGAATTATGAGTTAATATGATGAATGGACTTCAGATCTAAGCTTTCCAGAGCCTCTTAAGCTCAAGGTTGCCACCTTTATTCAGCCAAGTTTCCATTCTAAGCTTAGATCTCTTCCTTTAGCTTATTTTGGGTATTTGAGCTTCATATTAGCATGCATGCACGTAAAGTTAGAAACTTTACGTGAAAAACCAGCCCTAGGAGCCTAGATCTATGAATGGAATGCACTAGATTCGAGCAGAATCGACTGTTTAGTAACGACATGCATGGGACTCGGCGAGTCGTTCTTCAGACTCGACGAGTCGAGTCGCGAGTCCCCGATTTTTTCCCATTTGAGAGTTTAAGGTGGAATCAGTGAGTAGGTAATGGACTCGGTGAGTTAAGGCTCAGATCTAGTAGTGGAGGGACTCGACGAGTTGTTCATACAACTCGGCGAGTCAAGGACTGATCTCATTCATAGGATGAAGGAGGACTCGACGAGTTGTTCATACAACTCGGCGAGTCAGATGAAGATGAACTAGATGTTAGTATCGAAGAAGAACTCGTCGAGCCTTTGCCAAACTCGACGAGTAGAAGCGGGTAGAGGATTAGAAAGGATGATAGGGACTCGGCGAGTTGGCGGTCCAACTCGGCGAGTCCAGTCAACTGAAAGTTGACTTTGACCAGGAAGTTGAATTTTACCAGGATGTTGACTTTGACCAGGGGTAAAATAGTCATTTTATCCTGAGAGTAGTTATCGGTATCTGATTTAGTGTTTGTGGGATTTATAGCCGGGGAGTTCCGGAGCAGCAGTCAGGCAGTTTCAGATTTAGCATCTCAGCAGCCAACATTACGAGGTGAGTTTCCTTCTAGTAGGAACGAGTCTACGGCCACAATGCCGACCCGTTTAGTTAGCAGTAGTTCTGGACTTCGGTCTGATGCAGTAGTTCAGTGTGCTTGATGTCTTTGTCATTCAAGCATGTCTTTGTGTTATGTGTTATGGACTTCGGTCTGATGTAGTATGCAGTATATGTGTTTATGCCAGTAGTTATGATTATGCTATGCTATGTTCAGTTAGTTCCGGACTTCGGTCCGATGCAGTTTCCGGACTTTGGTCCGATGCAGAGGGCAAGGCCCTGGTTAGTTCCGGACTTCGGTCCGATGCAAATTCCGGACTTCGGTCCGATGCAGAGGGCAAGGCCCTGGTTAGTTCCGGACTTCGGTCCGATGCAGTGGGCAAGGCCCAATAGTTGCTTATTATGTTATTGTATGGTATGTGGTAGTTTGGGGGAGCTCACTAAGCTTTGTGCCTACAGTTTCAGTTTTTGGTTTCAGGTACTTCCGCTAGTAAGGGGAAGAGCTCGGGATGATGGCATGGCACACACCACAGCTTCAGTTTATCCTGGGATTTTTATTCATATATTTTGATATGTTTGACATCAGATGATTTGATAAACTTATTATGACATTTTGAGACACATGATCCATGGATTTATCTTTTAATACTTGATATTATGGTTTAGTAAAGTTTTCAAACGAAAATTTTTGGGTTTTATTTTTGGGATGTTTCAAGTTGGTATCAAAGCCTTGGTTTGAGGGATTCAGGCACACTTTCGGGTATGACTGGACTCAAACTAAGGAAATGGTAAAAGATTTTCAAAAGAAAAATGTTTTCGAAAGAATGTTTGAAAAAGAAACTTAAAAAGAAAAGAGTTTTGAGAAAAAGAAAAGGGTGTGGTGCATGCGATCAGCCGAGCTCAAGTAAGTACTCTCAAATTACCCATACAAGTTTATGTTATAATTATCAGTTCCAGTTTTAGTAGAACTACATGCTAGAATAGGACTAAGGATCTAGGAGGATGCCTTATGTGTCTGTTATTTGTGTTTCAGCTTAATGAGAATTGCATGCTAGTATTGAGTAGACAGCAGTAGGATAGCCTGTTTAAGTTATTCCTGATAGTATGAGCTTAGCATTGTATGCTAGTACAGTTTCTCGTTATGGGGATAGAATTGCTTGAATAGTTTCCTGTGTCTGAATGCTGCTTGCTTTGTGCTTTGTGGGACTCTGAGTGATGGGAGTTGGCCATTAGGTGAATACGTCACGTCACATGTGATCAGGGTTGAATAATCTCAGAGTGCTGGATTTGGCCCTATTGCGCAGCTCTCGTTTGAGTCTAACCATTGTAGGGACGAGTCTTTTACTCGAAGGATTATCTGAGCCTCGTCACATGTGGTGGTATTTAGGTGATGACTAATTGGCATTATAAGGAGGCCTTCAGCAGCTGAGGACTGGTTTGGGTAGAGTCAGAGACTTCCCTAGGGCAAGCCTAGGATGAGAGTAGCAGAAATTAGTAGCAGTAGAAGGGACTTGGTTGAGTTAAGGTAACTCTTGAGGAAAGTACGGATAGATGTGGAAGGTATTATGGGCCCGTACTACTGAAAGCAGAGGATCCGTACCCGATTCAAGAGGGGCCAAGATGAAACCAGGGAAATTGTGGAGTATGTGTGAGATCCCTCAACAGCTATGAGTTCTGACAGTTATTATGATATTTTTTCAGCATGGTGACGTTGCGCGAGATACCAGTTGGCAGTTCAGGTGTCGGGGAGGGATCTTGCTCTGACTCTGGAGCCGGGCAGCTTGATGGTCGGATGAGAGAGTTTATTTCAGCAGAAATTATGCGCAACATCATTGATCAGACTCCTGTGATCTTCGGTTCGTTCAATGAGGCCGTTGTGGAGCTTTTGGATAGCCGCCTCGGGGCCTTTCGGGCCGAGATTGTAGCAGAGCAGGTGGGGACTCATATGGAGCCCGAAGCTTGTGGACCTCTAAGATCCTTCTGGAAGGAGGATCCTACCCCTAGCTTTTGTAGCTTGGGGTCAAAAGTGAATAGTGCACCATGTTTTCAGGGGAGTCAATTACAGGCTTGGATTGCTGCAAAGGTTTCGCGGGCCCTCCGTGAAGAGTTACCAGATACCATTGGGCGTGTCACCGATAGAGTGGTCGCCGGGATTGAAAGGCGGACCTCAGCTATCCAGGCAATGGGTGAAATGGTCACTGTGACCTGGGAACAGGAGATTGGTTTAGATAGTCAGCTGAGGAAGAGGAGGCGGTCTTCCGGTCTAGTTCGGCAAGATGGGCAGATGGACACTGCCGTAGTTGGTGTCAGGGACCCGCAGGGTCGATATGGTTGCACGAGGAAGGAGGGAGCACGGGATGACGTGCGCAACAAGTTTAAGTGCGGCAGATGCGGATGGAGGGGTCATAGATGCCAAGAATGCACAATAGAAGTAGATTTATGCCATCGTTGCCATCAGCCTGGTCATGTTAGGGCAAATTGCCCCGCTCAGCGGATGGGGCAGCCTCAGTATCATCGCAGGCCTCGGAAGGAAGGAGGATTCGGGGGTTCTTTAGAGCAGGTTGCGGGTATGAATCTTCCTCTCTCTATCAACTTATGTTATGATTTTATTGTTATGGTTCTGCATCAGTAAGGATAATGATATTTCAGAATTTTGTGGCCTGCTTATGATTGAGTTATATGCCATCTGCATACCTTGGATTCTAGAATGATAGTTGAGGATGTCCCCCGTAGAGCAGGTTACTTCGGATGCAGTAACTGTAGCAAGTATGAGTGAGACTCGGTAGTGTCTCGCTATTTTCGGGAAGGTGTTATTTGTGTATAGATCGGTTATATTCTCAGCAGTGGTAAGCTTGAGTTCCCAGTGGAGTAACCAGAGGACGATAGGATAGTAGTTAGAAGATGTTCCCCCTTAAGCGCAGGGTCTCAGGATGCAGTCACTGAAGCAGGAACAATCGGGGATTGAAAGGTGCTTGATTAGTTGACAAGATTGGTTTAGGTCTGATGAAGGGTTAGTTGAAGCGCCAGCAGAGATAAACGTTGGTTGTCAGCGGATCGACCCTTTAGATGATAGGAAGGATGGGAATCCTTTCCAAGCTGTGGGCTGTCAGAATTTGCCGGATCAAAGTGGGGGAGAACCCTTCATATATTCAGGGTCAGTAGCATGCTAAACTTAGAAAGGGTTGGTAATCTTGAGTAGGAAGGGAAAGCAGCCCGAAGGGTCTACTGGGTTCAGGAGTTCAGGAGTTGGGAGTTTGGAAAACTTCCCAACGTCGGTTTCATGTTTTAGGGATTAGTAGACGATTGGTTGGGAACCCAAGCTGAAGAATTTTTCGACGGAATGCGAGTGTTGTAAGTCTGCGGGTGTAGCCGTAGCATTCACTAGCAGTCAGATAGTGTTAGAGTGTTGTAAGTCTGCGGGTGTAGCCGTAGCATTCACTAGCAGTCAGATAGTGTTAGAGTGTTGTAAGTCTGCGGGTGTAGTCGTAGCATTCAGTAGCAGCCAAATAGTGTTAGAGTGTTGTAAGTCTGCGGGTGTAGCCGTAGCATTCACTAGCAGCCAGATAGTGTTTGAGTGTTGTAAGTCTGCGGGTGTAGCCGTAGCATTCACTAGCAGCCAGATAGTGTTAGAGTGTTGTAAGCCTGCGGGTGTATCCGTAGCATTCACTAGCAACCAGATAATGATGGAGTGGTGTGAGACTGCGGGTGTATCTGTATCATACAAAGGTTGGTAGATAGCATGAGCGCATTGTTAGGGCACTGGAGGAACAGTAGTAACCACCAGTTCGGGTGCATCAGTGAGGATTGGAAATCCACGGATTGGATTTTGGAATTTCCCAAATGGTTTAGATATGGTTGAGCTAGCGATACGACAGTTGGAATGTCACTGCAGCTATGAGGGCAAGAAAGCAATGGATTGCTTAAGGGTGCTTAATATATATAAGGCTATAATCGGTCATGTAGCAATCGCGTTGAGCTGCGGTTGGGTAACCCCAGGATTTCGACGTATGGAATCGATCGATTAGATCAGAAGGCCGTTAGGGCCACAGTGGCAAGATAACTAGTAGCAGTGAGAAGGAATTCATAGAGAAGTTGTGTGAGGCGGCTACGTAGGGAGTCCTTTGACTCCGCGACTGGGCTGGAACCCGGTATTTCAGGTAATCCGTGAATGAACTGAGACCAGGGAGGTCTCGTTAGATTTTGGGAGAGCAGCCATGTGGCAGCCTACTGCTCAGGCAGTTCAGTGTTTCAGGCAGTCAATGTTTCAAGCAGTTTAGTATTTTCAGGCAGATCAGTGTTTCAGGCAGTTTTGGGTCTCCAGCGGTAATGGTATTTTGGATTTTAATGGATAGCTTGGGGAGTGGCAAGTCACTCACAGCACGATCATCCGAGTTATGGCCAAGTATAAGTGAATCGCAGGGATAGGTGGATCTGTGAATTCTATTGTTCTAGTGGGAACCTGGTGTAGTTAGCATGTAAGGAATGATAAGGAATGATTTCGAGGATGAAATCTAATTTAAATGGCTGGTGTAATGGATAGCGTGAAAGGTATGACCTTCGCAGTGGCAGGGGAGGTGGTTAGTTATGGGGACTCGTCTTCATTTCAGCACCGCTTTCCACCCTTAGACGGACGGGCAGAGCGAGAGGACAATTCAGACTCTCGAGGACATGCTGCGGGCATGTGTTTTAGATTTTGGTGGCAGTTGGGATACGTATCTTCCATTAGCGGAATTTTCGTATAACAATAGTTACCACGCTAGTATTGACCGCCCTCCTTTCGAGATGCTTTACGGGAAGAAGTGTAGGACCCCGATTTGTTGGGGCGAGGTCGGTCAGAGGGTCATCGGGAGTACAGAGGTGGTACTCAAGACCACAGAGTTGATCCAACAGGTCTGTAGCAGACTGCAGACTGCGCAGAGTCGGCAGAAGAGTTACGCCGACAGGAGGCGTTCGGATTTGGAGTTTCAGGTGGGCGATATGGTCCTCCTGAAGGTATCACCCTAGAAGGGTGTTATCTGGTTCCGAAAGAGGGGCAAGTTGGGCCCCAGGTTCATTGGTCTGTTTAGGGTTTTGGCTCGGGTGGGTCGGGTTGCTTATCGGTTGGATCTTCCAGCAAAGCTTAGCCAGATCCACAACACTTTCGATGTCTCTTAGTTGAGGAAGTGTTTGGCGGACGATTCAGCAGTTGTACACTTGGAGGATATTCAGGATGATAGCAGCCTGAATTATATTGAGAGGCCCGTTGCGATCTTGGATCGGAAAACGAATACCTTGAGGAACAAGGTAGTCCAGCTAGTGAAGGTGCAGTGGCAACACCGGAAGGGTTCAGAATGGACGTGGGAGGCCGATGAGGAAATAAGGGAGCATTACCCAGAGATATTTATAGATTCAGCAGCAGCAGACTTCGAGGACGAAGTCTGAGATAAGTGGGGGAGAGTTGTAACGCCCCATTTCTAGTATGTGATTTAAATAAAGTAATTTTCATTTCTTAAGGGGTACTCGACGAGTCAGTAGCCCGACTCGTCGAGTAGAGGCGGGATTTGCACGCGTTTTAAGTTGGCGACTCGACGAGTCCATATTCCCGGACTCGGCGAGTCTGCCAGTCTGGATGAAACCTTAATTTCAAGGGTTTGCACCCTATTTAAACATCTTATGTGCCCCAAGACCAGCCTCCCTCACCCACAAAGAGTCCCATACGAAACCCTAGCCGTTCTTAAACATTTTTGGAGCATTTTCTCACTTGTGAAGGTTTTAGTGCATCTTGGGGATTTGGGGAAGAAGAGATAAGAGAAGTATTCAAGGGGAGCAAGTAGATCCGGACTTCTGGTTGCATTTCAGTCCCCTTTCAGGTATGAAGCTCGAATCTTTGCTTATTATCAATTAGATCTCTTGAGAAGTTTGCTCTTGTTGATTTTGAGCCCTTTCTAGACTTTTAGGTCGAATTATGAGTTAATATGATGAATGGACTTCAGATCTAAGCTTTCCAGAGCCTCTTAAGCTCAAGGTTGCCACCTTTATTCAGCCAAGTTTCCATTCCAAGCTTAGATCTCTTCCTTTAGCTTATTTTGGGTATTTGAGCTTCATATTAGCATGCATGCACGTAAAGTTAGAAACTTTACGTGAAAAACCAGCCCTAGGAGCCCAGATCTATGAATGAAATGCACTGGATTCGAGCAGAATCGACTGTTTAGTAACGACATGCATGGGACTTGGCGAGTCGTTCTTCAGACTCGACGAGTCGAGTCGCGAGTCCCCGATTTTTCCCCATTTGAGAGTTTAAGGTGGAATCAGTGAGTAGGTAATGGACTCGGTGAGTTAAGGCTCAGATCTAGTAGTGGAGGGACTCGACGAGTTGTTCATACAACTCGGCGAGTCAAGGACTGATCTCATTCATAGGATGAAGGAGGACTCGCCGAGTTGTTCATACAACTCGGCGAGTCAGATGAAGATGAACTAGATGTTAGTATCGAAGAAGAACTCGTCGAGCCTTTGCCAAACTCGACGAGTAGAAGCGGGTAGAGGATTAGAAAGGATGATAGGGACTCGGCGAGTTGGCGGCCCAACTCGGCGAGTCCAGTCAACTGAAAGTTGACTTTGACCAGGAAGTTGAATTTTACCAGGATGTTGACTTTGACCAGGGGTAAAATAGTCATTTTATCCTGAGAGTAGTTATCAGTATCTGATTTAGTGTTTGTGGGATTTATAGCCGGGGAGTTCCGGAGCAGCAGTCAGGCAGTTTCAGATTTAGCATCTCAGCAGCCATCATTACGAGGTGAGTTTCCTTCCAGTAGGAACGAGTCTACGGCCACAATGCCGACCCGTTTAGTTAGCAGTAGTTCTGGACTTCGGTCTGATGCAGTAGTTCAGTGTGCTTGATGTCTTTGTCATTCAAGCATGTCTTTGTGTTATGTGTTATGGACTTCGGTCTGATGTAGTATGCAGTATATGTGTTTATGCCAGTAGTTATGATTATGCTATGCTATGTTCAGTTAGTTCCGGACTTCGGTCCGATGCAGTTTCCGGACTTTGGTCCGATGCAGAGGGCAAGGCCCTGGTTAGTTCCGGACTTCGGTCCGATGCAAATTCCGGACTTCGGTCCGATGCAGATGGCAAGGCCCTGGTTAGTTCCGGACTTCGGTCCGATGCAGTTTCCGGACTTTGGTCCGATGCAGAGGGCAAGGCCCTGGTTAGTTCCGGACTTCGGTCCGATGCAGTTTCCGGACTTCGGTCCGATGCAGTGGGCAAGGCCCAATAGTTGCTTATTATGTTATTGTATGGTATGTGGTAGTTTGGGGGAGCTCACTAAGCTTTGTGCCTACAGTTTCAGTTTTTGGTTTCAGGTACTTCCGCTAGTAAGGGGAAGAGCTCGGGATGATGACATGGCACATACCACAGCTTTAGTTTATCCTGGGAGTTTTATTCAGATATTTTGATATGTTTGACATCAGATGATTTGATAAACTTATTATGACATTTTGAGACGCATGATCCATGGATTTATCTTTTAATACTTGATATTATGGTTTAGTAAAGTTTTCAAACGAAAATATTTGGGTTGTATTTTTGGGATGTTTCAAAACATATCGCCATGTCGTTTGGATTTGAGCAAAACTTCTTTCGTTTCAACATTTGAAATAATGCTTCCATCTTCATTGAACACCACTTGATTGCCAGTGCCCACAACAAGTTGTGAAACACTTATCAAGTTATGTTGAAGACTTTCAACATAGGCAACTCGGTTTACGGTAAATTGCCCATTCGTGACTTTACCATATCCTTTCACTTGACACTTGTGATTGTTTCCAAACTTCACGACTCCTGAATTTTCTAAACTTCTGAAGTCTCGTAAATTTTCCTCTTTCCAGTCATGTGATGCGAGCAACCACTATCAATATACCATTTTTCTTCATATTGCTTGTCACACAAAACCTGCAATTAGTGAAAAAATTTAGGTACCCAAGGCTGTTTGGGTCATTGGTGATTAGCTTGAAAAACTGAATGAAACGAAGAACCTAAGACCCAATTACGAACTTTTGATTTGAAACTATCAATTAAGTCCACATCATGAGTTAAAGGTGCAGAAACATAAACTTTCGAAGATTTAGGATTTTCACTGACTTTCACCTTTTCCTTCTTAGTTAGTTTTTCATCATTCTTTTCTTTCGAAATTGGTCTCCAAGTTTGAACAATAGGATTGGATTCTTTCGAAGAAGAACAGCCACTTGAAGATTCGTTCACATATTTCTCATAGGAATCTTTGATTTGTTGTTGAGAATATTTTCCAGATTGATAGATTTTGCCTTTGCCTTCAAGCCAATGATCTAAGTTGTTCATATCTGAATGATCCTTTATTTATGAAACTTTCGAAGGTTGTTTCACAGATGGATTTGGAAATTTTGGTTTTTGTGGAGTGAATTTTACATTTGGTTTTGTTCGAACATTTTCAAACTTTCGATTTGTAACATTTGAGTGAAAACCTGTTTTCGAAGAAAATCGATTTTGAAAATTCGATGATTGTTGTGTAAAAGAATTTTGTTTTGAAAAATGATTTTGCGAAAACCTTTGTTGATTGTGGGTTCTAAAATTCCTTGATGATTGAGATGTTGAAAACTTCTTTGTGTGATCATTTTGATTAAGATTCTGAGACAAAGATTTAGGTGTTTGAGATTTAAATTTCGTAGAATTTTCTGGTGATAATGATTGAGACAAAGACTTTTGTGTTTGAGCGAGATTTTTCTTAATATCTGAATTTCTTAAAGACATTGTCTTAACAAATTTGGACACTATCTTCTCAGTCTTTTTCTTTGTCAAATCATTTAGTTTCTTACGATTATCCACAACTTGCGAAAAAAATTTCTTTCTTGCTTGTCTTTTCGAAATTCCATTTTCTTTCGAAAATTTTCAATTAATTCCTTAAAATCTTGCGAATTGATTTTAATCATTTGATTTGTGTCAACAACATTTTATTTTAGAACTTCTTTTGAAATTTGTTGTTTTTCAACCCAATTTCGTTGAGGTTTTTGTCTTTGAAAAATGTAAGAATTCTTTGTGAGATTATTTTCGACAGTGCTTTGATTTGAAAAGAATCCTTCGTCTGATGTTTTCTTGTTATCTTCTTCAACCATCTTGTTAAATTCTGGTTAAATGTTGTCAACATTCCCAGTAGTGACAAACACTTGATTGGGAAAGATGATATCATCCGTGCACTTGAAATTTGGATACAAAACCGTATTTGTTTCAAGATAATGAGCACCTTTTTCAGTCATTACTTTGTCAAAATTTTCAGTATCTCCGTACACTTGATTAACAACAATTCGAGGAATTATCGTTTCTTTCGAAACATTCTTTTCTGACTTTGAATTTTTCGAAACCTCATCCTCGTCCTCATCATCACTACTATGAGTTTGACTATCTCTGACACTCACATAGTCGAAATCATAAACTTTCGAAGTAGAGGGTTTATCAGTGTCAATCTTAACCATCGAATCATTACATATTTCTTTGCCTTAAGACTTAGATGTGACATTAATGACAGACAATTGAGAACAATCGACACTTTCCTCTTCATCTATTTCATTGATTTCGCTACAATTATCAGAATTATCATCGATATCAGCGAAATTAGATTGAGAGTTAGATTTCGAATTCTCAGTTCTTTTCAAAAATTTTATTTGTTCACTTTGATCAATGTGTCATTCACAATTTCAACAAGTTCATCAGCATCAAGATATTCATCTATTTTAACAATACCATAAACAAATCGATTATCAGGAACTCTGTCAAATTCTGCTATGGTTTTTTCACAGTCATAAGATATGCTATCAACCTTTTCTCTTTCGAAAGCTAGAAAAGGTAATAACTTCCTATTTTGTTCTTTGCTTATATCAAATGAATGATGCAATGCAGTTATTTTCGCATATAGATGTTTAGCAGAATTACAATAGATGTTCCTTTGTGCTAATAACATCCTTACATCATTGTCCAAATTTTCCCTATCACAACTAAGATTTTTCAACTGAAGTTCTAGATACTCAACCCTCCCTCTTTTCAAATCCAACAGCTTTTGAGTCTTTAGCAATTGAATACTATACTTCTTAGCCTCATTACTAGCAGACACAACAAGAGTATCGAAATAAGCAACGGTATCGTCAAAAGCAGTTATCTCAGAATCATATGCTTGTAAAGGAATATTAAAAGATTGAAGAATAGAACGTACCTTGGTAGTCATCGATGATTTATCTCCACTCTTGGTTACGAAACAACGACCACTCACCACTTCTTCATCTTTTTCCTCGAACCTTGCATACATGGCACCATGCGTAGGATTATGCATCTCCTCATCATCTGATCCAGATGACCAGATTTGATAAGTTCCATCATCTTCACCTTCACCTCTAGCAACCAAAGACATACCCTTTGCTGTTGCTCGAACTTCCTCCAAAAGTTCAACATAGTATGCTTCCTATTTCACCTTGTTCTTCTTTTCGTCCTTCTTTCGAAGCATACAGTCATTAGCCATGTGATTTGCACCGTGGCAATAATGACAATTAATTCGAGAGTCACCTTTAAGTTTCTTTTCGACTTTTGTCTCATCAGAATTCTCTTTCTCAAGTGTCTCCTTCTCAGCAACTTTCGAAACCAAAGCTAATGGACCTCCGAGACTCATTTTTGTCTCCTCATCTATTTCATTAACTTCTCCTTCGTGAGTCTTCAACAAGTTGTATAGATCATTCAAGGTTGAATTATCGAAACTCTGCTGATTTTTCACTATCATGCTTACACTTCTCCATTCCTTACGAAGTCCCATAATGAATGTGAGATTGAACTCCATGGTTGACCTTGTGACTCCATAACGATTGCATCTGTAAATGAGTTCGTTCAAGCGATCATAGTATCCTTCAATGGATTCACCATATTTTTGTTTGAACTCTTTCAACTCAACCAAGCATTGCTTTACAGAATTAATCTTCGTTTTCTCACTTCCTTGAAACTTCTCTTTGAGAGTATTCCACATTTCTTTAGCAGTTTAAAACCACGAACATAGTTGTAAACAACAGGTGGCAATGCACCTCACAGTTCCCTCATACATCTTTTCTCATTGTTCTTCAGTCTCGTAGATTGTTCATTAACAACCTGAGTTAAACCAGATGAACCAATGTTCTGAACATTCGAAGGAGGTTGAACATTTGTATTAATACAATTCCAAAGCTCCTCATCCAGTCCATTCAGATAATCCTCCATTAGATCAACCCACTGGTCATAATAATCTGGAATCAGCATAGGAATCTTCGTTGAAGATCCTAGCAGATGAGAAAAAGAGGTCATCGTATTCATGTTAAAGTTCGCCATGAAAGTACGGACGAGATTTTCAGAAAAACTTGATGAATTTCACAGATGAATGAATGAATTGATCAGGAATTCCAAATCGATCACTCGACTAAACAAATCAATTGCATAATCGAATCACAACTGAAGATCAGAGATGATTTTCAGAACCAAAAAGTATGGAAACTTTTGAATCAAAATCGCGACTCAAAAACTTATGATTCAGAATGAAAATCAGATCATTGCAATATGATTCCTGCTCTGATACCAATTGTAGATGTGAATAATCGAGTGTATGAATGAAATCAGAGTAAAACAACTAATCTGAACACTAGATGTAAATAGAATCTGGTTTCAGCTCATATTACTTTCAAAGTACAGAGAGTATTCTAGACAGAGGAACTTGCAAAAATCCTTATCT